>NC_044405.1:27752575-29031156 GCF_006542625.1 Nomascus leucogenys
TAGCCGGGGCAGGTGTGGGGACCTCTGCCCTGAGGCATTTTCCTCCCTGGGAGCCACAGGGAGCCCTTAGTTACCAGCCTTTAGAGATCCTCCGCATTCGTCCGTGGTAACCCCCTTGCTGTCTCTCTCTCTGTCACCAGTGGAAGGACTAAAAGTGGTGGAGATTGAGAAATGCAAGAGTGACATTAAGAAGATGAGGGAGGAGCTGGCGGCCAGAAGCAGCAGGTAGGGTCTGCGCTGGGGCCACGGGCAGCCGGGCCTGGGGAGGGCTCCCCGTACCAGTTGGGCTGGGGCTGTGGGCTTTGTTTCTCTAAAAGAAAGGCTGGTGCAGTTCGGTACAGTTCAGGCTTGGGAGAGTGCAGTCTGGAGTCAGCCACCTTGCTTGTGACCTGCTTGTCAGTGGTGTGACTTTCTTCTAACAAAAGAGCACACATGGGCCGGGCATGGTGGCTCACACCTGTAATCCCAGCACTTTGGGAGGCCGAGGTGGGAGGATCACCTGAGGTCAGGAGTTCAATACCGGCTTGGCCAACATGGTGAAACCCCGTCTCTACTAAAAATGCAAAAAGTAGCCAGGCATGGTGGCACATGCCTGTAACCCCAGCTACTTGGGAAGCTGAGGCAGGAGAATCGCTTGAACCCAGGAGGTGGAGGTTGCAGTGAGCTGAGATCGCGCCACTGCACTCCAGCCTGGGCTCGACAGAGCAAGACTCTGTCTCAAAAAAAAAAAAAAAAAAAAAAAAAAAAGGCACATATGGGAGATAGGGGCTGGGAAGATGATTTCAGAGAAGAGTCCTCCTCCTGCAGATCCAAGCCTTAGGAGCAATGTATCCAGCTTGGAATAAGTTGATATCCACTTTTAAAGACAGAACAACAAGAGGAAAAAGGCATTAGGGGAGGAGCCTCCTGGTGCCTCCAGGGACCCTGTTCCCTGTGTGATATTCCCACTTGGTTGCGTTCCAGCGAGGGCTCCAGCACTGGGGACACAGAAGGCATTCTCCTGGGAACAGGCGTCCTTCGCAGGCGCTGCGGGGGGCCCAGTGAGCTGTGACTCGTGGGGAAAATGCCCCAGTCTCCACGATGCCGCCTCCAAAGTCAGTTTTGTGTACAGCAGGACTCTTTACTGGAGCCAGGGTCAGGACACGTGTGGATGAACCACGACCAAACTGGGGATGGAAATGCCGGTAGCAGCAAAGAGACGGCGGTGATGATGAGCAGAGCACATGCATTGAGGCACTTACCGTGTGCGGGTGCTGTGCTGAGTGAGGGGCACACAGGACCCGCTCACACCTCCGGGCTTTGCCTCCATTCCCGCTGGTGCCAGCCCAGAGACCACAGGCATATGATGTGGCTCGTGGTTCCCCAGAGTGCCACTGCCCGGCCTCAGTGGGATTTAATGGGGACTAATGAACTGAGAAACAGCCCTGTGCAATTGCACTGAGTTGTCTCAGGGCCACCAGGCACGCTGACGATCATTCTCTGATTTTAAAATTGAGGGCAATCTGCTTAGTGAGGGAGTGTGGCAGGTGGAAGGGTCTCAGAGGCAGAAGGTGAAGGGAAAGCCGGCGGGCCTTGTCTGGTCCCCTCAAAGCCCCGGGGGCCTGGCCTCGGCATGGGCTCAGGGACGAAGGCCGAGCGGAAGGAAGCAGGTCTTGTCTGAATCACATGAGAGCCTGTCCAACAGGGACCATGCCACGTGTCTGTCCCACGCACTCATGGGCTCATTTGGAGTTAGGGATGTCTCAGCCCAATTGACAGGGGAAGTCAGGGCCACAGTTTGTGACCGTGGAAAGCTGTGAGTGAACAATCCATCTTCGTCACTCCTGTGGTAGGAGGCTCTTTAAAGGACGAGAGACAGAGTCTCTCATTTGTGAGCCGAGGAGGAGCTCCCAAGTTGCACACGGGCGGCCACACAGCTGGGGCCCCACGGCTGGGACCTGGCAAGGCTGGGACCCGGCTTGGCAGCCTCAGACACACCAGCACCTTCCCCTGTGGCACCGCCTTGGCCGTGGGCTCTACGTCGCTTGGTTCAGCCCTCTGGCTGTCCCCTGTGCCCCAGGTGCCACGGCTGCTTTGGCAGGAGGGTGGTGATCCAGGGTGGTGCTGCCTGGCCGGGTTCCCTCTGCCCAGAGCCAGGCGGAGATGGGTTGCCTCACGCTGGGGCTGCGGGTGTAGCAGGGCCAGCCTTTCCAGCCCCACCAGCAGCAGCACGAGGGGTAGAGGACAAAAATTGAGTTCTAGTCTTCGGCCTGAAACCAGACTCCCTGAACAGCGGCCTCTGGGCTCCACATGGGTTGGGGAGCTCCACCGCCCCAAGGCGTGTGTCTGGAGCCGGGCCATGCCTCCCGGAGCTGCCCCCAGCTCCTCACCTACAGCTGTGTGTCCCTGAGCGCTTTCTGGAGGTGTTTGTAGGATGCAGCCTCTTATCCCTTAAACGACTGCATTTACTGCCCACCCACAGCAGCAGGAGTGAGTGGAGAGACAGCCTCCGGCCTCACAGGTCTTGCCGCTGCCGTGCCTGATGGGCACTCGCTCTGTAGAAAGCAAGGCGAGTGCTCGGATCACACGTCGCTCCTGGCGTGGTTTCTGGTGTGCACTGGTCCTGCGGGTCAGGTTGCAGGGGGGGAAATTATTTTTATCAAAGTTGTAGTCATTTCCTGGGGCTGCGTAATGAATTCTCATAAACTGGGCAGCTTAAAACAATAGAAACATATCCCCACATAGTTCTGGAGGCCACAAGTCCAAAATCAAGGTGCCAGCAGGCCCTGCCACCTCTGAAGGCCCCATGGGAGGGTCCTTCCTGGTCTCTCTTGGCCTCTGGTGGCTGCTGGCGGCATTCTCTGCCTGCTTCTTCACCTGGTGCTCGCATCTGTTCTGTCCAAATTCCCCCTTTTTGTAAGGACACCCATCCTATTGGAGTAGGGGTCACCCTCCTCCAGGATGACATCACCTTAACTACATCTGCAACAGCCATGTCCCCAAATGAGGTCACTGTCACAGGCAGCAGGGTTCGGACTTCAACATATGACTTTTGGGGGGAGATATACTTCAGCCCATAACACACCACGTGGGAGGATAACACCAATTTCAGAGCACGCAGAGGAAGCCACCAGGAACTCCAGTGAGACGTCAGCCCCCAGGTGCCCGTCAGGCACACCAGGCTGCGGGGGGCACCTGGACCCATCTGAGTAACAGAGGCGCATCCACACTTCCCCCAGGAGTACATTTTTAGAACCCACAGCGCCATAAACCAAAGACAAGGAGACTTCCTGGTTCCCCGTCAGCTTCTGGAGGCAGCGTTCTCAGCTGACAGCCCTGGCAGCCTCCCCTGTAGGTGACAGACAGGTAAATGGGACTCTTGCATCCAAAACGGAACAGGGTAAAAATTCTCAAGTGTCATCGACACATTGAGAAAAAACAAATCCAGCCTCCTGGGCTCTGGTCTCATCCCCAGCCGCGTCATGTGCCCTCGTCGCCACACATGAAACCCCTTCCTGTTTCTCTGTGTAGAAAGGAACTCAGAATAGAGACACCGAGCTATTCTTGTTGTCCCTTTTGTCTTTGTCAACAGCAGAGTTACGTCTTACTCATGAGAGCCCTGTAGCAATGTGGGGACCCTGGGACCAGTCTCATTAAGCTGGGACTTCCCCGGATGGCTGGGGAGAGGAGCTGCAAAAGGCGGGGTGGGGTGGGGGGCCTTCCTGAGATGGCAGCCCAGCCACAGGCCAGCGTTCTTGCCTCTGGGAAGAGAATAAAGGCCCCAGACAGGGTGGAGCTAGCTCAGCCCTGTGCCACACAAATGGCCAGTGTGAGCCTGAAATGTGGAGCCACATTCAGCCCACACAGCACACCCCGGTGGGGCCTCGGAGCCAGGGGCCTGGATCTACCAGAAGCTGCCCCTTGGGAACAGCAGTGGCATCGGGGTCTGGCACACAGCACCCGGGAGCAGGTGGCCATCCCCTGACACTCACGGGTTAGGTTTCTCCTGCTTTTGCCTCAAAGAGGACAGAGGTCCAACTGCCAGCCTACATTTAGGGCAGGGGCAGGGGCAGGTCTACCCCAGGGGACACGGCCACTCTGGCCCCCAGCACTGTGCCAGGCAGAGAGCAGAGCATGGAATGTGGGGTTCACCCAGAGCTGGGTAGCCTGCAGGAGGCTGGGGTGGCAACTGAGGGCTCAGCATTCATCCCAAACAAATGGCCTTGCCCACTGGCCTAAGCCCCAGAGAAGGGGGATGGGGACCCCAGGAAATGAAAGCAAAAATAAGCTCCAAATAGGATGAAAAGAAAGAGCTCCATGCCAGCTGCTCTGTTTGCTGAAGATGCTGGTTCCCGTGGCAACGGGGCGCGGAGAGAGGGGCTGCCTGGCCATGCAGGGTCAGTGGGCCCCAGCAGACCCTCCTCTGCTCCCAGCTCTGGTATCTGCAAGGAAACAGCAGGATTCCAGCAGTCAAACTGTCTTGCTTGGTGAAGATTTCCATAACCCTCCTGGGGAATGCAGGAGACTTACAGAGACAACACATGCGCGAATGTTTACACAAAAGAGGTTAAAAGCAGCAAAGAAATCATCATCGTGCCATCTATTTTTTTAACTCCACAGAAAGTGTTCGTTACTGCTCAGAAATGTGTAAATGGAATTTCTCGTTTACTGGATGACAATGGCAATCATTTGATTGGTGCATTTTGTTGGTTGGTTTTGTTAATACTTTGCTGAATCTGTTAGCATCCCCCCTTACACATCAAACTGTGGTAGCAACTCTAATGGGTTTTGCAAGCATGAAACAGAGGGAAGGGCTACCAAATGGATCTCTGTTGAGTGGTGGTTATCACGGGGAAGAGACAGCAGCATGCCGAGAAAATAACACTGAAGGCTCTTTTTCCAGAAAGGAAAGAGATTGATTATTCTAGTTTCGAAAATAGCACAGGCTCATTGGGAAACCTCCAAACTATACTGAAGGGTGGGCACCGGTCATGACAACAGCCGGCAATGTCCCCCCAGTTTAAACCTGGACACGAGGCCTTCTAGATGTTTTTCTGTACATAGATACCTTGTTTTGAAAAACAACTAAACCATGCTGTTTTGTAGTCTTTGTTTTACTAGTGGCATTGTGAGCAATAAATAGATTAAATTTTAACCAGCGTACAGCTCATAGATTTTCCCAGAAGGCCACAATCAAGCACTGTTTTTAAACCTACCGAATGCACTCTTTCTTCCTCGTAGCATGGCATTTTTCGGCATTCGCTTTCAGTACGCACTGTGCAAAGCATTCTTATTTTCCCTTTTCATGTAAAGTTTCCTCACTTGGCATAATATCCATGATTATCCTCCTAATGGCATAATAGTCCATCACGCGGATGCACTGTGGTGATTTTAACCACTTCCCATTTGGGGACATTCAGGTGGCTTCTAGTCGGTTTTGTGTTTTTTGTTACAACAGATCACACCACAGTGAATACCTGTGTGCATAGAGCTGTTTGTTCCTGTTGAATTCTTGGCTTCAGATAAATTCCCCAGGATATATATCTATGCGGGTTTAAAGGATACGAATTTCTATGTGGCTCTTACTGTGCAGTATTAAATTGCTTTCCCAGAAGAAGGGGCTTTATTTACAAATCGCAGGAGCTTCTGCTGCATTTAGCTCCCTGAGTGCCCCCCTAGCCTGGTGAATGTCACACAAGCCAGGCGTGACCCCCACCCACCATCGTCCAAGTACACAGGGAGCCTGTTCACTTCCAAGCAAGTTCACACCCACAGGGTATGAACCCAGATTGGCCCAGCCCCCTGGTGCACTCTGCTGCAGGGGCCCCAGAGCGGCCAGGCCTCCTGAGGCAGCTGCTCCTCATTCAGCCTCTGGGGACCACCCTGAAGCCAGCACACTGCCCATCCGGAAGGTGGCTTTCCTCCGAAACACGCCTGGCTCACTTTGCCCTGCTCCTATGTGGGATACCTCGATACCGAGTGCTAAACAAAAACAGGGTCAGACAGAAAACTCATCTGCTAACATTACATGTAACACGGAAAGTTGGAAACATTCTAAAAGTCCATCACTGGGAACTGGATTGCTAACGTGTGCTACGCCCACACCCTGGAGAAACTTGGAAAATGAAGCTAAGCTCTGTGGAGCAACTTGGGATGAGTTCATGATATGTTAGATGACAAAGCAGGTTGCAGCAGAGTGAATTTGGTGCAATTCCATCTTTGTTTAAAAGTACAAAGGGGCTGGGCACAGGGGCTCACGCCTGTAATCCCAACACTTTGGGAGGCGGAGGCGGGTGGATCGCTTGAAGTCAGGAGTTCAAGACCAGCCTGGCCAACATGGTGAAACCCCGTCTCTACTAAAAATACAAAAATTAGTCAGATGTGGCAGCATGCACCTGTAATCCCAGCTACTCAGGAGGCTGAGGCATGAGAATCGCTTGAACCCGGGAGGCAGAGGTTGCAGTGAGCCAAGATTGCACCTCTGCACTCCAGCCTGGGCAACAGAGTGAGACTCTGTCTCAAAAAAAAAAAAAAAAAGTACAAAGGGGTGGGGTGCAATGGCTCACGCCTGTCATCCCAACACTTTGGCAGGCTGAAGCAGAAGGATCGTTTGAACCCAGGAGTACGAGACCAGCCTGGGTAACAGAGCGAGACCCCATCTCTACAAAAAATAAAAATTAAAATATTGTTAAAAGGTATAAGCGGCCACCCATGTGTGTCCACACTTCAAAACATTCTGGAAAGATACACCAAACTATCAGAAGTGATTTCCAGAGTATGGGATTCAGGGAAATAAATGGGTAAAGTGAGGACTTTGGTTTTCATATTTTGGTTTTTTTTTTTACTTCACTTGTGTGTTGTTTAGATTTTTTAGAATAAGAATGTTTTCGTTTTGAAAACATTAGGAAAAGGTGTTTTAGAAGCTTATCTAAAAGAAAAGATAGCCCTCAACATCTGACTTTTTTTTTTTTTTTTTTTTTTTTTTGAGACAGAGTTTCGCTCTTGTTGCCCACACTGGCCAGGCTGGCGTGCAGTGGCACAATCTCTGCTCACTGCAAGCTCCGCCTCCTGGGTTCAAGCAATTCTCCTGCCTTAGCCTCCCGAGTAGCTGGGACTACAGGCACATGCCACCACGCCCAGCTAATTTTTGTATTTTTTTTTTTAATAGAGATGAGGTTTCACCATGTTGGCCAGGATGGTCTCAATCTCCTGACCTCATGATCATCCCGCCTCGACCTCCCAAAGTGCTGGGATTACAGGCATGAGCCACTGCGCCCTGCCCCAACATCTGACTTTCTGTATGTTTTTCAAGAGTCCAGTGTGAGGTCAGAGGTCAGGCAGGTCATCGGGGATTTTGCTTCAAGTGAGTTGCTACTGCCCTGACTTCTTTCCCACGGCAAATAAGACCACACAGGGCTTGGGGGTTTGGGTTTGTCGCTTGCTTTGCTGTGCTGAGGGCTTCACCAGACTGAAACAGCAGGACCACAGCTCATCTCTGCTCCTCTCTCTAGGACCAACTGCCCCTGTAAGTACAGTTTTTTGGATAACCACAAGAAGTTGACTCCTCGACGCGATGTTCCCACTTACCCCAAGGTAAGATGAGATTCCAGCCCAGAAGAAGCTGTGGCTGTGTCCCCAGCCCCACGCCCAGCCCTGTGGCCCTGCAGCCAGACCCTGCTGTGTGCACGTTCACATCAACAGCCCCTCCCAGCCCTGGGCTGCGGACAGTGAGGGTTACTCTAAGGCAAAGTATTTTTTCTCTTTGACATTTGTTTAGCAAAAGTGATCCCAGACCATACCTTCCCCTGCAAGGACATAATAGCTCCGTGCTGCTGTCTGCCCGGCCCCGGGAGCTGACCTTGGTAAACAGTTTTTACACTCAAATGTTACTTGAAAGAACTTTAATGTTTAACTAAATTTTTTAAAATCCACTCCATTGGCCCTCGTCTCTGAGCAATTCTTAGTTGTCCTGGCAAGTTTTGCTCTTTTGCACAAAAGTGTTCTTAGTTCTAAGAGAAGCTATGATGTTGGTGAAGTAGCAATGGAGTTTTTGAAATAATGACAAAAGGAGGGTCTCGAGATGCTGGTCACCCGCTCAATGCCTTCAGCTGGGAAGCAGGCAAAATCCCGGCCCACCTGCTTTTTTTTTTTTTTTTTCTTTTTGAGACAGAGTTTTGCTCTTGTTGCCCAGGCTGAAGTGCAGTGGCACAATCTCGCTCACTGCAACCTCTGCCTCCTGGGTTCAAGCAATTCTCCTACCTCAGCCTCCCAAGTAGCTGGGATTACAGGTGCCCGTCACCATGCCCAGTTAATTTTTTTGTATTTTTTTAGTAGAGACAGGGTTTCACCATGTTGGCCAGGTTGGTCTTGAACTTGTGACCTCAGGTCATCTGCCCACCTCGGCCTCCCAAAGTGCTGGGCCACCGCACCCAGCCCGGCCCACCTGATTTGTAATGTGCTCTCGTGCTAAGATTCAGGGGGCACAGGTTCCACAGACAGCAGAGGCCTGGGCTGCACACAGGTGGGCTCTGCCACTGCCTGCGGTTCAAGCAATGGCAGAGCCTTCCACAGCCTCCATGTGGGTCACTGGTGTCCATTAGTCAGTGATTCTATCCACGCGGTTCCAAACAATGTCCTGGATATTGTCAGGTTCTGGGGGGATTTTTGGGTTTTTTTTTTCTTTTGATACTGAGTCTCACTCTGTCACCCAGGCTGGAGTGCAATGGCATGATCTCAGCTCACTGCAACCTCTGCCTCTCAGGTTCAAGTGATTCTCCTGCCTCAGCCTCCCGAGTAGCTGGGATTACAGGCACCCACCACCATGCCCAGCTAATTACTGTATTTTTAGTAGAGACGGTGTTTCACCACGTTGGCCAGGTTGGTCTTGAACTCCTGACCTCAGGTGATCCACCCACCTCGGCCTCCCAAAGTGCTGGGATTACAGGCGTGAGTCACTGTGCCCAGCCTTATCTGAGGTTTTTGAATGGAGACTGGTGCCTTTTTCCATTGGAAAATATGCCCCGCGCTTCTCAGGATCCTGTCCCAGGGAGCCATGAAGCACAGCCTAGATCCAAAATAAAAGGTGTCAGCCCTCCAGATCCGTCCCCTTACAAAAAACAAAAAAAAAAATATCCAGTAAGACCTAGGAGAAGACTGTGCAATACCAAAGCAGTGTTCTTGTCTTCTGTATAAAACCACAGCCTTCTGTCCTTGTGACAGCTTAACCTAAAGCCTGATGTCCTCAGAAGCAACCCCAGGGCACCGGCTGCAACAGCAGGTCTGCTCTTCTAGCTCTCAGCAGAAACCAGGGATGGGTTCCAGACAGGAGCATCTCAGAATAACTTCTTAGCTGGTATTTCAATTGATGGCAAGTGAATTTTACCCCTGCACTTCACTTTATTGCCCTTTTTTTTAATTATTATTTTTGAGATGGAGTCTCGCTCTGTCACCCAGGCTGGTGTGCAGCAGTGGTACGATCTCGGCTCACTGCAACCTCCACCTCCTGGGTTCAAGCAATTCTCCCGCCTCAGCCTCCCAAGTAGCTGGGATTACAGGCACCTGCCATCATGCCTGGCTAATTTTTGTATTTTTGTAGAGTTGGGATTCCACCATGTTTGCCAGGTTGGTCTTGAACTCCTGACCTCAGGTGATCCGCCCACCTTGGCTTCCCAAAGCACTGGGATTACAAGCATGAGCCACCATGCCCAGCTATTGTCCATTTTATCATCAGGCTTGTTGAGGTCTAATTTACGTGCAGTAAAGTTATTTAGGCTTGGAGTACAGTGAATTTTGACAAACTTGTTTCATCCTGTGACCTCCACCACAAGCAAGATATGGAACATTTCTGTCACCCCAAACCCTCCCCTCTGCCCCCCTCGCCCTGCCTCTGGCATCCACTGATGGGATTTCCAGCCATAGCGTTGGCCCTTTCCAGAAGTGTGTGGCCTGTCTGATGCAGGTGCCTTAGAAAGAGAACAGGAGAAGCTGGGTGTGGGGGCTCACACCTGTAATCCCAACACTTTGGGAGGCCGAGGTGGGTGGATCACCTGAGGTCAGGAGTTCGAGACCAGCCTGGCCAACATCGTGAAATCCCCGTCTCTACTAAAATTACAAAAATTAGCCAGGCATGGTGGCAGGCACCTGTAGTCCCAGCTACTTGGGAGGCTGAGGCACAAGAATCACTTGAACCCAGGAGGTGGAGGTTGCCGTGAGCCAAGATCGTGCCACTGCACTCCAGCCTGGGCAACAAAGTGAGACTCCACCTCAAAAAAAAGAAAAAAAAGAAAGGAAGAAAAAGAGAACGGGAGAAAGAGGAGAAACATCCCAGCATGCACATTGCTGTCACAGGCCCACGGTGCCTGGTTAACATGGAACTCCTGTCCTTTCTAGTACCTGCTCTCTCCAGAGACCGTCGAGGCCCTGCGGAAGCCGACCTTTGACGTCTGGCTTTGGGAGCCCAACGAGGTAAGCGCGGGGCTTGCGGGCACCACGTCCCGGAGGGAGGCAGCTCAGGATCATGGACCCCAGTGGGACCACCCCCGTCGCTCTTCCTCCTTCATGCTTTCTCCTCTCCTTTTTAAAGACTGTAAAAAAAAGAAAAAAAAAAACTTGTTTTGCCAGGTTTTAGTTGAAACTAACTAACACTTTATAGCAGGGCCCAGGAGACCTCACAGCAAGGGGATTCTGTGAGTGGGGGAGACACAGCTGTCAGGGGCAGGGAGCCTCCACCCAGGGCTCCTGATGGTGCTGGGCTCCCTGAGCCATCTGCTCACCCTGCAGACCCTCACGCACGTGGGTGGCAGCCCTGTGCTGCAGAACACCCCTGCCAGGAGCAAATCTCTCCTCAAGGAAGGGGCTGCGGTCAGAGTACTCTGCTCTGAGAGCAGTGTCTGCAAAGGCAAGGCACAGGCAGCCGGCTGACCCAGGTAAGTGGACATGTGGGATTCTGGGAACTGTGTCACCTTCTGCAGCAAGGCTTGAGGCCAGGAATTCCAGACTAGCCTGAGTGATATGGTTTGGCTGTGTCCCCACCCAAATCTCACCCTGAATTGTCATAATCCCCACGTGTCAAGGGCAGGGCCAGGTGGAGATCTTGAATCATGGGGGCAGTTTTCCCCATACTGTTCTCGTGATAGTGAGTAAGTCTCACGAGATGTGATGGTTTTATAAATGGGGGTTCCCCTGCACACGCTCTCTTGCCTGCTTCCATGTAAGTGACTTTCTCCTTCTCTGCCATTCGCCATGATTGTGAGGCCTCCGCAGCCACGTGGAACTGTGAGTCCCTTAAAACTCTTTTTCTTTATAAGTTACCCAGTCTCAGGTATGTCTTTATTAGCAGTGTGAGAACAGACTAATACGCTGGGCAACAGAGCAAGACCTCATTGCTACAAAAAAAAAGTGTTAAAATTCCTATTTGCTGAAAAATACAAGAATGGGGAATTTTTGGTTTCATCTCATTGGCTAATAGACCCTCTTTTCACATCCCAAAAAATGAAAAAGTTCCCTCATTGCAGACCTCGGGCTCAGCTGTTTTCAACCCACCAAAATCTAAGGACGTTTTCCTGTTTGTCAGCAACACAGAAAATGCACAAGGCTGCTCAGCAAGCTCACATGTGCTCTTTGACAAGCTCGGCTGCAGCGATGTCTCTGCAAAGGGCAGAAAGTGGGATCTTGCCTCTTGGCACCCCTGAGGCCAGGTTGCTGATACCTGGGGCACTGCCCTCTCCTAAGTGAACCTCTTTCATGTGCATGGTCTCCCAGCAGGAGAAAAACTGCAGCACCAGCCAGAAAAGCAAAGCTGAAGCCTCCACTCCCCCCCCCAAGTTCACCCGAGAAGAGCAGCAGGCGGCCAGTCCCAGGGGCTGCACTGCTGCAAACCTGCTCAAAACCTCCAGCCACCACATGGCAACTTGCTCCCCAGCTCTGAGAGTGCAGGACCGGGGCACAGAGACGACAGGAGAAGTGGCTTTAAATATGCAGCACGACTGTCTAGGTCAACGCACAACAAGAAAGGGCCCCGGGTGTGGGAGATGCAAGGAGTGAAAGGGAAGCTCAGAAGAGATGTGTTGGCGCTGCTGGCCTGCACAGCCCCCAGGGTCCGTGCACAGCCCCCAGGGTCCGTGCACAGCCCCCAGGGTCCCTGCACAGCCCCCAGGGTCCCTGCACAGCCCCCAGCGTCCCTGCACAGCCCCCAGGGTCCCTGCACAGCCCCCAGCGTCCCTGTACAGCCCCCAGGGTCCGTGCACAGCCCCCAGGGTCCCTGCACAGCCCCCAGGGTCCCTGCACAGCCCCCAGGGTCCCTGCACAGCCCCCAGCGTCCCTGCACAGCCCCCAGGGTCCCTGCACAGCCCCCAGGGTCCCTGCACAGCCGCTGAGATTGGGCGGAGCAAGTCCACGGCAAGCAGACACCGCGGACGGTTAGAGCACATGGACTCCTGCTCCCAGCCTGTGGGCAAGCGCCGTACCTCAGCATCATGTAGAAAAATCACCATCTCCAAAGTCATTTTGACCTCAGCCTGCTGGGAGGAAGAGCCAAGCCAGGGGCCACTGATGGCAAAGTGCCTGCGTGGAAACTGGCACTCGCTGTCTTTTCTGCCACCTTCTACCAGGGAACCTTTTGAGCGCGGGCCACTGTGACTGGGGAGGTGGGGCTTGCCCCACGAAGCTGAGGGATCTGTGTCTCCATAATAGAAAGGCCACCTCTCCTCTGATCACAGAGTGGATTCACAGGTGTTCTCGGGGCTGGCAGGTGGGCAAGGCAGACAGCTCCCGGCAGCTGGACTCAGCCTCTGGGTAGCATCTCCCACGGCCCATGGCTTCTGCCCAGCAGATCTCAAGGGCACCCCAGGAGACCAATGAGTGTTCCAGTGCTTCCAAGAAGTATCTAGCTGCCTGCGTGTGAGAATGCAGAGATGCCCAAGACAGCAGCCTTGGCCTCTGGCAGATCTAGGGATGCCAGGAATTTTGGAGTGTGAGTGGCAAAGAGGGACAACTAAAGGGACACGCATGAAAACAGCCCACTCGGCCCCACAAAACTGCATCTGGCTGCCCATGAGGCAGCTGGCACTCAGAGAACGTCAGGGCCCCTGAAGGTGATCACCTCCCTCCCTTCCAGCAGGGGCGTCTCTGCTTTTCTCCGAGTGGTTCGACCCAGTGTCCTGCCCATGACAGAGGGCATGACTTCAGGCTGCTGTGTCCTCCCATCTGTTAGGGCCTCTGAGGGCCCAGGGCTGTGACCCGTGAGCATGGCCTGCCTCTATCAAGTGCAGAGCTGGAAGGCTGCAGGAGCCTCCCCCGTCATCTCATGAGTCCCCCACTCAAGACCATGCAGCTCACTCAGACCAGGACCCGCCACCACTTGCGAGAGCTGCTGGCTCACTCGCGCCCGCCCGGGGCTGAGGACTGCATATGCAGCCACAGATGCATCCGGCCCTGCTGCCCCACAGCCTCTATGAAGGCCTTGTAAGCGGCACCAGGTGGCTCTGTCTGCCGATCGGCATCCCCTCTCGACTGATTTCACAGCAGACGCTTCTGCCTTTCAAGACTGCCTTGAACAACATCTGGGCTGGTTAGGTGGAGGGCGAGGAGTTTCCAGGTTGCAGCCCCTGTGGTCCTAAGGGCCGGCGTCCAGGATGGTGGGGGGGCTAGCAGCTCTGGGCAGCGAGAACCCTGGCTGGGTGATCCAGGCGGCCGCTGACCAGCGGCCTGGGAGCCAGCCCTCCTGTCCTCACGTAGGGCCCCATCTCCAAAAGCCAGTGTGGTGCCCTGCACATTATCCAACCTACATCTGTACTGTCTCCCCAAGGAAAACGAGTGTGTGGTTCACGTGCTTTAAGGACGTTTCCCAGGTGACATTCCAAGCTCCCATCTGTGGCCGCATGTGGGGGAGTTTCCAGTTTTCCAGATGGATTTCCTGTGATGCCAGAGAACCCTCCGCCTCCTTCAGAGCCATCTCATCAATGCAGTGATCGCAAGCTTTGATTTACAAAAACTCGCCTCCCTTGCAGCATTTCCAGGTTTCACACACGGTGTAACAAGTAAAAATGGATTTTTGGGCAGCACGCCCTGTCCTAGTTCGCTGAGGCTGCCATAACAAAGTACCAGAGACTGGGGTGGCGTCAGCAGCAGCAGTTGATTCCTCAGTTCTGGAGCTGGAAGTCCGAGATCAACGTGCTGCCAGGTTCGGCTTCTCCGGAGGCCTCGGTCCCTGGTGTGCAGATGGCCGCCTTCTTGCTGGGTCCTCATGTGGCCTGTTCTCTCTGCACACGCATCCCAGGTGCTCTTCCTCCTCTAATGAAGACACTAGTCCCATGGGACCAAGGCCTCACCCTGACTGGATGGAACCTTCATTACCTCCGTAAAGGCCCCATCTCCAAATAGCTCACTGGGGTCGGGGCTTTACCACGTTGACCTGGGGAAGGGGGCAATTCAGTTCGTAACATGCCCTTTTGGGAAGAGAAAGTCAGGCAATGAGCAGACGCAGGCAGGAAGCCACGCCGGGCTCCAGCAGGGATGGCCCAGTGCCCTGCACAGGCAGCAGGCAGCTGGGCTGGAGGTGGGCACAGGTGGGGGACCCTTGGCGGAGGACACCTACCAGGTGTGTCTAAACTGCCCCTTTCCTGCACATCTTCCTTCTCACTGGACTCCCCACCCAAGACCTGCTTTTTCCAGAAATCAAAGCTCACTTTGGTCAAACCCTCGTTTTTAAAAATCACTTCATCGTTTCCTCCCTAACTTAATTAGCTCCAAAGCACTGAGCTGTATTGAAATAGATCACCGCAATGACAATAAATCCTCTTTGGGACTGAAAACAAAATCTATTTCAACTTCACCAGGGATATTGATAGAAGACAGGGCTCCATGAAAAAGGGTTGGGAGGAGTGGCTTGCTGGGGCAGGGGCCGCATCTGGGCACTGCAGTTAAGACGTTAAAGTATCTCCAGTCCCAGTGGGGCCCCAGATGAGCACAGTTCAGCATTTCTGGATGTAAATTGTCAAAGCTCCTTCGGTCCGCAGCCTCGGGCAAGGAAAGGGCCTTTCTGTCTGTGACGCCACCTGTGCTCAGTTGTGCACCGGATGAGACTGTGTCCTGGAACCCTCAGCTGTGATATTGATCCACTGAGACTGTTTTTCATCTAGTAGAAATCAATAAATTCCTTTTTGGTGCAGGGTTTTGTGAACAGGTGCACTCTCTCACCCAGTCGCCGTCCTTTCTAAGAATTCTCCTTGACTTCGGAACTGGCCTTCCACGCCCCAGGATCCACCCGCCAGGAGACCCCCAGTGTGCTCTCAAACCCCCACCCATCTGGGTGGCCTGGAAAGGCTGGTCTGAAGACCTCTCCTCCCATGTCTGCCAACCAGGCTTTGCTCTCCAGGGACTTTCTGGGAGGGGGAGAACCTACCTCCTGCCAACAGCCCTGCTGGCACTCCGAGGACGGCAGAGGGAAGGAAGCCAGGGGCTGGGGAGCCGGCCACACGACTGCTCAGTGCCCATCCTTCTCCTGTGCCCACAGATGCTGAGCTGCCTGGAGCACATGTACCATGACCTCGGGCTGGTCAGGGACTTCAGCATCAACCCCGTCACCCTCAGGAGGTGGCTGGTGAGTGCCAAACCCGCCTTCGGTTCTTCCCGGGCACATGCTTTCATCCAGTTCCACAGGAATGGAGGGAATGGATCACCAGGGCACCTTCCGGATGGCACTGCGCTCCCCATGGGCAGAGGTGACATTTCCCCAGGAGTTCTGTGAGGACGCTCAGCCCGTCTCTGTTCCTCCTTCCACCAAAACCTTCTTTACGCCTGAGCTCCTGCTCTGATAAGCAAGGAAATAGTGAGACTCTGGCATCATCAAGCGAAGCAGCATGTCCTAAAGCAGTGGTGTGTGGGGGCGTGTGTGTGTGTGTGTGTGTGGGAGCGTGTGTGTGTGTGTGTGTGGGTGGGTGTGTGTGTGTGTGTGTGTGGGAGCGTGTGTGTGTGTGTGGTGTGTGGGGGTGTGTGTGTGTGTGTGTGTGTGTGGGAGCGTGTGTGTGTGTGTGTGTGTGTGTGGGAGCGTGTGTGTGTGTGTGTGTGTGTGTGTGTGTGTGTGGAGCGTGTGTGGTGTGTGTGGTGTGTGTGTGTGTGTGTGTGTGTGGGAGCGTGTGTGTGGTGTGTGTGTGTGTGTGTGTGTGGGAGCGTGTGTGTGTGTGTGTGTGTGTGTGGGGTGGGGGCGTGTGTGTGTGTGTGTGTGTGTGTGTGTGGGAGCGTGTGTGTGTGTGTGTGTGGTGGTGTGTGTGTGTGTGGGAGCGTGTGTGTGTGTGTGTGTGTGTGGTGTGTGTGTGTGTGTGGGAGCGTGTGTGTGTGTGTGTGTGGGAGCTGTGTGTGTGTGTGTGTGTGTGGGAGCGTGTGTGTGTGTGTGTGTGTGTGTGTGTGGGAGCGTGTGTGTGTGTGTGTGTGTGTGTGGGAGCGTGTGTGTGTGTGTGTGTGTGTGGGAGCGTGTGTGTGTGTGTGTGTGTGGTGTGTGTGGGAGCGGTGTGTGTGTGTGTGGGTGTGTGTGGTGTGTGTGTGGGAGCTGTGTGTGTGTGTGTGTGGGAGCGTGTGTGTGTGTGTGTGTGTGGAGCGTGTGTGTGTGTGTGTGTGTGTGGGGGGTGTGTGGTGTGTGTGTGGGAGCGGTGTGTGTGTGTGTGTGTGTGGGAGCTGTGTGTGTGTGTGTGTGTGTGTGGGAGCTGTGTGTGTGTGTGTGTGTGTGTGGGAGCATGTGTGTGTGTGTGTGTGTGTGGGAGCGTGTGTGTGTGTGTGTGGGAGCATGTGTGTGTGTGTGGTGTGTGTGTGTGGTGTGTGGAGCATGTGTGTGTGTGTGTGTGTGTGTGTGTGGGAGCTGTGTGTGTGTGTGTGTGTGTGGGAGCTGTGTGTGTGTGTGTGTGGAGCATGTGTGTGTGTGTGTGTGTGTGGCGTGTGTGTGTGTGGGAGCGTGTGTGTGTGTGTGTGTGTGTGTGGGAGCGTGTGTGTGTGTGGGGGGGGAGCATGTGTGTGTGTGTGTGTGTGTGGTGAGTGTGTGTGTGTGAGAGTGGTTGGGGTGTGGATGTGGTGTGTGTGAGTGTGGGGGGTGTCTGCATGTGTGTGGATGTAAATGTGTGGGAGCGTGTGTGTCAGTGTGGGGTGTGAGTGTGAGCATGGGGGTGTCTGAGTTTAGGGGTGGGTGTGTGTGAATGTGGGGTGTGTGAATGTGGGGTGGGAGTGTGTGGGGTGAGAGTAGGAGTGTGGGCGTGTGCATGTGTATATCTGGATGTGGGGGTGTTGTGTGTGGGTGTGTGTGGTGGTGTGTGTGGAGGGTGTGTGTGTGGATTTGTGGGGTGTGTGTGGAGGTGTGTGGTGTGGTGTGGAGGTGGTGTGGAGATGGGGGGTGGTGTGAGTGTGTGTGAGGGGGGGGGTGGGGGGGGGGGGGGGGGGGGGGGGGGGGGGGGGGTTGGGGGGTGTGTGTGAATGGGGTGGGAGTGTGTGGGGTGGGAGTAGGAGTGTGGGCGTGTGCATGTGTATATCTGGATGTGGGGTGTGTCTGTGTGTGGGGTGTGAGGGTGTGTGTGCATGTGTGTATCTGGATGTGGGGGTGTGTGATTGTGGGTGTGTGCATGTGTGTGTGGATTTGGGGTGTGTGAGTGTGTGGAGTGTGGGTGTGGGTATGTGCATGTGGGTGTCTGCCTGTGTGAACATGTTTAGCAGCAGGTTTTTTTAATGAAATATTGCTCAGAACCAAATATTAAAAGCCTATTAAAGGTTTCATGGAGATTGGGGACCCAGAGCTCCCTCTTGGAGTCTCCCCTCCCCCATCCCCTAACTTTATGCCCCCTGTGGCTCCTCAGACACCTCCGGGGAGACCCCAGTCCTTGACTGCAAGGTGAAAACCCCTGGTGGGAGCTCTGTCCCCACTCCTGCCCCGAGTGCCGTGGCGTGGCCCACTGGACGTTCTCAGGGTCCCTGTGTCACCTCATTGGTACCTGTGGTAAACATGAGAACACTGTTGACCTCTGGTTGGGATGAGGGTTTGGCAGAGAATGTTCAAATCAGTGCACAGCCTTCTGGGTGGCTTTGGGAGGAGAGGTGGGCGGGCCCAGGCACAAGGTGACTCGGACTCCCTGCCTCCCACAGCTCTGCGTCCACGACAACTACAGAAACAACCCCTTCCACAACTTCCGGCACTGCTTCTGCGTGGCCCAGATGATGTACAGCATGGTCTGGCTCTGCAGTCTCCAGGTGGGTCCTGCCCGCTGCACACCCAGACCTCCACTCTCGGGGGTCAGACGGAGGCCCCTTCCAGGGAGCGGCAGCCCCATCCCACCAAGAGAGCCACAGGCGTGGGGTCCCCAGCCGCTCTGCCCCTCCTGGGGAAGCACCCCCACCCACCGTTGTCAGTCACCCCATGGGCGAGGCTGCTCCTAGGATTACATGAGCAGGTGCGTCCCCGACCTGGTCACCCCTCCACCCCCACAGGCAGGCCGGTCCTCTCCCACCACGCCAGGAGACTCCAGATGGCTGCAGGGTCCTTTGTCCCCCGCTTACCACTCACCCAATTCCACCCCCCTCACCCCATCCCACCCTCCGAGTGAAGAGAGCAAACACCTACGCCCTGTTTTCCAATCCAGGAGAAGTTCTCACAAACAGATATCCTGATCCTAATGACAGCGGCCATCTGCCACGACCTGGACCATCCCGGCTACAACAACACGTATGTACAGGATTTTCTCTTTTTTTCCTTTTAAAAGGCACCCTGGCTACTGGAGGGAACCTGTCAGCCCAACCCTCAGAGCAGTTCCCAGATGGAGCTGTCAACGACGGCCTCCCAGCCCCAGCTCTGCCTCCACTGACACAGCTCCTGGCTTCTCGACTTTGCCCAGGGCCTTGGGTCTCCCCGGAGTAGGAACTTGCAGGATTATCAAACCCCGGGGGGGCTTTCCTACCCCGTGTGGGCCTGGCTCCAGGCTCAGGTGCACGGCAGGGCCCTGGCCCCGCCGGCGCCTTCTCCACCCCAGGCAGGGAGCAACACCTGTCCGCACACACGGTTGGGGGCTCCACATGCCCTTCTCAGGAGCTCACCTCTCCCTGGGCAGGCTCCCAGCTGGCTTCCACAGGGAAAGCCCAGGCAGGGGCCACAAGAGAGAGACAGAAAAGGGACTGCAGAGGGACAGGAGGTGGGTGTGAGGTGTCCCTCGTGGGGCCGGGGATCAGAAGGACAGACCGTTGCTCCACTCCTGCCTCCAGGGGCACAGAGTTCCGCCCCGTGTGACGGACAAGGTCCAGGCTGTGGGCTTGGGTTTGTGTCTGCAGTGGCGCAGCAGCTCTCTCTGTTGAATTGTGTGTGTGTGTGGTGATGTCATCACATGCCTGAGAGCTCTGCTGCCATGTGTCAGCGCCTAGTGGGTTCTGAGGTGCGGCTGTCAGCGCCCCTCCCGGGGCCATCACCATGCACACCCATCTGTTCCCTTTCTGCTCATTGCACACTCACAGCGGCCAGCACAGCACAGGCCAGCAGAGGCCTTGACCACAGCATCCCGGTGAACCTCAGCCTCGTTCTGCCCACCTGCCTCTGGCACCTGGTGACGTTTGATAATCTCACAAGAGGCCGTGATGCCTCAGGGCCTGTCCTGAGGCTTCCTCAGAGGTGTCTGACTGGTGGGACTGCGGGAGCATGGGGACGTGCAGTTGCAGGGGCAGCCGAGCGGCAGGGCCGGGGCAGGGCACAGGCGGCTCCCCCAGCCCCCACAGCACTTTCTCCTGACTCTACTCACTCCGCTTACATGCCTGGGTGTTGCTCCCCAGTGCAGGTGCCTGGTGAGGGCGCCTGAGCCTCCCCTCACCCTCTCCTTGCCTCCCAGGTACCAGATCAACGCCCGCACAGAGCTGGCGGTCCGCTATAATGACATTTCACCGCTGGAGAACCACCACTGCGCCGTGGCCTTCCAGATCCTCGCCGAGCCCGAGTGCAACATCTTCTCCAACATCCCAGCCGATGGGTTCAA
Organism: Nomascus leucogenys; assembly: GCF_006542625.1. NCBI lineage: Eukaryota > Metazoa > Chordata > Mammalia > Primates > Hylobatidae > Nomascus > Nomascus leucogenys. The sequence continues at coordinate 27,772,540 of NC_044405.1, forward strand.
GCAGATCCGACAGGTGCGTGGGGTGAGGGCCCTCTCACCGGAGTGGGGGCACATTCAGGGACAGAGCAGCCCCCACTCTCCATTGGCTGGAGGCTCCCAGAAGCTCCTGGCCGCAGCAGTGCCCCGGGGACCCAGGGGAACCCCTCCCTCCTTCCCCACCTCCTCCAGGGCCCAGAGTGGAGCCCCGAAAAGAGGGTACCCTCGCCATGCGCACGTGTATCCCACTGACCTGCACTTCCCAGCCTCTATTTAATTCAGCCTTCACTGGCTCCCTTTCAGATAAATCTTTGTCCCTCTTCCAGCCCAAGAAACTGAGGCTTAGCAAAGGTAGGGGCCTGCCCAAGGAGGGGACAGGCCCTGGACAGACACATCTGCTGCATCCAACGTAGGAGAGCTGCCCCCTGCCCCATAACCCCAGCTCCTGTCACCTGCCACCCACAGCCCAGTCAGGCTCCTTCCTTTTATTTATTTATTTTTTTTCTTTTGAGACAGAGTCTCGCTCTGTTGCCCAGGCTGGAGTGTAATGGCATGATCTTGGCTCACTGCAACCTCTACCTCCTGGGTTCAAGCAATTCTCCTGCCTCAGCCTCCCAAATAGCTGGGATTACAGGCGGGCACCACCACGCCTGGCTAATTTTCGGTATTTTTAGTAGAGACGGGGTTTCATCATGTTGGCCAGGCTGGTGTTGAACTGCAGACCTCAGGTGATCCACCTGCCTCGACCTCCCAAAGTGCTGGGATTACAGGCATGAGCCATAGTGCCCGGCCGCCCCTTCCGTTTTAGATAAGGGGGCTTTCTGCCTCTCAGGGCGTGATGGGAGGAGAGTGAGAGGACATCTGCATACAAGGAAGATGACCCGGTCCACCTGCCCCAGACAAACACCTCCAGCTCACTGAAATAACACCCCCTTCCACACGGGAATTCCTCATCAAACCCTCACTCTCTGACATTTGCAGGGGAGGGAAGCTCTCGGAGTAAACTCTGGGAGAAATGCGTTGGGTTGAATAGTAGCATCCTTCAAACAAGGTCCACCTCCCGTGAATGCGATCTTATTTGGAAAAGGGTCTTTGCATTTGTACTTGTTAAGATCTCCAGATAAGATCAGTGTGGATGGTCAAGGGGGCCCTAAATCCAAAGACTAGTGGATGAGACAGAGGAGAAAACAGCCCAGACACAGAGGAGAAGGCCGCATGAAGATGCGGTGATTGGAGATTTGAGTGACACAGCCCCAAACCAAGGGACTTCGGGGCCCCCAGGAGCAGGAGGAGACAAGGAAGGACCCTCCCCTGGAGTCTTCTGAGAGAGCAGGGCCCTGCCCACTCCTTGATCTTGGTTCTGGCCTCCAGCACTGTGAGAGAATGAGTTTGTGGTTTTAAGCCGCCTAGTTTGTGGTACTTCGTGTGGCGGCCCCAGGACACTCACCCAGGGCACCGTCTTCTGCCGTTACACAAGGCAGACCTCAGCCATTCGAAGTCTAAGTGGCTTCCTTCCAGAGGCAGCAACAAAGACTGTCTGGACTCCAGCTCTGGAAAAATACTCACCGCCCTCCCAGAGTGCGGCTGAGCCTCCCTTTATCAGAGAGCAGCAGCCTCGTCGACCGTGGCTTTCCAATTTGTCTACGCTTCCAGGAAGTTCAAAGCCCAGTGTAAAAAACTGAAGTCAGTGAAGCATTTGGGGAAGCTCTGAGGAAGCAGCATGCTCCCCGGGACGGGGCCCTGAGGGATCACGGCCTCTCGCGAAATTGTCAAATGTCACCATGTGCCAGAGGCAGGTGGGCAGTGACCAGGCACGGGGCAGTGGTTCACTGGGATGCTGTGGTCAAGGCCTCTGCTGGCCTGTGCTGTGCCGGCCGCTGTGAGTGTGAAATGAGCAGGAGAACAGATGGGTGTGCATGGTGATGGCCCCGGGAGGAGTGCCAACAGCCGCACCTCAGAACTTACTCGGCGCTGACATACGGCAGCAGCACTTTCGGGCCTGTGATTACATCATTGCACAAACATACACAATTCAACAGACAATTTACAGTAATTATTGAATCGCCGGTTCCCAGTACAGTTATCTCCCCTTTATCTATAGGCTCTCTGGCCTCTCCTCCATGTTTGTGCCCCTCCCCAACCTGCAAGCAGGTGCCCTGCGTGGCTACGATAAACTGTGGTAAATCTTCGTCTGCAGAAGGTCAAGGGGCAACCGTGAAGAGAGAACACTGCATCTGCCACTGCTACCCCAGCGGGGAGCTCCTCCAGGGACAGGACCTGGGGAATCAAAGCAAGTGAATGCCCCTTAGTGTAGGCCTCGTCCCACTGAGCCATGTCGGAGAGCATCCCGCAAGAGAAGGAGGCGGCACCTGATTGGAGGAGCAGCCACTCTGCACACGGGATTGTTCTCGTGCCCAGCCACCATGGGGACACACCAGCATTGGCCTGCTTCAAATGCTTCACTGACTGCAAAATATGACTCTCCTCTGGGGGTAAAATTAGTTGTCCCACTTTTTTAGTAATATATTTTGTCATGGAAGATTTCAGGAATAACTGAATAAATGCTTCACTAATAACACAAATGTTTACAGGAAAATTGAATAATTCAAGATGCAAGTGATGCCCCCCCCAAAAAATATATACATACATTTGAAATGACCTAGATGGATGGGTTTGGGTTTTGTATCTGATGCTTATGGTCTTATTTTCTTGGAAGAGGAAAACATCATACCTGGCACAGAGATGTGTTCTGTAAATGCTTGTGGGGTGGGTGGGTGGATGGGTGGGTGGGTGGATGGATGGATGGATGGATGAATAGATAGGTGGATGGGTGGATGGACAAATGGAAGGGTGGATGGATGGAAGGACAGATGGGTGGGTAGATGGATGGATGGATGGGTGGGTGGATGGATGGGATGGACAGATGGATAAATGGATGGAAGGAAGGATGGATAAATGGATGGAAGGGCGGATGGATGGATGGGTGGATGGGTAGGTGGATGGAGGATGAATGGGTGGATGGATGGATGAATGGATGGATTTTTGGGTGGGTGGATGGATGTGTGGACAAATGGATGGGTGATGGATGCACATATGAATCGGAATGAGAGATACATGAAATAATGTACGCAGGGGGCTCAGTACACAGTAGGCCTCCGTTGAATAACTGTTCAGATTATGCCCGTGTTAACGCTTTGTTCTCTCGCTATTTAGGGAATGATCACGTTAATCTTGGCCACTGACATGGCAAGACATGCAGAAATTATGGATTCTTTCAAAGAGAAAATGGAGAATTTTGACTACAGCAACGAGGAGCACATGACCCTGGTGAGTGGCTTGTTCTGCCTGGGTGGGCAGCCAAGTGGTGGGCTGGCTGAGCGGGTCATCCATCCAGCTCACACTGGAAGCCAAGAAGCCGAAATTATTAGTCTTCTTGGAACAAGGTGTCTATAAATCTGGTTTTCAAGGTCATGACTCTTACTAGGAAAGTCCCGGGCAGGGCCTCGCTCCTGATGGAGACTCCTTCATGGTCAGAGGCAGCACTCTCCCATTCCTCCATCTCTTTTGGACTTGAGGGAGACAAGTGGGCGAAGGCCATGCATCTTGCTCTGCTTTCCAGAGAATAAAACTAGCTTTCCCATGAAGGCACAGCCCCAGCATGGCACCCTGAAAGCCCACCTCTGGTGGGGCAACTCCAACACAGCTCCCGCTCCCCAAGCCGGCATCCCCCACCAGGCCCACACCATAGCCCAGCACCCCTCTATAACCAGGACAACGTGGCCAGAGAAGGGGTAGGGGGCCTCCCCCATGAGAAGGTGCACCTAGGTTGCCTGGCATCTGCCTTTTGGAAAGGGCAGGCACTGGGCACACCAAGGCACACAAGGACCGGAGCACAGCTCATGCCTGGAATCCAGCACTTTGGGAGGCCACGGCGGGAGGATTGCTTGAGTCCAGAAGTTTGAGACCAGTCTGAACAACATTAGCAAGACTCCATCTCCACAAAAAAAGAAAAAAAAATCAAAAAATCAGTGCGTACCTGTGGTCCCAACTGCTTGGGAGGCGGAGGTGGGAGGATCGCTGGAGCCCAGGTCCAGACTGCAGTGAGCCATGGTCGTTCCACTGCACTCCAGCCTGGGCAACAGAGCAAGGGTCTGTCTCAGAAAAGAGAGAGAGAGAGAGAGAGAGGTGCATGAGAACTGCCCTCCCAGCCTTCAGAGAGAAAGCTGGTTTTGTGGAGCCTTGTCTAAGCATCAGGTGCACCCCTGGCATTCTTACTCTGAAATTTGATTGTCTAAAATCAATAGCATCACTTTCCACCTCCAGAGAGGTTTCAACCTCCAGAGAGGTTGAAAAATAGGGAACTCTTGGCTCAGGCTGACCTTCTAACCATCCAGTCCCAGTAGGAAGAGTCATCAGGACTCACCGCTCTCTGGAGCTGAGGTGCAGTTAATTCCCAAAGGCTGTGCAAGAGGACGGGAGCTCCCGCAGGCAAACCTCCCCGGGCCAGGGCCTCCAGAAGCCCCTTCCCTAAGAGGGAAACAGTCGCATCGAGCGGCTTCCTGGCAAGCAAGTTCCTTGCTCCCAAAAAACCAAGGGAAGGCGGGAGGCACCGCCTTGTCCTCTAAGATATGAGGAAGGCAGAGATGGACCTGCAGGCAGGGGTGACCCAGGCCCCGCCAATGCCTTCCTCCTCTGAGGTGGGAGGAGAAGTCAGGGAAGAGATGGGGAGGGGCAGGATGCCAGAGGATCGGGTGCCAGGTGGTCAGGACAACTGAGCCCAGCTGAAGGTCCCCACTCCCACCCCACCCCCAGCCTTACACACTGCAGCTGTGCAGAGCAGAGGCAAAGCGAGCCTTAGAGCCCAGGGTTCGGCTTATCCCAACGACCGGCACCGGGTGGGGTCAGATGACAAGCAGCGCAGCCAGGGATCGTCTCACTGCTAGGGAGCCCCAGATGGGGCTTTATGAACATGGGGGGAGGACAGAGGCTGGGGTGAGGTCTCGGGGGAAAGGTTCTGAGTCAAAGTGGGCCCCGATAGGGAGGCCTCTGAGGAGAGTGCGGGCTGGCGTGGGAGGTGTGAGGTGCGGGGAGTGTGGCCGGCAGGGCCTGGGACCTTGACCTTCCCCAGAGACAGTGCTGCCCTGGCCCTGCCCTAGGTCTGCTGTGGGGACAACTCCACTGAGGCCTGCCAGGCGCAGGCTAGTAATTGCCTCTGGTCTGGAGCCAGACTCCACAGAGGAGTCGAAGAAAGGCCTGAATGGCTTCCTGGGAACTGATAGGGCAGGGAAAGGAAGGGCGACCACAGCAGTGTCCCTTCGAGGTCCTGCCGAGGTTGGAAGGCAGGATCCTGCAAGCATCATGCAGACCCCGAGCTGAACTGAGCTGCCCCCTCACCTAGTCACGTTCCCCAAACCAGCAGGTGCAGCGCACAGCCCGGGGGCATGTGCCTCAGCTGGGCTTTCCTGTCTAATCAGCTTCAGAGCCTGGACGACAACCAACACTTTGGTCTGGAAACCTGGTGATTCCAGACACTCATTTGTGCCCGGTGCAGGCAGGGCCGCAGGACGCCAGCCCTCCACCACCTGTCCTATGGCGACATCCGGGCTAGTTTGGGTGGAAGCTGCTGCATCCCTGGGCCTGCCCTATCTCCTCCTGAAGCCCCCATGGCGTGCCCAACCCTGGCCAAGCTGGGACGGAGCTACCTGTCCCCTGGGAAGATGAGCAATGCGCCCACCTAGGGAACAGCAGGAAATAGGGGGTGACCATGCACGGGGCAGTGCTTCACGGGATTATCACCTGGGCTGAGGTGGCCAGAAAGGCTGGAAGGAGGGGACCCAAACAGGACCTTGAAGGTTCACTCTCCATTGAGAAGGGAGCCTGCCCTCCCTGAAGGCAGCCAAGCTCATTTGCATGGTCCAGCCGTATGGTCCTCCGTCTCTTCCTGCCTGTAATGGCAAGTCCAGACCCCAGCAGCAGCAGCAGCAGCAGCAACAGCAGCAGGCCGTGTTCTACCTCCTGTTACTTTAATTCCAAAATCTCTTCTTTCAGCTGAAGATGATTTTGATAAAATGCTGTGATATCTCTAACGAGGTCCGTCCAATGGAAGTCGCAGAGCCTTGGGTGGACTGTTTATTAGAGGAATATTTTATGCAGGTAAGAGTCTTGCAGAGCAATCAAGCCTCCAGCCACTCTTAGCCCCACTTAGTAAGGGTTTGCGTTAAACAGAGCATGCCAGGGTGGTCCCGCATATTCACCGGGCCGCCGACAGTTCAGCCTCCAGAAAGCCTTCACGGTAGGCGTACATCAGAAACAAAATAGGTTATAATTTGAGACCTGAAAGACAGTAACAATCCAGAAAAGCTAATGTTCTAACACTGCCACCTGTCACTGCTAAATGAGCCATTATTAGAAGCAGCCTTGTCAAGCAAATTGCCTGAAAGAAGCAAGAACTGCAGAGGCAGGAGGAGCCCCGGGAGGGCCGAGACGCAGCAGGTCAGCTCACACAGATGGCCACGGGGAAGGGCGGGGACATAGAAAACCAAGCCAGCTGAAAACAACCACCAAATATTAATACAACAGCTTGATCAACCCTAGGAGAAGTCGGGAGGCTTTTTGCAGGACGCTGCTGCCGTCCTGGGATACATCCAACTCACCTCTGCCTATCTCTCAGCTTGGTCTTCCCAGCTAGACCTGCACGCCCAGCTCTGTTTAGCACTGAAGATACGGTCGCCTTCTCCTTGTTCTTACTGAGACACATTTGTGGTGTGATTTGGTTGGTTGGTTGTTAACTGGCGCATCTTGTCTTTCTCTGAGAACAGCGATCTGGTTACGGGGCATTTCTGTCTTTAATGTCGCTGTCTGCTGCATTCCCTGCAGAGCGACCGTGAGAAGTCAGAAGGCCTTCCTGTGGCCCCGTTCATGGACCGAGACAAAGTGACCAAGGCCACAGCCCAGATTGGGTTCATCAAGTTTGTCCTGATCCCAATGTTTGAAACAGTGACCAAGGTGAGTAACTGTCACCACATGCCACACTTGCATACACTCAGATACATGCATGCACACACAGGCACATAGGCACACACAGGCACATACACATATACACACACGCACACAGGTACACACAGGCACACACTCATGCACACACGTACACAGGCACACACAGAGGCACACACGGGCACACAAATGCGCACACAGGCACACATGCACACACACAGGTACACACATGCACACAGGCACACCTGCACACCTGCACATCCTGAGCAGCCTCTTCCCCGGCTGTCATGGTGACCGCTGTCCCTGCTCCACCCACAGCCTGCTCCCCACAGCCTGGCCTGTGACCCCAGCATCTCCCACTCTGTGCTGCACTCCCTGCCTTGCTTTGCTGGGCCCTGGGGGGCCCCTCACTGCCCTCGCCCATCACTGCCAGCCTTCAGGACTCTGGAGGCAGCACTGGCTGTTGACTCTCCTGTCCCCACTCTGCATCCCAGTTCAACCGAGTCCTCACCTGTGGAGGAACCACTGATCTCTGTGCCCTCGAGCTGTGAAGCCCCTGTCCAGCTCCCAGTCTCACCACACCCAGCCACTGAGGCCTTGCTCCCTGCACACAGCTCGTTCCTAGCCAGCTCCCCCCAGGGCCTCTGAGCTGCCTGTGGCCCCCTGCCAAGGCCCCCCACCTCAAGGCACCCCCAGCATGTCCAAAACAGGCCCATCTCTTGTTCCCCCTGGGGATCTGGGCTCACAGCCTCACACCCTCCGACCTTCCTGGGCTCCTACGCTACGGATCCTTCTGCTCTAGAGCATCTCTTGGAGCCACCCCCACCCACTTCCCACTCCCAGGACCCCCAGCCGGAAGGCTGTCCGCTCCCTTCCTCTGCCCCGTGTCTTTGTAAGAACCTCCCAACCTGTCCCCCACCCTCGTCTCACGGGCACGGGGACACAGCAGGCAGGGAGGGGACTTTCTGTAGGACCTCATGGAGGGTGACGAGGGCCAGAGACAGAGCCGCAGCAGGTGGAGGCAGCAGAGCCAGCACGAAGGTGTCCAGGAGCTGGGACTGGCCCAGAGGCTTCTGCACAGAGCACGACACCTGTTTTTCTCCGACGTTTCCCATTGCCTTAAGAACGAGGCACTCTGGGCTGGGCGCGGTGGCTCAAGCCTGTAATCCTAGCACTTTGGGAGGCCGAGGTGGGCAGATCACAAGGTCAGGAGTTCGAGACCATCCTGGCCAACATAGTGAAACCCTGTCTCTACTAAAAATACAAAAAAATTAGCAGGGCGTGGTGGCGGGCGCCTGTAGTCCCAGCTACTCGGGCGGCTGAGGCAGGAGAATGGCGTGAACCCAGGAGGCGGAGCTTGCAGTGAGCCGAGATGGTGCCACTGCACTCCAACCTGGGGGACAGAGCCAGACTCTGTCTCAAAAAAAAAAAAAAAAAAAGAACGAGGGACTCTGAATAAATCTGTTTGTCTCTCCCAGCTCTTCCCCATGGTTGAGGAGATGATGCTGCAGCCGCTTTGGGAATCCCGAGATCGCTACGAGGAACTGAAGCGGATAGATGATGCCATGAAAGAGGTAAAACACACTGAGAAGAGCCTTCCTTCCTTCCCTGTGGCAAGCAGACACTGCCCTCCGCACTCCTGACTCCAGAATCTTGGACGTGCCAAGCAAGGCACCACTGAAGTTGGCCCCATGGACAGGCACACGTGTACCTTCCATCAGAAAGCCTGGCTCAATAAAATTAGGGAATGCGACGAGGGAAACCAAAACTGCATTTGCCAAGAACGCATCAGGTCTCAGTACCTTCAAGGGAGTTTACTGGCCATGCCCTTCACAAGAATCACAACTGTTACCCACACCTGTGGACACCCAGGTGTCCTTGGGTGTATCAGCTGCCATTAGAGCATCTGGGACCCCTCTGAGTACAGTGCCTGGCCTGGCCCCAGGGCTGACTTGTTCAGAGGAGGCCATGGGGTAGAAAGGGGCCCTCCCCTGGCACAGGGACAAAGTGACCGCCCACCTGCCAGCTCCCGGGCCCAGAACACACACCAGCACCTCTCAGGGGCCAGGGAGCCTGGGGCTGGCTTTAGGTTCCTGTTGGATTGATATCGTTTTGGAGGAAGGGGTCAAGGTCACAGCCTCAGGGCCCACGCAGTCTTTCTACAGATTCCCCCGGCTGTCTGCTGTCCTGCTGCCCATGGTGTGGCCCCTGCCCCGCCCACCCTCCTGCCTCCTCCCTCCAGCACCCCCATGCAGCTAGAACAGTCTCACTACTCCTGCAGGGTTTGACCCCTCCTGGCCTTGGCCGGTGTTGCCTCTGCCATCCCCGCTCCCCACAGTGCCGTCGAAGCACCCTCCAAGGCCCGTCAGCCAGGGCTCCCCTAGTTACTGTGCCCACCACCCCAACTTTTCTGCCTGGCGCTCCTGAAGCCCATGTGGCCCGCGATGCCCTTTTGAGCACTGAGCCATCTTCCAGGCGTAGCCTTGGGTTGGTCTCATCTCCCTCGACTGACGGCCCTGTGCTCCCTGTGCCCACACCCGCCTGGAGCGCCATGCCAGGCACATGGTGGGTGCTCAGCAATTGCTTAGGAGCTGACTGAAAATCCAGACCAGATGCCCTGACTTCTCCAGTTGATGTCTCCTACTGGAAAGTCACAGAAAGGTCTCTAAACCTCTGGAAGTCTGAGAGCACTTATGCAGAGGGACAGACGTAGCAAGAAGGCTTCTCCCACTCCAGAACCCCACAGGAGAGCTGAAGGGGCTTCTGCCTCTCTCGTTGGCCCTCCGAGAGCCGTAGCCCTGATGGCCTTGAGTCTCTAGTCCTGAGCCCTGCTGCCCAGTAGGGGATACTAGGGTTCTTTAAGGACTCTGCCTTCCCCCGTCAGCCCCCACAAAAAGGACAGACACACCAAAGAGGTGAAGAGGCCAAGCCCAAGCCGCAGGCTCTGCACACACCACCAGTCCCTGTGGCTGTGGTGGCTGTGGCTGGGTGAGCTCACTGTCCAGGCCGCGGATGAGGCACCAAGGGTAGCGGGACAGGGTATGCAGAGCTGCCTCTGAAAAGCCCGTGTCAGGAGTGCTTGGGCTCAGAGGGACTGGGGACCACAGGCTTTCACGTTGTAGCACCTCCAGGCAACAGAAGCTGCTGGGAGAGAGGCAGACACTCCCCTGCTGTCTCCTGCTCCCTGACTTGGCCTTCTCTGCACTCTGTTCCAGTTACAGAAGAAGACTGACAGCTTGACGTCTGGGGCCACCGAGAAGTCCAGAGAGAGAAGCAGAGATGTGAAAAACAGTGAAGGTAATGCTCGCTCTGCTGAAGTGGCGTCTCGGCACATACAATGATTCTGACAAAGGAGAGAAGGAAAGAGGAAGGGGAGAAAATCTGAATTTTGGAATACCTTTAAATGAATGGAACTTTTTTTTTTCTTTTGAAATGAAGTCTCGCTCTTGTTGCCCAGGTTGGAGTGCGATGGCACGATCTCGGCTCACTACAACCTCTGCTTCCTGAGTTCAAGTGATTCTCCTCCCTCAGCCCCCCAAGTAGCTGGGATTACAGGCATGAGCCACCACGCCTGGCTAGTTTTTGTATTTTTAGTAGAGATGGGGTTTCACCATGTTGGCCAGGCTGGTCTCGAACTCCTGACCTCAGGTGATCCACCCGCCTCAGCCTCCCAAAGTGCTGGGATTACAGGTGTGAGCCACCGTGCCTGGCCAAATGAATGGAAATTTTATTCCTTGCATCTAATCATTAGAATTAGGCTCTTAAGGCTGGTGGCTCGTGCCTGTAATCCCAGCACTTTGGGAGACCAAGGTGGGCGGATCACTTGAGGTCAGGAGTTCAAGACCCAGCTTGGCCAACATGGTGAAACCCTGTCTCTACTAAAAACACAAAAATTAGCCAGGTGTGGTGGCGTGCACCTGTAGTCCCAGCTACTTGGGAGGCTGAGGCAGGAGAGTCACTTGAACCTGGGAGGTAGAGGTTGCAGTGAGCCAAGATTGTGCCACTGCCCTCCAGCCTGGACAACAGTGAGACTCTTGTCTCAAAAAAAAAAAAAAAAAAAAAAGAATGAGGCTCTTAAAGAAGGGTAACATGCTTTAGTTAATAGAAAAACATCAATAATTAGCATATGTATCACTTATAAGAGTAAGTACTTTTTTGAAGTGCAATTGAAGTACTGAAAACTTTTCACAAATCACATGTTTGCTTTATATGGCTTTGAGCGTTTTCCTCTGCACTTGTTGATACTAGTCATTCAGCTCACAGGGAATGCAGAGCAGCCATTTGTTCACCTCATAAAAAGGTCACACTAACGGCCGGGTGCGGTGGTTCACGCCTGTAATCCCAGCACTTTGGGAGGCCAAGGCGGCGGATCACGAGGAGATCAAGACCATCCTGGCTAACATGGTGAGACCCTGTCTCTACTAAAAACACAAAAAATTAGCTGAGCATGGTGGCGGGCCCCTGTAGTCCCAGCTACTTGAGAGGCTGAGGCAGGAGAATGGTGTGAACTCAGAAGGCAGAGATTGCTGTGAGCCAAGATCGCGCCACTGCACTCCAGCCTGGGCGGCAGAGCGAGACTCCGTCTCAAAAAATAAAAATAAATAAATAAGCCAGGCACAGTGGCCCATGCCTGTAATCCCAGCACTTTGGGAGGCCGAGGTGGGCAGATCACGAGGTCAGGAGATCAAGACCATCCTGGCTAATACAGTGAAACCCCGTCTCTACTAAAAATACAAAAAAAATTAGCCGGGCGTGGTGGCGGGCGCCTGTAGTCCCAGGTACTCGGGAGGCTGAGGCAGGAGAATGGCATGAACCCGGGAGGCAGAGCTTGCAGTGAGCCGAGATCGCGCCACTGCACTCCAGCCTGGGCGACAGAGCAAGACTCTGTCTCAAAAAATATATAAATAAATAAATAATAAACAAGGTCAGACTCCATCTCAAAAAAATACAAATAAATAAGGAATAAGGTCACACTATCCGTGTCTAACAGATAATTCAAGAGATAGTGCATCAAGCATGCAAGGCTCAGGGCAGAACAAACAGGACGTGGCTCATAAGAGGAGCTGCAACAGTTGGCTTTGGCGTCCAACACACCTGGTTTTGAGTCCAGGCTTGCCAATTACAAGCCGAGAGGTGTGCACAAGTGTCTCAGCCTCTCTGAACCTCAGAGCCCCAATCTCTAAACCAGAGGCAATAATACCATTGTTACTGCTGTTTTAGTGATTAAACAGTCAAAGTGCTGGTCTGGTCCCTATGAAGTGCTCAGTCAATGTTGCCATTTAATTTTTAAGTCAGCTCATATTTTTCAGCGGCTCAGAAAAGGGATCAATATTGTTTTATTTTGTCTAAATGTGTTCAGCAATATATCCGATGGCCTCTTTCTTTTAAAATGGTCTGTGTGTCGGCCGGGCATGGTGGTTCACACCTGTAATCCCAGCACTTTGAGAGGCTGAGGCGGGCAGATCACTTGAGGTCAGGAGTTCTAAACCAGCCTGGCCAACATGGTGAAACCCTATCTCTACTAAAAACACAAAAATTAGCCAACCGTAGTGGCGTGTACCTGTAATCCCAGCTACTTGGGAGCCAGAGGCAGGAGAATTGCTTGAACCCAGGAGGCGGAGGTTGCAGTGAGCCGAGATCGTGCCACTGCACCCCAACCTGGGCAACAGAGCAAGACTCCATCACAAAAAAAAAAAAGTCTGTGTATAATCCTGTAACGTTTCTGCGACTGCTGGCACTTTTTTTTTTTTCCTTCTTTTTTGAGACAGAGTCTCACTTTGTTGCCCAGGCCGGAGTGCAGTGGTATAATTTCGGCTCACTGCAACCTCCACCTCCCGGGTTCAAGCGATTCTCCTGTCTCAGCCTCCCGAGTAGCTGGGATTACAGGCATCTGCCACCACGCCTGACTAATTTTTATATTTTTAGTAGAGACAGGGTTTCACCATGTTGGTCAGCCTGGTCTCGAACTCCTGACCTCGTGATCCACCCGCCTTGGTCTCCCAAAGTGCTGGGATTAAAGGCATGAGCCACCGCACCCTAATTCTAACAAAAACAAATCAGTCATCGTTTCCCTTCTTCCAGGAGACTGTGCCTGAGGAAAGCGGGGGTCGTGGCTGCGGTTTCACACGGGCTGGCCAAGCTGCGCGGGATCCTTGTGCAGGGAAGAGCTGCCCTGGGCACCTGGCACCACAAGGCCATGTTTTCTAAGAACCATTTTGTTCACTGATACAAAAAAAAAAATGGAATTCATGATGCTGTACAGAATTTTATTTTTAAACTGTCTTTTAAATAATATATTCTTATACGGAAATGGGTACTGTACTTCTTCTTTGGTAGAGGTGTGTATGCTGCTTCTGGTAAGTTCTCTCATGGAGACGAAGGACACTGTGCTTTTCCCCCAGAGGTATCTTAGAGCAATTGACCGGCGTGATGCGGTGCGTACGTCCCTGTAAATTCAGCATTAAATGTCAGAACGGTGCCCTGAGCGCAAGGACACGCACGGGTCCTGTGTTTCTGAGCAGAGGGGGATGTCAGTGCCGTGTGTGGGACATCTGGGGACTGAGGCAGGTTGGCCAGACTGTAGGTCGTGTGTCGGAGCAAACGCACCCATGTCCATAGGGACGACACACTGGGTGCTCATGTGCATGAAGGCTGGTGACTTCACATTTAAATCCTCAGATAAGGAAAAGAGACACAGGTATTCAGCACATCTGAGGCTCTCTATCTCAGGAGGAGAGATGGCCCTCCCTTCCTGCGTTTGTTTTGGTAACGAGCACAGGAGACATTCTGGGTGGCACTGTGTCCACACAGGGGACCCAGCCCCTGGTTTGTTAATGGTCAAGCTCTTGTTGTTGCTGGGACAGTCGCACCCCTGAGCTCTCACTGAGACTGCCTGCATGCGGTGGACTCCTGGAGACCCGATTTATAAAAAGCAAGGAAAAGGCCGCTGGCTGTGTCCCCTGGGCTGTGGGCTCCATCTCCGCTGTGCTCTAGAGACAGAACCACCTCCCGAAGCGCTTCGCCCTACAGAGCTCATCTTTAAAGCCATGGGCATGGTCTGAGCTTGGTAAATGTTTCATTTCTGTGTGGGGTCACTTCCCTCGGGCATTTGTTTCCTCTTGGTGAATTCCAGAATATTACTTCCCACCTTCAAATAATTCATTTTTTACCTGTAAAATTTTCCATCTCAAATCCAGCTGAATACGGATAGGGACCTTGATTTCTACACCCCTTCTTGTTTCTGCTTTTGTTTTTCATTTGAATCCTATTAAAGCCAATAGATATGGCAACGTTGGCAAAAATAGAAGCAAAATGTAGGCGTGTGGATATTGATGCCCTCGACCTTCCTGCCAGCCTCTATGAGGGATTATTACCTGCTCTCCTCATCTGTAACAAGGCTCTTTCAACAGCACCTTCATCTGCTACATTACTTGGAATGCGCATCTCACCAAATGGTGCCCCTCATCAAACTCCATACAACACTTCCTTGAATTTTACTATCATAAACAGAAACACACAATCACATGCACACACGTGGACACATATACACTCTTACACATCAGCACACTTCCTCTGGTTCTAGGCTATACTGCATCCTGGAACAATTAAATCAAATGACTGAGGTCCATTAGGGGAGGCATCTAGACAGCATCTACTGTTTGTTTGTTTGTTTGTTTGTTTGTTTGTTTGTTTGTTTTGAGACGGAGTCTCACACTCTTGCCCAGGCTGGAGTGCAGTGGTGCAATCTCGGCTCACTGCAAGCTCTGCCTCCTGGGTTCACGCCATTCTCCTGCCTCAGCCTCCCAAGTAGCTGGGACTACAGGCGCCTGTCACCACGCCCAGCTAATTTTTTATATTTTTAGTAGAGACGGGGTTTCACCGTGTTAGCCAGGATGGTCTCGATCTCCTGACCTCGTGATCCACCTGCCTCAGCCTCCCAAAGTGCTGGGATTACAGGCGTGAACCACTGCACCCGGCCTGACGGCATCTACTGTTAGTCCTGGTTCGTGTGCAGCCAGCCTGGTCTCCATGCATGGGACCCCCAGAAAGCCCACCAACCCACCCTCCTGTCACACAGAGCAGTCCCTGAGGCCCCACAGTTGGAGGCCATGTCCACCCTGGTCAGCCTGCACACCCAGAGCCTGCCCGCACTGGGAGGCAGCCACACGGGTGAGCTGAATCATTAGCTACATGTGGCAGTGGAGGCTCAGGACAAGACAGATGTGCCCACGGCCCCAGAGAGCTCTGGGTCCAGCAGCAGAGGCAGGTGTGGGGAATGCAGCACCCAGACCTGGGGGCACGCCCAGCATAGGGAGTGAGTGTGCAGACACAAGGCCCCACCCCCATGAGCACAACCCACTGAACAAGACGCCCCTCTGGGGTGGGCGGCACCATCTCCACCCAGGATGATGTGTTTCCAAGTGAACTCTCTGCCCGACAATCAGTATTAAGTCAGCATGAAGGGTAAAGATGTTTACAGCTGAGCCACATGCACGTCAGGAGACAGGAGCAGCAATGTCTGGGGCTTTCCACGGTGAGCTCCCTGCACACAGCAAGCATGTCGCCAGAAAGAACAGAAAGTTCACAAAAGGAGGGCCGGCCTGTGCACAGCCTAGCACCGTCCTGGGACGCCATCATCACCTGTGCTCCTCTGAGGGGACGGGAAGACGCTGTTTTCCACTTTTTTCTCCCCAAGACCCTTTATTAGCAATTGAAGGAACAACGCATGTGTCAAAGACTGGATTTGAGAAATTCCAACAAATCTGCCCCCTCGCAGTTGGGAGCTGGCATCATGCAATCTTGGGAATGCAGCCCCTGGCTCTCCCATCA
This sequence comes from Nomascus leucogenys, assembly GCF_006542625.1. Lineage (NCBI taxonomy): Eukaryota > Metazoa > Chordata > Mammalia > Primates > Hylobatidae > Nomascus > Nomascus leucogenys. Next base: position 27,788,338 of record NC_044405.1, read on the forward strand.
AAAGGCAACGCAGCCCCTTGTGATTGCAGCTTTGACCTTGTGGGTAATAAAAGAAGGAAAGAGGAATGTCTGCTGCTGGCATCCTGGATGGGGTCCCTGCGGCCAAATCCCCCCTCCCGCCCCCTCCTGTGTCACCTGTCATGTCTCAGACTTTGACCGCCTCCCGCAGCTTCCTTTTATTCGTAATGTCTAAAGCCAACCCAAGCGTCTTTGCCTGCTGACGTCTTAGCCAAATCATGCGGGAAACCCGTGAAGCAGAACTGACCGCTGTGAGGGCTGGGAGAACACTGGGCATCTGAAATACTTCAGCCCAGGAAAACATCCATCAGTGGACACCATCGGTTCCCAGGTGGCCTCTGGAACAGGAAAGCAGTCACCCCCTCGTCCGATCCCACGGGAAACCTCATTCCACTCTAGAGGCAGTGCCTGGGGCTGGATCCCCCCAAGCCGGGAGACGCCGGGCAGTGCCCGGACAAGGCTGTGCTCTGCCCACAGCTCTTCCACTGTGGCTACGAGGGAGGTTTAAAAATCTCAGTCCAAAGTCTTTCACCGTAATCTGTCTAAGGGACAGATAACATCGTCCCTCTGAATTTGGGAGGGGACTGTTCTCTGTTGGTAGCCAAAAGGGGCCCAGCAAGGTACTGGTTTCCAGTCTCCCTGAGTCTTCAGGCAGGCCTTCCCAGCCCCCACCCTGGGACTCCCCACCCTGCTGCAGGGGAACATGAGGGTCAGGGGTCCCCAGATTCCTGGGAGCTGGGGCCGGTGCCCTGGCAGAACACAGCGCTGTGAAACACGGCTTCAGGCAAGGACCAGGGCCTGTGGGGGTGAGTCACCTTGTTACGGGCTGAATTCTCTCCCCAAAACTTATGTCCAAGCCCAAACTGGTGCCTCCCAGTACTGTATTTGGAGCCAGTGCCTTTAAAAGGTGGTTAAGATAGCATGAGCTGACCGGCGTGGGCCCTGAGCCACTCTGACTGAGTCCTACGAGAAGAGGAGGTCAGGGCACAGATGCACACGGCGGATGCCGGGGAAGGACAGACCCCGACACACAGAGGAGTGGGGGCTCAGCAGAAGCCAGCCCTGCCAACACTTCTCTCAGACTTTGAGAGAGAAGTGTCTGTGGTTTAAGTCCCCTGCCAAGCTCTCACACACACACACCTGTGTGCCCCGTTAGGGCCGCCCCAGCGGACTCACACATCACACCTTCCTCACCACCGCGTCCCTGGGCAGCAACGTGGGCCCGGCTCACAAGCGGTGCTGGAGACAGCTTGAGCTTGGGTTGAGGGGGCCGGCATAGCACGATATCTCTCTCTCTCTCTCTCTCTCTCTCTAAGGAAAAAAAAAAAGATAAGAACTAGAGAGTCAGAAATTTCATCTCTTTCTTTCTTTTCTTCGTCCTTCCTTTCCTGCACTCCAGCCTGGGCAACAGAGTGAGACTCCATCTCAAAAAAAAAAAGGAAAGAAAGAAATTGATTTTATTAACCAAAACTAGTAAAGGGGAAGTGGCCAGATAGCCATCCACGGCAACCACTTCAATTTTGGGGAGGAAGGCAGGGGTTTAAGAAAGGAAAACTTGGCCAGGGATGGTGGCTCACACCTGTAATCCCAGCATTTTGGGAGGCCAAGGTGGGCGGATCACCTGAAGTCAGGAGTTCATGGCCAGCCTGGTCAACATGGTGAAACCCCGCCCCTACAAAAAAAAAATTAGCTGGGCATGATGGCAGGTGCCTGTAATCCCAGCTACTGGGGAGGTGGAGGTGGGAGAATCTCTTGAGCCTGGGAGGTGGAGGTTGCAGTGAGCTGAGATCGCACCACTGCACTCCAGCCTGAGCGACAGAGCGAGACTCCATCTCAAAAAAAAAAGAAAGAAAGAAAGAAAGAAAGAGAAAGAAAGAAAGAAAGAAAGAAAGAAAGAAAGAAAGAAAGAAAGAAAGAAAGAAAGAAAGAAAGAAAGAAAGGAAAACGTGATAAGGAAGAAATACAAGTTGGGTGGGGTACAATGTCTGTGTGTGTCCAGTGGCTGTCTTGGGTCCCCATCCACCTGGGTCTCGGGCTGGCATCACCTCAACAGTGGCCAGGTGGTGAACTAGCCACCTTGATGTCATCTGTGGAACTTTGCAGCTTGATCTCCAGGCTTGGTCTGTCTCAAGATTAGCCCCTGGAACGTCTAAGAAGGTGCATAATTAGATGCGCGCATGCAGTTAGAGACTGTGAAGCGGGTATAGACAGTGAGAAAGGCGGGGACGTGAAGTCTACTTGAAGGCTAAGGGAAAAGGCTTCTGCAGTTCGCTTCAAGGTTATATCTTAAAATCCAAGAGAAAGGGGAAAAAAAGTTAAAATGCATTTTGAAGTTAAGCTGCCTGGTTACAAGTGAAAATACATAGAGTACTGGTTTTTTTCCGGTTAATCCTAAATTTTCTAATATATTTTGCTAGCAGATATTTAAAATCTGGTGGTTTAGCCAAAGAATTTGGGACAGCAAGACTATACAATTTTCCATCCACTGCAAAGAGATGTTCGTTTTTTCTCAGCGTTTCTGAGAAGCTGGAAAACAAGGTGAGCTGCCGCCTTCGACTCCCTCCTCTTAATTCTGGTTCCTTCCTGCTCCACATGGGGACGGGACAGTCCGAGGCTCCCTCTCATGAGAATGTATTTGCAGACATCATATCATGGAAAATACTAAACACAAGTGTTGCCTCAGAAGCTCACGATGAGCCGGGTTCACAGCCGGTGTAATTCTGCGGGAGCCGGATCCTGAATCTCATGCAGGCGCGGCTGCGAAGGCGATGCAGCCTCTGCCTCTGAGCCGCCTCCTTCGCTTGCGCGGGACGAATACGTCCCGTGAGAGCGGCACTGAGCGCCAGGTCTGCAGCGGGTGGGAAACAGGCGCTCCTGCCAGCAAGCTCCTCCCACTGTGCTCACCTACCCCGAGGTTCTCAATCAGCACCACGTCCTTTCCCCTTTTCGAAGAAAAACACTGTTGGCAATGGAACAGCGCATCCCATTATCCTCCTGTCCTCACCAGGAACAGGCTCCCCAGACAGTAGACGCTGTTTTCTGTGAGCTGGAGGCAGCCAGATTTGAGCCCTGATACCCCCATGGCCACTCCTGCTAAACCCTAGAAAGCTGGGGACATATTCAGAGGACTTGTCTAGCTCCAAGAAGCCGTGCCTGGCAGTCAGCGCCTGCACACAGGCAGCTCCCATGGCAAGAGCATGGGTGGCCAGAGGGGCCAAGGTTCTCTGTTGTCAGCCCTGCCTCGCCTGCCTCCCCTCCCCTTCCCTCCCCTCCCTTCCCTCCCCTGCCTCTCCTCCCTCCCCTCTTTCCCGTCCCTCCCCTCTCTCCCCTTCCTCCTCTTACTCCCCTCCCTCCTCTGCCTCCCTTCCCTCCCCTGCCTCTCCTCCCTCCTCTGCCTCCCTTCCCTCTCCTGCCTCTCCTCCCTCCCCTCTTTCCCGTCCCTCCCCTCTCTCCCCTTCCTCCTCTCCCTCCTGTCTCCCCTGCCTCCCCTCCCTCCTCTGCCTCCCTTCCCTCCCCTGCCTCTCCTTTCTCCCCTCCTCTCCCTCCCCTGCCTCTCCTCCCTCCCCTCTTTCCCGTCCCTCCCCTCCCTCCCTCCTCTCCCTCCTCTGCCTCCCCTCCCTCCCCTCCCTCCTCTGCCTCCCCTCCCTCCCCTCCCTCCTCTGCCTCCCCTCCCTCCCCTCCCTCCCCTCCCTCCTCTGCCTCCCTTCCCTCCCCTGCCTCCATGACCGTGAGCTTTTCCTCTCCTTAGTCCCAGGAGCAGCTGCACTGAGTCAGGAGTTTCTGAGCCTGGCTGGTCCTCAGCCTATCTGTGAACACTGAGACGCTCCAGCCCTGAGATTCGGATTCTGTAGGCCTGTTCTGGTTGCCAGGTCTGTTTTGCCAAGCTGTGTGTTTCTGGTGCAAGGCGTAGGGTGCACGCTCGATGGCCTCCTGGGTGCTGGCATCTGCCCATCTGCATCTGCATCTGATGCATGTGAGGTGACATGAATGGAAGCAAGAGTGTGGGGCGGGAGGCCCTAATTGTTTCAGGGAAGTGTCCCGGCTTGGAGGTGGATTATTGCAGGGGCTCTGGTCTGGTGGAGAAAGTGGAGAAGGCAGCCTGGGGACGTGGCTGGGTGGGGAGTGGGCGCAGGAACAGAGCCGGCCTGCATGCTTCTTCTCTCCCTCCATGGACATAAGGACAGTGAAGTACTGCCCATACCACCGCATCCAGGCATTTCATCCGCCCTACACCTGAGAAACTGAGCTGAAAAATGAATTTGTGCTGTCCACCCACCGCATCAGAAAGACGAGGGACAGTGATGCCTAGTGTGGGTCACCAGAGAGGCCCACAGGGGACCTCAACCTGCTACAGTTGTGCTCTAGTCATTTGTGTGTTGGCATTAGGGGCACTTTAAACGATCAAATTAACAACCTCACCATAGTAACAACCTGTTCAACATCCAGGGGATGCTAATTAGCTCACAGTTAAGCCCCTTTCAACCTTCACACTGTCTTGGTTGTCAGGACCGCCAAGTCGCCCTCCCATGCCTGCTCCTCATCCTTGTCCACTCTACAAGCCAGCTGTAAAAGCCCTGCCCCCACCCTCTGTGTCGGTCCATGGTCACCACCCTGTCACCTCCAGCATCAGTCATGCCTCCGTGGTGGGTGTGGGGGCCCCACCCGAGGCTCCCAGGCATTTCTCTGATGGCTGATGAGCCTGATCTTTGATTTTTGATCTGCTCACTGGCCATTCGGCTTCCTCTTCTGTGATGTGGTGGCCTCTGCCCACATTCTGCTGGGGCAGTTTGTCTTTTCCAAGTTGATCACAGTTTTCTTTTTCTGTTTTTTTTTTTTTTTTTGGAGACAGAGTCTCGCTCTGTCGCCCAGGCTGCAGTGCAATGGCATGATCTCGGCTCACTGCAACCTCCACCTCCCAGGTTCAAGCGATTCTCCCGCCTCAGCCTCCCAAGTAGCTGGGGTTACAGGCACCTGCCATCGTGCCCAGCTAATTTTTGTATTTTTACTAGAGACAGGGTTTCACCGTGTTGGCCAGGCTGGTCTTGAACTCCTGACCTCAGGTGATCCACCCGCCTCGGCCTCCCAAAAGTGCTGGGATTACAGGCGTGAGCCACGTCAGCCAGCAATCAGATCACAGTTCTTTTTAAATTCTGGATTCCAATCCCTTGCAGTTAACTCTATGTCCTATTACATCTTCTCCTGACGGGTGGTCCAGGAGGCTACAACAGGCTGAAGTCTGTGTGTCCCACAAATTCCTATGTTGAAATCCCAACCCCCGAGGTATTAGGAGGTGGAGCCTTTGGGAGGTGATGAGGTCATGAGGGGAGTGTGAGACTGGTCCCCTTGCAAAAGGGACCCCAGGAAGCTCTGTTCTGCCACATGAGGATGCACACGAAGGCAGCACCGCCTGCAACCTGGAGCAGCACCCTCCCCAGAGCCCGACCTGGAGCAGCACCCTCCCCAGAGCCCGACCTGGAGCAGCACCCTCCCCAGAGCCCGACCTGGAGCAGCACCCTCCCCAGAGCCCGACCTGGAGCAGCACCCTCCCCAGAGCCTGACCATCCCACCCTGATCTGCTTCCGACCTCCAGAGCTGAGGCAGCCCAGGCTGCAGGGCAGAAGCCCCACTCTCCAGCCCCCGCCTGCGCTGCGTAAGGCGGCCGCCCTTCCTCCGCCCTCTGTCTTCCGGGTCTCTGCTTGCGCTGGTTTCCTGGTGTTGCTGTAACAATTGCCCACCGAGCACCACAGATTCCCTCTCTGACAGCCCCGGGCGTCAGGAGCCCACAGGCCCTGCCACAGAACTGAAGCCAAGGTGCCAGCTGGACTGCTTCCTTGCCAGGGGCCTGCAGGAAAATTCATTTCCTGGCCTTTTCTGTGGCCTTGCCCATGGCCTCTTCCTCCGGTTCAAAGCCCATCATTCCAACCTCTGCTCCTATCATCCCCTCCCCTCTCCTTCCTTCCCTCTCCACTGCCTCTCCCTGCCCTCCCAAAAGGACCCGAGATGACACAGGCCCATGAGGCAGTCCGGGACAGCCTCCCCCACTTCAAGTCCGGGATTTAATCACATCTACAAAGTCGCTTTGGCTGTAGGAGCCAACGCTCACACGTTCCAGGAATTAGGACCAGGAAATCCTGGTAGGAGGGTGGGGGCAGATTCTGTCCTCCACCTGGCTGGGGGACCAAGTTGGCAGCGGGGCCTTTCCTGACTGCCCTGTCAGAAACTGCAGCACCACCCTACCCCACTCCACCCCACCCATTTGTTTGAAACAAATGCGTACAGCCAGTCATGGTAGCTCACGCCTGTAATCCCAGCACTTTGGGAAGCCAAGGTAGGTGGATTGCTTGAGCCCAAGAATTTCAGACCAGCTTAGGCAAAATGATGGGACCCCCATCTCTACAAAAAATACAAAAATTAGCCAAGCATGATGGTGTGTGCCTGTAGTCTCAGTAGGAGGCTAAGGGAGGAGGACTGCTTGGGCCTGGGAGGCAGAGGTTGCTGTGAACTGAGATCGCACCCCAGTGCTCCAGCCTGGGCAACAGAGTGAGACCCTGTCTCAACCAAAAAAAAAAAAGAAAAAAAAGAAAAGAAAGAAAAAGACAATAAAATAAAAGAATGAGTACAGTTACAGTGCTGTTGTTGGGTAGAGTTCTGTGAATGTGGAGAGGGTCATCTAAATTGACAGTGTGTTGAGTGCTTCTGCATCCTTGTTTTATGTCCAGCGACAATGGCAATGGTCTTTCACTGAGGGCTGCAGCCCCTGCCAGACAGTCATCTCCATGCAGCCATCTGCTCCACATCCAGGTGAGTCTCCTCTCTGCCATTTCAGACCTAAGGGAAGGCAGGAAAGGCACAGCTGCCTGCTCTCCCTAGCCCTGGAATACTGAGTTCTCTGCCCCCTACCCACAGCTTTGTAAATAGTCTCATTACTAAACTTTCCTCAGTGACCCAGTTTTCCATGATATCTGTGGCCCACTGTGGCCTTATCTTATGATAGATATCCCGGGGGCTACTGCCATTACCTAGGACTCCTATGGAAGAAATTCCCACTGAAAATGAGCTCACAGAGTGAGTCCATTAGGCTCTGGCTGTAGTAAGATGCATAACAGAGACTTCCATTTCCTCTTAGAATGTAGAAAACTGCAAAGAACATTGTTCCCACACTAACAATGAGAAGAGTCAGATAATCCTTAACACCACTGGAGAGGTGAATCACAGGGGAACAAAGTGAACTGAATTCCAAAAAGGATGGGCCCCTTCAAGCAGAGAGAGAGCACATGAACTGCTTTATTTTTGACAGGTTTCAAAGAAAAAAATATTCAGTAACACTTGTGTCTTTTTTGGTTTTGGGGTTTTTTTGTTTTGTTGTTTTTTTGGGGGGGACAGGGTCTCACATCTCACTCTGTCACACAGGCTGGAGTGCAGTGGCACAATCATAGCTCACTGCAGCCTCAACCTCCCGGGCTCAAGTGGTCCTCCCACCTCAGCCTCCCGAGGATCTGGGACCACAGGCGTGTGCCACCAGCCCAGCTAATCATTATCTTTTAGAGAGATGGGGTCTGGCTATATTGCTTGAACTCAGGAGGTGGAGGTTGCAGTGAGCCAAGATCGTGCCACTGCACTCTAGCCTGGGCGACAGAGGGAGACTGTCTCAAAAAATAAAAATAAATAAATAAACTGACTTAGCAGGATTCTTTGCTAAAGCTGGACTTTACGAGAAGTGCACGGATGGTCCTAAGAGAAGGTTCTGGAGCTTGACTAAATTTTGGTCGAGCAGATAATCTTATTACAGAGTATAGAAGAAACAGTGGCCACCATATGGATGGACAAGAAAGATTCAGGAAAATTCTTAACGGCGGGCCGGGCACGGTGGCTCACGCCTGTAATCCCAGCACTTTGGGGGGCCGAGGCGGGTGGATCACGAGGTCAGGGGTTCAAGACCAGCCTGGCCAACATGGTGAAACCCTGTTTCTACTAAAAATACAAAAATTAGCTGGGCGTGGAGGCGCGCACCTGTAATCCCAGATACTCGGGAGGCTGAGGCAGGAGAATCACTTGAACCTGGGAGGTGGAGCTTGCAGTGAGCCGAGATCACACCATTGCACTCCAGCCTGGGCGACAGGGCGAGACTCCGTCTCAAAAAAAAAAAAGAAAAAAAATTCTTAAAGGCCAATTTGTGTGACAGATGCGGAGAGCTGGGGGTCCCATACAGAAGGGGATCTTGCACTCACTTGTAAACGCTCCACCATGGGCCTTTAAGAAAGAGTGGGGACTGGCCAGGTGCAGTGGCTCGCGCCTGTCATCTCAGCACTTTGGGAGGCTGAGGCAGGTGGATCACGAGGTCAAGAGTTTGAGACCAGCCTGGCCAATATGGTGAAACCCCGTCTCTACTATAAATACATAAATTAACTGGTGTGGTGGTGCACACCTGTAATCCCAGCTACTCGGGAGCCTGAGGCAGGAGAATTGCTTGAACCCAGGAGGTAGAGGCTGCAGTGAGTCTAGATCACACCTCCGCACTCCAGCTTGGGCAACAGAGCGGGACTCCATCTAAAAAAAAAAAAAAGAAAGAGCAGGGACAGGGCAGGTGATGACAGACAGCCCTTGGTGGGTGACATGGATGTGTGGGAGCGGATGGTGCTGGGGCAGATAGGAGCCCCACCTGCTGCTCCCTGGTCACTCTTACAAGCAGAAGAGGAGCTGCTGAGGAAGGCACATTAAACCATCTTGCTCCCAGGGCATAAGCAAAGCTGCATGGATTCTAGGGCAGAAGAAAGGGAAAATCCCATCTGCCATCAGTTAATTTAGAAAGTTTATTTTGTGAAGGTTGAGGACACGCCTGTGACACAGACTCAGGAGGTCCTGAGGTAAAGAAAGGCAGATTTGGCCAGGTGCGCTGGCTTCATGCCTGTAATCCTAGCATTTAGGGAGGCCAAGGAGGGCGGATCACCTGAGGTCAGGAGTTCGAGACCAGCCTGGCCAACGTGGTGAAACCCTGTCTCTACTAAAATTACAAAAATTAGCCAGGCATGGTGGCATGTACCTGACAACACATGCCCAAGGTGGTTGGGACACAGCTTGGTTTTATACGTTTTAGGTAGACATGAGACATCAATCAATATATGTAAGAAGTACATTGGTTCGGTCTAGAAAGGCAGGACAACCTGAAGCAAAGGCAGGAAGACTCCAAACTGGGAGATGGCTTACGGGTCACAGGTGGGTGAGAGAGTTGCATTCTTTTGAGTTTCTTATTAGCCTTTCCAATGGAGGCCATCAGATATGCATCTATCTCAGTGGTGGTGGCGGGGGGGTGCTGGGGGGGAGCATTGAATAGAATGGGAGGCAGGTTGGCCCTAAGCAGTTCTCAGCTTGACTTTTCCCTTTATTTATTTAGTTTGTCAGTTAGTTATTTTTGCAGCAAAGTCTTGCTCTGTCACCCAGGCTGTAGCACAGTGGCAAGATCTTGGCTCACTGCAACTTCTGCCTCCTGGGTTCAAGCAATTCTCCCTGCCTCAGCCTCCCAAGTAACTGGGACTACAGGCACGTGCCACCATGCCCAACTAATTTTTGTATTTTTGGTAGAGACAGGTTTCGCCATGTTGGCTAGGCTGGTCTGGAACTCCTGACCTCAGGTGATCAGCCGGCCTCACCCTCCCAAAGTGCTGAGATTACAGGCGTGAGCAACCACGCCCAGCAGACTTTTCCCTTTAGCGTAGTGATTTGGGGGCCCAAGATTTATTTTCCTTTCACACCATCTTGTTTCCAGGGCATAAGCAAAGATCCACTGATTACAGGGGAGAAGAAAGGGCAAACCCTATCTTCCCCAGGGAAGGGATGGAAAATTCTCTTCCTCCAGGACCTTGGCAAAAATCCACCCCCACTGAAGGAAGGGTCAAGGGTGTGGACATGGGGCCAGATGGGAAACTAACTGCCATCCAAGACCAACCACAGAGAAAAGGTGCTGCGAGGCGCCACACAGAGAGGAGAGCAGGGATGCTTGGAGAGGGCCTCCCTCTGAGCTGCAAACCTGCAGGGACAGCTGAAAGCTGGGGGCAGGGAGGTGGGTAGGAGCCTGAGAAGGACCCCCCGGCATGAGGTGGCTGCCTCCCACAGCTGGAGGAATTTGAAGTCTCCAGTGCGGTGCACTGAGATGACCATAATGACAACAAACCCACACCCAGCCCAACTGCTGACTAGATGGTGGTCTCACTGCCCCCACCGAGAACCTGGAGAAGATGAGACAGGCCAATTTCCAGGCGCAAGGAGTCTGCCTACTTGTTCTAGTGATCACCAAGAGGGCACTGTAGATATCTCCAGCTCTAGTTGTGGATTTGTTTATTTCAATGTTTTGTTCTTTCCTTTTTTTTTTTTTGTATATTTTGAAGCTCTGTTGTTAGGTATATACACACGTAGGATTGTGATGTCCTAATGAAGACCTCATCGCGGGTGCAACTGGCTGGGGCCAACATCATGGCCGGTAAAAGAATTTACCGACCAGGCGCGATGGCTCATGCCTGTAATCCCAGCACTTTGGGAGGCCGAGGTGGGTGGATCACCTGAGGTCAGGAGTTCGAGACCAGCCTGGCCAACATGGTGAAACCCAATCTATACTAAAAATACAAAAATTAGCCAGGCATGGTGGTGGGCACCTGTAATCCCAGCTACTCGGGAGGCTGAGGCAGGGGAAAATCGCTTGAACCTGGGAGGTGCACTCCAGCCTGGGAGACAGAGTGACACTCTGTCTAAAAAAAAAAAAAAAAAAAAAAAAATTACCAAGACAGTTGTAGGTAAAGAAAGTCAGATTTGGCCAGGTGCAGTGGCTTCACGCCTGTATTCTTAGCACTTTGGGAGGCCAAGAGGGGCGGATAACCTGAGGTCAGGAGTTCGAGACCAGCCTGGCCCTGGCCAACATGGTGAAACCCTGTCTCTACTAAAAATACAAAAATTAGCCAGGTATGGTGGCACATACCTGTAATCCCATCTACTCAGGAGGCTGAGGCAGGAGAATTCCTTGAACCTGGGAGGTGGAGGTTGCCTTGAGCCGAGATCATGCCATTGCACTCCGGCCTGGGCAACAGAGCGAGACTCCATTTCAGAAAAAAAAAAAAAAAAAAAGGCAGATTTATTAGAGAAAGTACAAAGATGCGTTGTAAGGATGCAACAGGCAGCACAGCAGAGAAGGAGCAGTCTGCAAAGAGGCAGGGGCTGGAGGGAGGTTCTGTAGGTTCGTGCTGCAGGGGCCACATGCTGAGCGAGGTAGTTGTGCCAGAGGGTTGCCTGTGATTAGCCATCTCTCAGAGTAATTCTTCTCCGTCACCTGGGACCTCTTCCTCATTGTTGCTTACTTACCTTATCAAGACTCCACAGACTTGACCCCTTGATCTTTATGCAATATCCCTCTTTATCCATAGTGTCAACCTAAACAGAGAGGGGCTTTCTAAAAGAAGCTCAAGTCTATTTGGGATTGGAGCACTGCCGTGGAAATCCGTACACCATCGTACACTCTGTGTTACTCAGGGAGGTAAAGGAAGACGACGGGAAAATGAGGAGGATCACATCATTGTTTTGAGATAATTATCCTTGGCTACAAAGACCAGTAACAAAGGTGGCACCAATCCAAGGTTGGGCAGGCAGTGGCCGGGCTCATGGCCTCGCAGAAGGACCTTTGATGCGAGGTTGCAATGGCCCTTTTGCAAGGCTGTGGGTTTTGCATTCTTCTGGGATAGCTGTGCTGTCAGACATTCATGCTCGAGAACCCTCTCTTCCTGGTCTTCTCTGGCTTCTCTGCCTAGGCTTTTTTTTTTTTTTTCCTTTGTGATGGAGTTTCACTCTTGTTGCCCAGGCTGGAGTGCAATGGCGCAATCTCAGCTCATCGCAACCTCCGCCTTCCAGTTCAAGCAATTATCCTGTCTCAGCCTCCTGAGTAGCTGAGATTACAGAAATGCACCACCACACCCAGCTAATTTTGTATTTTTAATAGAAACAGGGTTTCTCCATGTTGGTCAGGCTGGTCTCGAACTCCTGACCTCGGGCCCCTCGGCCTTCCAAAGTGCTGGAATTACAGGCGTGAGCCATTGCGCCCGGCCACAAGGTTTTTTGTTTTTGTTTTTGTTTTTAACACAAGAGATTCCATTTTGATTCTGACAACTTTCACACTGGTAACATTTCTTGTACCAAGCTTTGTTTAATATGAATATTGCGCTCCAGCTGATTTTATGGTGTGTGTATGCACAACATACCTCTTCTCATCCTTTTATTTTTAACCTATTGTGAAAGGAAAATAAATCTTGGGGCCCCCAAATCACTAAGCTAAAGAGAAAAGTCAAGCTGGGAACTGCTTAGGGCCAACCTGCCTCTCATTTTATTCAAAGTCATCCCTCTGCTCACTGACATAGATGCATATCTGAATGCCTCCTTTGCAGAGGCAAGTCAGAATCTCAAAAGAATATAACCTTTTGTCTCTTATCTATAAGTGGCCTGGAAGCCCCCTCCCGGCTTCCAGTCCTCCTGCTTTTGCTCTGAGTAGTCCCGCCTTTCCAGACCGAACCAATGGTCATCTTGCCTATGTTGATTGATGTCTCATGTCTCCCTAGAATGTATAAAACCAAACTGTGCTCTGACCACCTTGGGCACCTGTCGTCAGGACCGCCTGAGTCTGTGTCACAGGTGCGCATCCTCAATCTTGACAAAATAAACTTTCTAAATTAACTAAGACTTGTCTCAGATTTTCCAGGTTCACACTATCTATGTCTTTATACTTAAAATGAGTTTCTTTTAGATAACATATAGATTAAAAAATAGCATCCATGAACCATGAAACAGGTTATCATTTTTAAAGGAGAATCTTTTAAAGCAAATAAAAATGTTAGCTATAGTTATTATGATTCATTGTCATAAAATATTCGACATAAGGATTATACAGTAAAGCAGAGACCAGTGCTGTAACACAGAAGAGAAAGATTGAAAAAGTAACGAAAACTTTAGATAATGTCAAGAAAAAGACTCCAACTTTGTAAAATACTTTAAGACATTTATTCTGAGCCAAATATGAGTGGCCATGGCCCGTGACGCAGCCCTCAGGCGGTCTTGAGAACATGTCCCCAAGGTGGTCCACTCCAGGGACAGTTTGGCTTTATGTATTTTAGGGAGGTGTGAGACATCAATCAAATACATTTGATAAATAGATTGGTTTGGTTCAGAGAGGTGGAGCAACTCAAGGGGGTGGGAGGGGAGGGTGGGGGACGGGGCTTCCAGGTGAATGTAAACGTTTTCTAGTTGACAATTGTTTGGGCTTGTCTAAAGACCTGGGATCTAGTAGACGAGGTGCGGTGGCTCACACCTGTAATCCCAGCACTTTGGGAGGCCCAGGCAGGCAGATCACGAGGTCAGGAGATCAAGACCATCCTGGCTAACACGGTGAAACCCTGTCTCTACTAAAAAATACAAAAAATTAGCCAGACGTGGTGGTGGGCGCCTGTAGTCCCAGCTACTCAGGAGGCTGAGGCAGGAGAATGGTACGACCCTGGGAGACGGAGGTTGCAGTGAGCCGAGATCGTGCCACTGCACTCCAGCCTGGGAAAAAAAAAAAAAAAAAAAAAAGACCTGGGATCCATAGAAAGGAAATGCTCAGATTAAGATAAAAGATTGTGGAGACCAAGGTTCTTCCGAAGTCTCATAGTAGCTGCTCTTAGAGACAATCGATGACAAATGCTTCCCATTCAGACCTTTAAAAGGTGCTAGACTCTCGGTTAATCTCCTCAGGATTGGGAGGGCCTGTAAAAAAAATATCTGGCTATGTGAATAGAGATTCTTTACAGAAGCAGATCTTCCCCTACAAAGGATGGCTTTGCAGGGCTTTTCAAAATACAGCAAAGAAACATGTTTTGGGGTTAAATATTTTTATTTTTTTTTTCTTGTCTTATAATGTTATGCCAGAGTCAGATTGGAAAGTCAGTAATGATATATAGGGTTAAATAAAACCATCTGATGAGAATTTATGGTTTGCAAGGCATGACTCCCCAGACCCCTTCGATAGGAATTTGGGCAAGATAAAAAATCAGAGCTTAGTCCTCAAAAAGTTTAAGAAAATAGAGTAAGGAGCTCTAACATGCATTTTATAAAGAGAAAATGGAGAAAATGAAAGAGACAATATTCAAAGATAAGAGAACTTCCAGGCCAGGTGCAGTGGCTCATGTCTGTAATCCCAGCACTTTGGGAAGTCAGAGTGTTGTAAGTAAAGTTTTCAGTGTCACAAAAGAAATTTTCTTGTGATTCTCAACAAGGCAAGTAACTTCTACAGAAGGGTGCGTGCGCCCTTACAGATGGAGCAATGGTGAGTGCACACCGGGACAAGCGAGGGAAAGGGGTTCTTATTTCGATGCACATGGTCCCTACTGCTGTGTCGTTCTCCTGTTGGCTAGGGTTAGACTGCACAGGCTAAACTAATTACGACTGGCTAATTTCAAGAGAGTGATGAAGTGAGTGGTTTGGCAAAAACAAATGGTAATGAAATGAGTCAGGGTGGAGAATGAATCGAAATGAGTCGGTGGAGTAGGTAATCAGAATGAGTCAAGGTGGAGAGTGAGTCCGGGTGGAGCAGGGAATTGAAAAAGGTTGCTTTACAAGGAAGCTAAGTTTAAAAGTAGAAGGCAAAGAATTGAACATACTGACATATTAATTCTTTGAAGAGAAATTTAGAATTCATATTTAAAAAAAGCAGGAGGATTGCTTGAGTCCAGGAGTTTAAGACTGGCTTGTGCAACATAGTGAGACCTCATCTCTACTAAAAATTTTTAAAAATTAGCCAGGCATAGTGGCCTGCACCTGTAGTCCCAGCTGCTAGGAAGGCTGAGGTGGGAGGATCACTTGAGCTCTGGAGGTGGAGCCTGCAGTGCGCCATGATCGCTCCACTGGACTCCAGCCTGGGTGACAGTGAGACCCTGTCTCAAAGGAAGCAAAGGAGAACTTCCAGACTTGGGGTAAAAAACTGTCCATTGGTTGGATACTATGTTTTGCTGCTGGTTAAAGTGAAAATAAGAGTGATTTATCTTGATAGCATGAACATGACAGAGGCTTATTTTTTCTCATGTTGAGAAGTCTGAAGAGAAGCAAGCATGAGGTCAAATATTAAGCAAGCCTCTTGCAGCTCCTCCAGAGCCTCAGAGCCACCTCTTTGGTGGTGGTGGTGGTGGTGGTGTTTGAGGTGGTGGTGGTGTTTGAGGTGGAGTTTTGCTCTTGTCACCCAGGCAGGAGTGCAATGGTGCGATCTTGGCTCCCTGCAACCTCTGCCTCCCAGGTTCAAGCAATTCTCCTGCCTCAACTTCCCAAGTAGCTGGGATTACAGGCATGCGTCGCCACACCCGGCGAATTTTTGTATTTTTAGTAGAGACGGGGTTTTTTGTCATGTTGGCTAGGCTGTTCTCAAACTCCTGATCTCAAGTGATCCGCCTGCCTCGGCCTCCCAAAGTGCTGGGGTTACAGGCAGGAGCCACTGCAGCCGTCCGGAACCACCTCTCTGAATCGTCAAGGAAGCTGACACTACCTTGCGGTTTCCTAGAGTTTCCTTTAGACTACAAAATACGGTGAGTTGACCAGTTGTACCTTGAAAACCTGAAGGCCAGGGGTTGTATCTTTCACAAGCGTCCGTGTGAAGAGACCACCAAACAGGCTTTGTTTGAGCAACAAGGCTGTTTATTTCACCTGGGTGCAGGCGGGCTGAGTCCGAAAAGAGAGTCAGTGAAGGCAGATGGGGTGGGGCCGTTCTATAAGATTTGGGTAGGGAAAGGAAAAAGGGGGGTTGTTCTCTGGCGGACTGCAGTGGAGGGGGTCACAAGGTGCTCAGTGGGGGAGGTTTCTGAGCCAGGATGAGCCAGGAGAAGGAATTTCACAAGGTAATGTCATCAGTTAAGGCAAGGACCGGCCATTTTCACTTCTTTTGTGGTGGAATGTCATCACTTAAGGCAGGAACAGGCCATTTAAATATCACTTCTTTTGTGATTCTTCAGTTACTTCAGGCCATCTGGATGTGTATGTGCAGGTCACAGGGGATGTGATGGTTTAGCTTGGGCTCAGAGGCCTGACATTCCTGTCTTCTTATATTAATAAGAAAAATAAAATATAATAGTGTTGAAGTGTTGGGACGGCGAAAATTTTGGGGGATTGTATGGAGAGATGATGGGCGATGTTTCTCAGGGCTGCTTCGAGCGGGATTAGGGGCGGTGCAGGAACCTAGAGTGGGAGAGATTAAGCTGAAGGAAGATTTTGTGGTAAAGGGTGATATTGTGGGCTTGTTAGAAGAAATATTTGTCGTGTAGGATTATTGGTGATGGCCTGGATACGGTTTTATATGAATTGAAAAAAGAATGGAGTAAGACAAGGAGAAAAACAGGTATTAAAGGACTAAGAATTGGGAGGACCCAGGACATCTAACTAGAGAGTGCCTAAGGAGGTTCAGCATAGCCCTGCCAGCAAAGATTATTTATTTACTTTAAGAGGGAGTTAAGAGTGGTGGTTTAGGGATAGCACCAGGAGATATCAGCTGTGATGGCTTGGAGAAACAGTGTAAACCGGCAGTGTAAACAAGAGCAGGGCATTTATGAGTAGTTGAGAACGGTGAATAGGAGTATGACTAGACAGAAGATAGTAGGGATGACAAGTTTTGTTTTTTTGTGGGGGCGGGGAGGGTGCCGCAGTCCAAGTTGGTCTGGTGTCTGGAATGAGACTGGGACCTAATAAAAAGGAGCGTCTATACAGGAGCTCAAATGGGCTGTACCCTATAGCATTCTGAGGACAGGTCTGACTTCTGAGAAGGGAAAGTGGTAAAAGTATTGTCCAGTCCTTTTTAAGTTGGTGGCTGAGCTTGGTGAGGTGTGTTTTTAAAAGACCATTAGTTCACTGAATAAGAGCCTGAGAAACTGCTTGGGTGATTTGACTAATAAAGGCTGGTCCATTATAGGACTGTATAGAGATGGGAAGGCCAAACCGAGGAATTATGTCTGACAGAAGGGAAGAAATGACCGCGGTGCCCTTCTTAGACCCTGTGGGGAAGGCCTCTACCTATCCAGTGAAAGTGTCTACCCACACCAAGAGGTATTTTAGTTTCCTGACTCGGGGCATGTTGAGTAAAGCCAATTTGCCAGTCCTGGGTGGGGGCAAATCCCTGAGCTTGATGTGTAGGGAAGGGAGGGGGCCTGAATAATCCCTGAGGAGTAGTAGAATAGCAGATGGAACACTGAGAAGTTATTTCTTTGAGGATAGATTTCCATGATGGGAAGGAAATGAAAGGTTCTAAGAGGCGGGCTAGTGGCTTGTACTATAGCATAGCCTGCCTTTGCTGGTGTGTGGCAATTAGGCCTGGTGGAACTGCCATCAGTAAACCAAGTGTGATCAGGGTGAGGAACAGGGAAGAAGGAAATGTGGGGAAATGGGGTGAATGTCAGGTGGATCAGAGAGATGCAGTCATGAGGGTCAGGTGTGGTATCTGGAATAATGTGGGAGGCCAGGTTAAGTCCAGGCCAGGAACAATGGTAACTGTGGAGACTCAACAAAGAGTGAGTACAGCTGAAGGAGCCGGGGAGCAGAAAGTATATGTATCAGGTGTGAGGAGGAAAACAGATTTTGGAAGTTATGAGAACTGTAGAGAGTGAGTTGAGCATAGTTTGTGATTTTGAGGGCCTCTAAAAGTATTAGTGCAGTGGCGGCCGCCGCACGCAGATTTGAAGGCTAGACAAAACAGTAAGGTCAAGTTGTTTGGATAAAAAGGCTACAGGGCGCGGTTCCAGTTCTTGTGTAAATTCTGACTGCACAGCCCTGCACTTCGGCTGTGGGTAATGAAAAGGGTTGGGATGAGTCAGGGAGAGCTAGGATGGGGGCAGTCTCTAAAGCTGTCTTCAAGGAATGGAAAGAGGAGTGGGGAAAGGATTTAGGATCAATGGGGTCAGCTAGGTTTCCTTTTGTGAGTTTATGTGATGGTTTTGTTAGGATGGCAAAACCAGGTATCTAAAGTCGAAAGTATCCAACCATGCCCAGGAAGGAAAGGAGTTGTTGTTTTGTAGAAGGTGTTGGGGTTTGAGAGATCAGTCGGACATGATCAGCAGGGAGAGCACGTGTGTTTTTGTGAGAATTACGCTGAGATAGGTAACAGGTGAGGAAGAAATTTGGGCTTGACTGAAGTAATGGGGGCTGGCTGTGAAGCCTTGTGGCAGTAGAGCCCAGGTAATTTGCTGAGCCTGATGGGTGTCAGGGTCAGTCCAAGTGAAAGCAAAGAGAGGCTGGGATGAAGGGTGCAAAGGAATAATAAAGAAAGCATGTTTGAGATCCAGAACAGAATAATGGGTTGTGGAGGGAGATATTGAGAAGAGGAGAGTATGTGGGTTTGGCACCATGGGGTGGATAGGCAAAACAATTTGGTCAATAAGGCACAGATCCTGAACTAACCTGTAAGCCTTGTCTGGTTTTAGGACAGGTAAAATGGGGGAGTTGTAAGGGGAGTTTATAGGCTTTAAAAGGCCATGCTGTAGCAGGCGAATGATAACAGGCTTTAATCCTTTCAAAGCATGCTGTGGGATGTGATATTGGCATTGAGCCGGGTAAGGGTGATTAGGTTTTAGTGGGATGGTAAGGGGTGCATGATCGGTCTCCAAGGAGGGAGTGGAGGTATCCTATACTTGTGGGTTAAGGTGGGGGGATAGGAGAGGAGGATGCGAAGGAGGCTTTGAACTGGGGAAAAGGGTGGCAATGAGGTGTGGCTGTAGTCCAGGAACAGTCAGGGAAGCAGATAATTTAAAGTGTCTCGGCCTAGTAAGGGAACTGGGCAGGTGGAGATAACTAAAAAACAGTGCATAAAAGAATGTTGTCAAAGTTGGCACCAGAGTTTTAAGAGGTTTAGAAGCCTGGCCGTCAATACCCACAACAGTTATGGAGGCAAGGGAAACAGGTCCTTGAAAAGAAGGTAATGTGGAGTGGGTAGCCTCCATATTGATTAAGAAGGGGACGGACTTGTCTTCCACCATGAGAGTTACCCAGAGCATCTGTGATGGTCCTGTAGACTTCCGAGGCGATCGGGCAGTGTCAGTCTTCAGCTGCCAAGCCGAGAAGATCTGGGAAGGAGTCAGACAGCCTTGGGCCAGAGTTCCAGGGGCTCTGGAAGTGGCTGCCAGGTGAGTTGAACAGTCCAATTTTCAGTGGGGTCCTGCACAGATGGGACACGGCTTAGGAGGAATCCTGGGCTGTGGGCATTCCTTGGCCCAGTGGCCAGATTTCCAGCACTTGTAGCAAGCTCCTGGGGGAGGAGATTCTGGAGGAACCCCTGGCAGCTGTGGTTCGGCATTTGGAGTTCTTGTGTGCTGGAGATGTGGCTGGGGTTTGTCTCACAGTGGAGGCAAGAAATTACAACTCAGAAATACATTGCTACTTGGCTGCCTCAACTCTATTATTGTACACCTTGAAGGTGAGGTTAATTAAGTCCTGTTGTGGGGTTTCAGGGCCGGAATTTAATTTTTGGAGTTTTATTTAATGTCAGGAGTGGATTGGGTAATAAAATGTACATTGAGAATAAGACGGCCTTTTGACCTTTTAGGGTCTAGGGCTGTAAAGCATCTCAGGTGTAGGGACCAGCCCCACAGGGTCGGTGGGTCTCTCCCCGTGTGCGGCGACAAGGGAGCGTAGAAATAAAGACACAAGACAAAGAGATAAAAGAAAAGGCAGGTGCGTCCGGGGGACCACTACTACCAATGCGCAGAGACCAGTAGTGGCCCCAGTGTCTGGCTTCGCTGTTATTTATTGTATACAAAGCAAAAGGGGCAGGGTAAAGAATGTGAGTCTTCTCCAATGATAGGTAAGGTCACGTGGGTCACGTGTCCACTGGACAGGGGGCCCTTCCCTGCCTGGCAGCTGAGGCAGAGAGAGAGAGAAGACAAAGAGAAAGACAGCTTACGCCATTATTTCTACCTATCAGAGACTTTTAATACTTTCACTAATTTACTACTGCTGTCTAGAAGGCAGAGCCAGGTGTACAGGATGGAACATGAAGGCAGACTGGGAGCGTGACCACTGAAGCACAGCATCACAGGGAGACGGTTAGGCCTCCGGATAACTGCGGGAAAGCCTGACTGGTGTCAGGCCCTCCACAAGAGGTGGAGGAGCAGAGTCTTCTCTAAACTACCCCAGGGAAAAGGTGACTCCCTTTCCTGGTCTGCTAAGTAGCTGGTGTTTTTCCTTGACACTGAGGCTACCGCTAGACCATGATCCACCTGGCAACGGGCATCTTCCCAGATGCTGGCATCACCGCTAGACCAAGGAGCCCTCTGGTGGCCCTGTCCAGGCATAACAGAAGGCTCACACTCTTGTCTTCTGGTCACACCTCACTATGTCCCCTCAGCTCCTATCTCTGTATGGCCTGGTTTTTCCTAGGTTATGATTATAGAGCAGGGATTATTATAATATTGGGATAAAGAGTAATTACTACCAACTAATGATTGATGATATTCATATATAATCATATCTATGATCTATATCTCGTATGACTATTCTTGTTTTGTATTTTATTATACTGGAAGAGCTCGTGTCCTCGGTCTCTTGCCTCGGCGCCTGGGTGGCTTGCCACCCACACTCAGGGTTGCTACCGAACAAGCCATGAACTGGGCTGGGTTTTTCATATTTGATGAAAAAGAGCCTAAATGCTAACTGATTTTGGGAGAGGTTGGATAAAGAAAAAGCATTAACCTTGACTATGCCTTTAGCTCCAGCCACCGTTTTAAGAGGAAATTGCTGGGTAGGTGGGGGAGGGCTAGTCACAGAACGAAACTGTAAGCCGGACTGGGTGTGAGGAGGGGAGGTGATAAAAGCATTATAGGGTGGGGGAGTAGAGGCTGAGGAAGAATTGGGACCTGGCTCAGCCTGGTGAGGAGCAGCCTGGGGAGGAGGGGAGAAGTCAGATGGGTCTGTAGAAAAGGAGGATTAGAAAAACTCAGCGACACTTGGGATTGGGACTGAGAGGACAGGCGGGAGGGAAAGAAGGAGGATTTGGGATGAGTCGCATTGGGAACAGAGGCTAGGGAGGGAACAATGTGTAAAAGAATGCCTGGATGTCAGGCACCTCAGACTGTTTGCCTATTTTATGGTAAGAATTATCTAGATCTTGTAGGATGGAAAAATTGAAAGTGCTGCTTTCTGGCTATTTGGAACCACTGTTGAGCTTGTATTGGGGTCATTGCAGAAGAAAATAAGGTGTTTAGGTTTAGGTCGGATGTGAGTTGAAGAGGTTTTAAGTTCTCGAGAACGCAGGCTGAAGGAGACGGAAGAATGGAGGGTGGAAGTTTGCCCATAGTGAGGGAGGCAAGCCCAGAGAAAAGAGAGAGTAGAGACATGGAGAGAAGGGGTGGGGGGTGCTTGCCCCCAGGAAACTGGAGAAGGGGTAGAGACACTGAGAGAAGGGGTCGGGGGGGTTCTTGCCCCCCAGAAAAGCAGTACTTGCCGCTAAGGGTGAAGGACCAAGGCAGGCATCCCATGTGGTCAGATACCTCTGAAATGTGGGTGAATAATCAGGCAGGCATCCCCACATGATTAAACACCAAGGGAAGATTGTCTTCCCGAGTCTGTGACCGGCGCCGGAGTTTTGGGTCCATGGATAAAACACATCTCCTGTCTCTAAGAGAAAAGGAAAGGAACTGACATTAAGAGAAGGGAGAGATTGAAGTGTGGCGCCAAGATTGAAAGGAGAAAGAGGTTGAAGGATAGTGAGAGAGGTTGGAGAAGAGAGTAAAAAGAGGCCGCTTACCTGATTTAAAATTGGTGTGATGTTCCTTGGTCTGATCGGTCTGAGGACCTGAGGTCGTGAGTGGATCTTTCTCATGGAGCAAAGAGGAGGAGGATGAGATTGATCTCCCAAGGGAGGTCCCCCGATCCGAGTCACGGCACCAAATTTCACTCGCGTCCGTGTGAAGAGTCCATCAAACAGGCTTTGTGTGAGCAACAAGGCTGTTTATTTCACCTGGGTGCAAGCGGGCTGAGTCCGAAAAGAGAGTCAGTGAAGGGAGATAGGGGTGGGGCCGTTCTATAAGATTTGGGTAGGTAAGGGAAAAAGGGGGGTTCCCTGGCGGGCAGCAGTGGGCGTCATTAGGTGCTCAATGGGGGAGATTTTTGAGCCAGGATGAGCCAGGAGAAGGAATTTCACAAGGTAATGTCATCAGTTAAGGCAAGGACCGGCCATTTTCACTTCTTTTGTGGTGGAATGTCATCAGTTAATGTAGGAACAAGCCATTTAAATATCACTTTTTTGTGATTCTTCAGTTACTTCAGGCCATCTGGATGTATACGTGCAAGTCACAGGGGATATGATGGCTTAGCTTGGGCTCAGAAGCCTGACAGTATCTAATCCACTTTGCTATACAAAGGCATGAGATTCCTACTGTCTTTCCAGTCCTTTGAGTGGATTCCTGGGATGCACATTACATGCTCATTAAATGCTTCTTTTATAATGCAATGGCTTTCTTCCTCTTCTACTTTGTGGAGAGGTTTTCTGAGTTGGGAGGAGGCTTTGTTTCTGATTCTGCTTCCCCAGCACAGTCTTGGCTGGTAGAGCTGCTCTCCCATTTGTCAGAGTTTCAAGTCCTTTTATGTTTCTGCGTCAGTTTCCTTAATATGTGGCATTGTGGAAACAAGCAAAGACCACCTGCCTAAGACCACGCACGTGCCGTGTATTCTGAGCCGGCTCTAGCGAGGGGGCCGCCTCCACCACCTGCGTTTGGCAGAGACTCAGGGAAGGCATGGGAGAAGCTTGGTGATGGACCACAGACCCCAGGGGTGCCCGGATAAGGCCTTTTTCAAAAGGAAGCTGGGCAGGCTCGTGGGAGCAGACATCCTAGGGGTGCGTATTTGACTTTCTGTAGTTAGTCCAAAATTGGAAGCAGGGATAAAAATGAGGGAAGCTGACAGTTATTAATCAAATCATGGGCAGTTTGGACCAATTGTTAGAGGGGTCATTGTTTGGCTTCCTTGACCAGTTACCTGTGGTAACAGGCTTCCTACAGAGCTGACTTAGAGGAGGCTGGCTCCCGGGGCTGGTTACAGGGGATCCCAGGTTGGTTTCCTGAGCTGGTTGCACAGATTATAATTCGAGGTTCTGTTTTTATATGAGGTCTGACCATCATTTGTATATTCAGTTTCTCAATATTTGCCATCAAGGTGACCTCATGGTCCTAATGTAGCAGGACGAGCCGCGGACAAAACCTCTCAGACACCAAGATAGTGAAGGGAGTGGCTTTAATCAGCTGGGAGCATCGGCAGGCTAGCGTCTTAAAATCTGAGCTCCTCAGGTGCTCAACTTCTGTCCCTTTTAAGGGCTCACAACTCTAAGGGGGTCCACGTGAGAGGGTTGTGATCGATTGAGCAAGCCAGGGGGTACGTGACAGGGGCTGCGAGCACCGGTGGTCAGAGTGAAACATAACAGAACGGGAGGTTTCACAGTGTCCTTCTATACAATGTCTGGAATCTATAGATAACATCAGTTGCTAGGTCAGGGGTCGAATTTTAACTACCAGGCTTAGGTCAGGCAGGCCCAGGCCTGGTTTCAGGTCGGGTTCCTAGGCACCGTCCTACCTACCTTTAGTTTTGCTTCTCTTTCTTTTTCTGAGTATAAAACAATATAAAACAATATGAGAGGGTCTCTCTGTTCCCTCACTAATGTGGTAGGAGTTATTAAGAAATTATTTTAGGCAGATAGGAAAGGTTTTCATCTCTTTTAAAGCAGCTCCAAAAACGTTTCTTGTCTAGAAGGGCAGCAGGGTGGAAACCTTTGATATGCAAATGGAGGGTATTAGAAACTGGGTCCACCCAACATGGCAGTTCTCACTGTCCTCTTGCCCTTGCCCTGACATGTGCCTGGCAACATGGCCGCCCCCACAGATCCCCACGTGTGTAGAACATCATGGTGCCCTGCATTTGCATATTAAAAGGCTAGGGTGGGGAGGGTCAGCTTTTTCACAGGCCACATGAATGACATGCCTGGTCAAACCAATGACCTGAGCCCTGTGCAAATCAGACACCGCCTCCTACTGCCTCTACATAAAACTGGCTGGTAGCCATGGCACTTGGGGTTTCCTCTTTAGGCTTTGGAGTCCCCCTCCCTCTGTCTCCATATTGGGGAGCCTCTTCCTTCTGCCTTTTCTTTCTTGCCTATTAAACTCCCTGCTCTTTATAGCCATTCCACGTGTGCCCATGTCGTTTTATCTAAATTGCGCAAGACAAGAACCTGGTGTTCCTCCACTTGTTAGAGCCGTATCACTAATAGGCCACTGGAGATCCAGCCATTGTGACCACATTCCAGGCAGGAAGAAGAAAGCAGAAGGCAAAGAGCACGCCTCCCAAGTGAATCCCTATACAGGACTCTTTTAATGAGGTTCCACCCAAATACATTTGCTTCCATCTCTCTAGCCCTCTCTGCCTTCAAGGATGCAGAGAAATATGATTTGTTTACTGGCACAAATCATGCCCCCAAAACAGGACTTCTGTTGAAGGACAAAGGGACGCTGGATATTGCACAGGGAACCAACAACCTTGTTCACACCTTCAGCCTGAAAAACTAGAAAAATAGACCCAGGAGGAAAAAACATTTATGAAGAATGCATCACTGAATATCATCTTGAATGTATTCTTCAATATGAAATAATTGTTTTCAGACAATTACTTTAATAAAGGGTTGATCAGAATTCTTCACAGTCACGATTATGTGCTCAAAATATACTCTTCTGAGGCCTTCTCAAATCCCCCTGTCTTTACTCCCCACACACCCCATCTCCAGGGCACTAAGGCAGAGACAGAATGAAAGGTCAGTGTGCTAATAGAAACACAAGTTGACAACCGCCCAAGGAAAATGAATTAGTTCAAAGAAGCAATACATTGGGAAGTTGGTCATTTGGCAAATTGGCTCTTCCAAGAATTGGCTTTTTGCAATTGCCCTACAGCAAGTGAGTGAGAAAAGCAAAAGCCCCATGGGATGGGGAGGAAGATCTTCCTAAAGACTGCAGGGGGCCTTCATGGGGGGCCAGAGATCCTCTTCCAAGTTCGGTGGGGTCCCAGGGACTGGAGCCTTGAGTCTACCGCAGAGTAATGGCTCCCTTTAAACTCTATCATCTGTAGCCGCTGGAAATGATTAAATGAAGCAAAAGCTGAAAATCACTGAGTTCAGGACAGACTGTGTGCTAAAGACACGCAAGGGAACAGGTCCTTTGCATGTTTGAGACTGGAGTGTGCTCCAGCAGCCTGGGAAGCAGGGGGCGCCTCGATGGGGAACCACATTACAGGAGGGAAGGGGAAGAATAAGGGCCTTAAAAAGCCTTTCACAGCTCTCCAGGGTGGGCAGTTTTTAATCCAATGCATCAAAAGTTCTCAGGAAATGAGAGCAACCATTATGTGAAGGACCCAAATGCTGCAAACACACACATGCACACCTACAGGCACACACAGGCACGCACACACACATACATACACATCACAGGTACATGCACGCACAGACACATACGCACATGCACAGGCACTCACATGTACATACACACATGCACAGGCATGCACACACACAGGCACACACACACTCGCACACACGCACAGGCACGCACGCACACTCACATGCACACACACGCACAGGCACACACACACTCGCACACACGCACAGGCACGCACGCACACTCACATGCACACACACAGGCACACACACACTCGCACACGCACAGGCACGCACGCACACTCACATGCACACACACGCACAGGTACACACGCACATACACACACTCCACTGCCTTTCCTTCCCTGGGGTTTTCCATTTCCCC
This sequence comes from Nomascus leucogenys, assembly GCF_006542625.1. Lineage (NCBI taxonomy): Eukaryota > Metazoa > Chordata > Mammalia > Primates > Hylobatidae > Nomascus > Nomascus leucogenys. The sequence continues at coordinate 27,814,173 of NC_044405.1, forward strand.
TGCTGCTAGCAGTGGATCAGAAGATGCTTGCTTTCCGTTTGCACTGAGATTTGCTCCTCACTTCTCTTGCTCTGGAGCTGTGACGTCCTGGGGAAGCAGCCGTGGGCAGCAGTTACCCTCCCCTGAGCGAGCTGTCAGTCCCCCTTGCAGAGGACACACACAGTGTCCTCCTGCCTCTCTCCACAGGAAAAACAAAATTGTCATTCCTCCACCAGAGATTCACTTTTCTCCATTAGGGAACTGTCCATTATTAAAACGCAAGGTGGTGACCGCCAGTTGACAAAAGGATGGAGAGTGCCTCCTAACCCTCCCGGGAGACTGGGAAATGGGAAACCCCAGGGAGGGAAAGGGAGGTGGTGCCGGTCGTGCTTTTTGATTCAATCGGAGCAAGAATAGTTCAAAGGAAGGATAGAAAAATATTGGGTTGGAAGCTTTTTAAAAAACAAAAAGCAAGCATGGATGACTAGATGAGTCATTGACAATTTAATGGGAATTAGCTCCTCTAATCATTTCTAATTGCAACTGACAAGAAAGGGTTTTGATGCAGAAGAAAGCAGGTATTTTGCAAGGGTGGAACCCTGGGTGATTCTGTTTGGGAACTGCTGACTGGAGTGGGAAGGGACCGCCAGGGGTGATGAGGAAACACTTGGGTGGAGGCCCCAAAGGAGGCTCCCAGGCCTCAGCTTCGGGCTTTCCCACACAGGGGCCTGCTGCCGTGGTGATCTCCCTTGGGCCAGCAGGGACTCTGGACTCCGCCTCTACAGCCAGATAGCTGGGTTTACATTCAAAATCTATTCTTTGGCTGGGCACAGTGGCTCACACTTGTAATCCCAGCACTTTGGGAGGCTCAGGCAGGCAGATCACCTGAGGTCAGGAGTTCGAGAACAGCCTGGCCAACATAGAGAATCCCCATATCTACTAAAAATACAAAAAAAAAAAAAAAAATTAGCCGGGCATGGTGGCATGCACCTGTAGTCCCAACTACTTCGGAGGCTGAGGCATGAGAATCACTTGAACCCAGGCGTTGGAGGTTGCAGTGAGCCAAGATTGTGCCGTTGCATTCCAGCCTGGGTGACAGAGTGAGACTCTGACTCTATTTTAAAAAAAAATTGATTCTTCACTTAACCTCCTGGGCCTCAGCTGCCTTCATTAAAAGGGGTAGGATTCACATCAATTCGTTGTGAAGATTAAATGAAATCATGAATGTGCACCCATGCAGGGGTAGGCAGACACAGGAAAAGTCAGCTCTTACTGTCCTCACACAGTGGGAGGGAAATGTTTGGTTTTTGAGGGGTTTTTTAAATTTTTTCTTTTTTGAGACAGTCTCTGTCACCTAGGCTGGAGTGTGGTGGTGCTATCTTGGCTCGCTGCAGCCTCCACCTCCAGGGCTCAGGTGATTCTCCCACCTCAGCCTCCTGAGTAGCTGGGATGACAGGTGCATGCCACCAAGCCCAGCTAATTTTTGTATTTTTTTGTAGAGATGGGGTCTCATTGTGTTGCGCAGGCTGGTCTTGAACTCCTGGGCTCAAGCGATCCACCCTCCTCAGCTTTCCAAAGTGCTGGGACTACAAGTGTGAGCCACCGCACCCGGCCATTGTTTTATTCTAGACCAGATGATGCCCACCTCCAGGACTGCCTCTGTACTGACCACACTCCCCCTTGGTATGGTCATCCATGGGTCAGGTGTTTGGTCTTGCATAAAAATGTGTCTATGTGTGGTAAAATATATACTGTAGAACATAAATTTTATGATTTTAACTATTTTTAGTTTTAGGGACAAACCACTCCAAAAAGCTTCTTGGTACTGCCAACACTCCCCCCAAACCTCTCCGTGCTGCCCACCCTTCCCCGAAAGCTTTTTACATTTTTAAGCCCTTATCTAGGCGCCGCCGTGAAGCCAGCAGACTTTACCTATCAGGCCTTGCTAGGATAAACAAACCCCAATTACAAACCATCCGGACCCCACAGTGGGAGGTCCTGGGAAGCATAAACAAACTTTACACCCTCCTGTAAGTTCCTTCATCTAGCTGCTACCATAAATGTCACGAGGTGATATATGGCAAAGTTAACCAACAAACGACCCCAGGGTCTCTCTCCCCCATATAAACCCCTCATTTTGCAAGCTCAGGGCTGCCTCCTCTGTCTGTAGTGGGGCAGCCGGCAGGTTAATAAAGGCTTGCCTGAACTTGGGTCTCTCTCTCATCCTTTCTCTCAGCTAACCTTACATTCAGGTGTATAGTTGTCAACTGAGAAAAATGACGAGACAAATTTCAATGATTTTAGGAGACTTATTTGCCAAAGTGAAGGACACACGGCCATGACACAGCCTCAGGAAGTCCTGATGACATGTGCCCAAGGTGGTCAGGGCACAGTTTGGTTTTATACATTTTAGGGAGACATAAGACATTAATCAATATATGTAAGAAGTACACTGGTTCCAACTGGAAAGGCAAAGGCTTCTGTAAAAAGTAACAGTAGAGGTTCCTCTTCAAAGACTTTCCTCCCCATCTAATTAGGAATAAATAGTAACTTCTCTTAGAAGCAAAATTTATTCAAAGACCTATGGTCCTAAATATTTGCCCTGGCATGCTTATTTTTTATTTATTTTTTTTTTATTAATTTTTTTTGCACACAAAAACAATAAACATTTTCTAAAAATACATACAAACAAAAAGATGCGTATCAAACATATTAGGAAGGTTACACATGGGAAGTCGGGGAATAGAAATGGGGGGTGGGAGTTAAAATAAGGTAGAGAGGGACTTTATGTGGATCAGTGATAATAACTCAATCCTCTATTTGACAAAGAAGAGGTAGAAGGAAGAGGAAGAAAAAGAAAGTGGGATAAAGGATCAGAAAGGGAGGAAAATAGAAAAAATTAGAGTATGACTCCAGGGTAGACCTGTTTTGTTGTCACTGAGTTGGTTGGTTGGTTTGTCTGTTGTATTTTTCATGTTTCGCCAAGTTGGCCAGACTGGTCTCGAACTCCTAGCCCGAAGTGATCAACCCGCCTCGCCCCCCAGAGTGCCGGGACCACAGGTGTGAGCCATCACGTCCAGCCCCCACATTGCTTCTGGCCTCCATGGTAGACCTCCCAGACGGAGCGGCCGGGCAGAGGCGCTCCTCACTTCCCAGACGGTGCGGCCAGGCAGAGACGCTCCTCACTTCTTCCCAGACGATAGGTGGCCGGGCAGAGGCACCCCTCACTTCCCAGACAATGGGTGGCCGGGCAGAGGCGCTCCTCACTTCCCAGACGATGGGTGGCCGGGCAGAGGTGCTCCTCACTTCCCAGACGGGGCGGCCGGGCCGAGGCGCTCCTCACTTCCCAGACGGGGTGGCCGGGCCGAGGCGCTCCTCACTTCCCAGACAGGGCGGCTGGGCAGAGGCGCTCCTCACTTCTTCCCGGACGGGGCAGCCGGGCAGAGGCGCTCCTCACTTCTTCCCGGACGGGGCGGCCGGGCAGAGGCGCTCCTCACTTCTTCCCGGACGGGGCGGCCGGGCAGAGGCGCTCCTCACTTCCCAGACGGGGCGGCCGGGCAGAGGCGCTCCTCACTTCTTCCCGGACGGGGCGTGCCCTGGCATGCTTATACTGGTCCAAGCAAGCATTAGGTCATAGCCTGTTCCTCTTCCTTATTTAAAAGTTTTTTTTTACCTTTCTCAGCATTCCATAAGTTACTTCCTCCTTCCTTTGTTCTCCTCTACCTTTGCCTCTTTTAAAAAGTTCTAAGTCACCAGCCAATCGGGACAAATACAGAATGTGAGGTCCTGTTCCAGCCAATGGAAACCGGACACAACAGTAGGGTGGATGCGTCAGGTTATAACTGATCCTGTCTCCTTTGTTTGGTGTACTCTCATGGCAAAACTGCTGGTGAGTGTACCTTTTCTAAGGGAAGTAAAAATGGCCTTACTAAATAAATTAAATTTATGTTCAAGTGCTATTTCTTTTTTTTTTTTTTTTTTTTTTTGAGACAGAGTCTCGCTGTCACCCAGGCTGGAGTGCAGTGGCGTGATCTCGGCTCACTGCAGGCTCCGCCCCACGGGGTTCACGCCATTCTCCTGCCTCAGCCTCCCGAGTAGCTGGGACTACAGGCGCCCGCCACCTCGCCTGGCTCATTTTTTGTGTTTTTAGTGGAGACGGGGTTTCACCGTGTTAGCTAGGGTGGTCTTGATCTCCTGACCTCGTGATCTGCCCGCCTCGGCCTCCCAAAGTGCTGGGATTACAGGCATGAGCCACCATGCCCGGCCTCAAGTGCTATTTCTTTATGGCACTGGGAGCAAGCATTTCAAACACTTCCATGTCACAGGTAGGTGAGAGACAAATGGTTGCATTATTTTGAGTTTCTGATAAGCCTTTCCAAAGGAGGCAATCAGATATGCATCTATCTCAGTGAGCAGAGGGGTGACTTTGAATACAATGAAAGGTAGGTTTGCACTGAGCAGTTTCCAGCTTGAATTTTCCTTTTAGTTTTTAGGGATTTTGGGGGCCCAGGATATTTTCCTTTCATATTTCCCCCCTTTTCTTCTTTAAAATCTTTTAGAGAAAGCAGTTTAGAAGAAAATGAGTCTCTGATCTTAGGTTTTATATGATTTCTTATGGCTAGGACGGTTTATTCCTAGATGGGTAGGTCCCAAAAGCTCCTTTTCAGCAGGTTGTGAAGTCTCATGTCCTGTGAAGAGAAAATCGGGGGAGGAGGGGAGAAAAACAACAAAAAACAAAAGAACAATCCTGAAAAATTGATATAGGCCACATTACTCTGAAGTCTATACATCAGTAGGCAGGTATGAAAGTGGCTAATGTATGTAAATATGTTGCTGTTATTTTCTTCTGAAGTTTCAGTTGTCTGGTTTCAGTTCACAGGGCTTTAAGAAAGCACAGCTTAGTTTTCAGTGGCTCCAAATTAGAAAAAAATTGAAAAAAAAAGGAAAACAATTTGAAAACATTATTTTCTGTAATGAGTATACCAAATTGTTAAAAGTATACTAAATTGTTAAAAGCTGTCAATAGTTTAAAAGAAAAGTCCTAAGACTCTGAAAAACAGAACAAAGGATCAGCAAACATTTTAAGCAAAAAGTCAAAAAGATTAGTTCAGTCCATACAGGTAATTCCTGTTCTGCTTGATACTCATGAACATTTTAGCTCTCCATGAGTCCTGAATGCTTTTCCTCTATTCTGATGTCACAGTCTCCAAAGTTATCAGAAACCTGCATTCAAGAGCACCTGTTTTATAAGAGCACCTGTTTAAGAGTTTTATAGCTCATTATAAAACCATCATCTAAATAGGACCAAAATAAGACAACAATTGTTCATGAATGACAAAAAATTTTAGGACAGCCATAGTCAAAGACACAATTGACAAGGAAACTTGTTACCTCTATGGCACACAATAATTTTAACATAACAATTATGATCATTTCTGATAATGTACACTAAGTTATATCAGAGTTATAGGAGTTTCCCAAAATTTTGGAACACATACCAATAACATTTATACAAATACAGCCCAAAGAAAACCCAGCACCATTTCATATTTGACAATGCTTCCTGTATAATTTTTGTACTAAATAAGCCAAATTATGTCATTGTTTTAACTTTAGGGAACCTAATATCTTAAAGGATTAATTAGATCAGAAAAAGATATAATTTATCATTTGATTTTGGAAAGTTTGTCAAATATGAAAGGTTTAAGACGCTTGATATCACAAAGTAGGATCCCAGGTCACTGTAAATCATTCATGCCTGTAATCCCAGCACTTTGGGAGGCTGAGGTGGGCAGATAACCCAAGGTCAGGAGTTCAAGACCAGCCTGGCCAACATGGCGAAACCCCATCTCTACCAAAAAAACAGAAAGTAGCTGGGTGTGTTGGTGGACACCTGTAGTCCCAGCTACTCGGAGGTTGAGGCAGGAGAATTGCTTGAACCCAGGAGGTGGAGGCTGCAGTAAGCTGAGATTGCACCACTGCACTCCAGCCTGGGCGACAGAGCAAGACTCCATTTCAATAAAAATAAAATAAGTCATTCACTTAACCAAAGTGATAACAAGGATTTCAGAAAAAAGGTGAAAACCTTTATTCTTTGACAGAGGAGACTTAATTTTCCAAACAATAAGCCCTAATAAAAACAGCATGAATCTAATTAAATTTGTTGTTCAAAATTTTATAAACAATCTATAAAATATTAATCTTGATCATAAGATATAGCTTCTATATGCCTTTTATACCCTTTATAACCTTTATTAAAGAGCCAGTTAATGCTTCAAGAAAACCTTGTTAATCTAACACAGGGGCCCAAATGCTTGTCTTGCATCAGTGTACCTTTGACATTAATGATTAATTTATAGATAGAGTGAACTTATTTTATCTTTCAAAATTGGCTCTTACAATCTCATGCACCCACCTCTTCCACAATAGTCTCTGGGCCTTGAGGAGTTGAACAGCTTTAATTTTTTACTCTATGTCTCAGGAATGAGTTTATTTTGACTGGCATCTTCTATGGGCCTGTAGATGAGGCTTCAATTGCTGTCCATGTTTAAGATTTAGCAGGACTAGGTGTCCTTTTTAGACCCAGGAGTCAAAGCCCTGTAATTCAGTGACACAAGGACTTTAAAAGCACATACGGGAAGATATGTGGATGTAATAAACTTAATTTAAAAAATTTTATCCCAGTTTTTTTTCCTAAGCAAACCAAAACTTAATATGACAACTTGATCATATTAAAGTTTCAGGTTTTTTTAATATATATATATATCCTCTTATTGTGACTTACACTCACTGTTCACAACATGCCTGGACTTTCTGTTTTGTCCTGAATATTCCTCCTTCTTAAACAACCAGTCATTTTATTTTAAGACTAAATTTACCATAAAAAAATTATTTCTCATATAAAATTATTTCTCTTTAAGCTTTCTTATGACAAAAAAAAACCTCTTTATTTTTAAAACTTTATCTCTGTTTTTATTTCCTGATTCCTTTTACCCTGTTGTATACATAACCTTTAAATAAATTTTGAATTAGACAAAACTTGTTCACCCTTTCTAAAAAGAACATATCGTTTTTTAGCAAAAATGTTTTCCTACAATATATATTTATTGGAAAATACCCAAATAATGCAGTATTATTTAATTTTTTTTTTGAGACATAGTTTTGCTCTTGTCACACCAGCTGGAGTTCAATGGTGCTGTCTCAGCTCACTGTAACCTCTGCCTTCTGGGTTCAAGCAATTCTCCTGCCTCAGCCTCCTGAGTAGCTGGGACTACAGGTGCACACCATCACACCCAGCTAATTTTTGGGGTTTTGGGGATTTTTTTTTTTTGGAGATGGAGTCTTGCTCTGTTGCCCAGGCTGGGGTGCAATGGCATGATTTGAGTTCACTGCAAGCTTCACCTCCTGGGTTCAAACGATTCTACTGTCTCAGCCACCCAAGTAGCTGGGATTACAGGCACCCATCACCACACCAGGCTAATTTTTTGTATTTTAGTAGAGACAGGGTTTCACCCTGTTGCCCAGGCTTGTCTTGAACTGAACTCAGGCAGTCCACCCGCCTCAGCCTCCCAAAGTGCTAGGACTACAGATGTGAGCCACTGTGGTGCCCTGCCTCAGTTATTTCTTTATAGCAATGCAAGAAAGGACTAATATAGGGATGGCCTTGAGAACAGTAGACCTTATTACCTCATGTGGTTGCTATGAGGACAAAATGGGTTAATATTTTTAAAACACTAAGGGCAAGTCCTGGCACACAAGAAGTTTCTATACCTGCTTACTAAGTAACCATTTTCCTGCTCTGCCATCCTTTGTGAAGTACCTTATAGGCCCAAGTGGTTGCTGATGCACCAGCCATTATGACTGCATGACAGGAAGGAGGATAAGGCACAATATTTCCCCTCATACTTAGGAACGCAATTTTCTAAAATTAGGATTCCATCACCAAGGAGAAACATTCATTTTACTACACACTGCTGTGAATTTATCTCACTAAATAATGCTATTGTCTTTGTCCATTTTCTGTTGCTTATAACAGAATTCCTGAAGCTGGGTCATTTGTAAAGAAAGGGAATTTATTTCTTCCGTTACGGAGGCTGAGAAATCTAAGGTTAAGGCACCACATCTGATGAAGGCCTTCCTGCTGGTGGTGACTCTCTGCAGCACAGGGTATCACGTGAGGGGCTGAGCATGCTAGCCCAGGTCTCTCTCCTCTTAAAAAGCCACTAATGCCACCACCATGATAACCTGTTACTCATTTACCCATTAACCCATTAATGGACTAATGCATTCATGAGAGCAGAGCCCTCAGAACACAACCACTTTTTTTTTTTTTTTTTTTTTTTGAGATGGAGTCTTGCTCTGTCACCCAGGCTGGAGTGCAGTGGCGCAATCTCGGCTTACTACAACCTCCTCCTCCTGGGTTCAAGCAATTCTGCCTCAGCCTCCTGAGTAGCTGGGATTACAGGCACCTGCCACCACGCCCAGCTAATTTTTGTATTTTTAGTAGAGATGGGGTTTCACCACATTGGCCAGGCGGGTCTCAAACTCCTGACCTCAGGTGATCCACTGGCCTTGGCCTCCAAAAGTGCTGGGATTGCAGGTGTGAGACACTGCCCCTGGCCCCAATCACTTCTTAAATTTAATCTCTACGTTGGGGATCAATTTCTACATGGGTTTTGGAAAGGACAAACATAGCAGGTTTTTTTCCTCAACAATAAATTCCCATCTTCATTTTACTGGGATCTCACTGTCTGAGCTCTTTATTCTCTTTTCCCCAGGAAGATTGTGCTTGAGAAACAATCATCAAGTCTGGTGGTCCACATCTCCCACGCAGTCCCTGGATACCCCCAACAGGCCAATCCATCAGCCACAGCTCAGTTTCCAGGGCCCACTTTAGGAGAAGCAGAAGAAACGCTTCCACAGTCCTCACTGTGTGCAGGGAATGAGCATGAGTTATGGGGGCTCCTCAATGCTGAGCCTAGCCACCCCACCACTGCATCACCACAGCCCTTCCAGAGGGTCTCTGTCCCTGCTTACCTAAGAGCAAATCCAGGCTCCATGTCACTGAGTGCTTACTCATCACCAGGAAGAGGTAGTTGTTGCACTATGGGGTTTTTTTCTGTAGTAAATGTCCTTTATTTTATCAGAGCATGGCACTGAAAGAAAAGAAATCAAATGTATAACTTGCAAACCAGTGGAGTGAGGAAAAGAGGAGGAGGTGGGTAAAACACAACCAACCCAAAAGAAGGGGGTTGATGCCAGTTAAAAAGTGGATGCAGTAAAAAGAAAATATAAAATAAGTTGGGAAAACTGAGTCAAAATATACTAGAATTCTATTTCGTATAAATACATAATCTAGTCAGTTAAAAGACAGACTTCTTAAAAGAAAAAAATCCAGCCATCTGCTGTTTACAAGAGACATACCTAAAATATAATGAAAAAAGGAGAACTAAGAAAAGAGTTGGGGAAAATATACCAAGAAAATACGAAATCAAAAGAAAGCTGTTGTCACAATTTTGATATCACACAAAAGTGTCTTTGAGACAAATAGCTTTATTAGGGATAAGGAGGGTCCTGGCTTAGTAGTAAAAGGAAGAATTTTTTAGGAAAGGCAAACAAACTTTGAACCTATGAGCCACTAAGTAAATGTTTTAAAATATGTAAAACCTAAATTCAAAAAGTTAATTTTCAACTTCTTCCATTCCTCTTCTCCTTCCTCACTCTCTCCTTCTCTCCCTTCCTTAATAATTTAGTCTAAAATCTATTAGACTGAGCAAGGTGATGGTGGAACCCCAGTGGTGTGAAGGGCAGCAGCAGGAGGAGGGGCAGCATCACAGGCCTGGAGTAGGTGTCAGAGTCCAGGTGGTGGAGGGGACAGGAGGGCAGACCAGCATAGGATGGCACGGTGGCAGGGCCCAGCTGGATACTATGGACCAAGTTGTATCCCCCAACATTCAAATATTGAATCTCTATGTGACTACATTTGGAGATAGGGCTTTTAGGAGGTAAATAAGGAAGGTTCCATGAGGTCATAAGGGTGGGACCCTCATCTGATAGGACTGCTATCCCTCTAGGAGAGAAGAAGAAAGTCTATGTGAGAACATAGCATGAAGGTAGCTGTCCACAAGCCAGGAAAGGAGCCCTTACTGGGAACCTGACCAGGCCAGCACCTTGATCTCAGACTTCTTGCCTCCAGAAGCCCCAGTGCAATGAGGAGGCATCCACGGGATCTGGCCCCAGCAATGTCCTGGTGCAGAGTTCCAGATCCCAAAAGGGATGAGGAGAGTTTACTTATGGGGACAGCAGTGGCCCACAGGGTACCAGGGCCCAAGAAGAGTGGTCAGGACATCCATGTTAGGAGGTGGGGCCATCCACTGGAAATTGGTTAGACACTGGGGATTGATACAACAGTAAATACATTGATGATAATGGGAACCAGGTTTCTCACTGTTGGAAAAGGGAGTCACAAATCTGGAAAGGGAGAAAATGAGAATGCGCTCCATGGGGTTGGGTTGGAGGAACTGGTGTGCACTCATGGTCTTCAATATATATGAGTAAATGTAGAAATAGATCTGCATAGAAATGTGTGTATTAATATGCTTGTTTCCTTGCTCTGTCCACTGAGAAGGCCTTAGACCTCAACAGTAATGAACTCACCTAGAGTCCAGATCTTGGTTTCTAAATACCATTCTCCAATATATGAAATCAGGGCTCCCTGGAGAAATGGCTGAGTGTAGAGCTTGGGCAGGAAAGGTACAAAATAAGCCTGAAATCTTTTGTTATAGAAAGAAAGCAGTGCTCAAAGAATGATGGGACATGTCAAAAAACAACACAGGGAGAAAGAGGTGGAACCAGATGGCCAAATGGAATCCTTCACCAATTGTCCTCCCAAATTTAACAATGATCTACACAAAAAAGCACCTGCATAAGAACTAAAAATCAGGCTGGGCACGGTTGGCTCATGCCTATAATCCCAGCACTTTGGGAGGCTGATGTGGGTGGATCACCTGACATCAGGAATTCAACACCAGCCTGACCAACATGGTGAAACCCCATCTCTACTAAAAATATAAAAACTAGCCAGACATGGTGGCGAGCACCTGTAATCCCAGCTATTTGGGAGGCTGAGGCAGGAGAATCATTTGAACCCGGAAAGTAGAGGTTACAGAGAGCCAAGATCACGCCACAGCACTCTGGCCTGGGTGACAGAGTGAGACTCTGTCTCAAAAAAAAAAAAAAAAAAAAAATCAGGTGAGCAATCACAGTTTTAACTTCATATTACTGAAAGTTTTAACTTCATATTACTGAAAGAGGCACCAAAGAGGGTAGGAAAGGCACTCTTTAATCGCTGACACCATCCCTCTGCTGTCCGCTGGCAGCTGTTGCATGGCACAGAGCAATCATCTGTGTGCTTGTGGGAGGGAAGGTGCAGTGATTGTGGGGCTTTGCATTGAACTCAGTGCTGCTGCTTTGTCACAACAGAAAGCAAAACGGGGCTGAACTCAGCCAGCGCCCACCCATGAAGGGAGCACTTAGACTAGCCCTAGCCAGAGAGAAATTGCCCATCCCAGTGACTGGAACTTGACTTTGGGCAAGCTTTGCCACCACAGGCTAAAGTTCTCTGGGGGCCTAAATAAACTTTAAAGGCAGTCAAGGCCACAAGGACTGCAACTCCTTAGCAAGACCTAGTGCTGTGCTAGGCTCAGACCCAGCGGACTTGGGGGGCATGTGACCTAGTTAGACACCAGCTTGGGCGGCTAAGGGAGTGCTTGCACCATCCCTCCTCCAACCCCAGGCAGCACAGCTCATGGCAACGAAAGCAACTCCTTCCTTCTGCTTGAGGAGACAAGAGGGAAAAATAAAGAGGACTTTGTCTTGCATCTTGCATACCAGCTCAGCCACAGTAGGACAGGGCACTGGGCAGAGTTGTGAGGCCCCCATTCCAAGCCCTAGATCCTGGATGATACTTCCAGACACACCTGGGCCAGACAGAAACCTACTGCCTTGAAGGGAAGGACTCAGGCTTGGCAGGATTCATCACCTACTGACAAAAGGGCCCTTGGACCCTGAATAACTAGTAATGATACCAGGTAATGATACAATGATCTACACAAAAAAGCACCTGCATAGGAACTAAAAATCAGGCTGGGCACGGTTGGCTCATGCCTATAATCCCACCATGGGCCTTGAGTGAGACTGAGAAGTGCTGGTTTCAGGTTCTATCTTGGCCACAATGGGGCAGAGCACCAAGTGGGCTCTTGGGGTCCCTGACGCAAGGTCCCTGATGCAAGGCAATTCTGGACCTGCCTTGGGCAAGGGGGTGCCCACTGCCCTGAAGGGAGGGTCCCAGGCCTGGCAGCATTTACCACAAGCTGAAGAGCCCCTGGGCCCTAAGTGAACACTGATGGTAATCAGGTAATACTCTCCATGGGCTTGTAATGGTAGTAGCCATGGGAGAGGCTCCTCTGCTTATGGAAGTGGGAGGAAAGAGTGGGAAGAAATTTGTCTTGTGGTTTGAGTGCCAGTTTAACTACAATAGAATAGAACACCAGCTAGATTTCTAAGGTTTTTTGACTCCAGTTTCTGGCTTCCAGATGGTATCCCTGGACCCACTTGGGGCCTGGGGGAACTCACTGCCCTGAAAGGAAGAATATAAGTCTGGCCGGCTTCACCACTTGCTGATTGTAGAGCCCTGTGGCCTTCAGTAAACACAGGCAGTAGCAAGGTAGTAATTACGGCAGGCCTTGGGTGAGATTCAGTGCTGTGCTGGCTACAGGTCTAACCCAGCACAGTCCCAGTGGTGGTAGCCACGAGGGTGCTTGTGTCACCCTACCCTCAGCTCCAGACAGCTCAGCACAGAGAGAGAGACTCCATTTGTTTGGGAGAAAGTAAGGGAAGAGAACAAAATCTCTGCCTGGTAAGCCAGAGAATTCTTCTGGATCTTATCCAAGACCACGAAGGGAATACCTCTATGAGTCTGCAACAGCTACACTGTTACTGGGCTTCAGGTGCCCCCCACCCCACCCAGTGCAGATACAGCTTAGATCAAAACACCTAAGTCCCTTCAAATACCTAGAAAGCCTCCCCAAGAAGGATGGGTACAAATAAGCCCAGACTGTAAAGACTAAAATAAATACCTAACTCTTCAATGCCCAGACACCAATGAACATCCACAGACATCACAACCATTCAGGACAACATGACCTCATCAAATGAACTAAATAAGGCAGCAGGGACCAATCCTGGAGAAACAGAGATATGAGATCTTTCAGACAGAGAATTCAAAAGAGCTATTTCGAGGAAACTCACAGAAATTCAAGATAACACAGAGACAGAATTCAGAATTCTATCAGATAAATTTAACAAATAGATTGAAATAATTCAAGAGAGTCAAGCAGAAATTCTGAAATTGATACATGCAATTGACATAATGAAGAACATACTAGAGTCTCTTCATAGCAGAATTGATCAAACAGAAGAAAACATCAGTGAGCTTGAAGATAGGCTATTTGAAAACACACAGGAGAGATGAAAAAAGAATAAAAATAATGAAACATGCCGACAAGACCTAAAAAATAGCCTCTAAGGGCAAATCTGAGAGTTGTTGCCTTAAAGAGGAGGTAGAAAAAGAGATGGGGTAGAAGCTTATTCAAAGAGATAATAATGAGAACTTTCTAAACCTAGACAAAGACATTAATATTCAAGTACAAGAAGGTTACAGAACACCAAGCAGATCTAACCCACAGAAGAGTACCTCAAGGCATTTAATAATCAAGCTCCCATAGGACAAAGAAAGGATCCTAGAAGTAGCAAGAGAAAAGAAACAACTAACAATAGAGCTACAATATGACTGGCAGCAGACTTCTCAGTGGAAACCTTACAGGCCAGGAGAGAGTGGCATGATGTATTTAAAGGGCTGAAGAAAAAAAAAAAAACTTTTACCCTAGAATAGTACATCTGGTGAGAAAATATCCTTAAATACTTTCCCAGACAAACAAAAACTGAGGGATTTCACATTCTTTTAAATGCTGTATAGTAGCCCATAAAATGAATGTACCATATTTAACACATAATGTTTAACACATTATTAAATGCCTAGGGGCATTATTAAATAATGAAGCATGCCTATAAAAACTAGAAAATAGCCTCAAAGGGGTGAATCTAAGAGGAGGTAGACAAAGAAACAGGGGTAGAAGTTTATTCAAAAAGATAACAACAAAGAACTTTCCAAACCTAGAGAAAGAGATCAATATTCAAGTACAAGAAGGGTATAGAACACTCCTCACCAGACTTGTCCTACAAGAAACACTAAAGAAAGTTTCTTCAATCAGGAAAGGACGTTAATGAGAAGAAAACTTCTGAAGGTATGAAAGTCACTGGTAATAGTAAGTACATAGAAAAACATAGAATATTATAACACTGTAATTATGGTGTGTAAACTACTTTTAAGTAGAAAGACTAAAAGACGAACCAATCAAAAATAATAACTACAACAACTTTTTAAGACAGACAGTACAATAAGGTATAGATAGAAACAACAAAGGGTTGAAAAGCAGAGCGATGAAGTTAAAGTGTGGAGTTTTCGTTAGTTTTCTTTTTGCTTGTTTATGCAATCAATTTTGTCATCAGTTTAAGATAATACATTATAAGACAGTATTTGCAAGCCTCATGTTAACCTCAAATTTAAAAAAATGCAATGAATAAGAAATAATAAAAAATGCAAGAATGAAATCATACCACCACAGAAAATCACCTTCACTGAAAAGAAGACAGGAAGGAAAGAAGGAAGACCACAAAACAACCAGAAAACAAATTACAAAACTGCAAGAGTAAGTCCTTACTTATCAGTAATACTAAACTCTCCAGAAAAGACATAGAGTGGCTGAAAGGATTTAAAAACAAACAAACAAAAACCAAAAAAAGACCCAATTATCTGTTGCCTACAAGAAACACACTTCATCTATAAAGACACACATAGAGTGAAAATAAACAGATGGAAAAAGATACTCTATGAATGTGGAAACTAAAAGACAGCAGGATAGCTACAGTTCTGTAAGACAGAACAGATTTTCAAGAGAAAAACTAAAGAAGAGGCAAAGAATGCTATTATATAAATAATAAAGGGGTCAATTCAGCAAGAGGATATAACAATTGTAAATACATATGCACCCACCACTGGAGCACCCAGATACATAAAGAAAATATAATTAGAGCTAAAGAGAGAGACCCCAATACAACAATAACTGGAGACTTCAACACCCCACTTTCAGTATTGAACAGATCTTTCAGACAGAAAATCAACAAAAATAATCAGACATAATCTCTGCTATAGACCAAATGGACCTAATAGATATTTATAGAACATTTCATCAAACAGCTGCAGCATATACATTCTTCTCCTCAGCACATGGGTAGTTCTCAAGGAGAAATAATATGCTAGGTCACAAAACAAGTCTTAAAACATTCAAAAAACTGAAATAATATCAAGCATCTTCGCTGCCCACAATGGAATAAAACCAGAAATCAGTACCAAGGGGAATTTTGAAAATTATACAAATACATGGAGATTAAACAATATGCTAGAACTGCTTGAACCCAGGAGGCGGAGGTTGCAGTGAGCCAAGATTGTGCCACTGCACTCCAGACTGGATGACAGAGCAAGACTCCATCTCAAAAAAAAAAAAATTTAAAAAAAACAAAAACAATATGCTCCTGAGTGACCAGTGAGTCAATGATGAAATTAAGAAGAAAACTGAAAATTTTCTTGAAACAAGTGATGACAGAAACACAATATGGGATAAAGCAAAGCAGTACTAATAGGGAAGTTTATAGCCATAGGGTCTACATTTAAAAAAAAAAAAAAGATGCTAGGTGCAGTTTAATCCCAGCACTTTGGGAGGCCAAGGCGGGTGGATCATGAGATCAGGAGTTCAAGACCAGCCTGGCCAACAGCGAAACCCCATCTCTACTAAAAATACACAAAAATTAGGCATGATGGTGGGAGCCTGTAATCCCAGCTACTCGGGAGGCTGAGGCAGGAGAATCACTTGAACCCGGGAGGCAGAGGTTGCAGTGGGCCGAGATTACACCATTGCACTCCAGCCCAGGCGACAATGCAAGACTCTGAAAAAAAAAAAAAAAAAAAAGAGGAAAGAGAGAGAAAGAAGAAGGGAGGGAGGGAGGAAGGAAGGTAGTTAGTTCAGTTAAACAACGTAACAATGCATCTTAAAGAAATAGAAAGGCAAGAGCAAACCTAACCCAAAATTAGTAGAAGAAAAGAAAACTCAAAGAAGAAACAAATGAAGTAAAATGAAGAAAACAATACAAAAGATCAATAAAATAAAAAGCTGGTTTTTTGGAAAGATAAACAAAATTGACAAACTTTAGCCAGACTAAAAAATAAAGAAGATACAGATAAATAAAATTATAGATGAAAAAGTGGGTTATTACAACCAATATTGCAGAAATTCAAAGGATCATTAGTGGCTACAGTGAGCACTATATGACAATAAATTGGAAAATCTAGAAGAAATGAATAAATTCCTAGACACATATAACTTGCCAAGATTGAAGCATGAAGAAATCCAAAACCTGAACAGACCAATAACAGGTAACAAGACTGAAGCTCTAATAAAAAGTCTCCCAGCAAAGAAAAGCCCAAGACCCCATGGCCTCACTGCTAAATTCTACCAAACATTTAAAAAACTAATACCAATCCTACTCAAACTATTCCAAAAAATAAAGGAGGAGAGAATACTTCCAAACTCACTCTACAAGGCCAGTATTATCCTGATACTGAAACTAGACAGACACATCAAGATAAGAAAACTACAGGTCAATATCTCTGATGAATATTGATGCAAAAATCCTCAACACAATACTAGCAAACCGAATTCAGCAATACATTAAAAAGATCATTCATTATGACCAAATGGGATTTATCCCAAAGATGCAAGGATGGTTCAACATACGCAAATCAATCATCACTGTGCTACATCGTATCAACAGAATGAAAGACAAAAATCATAAGATCATTTCAACTGATGCTGAAAAATCATTTGAGAAAATTCAACTTCGCTTCATGATAAAAACTCTCAAACAACTGGGTATAGAAAGAACACATCTCAACGTAATAAAAGCCATATACAACAGACCTACACCTAGTATCATATTAAATGAGGAAAAAGTGAAAACCTTTCCTCTAAAATCTGGAACATGACGAGGATGCCTAATTTCACCACTGTTATTCAACATAGTACTGGAAGTCCTAGCTAAAGCAATCAGACAAGAGAAAGGAATAAAGGGCATCCAAACTGGAAAGGAAGAAGTCAAATTATTCTTGTTTACAGATGATATGATCTTATATTTGGAAGAACCTAAAGACACCACCAAAAAAAAACACTAGAACTGATAAATTCAGTAAAGTTGCAGGATACAAAATCAACATACAAAAATCAGTAGCATTTTTATATGCCAACAGTAAACAATCTGAAAAAGAAATCAAGTAATCCATTTACAATAGCTACAAATAAAACACCCACAAACTAATCAAAAAGTAAAATATCTCTACAATGAAAATTATAAAACATCGATGCAAGAAATTGAAGAGGACATAAAAAAATGGAAAGAAAGTCCATGTTCAACCCAGCATGGTGTCTCACACCTGTAATCTCAGCAGTCTGGGAGGCCAAGGCGGGCAGATCGCCCGAGGCCAGGAGTTCGAGACCAGCCTGGCCAACATGGTGAAACCCTGTCTCTACTAAAAATGTAAAAATTAGCTGGGCGTGGTGGCAGGCACCTGTCATCCCAGCTACTCAGGAAGCTGAGGCAGGAGAATCACTTGAACCCAGGAGACAGAGGTTGCAGTAAGCCGAGATCGCGCCACTGCACTCCAGGCTGGGTGACAGAGCAAGGCTCTGTCTCAAAAAAGAAATTCCACGTTCATGGATTGAAAGAATCAATATTGTTAAAATGTCCATACTTACTCAAAGCAATCTATAGATTCAATGCAATCTCTATCAAAATACCAACGACATTATTCACAGAAATATTTAAAAAATCCTAAAATTTATATCAAACCAGCAAAGACTCAGAATAGCCAAAGCTAAACTGAGCAAAAGAGAACAAAACTAGAGGAATCAGATTATCTGACTTCAAATTATACTACAGAGCTATAGTAACCAAGGTGCTGGGATTACAGGTGTGAGCCACCACACTTGGCCTTGGCTCCTGTGTTTTTGTTTCTTTTTTTTAATTTTTAATTCTTGTGGGTACATAGTAGGTATATATATTTATGGGGTACATGAGATATTTCGGTACAGGCATCCAATGCATAATAATCTTATCAAAGAATATTGAATTTCTATCTCCTCAAGCATTTATCTGTTGTGTTACAAACAATCCAATTATACTCTTTTAGTTATTTTGAAATGTACAATTAGGCTGAGCACTGTGGCTCATGCCTGTAATCCCAGAATTTTGGGAGGCTGAGGCGGGTGGATCACCTGAGGTTGGGAGTTCAAGAGCAGCCTGGCCAACATGGCGAACCCTGTCTCTACTAAAAATACAAAATTAGCTGGGCGTGGTGGTGCGTGCCTGTAATCCCAGCTACTCAGGAGGCTGAGGCAGAAGAATCGCTTGAACCCAGGAGGCGGAGGTTGCAGTGAGCTAAGATCACACCATTGCACTCTAGTCTGGGCAACAAGAGCAAAACTCCGTCGCAAAATAATAATATATATATGTATATATAGGTATATAGAGTACAATTATTATTGACTACAGTCACCCTGTTGTGCTATCAAATACTAGGTCTTATTCATTTTGTCCTTTTTTTCCCCCCATTAACCATCCCCACCTCCCCTACCCTCCCACTACCCTTCCTAGCCTCTGGTAACCATACTTCTACCCTCTTTGTCCGTGAATTCAATTATTTTGATTTTTAGATCCCACAAATAAATGAACACATGTGATGTTTGTGTTTCTGTGCCTGATTTATTTTCTTTAACATAATGACCTCTAGTTCCATCTATATTGTTGCAAATTACAGGATCTCATTCTTTTTAATGGCTGAATAGTACTCCATTGTGTATATGTACATTTTCTTTATCCATTCCTCTGTTGATGGATACTTTGGTTGCTTCCAAATCTTGGCTAGTGTGAATAGTGCTGCAACTGACATGGGAGAGCAGCTAACACTTGGATAGACTGATTTCCTTTCTTTGGGTCACATACCCAGCAGTTTGATTGCTGGTAGTTCTATTTTTAGTTTTCTGAGGAACCTCCAAACTGTTCTCCATAGTGGTTGTACTAATTTACCTTCCTACCAGCAATCTATGAGGGCTCCCTTTTCTCCATCTCCTCGCCAGCATTTGTTATTGCCTGACTTTTGGATAAAAGCTATTTTAACTGGAGTGATATGATATCTCATTGTAGTTTTGATTTGCATTCTCTGATGATCAAGGATGCTGAGTACCTTTTCGTATGCCTGTTTGCCATTTGCAAGCCTTCCTTTGAGAAATGTCTATTCAAATCTTTTGCCCATTTTTAAATCGGATTATTAGATGTTTCCTATAGAGTTACCTGAGCTCCTTATATATTCCGGTTATTAATCCCTGTCAGATGGTTAGTTTGCAAATCTTTTCTCTCATTCCGTGGGATTTCTTTTTATTTTTGATTGTTTCCTTTGCAGTGGAGCTTTTTAACTTGATGTGATCCCATTTGTCCATTTTTGCTTTGGTTGTCTGTTCTTGCAGGGTATTACTCAAGAAATTTTTGCCCTGACCAATGTTCTGGAGTTTCCCCAATGCTTTCTTTTCTTTTTTCTTTGAGACGGAGTCTCACTCTGTCACCCAGGATGGAGTGCAGTGGTGTGATCTTGGCTCACTGCGTCCCCCACCTCCTGGGCTCAAGGGATTCTTGCGCCTCAGCCTCCAGAGTAGCTGGGATTACAGACGTGCCACCATGCCTGGCAATTTTTTTTTTTTTTTGTATTTTTTTGTAGAGATGGGGTTTCACCATGTTGGCCAGGCTGGTCTCGAATTCCTGACCTCAAGTGATCCACCTGCCTCAGCCTCCCAAAATGCTGGGATTACAGGAGTGAGCCACCGCCCCTAGCCCCCAATGTTTTCTTGTAGTAGTTTCATAGTGTGAGGTTTTAGATTTAAGTCTTGTTTAAAAAATATATATATTTCATTTTTTTTGAGACAGGGTCTGGCTCTGTTACCCAGGCTGGAGTGCAGTGGCACAATCACAGCTCACTGCAACCTCCACCTCCCAGGCTCAGGCCATTCTCCCACCTCAGCCTTCCAGGTAGCTTGGACTACAGGCACATGACACCATGCCTGGCTAATTTTTGTATTTTTCGTAGGGAAGGGGTTTCACCATGTTGCCTGGCCAGATTTAAGTCTTCAATCCATTTTGATTTGATGTTTGTATATGGCGAGAGATAAGGGTCTACTTTCATTCTTCTGAATATGAATATCCAATTTTCCCAGCCCCATTTATTGAAGAGATTATCCTTTCTCCAACGTATGTTCTTGGCACCTTTGTCAAAAGGGAGTTCACTATAGACGTATAGATTTGTTTCTGGGTTCTCTGTTCCGTTCCATTGGTCTATGTGTCAGTTTTTATGCCCGTATCTTACTGTTTTGGTTACTATAGCTCTGTAGTATAATTTGAAGTCAGATAATCTGATTCCTTTAGTGCAGATGCCATGTTAATCTGATGGTCAAGGTTAACATCACCACCACCAGTGGGCCACATTAAAGCTGTGTGCCCTGGCAGGATGCAGTGAGAGCTCCGCGTCGCTTTCACCATCTTCCTGCCCAAGAGGCATCACCTGAGCCTCATCGTGGGGAATCGTCAGCCCAACCCGCAGTGAGGGGCGGGGGGCTCCACAAGACACCTGGCCCGTGATCATCCAAGGGCAAAGTCCTGAAAGTCAAGGAAAGATGGAAAAGCCGTTCCAAGGAACAGCTCGGAGAAGGAAGAGACATGACCACTAAATGCAACAAGGGATCCTGGAAGGGACTCTTGTGCTGTAAAGGACGTCGCTGGGGCCATTGAGGAAACTCGAACAGGGCCTGTGGATCAGATAATCGTGATACATCAGTGCTGATTTCCTGATTTCTGTGTCCAGGTGTGGTTACGTAGGAAAGCATCCCTGTTTGTAGGTAGTTCACACTAACATATTTGGTGGTGGGTTATCATGGTGGCAACTCAATTGGTTGAGGAAAAAAACAAACCCTTTGTGATATTCTTATGAGTGAATCAGCGAGTGAATGAATGCTAACCCCTCACCACAGTACAGGAAGGTTACAACAAATGCAGTCATAAAGACTGGCTTCAGCCATCCTCTGCAGCCAAACCCATGTGACGGGCCTACAAGTCATCCAAAGTGTGCTCATTCATTCATTCAACATACATTCATTCATTCCTTCCGCATATAATATTAAGCACCTCTTGTGTGGGGGGGACTGCACAAGGTTCAGGGATCCAAGGACAAAGAAAGCCATGTCTTCTCTCAAGGAGACAACAGCCTAGTCCCTTGTAAGGTTTGACTGTTTTTTGTTTTTGTTTTGAGACAGAGTCTCGCTCTGTCGCCCAGGCTGGAGTGCGGTGATGCAATCCTGGCTCACGGCAACCTCCACCTCCTGGGTTCCAGCAATTCTCCTGTCTCAGCCTCCCAAGTAGCTGGGACTATAGGCACCTGCCACCACGTCTGGCTAATTTTTGTATTTTTCAGTAGAGGCAGCGTTTCTCCTTGTTGGTTAGGCTGGTCTTGAACTCCTGACCTCAGGTGATCTACCCGCCTCAGTCTCCCAAAGGGCTGGGATTACAGGCATGAGCCACCGCGCCTGGCCAGTTTGTTTTGTTTTTTGAGACAGAGTCTCACTCTATCATCCAGGCTAGAGTGCAGTGGTGCGATCTCAGCTCACTGCAACCTCCCTCTCCCGGGTTCAAGCGATTCTCCCACCTCTGCCTCCTGAGTACCTGGGATTACAAGCACCCACTACCACACCTGGCTAATTTCTGTATTTTTAGTAGAGATGAGGTTTCACCACGTTGGCCAGGTTGGTCTTGAACTCCTCACCTCAGGTGATCCACCCATCTCGGCCTCCTAAGTGCTGGTATTACAGGCGTCAGCCACCGTGCCCGGAGTAGGGGGTTGACTTTGGAGGCATGCCAGTTCCAACCCTGGCCCCAGCACTTTCCTGTGTGTGACCACAGGCAGTCGTGGAGCGCCGGGCGCCTCACTCATGGTGTGACAGTGATAGCAGCTTCCCTAGGTGGCAGTGAAACTTCAGTGAAGCGGCCGTGAAAACACTTCCCACGGTGGCCGGCAGGTACTTCGTCCTAGGGAAATATTTTTCTTCTCATTTCCATGGAAATGGCCTTCAGAGTTCTCAGAATCGCTCTCCCCAAAACCTGAAAATCTTAAAGGGGAAACTATTTTCAGAACAAAAAGAGCCACCTCTCATGACTGACACTGCCCCTTGCTGTGGTCCCCTGATGAGAACCAGGGCACTGGTGGGTAAGGTGTGGGCAGTGCCTGCCAGAGAGACAAGCCCAGTGTTTCCAACGTGAAGTAATACTTAGAAACTAAACAGGAGTTCCAAAAATTTTAAATTTGAAGTAGTTTTTTTTTTTTTTTTTTTTTTTTTTTTTTTTTTTTTTTTTTTTTTTTTTTTTTTTTTTTTTTTTTTTTTTTTTTGGAGATGGAGTTTCACTCTTGTTGCCCAGGCTGGAGTGCAATGGCATGATCTCCACTCACCGCAACCTCTGCCTCCCAGGTTCAGGCAATTCTCCTGCCTCAGCCTGCCGAGTAGCTGGGATTACAGGCATGCGCCACCACACCTGGCTAATTTTTGTATTTTTAGTAGAGAGGGGGTTTCACCATGTTGGCCAGGCTGGTCTCGAACTCCTGACATCAGGTGATGCACCCACCTCGGCCTCCCAAAGTGCTGGGATTACAGGCATGAGCCACCGTGCCCGGCCCTCCTGCTTCTTTTTAATGCTGTGTATATTTCTTTGGATGAATGTGCTGCAGTTTGATTTTTCATGGACATTTGGTTTGTTTCCAGTCTGGAGCTATTGAGAATGGAACTGCCGTGAACATTTTTGTGCGAATCTTTTCAGGGACATTGCTTTCATCCGTTTTGGGTAAACACCTAGGAGTAGGATTGCCTGGCCATCGGTGCATTTATGACTTTATTAAAAACTGCTGATTTTGTCTTTTTTTTGTTGTTGAGACAGTCTTGTTCTGTTGCCCAGGCTGCAGTGCAGTGGCACAATCATGGCTCACTATAGCCTCCAACTCAAATGATCCTCTCACCTCAATCCCCCAAAGTGATGGGGTTACAGGTGTGAGCCACTGTGCCTGGCCCAAAACTGCTGGTTTTCTGAAGTGGTTGTGCCACATCCTTGCTAACTTGTTCTGTTTCCTTTGTGCATTTTTTTTTTTTTTTTTTTTTTTTGAGACTGTGTCTTGCTTTACTGCCTAGGCTACAGTTAAGTGGCATGGCTCACTGCAACCCCTGCCTCCCGGGTTGGAACGGTTCTCCTGTCTCAGCCTCCCAAGTATCTGGGATTACAGGCGCCCGCCACCATGCCCAGCTAATCATTGTATTTTTTTTAGTAGAGACAGGGTTTTACCATGTTGGTCAGGCTAGTCTTGAACTCCTGACCTCAAGCAATCCACCTGCCTTAGCCTCCCAAAGTTTTGGGATTACAGGTGTGAGCCACTGGGCCCGGACTGCAATTCTTCTAAGCTGCTTTTTTTTTTTTTTCCCCCCCCGGCTTCAAGTGATTCTCCTGCCTCAGCCTCCTGAGTAGTTGGGATTACAGGCATGCGCCACCACGCCCGGCCAAATTTTGTATTTTTAGTAGAGATGGGGGTTTCACCATATTGGCCAGGCTGGTCTTGAACCCGACCTCAAGTGATCCACCCACTTTGGCCTCCCAAAGTGCTGGGATTACAGGCATGAGCCACCGTGCCCGGCCCTAGGCTGCTTTTAGCCATCAACGTGTACTGAGAGCAAGGACATCTAGAGTCGAGTCAATAGTGGAGACACACCACGGAAACGCAGCCACCAGACTGCATCAGAGGCACCTGTCCTTGCCCTGCCTTCCTCTGACCGTCTAGTGAATGTGCAGGGTGGGGAGCGGGCCAGGGTTAGGTGCATCGTTTTTAGTTCGATTGCATAGCAGTCTGAAACAGAGGAGAATGCTTCTTCCAGGACCGCGTGTCATTCTGTGTCTGCTTTGAAATTTGCCATGCCTTTTCCCCACACTTACACGTGCCGTCTGCCAGCCCCCTCCAACTGCAAGACTACTCAGTATCTGATGCCTCTGCCACCCTCGCTGGGGCTGTGGCCCCGAGATTTGCTCTGGATGCCTCAGCGGGTCCCTCAGGACCTGCAGGGACAGTATCCAGCACAGCATCAGGACAAAGTGCTCTTGGCTTCTAGTTCTAGAACAAGCGGCTCGTGCCAATCAACCCTGCTTCCAGCTTTTTCTGTCTTTATTTTTTGACCTGAAAATGTGCATTTACCTGTTACTGGGGAGACTGGCTAGCCAGTCAGGGAGCACGAATCCTAAGTGCACACACATTCCTCTGTGCGAATAGACCACAGCTTGCTTTTCATCGTCCTGGCCACATCAGGAAACAGCACCCGCAGCAGCTTTGCAGACCCCTCCCCTCAATTGCTCTTGTATTCAACCCCCACCCCCTGCAATTTCCCTGTAAGGATGACCCTGACTTCTGACACCTGACGTTGGCTTTGCCTATTTCTGAATTTGGTTGCAGAATCACTCAGCATGTTCTAAGGGCAGAGAGTCATCGATGTCGCTGTGAGTACATGTTGCCTTATCGAGGGTGCTGCCTCCCCGTGTCAGGCTGTGGTGCTGCTGGGAGTTGCTTTGCATGTGTCACATCTGACCCATGCTCCAAGGAGGGAGTCTGGCCACAAAATGAATGGATGAGTGCTCTGGAATTAGAACTTCAAGTTCTCTCGAGTCTCTACTAAAAATACAAAAATTAGCCGGGCGCAGTGGCGGGTGCCTGTAATCCCAGCTACTTGGGAGGCTGAGGCAGAAGAATTGCTTGAATCCAGGAGGCAGAGGCTGCAGTGAGCCGAGATCATGCCACTGCACTCTAGCCTGGGTGACAGAGCAAGACCCTTCTCAAAAAAAAAAAAAAAAAAAGGAAGCAGATGTGGCCGGGTGCGGTGGCTCACGCCTATAATCCCAGCACTTTGGGAGGCCAAGGCGGGCGGATCACAAGGTCAAGAGATCAAGGCCATCCTGGCCAACGTGATGAAACACCGTCTCTTCTAAAAATACAAAAATTAGCTTGGCATGGTGGCATGTGCCTGTAGTCCCAGCTACTTGGGAGGCTGAGGCAGGAAACTCCCTTGAACTCAGGAGGCAGAGATTGCAGTGAGCCGAGATTGCACCACCGCATTCCAGCCTGGCAACAGAGCGGGACTCCGTCTCAAAAAAAAAAAAAAAAAAAAAAAAAAAAGGAAGCAGGTATGGAAACACCAATAACGTGGAGAAGTCTCAGAAGCATCACACTGAGCAAAAAAACCAGACATGAAGACCACATGCCACAGGACCTCATTTCTGTCACGTTCTAGAAGAGGCAAGTGCATCTGCAGTGATAGAAATGGGAACAAGGGGTGCCTTTGGGTGTGCAGGACCCTGGGCAATTTTTTTTTTCAGGGCCCCTGACTGTATAAACAATTTAGTTAAAAAACGTATCATGGGCCGGGCGCAGTGGCTCACACCTGTAATCCCAGCACTTCGGGAGGCCAAGGCGGGTGGATCGCCTGAGGTCAGGAGTTTGAGACCAGCCTGGCCAACATGGTGAAACCCCATCTCTATTAAAAATAGAAAAATTAGCCAGGCGTGGTGGCACACGCCTGTAACCCCAGCTACTCAGGAGGCTGGGGCAGGAGAATCACTGAAACCTGGGAGACAGAGGTTTCAGTGAGCCGAGATGGCGCCACTGCACTCCAGCTTGGAGACGGAACAAAACTCTATCTCAAAAAAAAGAAAAAGAAAACCTGGCAGATACCTCCTTAACCTTGTGCTCAAGGTCAACATTGCCAGTCATGAGACACTTGGACATGTGGACCCCTGGTGTGGTGCCCTGGGAAGGACACAGCGCCACTGCATGCACTTCCCGCCGAAATATGTAGCCTGATGACATGACGTCAGGCCAAACGTGGAGACACATTCCGCAGCACTCACCCCTCAGAGGTGTCATGGCCACTGAGGCCAGGACGAACTGAGGGACAGTCACAGCGTGGAGGGGACTAAGGCGACAGCAAAGGGCAGCCTGGGAGCCTGGCTTGGGTCCTGGGACAGGAAGATGATGGTGTGGGGACACTTTTTAAAGTATGGAGTCACTTGGCCTGGCTGTGTTTGTGCATGAACCAGCAGAGAGGGAAAATGGTCAGGTCATAGCGGGAGGGCCGCAGGGGACATCCAGGGGCAAGTGAGACCGGGAAGGACTCCTGCCTGATTTTCCTGCCTTCCTGAATTTGTGTTTGCAGAGGTGGGGAGGGGGGATGTAGTTTACATACAGCAAAACAGAGAGACCTCAAGATGCTGTTGGGTGAGTACTGTCAAACGTGCACACCATGTAACCGTCACCCCAGGCAGGACGTGGAGCGTTTCCATCACCCCTCAGGCTTTGCCCTGTGCCCCACAATCGTACTTCCCAGTGCCACGCTTAGACCGGGTAGGCCGGACGCCGTGCCTCAGGGCTGGGGTTGACCAAGGAGGAAGCAAATACTTCAGCAGCCCTACTCGGGCCGCGCTCTAGTATTTCTTTGGGATTTTCCAAGTCCATCTTTGGTGCTTGGGAATGGTTGGTCCCCATCTTTCCCATGTAGGGCACTCTCTAATCCTCTATACCCTACCTCCCAGGGTCAACCAGTCCATGCCTGTCTTGGGCTTCAGCAGTGTGTGTGTGTGTGTATGTGTGTGTGTGTGTGTGTGCATGTGTGCACACATACCCTTTGGTGTTCTGCTGTTCCACCTTTCTGGTTAAGCACCCAAAGGTGGTGGGGTAGTGGTGGGGGTCCTTCACCCTGTGCACTCCAGGACACACCCCCATCCCCTCTGTAGGCTCCACTCCACACCACCTGCCCACCTCCACACCTATGACCTTCTCCCCTCTCGCCTCTGATCAGGATGGTGATGTTGTGGCGAGGTCATGCTCTCCCAGGTCCATCTCCAGGCCTGTAGACAGAAAGACAGACCTTCCTCGCACAAGTGAACCTCTCTTCTCGCTTGACCCAGAGCCCTGCTGGAGGCGGCCCGGGAGGCAGGGGTGTGGGCGACACTGGGAATGCAGCCATCGTGGCTGAGGAGTCCAGGTGGGCCCATGACCGCAAGTCTCCTGCTTCTACTAAGAATTTTTTTTTTCTTTTCAAGACGGAGTTTTGCTCTTGTCGCCCAGGCTGGAGTGCAATGGCCCACCTCGGCCTCCCAAAGTGCTGGGATTACAGACATGAGCCACTGCGCCTGGCCGTATCCAGTTATCTGTTGATATCAGTATGGATTTGGGGACATTTATGCTATTATAAACCAGTGCTATGGTCATCGACTCATTCCAGGTTTGGCCACTGGGATCTCCCTCAGGCTGGCCCCTGGGTTCTTTCAACAATTCCCCATCTTTTTCAAGCACATCCTCATTTTCTGCATCTACAAAGTACTCCAGGCTTAGCTAGGATTTTGTCTGCCCCAGTCCTGGAATAAACCAGTTCTCCAAGGATTGCCAGTTTCATACGTTGGAGAATAGTGCTAGAAAACGAAGATCTGAGTGCAAGGTGAGCTCACTGTGGCTGGGATATCATCGTTTCTAAGCCCTTTGAGCTTAAAGACCTAGAAAAGATGTGCACGTAATAACCCAAGCAGGCAGACTTCTGCATTTATTCCTGTATCTACCTGCATATACACATGGTAAAAACCACGGGTTTACACAGATACCTTGGAGCCAACCCAACACCAAGGTCTTTCCTTGGCCTCCCTCTGGCTCGCACTGTCCACTGTAGATTAGATTTACCCGTGTGGTCAATCCTCATGTGCACATACATTTCAGAACTGCTAGCCTGGACCCCTGTGTGAAAAACATTCACGATCTACGGCAGGGGTGTCCAATCTTTTGGCTTCCCTGGGCCACACTGAAACAACTGTATTGTACCACACATAAAATACACTAACATTAATGATGACTGATGAGCTAAAAAAATCGCAAAAAAATCTCATAATGTCTTACAGAAGTTTACAAATTTGTGTTGAGCTGCATTCAAAGCTGTCCTGGGCCACATGCAGCCCGCAAGCCTCGAGTTGGACAAGCTTGATCTCCAGTATTCTGTCCAGTTCTTTTTGTCTTTAAACTTACGGCATCCATCAAAATCCTGTTTTCCAAAGTTACTTTTTTTTTTCTTTTTAGATAGTCTCGCTCTGTGGCCCAGGCTTGCGTGTGATCTCAGCTCACTGCAACCTCCACATCCTGGGTTCAGGCCTCCTGCCTCAGCCTCCCCAGTAGCTGGGACTACACCATGCCCAGCTAATTTTTGTATTTTTAGTAGAGATAGGGTTTCGCCATGATGGCCAGGCTGGTCTTGAACTCCTTACCTCAGGTGATCCTGCCTCAGCCTCCCAAACTGCTGGAATTACAGGCGTAAGCCACCGTTCCTGGCCCACAGTTACTCGTTTCTTTCCTTCACCCTGGATTCAGGGTGGTGGTTATTCCTTTTGAACAGTGAAGTTCGCTTGTTACTGTTTATATCCATTTGGAATTTCTCCCACAACCTGGTTGATCTTCATTGTTTATTTTGGGGGGCTGTGAAACATCACTGTGATTCTAATGGGGCGCTTCACAGAAAGTCTCCTTAGAAAAATGTTGCCCCGCCCCATCCCTGCTACTCCATTCCTGTTCCCTACTTTCTGCCCCACTCCCATCCACCCCTACAGGCAACCACTCTCTTTAGGTCCTGGTTTATCCTTCCTTCCTCCAGAGCACCCGAATAACTGCTTCTCTCCCCATCTCTCTTACCTGAAGGGCACACGCTGCAGACACACATCTGCACCTGCTTCGTGCTCAGCAGCAGGTCATGGGAACCACCCCACATGGTCACTCATCTGTCACGGCTGCACAGTGCTCCTTGTGACACAATGCACAGCCTATAACCTTTTGGGTGTTTGCATATTGTTGGACGTGCATCTTCAGGGCAGACTCCACCAAGCACTGCTTCTGGGTGTGGGTCAGACTCGGGACCTGGGAAAGGTCCCTTTGGTAAGGACCCTGTGGTCCGGTCCAGACCGGGGTGAGGTGTGGAGGAGGCTCTACACAGCCATTTGCAGCTCAGCCAGCGCCGGGTGGCGGCAGGGAGGCCTGGGCTTCCGCACTGGCTTCTGGCGTCTTCTGGGCACCCACGCTTTGTCCATGAATGGAAAGCAACGCTGACGGCTGCCAAATGCGTCCAGGACGTTTCTGAAACTCCTGTTCCTCTCCCTGTCCCTCTGTTCCTCTCCCTGTCCCACTGTCCACCTCAGTGACCTCCTCTCTTTGCAGCTCTCACCCCACACTCTGCCACTGCCACATTTTCCTCTGCGCCCAGCCTCTGCCTCCACCTGAAACTTTCCTGGAAATCTCAAAATGTAATTCCAGGTCCCGCTGCCCTGGGCAGCACATCCCCCTTCAGAATAAAGGGCACCAACCGTCCCCTGGCACCTGCCCAAGCCATACTCCTTGCTCCCCTCCCCTGTCCCTGCAGCCCAAGGGTCCCCTCGGCCACCCCAAGTCCCCACCTGGGCTTCCGTCGCACCCCCGCTGCCCTCCCTGCCCCTGGCCAGCAGCACCTTCTCCACCAGGGCCCCTCTGCTCACAGCGCCCCCCGCCCCCATCTCCCCAAGGGGCGGGGAGCCAGGGCATGGCCCTGAAAGCCTAGCCCTGGCCTTGACCTCCCCGGAGCGCCCTCCCCGCCCTCCGCCCTCTGCCAGCCCCAGCCCCTGCCCTGGCCCCGTCCTCTGCTGTTGGCCTTGGGGTCGCGCCCCACGGACTGGGCTGCGCGTGGGGGTCCTGGCGGCCTGGGCCGTCCCGCGCCTACGGGGATGGGCGAGGTCCTTCTCGGGGCTTCTCTGACCGATTATCCAGTCACCTGAGGGTGCTGCTTCCCCGTGGCCGCCCCGGGTTTCTGTGCAGCCGAGGCCTCCGCCTCCGCGGCCGAGTGATCCCGAGAAACTCCGGGGTCCAGAGAGGCGCGGGATCTGCTCCCCGGTCCCAAACGCACCGGCTGCGCCTTAGGAGGGACGGCCTCCACCCACGGCGCTGGCGCCCAGGGGCCGCTCCTCGGACTACAGCACTTGCTCGTCGCCCTGCGCCCTGTTAAGTTCTCATTACCAGCAGCCTAGACTAGGGCCGGGATCCTTCTGGCCTCCTTCCACAGCCCGCTGCACGTCTCACCCACTTCCCCGAGGTGCTGTCATTGTTTATTTAGCTGGGACCCTCAGCCTCCGTGGTTTAGAATCGTCAGAAACCCCGGTTCATCAGGTCACTATTGATTCTGGTTTGCATAATCCTTTCTCAACTGTGTGACTGTTCCCTGTCAAACTTGTTTGCTTTTGAAATGGAGTCTCTGTCACCCAGGCTGGAGTGCAATGGCACGATCTTGGCTCACTACAGCCTCCACCTCCTAAGTTCAAGCGATCCTCCTGCCTCAGCCTCCCAAGTAGCTAGGACTACACACACCACCAGGACCAGCTAATTTTTGTATTTTTAAGAGATCGGGTTTCACCATGTTGGCCAGGCTAGTCTCAAACTCCTGACCTCAGGTGATTACAGGTGTGAGCCACCACGCCCAGCCACACAGAGGTTTTTAAAGGCAAAATGAAGTCCGGGCACCATGGCTCACGCCTGTAATCCCAACACTTTGGGAGGCTGAGGCAGGCAGATCACTTGAGGTCAGGAGTTCAAGACCAGCTTGGCCAACACGGTTAAACCCCATCTCTACTAAAAACTCAAAAAAATAGCCAGGCGTGGTAGACACCTGTAATTCTAGCTATTCAGGAGGCTGAGGCAGGAGAATCTCTTGAACCTGAGAGGCTGAGGTTGCAGTGAGCCAAGATTGCACCACTGCACTCCAGCCTGGGCAACAAGAGTGAAACTGTCTCAAAAAACAACAAAAAAAATTCTGCTTTCTGGCTGGGTGTGATGGCTCATGCCTATCATCCCAGTACTTTGGGAGGCCGAGATGGGAGGATAACTTGAGCCCAAGAGTTGGAGGCCAGCCTGAGCAACATAGCAACATCTCATCCTACAGGTTTTCTTTCCTGTTCCCATCTCTTTATCCTCCTCAGCTGCTTCCTCCACTCCGTTCTCCTGCTCAGTTTGCTCTCCAGGGTTTTTCATTCCGCTCCTTAGCAGAATGTGTTCCTGTTGCTTTCCACGGTCAGTTCTCACTCCCAAGGCCACTGTGTTCTTCTCCCTAATGGTGCCCTCTCCCAAATCTGATGGAAGCAAGCCCCTGCCTGCTCTGGAGGTCCCCAACCCCCAAACGTGGTGGGTGGGTCGCTTGGTGCTGCCACTGACTCCTGCCCCCAAGAGCTGCCTCTCGTTTCAAGCTGATGCACTTCTTGCTGTGACCTCACAGGAGGAATGGCATGTCCCACCTGTCTCGAGGGGTTGCTGTCTGACATCAGCGCAGGTGTAGAGAGGAGGGGGCAGGGGTGAAGGGCCATCATGGTGCAAACCCCACTTCCTCCGAGGAGGAGCTGAGCAGAACAGGAAGTGTCGGGCCTTCAGGTCCCACGCCTCCGGCTGAGGCTTCCATACATGACCCAGGGCAGACTGGTAGCGAAGTCCCCATGCTCAGCCAGGAGCCACCGCCAAGGCCTCCAGTGCACCAAGGGGTGACATGCAGAGGCCCCGCCGCGTCCACGGTGGTTTTTCAGTGGGCAGCACTTGCCTGCCCCGGCCTGGAGTGGCCCTGCTCATGGCCCCAGCCCAGGGGTGTCTGGCAGGAAGGGGTCTCCTTTGAGACCAGTAAGGGGAAGTGCCTGCCATCCGCGAGTAGAGCCTCACAGAGTGCTGGGAGCGCCTGTGGCTGAGGATGGGGCTGGCCTGGGAGGATGAGGGGCTTCGAGGCCACGGAAAGGAGGCGGCTGGGCAAAAGGAGGGTTCCTGGGGCCACCTCTGTGTACCTGCTGTGCCTGCCTGAGTTAGGCCCTCCTGTCTGCACGCCACCCCTGCTGGCTGCAGTGACTCCATCTCCAGACCAACTCTGTGTATGAGCATGTGTGGTGTGTCTGTATGGTGTGTAAATAGTATGTGGTATTTGTGTATGTGCGTATCTATGTGGTGTGGGGTTTGCATGGCGTCTATATAGTGTAGTGTGTGTGTGCATGTATGATGTGAGTGGTACGGTGTGTTTGTGTGTGCATAGCAGTAAGTGGTGTGGTATATGTTTGTGGTGTCTGATGCTGTGTGCATGTGTGGGGTGTTTATGTACATGTATGGTGTAAGTGGGACAGTTCTGTATGTGGTGTGGTGCGTGCATTTGTGGTATGGTGTGTCTGTGCATGTGTACATGTATGGTGTGAGTGGGATGGTGTATGTGCGTATGCATGTGCATGTATGGTTTATGTGTGTGTGGCATAGTACGTGGTATAATGTGTGTGTGGTGTGTGGTGTATGTGTGCACCTGTATCTGGTGTCTGCACATGAGTGGACGTGTGTGCCTGTGTGGTGTGTGTATAGTGTAATGTGTGGTGTGTATGTGTGCAATGCACATATGGAGTGTGCATGTGTGGTGTGAGTGTATGCATATGTGTGTATGTGCACATATGGTGCATAAGTGCATCTGTGGTGTGGTGTACTGTGATGTGATGTGTGCTGTATGAATATATGTATGTGCATATATATGGTGCGAGTGTGTGCTATGTGATGTGTGGTTGTGCGTGTGTGCATGTGTGTGTGGTATGTATGAGGGTATGTGCATATATGGTGCATGTGTGTGGAGTGGTGCGGCATGTGAATGTGCATGTATGGTGTGAGTTTAGTGTGTGGCACATGTGTGGATGTGTGCTATGTGAGTGCATGTGGTACTTGTGTATGTACACGTATGGTGTGTGTGGAGTGTGCACATGTGATGTGTGGTACATGCATAAGTACATGTATGGTGCGTGTGTGTAGTGTAGTGCAGTATGCTGTGGGTGTGTGTGCATGTATGGTGCACGAGTGTTGTGTGATGTGGTGTGGCACATGCGTATGTACGTGCGTGGTGCACGTGTGTGTAGTGTGGTATAGTGTAGCATGGTGCATGCTCCACACTCCTCTGGGACCCTCAAGCTTTCCTGCCTCCTCTGTGGGGACCCCTGGGTGAGGTCTTGCTGTAGAGGAGGGCACTGCTGTGCGATTCTGGTCCAGATGATTCAGCTGGTGACCCTGGCCTCCCCATGCCAGGCTCCTGGAGGCCATTCCCAAGGCCCTGGGGGGAGAATTGAAGCCACGCCCCTGGGTCCCGCACCCACCTGGCCCCTACCCCTGAAACTGCACTCTTGGGGCCAGCCCTCCCCACACCACCTCCACCCCTGGCACTACGCCTTGCACCACTGCCCCCATACCCAATCCCCCCTCCCCCGGATCTGGGAGCTGGGATTCTGCCCTGCTGTCCCCGTCCGGGGCCCCTCTCCTCTGCAGGTGCCTGAGTTGGGAGAAGGAGGGGTGGTTGTGAAGGGGAGGGTGAAGGAGATGGCCCAGGAGCACAGCCTGGGGGCAAGTTCCCAGGGAGGCACTCGCTGTCACCCACCTTCCTCGTGACAGTGGCACAATGCCCACAGGCTTGGGGCTGAGGCCAGATTCTGGAGGCCTCACAGAAACAAGAGCTGCTAGAAGCTATGGCCCATCCAGCGTCACCCCAGCATTTCACCATGAGCAGCTTCACGAATCCATGCCCAGCTCACTGCGGAATCCCTGGGCGCCAGCACTTCAACTCCACATTTTAAGAAGGAACTCCCGCCCCATCCAGCTCGCTGCAGAATCCCCAGGGCCCAGCGTTTCACCATGAGCAGCCTTGAGACTCCACATTTTGGGAAGGGGCCCCTGCCCCATCCAGCTCACTGCACAATCCCCAGGGTCCCTGCCAGCCTGGCACGCAGCGTGCCCCTCAGTATTCTGGGGATGAGTGGGGAAGTCCCTTTGCTCGGAAGAGGTCCCTGGCTGCGTCCCTGCAGGGTGGTGGCTGAGCCCATGCCTCAACCCCAGGGCCAGTCCCCGCCGTGTGCCATCCTGAGCAGGGCCACAGAACGGATGTCCCACATGGCCAGGACCCCTGTGGCCACCTGACCCTGGGGGGCTGTGGCCCTCAGTGAAGCGGGTGACCGGGCGGGCTGTGGGGTTTGGTGTCAGCTCCGCAGCGTCACTGCCGCTCAGCATATGAGTTTCCACTCCCAGCACTAAATGAACAGCTGAGCAACTGTAGATGCCCCCGAGTGCTGGGAGAGGGGATGCTCAGCCACCCAAGGGCCTTTGCCCCAGGGGAGCAAAATCGGGGCATTTCCTGGTGGGTGTGGGCTGGGCTGGAGAAGCTGGGCCTCCTGGCAGGGGCTGGCATGCTGTCCAAACACTGCATGGGCAGCCAGATACTCCTCACCTGGGCCTCGGGCTTCTCACCTGAACCACAGGGTGGTAACCCCTGCCCCTCAGGCAGCAACAATGTGACCTGCCTAGTGCACAGTGAGCCTGAGGCAACACGGCCACCACCAGGAGACTCCCTGGGGAAGAGACCCCCTTGCAGAAGTTCTGCACAGGGCCTGTGGCCGTCCAGGAGATGGGAGGGGCCCTGTCTACACCCTGTCTGGAAGGGGAGTGGGGTGAGCGGGCCACTTGGCCTCCTTGGTATAGGTAAGGCCAAGGCAGCTAGAATTTGGGACAGAATACCCGCAAACGGAAGGGGAGCTACAAAGACGGAAGGAAATACGCACCAGGGTCCCATCGGGGTCTTCAGATGAACACCAACCTACACATTCTGTAAAACCCCAGGATGCCAAAGAGTAGCTTTTGGGAAAGAACAATCCTCTGGAGGGTAAGACAATTCCCACCTTGCACAGAAATCACCCTCGTCCTTCCAGCCAGTGTGCAGACACTTCTGAATACCCAGGATTCTGCAGGGACAGCAGGAAGGTCACACCTTGGAAGGACTAAATCATCCCAAGGAAAGGCTACTCCAGCCTCACTCTAGTGAGCTTAAACCTGAAAAAGACCAAATTAATCTACATGAGGCTTAACAGCCTGCCAGAAAGCGTAATATTCTTTAAAGTTCACACTCAATAATGTAAATCTCACCATGTTCCTAGTCAAAAATTTACTAGACAGACTCAGTAGCAGAAAAACATATCCCATAAGCAGAGGACAAATCACAGATGCTCCTCAACTTACGATGGAGCTACATCCCAATAAGCTCATCGTTGGCCGACAGATCACATGCAAGTGGTCCACAGATCGCACATAAGTGGTCCACAGTCAACAGAAACAGACCTAGATATGACAGCGATCATGAATTAGCAGAAAAGGAACAATTATCTTAAATTTGCTCCATATGCTCAAGGGTATTTTTAAAAGCATGATTATGATTAGAAGAGAAATGGAAGACACTGGTGTGCTTTTTTTTTTTTTTTTTTGAGACAGTCACTCTTGTCACCCAGGCTGGAATGCAGCAGTGCAATCACGGCTTGCTGCAGCCTCAAACTCCCAGGCTCAAGTGAGCTTCCCGAGCAGCTGGGACTACAGGCATTGCCACCACACCTGGCTGATTTTTTTTTTTTTTTAGACGGATTCCTGCTCTGTCACCCAGGCTGGAGTACAGTGGCGCGATCTCGGCTCACTGCAACCTCCGCCTCCCAGGTTCAAGTGATTGCCCTGCTTCAGCCTCCCAAATAACTGGGACAACAGGCGTGTGCCCAGCTAATTTTTTATATTTTTAGTAGAGACAGGGTTTCACCATATTGGCCAAGCTGGTCTCAAACTCCTAACCTTGTGATCCACTGGCCTCGGCCTCCCAAAGTGCTGGGATTACAGGCGTGAGCCACCGCGCCTGGTCTTTTTAATTTTTTTTAAAGATGAGGTCTCACTGTATTGCCCAGGCTAGTCTCAAACTCCCGGGCTCAAGAAATCCCCCTGCCTCAACCTCCCAAAGTGTTGGGATCACAGGTGTGAGCCACCACCCTAGCTGGAAGACATTTTGTAAAATACCAAAACCAAATTTATAGAGATGAAAAAACACAATGGCTCATACAGAAAATGGCCATGGCTTAACAGCAGCTTAAAAGAAAGATCAGTCAGCTTGAAGACGTGGAAACAGAATCCAACGAAAATGAAATGCACACTGAAGAAGATAAGCAGAGACTCACGGACCCAGGAGTCCAGAGCAAGCAGCCCATTCGAGCACCTGGGACTGCAGGGGGCAAGGGAGGAGTCTGAATAGCTGGAATATTTCCAAATTGCATAAAAATGACAATCCTACAAATCTTCACAAACCCCCAAAACACACACACACACCGTAAAGCTTCTCAAATTACAGAAAACCAGGGATAAAGAGAAACAATCAAAAGCAGCCAGAGAATACACACATGATGACCATCATGTATCAGCCAAGAGACAGAAACATTTAACACGAAGAATGATTCAACAGGAACAGAGGGTTCCACTAACATGTAAAGAGACTTCCGAGAACAGGGGTGCTGAGGCCTCGGGAGAACCTCCACCGCCAGGACTGAGACAACAAACCTACAAGCATTGAGTCTGGATCTCGGTGAGAACGTCGGCTGAGACGCAGCTCTGACCTGAGTGGGGCTATGATGTGCCGGGTTGCGCAGTTGGCTGAGGTGCAGCAGGCCAAGGCCTCCGGGGTGGGAGTGCCAGCGAGACTCACCCAGAAGCTCTCCCTGGGGCAGGAGGGAGGCAGACCCCCTGGGAGATGGACAGAGGCAAGGAAGCTTAGCAGGAATCCTTCCCACCGTGGTGAATGAACCTGGGTGTCGCTAAACTCCTGGAGACTGTCACTGAGAGCCCCCGCCCCCACCATGAGGCTGGCAGGCACACACACCACGGAAGCCAGGAAAAGCAAGCACACTGGAACCAGGAGGGCAGGCCCCTCCCTCCTGTGGAGTCCCTCCAGCTCCTGCCGGTGACAGAGCCAAACACTGTGCCAACCTGCAAAGGAGGGTACAGGGAGGGCCCAGCTCCAGGGTCACAAGGCAGGGCTGAGAAGGGTGCACTGGGCACAGAGAGGCAAGACAGGGATAGCTGGAGACACTGTGTGGGGGCCACACACATCTGCACGTGCACATACAATCACCCTCCCACTGTGAAGCACAAAACACGGCTCAACAAATCTAAACAGAGGGGTCAGCAAAGTATATTCTGAGACCACAATGGAATTAAAACCAGAAACCACCACAAAATCTGGAGGAAAACCCTAAATGTTTGGAAATTAAACCATACTTCCAAATAACCCACAGACCAATGATCTCACAAGGGAAATCAGAAAGAAAAACCTATCACGTCAACATCTATGGGATGCAGGAATAAACACAGAAAGCCCTCCTTCCCGGAGGGGCCCTCACAGCTGGTCAGCTGCTGCTGGCTGCAGGCCTCAGTTCTCTGCCATGGTAACTTTTGTAGGCTAGCTGAGTGCCCTCGTGACCTTGTGGCACATTTCCCCCAGGGTGAGTGATCTAAGATGGGTAAGCCAAGGTTTTGGTAAGGTGGCCTCAGAGAACTGGATCAAGGTTAGGTCTGGATCGAAGGTGGGCAGTGTCACTGGCTCCCTGAAAAACTCCACACCACACACTATGGGCCTTCCAAGTTGATCATGAGCCGCCACAGCCGCAAACACTAGACGTGAGGATGCACTGCGTTTTCCACACTGGGGTCGGGGTCTGGGATGAAGAACTGGCAGTATCTTCTAAGAAACGTGCATAACTGAGAGCCAGCAATTCCACGCGCAAGTACACGCCCAACAGAAATGCTTACAAATGTTCCAGAAGACGGGTGCTGGCCGGGGGCAGTGGCTCACGCCTGTAATCCCAGTGCTTTGGGAAACCAAGGCAGGAGGACTGCTTGAGGCCAGAAGTTCAAGACCAGCCTGGGCAGCAGAGCAAGACACCATCTCTACAAAAACTACAAAAATTAGCCAGCATGCAAGCACACACCTGCCGTCCCAGCCACTCAGGAGACTGAGGGGGGAGGATCACTTGAGCCCAGGAGGCTGAGGTTGCAGTGAGCCGAGGTCACACCACTGCACTCCAGCCTGGGTAACAGAGCGAGACCCTGTCTCTAAAAATAAAAAATAAAAAAAAAACAAGACAGGTGCCAGCATGTTCATCACTGCACTATCCCTAACAGCCAAACTGTGGAAACTACCCAAATGCCCATCAATAACAGAATGAACACGCTGTGGAATTTTCACACAATGGATATTTGGCATCGCACTGAGAATGAACAATCCACAACCACAGGCAACAAGGTGGATGAGCCTCACAGAGTGGAGCAGAAGCAGCCAGAGCAACAGAGGAAAACTGAGGTCAGGCCGGCCAGCATGCACGTGGCAGTGCCTAGAAGGGAACATGGGCATGGGGGCTTCTCAGCAGGTGCTAAGTGTCCTGCTTCTCGTGGGTAGTCACACACATGCATTCAGTTGCTGAAATCCCAGTTCTAGCATTTCACATGCACTTTTCAGATGTACAGTACGCATACTGTAATCAAAATGAAGAAAGAGGGGCTAGGCATAATGGCTCATGCCTGTAATCCCAGCACTCTGGGAGGCCAAGGTGGGAGGATTGCTTGAGCCTGGGAGGTTGAGGCTGCAGTGAGCTGAGATCACACCACTGCACTTCAGCCTGGGTGACAGAGACCGTCTGGAAGTAAGTGCTCAGAATTAAATACAATAGATTGGGTGCAGTGGATGACACCTATAATGCCAGCACTTTGGGAGGGCGAGGCAGGAGGATCACCTGAGGTCAGGAGTTGGAGACCAACCTAGCAAACATGGCAAAACCCCGTCTCTACTAAAAATACAGAAATTAGCCGGGCGTGGTGGCAGGTGCCTGTAATCCCAGCTACTCGGGAGGCTGAGGTAGGAGAATCACTTGAACCCGGGAGGTGGAGGTTGCAGTGAGCCGAGATTGTGCCACTAAACTCCAGCCTGGGCAACAGAGCAAGACTCTGTCTCAAAAAAAAACAACAACAAAAAAAAAACCAGATACAATGACCAAATTTTCATCATCAATTAAAGAGGTAGAACAAAGTCCAAGGAATGTCCCAAAAGTAAAATACATAGAAACTAAAAACATAACGGAAGAGAGCAGAGGAAATTGAAGGAATGAGATCCTCCCAGATGGCAAAAAGGGTGGTGACATCTCACAGAACAGACCCAGCTGCGAGGCAGTCACAGGGGACAGGAAGGCGGTGGGTGCTGCTGTTCTGGGTGAAGGGGCAAGAGACAAAACTCTAAATACATGCAGAGCTGGGTTCAACCCATGCAACTGTAAGAGGTATTTCTGGGACGACTTCAGGCAGGTGAACAGGAACCAGTCTGTCAGTCAAGGTACCAGCAAGAAGGCGGCTGCGCCATCCACTGAGACACAGAAACGGCTATTGGCAGAGGAAGCAACCCAGGACCAAGGCAGGATGCTGAGGAATAGCAGGAAGCCAGCCCTGCTGGGGAGGAAGCAGAGCCTCAGAGGAGCCCCGCAGTCCTCGTGGAGAGACGCAGCCCTGTGAGGAGGCTGTTCAGTCTCAGTCCCAGCCACTCCACTCTGCAGCTGTAGCACAAAGCAGACACAGATGAGACGTGGACAGACAGGCATGGCTGCAGCCATAAAAGTTTAGTCTCAGACAATGAAATGTGAATTTCATGATTTTCATGTCATGAAATATATTTTTAATTTCTTTTCAACCATTTTTAAAATGTAAAAAAGCCATTCACAGGCCATCTATCAGGCCGTGGGCAGGATGCAGCACATGGGCCTGTCTGCCAGACCCTATTTTAGGTGAAGATGCCAGCAAGACCAACCTGAACCTCTCCTAAAACCAAGACTTTCAAAGCAGACTATGAACGAGAGAGCATGCCCTGCGCCAGATGCCCTGGCAGCGTGAAGGAGGCCAGGCTGCTTGTACAGGACAGTGGCCCAGCATGGCCCCTGCCTTCTGAAACCCTCGATCCCCAGCAGAGAGGAGTAGGCCTCAGCGTTGCAGACAGCACTGTTTCCAGATCAATGTTAAAAGGAAAACAAGGCACTTATGAAAAATTTGAAGCATTCCAGCTTTTGATACACAGGATTCTGAGTCCCCAGAGATCCCCCACATCAAAGTCATCGCCAGCATGAACCTGTTCCTGTGTGGAGACTTCATCAGGAGCCGGCCCGAACGAATTAGGTGATGCACCCAGAAGCCTACCCCTCGCAGAAGCCTCTTCCCAAATCACGCGGCGCGCACCTCACTCACACACAGCGCGCGATCACGCGGCGCGCACCTCACTCACACACAGCGCGCGATCACGCGGCGCGCACCTCACACACAGCGCGCGATCACGCGGCGCGCACCTCACTCACACACAGCGCGCGATCACGCGGCGCGCACCTCACTCACACACAGCGCGCGATCACGCGGCGCGCACCTCACACACAGCGCGCGATCACGCGGCGCGCACCTCACACACAGAGCGCGATCACGCGGCGCGCACCTCACACACAGCGCGCGATCACGCAGCGCGCACCTCACACAGCGTGCAATCACGCAGCGTGCACCTCACACACAGCGCGCGATCACGCGGTGCGCACCTCACACACAGTGCATGCACCAAGGTGTTTTGCCTTGCTAATCGGTGATTGAAATTCAGCAACATCCCTGTGGCTCTGGAGTGTGTGCCAAAGCCAAATCAAATCATAACAACATCCTCAATCACCTCCCTGTAAACCGGGTGCCAGCCAGGCCCGTGTGCTCACACTTCCTGAAACAAGTTCACCGTCTGCGCCACCGATGCCGGACAGAGCTCCCTGCGACTCCGAAACGTGTTTCTCACTTCCCACAAGGGAGCCACTCTCCAGGGGCAGCTCCTGAGCACAAGGGGTATGGCTGGGGCTGGGGTGGGCTGAAGCATTCGTGGGGAGTTTCAACAGCCTGTGTGGCGAGCAGCTACTGCGGGGCAGCACATCACATGGACGCTGAGACGGCGGGAACAACATGAAAACGTCCACCATGCCAGAAACGTCAGCCCACAGACGCTCCTAGACGAAGACGCAGCGGACATGAAGGGCGGTATGAGAACAGCAGAAACACAGCTGCTGCCACCACAGGCTGACACGCAGCCTCCAACATGAAAAGAAAGTGCTTCAAGAGCTTCCACTCCAGTGGTCTGGCTTCCCTTCAACCAGAAAGGGGGCACAGGCACCCAGCAAGAATATTCTTTCTAGAGCCCAGGGGACAGTCCCGTCCTCTGAGCTGGTCACAACTGACGTCACCTTTTCCTTCTTAAAGGGACATGCCAGGATGCAGGGGAACAAAAAGCTTTCCCTGATTTGAGGTGAGAGGCACCACTGATCGCCATGATCAGCAACTCAACGTCGCCTCCCCCGGCCTCATCTTCTTGGCATGCCCATTGGGCCCAGGCGGGGGACTCCGGTGCCGCTGCTTCTTCTCTAGCTGCTGCTGCAGTCTCTCCTCTTTCTTCTTCAGGTAGGAGGTCATGTTGTCAAACGTGGCCTTGTAGAGACTGCTGAAGCTGGCATCTGCGCCGGCAGAGCCTGTGATGGGGGAACAAGGGCAGGTGCCAGGTGGGGCAGGAACATGGGACTCGGCCACTACAGCGGGCCCCCTGTAGCAGGGAGTTACCTCTTGATTCCTGGAGTCCTCGGTGGACCGTGGAGGGCACCTTCTGGGATGGCTCCCCACGGTGCCCACCTCCTGGGACCCACACCCTGGCTGGACCTGAGGACTGGCTCCTAACAGAACGGGGCAAAGACGAAAGTATGTAATGGAAACCAGGGCACCAAGGCTGGGCCTCCACCCCGCCAGCACTCTCTGCTTGCAAGCCTGGAGAAAGCCACTACTGCACCATGAGCCGCCCTGTGGAGGGGCCCAGGTGGCAGGGAACCAGGAGCAGAGGCCTCTGGCCAACAGCCAGAGAGGCCCCCTGTCCTGCCAACAACCCAGACTGAGCGAGGTCGGGCCCTGCCTGGTGAAGCTGAGGTGGCTACCTGCAGAGACACAGCTCACCTGAGTCTGGACCCGACCCACAGCAACAAGTGAGACAGGGTGGGGTGCCTTAAGGCATCGAGTGTAGGATAGCATGTTCTGCAGCCACAGCGAATGGACACGGATTTCATCTACTTTATCTAAGTGCCAAGGATTGGGGGCAATGACTGACCACAGGCACACGGAGACAGCCTCAGCCTGGCCAGGAAACCACAGGCCCAGCCGGTAACCCGCACACCAGCGATTGCCTGAAGCCTGCCCTTCCG
This sequence comes from Nomascus leucogenys, assembly GCF_006542625.1. NCBI lineage: Eukaryota > Metazoa > Chordata > Mammalia > Primates > Hylobatidae > Nomascus > Nomascus leucogenys. Next base: position 27,856,686 of record NC_044405.1, read on the forward strand.
GCAGGTGGCGCAGCCTCCCCGCCCCTCCAGCGACTCTGCTGCTTGTGGGACACTTGAGCAGCAGCCCTCCCCCGTCCCTCTCCCAACAAGGCCCCCAAGTCTGCGCCAGGAACAGGACGCTCTATCTATGGAACATCTCAGGAGAGTGAGCCCAGGCTTCAGCCTGAGACTGTTGTGCAAGGTGACACTCAACAGGTCCGTGCTGTCCGTGGCCTAGAGCATGGGGGCCATAAGCACTGCAGATGCCCAGCCATGAGCACTGCCGCCTGCAGCCCCTGACGTAGCCAGTGACAGGCTCACTCTGAAGTGTTCTTAAAGCAGATCCCAACCATGCTGGGGATCCCAACCATGCTGGGGGGCCCAACCCTGCCCGTCTCAACCCTAAACATCCTAAGCAAAACAGGAGGGAGAGAAGCCTCAGAGGCAGAGCCAGTGTGCCGCCACTTAGGAAGCTTGGCAGAAGGCGGTCGGGCCACCATCGGCGGAAACTCCTCCGACCTCAGTTTGAATCCCTCCAGAGCTCCAAGGAACCTCAGTGCTCACTGGAGTGGGGTTTGGCTTTGCAAGACTTCTTCAGAGCAGCAGCTTCTTGTCATGAATGAGGCACCTGGATTCCATGCTGGGCTAATCCATCCTGCAGACACCATCGCCTCCAAGACTGCGCAGTGCTGGCACAATGACGCACCCAGAACTACGGTGTGTTGTGTCCCCAGAAGGCAGGGTAGAAAATGTTCGTCTAGCTCCTCCCTCAGCCTGGCTGCTCTCCTTCCTGCAGCTGCAGCCACACAAGTTGCTGACTAGATTGCCTCCCCTCAGCTGAGTGTTCCCGTCAGGACAGTAACCATCCTGCCCCTGATCAGCCTCCTGAAGACCCCGGGGCCTCTAGCTGGACACCTACTAAACACCTCCCAGTGAGGCCCTGCACTTGCTGACACACACTGCAGTGGGATCAATTCCCTCAACACCGTGGACCAGGCCTGAGGCAGCACAGCACCCGCTCCCTCTGGGAGCCACCAGGTGCCAGCCCTGTCCTGGGGACCTTCAACGCCCAACTCTGAAGGCAGGTGGGGAGCGGGGGATGCTGCTCAGACCCTGAGCCCCCTGTTCCTGAGTGGCTCTTGTTAGCCTGACTCCCATGGGGGGGCTCCTTCTTCTGCTGTGCGCCACCCACCTCCTGCCCTGCCCCGCTTTCTGGATGGGGACACACGCTTACCCTCCCTCTTTATCCGCACACCAGGTCCCCCGGGCGGGTCACAATGTGTGCTTCTACTTTCTCTGGGGACCGCGCTGGGTGTGACCCCCAAGGGCAGCCTGCACCCGTGCTCTCACCTTCCAGCATGGCCCAGTTCCCACGAAGAACACCAGAGACTTTCTTTAACACAGCGCTCTCAGGAACAGACTGCAGGCGACAAATAGGAAATATTCATCAGAAAGAGGCGTGGAAACCCAGCACCAGGACGCAACACACGCTGGCCAGAAAGGCTTGCAGGGGAGGTCCCCTCCTGGTGCCTGGGGACCCCCATTTGCCTTCCGTGGAGACCTGGGGAGGCAGCCCCCGCAGCTGGCCCATGATGCCAGGGCAAGCTCTTCACATGCAGTTCATCAACCTCAGGGGCCCAGCAGGTACGACAGGCACCCACTGGGGCATCATGTGGCCTGCCACTTATCAGGTAAAAAGAACTGGATGGCTTAAAAGTGCTTCCAGGCCAGGCACGGTGGCTCACGCCTGTAATCCCAGCACTTTGGGAGGCCAAGACGGGCGGATCACCTGAGGTTGGGAGTTCGAGACCAGCCTGACCAACATGGAGAAACCCCACCTCTACTGAAAATACAAAATTAGCCAGGTGTGGTGGCGCATGCCTGTAATCCCAGCTACTCGGGAGGCTGAGGCAGGAGAATCACTTGAACCCAGGAGACGGAGGTTGTGGTGAGCCAAGATCGTACCACTGCACTCCAGCCCGGGCAGCAAGAGCGAAACTCCGTCTCAAAAAAAAAAAAAAAAAAAGTGCTTCCAAAGTGCTCAAATGAGCTTTGGTAAATGGGTACCTACTCCATTCAACTCCACAGCAACCCTGTGAGACGCGGGGCGGGCAGAGACATCGCTCCCATGTTACCAGGAGCAATGCAGACAAGGCACAGGGTTCGCCCCATCCCCCAGCAAGGAAGCAGCTCGGCCCACCGCCCTCGCCCAGAGACCCCACCGTCTCCCCGGAGGAAAGCAGCTCAGCCTGCCGCCCTTGCCCCCTCCTCTACCCGGGGCTCCACGTGCTCCTGAGGGCTCAGCCAGTGCCCCAGGCCCGAGGCTGTGCTAACCCAGCCTCCAAGTGTTAGTCCCACACACCCTAGCCACACTCAGTGCCAACTTCATCGCTAAGTGTGGTGTGGGGGGGCCACACACTCCCCCAAAAAAAGAACTGCTGCAGACATCACCACATAGGACAAGCCAGCCAGGCCGGCCAGGCACCCGGCTCCCTTCACCCAGGGTGGAAGCCCCAGCCACTGCCACTCAGGACACAGACCCTGGGCCCCAGAAGTGGCTGAGTTGAAAGAGGCTCACCTATGGACCCAAAAACCACAGCTGCCGCCCCACACCCCCAGGCTTATGGAAGGGCAGGGCATAGGACATCAGGAAGGTGCCGAGTCTCACCTGCCACTGGTCGCCCACAGGCCTGTAGAGCACCAGGGGGGCTTCCTGGCAGTCCTGTAGCACCCACAGCCCCTGGGTCTCCTCGAAAGCCACATCCCACACTTGGTGCTGGAACGTCAGCTGCTGCCTATACACCAACTGCTGTCTGCAAGCGTCCAGCTGGAAGATGTAGACCACAGGAGTGCTTGCCACAAAGAAACAGAGCACGATTACTAGGACTGCAGGCCCACGGGCTCCGCTCTGCAGCCAGTGCCCCAGACGGCACAGCCCTCGCCAGTGCCACCTCAGGAGAGCCTACGCTGAAAGCCCCAGCTGCGCCACTCCCAAGTGCTGGCGCCAGGGAAACCACGGTGTGACGTACGCTTTTTTAAGTCCTAAGCTCTGGGGTGGCTTGTGGTGCAGCAATAGCTAACCAGCACGGTACAGGCGGGCAGGGCAGGAGGACGCAGGCCCTGGGCTCAGGCGCAGCTCTCCTCTCACACCTACGTACTTCTAGAACGAGCTAAGAGACCTCCGCAGGCTGTCATAAGGACAAGATGAAAAGTGCTGAAAGCACCAAATAGAACACCTTTCCCGACACACAAAAGTCGCTCGGGAAGAAGCGGCAGAACTGCACTCCACCCCTAAACCCACCTTGTCAGCACCGCCAACCCCAGGGGGTTCCCATCCAACCAGCCCCGAGCCGGGAGTGAGGTGATGCCACCACGACTGGCCCAGGGGAAAGTCTGTCATCTCAGAAGGCCAGGCAGAGGCTGCTGGTGCTCTTTACGCCAGGGAAGTTCAACGTCAGGTTGAAGGGCGCTGGCTGAGAGGAGCCCCCACCCTCACAAGCAGCAGTCATCAAAAGTGACATTCTCAGAGGGAGGGTGCTAGACCAATACCACCACCGTCCAAGACCTCTTCATTGAGGACGTGGGCCAGTGGCCAACCCGCTAACTCTTCCCCCTGCAGGTCTGCAGAACCGGAGGCCATAGAGGTGCCGCCGCAGCTTACCCGTCGCACAGGAGCGCCACGCAGTTCTCCTGGCACCAGAACGCAATCCTGGACGCGGCAAACCTCTAAAAGGAGAAGAAGCCCATTAACTTCAGGCCACCTGCAGGGGCCCGACGCTGGGCGCTCTGATCCAACAAGAGCAAGACCGAAGGACGCTCACGCCCCCACATATCAAGGAAGAGGAAAGAGCACTGGAACATTCTGGAATCAGTGAGGAAAGAGGGTAGCCGATTCCGTTTCCCAAGCAGATGACAAAAGCCCCCCAGTGGCTCTGGCACTCCCTGCGGGGCCTGCGACAGCCTCCAAAGCCCACAAAATGGGTCAGTGAGGAGAGGAGGGAGTGGGGGACACAGGGGAAAGGAAGAGATGAGAGCTACACACACAACTGCCCTGTGAGCTCCCACACTTCTTGGCAGAGGAAATATTAAAAATAAAGAAGAGGCCGGGGCACAGTGGCTCACGCCTTTAATTCCAGCTACTCAGGAGCCTGAAGCGGAGGTTGCTGTGAGTCGAGATAGCACCACTGCACTCCAGCCTGGGCAAGAGTGAGACTCCATCTCAAAAAAAAAAAATTTTTTTTTAATGAAGGAAACTTCCAGGAACCCGAGTCCACGTGAAGCATGGAGGAAAAGGCCTGGTCTTCTCTTACACAGCTGCCTGGCAGGGGGCAGAGGCCACACCACACCGTTCTCTAGGAAACGGAACAGACCGTTTAGCGGGAAACTTCGCCAAGGCCTGGGCTATCAGGGTGTCATGAGATTGCTCCAAGCTGGCCCCGCCCCTGCCCCACCTGGCTGGCAGACCCACAAAGGTGCATGCCCAAGCACCTCCATTCCTTCCACTTCAGAGCAGGATTAGAGGCCTTCCTGTACGTTAACTGTTTGCATGCAACGGGGAGACAAATTATTTTCCACTGACATGATGAGCCACCTTCAGAATTTGAAATACGAGATTTCCCTCACACAGGAGGAAGTCTGGCATTGAAAACAAACGTTTCCAACAGCGAAGTGACTTTTCCACTCAAGGCAGGCGATTGCAGGCGTCTACAAGCACTCAGTTGCCCAGGAGTGAACAGAAGCAGCTACCTGGGGGGCCTGCGGGTCCACCAGCTCCTGCAGACTGGCCAGGTGACAGCAGTGCAGCTGGCGGCCGCTCCTGTACTCCCAGAGCCTCAGGGTGCCGTCCTGAACAAACCAAACACAGAGGTTAGCACGCGGTCGCGGGGCTTCCGTCAGGTAGGGTGACAGAGAGGACAGCTGCGTGTGATCGGGGCGCCACTCAGTGACAGCCATGCCACCCACCCTCAGGAATTAAAGGCTCTCTGCTCTGACTGCGTAAATCGCTCATGCAAATCATCAAGGACAACGGTGGGGAACAGAAGGGGACCGATTCCCTGTTTCTCGAGTGCTGATATGCCCAGGCAGATGACAAAGCCAATGAGGCAGATCCCAGCAAAATAAGCCAAGGCCACTAGATGGCCAGGTTGTCATCCGCCAGGAGGCCAGACCACATCTGCTGTGCCCGGGCCAGGAGTAGACACGGGCATGCACACAGGTGCAGACACTTCAGCAATCATGCATTCCCACGGGGAGACACGTGTGGGCTCATGAGTGCGTGGCCACTGCTCCACTTCACTAAGAATGACAGGAAGGACATGGTCATCAGCAACCGTCCCATGACGACTGGTACAACCCTTCAGGAAGCTGACACAGGAACCAAGAGCCTCCATGCTCCAAAACCATCATAAATGGAAAAAACGGTTTCTCTTTTTTTTCTTGGTTTTATCTGTTGTTATTTTTTTGTTGTTTAATTGAAATGGGGTCTATTCCACACTGCCCACTGCACTGCAGTGGCTATTCACAGGCTTGCTCCTGGCTCACTGCAGCCTCTGACTCCCAGGGCCCAGGCAATCCTCCCCTCTCAGCCTCCGAGTAGCTGGGACTACAGGCATGAGCCACCATACCTGGCTTAAAAAAAATTCATTACAGCACTAATTAAGTGGAGAGAAATAAATCAATACTCACTAAATCTAATGAGAGAGTGTCTGTGCACTATTTGTGAGTATTTTTAAATGACTAAATGAAAAAGATGAGAAAAGTAAATACCCCAAACAGCTAACAGTAGATGCATATCCTCTGGGTGCTGAGGTAAGAGTGGATGCATGAATGCACACACGCACGCATGCACATACACGCACACACACACCTTTCTACAAATGTGGCAGATAAACATGGAGACCAACACACACATCTACAGGCATTTCACTCACCCTCAAACCTCTCTATGATGACAAGAAAAACATGTTTAATAACCACGAACCCACTAAGACAAAGACAACAGGCAAGAACAGAAGGTAGCCGCGGAGAGATAGCAAGGAAACCTGGGGGCTGGAGGCCGGGGAACAAACGCAGCAGCCACAGAGAAGCCGGAGAGGTGCCAGGATCTGCCAAAGACCAAACCGGGCCAGGCAGCCTGAAGACCAAGGTGGTGAGGGGAGCTGTCAAATGTCTTTCCAAAGAGAAATGGGACCTCCCTGATGCATCCTCAGCCCCAAACTCCAGGCCAGCAGAAGGCTCTGGGGAAACAGAACCGAGAGGCCCGTCTCCGGGATGCCAAATACTCACTGAGAAGAGAGCCACCTAGCCCCTTCGCACTCACCTCCCAGAGCCCCAGGGGACAGACCTGGTCAAGAGTGAAGGCCGGGACACTGACCACCCAGAAGAGACCGACTGACCCACACGTTCTATGGGGTCCACAGGCAAGGGGGTGCTGCCCACACTCAGACACCTGCTCTGAAGCCCCTCGGGCCCCACCCTGGGCGCACGCACCCAGCCTCCGAGGCCGGCTGGCGCTGACTCCCATCACACACAGGCAGATGGCATCGCCAGACATCCGAGGAAAACCTCCAATGAGAAAGGCAGACGACACACTCCAGAGAAGGGAATCAAACACAAGGCCATGAAGAAATCGAAGAAAGAAAAGTCCATGCTCATCTCAGTGAGATAAGAGACACGTGCACTATACGAGAATGGGTGGCTGTAAAAAAGAACGCGCCGAGGGCAAGAAAGAACTGAAGATTCGAGATAATCCTAATAAAACTCAAGTCTCCACAGAAGGCTGGAAAGTAAAGTTGAGGCAATCTCCCAAGAAGTAAGACTACTCCTAAAGGAGTAGAAATATGAGATTGAACAGGAAAGAAAAAAACCAGAGAATTATGGCCCGGCATGGTGGCTCTCGCCTATAATCCCAGTGGGCGGAAGTGGGTGGATCACTTGAGGTCAAGAGTTTGAGACCAGCCTGGCCAAGCTGGCAAAACCCCATCACTACAAAAGTATAAAAAATTAGCGGGGCGCCGGGCGCGGTGGCTCACGCTTGTAATCCCAGCACTTTGGGAGGCCAAGGCAGGCAGATCGAGATCAGGAGATCGAGACCACGGTGAAACCCCGTCTCTACTAAAAATACAAAAAATTAGCCGGGCGTGGTGGCGGGCGCCTGTAGTCCCAGCTACTCGGAGAGGCTGAGGCAGGAGAATGGCGTGAACCCGGGAGGCGGAGCTTGCAGTGAGCCGAGATTGCGCCACTGCACTCCAGCCTGGGCGACAGAGCGAGACTCCGTCTCAAAAAAAAAAAAATTAGCGGGGCATGGTGGTGTGTGCCTGTAATCCCAGCTACTCAGGAGGGCTGAGGTGGGAGGATTGCTTGAGCCCGGGAGGCAGAGGTTGCAGTGAACCGAGGTCACGCCACTGCACTCCAGACTGGGTGACAGAGCGAGACTCTGTCTCAAAAAAAATAAGAATCAGTGCCGGGAGCGGTGGCTCACACCTGTAATTCCAGCACTTTGGGAGGCCGAGGCGGGCGGATCACGAGGTCAGGAGATCAAGACCATCCTGGCTAACACAGTGAAACCCCGTCTCTACTAAAAATACAAAAAAAAAACATTAGCCGGGCGTGGTGGCGGGCGCCTGTAGTCCCAGCTACTAGGGGAGGCTGAGGCAGGAGAATGGCGTGAACCCGGGAGGCGGAGCTTGCAGTGAGCCAAGACTGCGCCACTGCACTCCAGACTGGGCGACAGAGCGAGACTCCGTCTCAAAAAAAAAAAAAAAAAAAAAAATCAGAGAATTAAAGTGGTTCAACTAACACAAGCTTTAGAAAAAGTGAGCAGGAGGCAGGGGTAGAGAACAGAAGGTAATTATGTAAGAAAATGCCCCAGGTCAGAGGATACTGAAAATCACTGGCTGTGTGGCCAACTCCTCTCCGGGGCCCACCAAGTCACCTCAGCGGCTCTGACATCGCACACTGGGGCAGAGAAGGCCAGGCAGGAGAGCCCAGCTGTCACCCCACGGACCCACGGCAGACGGCTGCAGGTTTCTACAGGAAGCGCCTGGGGAAACCCACAGGAGCAACCAGCTGGAGAGCACAGTGTGCAAGGCCTCCCAAGCTCCGAGGGAAACCGTTTCAACCAGGACTTCTACGCCAAACTAACAACCAGGCCTCAAAGGAGATTAAAGGTATTTCCAGAAAAGCAAAGTCAGAAAACACTGACCTTCCTCGCGCCTTCTGGCAGCTACCAGATGACACGTTCCACTCAAACAAAGCAGTAAGCCATGAGGGACAGATGGGGCCTGGGGAGGCTTCTCTGCCCGTGGAAGATTTTCCTCATTATCATGAAAAAGACTGGAAGGTGCACAACAAACCGCTGACCCTCTGGAGATTACGGCCACAGTTTTCTTCTTCTCTCAAGTCGCGTGGCTGTGCGTTAATTTGAAGAGCAGGAACAGGAGGCTTTGAATGAAGCCCAATCAGAGAAGAAACGTAGAAGCGGCCGGAGGGTCCGTCAGCCATCATGCCACACCACACAAAGGACCAACACAGACAACACGGGGAAGGGCAGCAAAGAGGAAGGTGGTGGTGTGTGGGCAACAATTCCGCAAGAGGACAGAATCAGACCCTGTGAGGAATCCAAGGCCCTCACTTTGGCAAAATCACTAACAATCCTTCTAACATATTCCGCACAGGAAACACGTCTCTCATCACTAAACTGTAAGGCTTCCAGGACCCAACTGCTGGGACACAGAAGTTGTACCCAGCAAGCAAAAATGCACTGTGGTAACCTGGGTGCAGGGGCTCGAGCCTGTGGTCCCAGCTACTAGGGAGGCCGAGGAGGCAGAACGCTTTGAGTCCAGGAGTTTGAAACCAGCCTGAAAAATGTAGCAAGACCCCATCTCAAAAAAAAAAAAAAAAAAAAAAAAAGAAAGAAAGAAAAGAAAAGAAAAAAAAATGCAGCCCGTAATGGGATGGACTGAGACTCCTCCAGGAGTCAGAGAGGCCCCCGGTCTACTGTTTCTACCTGAGATCCTGATCCCCAACACTACCGTCGATGGAGCAGCCGCCCTCTCCGAAAGGAGCCTTCCACACACCCGTTCTAGTTCATCCCACGGACAAACACACACGCACCTACTCACGCCCCACACACAGTCCTGAGTGAGCGGCCACAAGCGGGGAGCGAGCCGCAGGCAGCTCTAAGATTTGAAAACAAGCACCATCTAGTGGACAGCCACAGACAGCCAGGGGCCAGCGATCCAGAGGCGCCAGTTCCAGGAGGCGCCCACCCCACCCTCCCTGCAGGCTCAAGAATCCAGAGGTGAGTGACGCTGGGCAGAACACTTACCCCAGAGGAGGACAGAAGCAGCCCGGGCTGAGTTGGCACCACGGAGATGCGGCTAACAAACCTGTGAGGGCGAGAGACAGCAGCAGAGTCAGCTAGCCCAGCGCCCGCAGGGACGGGGAGGCCTGGGGAGGCCGCCTGTTCATCTAAGGAAGAGAAGCCTCTGCCTAAACCCCCTGATCCAATAAAAACAGCCAACATGGGAAATATCCGTTAACCCTAACCTGGTTAGGGTTAACCAGGTGAAGGCCCCTGGACACGGTCGGGGAGGTGAGTGAGGTCATTCCTGGGTCCCCAGCAGCACAGCAACCTCTAACCCAGGCCGCTCCTCAGCCATGCCTGCCAGGGACCCAAGCACCTCTGTGCCCCACTGCAGCCCCCTCTGCAGCAGCTCTGCTCAGCGGCACCTCCACAGGCCCCCCAGTACCCACCCTGGCCCAAGGCACCTGCACTGTGATGAAAGGAGCCTTGAGGGAGACTCAAAGACACAGCACAGGGAGGAGGGTGGAGGGAGGAGGGAGGAGGGCGGAGGGAGGAGGGAGAAGGGCAGCCAAGCCCACAGACAGATTCCTATCAGGGTCCTGACGGCCCCTCAGCAACAACTCTGAGTGACCTGGCCAGAGAGCTGTCTCTGCTGGGCCCGGCCCAGTCCTCCTGTGAGGGGTTGGCCTGCAAGCACAGGACTCAAAGTCACAGGGACCCTCCCATCAGAACAGCCATAAGAGTGACCCGAGCAGCCCAGCTCGCCTAGAAACCCATCTTGGCTCAGGCACCTACAAGGGTGAGAAGGCCCCTTTTCTTCCCGCTCTAACACAGTGGCCTCAAGCAATCCCTCAGGTATGGGGTTCCCAGGGACCCTGGAATGGGGTGGCCCGTGAGCCTCACTTCATCTCCGCCAGTCATGGCCTCTGCTACCTTGGGCTAGCCATCACGTGAACCGGGCCCAGTCCCGCAGCCACCGCCCTGCACGGCACCACAGCACTGACAGCAGCCCACGGCCCAGGACAGATAGGGCACAGGACGCCCCATGCAGAGGGCACGAGTGGCCTCACAGTTCTCAAGTTTGAAAGGATGGGAAACCACAGTTTCCAGGGGTTTGAAACAAAATCTCAAAACATAATTCGTCCAATCACTGCAGTATCTACTGAGCACCTACTCATGCCAGGCACCACGCTGAGGGCTGCACACAGCAACAGGCCCAACCGACCCACAGAACCACTCAGACGCAGCGGGAGACAGCCAGTGAACCAACCGATACTGCAATGTCAGCAAAGGGCACAGAACAGCACATCCAGCAGAAACACAGCTCCAGCCACACACGGGGGCCATGGGGCTTTGTTTTCAATTTGCCAGCCACTGTGTTGAAATGTAAACGGGCAGGCCGGGCACGGTGGCTCACGCCTGTAATCCCAGCACTGTGGGAGGCCGAGGCAGGCGAATCATGAGGTCAGGAGATCAAGACCAGCCTGGCCAACATAGTGAAATCTCGTCTCTACTAAAAATACAAAAAAAAAATTAGCCGGGCGTGGTTGCAGGAGCCTGTAGTCCCAACTACTTGGGAGGCTGAGGCAGGAGAATCACTTGAACCTGGAAGGCGGAGGTTGCAGTGAGCCAAGATCATGCCACTGCACTCCAGCCTGGGCGACATAGGTAAGAAAGAGAAAAGAAAGGAAGGGAGGGAGGGAGGGAGGGAGGGAAGGGAAGGGGGAGGGAGGGGGGGGGGGGGGGGGGGGGGGGGGGGGGGGGGGGAGGGAGGAAAGGGAAGGGAGGGAGGGAGGGAGGAGGGAAGGGGAGGGAGGGAAGGGAGGGAGGGAGGGGGAAGGGAAGGGGAGGGAGGGAGGGAAGGAAGGGAGGAGGGAGGGAGGGAAAGGAAGGGGAGGGAGGGAGGGAAGGAAGGGGAGGGAGGGAGGGAGGGAGGGAGGGAAAGGAAGGGGAGGGAGGGAGGGAAAGAAGGGGAGGGGGGGGGGGGGGGGGGGGGAGGGAAAGGAAGGGGAGGGGGGAGGGAGGGAGGGAAAGGAAGGGGAGGGGGGAGGAGGGAGGGAAAGGAAGGGGAGGGGGGAGGGAGGGAGGGGGGGGGGGGGAGGGGAGGGGAAGGGAGGGAGGGGGGAGGGGAGGGAGGGAAAGGAAGGGGAGGGGGAGGGAGGGAAAGGAAGGGGGGAGGGAGGGAAAGGAAGGGAGGGAGGGAGGGGAGGGAAAGGAAGGGGAGGGAGGGGAGGGAAAGGAAGGGGAGGGAGGGAGGGAAGGGAGGGAGGGAAGGGAGGGAGGAGGGAGGGAGGGAGGGAGGGAAGGGAGGAGGGAGGGAGGGAGGGAGGGAAGGGGAGGGAGGGAAGGGAGGGAGGGAGGAAGGGAAGGGAGGGAAGGGAAGGAAGGGGAGGGAGAGAGGGAGGGGAAGGAAGGGGAGGAAGGAAGGGAGGTTGGGAGGGAAGGGAGGGAGGGAAGGGAAGGGAGGAAGGGAAGGGACGGAGGGAAGGGAGGAAGGGAAGGGAGGAAGGGAAGGGGGGAGGGAGGAAGGGAGGGAGGAAAGGGAAGCGGGGGGTGGGAGGGAGGGAAGGGAAGCAGGGGGGGGAGGGAGGGAAGGGAAGCGGGGGAGGGGGAAGGGAAGCAGGGGGAGGGAGGGAAGGGAAGCGGGAGGGGGAGGGAAGGGGGGAGGGAGGGAAGGGGGGGAGGGAGGGAGGGAGGGAGCAGTTGAAGTTAATTTTAATACTATGTTTTTATTCAATATATCTAAGTGATGAGGCATTTCCCTAGAAGGGTGAGAAGCGTGTTCCCGTCAGCAGAAACCTCCCTCACGTGCCTGGCAAGGCAAGGGAGCTGCAGAGACACCAGGGAGAGATGGTGAAGGGGAGGGGCCGGGGGGCTGCAGGCCAGAGAACTCCAGAGCTGGATCACTAGCGAACTACATGCAAGTCAGAATAAGCTATCCTGAGGCACACACCAGTGACTGGCCTTCTTAAACAGGAAATGTTTGCATCCATTCAAAACCAGGAAAACACAGGCAACCTCGGCATTGAATTCCCTCCCTCCAATTTCTTCTACTGCCTCAAATAATATATTTTAAAACATTTCAGCCAATTACACTAGGCGCTTTTCCTTTGTGTAAATTCTAATGAGCTTTTTGCGTGAGAGAAAAGGGGGCATTCAGAAACACCTCCATATGGGTCCTGGCAGAGCTTGCTGCCACAAGACGCCACCGCCTGGCTGCAGAGGCCGCTTAATTCTTGGACAGCTGAAATCACTAAAGTTCATCCTGCCCCCAACACACCCACCGCCCACCAGCGAACAACTCCCGGGCATGGTGCAGGGGTCTCCACGCTGAGACAGGGGTTTCCCGGAAACAAGCCCTCCCATTCGGTCAGAACCAATGCGAAGTCACCAGCACAGACTACGGGTAACAGTGCAGAGTGAACCCCACCCTTTCGCGGCTTCTGCAGGCAGTACCATGGCACCTGCAGTGACCAAACACCAAGCACGGGGGCTGCTGTCACCCGCGTGGGGCCTCGCAAGCTACAACGGCACCTGCTGAGCCGCAAGCTGATGCTGTTTTCAAACAGAGCTTCTTTCTGCTGGAGGGGCAGGAAGGGGCACTCACTCTGTGTGCCCCAAGCAGAAGGACTCGATGCTGTGGGGCGCCGCGGCCCAGCTGACTCGGATCTTCTCGTCCCGGTCGGCAGTGAGGATGAAGCAGTCATCAGGACTCACAGCCTGCATCACAAGGGGCCAGAAAAGAAAAAGCTGCTCACCTGAGTCTTCCGAATCAAGTCCCTCATGGAAGCAGGCAGGGAGGCTGCGGCCTGGCCGCCAAGAGGACAGACCAGCGTGGCTCCTCTCCTCCTCCCGTCCCTACGTCTAATCGCTGGCCCTCATTCTCCCTCCCCAGAGGGTCCCCGGCCACCTCCAGCCCTCACTCCTCAGCGCTAGAGCAGGCTTCTGGGGTGGGGCAGTGCCACCCCTGCCTGCCCATCTCCCAAACCTCGGCAAATCCAGGCCCCACTCCCATTTCCACCCACCCCAGGCCTGCTGCACCCTCCTGCCCAACACTGGGTTGCCTTCCTTGCCTTCCTGTCCCCACACCCATCTGTCACCAAGTCTCAGTGAGGTTCCCTTGCTACCCCACACTCGCTATTGTTCCTGACTGTCCCTGCGTGCCTCCAATCCCAGCTCCACCACTTGGGCTGTGGGCCTGGGCCCTCTGGGGCTCCAGGTGTCTGTCTGTGACACACGGGGCACACAGAGTGGGGTGACAGGGGCTGCTGGGACCAGCGCTGAGGTGATGCTCCTATAGCACTTGGCACAGCTCCGGGCCAAGGAGGCGGAGCCAGAGGCTCGTGGCTGCACCTGCTCCTCCCACACCTTCACTTCCAACCTGGGGCTACCCTACTGGCCACCTCCTGCCTCACTTGCCTTCTTCATTCTCCCTGCTGTCTGCTCCACCTTCCTAAATCCTGTTTCCACCACTCCCCTGCTCCCAAATGTGCAGAGGGCTGTCCCTGCTATGGGGGAGCCCCACTCTCCCCACCAAACGCTGGGGCACAGACCGGGCAGACATTGATTCAGCCTGTACCCCACATACCACGTCCCCCACATACTGCATCTAACAGCACGGACAGGTGCCTGAGCCTTGACAGGGTAGACGTTGACTCAGCATATGCCCCACGTACCAAGTCCCCCATGTACCGTGTCCCGCACCTGCCATGTCCCCCACCTACCACGTCCCCCACCTACCACATCTAACAGCATAGACAGGTGCCCCAGCTCTAGATGGCCACACCCGTGTGGCTCCAGCACCGAAAAGGAGTAGACGTCTCCAGACTTGTCGGCCACCAAGACCTTCTCCTCAGAGGCTATGAAGGTCAGGGCTGTACACCTCCTTGCCACGGTCCTAGAAGGCCAGAGAGACACCCCCATTAGCTTCCAGGAGCAGCACATGGTCCTCGACAGCCTGGCAGGCCACGTGGGCGGTGGCAGACACCAGTACCTGGCCATATGCTCTGTTTTCCAGCTGCTGAAGGTGGTGCCAAAAAAATTAAGCAATGCTAACAACTGGAACAAAGTCAATGCCTTCAACAAATTTACTTTCACAACGTTTTTAAGAAAATTGCTCCTGGCCGGGCGCGGTGGCTCACACCTGTAATCCCAGCACTTTGGGAGGCCAAGGCAGGTGGATCACGAGGTCAGAAGACCAAGACCATCCTGGCTAACATGGTGAAACCCCGTCTCTACTAAAAATACAAAAAATTAGCCGGGCGTGGTGGCGGGCGCCTGTAGTCCCAGCTACTCGGGAGGCTGAGGCAGGAGAATGGCGTGAACCCGGGAGGCAGAGCTTGCAGTGAGCCGAGATCGCGCCACCGCACTCCAGCCTGGGCGACAGAGCGAAACTCCATCTCAAAAAAAAAAGAAAAGGAAAGAAAATTGCTCCTGATGGTGGGATCTAGGTGGTGGATAAATGGGTGACAAAATCCTCAACTTTCCTGTGTGTTTGAAAACTGTCAACAAGAAATGGGGGAACGGTTCCATAACCCCAGAGTCTTCATCGTGCATTGAGGGAGACAAGAGCCCTCTCCATAAATGCCAAGTGTGCTGGGGGCCACTGTCAAGGACAAAGGCAGGCACCAGCCTCCAGGGGCCCACCCAGCCTTGCCGTTCCCCTGACCCACACTGATCCCTGCTGCTCATTCTGCTGCGTCGAACCAGGAGTCTCAGACAGAGAGCCGCGCCCCGTGCCCTGCAGAGGGATGGAGGGGCTCGGCCACCCTCGGGGCAGGACCCAGCCCAGGGCAGCAGCGAGGCAGCACCCTACCCTCCTCGGGAGGAAGCACGGTTATACAGTGTGTGAGAGGACTGCACTCCCCCCAGTCCACATCCAGATCAGCACATCCATGAATCCAACCCTGACCCAGAGTCATGGATACGCCAGAGTTCCGGATGCAGCACGTTTGCACACTGGTTCAGTAAGAACCAAAGTCACAGTTCGCTCCCTCTCCTTCACCAGGGCTCAGGGCTACACTACTTCCTGGGGCTCACACTTCCACATCATTTCTACTGGAATCGTCCCGTATTTATGTCCTCTCCACAAGGCAGGGACCCATATGTTCTATTTAACATAGATATGAGTTGTAGCACAGCTTCCCACACACGCAGTTAGCCACAGGGCCTCACTGCAGAATGGTAGCCAGCCCTGCTTCCCCACCCCCAGGGCTGTGGCAGCGCACACTGCCCAGTACACAGCCAACACCAGGCAGACAAGTACAGAGCGCCCGGCTCACTGCGGCTGGAAATGGAGATGGAAGCTTCAGGAACGCTGTCCTCAATGAGGCCCCTATGTTTCTCTCAGGGGCAGAGGGACTAGAGGACAGAAAAGGGCAGGCAGGACCTTTGGGCCACACCCCAGGCTGGAAGCAGAGTCCGTCCTCCTCTCTCGCAGCTGTGCAGCAGAGCTGCAGAAGGGAGGCAGAAGGGAAGCACAACGGGGTAAACACAGAGAAAACAAGGACAAAGAAAGATAATTACGCTCTGGAGCAAGATTAATCCGAATTCTCAGGGTGCGCTGTAATTTAAACAAACAGCCCTGCACTGCACCAGCGACACAGCCCCCAATGTCCGATGGGCTCATTAAGCAGCTGCCACAAACACAACCATGGTGGCACAGAGGAGCAGCCCAAGAGGACGCCACAGGGAGGGGGGGTTGGACTTGGACTCACGGGGCGAGCTCAGCAGAGGGCACTGCTCCTCGTCCCTTTGTCCTGCCCCAGCCAGAGGCTCCCAGCCTCTCCAGCTGGGCTTATCCTGGCACCGATTCTAGGACGCAGCTGAGCCTTACTTGCAGGCTTGGGTGCTAGGATCCGAGGGAGGTCACAAAATGGGGCAGGTCATTGGACCAATGGCAAGCCGGCCTGTCACCCTAGCTGAGGCACAACCCCGCCCACCCTCTGACCCCCAGCCTGTGCAGGGTCTCGGGTCTCAGCACTCCCTCCACAGTCACTGGGTTCAGGGCCCAGAGACCAGCAGAACCCAGCAAGTAGCCACCCATCTCCACGCCCTCTGTCCTCTGCCAGGAGTCCAGTGGCTGAGCCCTGAACCCCCAGACTGAGTTGGCACTGCCCCGAGGCCCCCTCCAGAGAGCCGCCTGGGCAGCCCCAACAGGGCACTGAAGACACCAGGCGCCATCCACACCCACATTCCAGCAGCCAGGCGCTCTCTCTCCATCCTCTGGGCAGGGCAAATCGGATGGTTTCCCGACTCTGCCTTTCCCACGTGCTGCGGTGGCTCTCACAGGCGTTTGCGGAAACACTGACTCCACTGGGAGGATTTCTCCCTCATAAACACACATGTCAAAATCAATGTATCACTTGTCACCCTGTGTCCTCATCTTCGGTTTGGAAAACCTGGCCTCAGTCCCTCGGGCCAAGAGTCTCCTGACTGCCCAGGTGGCAGGCCCTCTGGCCCTTGCGGTTCTAAACTGCTACCTGGGAAACAATTGTTGCTGCCCACAACTTCCATCTTGGCTGTGCCTCAAAACCCTTCAACAGGAAGCTGACCAGCAGCAGCACAGTAACAAAGCGACCACTGGACAGAGCCTGGGGTCTTGCCCAGCTCAGGGGCATCCCGCAGCGGTGCAGGGCCTCAGTGAAATGCAGATAGGCCACGAGTACATGGAACCTCTAAAACTGAATGGAGGTGGATGTGCTAAGCGTAGGCGGTTTTCTGGGGAGAGGGTGCATCAGATCTAAGAGTCTGAGATCTAAGAGACATAAAAAGCCTCCAGGTGTGGGAAGCAGCCCCCATGTTTGCGGACCAGCCACAGGGTTCTGCCTGCCAGCTCAGCATGGTTCCACTCACCCCAGTCCTCTCCTTGAAAGCAGCTCCTGATAAAACTCGCCCTATGCCCCTCTCCCTGCCCCACTCTCATCCCCCAAATCTACTCTCCTGCCACAATAATCCCCTCCAATTTCTCACTGAGAGAAAGGGTAAAGATTTCACTCCACCCGATGCTGAAAAGTTCACAAACCCACAATTCTAAAGGAATTTTAAAAAGATTATTGAGGAATTTGCAAGGGATGTTGAAAGTGGCAGTAACTTCATACCTGTACCCACTGTCCTGCAGTTCAACTAGAGAAAGGGGAGGCGGCAACGCGTGCCCTACGCCAAGGTCAGGAGAAATCCCAAGCCACACCATCGAGGCTGGATTTTGTAATCTGCTGCCTGAGCTGCATCAAATCACATGGTCCGTCTTCCACACCACCTACAGCAAACATTTCCTACACGAAGTTATACCGCTGACATCACTTTCAAAACCAAGAGCAGGCCGGGCGCAGTGGCTCATGCCTGTAATCCTAGAGCTTTGGGAAGCCAAGGTGGGCAGATCACCTGAGGTCAGGAGTTTAAGACCAGCCTGGCCAACATGGCAAAACCCCATCTCTACTAAAAATACAAAAATTAGTCAGGCGTGGTGGCTCATTCCTATAATCCCAGCTACTCAGGAGGCTGAGGCAGGAGAATCGCTTGAACCCAGGAGGTGGAGGTTGCAGTGAGCCAAGACCGTGCCACTGCACTCCAGCCTGGGTGACAAAGAGATACTCCGCTCCACACACACACACACACAAAAAGTGAACGCACAAGTAAAGGGGCACTGCCAGGAGCCAGCCACTGCTCCTTGCTCACATGCCGCAGGCTGCCCATCCCTCATCCCAAATGCTCGGGACCAAAAGTGCTTTGCACTTCAGATTTGTTCCGGTTTTGGAATATTTGCAAATACTTACTGGCTCAGCATCCCTAACCTAAAAATCCAAAATCCGAAACATTCCAGTGAGCATTTCCTTTGAGCATCTTCCCCATGCTCACAAAATTCCAGATTTTGGAGGATTCTGAATTTCAGATTGGGGTACTTAAACCAGTTGCACTGCCCACTCTTGGACCTGCACTTTTTTTTCTTTGTAGAGACGAGATCTCACTGTGTTGAGGCCAGACTGGCCTCGAACTGCTGGCCTCAAGGGATCCTCTCGCCTTGGCCCCTCAAAATGCTGGGATTACAGGCGTGGGCCATGATGCCAGCCTCCCGGAGTTTTACCAGGTGCTTACATAAAGAGAATCGCACCAGCAAACGACCTTCAAAAGATGAGTCAACACAGCAAGACATCTCCCCTCTTGGCAAAGCACCTGCAACCAAGGATGAAGAGGCCCCGCCACCCGCCCAGGCTGCAGCGGTATCTGCATCCACCACGAGTCCCAACTCATGGAGCTCTCAACCTCAAATGACCTCCTCCAAGAAGCCAACTGCCACAGGCAACCACATTGAGTGCAGAGAATTCTAGATTCCTCCCTCCTCTGGGCCATGCACGATGCCAGGAGCAGAGGCCCCGTCCCTCTGGAGGAGTCAGAACCCCTGGAGGAGCCCTGGGCCTCCGTGCTTCCATCAAGGTGAAGAAGCTCCTCTGTTAGGAACCAGGACACAGTGGGCAGGCTGACTGGACATCCCCTTTCTCCCAAGTTCAAAGTGAGACACTACCTCCGGACAGCGAGCCCACACTGAAGTAAAGTGACATTCCATCCACGTCTCCATCTTTCTGGCAACCTCAGAACTTCACAGCCACAGCACTGTCCAGACTTGAAAGAGTTAGCGTCTTCAAGACACGAGTGAGCTCCCTGCCCGCTCGTCCCCACCACCAGCCAGGCCTGTGGCACACACAGCCAGACCCAGCCTCCCCTACCCTCTGCGGGCAGTGGCTACTCCTCAAATGGTGTCTGGTACCAGACATCAAAAGCCTTGGCACAGGGTACACCCTCTGCATAGTGAAGAATTAACCTTGCCTTTGGCCTCATCTCTAAGAGTAGGGGCCTTGGGCCCCACAGGCAGCCTAAGTACGTGATTTAGGGCAGGGGCCTGGGGCCACAAGGCATCCACTCCACCTCTGGAGGTGCTGGGAACTAAAGGTCAGCCACCCTGACAGCATGTGATCAACCCCAAGAAAACCGCTGGACATCAAGGCTTGGGAAGCTTCACAGTGGTGTTGTCACACATTGGTGCCAGTAAACCCACAGTGTCCACACCTCTGCTGTCCCAGTTGTTCTGGCTCAAACTTCCCAGAGTTTAAAGGTAGGAAGAGGTACAAGGAAACAGTAGCATTTGAGCAGTGGAACAGTGCAAACAATGTAACAACCCAGCTACAGGGAATGACACAGTGTTGTCAACACTGCCCTGGGTGGTGAAACAGGCTACAGGCTAGCACATGCCACAGCTACAATGTAACACATGCAAATCCTGTAACCCACGTGCAGAGAGGAGGAGGGCCTGGCCCCAGTGCTCATCCCATACTCTGGCTCTGGGTGGTGAAATTCAGGGTGGTTTTTGTTATTGCTCTCATTTTGTACTTCTCAGTGGTTTCCAATTTTCTGTATGGACCAAAACCAAAGGATAAAAAAGGCAAAAAGGTAGCATAGGAGGGCACCGAACTGTACTCCAGGGGAAGCAGACAAGTGAGAATTCGCTCCCAACTTCTACAACCCCACTCACCATAGCTGAACAGGAACCCACACATTCCACTGTTGTCTAAGTAACTGGATCACGTCTGAGATCCATGTACACATCAGCACATGGATCTCAGCTCTGCACCTGTTCTTGACCCCAGGGCTTTGAAGTTTTGTCAGCTAAGGCAAGGGTACTGGAAAATGCTAATCCAGTCTCAGTGGTTACCGGTGCAGCTCACCTTACACACCTGTGCCACAGAACGGCCGTGTGAGAAAGGCCATGTGAGAGCCACACTTTGGGAGATGGGCTTATTTTGTAAAAACAAAGTGTCCAAATATAAAGAGCTCCTACAAACCAATAAACAATACCCCAGTGGAAAAACACAGGATATGGGAAAAAAAAAAAGTTTCTAAAACACAAATGATTCTTAAGTATATAAAAAGTTGCTCTTCTGGCCAGGCGCCAGTGGCTCACACCTGTAATCCCAGCACCCTGGGAGGCCGAGGTAGGTGGATCACCTGAGGTCAGGAGTTCAAGACCAGCCTGGCCAACATTGTGAAACCCCATCCCTACTAAAAAAAATAGAAAAAATTAGCCGGTCGTGGTGGTGCATGCCTGTAATCCCAGCTACTCAGGAGGCTGAGGCAGGAGAATCACTTGAACCCGGGAGGCGTAGGTTGCAATGAGCCTAGATTGTGCCATTGCCCTCCAGCCTGGACAACAAGAGCGAAACTCCACGTCAAAAAAAAAAAAAAAAATGCGGACCACCGGTAGAGGGACAGTCAAGAAAACAGCTGTAGCTGGGCTCAGTGGCTCACGCCTGTAATCCCAACATTTTGGGAGGCCAAGGTCAGCAGATCACCCGAGGTCATGAGTTCAAGACCAGCCTGGCCAAAATGGCAAAACCCCATCTCTACTAAAAAGACAAAAATTAACTGGGCACGGTGGTAAGTGCCTGTGATCTCAGCTGCTCGGGAGGCTGAGGCAGAAGAATCACTTGAACCTAGGAGGTGGAGGTTGCAGTGAGCCGGGATTGGGCCACTGCACGCCAGCCTGGGTGACAGAGCGAGACTGTCTCAAAACAAAGAAAGAAAGAAAGAAATTGCAGAGCTTATGGCCTAGCCCAGATGAAATGAATCACAAAGTCTGTGCTTTCACAAGACACCCAAGTGGCTCTTGTGCACTATGCCTATGCCAGAGCTCAGCCAGGGCCTTTACTTCAGGAAAAGAATTACCAGGCCAGGCGCAGTGGCTCACTCCTGTAATCCTAGCACTTTGGGGGGCTGAGAAAGGTGGATCACCTTGAGGTCAGGAGTTCAAAACCAGCCTGGCCAACATGGTGAAACCCCTTCTCTACTAAAAATACAAAACATTAGCCAGACGTGGTGGCACATGCTTGTAATCCCAGCTACTTGGGAGGCTGAGGCAGGAGAATTGCTTGAACCTGAGAGGCAGAGGTTGCAGAGAGCTGAGATCGCGCCACTGCACTCCGGCCTGGGAAAGGAGTGAAACTCTGTCTCAAATTAAAAAAAAAAAAAAAAATTACTATCAGATTCTCTTAGATCATTTCATTTTTAACTTTTGAGAGTCAAAGCCCCCTTTAAGAATCTCATGTGAATAATGAAAGCTCTCTACGGCAGCCAGTGTCCAAAAGGCAAGATGAACTGTTATGTGCTTAACTGAATCCTCCAAACCACAACTCCTATGTTGAAGCCCTGACCTACCTAGGACCTCAGAATATAACTGTATTTGGATAGGACCTTTACAGAGGTGAAACAGAGGTCATTGGGGTAGCCCTGACCCCATCTGACCGGTGTCCCTTCAGGAATAGGAAATGAAGACATAGACACAAAAGGACAACTCTGTGAGGACATAGGGAGAAGACGCCATCAGCAAGCCAAGGAGAGAGGCCTCAGAGGAACCAGCCCTGTCCTGCCAGCCCCTTGATCTTGGTTTCCCAGCCTCTACAACTGTGAGAAAATTATTATTTAAGGCCCCTAGACTGTGGTATCTTGTCAGGCAGCCCAAGCAGACTAGGACAACTACTATCTTCTTTCAACACGGAGAGGTGAAAACCTGTCCATCCCTCCTTCCCACAGGTTGTCCGAGAAACCCAAAGTCAAGGCCAACCTACTAGAAAGCCCCTGCCACCTGCAGAGATCCCTGTGGAGGGGCTCAGGGCAGGACACCTCAAGGCCACCTTGAGGCATTCACCCTGAATCCTGAAAACACTTCCCATCTTCTCTATTCTAGGTCCTAAATGACTTACTCATGTTGTGGCTATCTTAGCAAGAGGATGCCGTTCACAGGCCTTTCAAGATAAAGATGACACGATCCACAGCAGTCAGGTGGAAGCAGCCATTTATTATCAGTTATAACTCGGACATGTGGGGACATGCATTTAAAAGTCATTTTCCTACTGGGAAACCATCACTGCCTATGGGAAAGGAGCCAGAAGGCAGGTAAGAAGGGAGACTGATGCATACTCTTTGGTTTAATTTTGTTGTGTTTTAAGTTTTTAAACCATGTGCATCTATTACCTACCTGATACACAAAGACACAAAAACATATTGTAAATCACATATACATAAAAACATATATAGTAAAACCCATATACGCAAAAACACATACAGTAGAAATGATGCAGCATTTCAGGGCTTTCTTTTTAACCTGACTGGAAGAGAGGACAGAGCAGGCATTCATTGCTTTTGATGCCACCTAGAATTTGGCTTTTTTTTTTTTTTTTTGAGACGGAGTTTTGCTCTTGTCACCCAGGCTGGAGCACAATGGCACGATCTTGGCTCACTGCAACCTCCGCCTTCCAGGTTCGGGAGATTCTCCTGCCTCAGCCTCCCAAGTAGGTGGAACTACAGGCATTCACCACCATGCCCGGCTAATTTTGTATTTTTAGTAGAGACAGGGTTTTGCCATGTGGGCCAGGCTAGTCTCAAACTCCTGATCTCAGGTGATCCAATCCGCCTGCCTTGGCCTCCCAAAGTGCTAGGATTACAGGTGGGAGCCACTGCACCCAGCTGAATTTGGGTTTTTACTCTTCTCTTTGAAAATAAGATGAGGCTGGGAGCGGTGGGTCATGCCCTGTAATCCCAGCACTTTGGGAGGCTGAGGCAGGTGGATCACCTGAGATCAGGAGTTCGAGAGCAGCCTGGCCAAAGTGGTGAAACTCTGTCTCCAGCAAAAAATACAAAAATTAGTCGGGCATGGTGGTGTGCACCTATAGTCGCAGCTACCCGAGAGGCTGAGGTGGGAGAACTGCTTGAACCTGGGAGGCGGAGGCTGTAGTGAGCCGAGATCACACCACTGCACTCCAGCCTGGGTGACAGAATGAGACCCTCCTCAAAAAAAAAAAAAAAAAAAAAAAAAAAAAAAAAAAAGATGAAATAAAAATCTTAAAGACAGGCCGGGCATAGTGGCTCACACTTGTAATCCCAGCAGTTTGGGAGGCCGAGGCCAGCGGATCACCTGAGGTCAGGAGTTCAAGACTGGCCTGGCTAACATGGTGAAACCCCATCTCTACTAAAAATACAAAAAATTAGCCGGGCATGATGGCAAGTGCCTGTAATCCCAGCTACTCGAGAAGCTGAGGCAGAAGAATCGCTTGAACCCAGGAGGTCGAGGTTGCGATGAGCAAAGATCACGCCACTGCACTCCAGCCTGGGCAACAAAAGCGAAACTCCACCTCGAAAAAATTAAAAAAGAGGAATAGGGAAGGTGGAAGAACCTTTCCGGACTTTGCCAGGTAAGAGGGCAAGGCACAGCAATATCTCCATTCTTGCCAGTTACTGGCCTCCCCATCCCCACGGATCCACTCCCCATCCACTCTTCAGATACTCAGACATATATGCACTAAACCCATCCAGCTTAATACTATGGTACAGACCCCTCCACAGACCCCAAATCCCTACCACTCTCCAAGGCAGGCTCACAGCCTTGTTCCTGCTAATCACAAGGACAGAGGACCGCCCTGGAAAGCAGGGGCACCCACACTGCAGGCAGAGGGACCAGCAGCAGGGCCCGGCTCTGTCTTCCAAGCCCACTGACCGGAGTCTGCTACCTAACTGTTCACCGCCCAACGTGGGACAGAACAGCACCCCTGCGCCCTCCCAGAGCTGCTGTGAGGATCAGATCAGCCAACACACATACGGCACTGAAAGTGGTGTCTGGCACCGAATTGCGCCTCCGCGTCAACCACTATCACCATGTTATGGTCACTATTGCTACAGGCATGCAAGGACAAGGTGTGCATTCGACATCTTAAGAATCCAGCGTTAGCATCTCATACCTGACACTCAGACATTGCCATGGTTTTGTACGGAAAAGAATCAGACGCTTACTGTCATCAGTTAAAGCAAAATAGCTGCCAGACTTGGAGAAGGTGGACGCCAGAATCGCAACGCTCCCCTGGTCCAAGGGCGCGTCCTCCCTGAGGAAGAGAGGAGAAAGACGGTTAAGCTTCACCTAAGGAAATAAGACTGCATTCCTTGATGGCCAGCGTGGTAATTTCTAACATGGGAGGAGGTAGAAACTTAAGGGGTTCACGTAGCCAAAATAAAGACATATTAAAGGGACATGGGGAAGCTCAAAACAGCTCTAATTTTATCAGCATGAAGCCTAACTAAACAGAAAATCTCCCAGCATACATGCCAGAACCCAGAGAGCTAAGCTAGAAGAACCCTCAAAGACACATGGCCCTCTTCCTTACAGGCAAGGACTAACCCAAGGCTAGAGGCAGGGATAAACTCACATTAACAATACTAGTAACAGGCCAGGTCTGGTAGCTCAGACCTATAATCTCAGCACTCTGGTGTTGGGGGAAGTCAGGGACCCCAAACGGAGGGACCAGCTGAAGCCATGGCAGAAGAATGTGGATTGTGAAGATTTCATGGACATTTATTAGTTCCCCAAATTAATACTTTTATAATTTCTTATGCCTGTCTTTACTGCAATCTCCAAACTTAAATTGTGAAGATTTCATGGACACTTATCACTTCCCCAATCAATACCCTTGTGATTTCCTATGCCTGTCTTTACTTTAATCTCTTAATCCTGTCATCTCGTAAGACGAGGAGGATGTATGTCGCCTCGGGACCCTGTGATGATTGCGTTAACTGCACAAATTGTAGAGCATGTGTGTTTGAACAATATGAAATCTGGGCACCTTGAAAAAAAGAACAGGATAACAGCAATGTTCAGGGAACAAGACAGATAACCTTAACTCTGACCGCCAGTGAGCCAGGCTGGAACAGAGCCACATTTCTCTTCTTTCAAAAGCAAATGAGAAATATCACTGAATTCTTTTTCTCAGCAAGGAACATCCCTGAGAAAGAGAACGCGCCCCTGAGGGTGGGCCTCTAAAATGGCCCCCTTGGGTGTGGCTGTCTTCTAGTTGAGACTGTAGGGGTGAAATAAGCCCCAGTCTCCCATAGTGCTCCCAGGCTTATTAGGACAAGGAAATTCCCGCCTAATAAATTTTGGTCAGACTGGTTGCTCTCAAACCCTGTCTCCTGATAAGATGTTATCAATAACAAACTTCATTAGCAATTTCAATTTCGCCCCGGTCCTGTGGTCCTGTGATCTCGCCCTGCCTCCATTTGCCTTGTGATATTCTATTACCTTGTGAGGTACGTGATCTCTGTGACCCACACCCTATTCGTACACTCCCTCCCCTTTTGAAAATCCCTAATAAAAACTTGCTAGTTTTATGGCTCGGGGGCATCACGGAACTTACTGACATGTGATGTCTCCCCCGGACGCCCAGCTTTAAAATTTCTTTTGTACTATGTCCCTTTATTTCTCAAACCGGCTGACGCTTAGGGAAAATAGAAAAGAACCTACGTGAAATATCGGGGGTGAATTTTGCCCGATATCTGGCTGAATTTTCCCTGATACTTTGGGAGGACAAGGCGAGAGGATCGCTTGAGCTCAGAAGTTCAAGACCAGCCTGCGTAACATGGCAAAACCACGTCTCTACAAATAACTACAAAAATTAGTCAGACAGCCCTGGCGCAGTGCCTCACACCTGTAATCCCAGCACTTTGGGAGGCCGAGGCAGGTGGATCACGAGGTCAGGAGATCGAGACCATCCTGGCCAACATGGTAAAACCCCATCTCTACTAAAAATACAAAAAAAAATTAGCCGGGCATGGTGGCATGTGCCTGTAGTCCCAGCTACTCAGGAGGCTGAGGCAGGAGAATCACTTAAACCCAGGAGGTGGAGGTTGCAGTGAGTCAAGATCACGCCACTGCACTCCAGCCTGGCAACAGGGCAAGACTCCATCTCAAAAAAAAATTAAGTATGCTGGCATGTGCCTGTAGTCCCAGGTACTTAGGGGGATGACGCGGGAGATCACTTGAACCCAGGAGGTGGAGGCTGCAGGGAGTTCTGTTTGTGCAACTGCACTCCAGCCGGGGTAACAGAGAGACCCTGTCTCAAAAAATAATAATAACGATAAAACTGAGCCACAATACCAATGATACTAAAGAAAGTCACCATATAAAACACATGCTCTACTTTTATATCTCAATTAGCTGAAGTTAATTTCCTACACCTGCCTTCAACCATTATTTCACGGAGCCAATAAGATATGTGATTACTGATAGAAACTAAAAGTATTTAGAAAGTCCTAACACTGTTTTTTTGTTGTTGTTGTTGTTTTTTTTGAGACAGAGTCTTGCTGTTGTCACCCAGGTTGGAGTGAGGTGGCGCAAGCCCAGCCAACTGCAACCTCCGCCTCCTAGGTTCAAGCGATTCTCCTGCCTCAGCCTCCCGAGTAGCTGGGACTACAGGCGCCCACCACCATGCCTGGCTATTTTATTTTTAGTAGAGATGGAGTTTCATCACATTGGCAAGGCTGGCTTTGAACTTCTGACCTCAGCCAGCACCCTGGCCTCCCAAAGTGCTGAAATTATAGGCATGAGCCACCGCACCAACACTACTTTTTTTTTTTTTTTTTTTTTTGGAGACAGTGTCTTGCTCTATCCCCCACGCTGGAGTGCAATGCCGCAATCTCAGCTCTCTGCAACCTCTGCCTCCCAGGTTCAAGTGATTCTCGTGCCTCAGCCTCCCAAGTAGACGGGATTATAGATGCCTGCCACCACGCCCAGCTAATTTTTTGTATTTTTAGTAGAGACAGGGTTTCCTCATGTTGGCCAGGATGGTCTGGAACTTCTGATCTCAGGTGATCCACCCACCTCGGACTCCCAAAGTGCTGGGATTACAGGCATAAGCCACCATGCCCAGCCAACAATGTACTCTTAATGCCTAACTTGAAAGTTACTTTCACATGTCTCTCTTGAGGTGCTACTTATCTGCACCACTGTGTGACAGAAGCTAAGAATTCAGCAAATAAGACAACAATTGCTTCTTAGACCCTCTGGTCCCATTATCGAACCATCAAAGCAGGCCCTGAAAAAGCTTCCCCACATCTCACCCTTTATTTTCTTGTGACTTCTTTTCTGCAGCACTGCAGTCATAGATGAAGAGGCTGTCATCATCACTAAAGAGAAATAACAGAATAATTTTAAAAGGAGTTATCATTAGAGAGAAATAACAAATTTTTTTTTTTGAGACGGAGTTTCGCTCTCGTTGTCCAGGCTTGAGTGCAATGGCGGGATCTCGGCTCACCGAAATCTCCGCCTCCCAGGTTCAAACAATTCTCCTGCCTCAGCCTCCCCAGTAGCTGAGACTACAGGCATGTGCCACCACTCCCGGCTAATTTTGTATTGTTTGTAGAAACGTGGTTTCTCCATGTTGGTCAGGCTGATCTCAAACCCCCAACCTCAGGTGATCCACCTACCTCAGCCTCCCAAAGTGCTCACAGGTGTGAGCCACTGCACCTGGCCCTAATTTTTTTTTTTTTTTTTTTTTTTTTTTTGAGTTGGGAGTCTCGCTCTGTCACTCAGGCTGGAGTGCAAGGGCACGATCTCAGGTCACTGCAACCTCTCCCTCCCGGGTTCAAGCAATTCTCCTGCCTCAGCCTTCCCGGTAGCTGGAATTACAGGTATCTGCCACCACGCCTGGCCAATTTTTGTAGTTGTGGTAGAGACGGGGTTTCGCCATGTTGGCCAGCCTGGTCTCAAACTCCTGACCTCAGGTGATCCGCCCGCCTCAGCCTCCCAAAGTGCTGAGATTATAGACAGAGCCACTGCGTCCAGCCTAACAATGATTTTTAAAGGAGCACTTTATTTAAAAAAAAAAAAAAAAAAAAAAGTTGATTTTTTTTCTCTGTGGAACAAAAAATATTTGCACACTCATTAAATTAAAAGTTGTATCCTTGACAAGAAAACTGTCTAGATACAATATTTCAGGGAACAGTTAACAAACTTTATTTGCTTAATCTCTTATTGGAGTATGTCACACTGCATAGTTCTGTGGGAAAAAAAAAAGTTCAGTGAAACAAATGAGGGATACTCAACAGGAATTAATATGCTATTCTTTTAGGCACCACAAAATCTATGCGACATGGTTATAAGAAATTAGGCCAGGCGCAGTGGCTCACACTTGTAATCCCAGCACTTTGGGACGCCGAGGCTGGCGGATCACGAGGTCAGGAGATTGAGACCACAGTGAAACCCCGTCTCTACTAAAAATACAAAAAAAAAAAAATTAGCCGGGCGTGGTGGCGGGCGCCTGTAGTCCCAGCTACTCGGAGACGCTGAGGCAGGAGAATGGT
Organism: Nomascus leucogenys; assembly: GCF_006542625.1. Taxonomy (NCBI): domain Eukaryota; kingdom Metazoa; phylum Chordata; class Mammalia; order Primates; family Hylobatidae; genus Nomascus; species Nomascus leucogenys. The sequence goes on from NC_044405.1 coordinate 27,885,142, forward strand.
GTGAACCTGGGAGGCGGAGCTTGCAGTGAGCAGAGACTGCGCCACTGCACTCCAGCCTGGGCGACAGAGCAAGACTCCGTCTCAAAAAAAAAAAAAAAAAAAAGAAATTATGGGCCAGGAGCGGTGGTTCACACCTGTAATCCCAGCACTTTGGGAGGCCGAGACAGGCGGATCACGAGGTCAGGAGATCGAGACCAGCCTGGCTAACACAGTGAAACCCCATCTCCACTAAAAATACAAAAAATTAGCCAGGCGTGGTGGCAGGCGCCTGCAGTCCCAGCTACTCGGGAGGCTGAGGCGAGAGAATGGCGTGAACCCAGGAGGTGGAGCTTGCAGTGAGCCAAGATCGCGCCACTGCACTCCAGCCTGGACGACAAAGCGAGACTCCTTCTCCAAAAAAAAAAGAAATTATGTTCTGATACTGTTGAGTTTTCAGTGGGATTCTGTATACAAATTTCAAAGAGCCATTACTATTTAGAAACATATCTCACCTACCTGAAAGTGTTCCCATGACCCCAAGCACTTACCAACTTAAGAATCACTCATCTTCCATACTGAACCTAAACTCTCTTCGGTTTATCCCATCCTCACCCCCTGGCACGTATCTTGTACATATTTATAGCCTTTAAAGTGAGTGCACCAAAAAACTTTCCATATGGAACCGTGGACTTGTCTTGCAAGTCAGCAACTCCACCAGCCACTAGAATTTCCTCAAAATGCATAGACCGAAGGTAAGCAGATCACGTCTAATATATCCACAGCTCACTCTGGCAGGTATTAGACCGTGAGTCTCTAAAACAAAATCATCTGGGATATGTGACAGGTTTCTGAGAACAATTTTTGTGAGACCTAACTTAACATCGAATTGGCTTTCTGAAACCAAACGAAGAATATACAGTACATCTGACAGACACGTCGTCCGTTTCAAGTATGAAATCACAAATAACCTGGGAAAGGAAACGAGGGGCTGAAACTGACAGCACTACTAATTGCTCCGAGAGTCCTGAATTAGGACTATTCCATCAACAAACATTTACTAAGTTAAAAATCCCCGGCGTCGTCCTAGCACTGGCGATACACTAAGTTAGGAGAATAAAATTACGGAAAGCAAAACCCGAGCCGTGTGAAGGGCCACTAGGGAGGTGCGCGCTGCGAGCTCCACGTGCACCCTTGGGTCGGGTAAGTAAGTGTCGGAGATCACCTGGAGCCCTAAGGAGCAATTAAGCCCAGGTGAGTGGATGCAGGCCGGGAAGAGGGAACAGGCAACCCTGCAAAGAGAGGGAGCGCGCTCGGAGGTCAGTGAGCTCGCAGTAAGCCCCTCCCTTCTCACCAGGGAGACCCGAGACCTGCTTTTTCCCAGTTCTCCAGAGCTTGTTCGGCCCGGCCTCGCTGACTGGTCAGCGTCGCCCCACGTGCTCTGCCCACCCGGTCCCCGCCGGCCCCACGGAGACCGGAAGTGACCCGGCGCTAACCGGGCAGGAACACCGCAGACCAGCCATCTAGGGCAGGGAGCGCGCCGAGGGCCAGGGAGCGGGCGCCGAAAGCGGACCCTCCAGGCGCAGAGACGCGGCCAGGCCCAGACAGCGGCGGAGGGCTCGCGGGCTGGAGCGGAGTTCACCGGAGTCACCCCAGAGCGGGTGCGACCAGGCGGTGCGGGAGAAGCGGGGTCGCCAGGACCCGACGCGCGCCCGCAGCCTGGTCTCCCTGTTCCAAGACCAAGGCCCCCTCACCTGCTTGCTGTGGAGGTGGCCAGGAATCGGCTGCCGCCCCGCACCACCAGTGTCTGACCGCACAACGCCAGTCCCACAGAGCCCGCCATGTACCCGCCCGCCTCGCCGCCATACACATGTGCCAGCCCAGAGCCTCTTCCTGTCCGCACCGGTCGGTGACGCCAGGCGCAGACGCCGAGAGATGACGTATCCCCCACCTACCGCGCATGCTCAAGGACGAGCCTGCCTTGAGCATGCGTGGAAGGTGCTGTGACCGTCCTCCCGGTTGTGGCTGGTGGCCTTCGGTGTTTCGGGCTTGGCAGTTCACTCACCAAGATCTGATGGAATGCACTTCGCACGATTCCAAGTGCTTGCCTAATGTTCGTCCTTTCCTCTAGACTGGGTAGGGCTGGTTCTGGATCTTTTTCCGCTGTAGCTGGAGAGACGTAGGACCTGATAGCTACTAGATGCCTGGTAAATGATCCTTCAAGAAGTGAATGAGCCGGGGGCCGTGGCTCACGTGAAGTCAGCAGTTCGAGACCAGCCTGACCAATATGGTGAAACCCCGTTTCTACCAAAAATACAAAAATTTGCTGGGCGTGGTGGCGTGCGACTGTAGCCCCAACTACTTGGGAGGCTGAGACAGAAGAATTGCCTGAACCCGGGAGGCGGAGGTTGCAGTGAGTCGAGATCGCCCCACTGCACTCCAACCTGGGCAACACAGCAAGACTCTGTCTCAAAAAAAAAAATTTAAGCCGGGCACGGTGGCTCACGCCTGTAATCCCAGGACTTTGGGAGGCCGAGACGGGTGGATCACAAGGTCAGGAGATGGAGACCATCCTGGCTAATACGGTGAAACCCCGTCTCTACTAAAAATTACAAAAAATTAGCCGGGCGTGGTGGTGGGTGCCTGTAGTCCCAGCTACTCGGGAGGCTGAGGCAAGAGAATGAAGCAAGTGAACCCGGGAGGCGGAGCTTGCAGTGAGCCAAGATGGCGCCACTGCACTCCAGCCTGGGCGACAGAGCAAGACTCAAAAAAAAAAAAAAAAATTAAACAAAAAAAAAACCTCTTGGCATGTTTTTTTCCTTCTCCCTTTAGGGACAAAGGATTCCCTTCTCATGATTATCCTAAGATCTAAGGTTATTCTCTTTGCCTCCCAGGGTGGAGGGTGGCAGGTGCCCTTGCATTTACTTGATTCCAGACTCCTCTTTGATAAGGGCCTGAGGGCACCTCATTCCGCCAGTTTATGTTGCCGCCTCAATGAATCGCTAGCTGTGAGTCAGGAATCCCTACACAATCCACTTAAATGACTGTGGCAGGGCCTCTTCTCCTGTGGAAGCTGAAGGTGTGGGCACGTCCATCTCCGATGAAATGCGAATGGGGCTCTGGGCATGCAGGGGAAGGCAGAGAACTCAAGAGGCAGAGAAAGAAGCTAATAACTAATTACACCGACTCCACAATTACGACTAACGTTGGGGCCGAACTCTGCTGTGAAAGTCATTAACATTTAGGTGAAACAAAGCTTCCATTTTCAATCGGCCTAACTCTGGTATTAGCGTTGGCAGGGGCCGTGCAGGAGGGGCAGTGAGCAGTGGTGGCCGCGTTGCCGACAGAGGGTGAGGGAGCTGGGCGCGTGGTGCGGGCGCCGAAGTCGCGAGCTGAAGAGCTTTAAAACCTCTCAAAACACAGAACTATCAATCAAGTAGGACTAGACTGTGCCCCTAGGGAAGGTCGCAGATTTAAGGCTGCGAGGACAAGGGCAAAGAAGTGCGAAGCGTTCGGGTGGACATTCAGGCCGGCCCAGGGCAGACGCCTGAGAGGGGTGCCCAGCAGCCCCCGAAGGTCGCCGCCGCGCCCCCCCCCCCCCAGCGCCCAGGCGCCCGCAGGGCACAGGGATCGGCACCAGCCTGGGACAGGCCCTTCACGCTGTTGCCTGTGATTGGTGGTCCTGATCCGGGGCGTGGCCCCAAGGGAGGCATTTAGCCCTACTGGGGAAGCGCGCGCAGGCCCACGGCCTCTGCTCCGCCCCCAGCTGGCCTGTAATTGGCGCACTCGGCCCAAGGGGCGGGTGTTCAGGCGCGGCTGCGCGCGCAGCTACGGCGGCCCTGCCTAGTGCGCCAGCTGTCACCGCCATGGCTGCCCCGTGTTTGCTGCGGCAAGGACGAGCCGGGGCGCTGAAGGTAAAGGAGGAGGCAGCCTGGGCTGGCTGCGCGGCCCGGAGCCTACGTAGGGGATGGGGCGAGGGGGCGCGGGGCTGGTCAGGCCTGGGCCTGTCCGCGACCTCTAGCCGTCCTGGTTGGGCCGCTGACCCCGCTCGCTGGGGCCAGGACTGACGGCCACGGGGCCAGGCCGGGTGTGGCCGGCGAGCCTCCCGCGGTTCCCCCAAGCCGGTCCGCCGCCGCCGCTGCCCGAGGCCCAGGCCAAAGCTGGCGTGCCCCGTGTCGACGGCCGCTCCCGAGGGCTGCATGCCTGGGCGGCAGACGGGTGGACGGTCCCAGGGATGCTGCCGCGCCTCTGGGGTCAGCCGCTGTGCGGCCTCCCGCACGGCTTCTATGAAGGACAGTGACTTCTCCATTTAGCCAAGAGAGAAAATGAGGAAACTTTCAGGGACCTGGTTAACCTGGTAACTTACTGACAGCCGTTGAGAAGCCAGCTGACATGACCTGACCTGTGAAAAGGGGAAGAAGGGCTTTCTTTTCTGCAAATAAGAAGCTAAGGCCAAGGCGGGGCGCGGGCACTTTGGGATTTTGCCTGTAATCCCAGTACTTTGGAAGGCCAAGCCAGGCGGATCGCTTGAGTTCAGGAGTTCGAGACCAGCCTGGCCAACATGTCGAAACTCCGTCTCTAAAAAAATACAAAAAATTAGTCTGGTGTGGTGGTGCATTCCTGTAATCCCAGCTACTCGGGAGGCCGAGGTGGGAGGATCCCATGAACCCGGGACGCGGAGGTTGCAGTGAGCCGAAATCATACCACTGCACTCCAGCCTGGGGGACAGAATAAATAAATAAAATAAGGCTAAGGCCACTTCACTGTCTTACAAATTTAAAAATGGCTGTTATTACAAAAGCAGTAACTATTCCCTGCAGAATATATGTGTGTGTGTGTCTCTGTGTGTGTGTGTGTGTGTGTGTGTGTGTGTGTGTATATATATATATATATTTTTTTTTTGAGACAGAGCCTCATTCTGTCCCCCAGGCACAGGCTGGAGTTCAATGGCACCATCTCAACTCCCTGCAACTTCCGCCCCCTGGGATTAAGTGACTCTTGTGCCTCAGCCTGCAGAATAATTTAAAAGTACAGATAGGGAAATTCATTGACAGTCCACCATTACTCCTTCAAGCATCTAGTTCCTAAAGATTTTTATCAGCTTTTATATGTTCACATAAGCACATGTACTCATGCTTACAATCATGAACATAAACGTTTTCATGTTTATATGTGCACATACAGGCACCTCTGTTCTGTATCCAGCATCTAGAACATTGTACTGTCTAGCACTTAATAGGCCTTAGTGAGTATATGCTGAGTGAGTTGGCATAATATAAAATATAACATTTATATTGTAGACACTTTTGAAGCAGTTTTTATATACCTACATCATTTTAATGGCCAGATAGTATTTCTTCTACTCTATTTTCTAAGGATAAGAAAACATTTTACAGAAAGAAATATAGGGCTTGGTGGGTGGCTCACGCCTGTAATCCCAGCACTTTGGGAGGCCAAGACAGGCAGATCATTTGAGGTCAGGCGTTCAAGACCAGCCTGACCAACGTGGTGAAACCCCGTCTCTACTAAAAATACAGAAAGAGCCAGGTGCAGTAACTCACACCTGTAATCCCAGTACTTTGAGAAGCTGATGTGGGTGGATCACCTGAGGCCAGGAGTTCGAGACCAACCTGATCAACATGGTGAAACCCCGTCTCTACTAAATACAAAAACTTGGCCAGGCATGGTGGTGCATGCCTGTAATCCCAGCTACTTGGGTGGCTGAGGCAGGAGAATCGCTTGAACCCAGGAGGCAGGGGTTGTAGTGAGCCGAGATTGAGCCACTGCACTCCAGCCTGGGGGTCAGAGTGAGACCCTGTCTCCAAGAAAAAAAAGAAACATGGTATTTTGTAGGTTAGTAAATAATTGGAGAGTACAAAATAAATGCACTGGAGAACGTCTGGTTAGAGTTTTATTAAACCAAATATTGATAGTGATTGTCCTTGAACTCTTGTGTTTTCTTCTTGCAGACTTTTTGTATTTTACAAAATGTCTGTAATATACATACATTATGAAAACCATAATAACCATTAGGAGTATACCATGTGAATGTTTTGCACTTATATGTAGTGGTAATATATAATATTCATATGCACAGTACCTACATGCATACAATCCCAGCACTTTGGTTGTTTTTTTCTTTTTTCTGACACAGTCTCGCTCTGTTGCCCAGGCTGGAGTGCAGTGGCGCGATCTCAGCTCACTGCAACCTCCACCTCCTGAGTCTAAGCAATTCTCCTGCCTCAGCCTCTGGAGTACCTGGAACTACAAGCGTGCACCACCATGCCTGGCTAAATTTTTTTTTTTTTTTTTTTTTTGAGACAGAGTCTCGCTCTGTCGCCCAGGCTGGAGTGCAGTAGCACGATCTTGGCTCACTGCAAGCTTCACCTCCTGGGTTCACGCCATTCTCCTGCCTCAGCCTCCCAAGTAGCTGGGACTACAGGCACCCACCACCATGCCCGGCTAATTTTTTGTATTTTTAGTAGAGACAGGGTTTCACCGTGTTAGCCAGGATAGTCTCGATCTCCTGACCTCGTGATCTGCCCGCCTCGGCCTCCCAAAGTGCTGGGATTACAGGCATGAGCCACCGCGCCCGGCCTTTTTTTCGTATTTTTAGTAGAGACGGGGTTGGCCAGGCTGGTCTCAGAACTCCTGACCTCAAGTGATCCGCCCACCTCAGCCTCCCAAAGTGCTGGGATTATAAGCGTGAGCCACCACACCTGGCCAATCCCAGCACTTCGGGAGGCCAGGGCTTCAGGATCACTTGAGGCCAGGAGTTTGAGGAAGCCAGGAGTTTGAGACCAACCTGGGCAACATAGCCAGATCTCATCTCTATAAAAAATATTAGCCAGGTATGGTGGTACGTGCCTGTAGTCCTAGCTATGTCAGAGAATCGCTTGGACCCAGGAGTTGGAGGCTGCAGTGAGCCATGATTGTGCCACTGCACTCCAGCCTGGGCGACTGAGGGAGACCCCTGACTCAAAAAAGAAATATATATATATATATATATATATATATATATATATATATATATTCATACATAGAAATATATATATATATTCATACATAGAAATATATATATAAATAGAAATATATATATATTCATACAAAGAAATATATATATATATATATATTCACACGTAGTACTAGCTATTATAATGGCATTACTCTAAACATCCATATTCATTAATTCTTTTGTCAGACTATGCTCCAGGAAGCCCAGGTGTTTCGAGGACTTGCTTCTACGGTTTCTTTGTCTGCGGAATCAGGGAAGAGTGAAAAGGGTCAGCCACAGAATCCCAAGAAGCAAAGTCCACCAAAAAGTAAGATTTTGATGGTAGTCATAAGGGAAAGAGAATGCAAAAAGAAAATGGATTAGTCAGCCTTCAAAGCACGACTATGAGTTTTACTAGCTACATAATTTATGCTTCTTCCTTTTCAGCAGTGTCCGGATTATATGAGACAGAAGATCTGTAACAGATTTTAGACCAAACATTTCAGTAATGTCATAGTCTTTGACTCAATATTTAGCCCTGAAATGGTTTTTCCCATATTTTCTAAATGCCAAAGCCCAACCTGAAGTGAGTGATGCCTTGGGTAAAAGTTCTGTGGCATTTAGATGGCCCTGGCACAATGAGGTTGCCAGAAAACCACCTTACTTTTCATCCTCTGATGCTGAGTTTTTTTGTTTTGTTTTGTTTTGTTTCAGTCTCTTTGAGACCCATCTGTGGTTTTCCAGGCTTTGCTTAATCCCAGTCCAGGACTACATCATTGTTTTATGACTGTGGAGACGGAGCTAACAGCAGGCACGATTTTTTCCACTGTGACTCACATTGCTGATGCATGATGTTGCCAGCTCCGTACACAGTAATTTTGACTTTTTTTTTTTTTTTTTTTTTTTTTTGAGACAGAGTCTCGCTCTGGCTGGAGTGCAGGCTAGAGTGCAGGCTGGAGTGCAGTGGCACAATCTCGGCTCACTGCAAGCTCCACCTTCCAGGTTCACGCCATTCTCCTGCCTCAGCCTTCCGAGTAGCTGGGACTACAGGCGCCGGCCACCACGCCCAGCTAATTTTTTGTATTTTTAATAGAGGCGGGGTTTCACTGTGTTAGCCAGGATGGTCTCGATCTCCTGACCTCATGATCCGCCCGCCTCTGCCTCCCAAAGTGCCGGGATTACAGGCGTGAGCCACTGCGCCCGGCCATTTTGACTTTTATCACCAGTTTTTGTACCTTTTTTTTTCCCCCTCCCTGAATACCAGTGCAGCATATACTCACTGAAGGAGAATAAGGAATGCAACAGTGTATTTTAAATGCTTCTCTTCCGGGAATAATTTTATTTTCTACTCACTGCTCATTATTGATGATTGATTATGGTCCAAGTCCATTGCAGTTAGCCTTAATTGTTATGACCCTAGTTTACTCTTGAAAGAACATGTGTGCAGGCCAGGCACAGTGGCTCATGTCTGTAATCCCAGCACTTTGGGAGGCCCGAGGCGGGCAGATCACCTGAGCTCACGAGTTCGAGACCAGCCTGGCCAACATGGCAAAAGCCTGTCTCTACTTAAAATATAAAAATTAGCTGGGGTGTGGTGGTGCGGGCCTGTAATCCCATCTACTCAGGAGGCTGAGGCAGGAGAATTGCTTGTACCCCAGAGGAGGAGTGAGCTGAGATCATACCACTGCATTCCAGCCTGGGCGACAAAGTGAGACTCTGTCTCAAAAAAAGAAAACAAACAAACAAAAACCATGCAGCACAAACTGTTTCTAAATCTTTAATTCTTTTTTTTTTTTGAGACGGAGTCTCACTCTGTTGCCCAGGCTGGAGTGCAGTGGCATGGTCTCAGCTCACTGCAACCTCCGCCTCCTGGGTTGAAGCGATTCTTCTGCCTCAGCCTCCCGAGTAGCTGGGACTACAGGCATGTGCCACCACGTCAGGCTAATTTTTTGTATTTTTAGTAGAGATAGGGTTTCACCATGTTAGCCAGGATGGTCTCAATCTCCTGACCTCATTATCCACCCGCCTCGGCCTCCCAAAGTGTTGGGATTACAGGCATGAGCCACTGCGCCCGGCCGAAATCTTTAATTCTTCTTTTTTTTTTTTTTTTGAGATGGAGTCCCGTTCTGTTGCCCAGGCTAGAGTGCAGTGGCGCAATCTCGGCTCACTACAACCTCCGCCTCCTGGGTTCATGCCATTCTCCTACCTTAGCCTCCTGAGTAGCTGGGACTACAGGCACCCACCACCACCATGCCTGGCTAATTTTTTACATTTTTAGTAGAGACGGGGTTTCACCATGTTAGCCAGGATGGTCTCGATCTCCTGACCTTGTGATCCGCCCGCCTTGGCCTCCCAGAGTGCTGGGATTACAGGCATGAGCCACCGTGCCTGGCCCTAAATCTTTAATCATTATATGGGGTTATAGAATGATAATTGAGTTTGGTCTTATTTTCATCAATATACTATTTTCTCAGTTTGAATGTTTGAAAGTATTTAGATTCTTTTGTTTTCTTCCTCCTTGGTCTGTGCACAGAACACTGGTAAGTTTTTAAATATTTGTATTTATACAAAGAGAGTGCCAGCCCCTGACTGCCTCTCACAGTGTGTCAACTTGAGGCTTGGATTCCACGGGAATGTTATTTAGTTTTGTGCTATGAGTCTTGCCTCGTTTTTCAATCATTGTTTTTTTCTCTTCTTCCTTTTATGTTATTTGTTTTAAGAGAGGGGCTCTGGCTGTCTCTCCCAGCTGGAGTGCAGCGGCACAATCATAGCTCACTACAGCCTCAAACTCCTGAGCTCAAGCAATCCTCCCACCTCAGCCTCCTGAGTAGCTGAGACTACAGGCACATACCACCACGCCTGGAATATCCCTGGCATGTTTTGTTGATGTTGTTGTTTATTTTTTGAAATAGAGTCTTGCTCTGTCACCCAGGCTGGAGTACAGTGGCACAATCATAGCTCACTGCAGCCTCGACCTTCCAAGCTCAAGTGATCCTCCCACCTCAGCCTCTGGAGTAGCCAGGACTACAGGTGCACACCATCACACCCTGGCTAACATTTTAATTTTCCATAGAGACGAAGTCTCACTATATTGCCTAGACTGGTTTTGAATTCCTGGGCTCAAGCAATCTCCCTGCCTCAAACTCCCATAGTATTGGGATTACAGGCATGAGCCACTGTGTCCAGCCTACCTGGCATGTTTTTGACATTCTCTAAATGTTTACTGATGAACAATTCCTTGAATTTCATTACTAACATTATCCTCTCCTTTGGTGAATTTTAGTCTGTGTCTGCAATCCTACATCATAGACTTATGAATTTGGATTAAATGGATTTTAAAATATCATAGCAGAGCCAAAGAGCCCCCTTTTTAGATACATGTGTCTGTGTGTGAGTGGAAACGGAGTGCTTCATTCTGTGGCCATCTGGGGTGTGGTTTGGGGAGGGGAACACTGACCTGGGAGTGGGCCCTGGGCTCTCATGGAGCTCCTGCCTCTGGCCTTGACGGGCCCTGCAGGCCTCTGAGCCTCAGTTCCTTTGTGCTTAAGCAGGATGAGCATGCCAGCCTCGCTGGGTGGTTGTGAGACTGGCTGCAGTGGGATACACGTAGCTACTGTGCACCCTGCAGAGAGCTCTCAGGTGGGAGGACAGTGTTCAGAACTAAGCTCATCAATACACAGAACAGTTGTATCTCGTAATTTTTTTTTTTTTTTTTTTTTTTTGAGACGGAGTTTTGCTCTTTTTGCCCAGGCTGGAGTGCAGTGGCGCGATCTCGGCTCACCACAACCTCTGCCTCCCTGATTCAAGCAATTCTTCTGCCTCAGCCTCCCAAGTAGCTGGGATTACAGGCATGCGCCACCACGCCTGGCTAATTTTTTTTTTTTTTTTGCGATAAAGTCTCACTCTGTCCCCAGGCTAGAGTGCAGTGGCACGATCTCGGCTCACTGCAACCTCCGCCTCCCAGGTTCAAGCCATTCTCCTGCCCCATCCTCCCAAATAGCTGGGACTACAAGTGCCCGCCACCATACCCAGCAAATTTTTCTATTTTTAGTAGAGACAGGGTTTCACTATGTTAGCCAGGTTGGTCTTCATCTCTTGACCTCGTGATCCACCTGCCTTGGCCTCCCAAAGTGCTGGGATTACAGGCGTGAGCCACCGCACCCGGCCAATTTTTTGTATTTTTTAGTAGAGACAGGGTTTCTGCATGTTGGCCAGGCTGGTTTTGAACTCCCAACCTCAGATGATCCTCCTGCCTCGACCTCCCAAAGTTGCTGGGATTGCAGGCGTGAATCACCGTGCCCAGCCATGTATCTCATAATTTTTAAAAGAATTCCTGTACAGGCTGTGGGCATGGGGGTTCACGCCTATAATCCCAGAACTTTGGGAAGCTGAGGCGGGAGGATCAGTTGAGTTCAGCAGTTTGAGACAAGCCTGAGCAACATAGTGAAAACCCATCTCTAGAAAAAACTTTAAAAAGTAGCAGGGTATGGTAGTGTGCACCTGTGGTCCTAGTTACTCAGGAGGCTGAGGTGAGAGGATCATTTGAGCCCAGGAGGTCGAGGTTGCAGTGAATTATGATTGCATCATCCATCGTGGGTGATAGAGTGAGACCTTGTCTCAACAAAAATAAATACTGAGTCCAGGTGTGGTGGCTCACGCCTGTAATCCCAGCACTTTGGGAGGCCAAGGCGGGCTGATCACTTGAGGTCAGGAGTTCGAGAACAGCCTGGCCAATATGGTGAAACCCCCATCTCTACTAAAAATACAAAAATTAGCTGGGCATGGTGGCGGGCGCCTGTAATCCCAGCCGCTCAGGAGGCTGAGGCAGGAGAATCGCTTGAACCCAGGACACAGAGCTTGCAATGAGCTGAGACTGTGCCATTGCACTGCTTCCTGGGCGTTGCAGCGAGACTCCATCTCAAAACAAACAAACAAACAAAAAATCCCTGTACAAAGAAAAATAAATAATGCTTGTAAGTGGACACGTGCAGGCCCATATTTTCCCCTGAAGTGTTGGTAGTTGGTAAGTGTAAGACACAGAGGAACTTCTCACCCTCCATGGCACATTGCCAGATCAAACCTTTCTCAGCCAGAAGTGGCTTTGGAAGCTCTAACAGAAGTTTCCGGCATGCAAGTGAAGGTACCCAAAGCTCTCATCCTTGGAATCACATCTCTAGTCAGAGTGTCTGCCACAGGACAAGACTCTGGGGCGGTGGGACATGCTGTGCCTTATTTCATCAGAGGTGTCCAGCTTTCCCAAACACGTGCATTCTCCCTGAGGAAGGCTGCCGGCACAGATGTCGGGGGCTGGATGTTCTTGGAGGTGCACCTTGGGGAACCGCCGGGCTCTCCAGCTTGCTGCTTTCCTTGAATCCAGTACCCAGGCCTAATTTTGCAACAGTAATAAATTGTTGACTGAGTAATTTCTGTGTAGCTTTTTGAAGAGTATGTCCAGAAGCCAAAGTTAATTATCCATTTGAAGTCCTTGTTTCAGTTTTAAAAGTGAGGAATATCTGGAAATAGAAATTTCACTTAATTTCTATTTACACACAGTATAAATAATGGCTCAGTAAAAAAATAGGCACAGTGGCTCACGCCTGTAATCCCAGCACTTCGGGAGGCTGAGGCAGGTGGATCACCTGGGGTCAGGACGAGACGAGCCTGACCAACATTGTGAAAGCCTGTATCTACTAAAAATACAAAAAAAATTAGCCGGGCGTGGTGGTGCATGACTGTAACCCCAGCTACTCAGGAAGCTGAGGCAGGAGAATCGCTTGAACCCAGGAGGTGGAGGTTGCAGTGAGCCAAGATCACGCCATTGCACTCTAGCCTGGGCAAAAAGAGTGAAACTCCATCTCAAAAAGAAATTACCCAGGCGTGGTGGCACACAACTGTAGTACCAGCTACTCGGGAGGCTGAGGCAGGAAGATCACTTGAGGCCAGGAGGTGGAGGTTTCACTGAGCTGAGATTTGCACCACTGCACTCCAGCCTGGGTGACTGAGCTAGACTCCATCTCAAAAAAAAAAAAAGAAAACGAAATTTTATGTATCCAATTATAACAAGCAGTGCCAGGCACTGTTCTAAGCACTTTTCCCATATCTCATCTTCCCCAGTCCTCAACAACCCAGGGAGTAGATGCTACTGTTATCCCCATGTCATAGACAAGGAAGGTGAGGTGTGGAGGGACTGAGCTGCCTGAGTCATGCAGTGTCCACACAGGTGTCAGCGGAGAAGTCTGGATTTGAACCCAGGCATTCTGGCAGTGCAATTTATATTTTAATCACTGTGCTGTCTTCCTTCTGAAAATTCTTGATTCTCGTGTGTTTATTTAAAAATAAAATGCCGGGCACGGTAGCTCACGCCTGTAATCCCAGCACTTTGGGAGGCCAAGGCGGGCAGATCACTTGAGGTAGGGAGTTTGAGACCAGCCTGACCAACATGGAGAAACCGTGTCTCTACTAAAAATACAAAATTAGCTGGGTGTGGTGGCACATGCCTGTAATCCCAGCTACTCGGGAGGCTGAGGCGGGAGAATTGCTTGAACCCGGGAGGCAGAGGTTGCGGTGACTTGAGATCGCGCCATTGCACTCCAGCCTGGGCAACAAGAGTGAAACTCCATTTCAAAAGAAAAATTAGATAAATAAAGAAATAAAATAGGTAAAAATAAAAAAAAAAACTTTTTATAGTGAAACACCTATAGAAGTTTCCATTACCATATAAAATTTGAGTAACTTTATTCTTTAATGTAATGTTTAAATGCACCTCTGTTTCTGAATGTGCCTTGTTTCCAAAGTTAGTTTTGTGATATTTTGACAAGATTTGGAAGTATTTTAAGGTTGCTAATCCATGTTTCACACCCTAACCCTTTTGACTTTTGATAGGGGGATCACTAAAAACTTGAAGGCCGTGCCCTCACTTTTCAACTAAGCAGAAAAGAGATTCAGGAAATTTGCGTTCTATTTTGAGAGGCGATAGGGAAGCAACAAGGCGAACTCCTGCTTTCACTAATTACTAGTACAGTATTTGTAAACCTTTATTTTACATAGTTTGTTACGGTCTCTGAGAGAAGAGAAACAGTCTCTGAAAGTCCCCGTCTTCGGCTGTGAGATAGGCCTACGCAGCTAGTCTTAGGTCGGTAGTTTTGTGTTTTATTATACGGTCATCCTTCAGTATCTGAGGGAATTGGTTCTAGGCCACCCCTCCCACCAGGATTCCAAAATGTGCAGATGCTCAAGTCGCTGATATACAGTGATGCAGTATTTGCATATCACCTAAGTACATCCTCCTGTATACTTTAAATCGTCTCTAGATTACTTATAATACCTCATACAATGTAAATGCCATGTAAATAGTTGTTGTATTGTTTAGGGAATAATGTCAAGGAAAAAAGTTTGTACATGTTCAGTACCAAAGCAGATGATTTTCTGAACATTTTCCATCTCAGTTGGTTGCTTGGTGGGTTTCTGTGGGACCCGTCTTAGGATGATTGCATTGAAGATACCATCAGTAATAGGTAATGTGTCATGAAATGTCTGTAATTTTGACAGAGTTTTAAGTTGTTTTGTTAAATAATATTCCTCTTTATGCCATTTCCTAGATGTAGTGGAACCAAAGGAGAGGGGCAAGCTCCTAGCCACCCAGACAGCAGCTGAATTGTCTAAAAACTTATCTTCACCCAGTTCTTACCCGCCAGCTGTGAACAAGGGCGGGAAGGTAGCTAGTCCCAGTCCCAGTGGCAGCGTGCTGTTCACAGATGAAGGGGTTCCGAAATTTTTGTCAAGAAAGACTTTGGTAGAGTTTCCACAGAAAGTTCTGTCTCCATTCAGAAAACAGGGCTCTGATTCAGAAGCTCGTCAGGTGGGTCGGAAAGTGACGTCGCCTTCATCTTCATCCTCGTCTAGCTCCTCTGATTCTGAATCTGATGACGAGGCTGACGTTTCAGAGGTCACTCCTCGAGTGGTGAGCAAAGGCAGAGGGGGGCTTCGAAAACCGGAGGCCTCTCGTTCCTTTGAAAACAGAGCCCCCCGAGTTACAGTATCAGCAAAAGAGAAAACCTTGCTGCAGAAGCCGCATGCGGACATCACTGATCCAGAGAAGCCCCACCAGCCAAAGAAGAAAGGGCCCCCTGCTAAGCCATCAGAAGGCAGGGAAGATGCGAGACCAAAAACCACAATCCCCAGATCTCAAGTAGATGAAGAGTTTTTGAAGCAAAGTTTAATGGAAAAACAATTGCAGAAAACATTTAGATTAAATGAAATAGATAAAGAAAGCCAAAAGCCATTTGAAGTTAAAGGACCCTTACCTGTCCACACAAAATCAGGGTCGTCTGCGCCACCGAAGGGCAGCCCAGCACCTGCTGTGCTGGCAGAAGAGGCCAGAGCAGAGGGGCAGCTGCAAGCCAGTCCTCCTGGGGCAGCAGAGGGGCATCTGGAAAAATCCGTGCCAGAGCCCCAGCGCAAGGCAGCCCCTCCCTTGCCCAGAAAGGAAACCTCAGGGGTGCAGGGAATAGAAGGGCACCTGAAGGCTGGAGAGGCAATCGTGGAAGATCAGATACCACCAAGCGATTTGGAGACAGTTCCTGTTGAGAATAACCACGATTTCCATGAAAAGACAGCAGCGCCGAAGCTTGAGGCCGAGGGCGAGGCCATGGAAGACGCAGCCACACCAGGGGACGACCGAGGCGGCACTCAGGGTATACCTTGACTCGCGCTCCCAAGTGCGCCCTGTCCCTTAGGGTAGTGAGGCAAAAGAACTAATTTACATATGCTTGTAGAGCAGTGTTACAATTAATCAAATTCTGTACTAGAAATATGACCTGTAACGCTGCCTCAGCGAAGCAGAAAAGTATGTCTTAATTGTGGACAATCCACCCTTATATTCAGAATCCCTAAAATATTTAACGTTCTTTTTTTTTTGTTTTTTTTTTTTTTGAGATGGAGTCTTGCTCTGTTGCCCAGGCTAGAGTGATCTCTGCTCACTACAACTTCCATCTCAAGCAATTCCCCTGCCTCAGCCTCCCCAGTAGCTGAGATTACAGACGCAGGCCACCACACCTGGCTAATTTTTTTGTATTTTTAGTAGAGACGGGGTTTCACCATGTTGGCCAGGCTGGTCTCGAACTCCTGACCTCAGGCAATCCACCCGCCTCGGCCTCCCAAAGTGCTGGGATTACAGGCGTGAGCAACCGCACCTTGCTTAACCTTCATTTTTTTTTTTTTTTTTTTTTTTTGAGACAGAGTCTTGCTCCGTCACCAGGCTGGAGTGCAATGATGCGATCTTGGCTCACTGCAGCCTCTGCCTCCCAGGTTCAAGCCATTCTCCTGCCTCAGCCTCCTGAGTAGCTGGGATTACAGGCGCCCACCACCACTCCCAGCTAATTTTTGTATTTTTAGTAGAGACGGGGTTTCACCATGTTGGCCAGGACGGTCTCGATCTCCTGACCTCATGATCAGCCTGCCTCGGCCTCCCAAAGTGCTGGGATTACAGGCAGGAGCCACCGCCCCCGGCCCCCAACCTTCATCTGAAAGAGTATGTCCGTGGCACTCTTGACTATTTCTTAACCAGTATAATTTTTGAAAACTGGCAGCTTAACATTGTCACCACTGACTTTTGAAGGTGTCCAAGTGTTCATTGATGACCTTGTGGGGCATCTCACTAAGTGAAAAGGGGAGCCTCCGGTTTAATTTGCATAGGTGAAGAGCAGTAGCTAGTCACTTGGCGTGAGAGTCTTTGGGTAAACTAGATGCTTACTTTTAGCATCCTGTGCTCAGGGCAGATTCACAGTTCAGGAATTAAAGCAGTAAGTATTGTACAGGGCAGCCGCTGCATACGCTTCCTTTCCCCTGGACAGCATTTCCTTCTCCGGTTAACTGAAAACACATATGGGCTGCTTTACTATTCTAGAAAAAATTTTATGAAGGGTTTTTTTTTTTTTTTTTTTGACATGGGTTTTGCTCTTGTTGCCCAGGCTGGAGTACAATGGCGCAATCTCGGCTCGCTGTAACCTCCGCCTCCTGGGTTCAAGTGATTCTCCAGCCTCAGCCTCCAGAGTAGCTGGGATTACAGGTGTGTGGTACCACCCCCGGCTAATTTTTGTATTTTTAGTAGAGACGGGGTTTTACCATGTTGGCCAGGCTGGTCTCGAACTCCTGACCTTGGGTGATCCACTTGCCTCGGCCTCCCAAAGTGCTGGGATTACAGGCATGAGACACTGTGCCTAGCGTATGAAGGCTTTTAAAGGGCAACAGCATTTATTCCTATTATGTTACCATTTTTTTTTTTTTGGAGATGGAGTCTCACTCTGTCACCCAGGCTGCAGTACAGTGGCGTGATCTCGGCTCACTGCCAGCTCCACCTCCCAGGTGCAAACAATTCTCCTGCCTTAGCTTCCTGAGTAGGTGCCACTACAGGTGCCTGCCACCACACCTGGCTAATTATTGTATTTTTAGTAGAGACAGCGTTTTGCCATGTTGGTCAGGCTGGTTTCGAAGTCCTGACCTCAGGTGATCCACCTGCCTCTGCCTCCCAAAGTGCTGGGATTTCAGGCATGAGCCACTGTGCCCAGCTATGTTACCATTTTCTTGAGCACTACACTTGATAAGATGCAATGTGCTTTAGGTGGGTCGTGGCAAACATGAAAAGGCAAGCTTCCATTTTAGAATCCATGGCTCTTCTTGAAGACTTCTCTAAAATGCATGATCCCTAACAAGCGCGGCTCCGTCCTGTGTCTGCTCTCCATCCTCTGTACTGCCGCCCCTTGCCTTATGTGCCTTACGTGATGCCTTCTTGTTCTTGGTTCGTTATGCGACAGGGTCTATGTGTTTCCCCCCCTCTCCGTCTGCTCTTTGATCAGTACGCCAAGTGCCGGTGCTTGCCAGACTTCCCAGACCTCAGGAACTGCATTTCCTGATGCTGCTGCTTTCACTCCTCCTGCTCTAAAACAGAGACGAATAACACAACTCGCAGGATAAAAACAGAATTGGGAGTTTTCAGATTGCAAACCTTTCTGAAGAGAAAGTTCTAATATTTCATGGATGTGTTATTTCTTAAATATCTTCTGTGCGCATGCACGCAGCCCACCTTGCAGAGCTGTGTCTGTGTGGGGCCACGGTCTCACTAGGCAGTCCGTGCCCCAGTATTGGCCTTCCAGGTAGAGTGGTTTTAGATTAGAGTTTTGTAACCCACGTCTTGGTGAGTTATCACCCTCCCTATAGTAACTAAAATAATACGTTCTTCTTTGAAGGTGTCCCTACACCACACCAAAGATACTCAGCTTGTGGAGATTGGAACGATGCCAGCTCTTTAAATAAGACATCGTTTTTGCTTAACATAACTTAAAAATGAAAAACAGAGCTTTTGATATTAATTGAAATAGTGAGAAAATAAATGTATTTAGGTTATTTTTTTGTGGAGCATGAATGGAAGTTAAGACAGACCTAATGACCTGATTTCCAGAAATTGAGTCAGTACAAATCTTAACCCAAACATCAGCCTGTGTTCCCATGCTGGTTTTGATTTTGCCATTATGTTATATTGTGTGTCCTACTGCAGGAGACCAGTACTTCTTTTGCCTCAACCCCTACTTGTAGTTTAGAATTACGAACTGTTTAAATGCTGTGTTGTTGTTATTAGAATTTATCTAATTTTCTTGTATCAGAGATTCAGAAGGCTCCTTTAGTTTAAGCTTTTCAAAAAAAAATTTTTTTTTGACAGTCTTGCTCTGTCCCACAGGCTGGAGTGCAGTGATGTGATCTCAGCTCACTGCAACCTCCACCTCCCAATCTCAAGCGATCCTCCCACCTCAGCCTCCTGAGTAGCTGGAGACTACAGGTTTGCCACCATACCCTGCTAATTTTTTTTTTTTGGGCGGAGAGTCTCACTTTGTCACCAGGCTGGAGTGCAGTGATGCAATCTCAGGTCATTGCACTGTCTGCCTCCTGGATTCAAGCAATTCTTGTGCCTCAGCCTCCTAACATAGCTGGGATTACAGGAGTATGCTACCACACCTGCTAACTTTTGTAACTTTAGTGGAGACGGGGTTTCACCTTGTTGGCCAGGCTGCTCTTAAACTCCTGGCCTCAAGCAATCTGCCCGCCTCAGCCTCTCAGAGTGCTGGGATTACAGGCGTGAGCCACTGCTCCTGGCCCCTGCTAACTTTTTATTATTTGTAGAGACAGAGTCTCATTATTTTGCCCAGAATGATCTAGAACTCCTGAGCTCAAGCAATCCTCCCACCTTGGCCTCCCAAAGTGCTGGGATTATGGGCGTGAGCCACCATGCCCAGCCCAGATTTCTAATAGAGGTAGATTTTATCATGCATCTCTAAGTTACTTGAAAGTCCTGCCATAATTGTTCTAGTCATTTTCAAACTTTTGAGAAGCCTAGAAGTATACAAACTAAGATGTTAAGACACGTTGTATGGCCTGGCACAGTGTCTCATGCCTGTAATCCCAGCACTTTGGGAGGTCGAGGTGGGCAGATCACTTGAGGTCAGGAGATCGAAACCACCCTGGCCAACATGGTGAAACCCTGTCTCTACTAAAAATACAAAAATTAGCCAGGCGTGGTGGCAGACACCTGTAATCCCAGCTACTCGGGAGACTGAGGCAGGAGAATCAGTTGAACCCGGGAGGTGGAGGTTGCAGTGAGCTGAGACCGCACCATTGCACTCCAGCCTGGGCAACAGAGCGAGACTCTATCTCAGAAAAAACACATTAGGCCGGGCGCCGTGGCTCACACCTGTAATCCCAGCACTTTGGGAGGCCGAGACGGGCGGATCACAAGGTCAGGAGATTGAGACCATCCTGGCTAACACAGTGAAACCCCATCTCTACTAAAAATACAAAAAATTAGCCGGGCGTGGTGGCAGGCGCCTGTAGTCCCAGCTACTCGGGAGGCTGAGGCAGGAGAATGGCGTGAACCTGGGAGGCGGAGCTTGCAGTGAGCAGAGGTCGCGCCACTGCACTCCAGCCTGGGCGACAGAGCGAGACTCCGTCTCAAAAAAAAAAAAAAAAAAAGAAAAAACACATTGTAATAACTATTCCATTTCTTAAATTGGTAAGGCCGTACGTTTTAGAATAAACTTCCAAGTAATATCTTTCTTTTTCTTTACTGTAGCTTTTGTAGGCTTTTCTTTTTTAATTAGACAATTTGTTCCTCACAGATAGGGTTGATGAAGAATGCTTGGTAGATAAGCGCCTGTGTGTGAGCCGAGTCATTCATAAAGAGCTGTCCTTGTGTTGGTCTCATGGGCATTGTGTTTCCTCCACAGAGCTGGCCCCAGCGCCTGCTGAGCCGTTTGACAACACTACCTACAAGAACCTCCAGCATCATGACTACACCATGTACACCTTCTTAGACCTAAACCTCGAACTCTCAAAATTCAGGATGCCTCAGCCCTCCTCAGGCCGGGAGTCACCTCGACACTGAGGGCCCTCGGTGTGAAGATGAACCTTCCACCGTCTTCACTGCATCCTGGAGTGCAAAAATAAAATCCACTCAAGAGTCACAAAGCCCACTGTGCAGAATTGGTTTCACTTTTACTTTTTTTTTTTTTTTTTTTGAGACAGGGTCTCACTCTGTCACCCAGGCTGTAGTGCAGTGGCACATTCTTGGCTCACTGCAACTTCCGCAACTTCCACCTCCCAGGTTCAAGTGATTCTCCCACCTCAGCCTCCCGAGTAGGTGGTACTACAGGTACTCACCACCAGGCCCAGCTAATTTTTGTATTTTTAGTAGAGACAGGGTTTCACCATGTTGGCCAGGCTGGTCTCGAACTCCTGACCTCAGATGATCTGCCCACCTCGGCCTCCCAAAGTGCTGGGATTACAGGCGTGAGCCACTGCGCCCGGCCACTTTCACACTTTTTACAGTGAGTGGTGAATTAGCAACAGTAATGCTGATTATCCAACATATATTTTGGAATATCTACTATGTGCAAGGAATTTTTCTTAAACTTTAAGGTTGCGGATCACTGGGCAAATCCATATAATTAGAGAATTTTAAGTGCTTTAGAGCGGTGTGATTCTACTGTGCTCAGCCTAGTCAATTTAGCATTAACCTGATTATCAGCTGAGTATCAATAATGTAATAGTGACTTTTATTTTTTTTGAGATGGAGTCTCACTCTGTTGCCCAAGCTGGAGTCCAGTGGCACAATCTCGACTCGCTGCAACCTCTGCCTCCTGGGTTCAAGCAATTCTCCTGCCTCAGCCTCCTGAGTAGCTGGTACTACAGGCTCACGCCATCATGTCTGGCTAAATTTTTTTGTATTTTTAGGAGAGGTGGGGTTTCATCATCTTAGCCAGGCTGGTCTTAAACTCCTGACCTCATGATCTACCTGCCTCGGCCTCCAAAATTCTGGGATTATAGGCGTGAGCCACCGCACCCAACCAGTAATAGTGACTTCTAATCCTACAGCCCTGGTTTTTGATCATTAGAAACAGGAGTTTTGGCCAGTTGCAGTGGATAATTCCTGTAATCCCAGCACTTTGGTAGGGTGAGGCGGGTGGAGCACCTGAGGTCAGGAGTTTGAGACCAGCCTGGCCAACATAGTGAAACCCCATCTCTACTAAAAATACAAAAATTATCCGGGTGTGGTGGCGTGTGCCTGTAATCCCAGCTACTCAAGAGGCTGAGGCAGGAAAATCACTTGAACCCGGGAGGCGGAGGTTGCAGTGAGCAGAGATTGCACCATTGCACTCCAGCCTGGGCAACAAGAGCAAAACTCCGTCTCAAAAAAATAAAGTTCTTCCCTTAGAACTAGTCCTGTTGGGCTAGTCTTTCTGGGATTTTGGTCTACTCTCCTCCACCCATGGGAAGGGCTTAAAACCCAATAGCCAGCACCAAGCACAGTTCTGCATTTTGTAGCTATCATTGCAGATGACTTCTTGATAGTCCATCTGGTGGCAATACAGTGGTCACCCACGGGGCCATTGTTTGGGTCTATGTGATTCCCACATTCTGTGGGAGGCCAGGTGCGGTGGCTCACGCCTGTAATCCCAGCACTTTGGGAGGCCAAGGCGGGCGGATCACGAGGTCAGGAGATCGAGACCATCCTGGCTAACACGGTGAAACCCCGTCTCTACTAAAAATACAAAAAATTAGCCGGGGGTGGTGGCAGGCGCCTGTAGTCCCAGCTGCTCAGGAGGCTGAGGCAGGAGAATGGCGTGAACCTGGGAAGCGGAGCTTGCAGTGAGCCGAGATCGCGCCACTGCACTCCAGCCTGGGCGACAGAGTGAGACTCCGTCTCAAAAAAAAAAAAGTGCTGTCGGAAACAGCAGTGTGGATGGGACTTATTCTGTGTTTGGAATTGTTTCCTTAAGGTGGATTTCCAGAAACAGATGTGATAAATCACAGAAAATGAGCATTAGTGCTGCTTTCATTCCTGTTAAATTTTTTGTTTGTTTTTTGGTTTTTTGAGACAGAATTTTGCTCTTGTTGCCCAGGCTGGAGTGTAATGGTGCAATCTCGGCTCACTGCAACCTCAGCCTCCTGGGTTCAAGCAATTCCCCTGCCTCAGTCTACTGAGTAGCTGGGATTACAGGTCCCTGCCACCACGCCTGGCTAATTTTTGTATTTTTAGTATAGATGGGGTTTTGCCATGTTGGCCAGGCTGGTCTCCAACTCCTGACCTCAGGTGATCCACCTGCCTTGGCCTCCCAAAGTGCTGGGATTGCAGGCGTGAGCCACTGTGCTTGGCCTCCTGTTAGATTTTTAAACCGGTTTAATACATGCGCGTTAAAGAATTATTTTACCTCCTTTGACATTTTTCCTGTCACCTAGACCTTGACATCTTTCTAATTGTTTGCTCTCTTCCACCTGGGACAAATGCCCTTGGACTGGAGGAGATAGTGTGTAAATCCAATCCAGCCCTTGCTAATTACAGATTCTTGCCTTGATGTTTGCTGTCTTCAGGTAACTGAAGAGTGGCGGGTGATGGGTCAGCTTTTCTCACTCTGCTTCCAGCACACGCATTGTGTTTTAACAGGTTAGATTCCCCTGCCAGTCTCTCGACTTGTATTAAAAGCCTGGGGAAGTGCTCTCTGGCCTGCAGCTCTCCATCCACTGGGGTCTTACTGTGGCCCCAGTACCTGCCCACAGGAAACAGTCCAAAGTTTGTAAAATGAAGGCAGTGGCACATAATTTACTACACCCCATAGGGAAGCTGTGTGACATCTAAATTGTACCAGATTAATTTCTCAGTGGCAAACTTTTTCTGTAAAGTGCCAGATAGCAAATATTTTAGACTTTGTGAAGCACATCCAGTCCCTGTTGCAGTCTTTTTTTCATTACTCTTTAGCCAAGTGTGGTAGCATGCTCCTGTACTACTTGGGAGACTGAGGCACGAGGATCACCTGAGCCCAGGAATTCAAGACTGCAGTGAGCTATGATCACACCACTGCACTCAAGCCTGGGCAACAAAGTGAGACCCCGTCTCTTAAAGAAAAGAAAAAAAAATTAGCTTACACAAAGGGGCAGGAAGCAGGGTTTGTCTGTCAGGCTATAGTTTGTCGACCCAGTATTAAAGGGATAATTTTAATTTAATAAACGAGCTGGCCAGAGATAGGATTAAAATAAGTGGGTGTTTTAGCCGGGTGTGGTGGCTCAAGCCTGTAATCCCGGCATTTTGGGGGGCCGAGGCGGGCGGATCACGAGGTCAGGAGATTGAGACCATCCTGGCTAACATGGTGAAACCCCGTCTCTACTAAAAATACAAAAAATTAGCCGGGCGTGGTGGTGGGCGCCTGTAGTCCCAGCTACTCGGGAGGCTGAGGCAGGAGAATGGCATGAACCTGGGGGGTGGAGCTTGCAGTGAGCCGAGATCACGCCACTGCACTCCAGCCTGGGCGACAGAGCAAGACTCCGTCTCAAAAAATAAATAAATAAATAAATAAAATAAAATAAGTGGGTGTTTTAAGTGCTCAGCTTCCTTGGTTCTACCACCTTCTCTCCCTGACCCTCCTTCCCTTTCCCCCTGGCCTTGGCCTTTATTCTAGAACGGATCTGAAGCAATAGCATATGAAAAATTCACAACTGCTAAAACAGTGTTCCTTCTAGTGTAATTTTCACTCTTACAGACCTGTCTGTCGTAAACATCATTTGAAATGCCTACTATGTGCTAAGCACTGTGCCTCAGCCATGGGTTCCGACGTCATCAAGACAGCCTGCCTTCTCTGAGTGTACCGCTTGGGAAAGGGGGCAGCTGAGAGACAGGTGCATGGCGATGTGCCGGATAACAGACGTAGAAGACAGAGGCCGGGGAGCTGTCTGGGGAGAGGCAAAGATGGGGATTCATCAGAGAAGGCTTTGAAGGACATGATGCCTAACCCGGATGTCGAAAGGGATTTTGCCAGGAGCACAGGGCATTGGTGGAGGAAGCCCTGGAGGGCAGTCCTCAAGGCCTCTGGATGGGTGTGAGAGGCACCGGCGCTGAAGCAGCATCTGGGTGTGAGGAAGCCACAGCCCCTTGGCTCTCCACTGCAGTCTCAGAGCAGCCTCAGGCTGAGTAAGTGGCTGAGGCCAATCCTTTAGGAAAGGCCGCCACGTCCAGCTAATTTTTGTGTTTATACTAGAGTCAGGATTTCACCATTTTGGCCAAGCTGGTCTCAAACTCCTGGCTTCAAGCTATCTCTCCCCCTCGGCCTCCCAAAGTGCAGGGATTACAGCAGGAGCCACCGTGCTGGCCCATATATGCCATCTTTCACCTGCCTGTATTCAGAGACTGTCACCTCCTCAAGCCCTTTGTGGGAGGAAAACTAGACAGTGAAATCCAGCCAAATGAGAGACGAACTAACATTAAAAATTCAAAAATTGGGTCAGGCACGGTGGCTCACGTTTGTAATCCCAGCACTTTGGGAAGCCGAGATGGGTGGATCACCTGAAGTCAGGAGTTTGAGACCAGCCTGGCCAACATGGCGAAACCCAGTCTCTACTAAAAATACAAAATTAGCTGGGCATGATGGCGGGCGCCTGTAATCCCAGCTACTTGGGAGGCTATGGCAGTAAAATCGCTTAAACCTGGGAGGCAGAAGTTGCAGTGAGCCGAGACCACGCCATTGCACTCCAGCCTGGGCAACAAGAGCGAAAGTCCATCTCAAAAAAAAAAAAAAAAAATCAAGAATTGAAGGCTACAGTAGTACTGGGGCAGACCTTAGAACCTATTTGCCTGTGAATTAAGGCTAAACAACTATGGAGATTACAAGACAGAATGAGAGTGTTATAAACCCTAACAAGTAAACAGAAGATAAACCAAGAACCTGGAGGACACAAATGGGAGCTTGGGAGGTAGCCCAGAACTCCCCCGCTCCTCCGTCAGAGCAAATGAGTCAGCACTGTGTGGAAGAGACACTTGGCAGGGTGGAGATGAGAAATGTAAAATAGAAACGTGGAGGCCAGACGTGGTGGCTCACACCGGTAATCCCAGCACTGTGGGAGGCCGAAGTGGGCAGATCACCTGCGGTCAGAAGTTCGAGACCAGCCTGGCCAACATAGTGAAACCTCGTCTCTACTAAAAGCCCAAAAATTAGCCGAGCATCATAGCGCTGGCCTATAATCTCAGTTACTTGGGAGACTGCAGCAGGAGAATTGCTTGAACCTGGGATGAGGAGGGTGCGGTGAGCCAAGATCACGCCACTATACTCCAGCCTGGCCAACAGAGTGAGACTCCGTCTCTAAATAAATAAATAAAATAAAAAGCAACTCTTGGCCAGGCACATTGGCTCGTGCCTGGAATCACAGCACTTTGGGAGGCTGACATGGGAGGGTCACGAGCTCAGATGTTCGAGACCCGCCTGGGCAACATAGTGAGACCCTGTCTCAAAATAAACAAATAAAAAATAAAAATGAAGAAGCAACTCTTAGCGTTATACGATAGGGCAGGGGAAAAAAAGAAAAAAGAAACGACTCTTCTTACCAAAAAAGGTTGAAAATACCCCTTTTGTTGTCCCCGCCCACAATGTCTTAAGCCTGGCAGGTGTTGACCTAAAGGAAGAAGCAGGGGTGGCGCCGGGGCTCATGCCTGTCATCCCAGCACTTTAGGAGGCCAGGCGCGGTGGCTCACGCCTGGAATCCCAGCACTTCGGGAGGCCGAGGCGGGCGGATCACGAGGTCAGGAGATTGAGACCATCCTGGCTAACACGGTGAAACCCATCTCTACTGAAAATACAAAACATTAGCTGAGTGTAGTGGCAGATGCCTGTAGTCCCAGCTACTCGGGAGGCTGAGGCAGGAGAATGGCGTGAAGCCGGGAGGTGG
The DNA here is from genome assembly GCF_006542625.1 of Nomascus leucogenys. NCBI lineage: Eukaryota > Metazoa > Chordata > Mammalia > Primates > Hylobatidae > Nomascus > Nomascus leucogenys. The sequence goes on from NC_044405.1 coordinate 27,911,366, forward strand.
AGCTTGCAGTGAGCCGAGATCACATCACTGCATTCCAGCCTGGGCAACAGGGCGAGACTCTGTCTCAAAAAAAAAAAAAAAAAAAAAAAAAAAAAAAGAAAAAAGAAAGAAGCAGGGGCAAAACTCATGTAAGTAGAGATTCTCGGCCGGGCGCGGTGGCTCACGCTTGTAATCCCAGCACTTTGGGAGGCCGAGGCGGGCGGATCACGAGGTCAGGAGATCGAGACCACGGTGAAACCCTGTCTCTACTAAAAATACAAAAAATTAGCCGGGCGTAGTGGCGGGCGCCTGTAGTCCCAGCTACTCGGAGAGGCTGAGGCAGGAGAATGGCGTGAACCCGGGAGGCGGAGCTTGCAGTGAGCCGAGATCGCGCCACTGCACTCCAGCCTGGGCGACAGAGCGAGACTCCGTCTCAAAAAAAAAAAAAAAAAAAAGAGATTCTCTGGGCCAAGTTTATAGACTGCAAGCCAGGAGCACTGACTCAAGTAGCCCCCAATATCCATGTTCTGATTAGCTGCAGTTACAAGTGGTATTTTGTTTTGTTTTTGTTTTTTTGAGAAGGGGTCTCACTCTGTCGTCCAGGCTGGAGTGCAGTGGTATTTTGTTTTGTTTTTGTTTTTTTGAGAAGGGGTCTCACTCTGTCACCCAGGCTGGAGTGCAGTGGCTCCATCTCGTCTCATTGCAAGCTCCGCCTCCTGGGTTCAGGCGATTCTCCCACCTCAGCCTCCAGTGTAGCTAGGACTTCAGGCGTGCACCACTATGCCCGGCTTTTTAAGAAATTTTTTGTAAAGATGGGGTTTCACAATGTTATCCAGGCTGGTCTCGAACTCCTGGACTCAAGCAATCTGCCTGCCTCGGACTCCCAAAGTGCTGGGATTACACGCATGATCCACTAGTCCAGGCCTAAAAGTGGGTTTAGTTTATTTTGTTTGTTTTTTGAGACAGAGTCTCGCTCTGTCGCACAGGATGGAGTGCAGTGGCTTGATCTCAGCTCACTGCAACCTCCGCCTCCCTGGCTGTTTTGTATTCTTAGTAGAGACAGGGTTTCACTATGTTGGTCAGGCTGGTCTCGAACTCCTGACTTTGTGATCCACCCGCCTCAGCCTCCCAAAGTACTGGGATTACAGGTGTGAGCCACTGTGCCCAGCCTAGTTTTGTTTTCTTGAGACAGCGTCTCTCTGTCACCCAGGCTGGAGTGCAGTGGTGTGATCTCTGCTCACTGCAACCTCTGGCTCCTGAGCTTAAGTGATCCTCCCATGTTGCCCATGTGAAAGAAAAATATTTTGGGCCCCGAAATCACTAAGGAAAAGTCAAGCTGCAAACTGCTTAAGGGAAACCTGCCTCCCATTCTATTCAAAGTCACTCCTCTGCTCACTGAGATAGATGCATATCTCATTGCCTCCTTTGGAAAGGCTGATCAGAAACTCAAAAGAATGCAGCCTCCAGTGTCTCACCTATCTGTGCCCAGCAAGCTCCCTCCCCACTTGGAGTGTTCCTGCCTTTGCTTCAAGTTGTCCCACCTTTCTAGAAGAACCAACGTACTTCTTACATATATTGATTGGTGTCTCATGTCTCCCTAAAATGTATAAAACCAAGCTGTGCCCCAGCCGCCCTGGGGACATGTCATCAGTGCAAGGCTCTTGCATTGCTTGGAACCCCAAGAGTGCGCCAGCCAAGCTGGTCTCGAACTCCTGACCTCGTGATCCAACAGCCTCGGCCTCCCAAAGTGCTGGGATTACAGGCATGAGCCACCACGCCCGGCCATGCTGTAGCTTTCTTGGACCAATGTTGGATTTGGGGGCCGAAGAGACCAAGAGAGGCCGTGCAGATTTTTCCCTGTTAACCAGGCTCCCAGGAAACTTACAAGTAGGTGAGATCAGTGACCGACGTGCATGCACAGAGAGGCGACTAGAGGCTGAGGAGCTGCTTTTGTCCGGCTGCTGTGGCCTGCTCTCCCAGATGGAGGGGTGGTAGGTCCATGGGGGATGTGGACCAAAGCCCCTCATGGGTTTCAGCACCAGATGCAAGGCTCTTGCATAGGTTGGAACCCCGAGAGTGCACCAACAGACAACACGAGGCGGTGTGGAGCAACACGCTGTTTTAATGAGAGCCTTGGTGCAGACAGGCTGAGGCCTAAAATGGCATCAGCCCCAAGTGAGGACAGGGCAGGGGTTTTATAGTCCTCTGTAAACAGGAATTGTCCCAGCCTGACGTGACTGCTATGTAGTACCGGGGCGACCTCCCTCTTGATCTTCAGGGCGTATGTGTCTTCCAGCCAGCTCTCTTCCTGCCTCTGCTATCTTGCTGCTGGCGCAAGTTTGTACCTTGGGACTGGGCCTGAGGAGGAGGAGTTATTCATCCCTTAAGCTTTCAGGCCCCAAGGAGAATCTTCCATTCCTGTCTATTTGGTTATAGAAAAGGAGAAAGGGACGACTTTCTCAATAACTACTTCAGGCGTGACATAGGGGTGGCGTGGGCACCTTGGAAAAAGAAAAACTTAATTTTTGGGGTATTCTTGAGCGACGGGTTGGTATCCATCGTGCCGCTGTAGCAGGAGCATCGTCTGGATTGTCTGGTGGTTAACTGTAGTTTCAACAAGAGTTTAATGGGATAACACAGGGGAGAAACAGGAGGACCCCAATGATGAAGATGACTGTCCCCACCAGCATTTTAAATCCTCCTAAATTTGAGAACCACCCTCCTAGAAGGTTTGTTGGGTCCCATCCCTTCCAGGCTTGGACTGGTACATGGGCTACTTTTCTGATGTTCGAAGCGATTTCTAGAACCACTTTTCCATTATCGCCTATGTTAAGACAGCAATTGGAGATATTCAACTTACCACAGACCCCACCCTCTTCTGCTAATAAGTAGTCTAGTGCCAGCCTGTTTTGATAAATTGCCGCGTGCATTTGGTTTTGTTGTTGCGCGAGCATTTCCAGGGCTGAGGCAGTTTGGTTAGTGATTATCTCTAGAACAGCTTGTAGTCTAATTGCTCTATTTGGCATATATGTGGGAGTGCGATAACCCCATGAACCATCCTCTGCCCGAGTGGCAGGACCGTAATATTCAACGATCCGTTGCGGAGGCCACTCGTCCTCTCACAATCTTTGGCTCCCTCCTATTTCCAAGGATCGTTTTTCTCTGGTTATCATACACAGGGGCTCTGAGGGTGTTGCCTGTCTACTTTGGAAGTAAAGAGAATCCAGGTTTAATTGTGCCTAGGAAGCAAGTACCTTGCCAGTGATAAGGTAGCCGTGAGTAAGCCTGGGTTCCACACATCCAAAGGAATCCATCAGGGCAGTCCATTGTCGGCTGGTGTTCATAGGACTGTCGCATAGTGCACTTAGGCGGAGGTATGCGGCATAAGGCTTAGTGGTGTTTGTACAGTACCTGGCCTTTTTTGACAAGACACAATTGAGGTAGCTTAAGTTAGAAGGAGACCAGGCTCCGGGGGGTAACGTTGGCCACCACTCAGCTATGGAGGCATTGACTGTTAGGGTTTGGCGACAGGGGTTTTCACCTATGGAGCGATGGGTTTTATCAGTCCACTTGCGGGATACGCACGCCGTCCCTCTTACTGGGTTGGTAAGTGTCCAGGACTGCGGGCGTTCCTGAGGAGTGAAAGTGAGGCTGGGGTTTTGGGATGCCAGCAAGTAAGGGGGAATGTCTGTCCCGTCCCACGGCCACTGTTCACTCATAAAGCTTCCCCGCCTGCCCAGCAATTGGACACATTCATGGTAAGCGCGATGGTTCTCCTAGATCTACAAACAGGTTTTTTCCTGGCTTGGGAAGGGATGCATCTGCTTATAGTTTTTGTATAAAGGAATGGAAATACCGCGGGTGATTTTCAGGGGGAGTTGTTGGTTTTGAGGCATTGGCTTTGGCTATAATCTGTTCTCTCTTTATGTCCTCGAGCACCTGAGTGTTTACTCCCCATTGTCCAATTTTGGTGAAGCAAAGCCACTGCTTCCCTCTGGGGCAAATAGCCCCATTACGACTGCCAGATACTCCTAGATTCTTTACTTTATAATAACTCTTTCCTGATTCAACGCATTCCTCAATTAAGGTTCCATAACAGGATCTTTCTATATGAGTATGGTAAGTAAAGTATTGTTGCCTCTTCCCTCTGTAGTACAAAGACTGATAACACTCATGGCAGCTCAGAGGGGCTGCTGTGGACAGCAGGACAGCTACTGACAGTATTAGGATCGTGGTGAGGGATATTCCTGTATTAAGACTTTTGGTTGGAAGAGAGGTATAGCAAGTGGTTGGGTAGATACAGGCCATTCCTGGAAGCAGGTGGTTAGTCTTCCTTGTGTTTTGGTTTTAAGAAAAAAATGTTGGTTAATTTAAACTTGGTAGGAGAAATTGGCCCAGACGAACACTTAGCTGTTAATGTTTTGGAGGAAGAAGCCGCCTTGGGGGTGAGCTTGACCCTGGTGCGATGGATCCAGTTGGGTAGTCCTTGGACTCTCACTGCAATTGGCGTGCTGAGTATCACAGTGTAGGGGCCTGTCCACTTCGGCGATAGCTTTTTGTGAGGGTCGGGTTGGCCGATAAACACGTCTGTGCCTGCAAGATAGTTATGTTGAGAGGATAAGGAGGTGTCAGCAGGGAGAGGCATGGCCTCATTCACTGCTTCATGAATGAAAGACCATGTCTGGATTAAGGAGGGGAGGTAATTCCCGAGTGGCTCAGAGTCTGTTAAGGGTGGAGGCCCTAAGACAAAAGTTTGGCCATACGTGATCCTCAAAGGGACTATAAAAAAAGGCTGCCTTTGGTGTTGCCAGAGTCTCATGAAGGCGAAAGGGAGACTTCTCGTCCATGACTGGCAGATTTCTAGAGTGAGCTTGGTGAGTTGGGCTTTAAGGACAGAGTTGACCTTTTCGACTTTGCCTGAAGATTGAGGCTGGTAGGGTGTGTGGAGGACCCATTTTATTCCCAAGGATGTAGAGACGCCTTCGGTGATTTGGCTGATAAAGGCAGGCCCATTATCGGACTGGATGGATGTTAGGAGTCTGAAACAGGGAACTATATGCATGTTGAGAGTTTGTGTGATGACATTTGCACCTTCTGAAGTTGTTGGGAATGCTTCTACCCACCTGGAGAAAGTACAGACAAAGACTAGAAGATAGCGGAGCTGTTGATCGGGCGGCATGTGCATAAGTCTACCTGCCAATCTTGCCTGGGTACCTGGCCCTGGGCTTGGTGGGTAGGAAAAGGCGGTGGCCAGAGGGAACCCTGGGATGACACTGAGTGGCAGATAGAGCAGGACTGGGTGATCTCTGGAACACAGCTGGAAAGATGAAGACAAGTGAGGACAGGGTGGAGAAGTTGCAGGAAAGGTTTGTACCCAACATGGAAAGAGTTGTGGAGGCTTTGGAGGGCAGGGATTATTTGAGAGTGAGGAGAGCGAAGCGCCCTTCCTTGACATACCGTGGTCCTTGTTTTTGAAGGTTTTGGGCTTGGCAGTCCTCCTTTTCTTCTGGGGAGTAAAGAGGAGAGAACGAGGACAGGGACAGAAACTGGCCTTGCATGGGTTGTAGGGCTATTTGTTTGGCCACTCTATCTGCTAAAGCATTTCCAGCCAATATAGGATTGTCTGGGGTTTGGTGGCCCCCGCAATGAATGATGGCAAGTTTCTGCGGGCGCCTGGCAGCCTGAAGGAGCTTGCTGATGAGAGCATTTCTAACAGGGGTGTTGTTTGCAGTTAGGAAACTCCCTGCTTTCCAGATGGACAAGTGTGAGTACACTACGTGGAACGCATAATGAGAATCTGAATGTATGTCCAGCTGCTCGAGTGAGAGCTCAAGTGAGGACGATGAGTCCAGCCTTTTGGGAGGTGGTTCCTAGGGCGAGCAGATTAGCTTCAATAGTGTGGGCGGGTGACACTATAGCATAGCCAGCATGTTGGCGTCCTTGATGTAGGAAGGAGCTGCCATCTACAAACCAAGTAAAGGAGGCATCTGGAAGGGGTTTGTCTGTTAGGTTTGGAAAGGTATAAGTTTGAACAGTGTCCACGCAGAAGTGTGCAGGGTCTTGGGAGGTAGTGGCTTCAGGTAAGAGTGTGGCCAGGTTTAGACAGGAGCTGGTTAGCATGGTGATTTGGGGGGTTTCTATGAATAAAGCATAGAGTTGGAGGAGCCGTGGGGCAGAGATGAGACTTAGCATACTACGGTGAGCTAGCGTGTCTTTGATGTTATGGGCTGACTAAACCGTTAGGTTGGCCATCCGAGAACTGTGGTTTTGAGCTGTTTAGAGAGGTAGGCAACAACCTGGAGGGCGGGTCCCTTAGACTGGGTTAGAACACGCAGTGCAACTCCACGCCATTCGTCGGGATAGAGGGAGAAAGGTTTGGTGAGGTCTGGGAGGGTGAGGTTGGGGGCTGAGGTGACAGCCTTCTGGAGTAGGCAGAAAGGTTGGGTAATAGGCTGTGCAGGGTTTAAAGGCTCATGGAGAAGGCCTTTCGCAGCTTGGTATAACAGTTTGGCTAGTAGAGCGAAGGAGGGAACCCAGGGCCCAAAATATCCCGCTAGTCCTAGAAAAGAGAGAATTTCTTGCTTAGTTTGCAGAGGCGGGAGGGACTGGAGGAGGCACATGTGGTCTCTTGTGAGCCCTTGGCTTCGTGGGGTAAGAGCTAGGCCTAGACAGATGACTGAGGCGGTGCATGTTTGCGCTTCTTTAGGGGAGACCCGATACCCCCACTCTGCCGGAAGTTTAAAAGAGAGATAGTATGGGCGTTGCAGTCTTTTTGAGAGGGGCTACACGGGAACAGATCTTCAAGGAGAGTGGACGGTTTTAGGGATAAGGTACAGAGGTCACGAGCAAGGGCCTGGCCAAAAAGGTGGGTGCCGTCTCTAAAACCTTGAGGTAGTAGGCACCAGGTGAGCTGATGTGAAAGGTGGGTGTTGGGGTCTTCCCACATAACAGCAAAGAGGTCTTGAGAATCAGGGTGCAAATGAATTATGGAAAAAAGCATCCTTTAGGTCTAGGACAGAAAAATGGGTGGTATTGGAGGGAATTGTGGAAAGTAAAGTGTATGGGTTAGGAACTACTGGACATACTGGGAGTACAGTTTGGTTAATGAGCCTGAAGTCCTGGACTAAGCAGTAAGTTCCATCTGGCTTTTTAACAGGTAGACATTGGTGCGTTTAAAAGGGATTTTGTTGGGCGGAGGAGGTGACTGGTGAGGAGCGAGAAATGATACGCTTTAGGCCTACAAGAGCTGCCTGGCGGATTGGATACTGGACCAGTGGCCTTCCTTGCTGCACTTGAAACAGGCGCAATGCCATGTGGAGGTGGATTGCTAGGAGGCTCCCATGTGGAGCTGCGGCCACGTAGGCCTGCAGGGCCCTGATGGCGGAGGCGAGCATTTGAAACTCTGCCTGTTTTTGCCTTTCACTTTCCTCGTCACGATTGTTAAAGGCTTTGAGGGCTAAATTAAGAAGGTCTCGTTGTGGGGTTTGAGGGCCATCGTCAAGCTTCTGAAGCGTGAGCCGGATATCGGGGATGGGTTGGGAGATGAACCGAAGGTTTAAGATAGTAGTTCCTTCTGGGCTGGCTGGGTCTAGGTTGGTATATTTTCTCATGGCTTCCATTAAACAAGAGAGGAAGAAGGGCTGGGTTTTCGTCAGGACCTTGGGTGATTTCTGAAAGTTTTTCATAGTTTATCACTTTATGGGCACCCTTTTTGAGTCCTGCAAGGAGACACACAATCATGTGGTCTTGATGGCAGCATCCAAAGGCCCCATCTTGATAATCCCAGTGGGGGTCCTGGCTGGGGACTGCCTGTGTGCCAGTAGGCTGGGCAGCAGCTTGGTGATGAATTGTATCAGCATGTGCCTGAGCTAGGGTCCAGATACGGTCCCAGTCTTCTGGGGTGAGGGTGGAAGAGAGGATAACTAGAGGTCATGCCAAGTTAGTTCATAAGACTGGGTGAGGTACTGAAACTCTCTAATAGAAGAGGCAGGGTCTTCTGGAAACAAACCGAGTCTTTTGTGAATTCGAGAGCGATCAGTGAGGGAGAAGGGAACACGAACTCTAACAATACCTTCAGTTCCTGCTACTTCCCGAAGGGGGCATCCTAGCACAGACGCTGAAGTAAGGGTGGGGCACGGGCCAAAAATAATGCCTGAACGAGTATGGGCGGGAGAGAAAGAAAAGCCGGAAGTGGTTCCTGCTGAGGGTTTGAAGGGGGAAGGGGGGTTGAGTTAATAGGCAGCAGAGGATAGATAGGAGCGGAAGGTGGCGGGGTGGGTTTACAGGCCTCAGGAGAGAGCGGTGGGGGAGGAGAATGGGTACAGGCAGTGCAAGAATTGTCCTGAGGAGAGGATGGTGTAGGAAAAGAAGTGGATACTCTTACTCTTGGAGGCGGTGCTGGCTGGGAAGACAAAGAGGAGGCTTGGGGGGTTAAAGAAGACAGTTGAGAGGAAGAGGTAGGGGCTGGAAGGCGTGGACAGCAGTTGGCTGGATCCAACAAGGAAAAAGAGTTAGGGTCGGGAGGAGAAAGGCGATCAGGGCGGCGAGAATGGAGGGGAAGGATTTGAACAGGTGAGCAAGGATTGCAGAGGCCAGGTTGTAATCTGAGTGCGAAAAAGGCCTGGATATAAGGAATTTCTCCCCATTTTTCTAGCCGTCAGCAATAATTGCTTAAGTCAGTTACAATTGTAAAGTCGTATGTTCCATTTGCGGCCCATTTGGACCCATTGTCCAATTTGTACTGTGGCCAGACTGAATTGCAAAAAAAGAACAAAGTGCTTAGAGGGATATCTTGCCTGAGGCCTAAGGTTTGCAAGTTTTTCATGAGGCAGCGTAGAGGGTAGGCTTAGGAGAACGGGAAAAGCAGACCGTCCCAGACAGCCGGAGGGAGACGATAAAAGGAACATTCGTCACCGCTGCCTTTTTCATTCCCAGAATGGGATCAAATGGCTTAGAGTCCCCCTAAGACCAAATGATCAGCGAGTGCCTGACACACGCCTTAGCATTTTTTTTTTTTTGAGACAGTCCTGCTCTGTTACCCAGGCTAGAGTGCAGTGGCGCGATCTCTGCTCACTGCAACCTCCACCTCCCGGGTTCAAGCGATTCTCCTGCCTCAGCCTCCCGAGTAGCTGGGATTACAGGGGCCTGCCACTGCGCCCAGCTAATTTTTGTATTCTTAGTAGAGACGGGGTTTCACCATGTTGACCAGGCTGGTCTCGAACTCCTGACCTTGTGAATCCAACGGCCTCGGCCCCACAAAGTGCTGGGATTACAGGCATGAGCCACCACGCCCGGCCATGCCATAGCCTTCTTGGACCCATGTTGGATTTTGGGGCTGGAGAAACCAAGAGAGGCCATGCGGATTTTTCCCTGTTAACCGGGCTCCCAGGAAACTTACCAGTAGGCGAGATCAGTGACCGACGTGCATGCACAGAGAGGCGACTAGAGGCTGAGGAGCTGCCTTTGTCCGGCTGCTGTGGCCTGCTCTCCCAGATGGAGGGGTGGTAGATCCACCGGGGACGTGGACTGAAGCACCTCGCGGGTTTCAGGGCCAGATGCAAGGCTCTTGCATTGGTTGGAACCCCCAGAGCGCGCCAACAGACAACACGAGGCGGTGTGGAGCAACACGCTGTTTTAATGAGAGCCTGGGTGCAGACAGGCTGAGGCCTAAAATGGCATCAGCCCCAAATGAGGAGGGGGCAGGGCTTTTATAGTCCTCTGTAAACAGGAATTGTCCCAGCCTGACGTGACTGCTGTGTAGTACCCGGACGGCCTCCCACTTGATCTTCAGAGTATGTGTCTTCCAGCCAGCTCTCTTCCTGCCTCTGCTATCTTGCTGCTGGCGCAAGTTTGTGCGTTGGGACTGGGCCTGAGGAGGAGGAGTTATTCATTCCCTCAAGCTTTCAGGCCCCTGGGAGAATCTTTCAATCAGGACTCCCTGAGGCAGTGTCACAGGTGCCTGCCCAACCTTGGCAAAATAAACTTTCTAAATTAACAAGAGACCTGTCTCGGCCAGGCGCGGTGGCTCACCCCTGTAATCCCAGCACTTTGGGAGGCCCAGGCAGGTGGATCACGAGGTCAGGAGATCGAGACCATCCTGGCTAACGCGGTGAAACCCCTTCTCTACTAAAAATACAAAAAATTAGCCAGGCATGGTTGCAAGCGCCTGTAGTCCCAGCTACTTGGGAGGCTGATCAGGAGAATGGCCTGAACCCAGGAGGCGGAGCTTGCAGTGAGCGGAGATCGCGCCACTGCACTCCAGCCTGGGCGACAGAGCGAGACTCCGAGACTCCGTCTCAAAAAAAAAAAAAGAGACCTGTCTCAGATTTTCCAGGTTCACACCCAAAATGGTCTCAAACTCCTGGCCTCAAGTAATCCATCAGCCTTGGCCTCCCAAAGTGCTGTGATTACAGGTGTGGGCCATTGTGCCTGGCCTTAAGTGTGATTTTTTTTTAATTCTGAGACAGAGTCTAACTCTGTTGCCCAAGCTGGACTGCAGTGGTGCAATCTTGGCTCAGTGCAACCTTCATCTCCCGAGTTCAAGCGATTCGCCTGCCTCAGCCTCCTGAGTACATGGGATTACATGTGCACGCCATCACGCCCAGCTAATTTTTTTTTTTTTGGTAGAGATGGGATTTCGCCATGTTGGCCAGGCTGGTCTCAAACTCCTGACCTCAAATGACCTCAAATGACCTCAAATGATCTGGCCTGCCTTGGCCTCCCAAAGAGCTGGAAGTATAGGCATGAGCCATCCGCGCCTGCCCACAAGTGAGTTTTTTGTTTCTTTTTTTTTTTTTTTTTTTTTTTTTTGAGACGTCTCGCTCTCTCGCCCAGGCTGGAGTGCAGTGGCGCGATCTCGGCTCACTGCAAGCTCCGCCTCCCGGGTTCACACCGTTCTCCTGCCTCAGCCTCCCGAGTAGCTGGGACTACAGGCGCCCGTGACCACGCCCGGCTACTTTTTTTGCATTTTTAGTAGAGACGGGGTTTCACCGTGTTAGCCAGGATGGTCTCGATTTCCTGACCTCGTGATTTGCCCGCCTTGGCCTCCTAAAGTGCTGGGATTACAGGCGTGAGCCGCTGCACCCCGATTCCACAAGTGGATTTTTAAAGGAAAAAGAGGCAGTTGCTAAACTGCTCGCCAACAATTTACATTAAAATACATAAGCGATTTATTGGCTTGTTCTTTGTATCACAAATTCCACAAATTTAGAAACATGATTGTAATGAGTGAAGCAGGTATTCAGGGACTACGTGACTAAACAATTGCACTGGGCATGGGTGGAGGGCACGAGTGAAGTCCCGAGCTCAGGTCTCTCTGTGCAAGCCTAGCAGAGCACAGAACGCTCTGGGCTATCTTTTCGCCTAGGGAATACTGTGGGCGGGACAAATCTGGGGGTATAGACAAGCTGGGGACGGCTGTGCCTCGTGCCTCGCTGAGGGACTGCCACAGGCAGCCAGTGTGTGAGCCCAAAGCTTCCAAGACACCTCTCAGCCAATGTGGAAAGTTTATTTTGCCGAGTTTACAGACACGCCTGTGACAGCCTCAGGAGGACCTGAGGACGTGTGCCCAAGGTGGTCGGGCACAGCTTGCTTTCATACACTTCAGGGAGACATGAGACATCAATCAGTATGTGTGAGGCCAGCCGTGGTGGCTCACGCCTGTAACCCCAGCACTTTGGGAGGCCAAAGCGGGCGGATCACCTGAGGTCCGGAGTTTGAGACCAGCCTGGCCAACATGGTGAAACCCCATCTCTACTAAACATAAAAAATTAGCCAGGCATGGTGGTGGGTGCCTGCAGTCCCAGCTACTCGGGAGGCCGAGGCAGGAGAATGGCTTGAACCCGGGGGGTGGAGGTTGCAGTGAGCGGAGATCGCGCCACTGCACTCCAGCCTGGGCGACAGAGTGAGACTCCATCTCAAAAAAAAAAATAAGAGAGACAAAAGGCTGCATTCTTTTGAGTCATTGATCAGCCTTCCACTGAATACACAATTGAGTCTGGCTCAGTGAATCTGCATTTTTACATAAACAATAGGGCAGAGGAAGCAATCAGATGTGCATTTGTCTCAGGGGAGCCTCAGAGGGATGACTGAGTTGTCTGTCCTTTGTACACAAGGAATTTTCCGGCGAGCCAATTGTGAGGGAGATATATATGTTCTTATTTTTGTACCTGTTTTATTTAGGAGTAGAATGGGAAGCAGGTTTTCCTGACATGGTTCCCAGCTTGACTTCCCTTGGCTTAGTGATTTGCGGGTCCCGAGATTTATTTCCTTTCACAGGTGTCTTGAAACTGCCTTTGAAAAATGGTGACAGTAGGAGAAATCTGACAGAGTAGACTCTACCTTGCTTCTGATCTCTAGCGGTTCTTGCTCATTCCTGGGCATAAGCCAAGCTAACCTTGGAGGAATTTCGTTTGTAATTCAACTTGAAAGCCAAGGATGCTAATAATCCCTTCCTGACACTAACCCTCCTTGCTCAGGGACCAAAAACTGCCTTTCAAAGACTAATGAAAGGCCACAAGAATAATATTATGGGACAGGCCTGAATAAATGTAGGTGTAATTTCTTTCTTTCTTTCTTTCTTTTTTTCTTTTTGAGACAAAGTCTCACTCTGTCACCCAGGCTGGAGCACAGTGGTGCTATCTCGGTTCACCACAACCTCTGCCTCCCAGGTTCAAGCGATTCTCCTGCCTCAGCCTCCCAAGTAGCTGGGACTACAGGCGTGTGCCACCATGCTCAGCTAATTTTTGTATTTTTAGTAGTAACGGGGTTTCGCTATGTTGGCCAGGCTGGTCTTGAACTCCTGATGTTGTGATCTGCCCATCTCTGCCTCCCAAAGTACTGGGATTACAGGCATGAGCCACCGTGCCTGACAGTGTAGTTTCTTTCTTTCTTTCTTTCTTTCTTTCTTTCTTTCTTTCTTTCTTTCTTTCTTTCTTTCTTTTTTTTCAGACAGGGTCTCACTCTGTTGCTTAGGCTGGAGTACAGTGGTATGAACTTGGCTCGGTTGCAACCTCCATCGCCTGAGCTCAGGTGATCCTCCTGCCTCAGCCTCCTAAGTAGCTGGGACTACAGGTGCATGCCACCATGCCCAGCTAATTTTTTGTATTTTTTATAGAGATGGGGGTTTCACCGTGTTGCTCAGGCTGGTCTGGAACTCCTGGGCTCAAAGGATCTTCCCACCTTGGCCTCCCAAAGTGTTGGGATTACAGGCATGAGCCACTGCTCTGGGCATGTAATCCTTTACTGCCCAGGAACCATATAGGCAGAGGCAGCTGGATTTGTGATTTCCTCAATTGCTCCAATAGATAACATCACTATTGTAGAACCTAAGACTGGCCTTTTTTTCTTTTTGAGACAGTTTCACTTTTGTCTCCCAGGCTGGAGTGCAATGGCACGATCTCAGATCACTGCAACCTCTGCCTCCTGGGTTCAAGCCATTCTGCCTCAGCCTCCCAAGTAGCTGGGATTATAGGCATCCGCTACCACGCCTGGGTAATTTTTGTGTTTTTAGTAGAGACGGGGTTTCATCATAGTGGCCAGGCTGGTCTCAAACTCCTGACCTCAGACGATCCACCCGCCTCGGCCTCCCAGGGTGCTGGGATTACAGGCGTGAGCCACTGTGATCAGACGAGATTGGTCTTTTGAGATTTTTTTTTTTCAAACTTTCTGGTGTGAACCCCAAATATATGAGACTGGTCTCAGTCAATTTAGGAAGTTTATTTTGTCAAAGTTAAGGACACATGCTGTGACACAGCCTCAGGTGGTCCTGATAACATGTGCCCAAAATGGTCGGGGCACAGTTTGGTTTGACATATTTCAGGGAGATGTGCAACGTCAATCAATAAATGTAAGATGTCCATTGGTTCGGCCTGGAAGGGCGGGACAACTTGAAGCAGGGAGAGGGCTCCCAAGTCATAGGTAGATAAGAGACAAATGGTTGTGTTCTTTTGCATTTCTGACTAGCCTTTACAAAGGAGGCAACCAATATGCATTTATCTCAGCGAGCAGAGGGATGACTTTGACTAGCATGGAAGGCAGGTTTGCCAGGAGCAGTTCCCAGCTTGACTTTTCCGTTTGTGATTTGGGGGTCCCTAGATTTATTTTCCTCTCACACTGGCAACTGAGTGGCCCTACTGGGACCCGTGACTCGTGACCCAGCCAATCCTGTGGCCCCACCCAGAGGCAGACTCAGCACAGGACTGTCCTCCATACCTGTAAGATTTCTTTTTCTTTTATATATATATATATATAATTTTTTTATTATACTTTAAGTTCTAGGGTACATGTGCACAACGTACAGGTTTATCACATATGTATCCATGTGTCATGTTGGTGTGCTGCACCTATTAACTCGTCATTTACATTAGGTATATCTCCTAATGCTATCCCTGCCCCCTTCCCCCATTTTTTTTTTTTTTTTTTTTTTTTTTTTTTTGAGACAGGGCCTGGCTCTATTCTCGAGGCTGGAGTTCTGGAGTGCTGGAGTGCAGTGGCACTATCACAGTTCACTGCAGCCTCCAACTCTGCAACTGAAGTTATCCTCCCACCTCAGCCTCCCAAGCAGCTAGAACTACAGGCATGTGCCACCACGCCTGGCTAATTGTTTTGTTGTGGTGGTGGTGGTGATTGTTTTTGAGATGGAGTTTCACTCTTGTTGCCCAGGCTGGAGTGCAGTGGCACAATCTCAGCTCACTGCAACCTCCACCTCCCGGGTTCAAGCCATTCTCCTGCCTCAGCCTCCTGAATAGCTGGGACTACAGGCATGCACCACCACACCCGGCTAATTTTGTATTTTTAGTAGAGACAGGGTTTCTCCATGTTGGTCAGGCTGGTCTAGAACTGAGGTTATCCACCCTGGCCTCCCAAAGTGCTGGAATTACAGGTGTGAGCCACTGCGCTCGGCTGTTGTTATTGTGTTTTTGTTGTTGTTGTTGTTGTTGTTTTTGAGATTGAGTCTCGCTCTGTTGCCCAGGCTGGAGTGCACTGGCACAATCTCGGCTCACTGCAACCTCTGCCTCTCGGGTTCAAGCAATTCTTGTGCCTCAGCACCCCCATTAGCTGGGATTACAGGCATGCCCCACCATGCCCCACTAATTTTTATATTTTTAGTAGAGATGGGGTTTCACCATGTTGGCCAGGCTGGTCTCCAACTCTTGACCTCAGTTGATCCACCCGCTTCAGCCTCCCAAAGTGCTGGGATTACAGGCATTAGCCACCACACCACTCCCTGGCTAATTTTTTTTTAAATTTTTTGTAGATAAGGGTTTCACTATGTTGCCCAGGCTGGTCTCTAACTCCTGGCCTCAAATGATCCTCCTGCCTCAGCCTCCCAAAGAGCTGGGATTACAGGCATGAGCCGCAGTGCCCAGGTGATACCCCTGTCATTTCATCTCTAACCATTTAGCTGCACCCATTCCCTAGCTCCATGCCTACCAGAATGTCCATAAAAACCCTAACCTGCAAGCCTTTGGGGAGACTGATTTGAGTAGGAATTCCGTCTCCCACTGGGCTGGCCTCACGTTAATTCCACTCTTTCTTACTGCAATACCGCAGTCAGTCTCAGTGACCTGATGTTATCTATGCGGCAGGCAGGAAGAACCCATCAGGGAATCATAGTCTTGCTGTAAACATGGGGAGAAAGTGGCTGATCAGAGGGAAGCTTTTTTGTACTTCTGAGTCAGTCAAGGCCTGACCCACAGATCCGCATGGCAGGATCCTTCTGGAGGCTCCCCAGGGCCACAGAGCAGCTTCCTGCACCACTGGGTCATCTGTTCCCATGATGCCAGCCCAGTGGAGGGAGTAGAACCACTGCACTGAGGGATGCAGTCCTACTGCTCCACACAGGCACCCACTACTCTTTTTTTCTAATTTTTTAGAAACGAGGTCTCACCATGTCGTCCTGGCTGGAGTACAGTGGCATGATCACAGTGAGGGAAGACAGAGACCCTCTCATATTGTTTTATACTCGGAAAAAGAAAGAGAAGCGAAACTAAAGGCAGGTAGCCCGGCGCCTAGGAACCAGACCCGAAACCAGGCCTGGGACTGCCTGACCTAAGCCTGGTAGTTAAAATTTGACCCCTGACCTAGCAACTGTTGTTATCTATAGATTCCAGACATTGTATGGAAGGACACTGTGAAACCTCCCGTTCTGTTCTGTTTCACTCCGACCACCGGTGCTGGCAGCCCCTGTCACATACCCCCTGGCTTGCTCAATCGATCACAACCCTCTCATGCAGACCCCCTCAGAGTTGTGAGCCCTTAAAAGGGACAGAAGTTGAGCACCTGAGGAGCTCGGATTTTAAGACGCTAGCCTGCCAATGCTCCCAGCTGATTAAAGCCACTCCCTTCACTATCTTGGTGTCTGAGGGGTTTTGTCCGCGGCTGGTCCTGCTACAACAGCTCACTATAATCTCAAACTCCTGAGCTCCAGTGATTCTCCTGCCTGTGAAAGGAAAATAAATCTTGCCCCTCCCCCCACCCCAAATCACTAAGGTAAAGGGAAAAGTCAAGCTGGAAACTGCTTAGGGCCAACCTGCCCTAAGCAAAGTCACCCCTCTGCTCACTGAGATAAATGCATATCTGATGGCCTCCTTTGGAAAGACTAATCAGAAACTCAAAAGAATGCAACCATTTGTCTCTTTCCTACCTGTGACCTGCAAGCCCCCTCCCCGCTTCCAGTCTTCCTGCCTTTGTTTCCAGTTGTCCTGCCTTCCCGAACCAATGTACTTCTTACCTATATTGATTGATGTCTCATGTCTCCCTAAAATGTATAAAACCAAACTGTGCCCCGACCACCATGGGCACGTGTTGTCAGGACCTCCTGAAGCTGTGTCGCGGGTGCGTCCTCAACCTTCGCAAAGTAAACTTTCTAAATTAACTGAGGCCTGCCTCAAATTTTCAGGGTTCACATGCCTTAGCCTCCCGAGTAACTGGGACTATAGGCACGTGGACCACCCCCGACTAATTTTGTTGTTGTCGAGACAGAGTCTAGCTTTATTGCCCAGGCCGGTCTCCAACTGCTGGGCTCAAGCGATCTTCCCCACTCTGCCTCCCAAAGCGCTGGGATTACAGCCATGAGCCACCATGCCCAGCCTTCTTTTTCTCTTTCCAGCATTGGCTTTGAAATCTTATGAAATCCAAACGGATGGGAGCCTAGGCTAACAAGTATGTCTTGATGGTTTTTGTTCATCAGAACCCTTGCCAAGACTTTTATTTTTAAATGTACAGCTTAAAATATATCATCCTCGGCCCTGAGCCAATGAGAGGAAGCCAAGGTAAAACACTGTCTTCTCCAGGACATATGGAAAGTCGCTGCTGCCGGAGTAAGGGAGAGATTCTAGAAAGGACGTTCTAGTGTAACAGGCAAAGTTTCATGGCACCAAAAGCTATTTTCCAGGAAAGAATCTTTAAACTATGGAGTTTATGGAAAAAAAAGAAAGGGGGGAAAAAGACATTTCTGCAAACTGACCTAAGCCCTGGGACTCCGAACCTTCCTATCTGAGGAAAGGGAAGGGGGACTCCGAGGGCCTCTGCGGGACACAGGTGCAATGTTGACCTGCTGCTCTCAGTGAGGCTCCTCTGCATGGAGAGCCCTTCCTTGGCCTGAGTTGTACTTAAAAGCAGGCCCTTGTCTTTCTTTCTTTTTTTTTTTTGAGACGGAGTCTCGCTGTGTCGCCCAGGCTGGAGTGCAGTGGCGCAATCTCGGCTCACTGCAAGCTGCGCCTCCTGGGTTCACGCCATTCTCCTGCCTCAGCCTCTCCGAGTAGCTGGGACTACAGGCGCCCGCCACCACGCCCGGCTAATTTTTTGTATTTTTAGTAGAGACGGGGTTTCAGCATGGTCTCGATCTCCTGACCTCGTGATCCGCCCGCCTCGGCCTCCCAAAGTGCTGGGATTACAAGCGTGAGCCACCGCGCCCGGCCAAGGCCCTTGTCTTTCTTTTTTTTGAGACAGGGTCTCATCTGTCCCCCAGGCTGGAGTGCAGTGGCCTGACCTTGGCTCACTGCAACCTCCACCTCCCGGGTTCAAGCGATTCTCCCACCTCAGCCTCCCAAGTAGATGGGACCACAGGCCTGCACCACCACGCCCAGCTCATTTTTCTATTTTTTGGTAGAGGCAAGGTTTCACTGTCTTGGCCAGACTGGTCACAAACTCTTGACCTCAAGTGATCTTCCTACCTCAGCTTCCCAAAGTGCTGAGATTTCAGGCTTGAGCCACTGTGCCCAGCCCAGGACCTTGCCTTTCTCATGGCTTTCAGTTTCCACCCTTCCTCCCTTTTCCTTGTGCCACTGAGCACTTTAAAAATCCTAATTGTGTCACCAGACGGGGTTGCAAACTAAGGCATCTACTTGCGGGAGTCAGCCTAAGCCAGCTCATGGGGCTTGAATTCTTTTGTTTTTGTTTTTGTTTTTGAGACAGAATTTTGCTATTATTGCCGAGGCTGGAGTGCAATGGTGCGATCTCAGCTCACTGCAACCTCTGCCTCCCGGGTTCAAGCGATTCTCCTGCTTCAGCCTCCCAAGTAGCTGGGATTACAAGCATGTGCCGCCAAGCCTGGCTGATTTTTTTGTATTTTTAGTAGAGATGGGATTTCTCCATGTCGGCCAGGCTGGTCTTGAACTCCCGACCTCAGGTGATCCACCCACCTCGGCCTCCCAAAGTGCTGGGATTGCAGGCTTGAGCCACAGCGCCCAGTCGAAGTATTTTTAAGGTGTATTTTGCAGCATCTTTTGATGCTCTTCATACTTTTTTCAATCTTTCAGTTATTTAAGTGCATCATTCTCTTTCCACAATCTCAGCACCCTGAGGGTTTCCGCTTCTCTTCTGCCCCTTTGATGAATGCTCTATTTATGATTCTTCTTGTAAAACTGAACACCTTCGGTGACTCTTCCACTCAGTCCAGCTTGAGCCACACTGCCTGGAGGCCAGGGTGATCCTGGGATGTCACAAGGGCAGTGAAGGGACCCTTTGTTACAGGAAAGGGGTCCAGATCCAGACCCCAAAAGAGGGTTCTTAGATCTCGTGCAAAAAAGAATTCAGGGAGCCGGGCGCGGTGGCTCACGCTTGTAATCCCAGCACTTTGGGAGGCCGAGGCGGGTGGATCACGAGGTCAGGAGATCGAGACCACGGTGAAACCCCGTCTCTACTAAAAATACAAAAAATTAGCCGGGCGTGATGGCAGGCGCCTGTAGTCCCAGCTACTCGGAGAGGCTGAGGCAGGAGAATGGCGTGAACCCAGGAGGCGGAGCTTGCAGTGAGCCGAGATCACGCTACTGCACTCCAGCCTGGGTGACAGAGCGAGACTCCGTCTCAAAAAAAAAAAAAAAAAAAATTTCAGGGCCAGTCCGTAAAGTGAAACAAGTTTATTAAGAAAGTAAAGGAATAAGGGAATGGCTACTCCAAAGATGGAATAGGAATAGGACTAGGAAATGGCGTACAGTGCTACTAGATAGTCAACGTTTCAGATTTTTGAATTTATTGTTGGAGTTGGGTGTCATTAGAAAAAAATACGAAAAGAGACGGTTAGCAGTGCAACTGAAGACATGTTAGGTTAATATATAATGTATGAGTCTGTGTAATGGATAGTTTTTATTCATCATAAAATTTTCAAAAGACTCACAGATGTGTGACCCTTGCAGCTGTTCTTCCTTCGCTAACAGCGTTAGGCTCTGACTCAGAGAGGAGTTTTGTGCCAAAGAATTCTGGCAGCGTCTACAGTTCTTGTGATATTCCCAGTGAGGAAATCGTTCACTGTGAGTAGGGGCGACGATGGCAAGACGATCCAGGCGGATTGGGAAGGAGTCCAGGAAGAAAGAAGACTGAGCCCCGGGCACGTGAAATGTATCAGCCTCAAAATTCTTACCTTTCTTTAAATCTTTCTATTTACAAAGGCTTGTTTTTGTTTTTGTTTGAGATGGAGTTTCACTCTGTCGCCCAGGCTGGAGTGCAGTGGCAGTATCTTGGCTCACCACAACCTCCGCCTCCCAGCTTCAAGCGCTTCTCCTGCCTCAGCCTCCCGAGTAGCTGGGATTACAGGCACGTGCCACCACACATGGCTAATTTTGTATTTTTAGCAGAGATGGGGTTTCTCCATGTTGGTCAGGCTGGTCTCAAACTCCTGACCTCAGGTGATCTGCCAGCCTCGGCCTCCCAAAGTGCTGGAATTACAAGTGCAAGCCACCGCACCCGACCCTGGCTTTTGTTTTTTGACATGGAGTCTCGCTCTGTCACCCAGGCTGGAGTACAATGGCACGATCCTGGCTCACTGCAAGCTCCGCCTCCCGGGTTCACGCCATTCTTCTGCCTCAGCCTCTCCGAGTAGCTGGGACTACAGGCGCCTGCCACCACGCCCGGCTAATTTTTTTGTATTTTTAGTAGAGACGGGGTTTCACCGTGGTCTCGATCTCCTGACCTCGTGATCCACCTGCCTCGGCCTCCCAAAGTGCTGGGATTACAAGCGTGAGCCACCGTGCCCGGCCTGTCTCTCTCTTTTTGACTTTCCTTTTGCCTCTCTCTGCCTCTCTCTTTTTCTCTCTCTCCTTGACTCCCTCTTTGTCTGTCTCTTCCTCTCTCTCTTTTCCTCTTTTCCTCTCTGTCTCTTTCCTTTCTCTCTCTCTCTGCTGGTTTTTCCTTGCCTCTGCCAGCCGCTTATGCTGCTGTTCTCTCAACCACTGTGTATTGGGGGCGGGGGGTCTAAAACCAGCTGTAACCAAGTGTCTATGTTCCCTGGTCTGGGTTCTGGCTTACAGGTTATTTTGGGCCATACCTTTGAAACAAGGGACCTGTCCAGGCTTCCTTCTAATGGCCAGCCTACCTCTAATGCTGGCCAGTCTATCTTACACAGAATTTTAAGTTTTCCTAGTGTCGTAGTACTCCATAGTTTCCCTTAAATTCTTTTTTGAAATTTTCCAACATAGTTCCTAGTAGGGTGGGCTTATTTGTGCCTGACCTATGCTTCTTCGAGACAAAATACCACGCTCACTCCACATGCACACCACAAAACAAAGAACGGGTAAAAAGGGCACACACACACTTTTGCAGTTTGCAACAAACAAAAATCAAAACCAAAATCAGAGTAACCAGAACTCTAAGCCAGGTCAAAACCAAAACCAAAGTATCAAGCAATCCAAGTCAAGTCAAAAACAAAAACCAAAGGTCTGGTACAGGCACACCGTGGGTGATCAGGCCACGCTTCCACTCAAACGGAGTGGGCAAGTTTCAAAGACTAGTCTTACCAAGTTTCAGATGTCCAGACTCCAAGTGCCCGTCCCTTCCTGGTGTTCAGCCACTGCGTTGATCCTCCACGGGGGCCTGCCACACACTGCTCTGGCGAGGCCTCCCACCAGGACAAATGCCTCATATTCCTTATATCCTCAGGGGATGTTACTTCTAATGTCACACGAGGTGTTCTCTCTGTGTTATATTTTGTAATATCCTAGGGCAACTTTAGTTTTAATGACACTGGGTTGTACACATTGTGACATTATTCATGATATTTTAGAAAGGTGTTACTCCTAATGTCATAGGGATGTAAACCCTGGGATAGTATTCATAATTTCCCAGGGGTCTGTACTCCTAATGTCACAGAAGATAACACCCTGTGACATTATTCGTAATATTCTAGCGAGATGATACTCCTAATGTCACAGGTGTTGTGCACCCTGTGATATTATTTTTACTATTCTAGGGGGATGTTACTCTTATT
Source organism: Nomascus leucogenys (assembly GCF_006542625.1). Classification (NCBI taxonomy): domain Eukaryota; kingdom Metazoa; phylum Chordata; class Mammalia; order Primates; family Hylobatidae; genus Nomascus; species Nomascus leucogenys. Next base: position 27,933,048 of record NC_044405.1, read on the forward strand.
GTCACAGGTGTGTTCCTTCTGTGATATTATTGAAAATATGCTAGCAGGATATTCCTACTAATGTCACAATATGTATACACCTTGTGATATTATTAGTAATATTCTGGGGGGATGTTACCCCTAACGTTATAGGGGTGTACACTGTGTGATATTGTTCCCAATATTGTAGGGGGATGTTACTCCTAATGTCACAGGTGGTGTACACCCTTTGATATTATTTGTAATCTTATAGAGAGATATTACTTTAAATATCACAGTGGGTGTACACACATGGGGTACATCCACTGGGATATTATTTGTAATATCTTAGAGAGATATAACTCCTGATATCCCAGTGGGTGTACCCCATGTGTGTACACCCTGTGATATTATTTGTAATATCCATGGTAAACATTACTTCTAGTATCCCGCAGAGGGTACACCCTGTGATATTTTTCATAATATTGTAGGTAGGGAGATATTGCTTCTAATAACACACTGGGTGTACACCATGTGTGTACACTCTGTGATATGATAGCTTATATCCTAGGGAGATATTCCTTCTAATATCACAGTGAGTGTACACCCTGTGATATCATTCGTAATATCCTAGAAAGATGTTGCTGCTAATATCACAGAGGGTGTGCACCCAGTGACATTATTCATAATATCCTAGTGGCCAGGCGCAGTGGCTCACGCTTGTAATCCCAGCACTTTGGGAGGCCAAGGCGGGCGGATCACCAGGTCAGGAGATCGAGACCACGGTGAAACTCTGTCTCTACTAAATATACAAAAAATTAGCCGGGCGTGGTGGCGGGCGCCTGTAGTCCCAGCTACTCGGAGAGGCTGAGGCAGGAGAATGGCGTGAACCCGGGAGGCGGAGCTTGCAGTGAGCCGAGATTGCGCCACTGCACTCCAGCCTGGGTGACAGAGTGAGACTCCGTCTCAAAAAAAAAAAAAAAAAGTCATAATATCCTATGGAGATGTTACTCCTAATGTCACAGGGGGTGTCCACCCTGTTATATTATTCGTAATATTCTAGGGGGGTGTTACTTTTAAAGTCACAGGGGTGTACACCCTGTGATGTTATTCGTAATATCCTAGGAAGATGTTACTCCTAATATCACATGGGTTATCCTAGGAAGAGGTTACTCCTAATATCACACTCCTAATATCACACCCTGTGATAGCATTCGGAATATCCAAAAGGGATGTTACTTTTAATGTCACATGGGGTGTACACCTTTTGAGATTATTTGTAAGATCCTAGGGACATATTACTTCAAATATCACATTGGGTGTACATATATGGTGTACACATTATGCGTGAACACCTACTGTGGTATTATTCATAATATCCTAGGAAAATGGGACTCCTAACATCACAGTGAGTGTACACACTGTGATATCATTTGTAATATCCTAGGGGAATATTACTCCTAAACTAAAGGCGTGTGTACCCCCTATGATAGTATTCGTAATATTCTAGGGAGACGTTACTCCTAATGTAATATCACAGGGGTATACACCCTGTGATATTATTCACAGTATGTGAGAGGGATATTAGCACTGAAGTCACAGTGTGTGTACACCTTGTGATATTATTCATAATATCCTACGGGGATGTTACTCCTATTGTCACAGGGGGTGTGTTCACTGCGATAGTATTCGTAGTCTCCTAGATGGATGTTACACCTAATGTCACAGGGTGTGTACGTCTTGTTATATTATTCGCGATATCCTAAAAAGACATTACTCCTCATGTCACAGGGGCTGTATACCGTGTGATATTATTTGTAATATCCTAGTGAGATGTTACTTTTAATGTCACAGAGGGTGTACACCTTTTGAAATTATTTGTCACAGTTTCATGGGATGTTACTCCTGATGTCACACGGGGTGCACACCGAATGATATTACTTGTAATATTCTATAGGAATCTTACTCATAAATCACAGGTGTTCTACACCCTGTAATGTTATTGGTCATATTCTAGGGGAATGTTCCATCAATTAATGTCACCCGGGGTGTACACCTTGTGATATTATTCATAATATCCTAGCGGGATGTTACTACTAATGTCACAATACGTGTACACCCTCTGATATTATTCATTATATCCTCACGGGTTATTACTCCTATGTCACACAGGGTGTACTCCCTGTGATATTATTTGGAATATCTTAGGGAGATTTTGCTTTTAATGTCACAAGGGGTGTACACGTTGTGATATTACTCATGATGTTCTAGAAAGATGTTACTCCTAATGTCACAGGGGGTGTACACCCTGTGATATTACACAGGCTAACCCCCGTGACATTATTCGTAATATTTTAGCAGGATGATACTCCTAAAGTCACAGGAGGTGTACGCCCTGTGATATTATTCGGAATATTCCAGGGGGGATGTTACTCCTAATGTCACAGGTGTGTATCCCTGTGATATTATTCACAATATACTAGCGGGATATTACTACTAATGTCACCATGTGTGTACACCTTCTGATATTATTCATAATATCCTGGGATGATGTTACTCCTAATATCACAGGGGTGTACACCCTGTGTTATTATTACTAATATTCTACGGGGATTTTACTTTTAAAATCACAGGGAGTGTCAACCCTGGGATCTTATTCGTAATATCCTAGGAAGATGTTACTCTTAATGTCACATGAGATGTACACCCTGGGATATTATTTGGAATATCCTAAAGGGATGTTATCTTAATGTTATAGGGTGTGTACACTCCTTGATATTATTCATAATATCCTAGGGATATCATAAATATCTAATATCTACCTAATTTTTACACGCACTGTAAAAATTCCTAATACTACAGTGCGTGTACACCATGGGTGAACACCCTGTGATGTTATTCATAATATCCTAGGGGCATATTACCCTTAATGTCACAGTGGGTGTACACCATGTATGTACACACTGAGATGTTACTCGTAATATCCTAGGGAGAAATTGCGCTTAACGTTACAGTGGGGGTACACCATGTGTTCATATTCTGTGATGCTATTCATAATATCTTAGAAAGTTATTCCTAGTGCCACAGTGGGTGTATACCATGTGTTCACCCTCTGTGATGTTATTCGTATTATCCTAGGGAGATAGTTCTCATAACATCACCATGGGTGTACATCATGTATGTACACGCTGTGCTGTTATTGGTTATGTCCTGGGTAGATATTACTCCTAATATCACCGTGGGTGCACACAATGGGTGTACATTCTGTGATGTTATTTGTAATATCCTAGGGAGATATCACTCCTTATGTCATAGTGGGTGTACAGCCTGTGATATTATTGGTAATATCCTTGGGATGTATTTCTCCTGTTATCTCAGTGGGTGTACACCTTGTGATAGTATTTGTAATATCCTAGGGAGATATTACTGTATACCCTGTGATATTATTTGTGATATTTTAGGGAGCTATTTCTCCTAAAGTCACAGCAGGTGTACACCCTGTAATATTCTTCCTAATATCACAGTGGGTGTACACCATGTGTGATATTTTTTCTAATATCCAGCAGGGGAGAGGATGATATTGCTTCCAATATCACAGAAGGTGTACACCCCCCTGTGATATTGTTCCTAATACTCAGGGAAGGAGAGGATGACATTATTCCCAATATCACTGGGGGTGTACCACCCCCCGCCGGGATATTGTTCTTAATATCCAGGGGTGGAGAGAATGGTATTACTCTCAATATCACAGGGGGTGTATACCACCCCTGTTTGATATTGTTGTAATATTCCAGGGGGCAGAGGATGGTATTACCTCCAATATCGCGGGGGGTGTAAACACCCCCCGTGATATTGTTCCTAATGGCCTGTGAAAGAGAAAGTATTACTCCCATTATCGCAGGGGGCGTTCACCCCTGATGATATTGTTTTCTAATATCCAGGGAAGGAGAGTATGATATTACGCCCAATATCGCAGGGGTGTACACCCCACTGTGATATTTTTCTAAATATTCAGGGCGGGAGAGGATAATATTACTCCCAATATCGCAGAAGGTGTATATCCCTTCTGTGATACTGTTCATAGTATCCAGGGAAAAAGAGGATGATACTTTCAAAATAGCCGGGGTTTTCCACGATCCCCGTGTGGTGATGTTGTTCCTAATATCCAGGTGAGCAAAGAATCCTATGACTCCGAATATTGCAGGTGGTGTACAACCCCCTTGTAATGTTGTTCCCAATATCCAGGGAAGGAGGGAACGATATTACTACAAATATCGCACCACACGTACAACCCACTGTGATTTTGTTTCTAAAAACCATGGGGGAGAGGATGATATTACTTTCAATATTGCACAGGTGTACACCCCCCACCCTGTGATATTGTTCCTAATATCCAGAGGGCGAGAGGATATTACTCCTAATATCACAGGGGGTTTACACCAATATCCCAGGGGGTGGACACCCCCCTGTGATGTCGTTCCTAATATCCAGGGGGAGAGAGGATGATATTACTCCCAGTATCGCAGGGAGTGTACACAGCCCTGTGAAACTCTTCCTAATATCCAGAGGGAGAGAGGATATTACTCCCAATACCACAGGGGGTGCATACAACCCTGTGAAACTCTTCCTAGTATCCAGAGCGAAAGAGGATGATATGACTCTCAATATCGCAGAGGGTGTACACCCCTACTGTCATATTGTTCTTAGTACCCTGGGAGGGAGAGGAAAAGATTACATTGAATATTGCAGGGAATGTACACCTCCCCCTCTGATACCCTTCCTAATATCCAGAGGAAGAGAGGATAATTTTACTCCCAATATCGCAGAGGCAGTACACCCCTCCGTGATATTGTTCCTAATATGCAAGGGGGGAGAGGATGATACTTCTTTCAATATCGCAGGAGTGATCACATCCCCAGTTACATTTTTCCTAATATCTAGGGGAGAGACAATGAGATGACAGCAAATGTCGCAGGATCTGTACATCCCTTCCTGATACTGTTCCTAATATCCGGGGGGAAGAGGATGATATCAAATATCAAAGGGGGTGTACACCCCCCCTACGACATTGTTCTTAATATTCATGAGGGGAGACGACGATATTACTCCAAATATCACAGGGGTTGTTCACACCCCCTGTGATACTGTTGCTAATATCCATGGGGGGAAAAGATAATATGACTTCCAATATTGCAGGTGGTGTATACCCCACCTGAAATACTGCACAGAATATCCAAAGAGGGAGAGGATAGTATTAATACCAATATCGAAGTGTGTGTACACGCCCCTTGTGATATGGTTTTTAATATGCAGGGGGCGGGAGGATATTAGTCCCAACATCACAGAGGGTGTACGCTACCCCTGTGATATTGTCCCTAACTTCCAGAGGGGAGAGGATGATATCACTCCCAATATCTCAGAAGTTGTACATCTCCCGTGATATTGTTCGTCATATCCAGGGAGGCACAGGATGACATTCCATTGAATGTCGCGACAGGCATACACGCACACTGTGATATTGTTCCTAATATCCAAGAAGGGAGAGGATGATATTACTCCCAATAAGGCAATGGGTGTACATTACCCCTGTGTTATTGTCTCTAATATCCGGGGACGGAGCAGGGGGAGAGGATAACATCCCCTCAAATTTGGCAGGTGGTTTGATGCCCGTTGTGGTATTGTTTTTAATATCCAGCAGGGAAGACAATAATACTATTGTTGATAGTCCGATTCATCCGCTCCACCTTTCCGGAACTCTGAGGCCGGTAGGCGGCATGCAGTTTCCATGTGATCCCGATACCTTTGCCGTCTTCTGTACCAAGCCAGCCACAAACGCGGGCCCGTTATCTGAGCTGATCCGTAAGGGCAGCCCAAATCTAGGAATAAGATCTCGAAGAAGCACACAGGTTACTTCCTGAGCTTCCTCAGTTCGTGTTGGATAAACCTCCACCCACCCAGAGTAGGTACACCCAAGAACTAGGAAATACCGTTTACCTCCGCACTTTGGCATCTCTGTGAAGTCTACCTGGAGATCTTCAAAGGGGGCTGCTCCATAAGCTCGTATGCCGGGCGGGCGGGACAGCTGGATCTTGCCTCCCGTGATGCTGACGGCAGGTAACGCACCGCTGCAGCACCGTTTCCGCAAGGGCTGACCAATGCAAGACGTAGAAATACCAGCCTAACAACTTTTCCAGTGACTCCTGACCTAGATGGCATTCGAAACCTGAGTATACAGAAGTCTTTGGTAATTCAGGATCACTGATGATTAAAACAAGATAGGAGTTGAAGCTTATCTTTGTTTAAAAAACCCTTTGGTCTTGGGATAACAAGATAATGTAAATGTGGCTTAAAGGAGAATCATTTCAAAAACAAAGCAAAACAAGGAAACGAAAAATAAAATTTGCCAGGCACGGTGGCTCACGCTTGTAGTCCCAGCACTTTGGGAGGCTGAGGTGCACGGACCACGAGGTCAGGGGATCAGACCATCCTCGCTAACATGGTGAAACCCTGTCTCTACTAAAAATACAAAAAATTAGCTGGGTGTGGTGGCGGGCACCTGTAGTCCCAGCTACTCGGGAAGCTGAGGCAGGAGAATGACGTGAACCCGGGAGGCGGAGCTTGCAGTGAACCGAGATCACGCCACTGCACTCCAGCCTGGGCAACAGAGCGAGACTCTGTCTCAAAAAAAAGAAAAGAAAAGAAAAAGAAAATTTATGGCCGGGCACGGTGGCTCACGCCTGTAGTCCCAGCACTTTGGGAGGCCAAGGTGGGCAGATCATGAGGTCAGGAGTCCGAGACCAGCCTGGCCAACATAGTGAAACCACGTCTCTACTAAAAAAAAATACAGGCCGGGCGTGGTGGCTCACACCTGTAATCCCAGCACTTTGGGAAGCCAAGGCTGGTGGATCACGAAGTCAGGAGATCGACACCAGCCTGACCAACATGGTGAAACCCCGTCTCTACTAAAAATACAAAAATTAGCTGGGTGTGGTGGCAAGGGCTTATAATCCCAGCTACTTAGTAGCCTGAGGCAGGAGAATTGCTTGAACCTGGGAGGCGGAGCTTGCAGTGAGCCGGGATCACCCCACTGCACTCCAGCCTGGGCAGCGGAGTGAGACTCCGCCTCAAAAAAAAAAAAAAAAAATACAAAAAATTAGCTGGGTCTGGTGGCGCGTGACTGTAACCCCATCTACTCGGGAGGTTGAGCCAGGAGAATGGCTTGAACCCGGGAGGCAGAGGTTGCAGTGAAATGAGATTGTGCCACTGCACTCCAGCCTGGGTGACAGAGCGAGACTCCGTCTCAAAAAAGAAGAAGAAAAAGAAAATTTAAAAAATCTTCAAGTGCGACGAGCTTAAAAAACAGAAAAAGGGTAGAAAATTTTAAAAAGGAATCTTTGTATAAATAGAAAAAATGATTTTCGGAGGACTTTGAAAATTTTTTTTCTTTTTTGAGACGGAGTCCCGCTCTGTCGCCCAGGCTGGAGTGCAGTGGCCCAACCTCCGCTCACTGCAAGCTCCGCCTCCCGGGTTCACGCCATTCTCCTGCCTCAGCCTCTCCGAGTAGCTGGGACTACAGGCGCCCGCCACCACGCCCGGCTAATCTTTTGTATTTTTTAGTAGAGACAGGGTTTCACCGTGGTCTCGATCTCCTGACCTCGTGATCCGCCCGCCTCGGCCTCCCAAAGTGCTGGGATTACAAGCGTGAGCCACTGCGCCCGGCCTGAAAATTTTTTTTCTAAATCTTATATTGCTTTTAGAATTCTCTTTCCCCACTGAAAAACTTTTTTTTTTTTTTTTTTTAATATATAACTAGTAAAACTGTCCCCCAGGGTTAGCAAGAATTCATACCTGGTTCTGGACAGAAATATAGTTCTAACCGTGAAAGGAAAGTCAGTTGCAGGACCCACGCTGCCTCAGGCAAACCTGCCTCGCACTTTATTCCTAAGCAAGATTGCTACGAAGATAACAGGAAGCTACCTACCTTCCTCACCATTTCCCCCACAAGGAAATTCCTTGAGGGCCTCAAGATCTTTACCTTAAAACGGTTCTTTTGAATTTCACCTGGCAAGGTAAATTGGTAGCTCATCTTCACAGGTGTGGGACAAAGGACAGAATTCAGTCAGCCCTCTGCTGACCTGCGACAAACCTATATCTGATTGCTTCCTCTGCCCTATTGTTTATTTATTTATTTATTATTTATTATTTTTGGCTTATTTCTCCAAGACAAATGCCTTTTCTTTTTTTTTTTTGAGACGGAGTCTCGCTCTGTCGCCCAGGCTGGAGTGCAGTGGCGCAATCTCGGCTCACTGCAAGCTCCGCCTCCCGGGTTCACGCCATTCTCCTGCCTCAGCCTCTCCGAGTAGCTGGGACTACAGGCGCCCGCCACCACGCCCGGCTAATCTTTTGTATTTTTTAGTAGAGACAGGGTTTCACCGTGGTCTCGGTCTCCTGACCTCGTGATCCGCCCGCCTCGGCCTCCCAAAGTGCTGGGATTACAAGCGTAAGCCACCGCGCCCGGCCTACGACGAATGCCCTATTGTTTATGCAAAAATGTAGATTCACTGAGCCAGACTAAGGCATAAGTGACTATTCCTCTACTTGCCTCTCACATGTAAATTGTGTATTCAGTGAAAGGCTGCTCAAGGACTCAAAAGAATGCAACCTTTTGACCAGGCACAGTGGCTCCTGTGTGCAATCCCAGCAATTTGGGAAGCCCAGGTGGGTGGCTCCCTTCAGGCCAGAAATTCAAGACCAGCCTGGCCAACATGGCGAAACCCTGTCTCTACTAAAAATACAAAATTAGCCGGGTGCGGTGGCGCATGCCTGTAATCCCAGCTACTGAGGGGGCTGAGGCAGGAGAATCCCCTGGAACCGGTAGGCCCAGGTTGCAGTGAGCAAAGATGGCGCCATTGCACTCCAGCCCGGGCAACAGAGAGACTCCATCTTAAAAAAAAAAAAAAAAATACAACGTTGTGTCTCGTTTCCTATGACCTGGAAGCCCCCACTTTGAGTTGTCCTGCCTTTCTAGACCGAACCAATGTACATCTTACACATATTGATTGACGTTTCACGTCTGTCTTTTTGTTTCTTTTCTATTGTTTCTAACCTTCAGTATTCATATCATGTCTCTCTAAAATGTAAACACCACGCTATGCCCCGATCCTGTGGGGCACACATCCTCAGGACCTCATGAGGCTGTGTCTCAGGCATGTCCTTAAATCTTGGCAAAATTTCCAGCTTGGACAACATGGTGAAACCTCGTCTCTACTAAAAATACAAAAATTAGCCGGGCATGGTGGTGCACGCCTGTAATCCTACCTAATCAGGAGGCTGAGGCAGGAGAATCGCTTGAACTCGGGAGAAGGAGGTTGCAGTGAGCTGAGACGGCGCCACTGCACTCCAGCCTGGGCGACAGAGAGAGACTCTGTCTTAAAAAAAACAAAAAAGAAAACCTTGGCAAAATAAACTTTCTAAATTAATTGAGACCTGCCTCAGATACTTTTGGGTTCTTGTAACTAAGCATTAATCAGGCTGCACTTTAGCCCACTTCCTTGTAACTGAAAGTCCCGTAGCCATAGATACTGACCATTTGCACCCCTATTGTTCCCACAGATAGGATCTCTGACGTTAGAATCATAAGGCTTTCCTTTAAGAATTGCTTAAGATGTAGGCCGGGTGTGGTGGCTCATGCCTGTACTCCCAGCACTTTGGGAGAATGAGGCGGGTGGCTCACTTGAGGTCAGGAGTTTGAGACCAGCCTGGCCAATATGGTGAAACCCCGTCTCTACTAAAAATGCAAGGTCGGGTGTGGTTCCTCATGCCTGTAATCCCAGCACTTTGAGAGGCCGAGGTGGGCGGATCACCTGAGGTCAGGAGTTTGAGACCAGCCTGACCAACATGGAGAAACCCTCTCTCTACTGAAAATACAAAATTAGCTGGGTGTGGTGGCACGTGCGTGTAATCCTAGCTACTCAGGAGGCTGAGGCAGGAGAATCGATTGAACCTGGGAGGCGGAGGTTGTGGTGACCCAAGATTGCACCATTGCACTCCAGCCTGGGCAACAAGAACAAAACTCTGTCTCAAAAAAAAAAAAAAAAAAAAAAAAAAAGGGAGTGGGGGGCTGGGCGCGGTGGCTCACGCCTGTAATCCCAGCACTTTGGGAGGCCAAAGCGGGTGGATCATGAGGTCAGGAGATCCAGACCATCCTGGCTAACACGATGAAACCCTGTCTCTACTAAAATACAAAAAAAAATTAGCCAGGCGTGGTGGCGGGCGCCTGTAGTCCCAGCTACTCGGGAGGCTGAGGCAGGAGAATGGCATGAAGCCAGGAGGCGGAGCTTGCAGTGAGCCACTGCACTCCACCCTGGGGGACAGAGCAAGACTCCGTCTCAAAAAAAAAAAAAAAAAGAATTGCTTAAGATGTTTTCCAGATTCTGAATTCCAGCAGAATGGCTGACACTAGATAGTTTAAAGCCCCTTCGCAGAGTAACCAAGTCAACATGAGAATCCAGGTGTCTCTCTGTCTCCAACCTGCGTTTTTCAACCAATCAGTGATGCGCACACCTTGGTCCACTTCAAAGCTCTTAAGCTCCCCAGCCCCAGACTCCTGAGGGAAGCAGGAGTTGTCCTACTGCAGCCTTGGTGTCCACAGTGGGAAAGCAGGCAATGGTGCCATGTGTGGGTAAGTGTCACTAAAGCATATGCCATTGTGAGGGCCCAGAGACAGGAATGCATCCTGCATTATTAGTCAGGGTTCTCCAGAGAAACAGAACTGATAGGATGGAGATAGATGTACATAGATAGGTAGGGAGAGAGAGAGAGATTTATTTTAAGAATTGAGACTGGCAAGTCTGAAATTTGCAGGGCAGTCTGGAAATTCTAGCAAGAGATGATGCTGTGGTGAGGCGTGAGTCCCAATTCAAAGGCAGTGTGGAGGCAGAATTCCTTCCTTCTTAGGGAACCTCAGTCTTTTCTCTGAAGGCCTTAAATGGATGCATGAGGCCCACGCACATTATGGAGGGTAACCTGCTTCACTCAAATCTACTTAGTAAAATGTTAATCCCATCTAAAAACATCTTCACAGAGACATCCAGGGTGCTCTGTGACCACTGAGCCAGGCACCATAGCCTAGCCACATTGACACATAAAATTAGCCAGCCCAGGTCCCAAAGCTCAGGAAGTATCACCTTGTCCCAGGGCAGGTAACCCCATGTGCAGTGCCACCCGCACACCCCATGGTATTGGAGTTCCTGCTCATCGAGCTTGCTCACCTGTCTGAGCACATCTGGCTCAGGTGCAGCCGTTATCCATCAAGGACCTGGAGCCTTCTCTTGCTCTCTCCATCCAGGCTCCCCAAGGCTTTGGTCTCTTCCATTGCTGACTTGCCCTGTTGAGATGGGGCTCATCATATTTTTCTATTGTTGCTGTAGTTTTTGTGTGTGGGATTTTTTTGTTTTTATTTTTGTAGAGATGGGTCTTACTATGTTGTCCAGGCTGGTCCCAAACTCCTGGCCTCAAGCAGTCCTCCTGCCTTGGCCTCCCCAAGTGCTAGGACTACAAGTGTGAGCCATGGAGCCCAACCAGTTAATCATGTTTCAACTGTTCATTGACCTCACTGAGAAATTACATATTTGGGCTGGGCTCAGTGGCTCATGCCTGTAATCCCTACATTTTGGGAGGCCAAGGTAGGAGGATCCCCTGAACCCAGGAGTTTAAGACCAACCTGGGCAACATGGTGAAATCCTATCTCTACAAAAAAATACAAAAATTAGCTGGGCATGGTGGCACACATCTGTAGTCCCAGCTACTCTCAAGAGGCTAAGGTGGGAGGATCACGTGAGTGAGGGACGGATGAGGCTGCAGTGAGCAGAGATCCTGCCACTGCACTACAGTCTGGGCAACAAAGTGAGACCCTGTCTCAAAAAAGAAAAAAAAATCTAATTTCAATTAAAATAAAATTAAAAAGAAGGCCAGGCTCGATGGCTCATGCCTGTAATCCCAGCACTTTGGGAAGCTGAGGCAGGTGGATCATTTGAGGTCAGGAGTTCAAGACCAGCCTGGCCAACATGGTGAAACCCCATCTCTACAAAAAATGCAAAAATTAGCCCATTGGTAGTGGCATATGCCTGTATTCCCAGGTACTTGGGAGGCTGAGGCAGGAGAATCATTTGAGCCTGGGAGGCAGAGGTTGCAGTGAGCTAAGATCATGCCACTGCACTCCATTCTGGGTGACAGAGTGAGACCCTGCTTCAAAACAAAAAAAGGAAATTATAGCTTTGAAGAATTGGCTTTTTTTTTTTTTTTTCCTGAGAAGGAGTCTTGCTCTGTCGCCCAGGCTGGAGTGCAGTGGCGCGATTTCGGCTCACTGCAAGCTCTGCCTCCCAGGTTCATGCCATTCTCCTGCCTCAGCCTCCCGAGTACCTGGGACTACAGGTGCCTGCCACTATGCCCGGCTAATTTTTTTCTTTTTTTTGTATTTTTAGTAGAGATGGGGTTTCACCGTGTTAGCCAGGATGGTTTCGATCTCCTGACCTTGTGATCCACCTGTCTCGGCCTCCCAAAGTGCTGGGATTACAGGCGTGAGCCACCGCGCCCGGCTCGGCTTTTTTTTTTTGAGACAGGGTCTCAGCTTTTTAGTCTGTCACCCAGGCAGGAGTGCAGTGGTGTGATCTGCGCTCACTACAACCTGTGTCCCCCGGGGCTCAAGCAATCCTCCCATCTCAGCCTCCCAAGTAGCTGGGACCACAGGTATCCACCACCACACCCAGCTTTTTTTAAAATTTTGTTTTGTTTCGTTTTGAGACAGAGTGTCTCTCTGTCAACCAGGCTGGAGTGCAGTGGTGAAATCTCGGCTCACTGCAACCTCCACCTCCTGGGTTCAAGTAATTTTCCTGCCTTGGCCTCCCCAGTAGCTGGGAATACAGGCACGTGCTACCATACCTGGCTAATTTTTTTTTTTTTTTGAGACAGAGTCTTGCTTTGTGGCCCAGGCTGGAGTGCAATGGCATGATCTCAGCTCACTGCAACCTCCACCTCCCAGGTTCAAGTGATTCTCCTGCCTCAGCCTCCCGAATAGCTGGGACTACAGGTGTGTGCCAACATGCCTGGCTAATTTTTGTTTTTGTTTTTGTTTTTCTTGAGACAGAGTCTCACTCTGTTGCCCAGGCTAGAGTGCAGGGGTGTGATCTCGGCTCACTGCAACCTCTGTCTCCCGGGTTCAAGCGATTCTCCTGCCTCAGCCTCCTGAGTAGCTGGAATTACAGGCACGTACCACCACGCCCAGCTAATTTTTATATTTTTACAAAATGGGGTTTCACTCCTGACCTCATGATCTGTCTGCCTCAGCCTCCCAAAGTGTTGGAATTACAGGCGTGAGCCACCGCGCCTGGCCAATTTTCGTATTTTTGGTAGAGACGGGGTTTCACCATGTTGGCCAGGCTGGTCTCGAACTTCTGACCTCAAGTGATCCGCCTCAGCCTCCCAAAATGCTGGGATCACAGGAGTGAGCCACTGTGCCTGGCCCTAGAATTGGCTTTTATCAGTTAATAAACTTGAGTGATTTGGAGACTAATTAGAGTACACACTAATACAATATTTGAACAGTTCCAGCTGGGCGCAGTGGCTTATGCCTATAATCCCAGCACTTTGGGAGGCCGAGGTGGGCGGATCACCTGAGGTCAGGAGTTCGAGACCAGCCTGACCAACATGGAGAAATCCCGTCTCTACTAAAAATACAAAATTACCCGAGTGTGGTGGCACATGCTTGTATTCCCAGCTACTCGGGAGGCTGAGGCAGGAGAATCGCTTGAACCCAGGAGGCAGAGGTTGTGGTGAGCTAAGATCGCACCATTGCACTCCAGCCTGGGCAACAAGAGGGAAACTCTGTTTCAAAAAAGAAAAAAAAAAATTGAACAGTTCCTGGCATGCGATGTATGAGACATTGGAACAGTGTGTGAGAATGAACTCCATGCAAAACCAAAAGCAGGTGAAGGCCGGGCGTGGTGGCTCAGGCCTGTAATCCCCGCACTTTGGGAGGCCGAGGTGAGTGGATCACCTGAGGTCAGTCAGGAGTTCAAGACCAGCCTGGCTGACATGGCAAAACCCTGTCTCTACTAAAAATGCAAAAATTAGCTGGGCGTGGTGGTGGGCACCTGTAATCCCAGCTACTCGGGAGGCTGAGGCAGGAGAATTGCTTGAATCTGGGAGGCGGAGGCTACAGCAAGCCGAAATCAGCGCCCTAGTTTTCAGTGGCTTCTCATTCATTTTTCTCAATGAAGCCTCTCAGATCCTAACCATCCTTTAAGAACAACTCAAGCCCTGCCTTCTCCAGTTCCTCCAGTGTCATTTTCAAATACTCCCCCATGTACTGTAGCTCTGGTGTGTGCTGTGCCCCATCTGGGTTACTGCTACCTTTATTTCCTATGCCCCACAAGTGAGTGCTGGGATTACAGGCGTGTGCCACCACGCCTGGCTAATTTTTTGTATTTTTAGTAGAGTCGGGGTGTCACCATCTTGGCCAGGCTGGTCTTGAACTCCTGACCTCATGATCCACCCGCCTCTGCCTCCCAAAGTGCTGCGATTACAGGTGTGAGCCACCGCACCCGGCCTACTGCAACCTGTTTTATTAGCAAGGTCTTTATGACCTGTATTGTATCTTGTCCTGACCTCTTATATCATCCTGTGACTTTGAATGCCTTAACTGTCTGGGAATGCAGCCCAGTAGGTTTCAGCCTCATTTCACCCAGCTCCTATTCAAGATGGAATTGCTCTTCTTCATACACCTCACATAGTTCTCCTTTTTTTTTTTTTTTTTTTTTTTGAGACAGGGTCTTACTCTGTTGCCCAGGCTTCAGTGCAGTGGCATGCTCTCAGCCTACTGCAGCCTCGAACTCCTGGGTTCAAGCGATCCTCCCACTTCAGTCTTCCAAGTAGCTGGGACTACTGGTGTGCCCCATTACACCTGCTAGTTAAAAATTTTTTTTCTTCTTTTGTAGAGACCGGGGTGGGGGTGTGCAGGGGGTAGTGGGGGGTCTCACTATATTGCCCACACTGGTCTCAAACTCCTGGCCTCAAGCCTCCCGAAGTGCTGGGATTGCAGGAATGAGCCGCCGCACCCAATCTAGTCACGTCTTTTTCTTTTTCTGAGACAGAGTCTCGCTCTATACCCCAGGCTGGAGTGCAGTGGCAGGATCTCGGCTGACTGCAATCTCTGTCTCCTGGATTCGAGCAATTCTCATGCCTCTGTGATACCCTACCTTGTTTTAACCTGAGTGACCCTCTCCTAGGAGAGAGCCGGACAGACTCCATTTTAGTTTCTTCACTGGCAGCCCCCTTTCGCCTCCCTCCCTTAAGGCATAGCTAGTGTAAATGACTCAAAGCACATCCAGGAATACACCTACTGATAAGATATTGAGGCAAGCCACAATAGCAGCTCCTGGGGACCAGCGCAGTGGATGGCACCCAAAACCCCTGCATTTATCTCTTTGTGATAGTTTAAGCCCCTGCACCTGGAACTGTTTATTTTTTTAACTGCATTTGTAACCAATTAATTTTTTAACTTTTTGGCAGTTCTGCTTCTGTAAAAATTGTTTCAGCTAAAATCCCCCCTCCCCTATTTAGACCACTGTATAAAAACAAAACTAGCCCCTTCTTCGGGGCCGAGAGAATTCTGAGCGTTAGCTGCCTTTGGTTGCCGGCTAATAAAGGACTCTTTAATTTGTCTCAAAGTGTGGCGTTTCTCTATAACTCGCTTGGTCACAACACCTCAGCCTCCCAAGTAGCTGGGATTACAGGCGCCTGCCACCACATCCAGCTAATTTTTGTATTTTTTTTTTTTTTTGAGACAGAGTTTTACTCTTGTTGCCCAGGCAAGAATGCAGTGGCGCAATCTCGGCTCACTGCAACCTCCACCTTCCAATTTCAAGCGATTCTTCTGCCTCAGCCTCCCAAGTAGCTGGGATTACAGGCGCCTGCCACCACGCCCAGCTAATTTTTTTGTATTTTTAGTAGAGACGGGGTTTCACCATGTTGGTCAGGCTGGTCTCAAACTGCTGACCTCGTGATCCACCCGCCTCGGCCTTCCAAAGTGCTAGGATTACAGGCGTGAGACACTGAGCCCGGCAATTTTTGTATTTTTAGTAGAGTCGGGGTTTCACCATGTTGCCCAGGCTGGTCTTGACCTCCTGATCTCAGATGATTTGCCTGCCTTGGCCTCCCAGCATGCTGGGATTACAGGTGTGAGCCATTGCACCCCGCCTAGTTATGTATTTCTATAAACAATTATATGTGCCTTTTTACTTCATATATCTATTTTCCCAAGAAAAATATTAATAAATCTGGCCGGGTGCGGTGGCTCATGCCTGTAATCCCAGCACTTTGGGAGGTCAAGGCGGGTGGGTCACCTGAGGTCAGGAGTTTGAGACCAGCCTGGCCAGCAAGGTGAAATCCCGCCTCTACTAAAAATACAAAAATTAGCCGGGCATGGTGGCAGGCACCAGTAATCTGAGCTACTTGGGAGGCTGAGGTAGAAGAATCGCTTGAACCCAGGAGGCAGAGGCTGCAGTGAGCCAAGATCATGCCAGTGCACTTCAGCCTGTGTGATACAGCAAGACTCCATCTCAAAAAAAAAAAAAATTAACAAATATTATAGAAAACATGTTGCAAAGAGAATAGACAGAATGGCTGGTTATTTGAATTAAAATGTACCTTTTTTTTTCTTTTGAGATGGAGTCTCGCTCTTTCGCCCAGGCTGGAGTGCAGTGGCGCGATCTCTGCTCACTGCAAGCTCTGCCTCCTGGGTTCACGCCATTCTCCTGCCTCAGCCTCCCGAGTAGCTGGGACCATAGGCGCCTGCTACCACACCTGGCTAATTTTTTGTATTTTTAGTAGAGAGGGGGTTTCACCCTGTTGGCCGGGATGGTCTCGATCTCCTGACCTCGTGATCCGCCTGCCTTGGCCTCCCAAAGTGCTGGGATTACAGGCGTCAGCCACCGAGCCTGGTCTGTTTTCTTTTCTTTAGAAACCACTTTGGTGCTCAACACTGGGAGGAGGCCCCCTGTGGCCACACAGGTGTGGTTGGAGGCAAAGGTGGATTCACAGGGAAGCAAATGAGTCTTCGCCCCCTCTAAAGCCCCATACCTACCTCACTTTGAATTATTTTCCTAAAGACTCCTCACAGTATGCAAGTTTCAGGGCCCAGCAAACTTGGCCCATCCCTCTAGGAGGAGACTACTGATGGTGCATCTGTCAGGGGCATTTGAACCAAAGCGACTCCATCTTGAATACGGACTGGCTAAAATAAGACTGAGACCTATTGGGCTGCATTTCCAGGAGGTTAAGGCATTCTTAGTCACAGGGAGAGATAGGAGGTCGGCACAAGACACAGGTCACAAAGACCTTGCTGATAAAACAGGTAAAGAAGCAGGCCAAATCCCACCAAAACCAAGATGAGGATGAAAGTGACTGCTGGTCGTCCTCACTGCTCATTATATGCTAATTATAATGCATTAGCGCACTAAAAGACACTCCCACCAGTGCCAGGACAGTTTACAAATGCCATGGCAACGGCAGGAAGTTACCCTATATGGTCTAAAAAGGGGAGGAACCCTCAGTTCCCACTGCTGTTCAGGAAACCTCATGAATAACCCACCCTGTATTTAGCATATAATCAAGAGCTAACAATATGTATAAGCTGCTGGGGGAGGAAGGCACGGCAGCAAAGAAAAACAAGCAAACAAACAAAAAGTATAAGCAACTGAGCAGCCACAACGCTGGTGGGCCTATGGAGTAGCCGTTCTTTTATTCCTTTGCTTTCTTAATAAACTTGCTTTCACTTTATGGACTTGCCCTGAGTTCTTTCTTGCTCAAGATCCAAGAACCCGGCCGGGCGCGGTGGCTCACGCTTGTAATCCCAGCACTTTGGGAGGCCGAGGCGGGCGGATCACGAGGTCAGGAGATTGAGACCATGGTGAAACCCCGTCTCTACTAAAAAATACAAAAAATTAGCCGGGCGTAGTGGCGGCTGCCTGTAGTCCCAGCTACTCGGAGAGGCTGAGGCAGGAGAATGGCGTGAACCCGGGAGGCGGAGCTTGCAGTGAGCTGAGATTGCGCCACTGCACTCCAGCCTGGGCGACAGAGTGAGACTCCGTCTCAAAAAAAAAAAAAAAAAAGATCCAAAGATCCAAGAACCCCCTCTTGGGGTCTGGATCAGGACCCCCTTTCTGGCAACACATCCCGGCCTTTCCCCTTTTTCTGAAGACAGACTTCAGAAAGGAAGAAAAAGAAGGGTGGCCACTCATGGTGGGTGAAAGGGCAAAGCAGCTGGCAGAGAAGGCACCTAGCTGATGACCCCAGAGCCTTCTGGGCCCAGAGTGGGATGGCAGGGTCTGGGCTTCTGTCTGCCCTGGACTTGCTGCAGCTGCTTCCTGGGCTCTGGGTGACCATGCACTCAGGTCCTCCGGTGGAACTCCTGCTGTCTCACAGGCCAGATGCAAATAAATGAAAGCTTCAGACCGGGGGCAGGTCTAGGTGTGGGCCAGTGAGCACCGGGCTGCTTCCTGGGGCCTGAACAGCATGTCACAGGGCCCCTGCCCCTGCTGAGAAGGGCCCAGGAGCTCAGGGTAAGGTTCTGCTGTCACTGCCTTGAAATTCTTTACTGTAATTTCTGAGCCAGGGACTTTGTCGTACTGGAATGGGGTCTCAATCCAGATCCCAAGAGAGGGTTCTTGGAGCTTACACAAGAAAATTCAGGGAGAATCCACAGAGTAAAGTGAAAGTGAGTTTATTAGAGAAGTAAATAAACAAAAGAATGGCTACTCCATAGGCAGAGCAGCCCCAAGGGCTGCTGGTTGGCTATTTTTAGGGTCCTTTTTTTTTTTTTTTTCCTAGAATCCCTTCCTGAATTATATTGGTTATTTCTTGATCATGTGCTAAACAAGGGGTGGATTATTCATGAGTTTTCTGGGAAAGTGGTGGGGAATTCCCAGAACTTAGGATTCTTCTTCTATTTATTTATTTATTTATTCATTTATTTACTGGAGATGGATTCTTGCTCTGTCGCCCAGGCTGGAGTGCAATGGCGTGATCTCGGCTCACGGCAACCTCTGCTTCCCAGGTTCAAGCGATTCTCCTGCCTCAGCCTCCCAAGTAGCTGGGACTACAGGCGTATGCCACCACGCCTGCCTAATTTTTTGGGATTTTTAGTAGAGATGGGGTTTCACCATATTGGCCATGCTGGTCTCAACTCCTGACCTCAAGTGATCCGCCCGCCTTGGCCTCCCCAAAGTGCTGGGATTACTGGCGTGAGCCACTGCGCCCGACCCCTTTTAGACAATGTAGGGTATCTTCCAAACGTTGCCATGGCATTTGAAAACTGTCATGGCGCTGGCGGGAGTGTGTTTTACCAAGCTAATATATTATAATTAGTGTATAGTCAGCACTGAGGAAGGCCACAGCTCACTTTCCCCGCCATCTTGGTTTTGGTGGGATTTGGCCGGCTTCTTTACTGCATCCTGTTTTATCAGCAGGATCCTTGTGACCTGTGTCTTGTTCCGACCTCCTATCTCATCCTATTACTAAGAATGCCTTAACCTCCTGGAGGTGCAGCCCAGCAGGTTTCAGCTTCAGTTTACCCAGCCCCTATGGAGTGTCTCTGTTCCAACACCTCTTGACACTTGCATCTGCATCTTGCACTAGGCTCTGCAGATTATGCTCAGTCTTGAATACTGAGCTTTTTTTGTCCCCTTGAAGGTCCCTCCTTGGGCAAGTATCTCAGGGCCTCGCTCTTGCCCACCCTGCTGCCCCCTATCTTTCTGAAAGAGGCGGCTCTGCAGCTGCACAACACTTGGCCAAGACCTCCTGGCGGTGTGGAGCTCTGAAGACACAGGAGGGATGTCCTCCGAGCTGTTCATGTCTAGACCTACCCCAGGCTCCCTCCAGCAATCAGCTCCAGTCCTGGGCCTGCCTGCCTTCCGGGAGGAGTGAGGGCCCACAGAGCTGCCCTTCCCCCGCTGTGTATGGACTCAAGGCACTGATGGCACTCGGTAGGCCACTGCATAAATGGACGTTTCCGCAGTATTGAAGGCCAGTCAGGCAAACCGTGTGCTTTCCTACGCACTGGGGAATGTGTGGCCCTTTCCTTACATCTTGGAGACCAAAGCCACCATCTGCACTTGTGGGTACATTGTGGCAGTGGTCGGTTAGGGCGGTCTTTCAAAGCACAGTTTGAAATGCAGACACTTGTGGGCGTCCCCTAAGGCAGGTGCCCTTTACCTGGAGGCCGCATTGGTCACCAAGACCCGCAAGGCTCACCTGGGCCGGAAGCTGTGGTCAAGCGAGGCCAAGTAGCCCAGAGGCCACCCCGAAGCACCTGTGGACATCATGAATCCTTGCTGGGGTCCTCACACGGAGGGAAGAGAGCGCCCAGGGTAAAGCCTCAGGTGCTAAACACTCGCGTTGCGCAGGGGGCGAGGCACGTGAGCATCCACTGTGCCGCCCAGGCCCGTGCCCACCCGGGCTCCGGAGCCTGGGTAGGAAGGCTGCGAGGCTCCCGCGGGCTTATATTCAAACCGGGCACACAGAGAATGGGGGCCTTCGGCTACGGGACGCCCGGCGGTGGGGTTACGGATGGTACAGCCCTCCCTCCCCGCCTGCTCGAGGCAGATGGTTTCGCCTGGCTCCACACACCTCTTCTGGGTGGCAACCGAGCGCGCGGAGGGGGCGAGACGTGCGCTGAGGCCACGCCCCTACTGCATAGTCATAAGGCGGGAGGCTCTGCCTTCGGGGCGGGGCAGACAGCTCCTCGCGCTCGGGCGCGGCCGGCTGGGGGCACGGCCTAGCTCCGGGTGCGGGCGGGGCTTGAGGCAGGGCCGGCCACCGCCCGGTTCCCGCCCTCGCTCTCCTCCTCCAGCGATTAGGCCCCGCCCCGCGCCCGCCGCTGCGCAGGGAGGGGCGGGGCCCGTCTCCGGCAGGCCCCGCCCCCTCTCTGAATATTGATGCGGCGCGCGTCGGCGTCGCCCTCCTCCCATTGAGCGAGGCTGTGTCGCGTGGCCCAGCGTCGGCGTGACGGTTGGACGCGGGCGCGGCACTGCGGGTCCCGATTGCTGCAGCCGCTTGTCAGTGTGATGAAGATTGGCACCCAGGTAAGCTGTCACTCAACCGCTCCGCCGCCGCCGCCGCCGCTCTCGCCGCCGCCGTCCCTATCAATCACACCGGCCCGCGGCCGCCGCCCGCCGCCGCCGCTGCCGCCCGGGTCTGGAGGGCCGGCGCTGACCCAGAGGGCCCGCATTTGACCCGCCGCCCGGGGCAGGGGGCGGGGAGGGGGCGCGAGTGGGGGAGGGGAGCGGGCACCCGCGGGGGAGGGGGCACCTTCCGCCCAACCGGCGCGGGGGCGCGCCCAGTTGGTTTCTCAGTGTGGGTTGAGGGACGCGGAAATTTCTGGAAGGCGCCGCCGCCGCCGCGCTGGGCCCGATCGAAGCGCGCGCTCCTAACCGTCCCTTTCGGAGTGCGGCGCGCGCCTCGGCGCGGGGCGGGGGCGGGGGCGCGCGGGGCCCGACGCGGGCGGGGCGGCGGGCGTGAGGGCCGGGGGCGCGCGGCGGGGCGGGGCCGGGGCGGGCGGCGCGCGTGGGGCCGGTCGTGTCCGCGGCCTCGCGGGGTCCTCAGGGCCGGCGGGGCTGCTCGGAGGGTGCGGGGCGCGCAGCGGCGCAGGCGGGAAGATGGCGGCCGCGACCCCGGCCCCTGCCTCGGCTGTGGCGAGCGCGTGGGTCGGGGTCCTGAGGGCGGTGGGCGCGATGGGGCTCGTGGCCCTCAGCCGGGCGCCACAGCGGGAGCAGCCCAGGGCCGCTCGCTGACGGCAGTGTTTGGGGCCGGGTGCTGGGGAAGCGGTTCAGGCGTCCCGGGAATTGGTGGGAAGAGCCGTTTCTGTCACACGGGTCGTGGAAATGGATGACAGGAAGTGCCGGCCAGGGTCTGGGCGCCCTGTGGGTTTGCACCTTCCTTGTGAGGGAAATCGTGTCACTTAACGAAAAATGAAGAAACGCGGAGTCTGCTTTATGTCATCCTCGTGGCTCTCGAAATGCCTTATTTGGACAGTGGCTCTGCGAGCGGACCAGTTAGGGCCTCCGTTCCGATGGCGGATTCCTGACGGGAAGCCCGAGGGTCCGGGAATGGCGGCCTCTTGAGGTGGGGCCCAGGGCAGGCCAGGCTGAGCGCGGCGGCGGGGCTGCAGCCCTGGGGGGTGTTCCACCTGTGTGAGGGGTTCTCTTCCAACTCTACAGGAGTTTGCTTTTCAAAACAGTAGGTGGTTTTTCCTTAGGAAGTGGTTCCTTTTCGGGATGAAAGAAACTCCCAGCTTTAGTTAGGTCTACTTTCATGGTGTTTCCTGGCATACTGAAAAATAGGCTTTCTCTAAACATAAAGAAGAATCGAGGTGAAATGTGAACCTCTTTGCCAGTATAGTTATTGGTGATGCTCTTGCATTTAGTTATAATGTGGAAGATGGCAGGCTGACTGAAATGAGCCTTTCGTCACTCTGCTTAATTAGAGTGATTTGTGAATCCTCTCTTTGTACACAGGCATACCTCAGATAATTCGAGTTCTAATCCAGACCACCACAGTAAAATAAGTATTGCAGTAAAGCAAGTGACACGACACAGTTTTAGGTTTTTCAGTGCATATAAAAGTTGTAATTATGCTGTACTACTTAAAGTGTGCAATAGCAAACATTATATCTATAAAAATGTGCTTACCTTAATTAAAAAATATTTTAGTGCTAAAAATACTAATGATCATCTGAGCCTCTAGTGAGTCCTGCTCGTTTTGTACTTGGACAATCTTGCCTCAATGTGGATGGCTGCTGACTGATCAGGGTGGTGGTGGCTGTGTCAGTTACTTAAAATAAGGCAACAGTGAAATTTGTTGCATTGATGGCCTCCTTCTTTCATAAAAGACTTCTTCGTAGCATGTGATGCTGTTTTGATAGCATTTTAACCACAGTGGAAATTCTTTCAAAGTTGGAGGCTATTGTCAAATTCTGCCACTACTATCCACTAAGTTGATGTAATATTCCAAATGTTTTGTTGTCATTTCCACAATGTGCACAGGGTCTTCACTAGGAATAGATTCCATTTCAAGAGACCACTTTCTTTGCTCATCAGTAAGAAGCAACTCTTCATTGTTTCCACCGCATCTGCAGTTCCTTCCTCCACTGAAGTCTTGAACTCCTCCAAGTCATCACCAGGGTTAGAATCAACTTCCTCCAAACTCCTGTTAGTGTTGATATTTGACTTCCTTCCATGAATCATTAATGGCATCTAGAATGGCGGATTCTTTCCAGAAGGTTTTCAGTTTGCCCAGATTCATCCGAGGAATCACTACCACAGCTATAGCCTTATAAAATGTATTTCTTAAATAATTAAGACTTGAAAGTCAAGCTTACTCCTTGGATCCATAGCTGCAGAATGGATGTGGTGTTAGCAGACATGAAGACAGCATTCATCTCCTTGTGTACATCTCCATCAGAGTCCTTGGGTGACTAGGTGCATTGTCAGTGAGCAGTAATATTTTGAAAGAAATCTTTTTCTGAGCAGTGGATCTCAACAGTGGGCTTAAAATATTCAGTAATGTGTTATTCCATTTCCAGAGCACAGGCAAGAGTAGATTAAACATAATTCTTCAGGACCCTAGGATTTTCAGAATGGTCAGACCATTGGCTTCAGCTTAAAGTCACCAGTGACATTTGCCCCTAACGAGAGCCAGCTTGCCCTTTGAAGCTAAGCATTGAGTTCTCTCTAGGTATGAAAGTCCTACATGTCATCTCCTTCCAGAGGAAGGCTGTTTTGTCTGTATTGAAAATCTGCTTTTTCATCTGGCTGCCTTCATCAGTGATCTTAGCTAGACCTGGATAACCTGGTGTTGCTTTTCTGTTAGCACTTGCTGCTTTACGTTGTACTTTTGTGTTAATGGGGACAGCTTCTTTCCTTAAACCTCATGAACCAGCCTCTGCTGCTTCCAACTTTTCTTTTTCTTTTTCTTTTTTTTTTTTTGAGATGGAGTTTCACTCTTGTTGTCCAAGCTGGAGTGCAGTGGCGTGATCTCGGCTCACTGCAACCTCCGCCTCCCGGGTTCAGGCCATTCTCCTGCCTCAGCCTCTGTAGTAGCTGGGAGTACAGGCGGCCACCACCACGTTCAGCTAATTTTTTGTATTTTTAGTAGAGACGGGCTCTACTAAATGTTAGCTAGGCTGGAACTTTTGACCTCAGGTGATCCACCTGCCTCAGCCTCCCAAAGTGCTGGGATTACAGGGGTGAGTCACCGTGCCTGGCTCCAACTTTACTTCTGCATCTTCCTCACCTCTCTCAGCCTTCATAGGATTGAAGAAAATTTGGGCCTGGTTCTGGATTAGGCTTCAGTTTAAGGGAATGTTGTGGCTGGTTTGATCTAATCAGACCACTCATACTTTCCCCATATCACCAATAAGGTTGTTTCACTTTCTTTCCCTCCCTTTCTTTCTTTTTTTGAGACTATTGCCCAGGTTGGAGTGCAGTGGTGTGATCATGGCTCACTGCAACCTCTGCCTCCTGGGTGCAAGCAATTCTCCTGCCTCAGTCTCCCAAGTAGCTGGGGTAACAGATGTGCAGCATGTGTCCAGCTAATTTTTGTATTGTTAGTAGAGGTAGGGTTTCACCATGTTGGCCAGGCTGGTCTCGAACTCCTGACCTCATGTGATCTACCCACCTTGGCCTCCCAAAGTGTTGGGATTACAGGTGTGAGCCAACGGACCTGGCCATTTTCTTATTCATGTGTTCACTGGAGTAGCACTTTTAATTGCCTTTAAGTTTTCTTTTGTTCCGAGAGGCGATTTAAAATTTCAAAAATTTGTATATATATTTTTTTAATTTCAAAAATTGAAAAGAAACTTTTACTTTGCATTTACAACTTGGCTAACTTTTCTTTTCTTTTCTTTTTTTTTTTTTTGAGATGGAGTCTTGCTCTGTCACCCAGGTTGGAGTGCAGTGGTGCAATCTTGGCTCACTGCAACCTCTGTCTCCCGGGTTCAAGTGATTCTCCTGCCTCAGCCTACCAAGTAGTTGGGACTACAGATGTGAGCCACCACGCCCGGCTAATTTTTGTATTTTTAGGAGAGACAGGGTTTTGCCGTATTGGCCAGGCTGGTCTTGAACTCCTGACCTCAAATAATCCACCCACCTTGGCCTCCCAGAGTACTGGGATTATAGGCATGAGCCACCGCACCCAGCCCTTTTTTTGTTTTTTTTAAAGAGATGAAGTCTCCCTATGTTGTCCAGGCAGGTGTCGAGCTCCTGGCCTCAAGTGGTCCTCCTGCCTCAGCCTCAGGCGTGATCCACTGTGCCTGGCCTTGGCTATGTTTTTGAGAGATAGGGTCTCATTCTATTGCTCAGGTTGGGATGCAGTGGTGAGGTCATAGCTCACCGCACTCTTGACCTCTTGGGCTAAAGTGGTTCTCCCACCTCAGCCTCCTGAGTAACTGGGACTACAGGGATGTGCCACCATGCCCAGCTAATTTTGAAAAATTTTTGTAGAAGTGCGGTTTCATTATGTTGCCTAGGCTATCTCTTAAGTTCCTTTCCAGAATGGTGAATCCTTTCAAACAGCCATCCTGCCTCGTCTTTCCAAAGTGTTGGGATTACCTGTATGAACCACTGTTCCTGACCTGGCTAACTTTTTGATTCAAGAGGCTTAGCTTTTGGTCCATCTTGGTTTTTGGCATAACTTTTTTTTTTAGTTGGAGTTTTGCTCTTGTTGTCCAGGTTGGAGTGCAATGGCATGATCTCAGCTCACCATAACCTCCGCCCCCCGGGTTCAAGCAATTCTCCTGCCTAAGCCTCTTGAGTAGCTGGGATTACAGGCGTGTGCCACCATGCCAGGCTCATTTTTTTGTATTTTTAATAGAGATGGGATTTCTCCATGTTGGTCAGGCTGGTCTCAAACTCCAGACCTCAGGTGATCTGCCCGCCTCGGCCTCCCGAAGTGCTGGGATTACAGGTGTGAGGCACCGCGTCCGGTGACATGACTTTCTAACCAAGCTGGGTTTTGATCTTAAGTGGGAGATGGTGTTTCTCTTCCTTTCACCTGAACACTTAGAGGCCATTGTAAGCTTATTAATTGGCCTAATTTCAATATTGTGGTGTCTCACAGAACAGGGGGGCCCACGGAGAGGGAGAGAGATGGGCAGAATAGCCGGTCAGCAGAGCAGTCAGAACACATAGCATTTATCCATTAAGTTCGCTGTCTAATACGGGTTTGTGACGCGCCAATAAGATTACAGTGTGAACATCAAAGATCACTGATCACAGATCCCCGTAACACATAATAATGACAAAGTTTGAAATAGTGAAGAATTACCCAAATATAACACAGACAAAAAGTGAGCTCCTGTTTTTGGAAAATTAGCACCAATAGGCTTGCTTTCTCCATACAGGGTTGCCACAAATCTTCAACTTGTGAAAAACAATATCTGCTGAGTGCAATAAAGCAAAACACAAGAAAATGTAAAATGAGGTGCTTATAGCCAGGGGCGGTGGCTCACGCCTGTAATCCCAGCACTTTGGGAGGCCGAGGCGGGTAACATCCTATTTGCGGCTTACACTTTTGTTGCAAATTGTTAAAACTGTCTGAAACTGTTTAGAAGGACAGCCTGAAACTGCTAAAGTGATGCAAAGTATAGACCCTGGTGGGGGAGGGGGCGTCTTAAATTTTCATGTCTGCTTGGCCTCTGGGGGCCTCTTAACAGCATTTTAAAGGAAATAAATAGATTAAGAAGAGAACAAATTATTTTGAAATACAGTTATCAAAATACTGTATTGAACCAAATTGGTGATAGTCCCATTTATTAGCTAAGTAACCGGATTGAGCCATGGCTCTGGTAATTCCTTTGGGAGTAGTGATGAGATTTCTGTGACACTCTAATGCTTTGGAAAATACCTGTTGCTGTTCCTGCTAAAACTCCAGGGCTTATTGTCTGCCTTTATAATTGAAGGAGTGCTACATTTCAGCTAGAAGTTTTTTCCTTTTATCATTCATGTTCACAAATACCAGGTCGATTTACTCTCAGCCTATCCATTTGTAGGAATATATGTGTCCTTTCTTTACTTCCTCAAATGATTATATTGATGACAAAAGAGACAAGAAAATAAAAACAGCACAGATAGGGGAACCCAAAGCCTAACAGTGTGCGTCCTTGGGGGTGAGCGTGAAGGAAGTGGCTGCAGGCCCTGGGAAGTGCCATCTTGCATCCGTGTGCAGCACTGAGTGGATACCTGATGGTTCTGTCTTGTGTACACTGTTCAGGAGGACATGTAGAGTGGACGTATCACGTAGAAAAAGGTCAGTCTGGAAACTGTTAGGAGAAGCACTCAGGGGCTGAGAGGCATGGTCCCTTGGTGGAAAGAGCCAGCAGGCCTGGTGCTGGCGGTGTCCTGCTTATGAGAGTGTGCAAAGTCTGGAGCCTGGCCTGTTGCTGCCCTTGGCAGATGGTAGCTCCTTGTTTTGGATTGTTAGCCCCTGCCAGTTTAGTTACTGTTTCTGGAAGATTCACATAGAAGGTAGTGTGGTAATTCAGTCAATGTGTTGTCTGGCATGTGGTATAAAACTCCTGTTTAAAGCTCTGGTTCTGAGGCCATGCCTCAGGGACTTGAGAAGGGGACAGAGCAGCTTATTTTATTATTTATTTTATTTAATTTTAATTTTACTTTATTTTGAGATAGGTTCTCACTTTTTCACCCAGGCTGGAGTGCAGTAGCACGATCTCGGCCCACTGCAGCTGGGAGCTTCTGGGCTCAAGTAATCTTTTGGCCACAGCCCCCAGAGTAGCTGGGACTACAGGCACGTGCCACCACACCCAGCTGATTGTACTGTTTGCCGTCTGTGATTGACGCTGGAATGATTGGCTGTTTTAGTCGGGTTCTCAGGGTGGCAGGGAGCAGGCTGACTTCAAGTTGGGTGGGTGGTGGGATAGGTGGTTCAGGATCACGCAGGGATAAAGAAAGGAATCTATGGGATCCTTGGGACCACTGTATTGTTGCTGGGCCTCTGGGCAAATGGAACCATGGTTTGCGCTCTGGCAGGATCCAGTTCTGCACCAGGGCTCTTGGCCTTCTGCTTCAATTAGGTGGTGGTTCCGTCTGTACGCTTCTGTTGTGTTGTTCTGTCTGTACACTTCTTTTGTTCCGTCTGTACACTTCTGTTGTTGTTCCTTCTGTACACCACTGTCTGTTCCGTCTGTACGCTTCCCTCACAGCAGGGGCTCACCCAGCCTTACCTGCCCTGTACTCTCCCTTTCCCAGCACCCACCTCAGAGAGAGTGCCTGAGCTCTTTCCCCTCACACCACCTCCCAGGCGCTGACCTTCGGGCTGGCCTTGGGTGTTGTGGGGCTGCCTGGCCCACGGGTTGGTGCTTGGGGAGGAATGAGCTTCTGCCACCTGCACAAGGAAGCCCCCTTTGAGCAGGGCCTGCCAGTGGGGTTGGGTCACTCAAAGGGGCTGTGGATTGGTAGGTACTATGATCGCAGTTTCCAGAACATAATGCCTGAGTGAGAGCACGTGTTTTGTTACATGTTCTCTTAGACATTTTGTGAACGTTTATACATTTTTTTGCATTAAAAATGTTAGGAATTTAAATTGACAAGAAAAAGGAGCATAAGGCCGGGTGCAGTGGCTCACGCCTGTAATCCCAACACTTTGGGAGGCCAAGGTGGATGGATCACCTGAGGTCAGGAGTTCGAGTCCAGCCTGAACAACATGGAGAAACCCTGTATCTACTAAAAATACAAAAAATTAGCCGGGTGTGGTGGTGCATGTCTGTAATCCCAGCTATTTGGGAGGCTGAGGCAGGAGAATCGCTTGAACCCAGGAGGTGGAGGTTACAGTGAGCTGAGATCGCGCCATTGCACTCCAGCCTGGGCAACAAGAGCGAAACTCCACAAAAAGTTTAATGAACATTAAATTGCTAAACTTTACATTCTTCTAAATTTAGTTACGTATTTGAGCATACTTTTTTTCCCCCATGAAACAGGGCCTTGCTCTCTCACCCAGGCTGGAGTGCAGTGGTGCAATCTTGGCTCTCTGCAACCTCTGCCTCCCGGGTTCAAGCAATTCTCCTGCCTCAGCCTACCGAGTACCTGGGATTACAGGTACCCACCACTATGCCTGGCTAATTTTTGTATTTTTAGTAGAGATGGAGTTTTACCATGTTGGCCAGGCTGGTCTCGAATTCCTGACCTCAGATGATCTGCCCGCTGTTGCCTTTCAAAGTTATAGGATTACAGGAGTGAACCACTGTGTCTGGCCCTTTTTTCCAATTCTTTGTTACGGTAAAATACACATAACAAAATTTACCATCTTAACCATTTTCAGTGTGAGTTCAGTGGTGGTAAGTTCATTCTTACTGTTGTACAGCCATCACCACCATCTGTCTCCAGAACCCTTCATCTTGTAAAACTGAAACTCTATACCCATTAAACACTGCCTCCCCATTTCCCCTCCCTGAAACCCCTGGCAACCATTATTCTACTTCCTGTCTCTGAATTTCACTACGATAGGGACTTCATATAAGTGGGATTATGTAGTATTTGTCTTTTTTGTGACCAGCTTAGCTCATTTACCATAATGTCCTTAAGGTTCATCCATGTTGTAGCGTGTGTCAGAATTTCCTTCCTTTTTAAGGCTGAATAATACTCCATTGTATGGATATACTGAATTTTGTTTATCCATCCCTCAACGGACACTTGAGTTCCTTCTACCTTTTGACTATTTTGAATAATAAAACTGTGAACCTGAGTGTGTAAATACTTCTCCGAGATCCTACTTTCAATTTTTTTAGATATAGATCTAGAAGTGGGATTGCTGGATCATACTGGAATTCTGTTTTTAATTTTTTAGGGAACCTCCATCCGATTTTTCACAACAGCTGTACTGTTTTATATTCCTTTTAATTTATTTTTTATTTTTCCAAGGACCCAATAAGGAGGGAGTATCAGTTTACATTACTACCAACAGTGCAAAGGTTCCAGTTTCTCCATATCTTCGCCAACACTTATTTTCTTATTTGTTGTTGCTTTTTTTAATAGCAGCCATCCTAATGGATATGAGGTGGTATCTGTCATTTTGATTTGCATTTCCCTAATAATGAGTGATGTTGAGCATCTTTTCACATGTTCATCGGCCATTTACGTGTCTTTGGAGAAATATCTCTTCAAGTCCTTTGCCCATTTTTGAATTGGGTTTCTTACATGCGTGTGTGTGTGTGTGTGTGTGTGTGTGTGTGTGTTTTAAAGAGACAGGGTCTCTCACCATGTTGTCCAGGCCGATCTCCAACTCCTGGGCTCAAGTAATCCAGTAATACTCCTGCCTCAGCCTCCCAAGGAGCTGGGACTTAAAGACATTTGCCCCTGTGCCTGGCTACGTTCATACATTTTCACATATTAAGCTATATTGTGTTATGTTTTTAGTTGGCATTTTAATGAATTTTTAAAACATTTATATAATCCACACATTTCTCGTTTTAAAAATTTAAGATCTCACACTTTTGTGAGTCCAGTTTTTCTGGTTTTTTTTTGAGACGGGAGTTTCGCTCTTGTCCAGGCTCACGTGTAATGGCACGATCTCGGCTCACCGCAACCTCCGCCTCCCGGGTTCAAGCGATTCTCCTGCCTCAGCCTCCTGAGTAGCTGGGATTACAGGCTTGTGCCACCCCGCCTGGCTAATTTTGTATTTTTAGTAACAGGGTCTCTCCATGTTGGTCAGGGTGGTCTCGAACTCCCGACCTTAGGTGATCTGTCTGCCTCAGCCTCCCAAAGTGCTGGGATTATAGGCGTGAGCCACTGTGCCTGGCCAGTTCCAGTTTTTTGTATTATTTTATGGCCATGCTCTATGTTGTGGAGCCTTTTGAGTATTTAGGTTTCGATGCCTTCTGTGTTTTACCGTCTGAAAGCTGGAGTCCCTCTGACCCACCAAGCTTAGTGCTGACAGGGAGAGTAGAGAGGGGTGGCTGCTGTGCAGGGAGGGAGTGCAGGTGCCATTTCCACAGTGCTGTGTGCCCAGTGCAGGCAGTGCCTGAGAGAAAGGCTGTCCGTGGGAAAGGGGTCCCTGCCTCCAAGGGTTAGGGTTCCTCGTTTTCTTTTTCTTTTTTTTTTTTTTGAGATGGAGCCTCACTCGCTCTGTCCCCAGGCTGGAGTGCAATGGCGCGATCTCAGCTCACTGCAACCTCTGTCTCCCGGGTTCGAGGGATTCTCCTGCTTCAGCCTCCCAAGTAGCTGAGACTACAGGCGTGCGCCACCATGCCTGGCTAATTTTTGTACTTGTAGTAGAGATGGGTTTCACCATATTGGCCAGGCCGATCTCACCTCGGCCTCTCAAAGTGCTGGGATTACAGGCGTGAGCCACTGTGCCTGGCCCCTTATTTTCTTTTTTGTTTGTTTGTTTTTGTTTGTTTGTTTTGAGACAGAGTCTCACTCTGTCATCCAGGTTGGAGTGCAGGGGCGTGATCTCGGCTCACTGCAGTCTCCACCTCCTGGGTTCAAGTGATTCTCTGACCTCAGCCTCCTGAGTAGCTGGGATTACAGGTGCAAGGCACCACACCCGGCTCATTTTTGTATTTTTAGTAGAGACGGGGTTTTGCCATGTTGGCCAGGCTGGTCTCGGACTTCTGACCTCAAATAAGTTGCCTGCCTCGACCTCCCACAATGCTGGGATTACAGGAGTGAGCCACCGCGTCTGGCCAGGGTCTTAAAGCTTTGATGCGAATTTAAATTTACCAGCTATAACAGACCATCCAGCTCAGAATCTGTTAAAACAAATTGCAGGCCAGGTGTGGTGGCTCACACCTGTAATCCTAGCACTTTGGGAGGCTGAGGCGGGCGGATGACTTGAGACCAGGAGTTTGAGACCAGCCTGGTCAACATGGCAAAACCCCAAATCTCCTAAAAATACAAAAAAATTAGCCGGGCATGGTGGCGGGTGCCTATAATTCCAGCTACTCAGGAGACTGAGGCAGGAGAATTGCTTGAACCTGGGAGGTGGAGATTGCAGTGAGCTGAAATCGAGCCATTGCAGTCCAGCCTGGGAAACAGAGTGAGGCTCTGTCTCAGGAAAAAAAAAAAAAAAATTTTTTTAAATTGCAAAACCATTAAAATATAAAATACCTTTGATATTATAATTTTGTTTTGTCTTTAGGGGACATATGTGGGCCTTTGGGTTAGAAATAGTTTTTGATACAGATTTTAACAGGATTTACGATCTATGATTTTATTTGAATATTATACTTCAGATGATATCTCGCTAAACTTTGTTTGAAAAATAAAGTGATGGCTGGGCGCGGTGGCTCATGCCTGTAATCCCGGCACTTTGGGAGGCTGAGGCGGGTGGATCACGAGGTCAGGAGTTAAAGACCATCCTGGCCAAGATGGTGAAACTCCATCTCTACTAGAAATACAAAAATTAGCCAGGCATGGTGGCAGGCACCTGTAATCCCAGCTACTGGGGAGGCTGAGGTAGGAGAATCCCTTGAACCTGCAGGGTGAAGGTTGCAGTGAGCCGAGATCATGCCATTGCACTCCAGCCTGGGTGACAGAGTGAGACTCGGTCTCAAAAAAAAAAAAAAAAGTGATTTCTTGACAAATGTTTTCCTCAGAATGAGTCATTTATTGACTGAACACCTCTTTGGAATAGGAGCTGTGGAAGCCAGGGCGGAAGACAGATGGACAACTGGCTTGTGGTTTCTGAACCACAGGTGCCCTAAAACTTCTCACACACAAAATGAAAGCTCACTCAACTGTTGTAATGTATAGTTAGTGTCCTAAAAGGTGTCCTGGAGAAGGTATTTTGGGAGGACTGGTAACAAACACAACACCTAGAGATGCGGTCTCTGGATCTGACTGTTGTGTTGTCTTCAGTCGTTTTCTGGCTTTATAAATGCCTGTGTTACTGTTTGCTAGAACTGGAATTACCCTAGAATTTCCAGTGGAATTGTGGCTGCTCATTAGTCAACACTGCTCTGGGTAGCAGCTAGGAGGTGGCACTGTGGGAGATGGTCCTCTGCTAGGCGTGGCACCTGGCGAGGGGGATGGGGCTGTGTGGACTCCTCCAGCAAGGCAGCGTCTAGTATATTACATTACAGTACACAGGACAGTGTCACCAAACTGAGTTAGAGAGCACATTTTAGGTGGATTTAAAGAAGTATACTCAGGCCAGGTGCGGTGGCTCACACTTGCAATCCCAGCACTTTGGGAGGCCGAAGCGGGCTGATCATCTGAGGTCGGGAGTTCGAGACCAACCTGACCAACATGGAGAAATTCTGTCTCTACTAAAAATACAAAACTAGCTGGGCATGGTGGCGTATGCCTGTAATCCCAGCTACTCGGAAGGCTGAGGCAGGAGAATCGCTTGAACCTGGGAGGCGGAGGTTGCAGTGAGCTGAGATCGTGTCATTACACTCCAGCCTGGGCAACAACAGCCAAACTCCCTCTCAAGAAAAAAAAGTATACTCAGATTTTCTCACTCCTCTGGGTACTAGAAACAGGAAAAGAAAATCTAGTAAGATTTTTTAAAAAGTATCACATCTCTTTGAACAGCTATAATTTTGGTCAGGGATTGGCAAACCACAGGCCTATGGGCCAGATCCCACTGACCTTTTTTTGTATGGCCCTAGGGCTGAGAATGGTTTCTACTTTTTTTTTTTTTTTTGAGATGGAGTCTCGCTCTTTCACCCAGGCTGGAGTGCAGTGGCACGATCTCGGCTCACTGCAAGCTCCGCCTCCCCCGTTCACGCCATTCTCCTGCCTCAGCCTACTGATTAGCTGGGACTACAGGTGCCTGCCACCACGCCTGGCTAATTTTTTGTATTTTTAGTAGAGATGGGGTTTCACCGTGTTAGCCAGGGTGGTCTCGATCTCCTGACCTCGTGATCCACCCGCCTCGGCCTCCCAAAGTGCTGAGATTACAGGCGTGAGCCACCGCACCCGGTCTTTACATTTTTAAAGAGCTGTAAAGAAAGCATATGTAATACAGACAGTATGTGACCCACAAACCTGAAATATTTACCCTCTGGCCCTTTACAGAAAATGTTTGCTGGTCACACCTCCCACACACCTTCAGTTCTTTTTTTTTTTTTTTTGAGATGGAGTCTCATTCTGTTACCCAGGCTGCAGTGCAATGGCCTAGTCTCAGCTCACTGCAACCTCTGCCTCCCAGGTTCAGGTAATTCTCCCTCCTCAGCCTCTTGAGTAGCTGAAACTGCAGGCGCGTGCCACCACACCCAGCTAATCTTTGTATTTTTAGTAGAGATGGGGTTTCACTGTGTTGGCCAGGCTGGTCTCAAACTCCTGACCTTGTGATCCGCCTGCCTCAGCCTCCCAAAGTGCTGGGATTACAGGCGTGAGCCACCGTGCCTGGCCAGCCCTCGGTTCTTACTTGGACCAAATCAAAGTTGGTCTGGATCTAAATGGAATCAAATAGCAGAACTTTTGGGAGACATGAAAAACACATGGGGATTTGGTGAGCTACTCTCCTTCAGCTGACTCATGCCTTGCTGTGATTGGTATACAGTGTTGTCTATGTAAAAGTCGAGCCTAAAGAAATAGCTCTTAAATCATATTAGAATTATAAAGGAATATATGCGAGTAGTTCTAACAGCTGAAGTCTAGAACTCTGCTTCAGTGACTGGTTCTCATTGGGCGCTGGGACACGCTTTGCTGAGAGTCACCATGGAGGGTCCGATTCTTTCCAGTGGCTCCCATGCTTCACTGAGAGCAGTTGTGCTGACCCCCGAGGCCACTGGGACAGCAGGTCAGGCTCCTTGGTCAGGGCTGGCCCAAGAGCAGAGTGGGTTGATGAGAGGGAGCCTGGTCCCTGGGACACTGCTCAGGGTCTACAGGCTGGGGACCCTGCGGGCTGGATGAGGACCCCTCACTGGTCTTTGGCTTCTCTGGCTGGGGACCCTGCGGGCTGGGTGAGGACCCCCTCATTGGTCTTTGGCTTCTGAGGACTTCTTTCTTTGTAGAATCTCCCTCATCCCTTCCTTTTTCTGTTTGATATCTCTTTCCTCATTTCTTCTGTAAAATAAATTTAAAAAGGGACTGAAAAATTTCCAACTCTTTTTTTTTTTTTTTTTTTTGATAAAGGGTCTCACTATGTTGCTGGTTTTGAACTCCTGGACTCAAGCAATATTCCCGCCTTGGGCTTCCAAAGTGCTGGGCTTACAGATGTAAGCCACTGGGCCCGGCCTATCCCCCACCTGTTTTTTTCAGCTTTTGTGACAGTTTTCTCATGGACCTTTTGACTGGTCAGGATAACATTGCCTGGGGATGTATTTTACTTGATTACTTAAATGTATGTTTCTGTTTCAATTTTTTTTTTTTTTTTTTTGAGTCAGTCTCACTCTGTCACCCTGGCTGGAGTGCAGTGATGTGATCTCTATTCACTGCAACCTCCACCTCCCGGGTTCAAGCGATTCTCTCAAGTCTCAGCCTCCTGAGTAGCTGGGATTACAGGCGCGTGCCACCATGCCTGGTTAATTTTTGCATTTTTAGTAGAGATGGGGTTTCACCACGTTGGCCAGGCTGGTCTCGAACTCCTGACCTCAAGTAATCTGCCTGCCTCAGCCTCCCAAAATGTTAGGATTACAGTCATGAGCCACCGCCCCCAGCCAAAAAGCAGATTTAAAATGTTAGACAAGCTGAACTCAAGGTGGAAGCATTAGATAGAGGGATATTAACATATCATTTACAGGTATAGTTAATAATCATGGGCAGGCGTGGTGGCTCACACCTGTAATCCTAGCACTTTGGAAGGCCGAGGAGCGCAGATTGCTTGAGCTCAGAAGTTTGAGGCTAACCTGGGCAACATGGCAAAACCCTGTCTCTACAAAAAATAGAAAAATAAGCCGGGTGTGGTGGTGCATGCCTGTGGTTCCAGCTACTCCAGGGCTGAGGTGGGAGGATTGCTTGAGTGAGGGAGGTCGAGGCTGCAGTGAGCCAGATGGTGCCACTGCACTCCAGCCTGGGCGACAGAGCCAGACCCTGTCTCAAAAAAAAAAAAAAAAAAAAAAAAAAAAGAATAAGTGGACACGGTGTGCCTGTAATCCCAGCTACTTGGGAGGCTGAGGCAGGAGAATTGCTTGAAATCGGAAGGTGGTGGTTGCAGTGAGCCAAGATCACACCACTGCACTCCAGCCTGGGTGACAGAGCAAGACTCTGTCATAAATAAATAAATAAATAAAAAGTAATGATCCATTGTGGTTTCCTGGGAACATATCCATGTTCACAGCTGGGGTCTGGTCAGTCTGCATAGTGGAGCACACTGCTAGGACGCATCCTTAGCAAGTGAAAAAAGTGAGGCTCAAAACTGTTTGTAGAGTATAGCCTTTTATCTAAGGAAGGCAGATGAAGACTGGCTTATGATAAAGGTGCTAACCCCCAGACTAGTAAATGGGGTTCTCTGTCGAGTAGGGAAGGGGCAGTGTTATAAGTTGGATTTCTGGCCATATCTGCTGTAGTATTGATCATGGAGCTCTAGGGGAGGAAAGATGTTTTCCTTCTACCCATCTTAGGTTCATTGGCTGGGGTTCCTGGAACAGCAGACAGATTTACAAAAGAGAAAGGCACACAAATTTATGTAATATAAGTTTTACATGACATGGGAGCCTTTATAAGGAAATGACCCAAGGAAATGGTTAAACCTGAGTGGTTTTGTGTTAGGTTTGATGAGCAATGAAAAGCTATGGAGAACTATGATAGGAGGAGTGTGAGCTAAACACAGTGAACTGGGGGAAACTTAGCAAGGTCTGTTCAGATTTCTCTCTGTATCCTTCTTTGGAGGTCAACATGTTTCCTCCCCCCGTAGATACAGAGGGCGCTTCTCACATGAGGGTCTTACCACCTGCTTCAGGGGAGGGTCACAAAGTCCATCCTAGGTTTCCTGACCTGCCTCAGGAGAGAAGGGTCGGGGAAGGTCAGAGAGACATTCCTGCACAAGCTGCTTCTCAAATTCTTTCAGCTTCAAATATTCAGTGTGCCCAGGTGCCACATTTTGTGGTAGCATGTCCTGAACCTTGTCAAAACTATATGGATGTTTTAATATAGTTTTAAAATAAAATGAAGTCAAAAGTTGGGGGGAAGGAGTCTCTAAAAATTGAAAGCAGCCGGGCACTGTGACTCACACCTGTAACCCCAGCATTTCGGGAGGCCAAGGTGGGAGGATCGCTTGAAGCCAAGAGTTTGATACCAGCCTGGGAAACAGC
This sequence comes from Nomascus leucogenys, assembly GCF_006542625.1. Lineage (NCBI taxonomy): Eukaryota > Metazoa > Chordata > Mammalia > Primates > Hylobatidae > Nomascus > Nomascus leucogenys. The sequence continues at coordinate 27,970,270 of NC_044405.1, forward strand.
CAGACCCCATCTCTACAAAAAAAGAAAAAAAAAAAAAAACCTGAAAGCAAAATGAATAAAAATAACCAAACCACAAATTGAGTTGGTGGCTTAACTATACAGAAAGGAATTATTTCAAGTGACTTCAAAACAAATTGTATTGGCCAGGCATGGTGGCTTACGCCTGTAGTCCCAGCACTTTGGGAGATCGAGGCAGTCGGATCACGAGGTCAGGAGATTGAGACCATCCTGGCTAACACGGTGAAATCCCGTCTCTACTAAAAATACAAATAAAATTAGCTGGGCATGGTGGCGGGCGCCTGTAGTCCCAGCTACTCGGGAGGCTATGGCAGGAGAATGGCATGAACCCCAGAGGTGGAGGCGGAGCTTGTAGTGAGCCAAGATCGTGCCACTGCACTCCAGCATGGGCGACAGAGCGAGACTCCATCTCAAAAAAAAAAAAAAAAAACCCAAAAAAACCAAATTGTATTGTACATCCTAGCAGGGTAAATCCTAAAGACAAAATAACTAAAAAGAAACCCTGGGCAGTTTTTAGTACGTGAATTGTTAGTAATAACATTTTAACTTATTTATTTATTTATGTACTTACTGACTTACACTTACACTTTTTTTGAGATGGGATCTCACTCTGTCAGCCAAGCTGGATCGTGCCACTGCAGCTTCCAAACCTTTGCTATTGCTGGGAGATGCACTACTACAAGTAAGCCACAGGACATCGCTTTCTTCAGACCCTGCAGAGCATGTCACACTCATGTGGCTTTGGAAGCTGCATTCTGGTCACGGCTGAGCATCTTTCGTGGTGCTTGCCTCATGGGCCACCTGCTTCATCAGCTCACTCTGTTTCCCATTTTGAATAATGCGATAATTCATAGGTTGAATTGATGTAATTCACTGTTGCAGGCACCAGAGTTAATACAGATTGTTGACAAGTGTCCTGTCCTTGTGAGTTCGACCTTAGAAGCACAATTATTTTATCGTCAGAGGTCAGGTTGTGAAGAAGAAATAGCAGGGCTTTAGAGCTGGACAGATTGAAGTTACCCAACCTCTGGTACATCTGTCTCCTCAACAGCAAAACAAGGACAATTAACCGATCTGCGTCTTCTAGAGTAGTCTGGTCACAACTAGTGTGAACGCCCCGGTCACACTGTTAGTGGCAAAAAACCATTTTATTATGTGGACACATTCTGTGGACCAGGAATATGGAGAGGAAGTGGCCGTCTCTCCGCCAGGATGTCTGAGTCCTCAGCTGGGACGACTCAGCGGCTGGGGGTGACGTAATGACTGAGGAATGGTATCTTCTGGAAGCGCTTTCTGAAATCTGTCATCTGGAACATGAGCTGGGGATACGGACCAGAGCGCACACGTGCAGACTCCATGGGACCTGGGCTTCCTCACAGATTAGAGGAGGTCTTCACAGCACTGGGGGCTTCCTCACAGCACTGGGGGGTTCCCTCATAGCATTGGGGCTTCCTTTATATCATTGGGGAGGCTTCCCTCAAGCATTGAGGGGTTTCCTTTATATCACTGGGGGGCTCCCTCACAGCAATGGGGGGCTTCCTCACAGTATCAGGGGCTCCCTAATAGCATTGGGGGCTTCCTTGATATCATTGGGGGCTTCCTCAGCACTGGGGGTCTCCTTTATATCATTAGGGGGCTTTCTCATAGCAGTGTCGAGGGGCGTTCCTCACAGCATGGGGCTTCCTGGTAGTCGGAGTGTCACTATGAACAAGATGGAAGCCTCCTCACCTTTTCTGACCCAGCTCTGGAGTCGCACACCATCATTTCCACTGCATTCTCTTGTTCTCAAATGAGTCACTCAGGTCAGCCTAGATTGCAGAGGAAGGGACAAAGACCTCGTGTCTCGATGGGAGAAATGCCAGAGAGTTGGGGGATGCACTGGCCTTGGCATGTAGTAGACACAGCTCTGTCTGCCCTCACTGCCCCTTTCCTCCCCTCACGAAGCCCCATGCTTCTCCTGACACTCAAAACGCTGACTGAACAAATGTCCGTCTCACCTCCGCAGGGCCTACATCAACAGGACTCGCAGGCTGAGCTTCCAGGCGCCTTGAGTGGCTGGGCCGGGCCTCCACGCGGCCCTGCTGCAGGGTTAGGTGGGAGCGAGACTGGCCCCACTCCTGTTGACTGTTCCACCAGCACCTTCAGTTTGTGGAAGTGGTTGTGTTCAAAGAGATTTTTGTAAAAACATCACAATTCTAAAACTTTATGCATTTCTGGCATTTAAAAAGCCCTGGCAAGTCTACTGCCTTATTTCTCTTATTTCTCCTGCTCCCTTGGCCTGTGGGTCTGTTCCTGTATGGTTACCCACTTTTTTTTTTTTTTTTTTGCTGTTACTGTGGCTTTGTAGTATATTTTAAAATTTGGTATTCCTTAACTCTTTTTTTTTTTTTTTTTTTTTTTTTTTTTTTTTTTTTTGGAGACAGAGTCTCGTTCTGTTGCCCAGGCTGGAGTGTAATGGTGCAGTCTGGGCTCACTGCAGCCTCCGCTTCCCGGGTGCAAGTGATTCTCCTGGCTCAGCCTCCGGAGTAGCTGGGATTACAGGCACGTGCCACCATGCCCGGCTAATTTTTGTATTTTTAGTAGACACAGGGTTTCACCATGTTGGCCAGGCTGGTCTCAGACTCCTGACCTCAGGTGATCCACCCGACTCAGCCTCTCAAAGTGCTGGGATTACAGGCAGGAGCCACTGCGCCCAGCCTTTTTTTTTTTTTTTTAAGGCAAGGCAGGGTCTCCCTTTGTCACCCAGGCTGGAGTACAGTGGTATGATCACGGCTCACTGCAGCCTATACCTCCCGGACTCAAGTGATCCCCCTGCCTCAGCCTCTCAAGCAGCTGGGACTATAGACATGTGCCACCACGCCCAGCTAAATTTTTTGATTTTTAGTAGAGATAAGGTCTTACTGGCCGGGCGCGGTGGCTCACGCCTGTAATCCCAGCACTTTGGGAGGCCGAGGCGGGCGAATCACGAGGTCAGGAGATCGAGACCATCCTGGCTAACACGGTGAAACCCCGTCTCTACTAAAAATACAAAAAAAAATTAGCCGGGTGAAGTAGCGGGCGCCTGTAGTCCCAGCTACGCGGGAGGCTGAGGCAGGAGAATGGCGTGAACCCCGGGGGGCAGAGCCTGCAGTGAGCCGAGATCGCGCCACTGCACTCAAGCCTGGGTGAAAGAGTGAGACTCCTTCTCAAAAAAAAAAAAAAAAAAAAAAGGTCTTACTGTGTTGCCCAGGCTGGTCTTGAACCCCTGAACTCAAACGATCCTCCCACCTCAGCCTCCCAAAGTGCTGGGATTACAGGCAGGAGCCACTGCACCCGGCCTCTTAGCTCTTTTAAGGGTAACCTAGCTACTCACAGACCCTTTATTTCCCCATTTACATTTGAGAGCAGTTTTATTTTATTTTATTTTATTTATTTTATTTTATTTACTTTTGAGGAAGTTTGATTGAGATTATATCTGCATGATTTATTATTTATTTATTTATTTGAGACAGAGTCTTGCTCTGTCGCCCAGGCTGGAGGGCAGCGGCGTGATCTTGGCTCACTGCAACCTCTACCTCCCGGATTCACGTAATTCTCCTGCCTCAGCCTCCCGAGTAGCTGGGATTACAGGCATGCACCTCCACGCCCGGCTAATTTTTTTTTGTATTTTTAAGTAGAAACGGGATTTCACCATGTTGGCCAGGCTGGTTTCGAACTCCAGACCACAAGTTGATCCGCCCACCTCAGACTCCCAAAGTGTTAGGATTACAGGTGTGAGCCACTGCGCCCGACCATATCTGCATGATTTATAGATAATAACATTTACTGAGAAAACCAGTGGAATCTCCGTAAACTGTTAGAACCACAGCAGGATCCAGAACATTTGCCAGATACAAGGTCAGTCTGCACAAACCAGTGATGCTTCTACTGGCAACCCACCAGAAAGTGTAACCAGAAAACCCATCAAGTGTTTAGGAATTAATCTAAGAAAACCTCCAGAAAGAAGACCAGCAGACTTAATCATGGACGAAGGTGCGGGTCTGATAAATGAGGAAGATCCCGTGCTCATGGAGGGGATGATCTGTTGTTATAAAGATGTCTTTTTTCCCCAAATGAGTCCATAGATACATTTAAAAAGTGTTATAAAGTTGATCAAGTATGGCGGCTCATGCCTGTAATCCCAGCACTTTAGGAAGCTGAGGCAGGAGGAACGCTTGAGCCCAGGAGTTTGAGACCAGCCTGGGCAGCATAGTGAGACACCGTCTCTGTAAAAAATACAAAAATTAGCTGGGCTTGGTGACACACGCCTGTAGTCCTAGCTACTAAGGAGGCTGAGGTGGGAGGATCGCTTGAGCCTGGGAAGTTGTGGCTACAGTGAGCCATGAATGTACCACTGCATTCCAGCATGGGTGACAGAGTGAGACCCTGTCTCAGAATAAAATAAATTGATTCTTGACAGCAGAGACGTTGTTTTGTTTGCTGCTCTATCCTCAGCACTGAGAACAGCCAGGCATAAAGAAGACATTCAGTAAATATGTGTGGAGTGAGCGAAGGGCTCAGTGAAGTGTGTGTGGAGTTGTATGCCCTGCCTTCTCTCTTTCCCACTGTGCCTCGTGTGTTGTGATCACACGATGGATGAGTGCAGTCGACTTCCCTGTTCCCTGTCGATGGATGGGTAGGTTTGTTTCCAGTTTTTGTTATTGTCAATAAAAAACACCTTTAGCATCTAGATTTTCTTGCTAAAAGTTTTTAATGCCCTTTAAAATGAGGCTTTGACACAGAAAAGATTAAGGTTATTTTAAAATCAACACTTATTAATGTAGAGAGTTACAGACTTGGTTTTCCTCTATTTTATATAGAAGTTGCTAATTTTATTCTCTTTATAAAGTTTAGAATTTTTTTTTGAGGCAGAGTCTTGCTCTGTCACCCATGCTGGCATGCAGTGGCCTGATCTCAGCTCACCGCAACTTCCGCCTCTCTGGCTCAAGCCTTCCTCCCTCCTCAGCCCCCCAAGTAGCTGGGACTATAGGCACAACACCACACCCAGCTAATTTTTGTATTTTAATAGCAATGGGGTCTCACTATGTTGACCAGGCTGGTCTCAAACTCCTGGCCCCAAGTGATGTACCTGCCTCAGCCTCCCAAAGTGCTGGGATTACATGTGTGAGCCACCATGCCCAGCCAAATTTAGTAAGTTTTAACTTTCACCTTTAAGACAGCCTTTGAACAACATATATATATATATATATTTTTTTTTTTTTTTTTTTTTTTTTTGAGATGGAGTCTTGCTCTGTCACCCAGGCTGGAGTGCAGTGACACAATCTCAGCTCACTGCAGCCTCTGCCTCCCGGGTTGAAGGAACTCTCCTGCCTCAGCCTCCTGAGGAGCTGGAATTACAGACACTGCACCCAGCCAATTTTTGTATTTTTAGTAGAGACAGGGTTTCACCATGTTGGCCAGGCTGGTCTCTAACTCCTGACCTCAAGTGATCCAACCGCCTCAGCCTCCCAAAGTGAGCCACCAGGCCCAGCCCAAATATAAAATTTTTGATGATACTTCCATTTACAACTTAAATACCCTTATACATTATAAGCACTGTGTATATCTGACCATACAAGTAAAACCTTCTTAAGTAAATCTGATGATTTAAAATTATTGGCCAGGAGCAGTGGCTCACGCCTGTAATCCCAGCACTTTGGGAGGCCGAGGCGGGCGGATCACTTTAGGTCAGGAGTTCGAGATCAGCCTGGCCAATATGGTGAAACCCTGGCTCAACTAAAAACACAAAAATTAGGTCAGGCATGGTGGCTTACACCTGTAATCCCAGCACTTTGGGAGGCCGAGGCAGGCAGATCACGAGGTCAGGAGTTCAAGACCAGCCTGGCCAGCATGGTGAAACCCCATCTCTACTAAAAATACAAAAATTAGCTGGGCATGGTGGCAGGCGCCTGTAATCCCAGCTACTCAGGAAGCTGAGGGAGGAGAATTGCTTGAACCCAGGAGGCAGAGGTTGCAATGAGCTGAGATCATGCCATTGCACTCCAGCGTGGGGAACAGAGTGAGACTCTGTCTCAGAAAAACAAACAAACAAAACACCCACAAAAATTAACCAGGCATGGTGGTGGGTGCCAGTAATCCCAGCTACTCGGGAGATTGAGGCAGGAGAATCACTTGAACCCGGGAGGCGGAGGTTGCAGTGAGCTGAGATCATGCTACTGTACTCCATTGAAGCTAAAGACTAAAATATTAAAACCTAAGCCATTCATAGGGGCTAAAGACACTAAGGCAATAATGAAATTGTCTCCGATGAGTAGGGCGTCCCTTCTGGGGCCTCCCCCAGCCCCTCTACCATACCTCCTTTCTTAGTCTCCCTGGACTGCATGGCCGCTGGCTTCCCCTTCCCACTCATTCCTCTGATCTGAGCAAAGGAAAACACCACCGCCTGGTGGGATTCAGCCCGTCTGTCAATATCGGCTTCCTTTCTGAAAAACTTTCCCTATTCCTCCAGAATGCTTAAAAGTATTAAGACGCCAGCCTGTTAAGTTCTGTCCATTTTTCATATTTTTGTCGGCCTTTAAAGTCACAACACTAAAGCTTATATTCTTAGGGTGGTTTTGAGACGAGCATAAGTTTTTTTTTTTATGGCTGGGGTATATATGGTCAGACTGCTCTCCAAACCTGTTACACCACCATGTGACCCATAGCACCGACTCCTGCGGAGTTCCAGATTTGACTTCATCTTTGCTAGCAGAGAGCATTACTTTTGTTTTAAATTTAATAATTGCGACATGGAAAAGGATATATTATTTTAATTTTTTAATTTCTTCAATTACTAGCAAGTTCTATTTCTGTAAGTGAAGGTTGGACAGTTGTGTCTTCCTCACTTTAGTCTGGACAGAGCTCTTAAGGTGACAAGGAACTGTAATAAATGATGTGTCTTCTTTTATTGGGTGAAACTAGAACTAAGTCAACAAACTAGAAATAAAATCACTGTGTCTCATGCTTAAACACTGTGGTATTATAGTACATTGGATTGGTAATTCTTTGGGAATTTAGAACCCCATGTTATGTTAAGTAGTTAAGACACTGAGTTTGAAGATCAGAGAAACTTATTTTTTTGTGTGGAAGCGGGGAAAGAAATAGAGATCAATCGATTGTCTCTAAATCTCAGGTCAGCCTTTGGTTTTTATGTAATGCCAAGAAAAGCAGTTTTTGATGAAGATGAACCTGCTGAGCCCTCATCCTTCAGTTAGATGCTTTTAGTTCTTTCCCCATTAGCCATAGATTTCACTTAGTCAGATGCTGTCTTGGGCCTGCCTGTATCTGAGTTGGTTGACAGAGGTCCTGCCCTCAGCACAAGATTGTCACCCGAAGCCTCAGAAGTTGTGCTGGGATGAACCTTGTAAATTCTACTGGAAACCATTTGCCTGATTGCAGGAACCAGTTGGTTTTACTACCAAAATGTGGTTTATCCTTTTGCTGGAGAGTGGAATTTAGCAAGGAGCTCCACAAATTATAGTAATGAATTTATAAATGGCTCTTCTACATGAACAGTGCCTTCCTGAGCAGGCAGAGCCATCTATGGCAGCTCCTCTCTGGCCTCTTTGGGGTCTGGTAGGAGGGCCGGCCACCTATTTTTACTCAACAATATATGTTAGTCCTAAAGAGTTGCCTTTTTCTCTTTTAATTCCTTGCATAGAATTTCCCTGATCTGTTGTAGGGAAAACACATTTTCAAAGCTTTTGAGGCAAATGTGAAGGTTTTTCTTTAGAGTGATTATACCAATATATATCAGATAAAGAAGTTTTTATTTTTTATTTTATTTATTTTTTTGAGACAGAGTCTTGCTCTGTTGCCCAGGCTGGAGTGTAGTGGTGTGATCTCGGCCCATTGCAGCCCCCGCCTCCTGGGTTCAAGCTACCCTCCTGCCTCAGCCTCCTGAGTAGCTGGGATTACAGGTGCCTGCCACCACACCCAGCTACGTTTTTTTTGTATTTTTAGTAGATACGGGGTTTCACCATGTTGGCCAGACTGGTCTTGAACTCCTGGCCTCAAGTGATCCACCCACACTGGCTTCCCAAAATGCTAGGATTACAGGCATGTGCCACCGTACCTGACTGTTTTAACCAGTTTTGTTAGAGAGAAGGAATACCAATCTATACATTTTGAAATTCTGACTTTTCCCTCGTATTATGAACATTTTGAAAGACAGTCTGAGAGTAGAATCTTGATTATCTGCCACCTAGATTCAACAGTTGTTATTTATGTTTATATTTTTGTTGACCCATTTGAAAGTAAGTTTTGAATATCATGGTCATACAACCAAATATTGTAGCACGTACTTCTCAAAATGATGATATTTATGCTGTGAGCTTACAGCTTTATCACACCATCAAAATAACACTCAGTCTCTAATAGAATATAATACTCTATATTCACATCTCCTCAAATTTCCTTAAGTTGTCTTTTACAGTGTTTGTTTTTGAAACCAAGATCACATACCACATTTGGTTGTTGTTTCTTTTCTTTTCTTTTTCTTTTCTTTCTTTTTTTTTTTTTTTGAGACGGAGTCTTGCTCTGTCGCCCAGGCTGGAGTGCAGTGGCGCGATCTTGACTCACTGCAGCCTCCGCCTCCTGGGTTCAAGCGATTCTTCTACCTCAGCCTCCCCAGTAGCTGGGATTACAAGTGCCTGCCACCATACCCGGCTGATTTTTGTATTTTTAGTAGAGACGAGGTTTTACCATGTTGGCCAGGCTGGTCTCGAACTCCTGACCTCAGGTAATCCACCTGCCTCAGCCTCCCAAAGTGCTGGGATTACAGGTGTGAATCACCACACCTGGCCGTTTACTTTTATTTTTGCCAGTTTCTTTATAGAGTGCCTCTCAGTTTGGGTTCCTGGGTGTGTCCTGAGGATTGGACTCACAGCTTGCATTTTAGGAAGGACTGCACAGAAGCCAGTACAGTGTATCCTTTTCATTGCATCATTGTTTTGCCTTTGTAATTAATAAGTGTCTTGAGCCTGGTGCTGTGGCACATGCCTGTAATCCCAGCAATTTGGGAGGCGGAGGTAGGAGGACGGCTTGAGCCCAAGAGTTCAAGACCAGCCTGAGCAACAGAATGAGACCCCTGTCTACAAAAAAAAATGCAAAAATTAGCCAAGTATGGTGGCGTGTGCCTGTAGTTCTAGCTACTCAAGAAACTGAAGTGTGAAGATTGCTTTAACCTGGGAGGTTGAGGCTGCAGTGAGCCAGAGTCTTGCCACTGCATTCCAGCCTGGGAATAGAGCAAGAACCCATCTCAAAAAAATAAAAAATGAAATGTATCTTGTGACAGGTACTTTGAGATTATGTACATTTCCTGTTTCTCATACTTCCACAAACTAGTGTTAGCATCCATTGATGATTCCTGTCTGAAATGGCTTACTGTGGTGGTTGCCAAATGGTGATGTTTGAAAGCTGTCGTCATCCTCTACACATTAGAGAACTCTTGTATTTTAGAGCTTTTTCTTCTCCCCATCTATTCATTTATGTATTTATATTTTTAAAGAAAAACTTATTCTGACCCTTATTAAAGATGGCAAGGCACTTAGTGCTTTGGGAGGCAAGGCAGGACGATACCTTGAGGCCAGGAGTTTGAGACCAGCCTGGGCAACACAGTGAAACCTCATGTCTACAGAAAATTTTAAAAATTAGCCAAGTGTGGTGGTGAGAGCCTGTAGTCCTAGCTCCGTGGGAGGCTGAGGTAGGAGGATCACTTGAGTCCAGGGGTTCGAGGCTGCAGTCAGGGCACCATGATTGCACCACTGTACTCCAGCCTAGGTGACAGAGCAAGACCTTGTCTCAGAAAAACAAGACAAAGGGCAGGTTGTTCAGGATGATTGTGATAGGTATAGGGACTGCTGCAATGGGATTGTGTAGTGGGGGAGACCTAGGAGCAGGAGTGGGGGCCATGGACGGAAAATTACTAAGAGGAAGCATCAGGGTGAAGGGGGTTCTGGCTGAACTGACCTAACAGGATTCTTGTGGAAGGCAGGCCAGGGAAGGCCGCTAGCATCACTCCTCTGGACCATAAACACTCTGGGAATCCCGAACTCTCCCGAGCAGTGCACTGGCGCCAGCGTTCCAGATGTGTGTGTAAGTCCATCATCCTTTAACCAAGTTTGCTTAGAAAGCCTAGATGATGAGACTTAAAAATGGAGTCTCACCATGGACAATTCTCATAAAGAATTGTCTCCCAACAGTGGCTGACTGTGTTGTGGCTGTATTGTTACAGACCTTCTCAGATGTGTTGGCTGCAAATTTTGTTTAGTTGGAACTCCTTGGAAGCTAGCACAACTACATAGAAACCCATATAAGTTAGCCACCATGCTCAGCTAATTTTTAAAAAAAATTTTTGTAGAGATGGGGTCTCATTCTGTTGCCCAGGCTGGTCTTGAACTCCTGGGCTCAAGTGATCCTCCCACCTCGGCCTCCCAAAGTACTGAGATTACAGGTGTGAGCCTCTGTACTCAGCTAATTTAGCTAGTTTTTGTATTTGATTTTTTTTTTTTTTTTTTTTTTTTATATAGAGTCTCTGTCATCCCGGCTGGAGTGCAGTGGCACGATATCGGCTCACTGCAACCTTTGCCTCCCGGGTTCAAGCGATTTTCTTGCCTCAGCCTTCCAAGTAGCTGGGACTACAGGCATGTGCCACCATGCCCAGCTAATTTTTGTATTTTTAGTAGAGATGGGGTTTCGCCATTTTGGTCAGGCTGGTCTCGAATTCCTGACCTCAGGTGATCCTCCCACCTCAGCCTCCCAAAGAGCTGGAATTACAGGCATGAGCCATAACACCTGGCCCCATATGCTGTTTATTTCATTTTTCCCAAGCAAACTAGGACTTAGAGATGGTTTCACAAAGCCCTGCTGACTCATTTTCAACACCTCTCCACAGGACTAGTGCTATGCATCAGCAGATGCTGCCTCTGTGGGGATGGAGGTTGACTCAGACACCGAGCCTGGCCTCGGGAGCCTTATGTTCCAGCAATCACTTGACTAACAATCATAAAAATTAAAATCATAAAATATTTTGTCAACTGTGCATCAGCCAAACAAAAAAAAAAAATTAAAATTGCCTAAAGTGGAACAAGGAGATATGGGATGAAGTCCAGCAAATTATGTGTCCAAAAATGTATAATGTCAGTGATTAGCTTCAGGAAGCATTTGTATTTAATGCCTATTGACATCAGAGACAGTGCTAGTAATTGGGGATGCAGCAAGACAGGCCCCTGGCCCTTAAAGAACTTGTAGTCCAAATAAACAACTGAAATACTGTGGGGCTGAGCAGAGGGTGCTGTATGAGGGCCCAGCAGGGACAAACTTAACCCCAGTGTGGGCGAGATTCATCAGGAAGGCTTTCTGGAGAAGGTGATGTGGGCGATGCATGTTCCCCACCTAGCCATGCCGAGAGGGAAGTGTGTCTGGGGAGGACCCAGGGGCGGGAGAGAACCTGGCATGCTGGGGAAGCTAAATGTGGTGATTGGTTTGTTTATACAACTTGGAGTGTGGAAGGGGGTCAGTGAGGGGATGCTGATGCCTGAGGGTGAGGGTTAGGCAGAGGCAATTTTAAGCATGTGAGTCACATGATCAGATTTCCATTTTAGAAAGCTTAGAGAATGGGTCTACTCAGGTAGCTCACACCTTGTATTGTCCATTTTCATGCTGCTGATAAAGACCTACCCAAGACTAGGCAATTTACAAAAGAAGGAGGTTTAATTGGACTTACAGTTCCACATGGCTGGGGAAGCCTCACAATCATGGTAAAAGGCAAGGAAGAGCAAGTCATGTCTTACATGGATGGCAGCAGGCAAAGAGAGGAGCATGTGTGCTGGGGAACTCCTCTTTTTAAAACCATCAGATCTTGTGGGACTTATTCACTATCATGAGAACAGCACAGAAAAGACTTGCCCCCATGATTCAGCTACTTCCCACCAGCTCCCTCCCATAACATGTGGGAATTCAAGATGAGATTTGGGTGGGGACACAGCCAACCATATCATTGCGCCCCTGCTCCCTCCCAAATCTCACAGTCACATTTCAAAACCAATCATGCCTTCCCAACAGTCCCCCAAAGTCTTATTTCAGCATTAACTCAAAAAGTCCACAGTCTGACGTCTCATCTGAGACAAGGCAAGTCCCTTCCACGTATGAGCCTGTAAAATCAAAAGTAGGTTAGTTACTTCCTAAATACAGTGGGGGTACAGGCATTGGGTGAATACAGCCATTTCAAATAGGAGAAATTGGCCAAAACAAAGAGGCTACAGTCCTATGCAAGTCTGAAATCCAGCAGGGCAGTCAAATCTTAAAGCTCCAAAATGATTTCCTTTGACTGCATGTCTCACATCTAGGTCACGCTGATGTGAGAGGTGGGTTCCCTTGGTCCTGGGCATCTCCGCCCCTGTGGCTTTGCAGGATACAGGCTCCCTCCCAGCTGCTTTCACAGGCTGGCATTTAGTGTCTGCAGCTTTTCCAGGTGCATGGTGCAAGCTGTCAGTAGATCTACCATTCTGGGGTCTGGAGGACAGTGGCTCTCTTCTCACAGCTCCACTAGGCAGTGCCCCAATAGGTACTCTGTGTGAGGCCTCCAGTGCCACATTTCCCTTCCATACTGTCCTAGCAGAAGTTCTCCATGAGAGCCCCCCCCTTGCAGCCAATGTCTGCCTGGACATCCAGGCATTTCTGTATATTTTCTGAAATCTAGGCGGAGTTTCCCAAACCTCAATTCTTGACTTCTGTGCACTCGCAGGCCCAGTGCCACATGGAAGCTGCCAAGGCTTGAGGTACCCTCTGAAGCCAAGGCCCGAGCTCTACATTGGCCCCTTTCAGCCACGGCTGGAGCGGCTGGGATGCAGGGCACCAAGTCCCTAGGCTGCACACAGCACAAGGACCCTGGGCCTGGCCCATGAAACCAGTTTTTTCATCTAGGCCTCTGGGCCTGTGATGGGAGGGGCTGCCATGAGGACTTCTGACATGCCCTGGAGACATTTTCCCCTTTGTCTTGGGGATTAACATTAGGCTCCTCATTACTTATGCAAATTTCTGCAGCCAGCTTGAATTTTTTTCTCAGGAAATGGGATTTCCTTTTCTTTTTCTTTTTACTTTTGGAAGGGAGTCTCACTCTCGCCCAGGCGAGTGGTGCATCTTGGTTCACTGCAACCTCTGCCTCCCGGGTTCAAACAGTTCTCCTGTCTCAGCCTCCTGAGTAGCTGGGATTACAGGCGTGCACCACCATGCCTGGCTAATTTTCATATTTTTAGTAGAGATGGGGTTTCTCCATGTTGGTCAGGCTGGTCTCAAACTCCTGACCTCACGATCTTCCTTCCTCAGACTCCCAAATTGCTGAGATTACAGGCATGAGCCACTGCTCCCGGCTGGGATTTTCTTTTCTATCACATTGTCAGGCTGCAAATTTTCCAAACTTTCATTCTCTGCTTACTTTATAAAACCGAATGCTTTCAACAGCACCCAAGTCACCTCTTGAATGCTTTGCTGCTTAGAAATTTCTTCCACCAGATACCCTAAATCATCTCTCAAGTTCAGAGTTCCACAAATCTCTAGGGTGGGGGCAAAATGCTGCCAGTCTCTTTGCTAAAACATAACAAGTCACCTTTGCTCCAGTTCCCAACAAGTTCCTCATCTCCGAGACCTCCTCAGCCTGGACTTTACTGTTCATATAATTATCAGCATTTTTGTCAAAGCCATTCAACAAGTCTCTAGGAAGTTCCAAACTTTCCCACATTTTCCTGTCTTATTCTGAGCCCTCCAAACTGTTCCACCCTCCGCCTCTTACCCAGTTCCAAAGTCACTTCTACATTTTTGGGTATCTTTTCAGCAACACCCCACTCCTGGTACCAATTTACAGTGTTAGTCCATTTTCATGCTGCTGATAAAGACATACCCAAGACTGGGCAGTTTTCAAAAGAAGGAGGTTTAATGGAGTTACAGTTCCACATGGCTGGGGAAGCCTCACAATCATGGCGGAAGGCAAGGAGAAGCAAATTATGTCTTACATGGATGGCAGCAGGCAAAGAGAGGAGCGCATGTACAGGGGAATTCCTCTTTTTAAAACCATCAGATCTCATGTGAGACTTATTCACTATCACGAGAACAACATGGGAAAGACTTGCCCCCATGATTCAATTACCTCCCACTGGTCCCTCCTACAACACGTGGGAATTCAAGATGATATTTGGGTGGGGACACAGCTAAACCATATCACGCCTGTAATCCAGCACTTTGGGAGGCTGAGGCAGGAGAATTGCTTGAGCCCAGGAATTCAAGACCAGCCTGAGCAACATAGCGAGACTTCATCTCTACAAAAAATAAAAAAAAGTTAGCCAGCATGGTGGTGTGGGCCTGTAGTTCCTGCTGTTTGGGGGGCTGTGGTGGGAGCATCTCTTTTTTCTGTTTTTTTTTTTTTTTTTTTTTTTTTTTTTTTTTTTTTTTTTTTTTTTGAGATGGAGTCTCGCTCTGTCACCCAGGCTGGAGTGCAGTGGTGCAGTCTCTGCTCACTGCAAGCTCCGCCTCCCAGGTTCATGCCATTCTCCTGCCTCAGCCTCTCTGAGTAGCTGGGACTACAGGCGTCCGCCACTACGCCCGGCTAATTTTTTGTATTTTTAGTAGAGACGGGGTTTCACCATGGTCTCGATCTCCTGACCTCGTGATCCACCTGCCTCGGCCTCCCAAAGTGCTGGGATTACAAGCGTGAGCCACCGCGCCTGGCCTCTTTTTTTTTTTTTTTTTTTTTGAGGTGGAGTCTTGCTCTGTCACCCAGGCTGGAGTGCAGTGGCACAATCTCAGCTCACTGCAAGCTCCGCCTCCTGAGTTCACTCCATTCTCCTGCCTCAGCCTCCCAAGTAGCTGGAACTACAGGCGCCCGCCACAACACCCTGCTAATTTTTTGTATTTTTAGTAGAGATGGGGTTTCACCGTGTTAGCCCAGGATGTTCTCGATCCCCTGACCTCGTGATCCGCCCACCTCGACCTCCCAAAGTGCTGGGATTACAGGTGTGAGCCACCACGCCCGGCCAAGGGAACATCTCTTGAATTCAGGAAGTCGGGGCTGCAGTGAGCTATGATTGCACCACTGCAGTCCAGCCTAGGTGACAGAACAAGAACCTGTCTCTAAAAAAGGGAGAAAAAAAGAAAGCTTGGAGAATGGACTGGAAGAGGGCAAGACTAGAGGCTCATACAACCAGGTAGGAGCCTACTACCACCATCAAGGTGTGAGGTGATGGCGCTGAATTGGAGCCACTGCACTGGGGTGCAGGGGAGCAGATGGGAAGTGAAATTGGGGAGAAAGTGGAGATTTGGAGGAAAGCCAGGTTATGGTCAAGGCAGAGACCTGTTAGGAGAGGTTCAGTGACAAGTTTGCAGATGTGTAGGGTCTCTGTAGAACAGTTGTCTTGGGGAAGAGTTCGTGAAGTATTTTCCTCATATTTTAATTGCACATATTCCATTTCATGGGTGGCTGTTATCCGTTATGCCAGGCTTCTGTTGAAAGTGGTTTCCAACCTTTTCTGTTACCAGTGGCTCCCATGCCATGTTGCAAGGGTGTACCTGTGTTGATAGGATTGCCCTGGGCTGTGAGATTGCTCAGTCACAGCCTTCTCCTTGCAGGCTTTCCCGCTCATCGGCAGCAACCTCAGCCCCACTCTTCCTTGGCACTCAGCCTCCTCTTCCTTGGCACTCAGCTGTCCTTGCTGTGGCTGGCGCTACCACATCCTTGGTCCTCCTTCTCCACGTGGCTTTGGGGGCACCACCTGGTTCTTTTGTTGTCCCATGGCAGTTCTTCCTGTGCTGTGTTCTCCTGTCTCCCTGAGCTCCAGACTGTCTTCTAGCACAGGCTGTTCTCTCTCTTCCTGGATGGTCTCATAAAGTCTTAAGGCTTTAAACACATTAAATATCTAAAAATAAAGTTGGCCAGGCTCAGTGGCTCATGCCTGTAATCCCAGCCCTTTGGGAGGCCGAGGCGGATGGATCACAAGGTCAGGAGATCTAGACCATCCTGGCTAACACGGTGAAACCCCGTCTCTACTAAAAATACAAAAAATTAGCCAGACGTACTGGCAGGCGCCTGTAGTCCCAGCTACTCGGGAGGCTGAGGCAGGAGAATGGCAGGAACCTGGGAGACGGAGCTTGCAGTGAGCCGAGATCGCGCCACTGCACTCCAGCCTGGGCGACAGAGCAAGACTCCATCTCAAATAAATAAATAAATAAATAAAAATAAAAATAAAAATAAAGGTTTAGCCACCCACCCTTGCAGATTTATTTTTAGTATTGTAGGGACAGGGTCTTGCTATGTTGCCCGGGCTGGTCTTGAACTCCTGAACTCAAGTGGTCCTTCCACATCAGCTCTCAAAGTGCTGGGATTACAGGCGTGAACCACCGTGTCCAGTTAGACATATCTTTTTGGAGGACACAGTTACCCTCTACATGTACTAACTATACTTTGATGGTGGCCAAATCTGTGTTTCTAGGCCAGACTCCCTTGCTCAGAGTTTTAATGTAGGTGTCTGACAAGCATCTCAAACTTAAAATGTCCCAACATACCCTCCCCTCCCAGGCCACAGAAGCTGCTCCCATTGACTGTGGCCCCACTCTTGTACCCATTGACTGCGGCCCCACTCTTGTACCCATTGACTGCACCTCTTCTCTTGTACTCATTGACTGTGCCCCCTCCCTTGTATCCATAACTTTGCCGCCTCCCTTTTACCCCATTGACTGTGCCTCCTGTGCCCTTTGACTGTACCCCCTTAATGGCTCCAGAATGATGCTGTTGAGGGTGAGTCCCAGCTCAGCCTCTGGCCATCTTGGTGGCTGAGGCCACATTGCTCAGACTTCTCAGGTGTAAGTGACATCACAGCAGTGCCTCCCCTGGATGTTGTGAGGGCAGATTGCACTAAGATGGTTCAGTGTGCTCAGGAGGTGACCTGGCTGCTGCCACGGCTGCTGCTGTTAGCACCGGACTCCTTTTTCCTTTTTCTTTCATTTGTTTGTTTTTGGAGATGGAGTCTTGCTCTGTCACCCAGGCTGGAGTGCAGTGGCATGATCTTGGCTCACTGCAACCTCTGCCTCCTGGGTTCAAGCGATTCTACTCCCTCAGCCTCCCAACTAGCTGGGACTATAGGCGCATGCCACCATGCCCAGCTAATTTTCATATTTTTAGTAGAGACAGGGTTTCACTACATTGGCCAGGCTGGTCTCACACTCCTGACCTTGTGATCCATCCACCTCGGCCTCCGAAAGTGCTGAGATTACAGGCGTGAGCCACTGTCCGGCTCCTTGTTCCTTTGAACTGTCTCGCTCAGGACAGGATGGTAGTCCTTCCGCATCCTGCAAGGCTTGGACAGGATTTCTTTCCATTTAACACTGTCTCCTAAAGTGCTGCTTTCCTTGGGGAACTGTGCTGTTCTTGCTAGTGCAGAACAAGTGGCACAACTGCCCTTGACCTCCACATGACCTTCTCAGGGCAGCCTAGACTCTAAATGTCTGTGACCTGCACCAGCAGTGGCGAGGCCGTGCGGGCCGCGGTCCAGCCCGGCTGCTCTCCCCCACTCCGCAGTGCTTTTCCACACCCACACTGCAGGTGCTGGTCGCGTTTCTGCTCCATCCTTCCAGCACAGAAGTGGCATTTTGCGGTTTTCTGTTGTCATGAAGCAAGTGCGCCACCACTTACCTGTCTTATGTGTGTGTGTTTATGAGCATGCCCATCTCAGTCTCCCTGAGCGCCTCTTTTCCGCCCCGTCTCAGGCCTCTGTGTTAGCCGTTCCCTCTCTTTGAAACACCAAACTCCCTGATCTCAGCGTGTCTATCCAGTCTCGGCCTAACAGCGTCTTCCCAGCGAGGCCTGCTCCGACCACACGGCCCGGGAAAGCAGCCCAGGCCCCCTCTCACTTCACCCTGTGCCCATTCTTGACCCTGTGTATTGTTTCTCCCCCTTGCCTGGTTTGTGTCAGGAAGGCAGAGGCCTCGCCTGTCCTGCTCACTGCCGCACCCCAGGCCCAGCATGCTGCCTGGCATGGGCAGGCATTGACTTGATATTAGCTGGGCAGTGAATGACAGGGGCTGAAAATATAATAGCAAGTCAGGGCCTAGCACAGGAAAATAAGTGACTGCTACGTAAGTGAAGGGTTGCTAATAGGATTTGGGTCATAACATACTGTTAAGGATAATTTTTTTGTTCTCTACATGTAAAAATGTGTATTTTAAAAAATTGGATGTTATGGGCCGGGCGCGGTGGCTCATGCCTGTAATCCCAGCACTTTGGGAAGCCGAGGCGGGCGGATCTCCTGAGGTTGGGAGTTCGAGACCAGCCTGACCAACATGGAGAAACCCCGTCTCTACTAAAAATACAAAATTATCTGGGCATGGTGGCACATGACTGTAATCCCAGCTACTAGGGAGGCTGAGGCAGGAGAATCGCTTGAACCTGGGAGGCGGAGGTTGAGGTGAGCCAAGATCGCGCCATTGCACTCCAGCCTGGGCAACAAGAGCGAAACTCGGTCTCAAAAAAAAAAAAAAAATTGGATGTTGTGGAATGAGGGAGACAAAAATGCTCTACGACTATTAACTGATGCTTTTCTGGTTTTGTTCTCCAGACACCATTTGCTTTTCACTCAAGATGATTTGATGTCTTATAAAACTCTGATGAACCATGATGGCTACACAGACATTAAGTATAGACAGCTATCAAGATGGGCAACAGGTGAGCTTGAACTTGATTCTGCATTCTAATTACAAATCAGCCTGGCACTCAAGCATGGACATTCCTTTGTATACTTGCAATTCAATTGCCATGAGGTTGCACGCTCAATGTTAGTGTGTTACGCATTTATTATACATTCGTGTTCAGAAAAATAAGCCATAGAATAATACTATCTCCTTAACTGACACCAAGATTGCCAGGAATCTTGACTTCCCTAAGTCATATGACAGTTTCTTGGGAATTTACCTTTTTAATGTCTGTTAATTAGCACTGTTACTTTGAAAGAAAACCCGATTGATTTTCATGATGACAGATTCCCATGTTGACTGGTGACTTTTCTGAGTGTCTAACTGGATCAGCTTTTGAATGGGAATCTTGTAGCCTCGTCTCCCCAGCTGCAGGCATGAGAGGGGCTGTCCCAGTAATGAATTTGCAGGGCCCCAGTGCTCCATCTTTGTACCTTGCTCATGCTTGGATGGTTGTGCCATACACGGGCAGCTCTCCATTGCCCTCCCACCATAGATGAGACTTTGTTCTCCTGGAAGCTATGGTGTTTTGTGCTTTTGAGGATCTGAGTGTTTTGTGTTCTGTGACCTGAATGAATTGAGAAGCTGGTGGATCGAGGCTTGACTGAGGCCCTTGCCGTCTTTCTTGGCCTGCGATCTTGTTAAAACACTGTGTTCTGAACCCACTGGCATTTGGCTCATCATCCCACTGACTCTGGAGCCAGTGAAGGGATTTGGCCCTGCCCTTTATTTTCCTGCCCAGCAGGCAGGGGCAGTGCAGTGCCCCCTCCCCGGCTCTCCTCCCCACCTCGAGGACTTCGGTGGCAAGGATCAGGCTCTGGATAACTCACTGGAGCCATGCTGGTGAGGTCTGAGGAGGGGTTAGGAGCTGAGGCACTGGGTCCCCCTTTCTCTGGTGCTTAGTTTTACCAACCAGTCCTTGTTCAGTTCCTGTGGCAGAGATTTTTGTTGTTGGTGGCGGTGGTGGTAGCGTTTTGTTTTTTTTTTTTGTTTTTTTTTCTTTGTATAGCAGTGAAAGGAGGGAAATTCTGTGATGTAGTCAGCCTGCTTCCTTAGCCTAGAAGTCCTTAGTCCTTTGGTATTTCCAACTGACTTTTTTTTTTCTAAAAGGCAAATCTAATAGCGTCCCGCCTGGGCTGTCCAGTGGCTCTCTGTGGATTCCTGTGGATTTCATGCCAAGCCCAAGCTGCCCTGTGGCCCGAATCGCCTGGCCCCTCTGGGCCCCAGGCCGCCCCCAGCATCTCTGCCTGGCACATCTTGGGCACCTCTCTGCCTGCCCTGGCGCACCGGTCCTCACTGTTCCCATCACTCTTCTCCCTCCTGCCTGCTAGGTCTTTGCTCCGACCCCACCGCTGCCTCCTGCGCACCAAGGCACGGTGACCACCTCCAACACAGCCTGGGACAGTAGTGCTTGCCACCTCCTCCCAGGCGGCTGTGCCAGGTGCAGATGACACCTGGAATGCTGCCCTTTTCATACCGAGTGTTTCTCAGGGCCTGGGAAGTGTTTAGTCAGCATTATTTTAAATAAACATTGAAATATATCTACAGCATAGGCCTATCGTAATTATTTTGCCAATTTTCCAAGGTTGAACATTTAGATTTCTCTCTTTTCACAATCTTTTTTTTTTTCAAATACTGAAATGAATCTTTTAAGGCTTCTTATTTTTTATTATTTATTTATTTACTTATTTATTTATTTTGAGACGGAGTCTTGCTCTGTTGCCCCGGCTGGAGTGCAGTAGTGTGATCTCAGCTCACTACAACCTCCGTCTCCCAGGTTCAAGCAATTCTCCTGTCTCAGCCTCCTGAGTACCTGCGATTACAGGTGTGTGCCACCACTCCCAGCTAATTTTTTTGTATTTTTAGTAGAGACAGGGTTTCACCATGTTGGCCAGGCTGATTTTGAACCCCTGACCTCAGATGATCCGCCCACCTTGGCCTCCCAAAGGGCTGGGATTATAGGCGTGAGCCACTGTGCCTGGCCTTTTTAAGGCTTTTTATACATGCTGGCAGATGGCCTTACAGAAATACTGTGTCCACTTAGGCTTTATTGCTTTTATTTTTTTTTTTAAGAGAAACTAAAACAGTTTTCCTAATATGTTGTACCATTTAAAGGCAGCAGAATAGAAGTCATCTTATTCCAAAAAACAAGACGTTGGAGGGAAGAGAGCACAGGGCTGGAGGATGTGAGAGGTGTCCTGTGGGGGTGGGCGTTCATGGCTGGCCCCCAGTCTGTCTGGATAGTGGGGATGGCCCTGCTTCCATGAGGTCTCCCTGCCCCCGCTGCCCCAAGTTGCTTCCTCAAGGGACAGAAGCATGGCCAAATCCACCGTGGGAGAAATGGCCCATCCTGGTCCTGAGGAAGCTGAGGTCAGGACAGTCTAATCTGCTGCTCATGGATAACTAGAAGTTTACTTTCACGAAATTTTGTTTTTGTAAACTGATTTTTTTTTTAATGATTTAAATATTTTTTACCTAAATGACAAAGGCATTGCTCGTTTAAAGCATTTTAAATGATAGTATCTTTTAAGGCTTTAAGTAAACACAGCTGGCCTTTTCCTTTCTGAATATAGTGACATTTTTATGGCTATGTATTGCTGAGGTTTGAGGGTAGATATGGGAGAAGTTCAGCCCTGTCCCAAATACGTAGCATATGGGGTTAGGTTGTGTCTGTGACATGGTAAGAAGACCTTGGACTATTTGTCTATGCTTCTCTGGCTGTAATATTACTACGCGTGAGGAGATATAGCAATAGACGGAGGAGTAGATTGCATGTGTGCCATTCTCTTCATTAGGCCATCGCCAGTGTTATTTTAAAATCATGAGCATTTCACAAACATTGGTTATCTCAGTTCTTCAGCAGTTTGGAAATTTTACCTTTATTTTAAAGCACATTAAATTCAAAGCTGTTTTGTTGGTAGTATTCTTTACATATGATTGCAGTCGTACTACTGTCTGGCAGTTCCCCACTCCAACTGCATTCCTGTTGGATCATGGAATACCTCGTAGTAGTTTGTGTTTGCTAATAAGAATTATCTTCCTCCTTTTACAGATGCAAGTAGTAACAGAGTTAAAGACAGAACAAGATCCAAACTGCTCTGAACCTGATGCAGAAGGAGTGAGCCCTCCCCCTGTGGAGTCTCAGACCCCGATGGATGTGGACAAGCAGGCCATTTATAGGTAGTGCCCGGGGTGCCGGCTGTGGGGGCCTCAGAGGAGTGAGGAGCATCCACAAGTTTGTTAAAAGGAACACTAGAACTAGTAGCGAGGCAGAGTTGTGAGGTGCCATTATGATGTGATAACTGCTCGGCTGAAAATTTTCTCAGATTAAGATGTTATTTCTGGCCAGGTATGGTGGCTCATGCCTGTAATCCCAGCTACTTGGGAGGCTGAGGCAGGAAAATCACTTGAACCGCGGAGGCGGAAGTTGCATTGAGCTGAGATCGTGCCATTGCACTCCAGCGTGGGGAACAAGAGCGAAACTCTGTCACACACACACACACACACACACACACACACACACACACAAAGATGTTATTTCTAATACCTATAAAATTTTAGAATATAAATCTATAAATTTTGTGTAACCTTGCAAAAAGAAATATTCAGGCACAGTTGATTTTACTGAGAATTCTACCAAACATATAAAGAAGAAAAGAGCAGCAAGTCTGCATAGTCTCTTTCAGGAAGTAGAGGAGGAGGGAAGGCTTCCCAGCTCACTTTATAATTCACATCACTCTGACACTAAGACCAAAGACAATACCAAATAAGGAAAATACAGGCCAATATCCTTCATGAACTTAGATGTAAAAATCATCAATAAAATATTAACAAATCAATTCTAGCAATATGTAAAAAGAATAATACGTAGCGACCAAGTCAGGTTTTTCCTGGGAATGTCAGACTGGTTTAGTATTTAAAAGTCAATCAGGCCGGGTGCGGTGGCTCACACCTGTAATCCCAGAACTTTGGAAGACCGAGGCAGGTGGATCACCTGAGGTCAGGAGTTCAAGACCAGACTGGCCAACATGGCGAAACCCTGTCTCTACCAAAAAATACAAATATTAGCCGGGTGTGGTGGCGCATGCCTGTAGTCCCAGCTACTCTGGAGGCTGAGGTGGGAGAATCACTTGAACCCGGTAGGCGGAGGTTACAGTGAGCTGAGATCGTGCCACTGTACTCCCGTCTGGGTGACAGAGAGTGAGACCCTATCTCAAAAAAAAAAATTTTTTTTTAAGTTCAGCATAGAATTATATATAACTCAGCAATTCTACTCCTATGCACATATATACCTAAGACAAATGAAAAAAGTCCACACAAAAACGTGTACATAAATCTTCATAGCAGCACAGCCTATCATGGCCAAAAGCTGGAAACAGTGCCCATGCCCATCAACTGATGAATGAACAGACACATTATGGCATCTCCATGCAATGCAATAATATTTAGCAGTAAAAGGAATGAAGTGACAGGTGCGGTGGCTCATGCCTGTAATCCCAGGGCTTTGAGAGGCCAAGTCGGGCAGATCACTTTAGGTCAAGAGTTCGAGACCAGCCTGGCCAAAATGGCGAAATCCTGTCTCTACTAAAACAAAAACTAGGCCAGGCGTGGTAGCTCATGCCTGTAATCCCAGCACTTTGGTAGGCTGAGGCAGGTGGATCATCTGAGGTCAGGAGTTTGAGACCAGCCTGACCAACATGGAGAAACCCCATCTCCACTAAAAATACAAAATTAGCCGAGTCATGGTGGTGCATGCCTGTAGTCCCAGCTACTCCAGAGGCTGAGGCAGGAGAATCACTTGAACCTGGGAGGCAGAGGTTGTGGTGAACCGAGATCACGCCATTCCACTCCAGCCTGGGCAACAAGAGTGAAACTCCATCTCAAAAAATAAAAAAAATTAGCTGGGCATCATGGCGGGTGCCTGTAGTCCCAGCTATTTGGGGAGGCTAAGTAGGAGAATCGCTTAAACCCGGGAGGCAGAGGTTGCAGTGACCCGAGATCATGCCACTGCACTCCAGCCTGGGCGACAGAGCGAGACTCTGTCTCAAAAAAAAAAAAAAAAAAAAAAGAATAAAGTACTGATACCTGTTAAAACACTGGTAAGCCTTGGACGCATTATGCTGAGGGAAACAAGCCAGACACCACGGTCACATGTTATACGATTCCCATTTAGACAAAATGTCTAGAAGAGGCAAATATATAGAGATAGCAAGTAGGTTCTAGTAGGCTGGGGTCTGGGAAAAAATGGAGAATGACTGCTATTGGATACAGGGTTTCTTTGCGGGGATCATGGAAATGTTCCAAAGTTGACAGTGGCAGTGGCCGTGCAACTGTAAAAACCGTTGAATTGCATACTTTAAATGGATGAACTGTGTGGTATGTGAATTTTCACCCAACAGAGGTGTTACGTGAAGTAGTGCAGGCGTACACACAAAGACAATCTCATGGAGATGTAGAACGTAAATGGATTTCTTTTTCTTTTCTTTTCTCCTCAGGCATCCACTATTTCCATTATTAGCTTTGTTGTTTGAAAAATGTGAACAATCTACACAGGGCTCTGAAGGCACAACTTCTGCCAGTTTTGATGTAGACATCGAAAATTTTGTAAGAAAGCAAGAGAAGGAAGGGAAACCGTTCTTTTGTGAAGATCCAGAAACTGACAATTTAGTAAGTAAAATAAATTTTATTTTTCAAAATGTGAAATCTGTTCATGAAATTTTAGGCTTCTAAGTAGAACTTTAGACTGCTTGTAGTTCTGCTAAAGGAGAGACTCATACAACTCTAAAAGAATTAATTTTTATGGTGTGTGTAATATAGATATCCCCAAGTCTTCCAGCCTTCTCTAGGTATCTTTCATTTATTTAGTTTTTATTTTTAAATTTATTTTATTTTTGTAGACACATCTTACTGTGTTGCCCCAGATGGTCTCAAACTCCTGGCCTCAAGCAATCTTCCCTCCTCAGTCTCTCAAGGCCCAACCTACCCTTTCCTTTAAAAATCAAATAAAATAGTCCAGGCGTGGTGGCTCACACCTGTAATCCCGGCACTTTGGGAGGCCAAGGTGGGTGGATCACAAGATCAGGAGTTCGAGACCAGCCTGGCCAACATGGCAAAACCCCATCTCTACTAAAAATACAAAATTAGCCAGGCATGGTGGCACATGCCTGCAGTCCCAGCTACTTAGGAGGCTGAGGCAGGAGAATCGCTTGAACCCAGGAGGCGGAGGTTGCAGTGAGCCGAGACTGTGCCACTGCACTCCAGCCTGGGTGACAGAGCGAGACTCTGTCTCAAAAAATAAAAAAATTAAAAAAATAATAATAATAATTTGAGCCTCCATGCCAAATGTACATGGGGATTCAGTTCTCTGCACAGCGTTTGTAAAGGTCCGTGGGGTTGGGGTGTTCGGGCGGTATGTCTGTGACCTGCGTCTGTCCTTGGTTTATCATGGACATGGACACAGACTTGAGCTGCATTCTCCAAGACAGCTCTGTCTTTTTTTTTTTTTTTTTTTTTTGAGACGGAGTCTCGCTCTGTTGCCCAGGCTGGAGTGCAGTGGCGTGATCTCAGCTCACTGCAAGCTCTGCCTCCCAGGTTCAAGCCATTCTCCTGCCTCAGCCTCCCGAGTAGCTGGGACTACAGGCGCCCACCACCATGCCCGGCTAATTTTTTTTGTATTTTTAGTAGAGATGGAGTTTCACCATGTTAGCCAGGATACTCTCAATCTCCTGACCTCGTGATCTGCCTGCCTCAGCCTCCCAAAGTGCTGGGATTACAGGCGTGAGCCACTGCGCCCAGCGACAGCTCTGTCTTGAGGCTGACAGTGATTTGTGATGTCCTCCTCCCAGGGCCAGGGCTCCAAAATCCAGCATTTTCTGTGCCCTCCAGGGGCAATGGAGAACATCTTGGTTCCAACATCACTGGATTGCTCTGAACGAGCTGCACCTGAGGCACCTGTACAGCGCTGTCAGCTCAGTCTGGGTAGGCCACACTCTCTGGGTCTGCTCTCCTGCCAGAGTGTAACCACGTGTTTAATTCTCAGAGCTGGGTACACAAAGATCTGGCATCAGGGAACCTTCACTGGATTCCCTTCGAGCCATCTTGGTCCCATATCAAAACCCTGGTTAGGGCCTTCAACAGAAAAGGTTTTTGGAAAACTCATTTTTCCTGAATAAATTGCTGAGGTCTTAGTTTTTAAGAAAATTCTCATTATATACTCGATGCTTACCACCAAATAGATTTTGTGGGTGAGTTATCTGACTTGGATCTGTCTCCTCCTCTCTGAGATGAGACTAACAGTGCATGCTCTTTGGGTGAGGATCCGACGCTCTCTCCACCCCTGAGTCTGTGGTCCGCATCCATCTTCCCATTGGCCCACACCTGGCTTGGCCCAGTGAGTACAGCACAGGTGTCCTCTGCACCCCACCAGGCTGGCAGGGCCCCAGGTTCTCCTGACTGGTGAGTGTTTAGCACAGGGCCTAGCAGAGTTTGACACTCCATTATTTTTGTTATTAATTGATTCATTTATTCACTGCACAGATGCCTACGAATTACTACTACCAGATTTACAGGTGAAAGAGATGGGCTTCGGAGTTGCTGATTCATAGGCAACTGGTACTTACGATAATGGCTGCATTATTGGTATTAGTTATCTATTGCTGTGGGACAAATTACCCCAAAATGTAGTTACTTAATATAAAACTATACAACTTTGGCCAGGTGTGGTGGCTCACGCCTGTAATCCCAGCACTTTGGGAGGCTGAGGCAGGTGGATCACCTGAAGTCAGGAGTTCGTGAACAGCCTGACCAACATGGTGAAACCCCATCTCTACTAAAAATACAAAAATTAGCTGGGCGTGGTGGTGCATGCCTGTAATCCCAGCTACTCAGGAGGCTGAGGCGGGAGAATCACTTGAACCCAGGAGGCAGAGGCTGTAGTGAGCTGAGATCGCACCACTGCACTTCAGCCTCCAGCTTGGGCAACAAGAGTGAAATCTGTCTCAAAAAAAAAAAAACAAAACAAACAAACAAAAATGATATAACTTTTAGAAAAATCGCAAGGGAAAATCTTGAGGATCTAGGACTAGGCAAAGACACCAAAATGGAACTTTATGAAAATGTAGCACTGCCTAGGGTGAGTGCGGATGTGTCCCTATTTGTGAATGTAGAAACAGGAGTAGATGAGGGTGAGTCACTTGTCCTGCCTGCCACAGAGCGAGTCAGTGGAAGGGCTAGGCTTCGGCTCACAGCCCACACACCTAGCACTGGGACGCACCGAGGTTACCACCATGCGCCTTTGTCTTCCCTGCACACCAGATGCAGCCAAATACCAAAGCCCAGGTCAGTGGCACTGGAACAACACATGAGTTTAGAGGATTTCTGATGTTATTCCACTTTGGTTATTGGCAGTAGAGATGGTTCCATCTAATGACTAAGAATTGGTATGTAGGATCATGATAACTTACAATAATGCTACCTTTTTCTCTGAAAGTCTTCATTTTCTCTGCTCTAGATGGTAAAAGCAATCCAGGTTTTGCGCATTCATCTTCTTGAGCTGGAAAAGGTTAACGAACTCTGCAAAGATTTCTGCAGTCGATACATTGCTTGTCTAAAAACAAAAATGAACAGTGAAACTCTGTTGAGTGGAGAGCCTGGAAGCCCTTACTCACCGGTGCAGTCCCAGGTACTTACATTTGGGGGTCTCACTTTCCCTCTCTGCCACTGTGAACATCTGCATTGAGTCATGAGACCACCAGTTCTTTCAGAATTCACTGGGTCATCTTAATGACTTTCTACAAGAAGGACCCTCTAGGTCTCTGACCCCAGCCTGGTTTGGGAATGAACTCCCTCAGATTATGAAGTGAGTCCTCAATCTGCATACTGGGCCCCCGGTCCCATCTTTATAGAAGACACAATTCATTTCTTTCTTTTACTTCTTCTTAAAATATTTTACTTATTCTTTTGAAAAATTGTGTAAAATATACATAATATAAAATTTACATCTTAGCTATTTTAAAATGTACAGTTCAATGGTGTTAAGTTTATTCACATTGTTGGGCAACCATCAACACCATCCATCTCCAGAACTTTCTCATCTTCTCAAACTCAAACTCTGACCCCATTAAACACTCATTCCGGATTCCCCCTCCCCTAGCCCCTGGAACCCACCATTCTACTGTCTGTCTCTGTGAATTCGATGACTCCAGGTCTCTCATGTTAAGTGGAATCGTACAGTGTTTGTCCTTCTGGGTCCTTTGCTTGTTTCATTGCGCAGAATGCCTGTAAGATTCATCCATGAGGAAGCACTATTGTGTTTTAGCCATTCTGATGATATGTAGTGATATTAATATTTCTTTGTGGTTTTAATTTTCATTTCCCTGATGGCTAATAATGTGGAACATTATTATACCCTCTGTGTATTTTCTTTGATAAAATGTCTGCTGCTTATGTCTTTTGCCTTTTTTTTTTTTTGAGACGGAGTCTCGCTCTGTCACCCATGCTGGAGTGCAGTGGCGCGATCTCGGCTCACTGCAAACTCCGCCTCCTGGGTTCACGCCATTCTCCTGCCTCACCCTCCTGAGTAGCTGGGACTACAGGTGCCCGCCACCACGCCTGGCTAATTTTTTGTATTTTTAGTAGAGACGGGGTTTCACCGTGTTAGCCAGGATGGTCTCGATCTCCTGACCTCGTGATCTGCCTGCCTCGGCCTCCCAAAGTGCTGGGATTACAGGCATGACTGCCGCGCCCGGCCGTCTTTTGCCCATTTTTTAATTGGATTTTTTTTTTAACTTCTGAGTGTTGAGAGTTCTTTGCTTATTGTAGATACTAGTTCTCTGTTGGATATATGGTTTGAAGTGTTTTCTCCAAGTCTATAGTAGCTAAGTATTTTTTTCATCCTCTTAACAGGTCTTTTTCAGAGCCAACCTTTTTAATTTTAATAAAGTTCAATTTATTAGGTTTTCCTTTTATGGATCATTCTTTTGGTGTCAAGTCTAAGAACTCTTTGCCTAACCCTAGGTCCCAAAGACTTTGTCTTAAGTTTTTTCCTAAAAGTTTTTAAATAGAGACAAGGTCTCACTATGTTGCCCAGGCTGGTCCCAAACTCCTGGGCTCAAGTGTGAACCACCATGCCTGGCCTCAAAAGTTTTATAGTTTTACATTTTGCATTTAAATCCATGATCCATTTCAAGTGGATTTTTCTATAGAATAACTCTCAAAAGTGGGCACACTGTTTCCTCCCACCCTGTTATTCCTTTTCAAAATTGTTTTAGCTATTCTGGTTCCTTTGCCTGTCCACATAAATTTTAGAATGCTCTCGTCTAGAGCTACAAAAACATCTTACTGCCGGGCGCAGTGGCTCACACTTGTAATCCCAGCACTTTGGGAGGCCGAGGCAGGCGGATCACGAGGTCAGGAGATCGAGACCACGGTGAAACCCCATCTCTACTAAGAATACAAAAAAAAATTAGCCGGGCGTGGTGGCGGGCACCTGTAGTCCCAGCTACTCGGAGAGGCTGAGGCAGGAGAATGGCGGGAACCCGGGAGGCGGAGCTTGCAGTGAGCCGAGATCGCACCACTGCACTCCAGCCTGGGCGACAGAGTGAGACTCCGTCTCAAAAAAAAAAAAAAAAAAAAAAAAAAAAATCTTACTTAGATTTTGATAGGAATTGCCTTATACCTGTATATCAATCTGGAGAGAATTGACATCTTTACTGTGTTGAGTCTTTCAATCCACAGGTATGGCATGTCTCTCCATTGATTGACAACTCTGATTTCTTTCATCAGTGCTTTGTAGTTTTTGACACATAAGTTGTGTACATGCGTTTTTAGAGTTATACCCAAGCGTTTCCTTTCCTGGCCTGTGCCATCTTGAATAAGAGTGGCAAGAGCAGACATCCTTGCCTTGTCACTGCCTTAGGGGACACCTTTCAGTCACTCACTGTTGATGATGTTGGTTGCAGGTTTCTTTCTAGATGCTCTTTATCAAGTTAAGGAGGTTCTCCTATATTGCTTTTTTTCTGAGAGATTTTATCTTGTTCAATTTTGTTAAATGCTTTTCCAGCATTGATTGATATGATTATGTGATTTTTCTTCTTTAGCCTGTTAATAATGGACATTACATGGATTGGTTTTTTGAATACTGAACAAGCCTTCTATTCCTGGAATAAACTCCACTTGGCCATGGCACATAATTCTTTTCATATGTATTCTTGAATTCTATTGGCTAATATTTTGTTCAGCATTTTTGTCTGTATTTGTAAGGGATATTGGTGTATAGTTTTCTTTTTCATACTGTCTTTGGTTTTGGTATCAAGATATACAAACTTACATAAAATGGATTAGGAAGTATTCCCTCCTGTTATTTTTTTCTGGAAATTATGTAGACTTGGTGTTAGTTCTTAAATGTTTGAGAAATAGAATTGATCTATTTCACCTAAGATGTTAAATTTAGGAGTTTAGAGGTGGTCTAGTATTCTCTTCATAGCCTTTTGGTGTTAGCAGGGTCTATAGCGATCTCTTCCTGTTTTATTTCTGATATTGATCTTTTGTGTCTCTATTTTTTTTTTTAGTGAGTCTAGAGGTTTATGTAATTTTCAAAGAACAGTATTTTGTTTTATTGATTTTTTTGGTTGTTTTTCTGTTTTCAGTTTCATTGATTTCACCTTGATCTTTATTATTTCCTTTCTTCTGCTTTGGGTTCACGATGTTCCCCTTTTTCTAAGATCTTCAGGTGGGAGCTGGGATGATTGATTTGACTAGCTTAACTTTTATTACAACCTAATTAATGTGGCAGGCCTTAAGCATAGCCGCTAAGCTTACACATTCCGCTCGATGATGGCCCACAGAGTCACCGCCTTGGGGTGGTGGTGGTGTCCCCTTATGCTATTTAACTACTCACATGTCAGGGCACGTGAGTGTGCCAGGCCCGGCACTGGAGGCTCCTCTCCCCTGCCAGCTGCCCACCCGGGCGTCACAGTCAGTGGATAAAGTGGCCCATGTGGATCTAACCCCAGATGCGTAGAGTCCTCCATGGGGCATGTACGAACATTTGCATGGGGCTCGCTGTAGGCCGGGCACAGTTCCAAGCACTGTACAAGCAAGAACACCGGGGAAAGCCAAGATCACACTTAGTCTGTGCCGGGGTCAAGAGTCAAGGTGGGTGCCAGGGGCTGACTCCCCAGCACAGCTTGTAATACCTCAGCCCTGGTCACTTCCAGTGCCTCCCAGGCCTGTGCTATATAATCTTTTGAATGTTCTTATCGGTCAGGGAGAGCTTGGTTCATGGAAAACTCAAGAGTCCACCAAGCCAAGTCTAATGAAAAAGATGTGTGATCAGAAAGCAGGGTCTTCCTCGTCATACTCCTGGGCTGTAAGGCACGTGGAATATGGCAGTGAGATGAAGATAATCTTTTGGGAGCCACAGTGCAGGCTGACGTTGCAGGCTGGCTTGTGTTTAATACACAGTTGTACACCTCTTGCTTTCCGTGTGTGCTGCGTGCATTCTGAAGCCACGTCATCTGAGGATGCTCTTTCTCTCAAGCTTCTCTTTCCTTTTTTAATGGCGTCATTATGCTACTTATTTTAAAGTTTTAAACATGGGTTTTCCATTTTCTAGTAATTCCTTCAACATGTGTGTTCTGACTTGCAGCAGATTCAAAGTGCCATTACAGGCACCATCAGCCCTCAAGGAATTGTGGTGCCAGCGTCTGCGCTGCAGCAGGGAAACGTAGCCATGGCGACGGTGGCAGGTACGATGACAGAAAAATGGACACACTCTCCATGAGTTTTTGCAGAAAATGGTCCTGTGTGTTAGAATGACAGTATAAATACAATTTTAAGTTAATGCCATTTTCTAATATAGCAATGTTAGAAGCTAGAGGTCTCTGAATGCCTCTTTCTTGTTAATACTCAATAACAAGTATTTTATGCAGATTGTGTTTCTTTGTTTCTCTACCAAAAATATATTGGAAAGAAAAAAGGTTTTATGTAGGAGTTGAAAATATACACCAAAAACCAGTTGTCATTTTCAAATAACATAGTTTTTTGTTGTGCTTTTAATAGCACCCTGAAAATCTTAAGTTTTATCATTAATTGATGACAAATAAAAATGCAGTCTTAGCATTGGTATTACTTGTAGAACAAAAACCGTTATAGGAAAGGGACAGATTCCAGAGTTCCCTGGTGCGTAGAGAACGTTGAAAACACAAAGCATCATGGAAATGGGACACAGCGAGGAGGGAGGGGTAGAAATTTACACCAAAGACCTCACATAATAGCACAAAGGGAAACCTCAGTGGGGAAAAAAAAAAAGCACCGTTGATCCAAAAATATAACTAGAATAAAATAGTTATTATTTAGTACCCTTGGCCAAATCCTTAACATGTGCTAATTTTAGGAAAAAGTAGAAAGCAGAGGCTAGCAAAAGGAAGGGAGCCCTCACACCCCAGGTCAGTTGGTGGTGTGTGAGCCGGGCTGTGTGGGCTGCCAGGCACCTAGTGCCCGCCCACCTGCCCACACACTGCTGCAGGTGCCGGAGTAGCCCACCCAGGGCTACTTTATAGTGGCAAGTCAACTGGCAAAGGATTGTTGAGCTTTTGAAATGATTAAAAAGCTCATCAAACTAGGGATTTTATTCCTTTTGTAAGTATATCAAGAAGAGGGCTGGTCACAGTGCCTCACATCTGTAATCCCAGCACTTCGGGAGGCCAAGGCGGGAGGATCAGTTGAAGCCAGGAGTTAGAGACCAGCCTGGGCAACAAAGCAATATCCCTGTCTCTACAAAAAAAGAAAAAAGAATGGTTTAAATCATTGAGACTTAAAAGCAGCCTCATATTTTTATTCTCCCTTTCGAGGTGGCACAGTGTATCAGCCTGTCACGGTCGTCACTCCCCAAGGCCAAGTGGTCACACAGACATTGTCGCCTGGGACAATTAGGATCCAGAACTCCCAGGTGCGTGCGCCATTTTATGGAAGGCTTTGGGGGTGAGTGCTGCCCACATAGGGGCACAGGTAGAACAAGCACGAGCCCTTCCCTCTGCGTGAAGAGCTTTGTCTTGTGTAGCAATTTCTGGTTTCTCTGAATGTCAGTGTTTTGTTTCTTTGTACTCTTATCTCTCGCATTGTAGAGAATTTGCAAAGTTCAGAAAATTCTGAAAGAACAGGAAAAAAATCACTCATAACCAACCCCCCGCCATACAAACACACACACACACACACACACACACACACACACACACACACACACACACACACACAGTTATCCAGTGCTAACGTTGGATCATGTGCGCATCCACCAGGGGCAGAGGTCTTGTAGGCACACACTCCCCAGGGTCCCCACAGAGGGCACGGCAGAATTGCCAGGCAAGCTTTTCAGACCAGTGAGCCTGGCCCACACCTCCTCATGACAGTGTCGTCAGGCCAGGGCTTTCAGGCCTCTCTGTCGCCCAGGCTGGAGTGCAGTGGCGCTGTCTTTGCGGCTGCCGAGGCTTGCCCATCTTTGGTGTGTGTTATGAGTTCTTACTTTAAGAACATTGATTCTGGGCCAGGCACAGTGACGTCTATAATCCCGGTACTTTGGGAGGCCAAGGCGGGCAGATCACGAGGTCAGGAGTTCGAGACTAGCCTGGCCGATATGGTGAAACCCTGTCCCTAAAAATACAAAAATTAGCTGGGTGCAGTGGTGCATGCCTGTAATCCCCAGCTACTCGGGAGGAGGCAGGAGAATCGCTTGAACCCGGGAAGCAGAGGTTTCAGTGAGCCAAGATCGCACCACTGCACTCCAGCCTGGGCGACACAGTGAGACTCCATCTCAAAAAAAAAAAAAAAAAAAACATTGATTCTGGCCTGGTGCAGTGGCTCACGCCTGTAATCGCAGCACTTTGGGAGTGCTGAGATCTCTTGAGGTTAGGAGTTTGAGACCAGCCTGTCCAACATAGTGAAACCCCGTCTCTACTAAAAATGCAAAAATTAGCTGGACGTTGGGTGCATGTCTATAATCCCGGCTGCTCGGGAGGCTGAGGCAGGAGAATCGCTTCACCTGGGAGGCGGAGGTTGCAGTGAGCCGAGATTGTGCCACAGCACTCCAGCCTGGGCAACAAGAGCAAAACTCCATCTCAAAGAAAATAAACAAACAAAAAAAACACATGTTTTTGAGACTTTGCAAACCTAAAAATGAGTTTATTTTGATCTCATATTTGATATGCAGTCTGTTTACTTGTAGAATTCCGGGTTGAAAATCCTTTCTACCCAATGTTGAGAAAGCATTACTTTTGTGTTTTGTTTTTCTGAGACGAAGTCTCACTCTGTTGCCCAGGCTAGAGTGTAGTGGTGTGATCTTGGCTCACTGCAACCTCCACCTCCCAAGTTCAAGTGATTCTCCTGCCTCAGCCTCCCGAGTAGCTGGGATTACAGGTGTGTGCCACTATGCCTGGCTAATTTTTGTATTTTTAGTAGAAATGGGTTTCACCACGTTGGCCAGTCTGGTCTCGAAATCCTGGGCTCAAGCAGTCCGCCTGCCTTGGCCTCCCAAAGTGCTGGGATTATAGGCGTGAGCTACCGCACCCGGCTCTCAAGAAGGTTGATGTTCTTGTTTCCAATCTTTTGTGTTTTTCTCATCTTTTAGAAGCTTCTCTTTTTTTGCAGGTGCTCTGATTTTTTTTTAAGAGACAGGGTCTCACTCTGTTACCCAGGCTGGAGTATAGTGGCACAAACAGAGCTCACTGAAGCATTGACCTCCCAGGCTCAAGCAATCCTCCCACCTCCGCCTCCTGAGTAGTGGGACTACAGGCATGTGCCACTTTGCCCAGTTAATTTTTAAATGTTTTTGTAAAGACGGGGTCTCACTATGTTGCCCATGCTGGTCTTGAACTCCTGGGCTCATATAATAGTCCTCCTGCCTTGGCCTCCCAAAGTGCTGGGATTACAGGTGTGAGCCACTGTGCCTGGACTAAAGTTAGGTTTATGTGCGAGCTCTTAAACAGGCTGACCTATCCATGCTGCGGACCCTGCGGAGTGATTTTGCTTCCTTCCTTCCTTCCCTGATCTGCGCAGTGCACGGTGGCAGCATCATCTCAGCAAGCACCTGGGGAGGGAGACACTGTGTGAGGGAGGCCGTGCCAGGGCCTGGAGCACAGCCTTGTAACGAGCAGATCTTCTCTCGTGTTTTGTGAGAAGGAATTTAACAAAGAAATGCCATTCACATCTTTTTCTTTTAAAATCAAGTTGGCAGAGTAGCCTACCCTTTCCTGGGTGACAGGAGGGAAGGTCCTTATCTCTAGTGCCTGTGGAGGCATCTGGAACAAGGAGTCAGCCTGTGCCCTCCTGTTCTGCGGCCCCTCTTTCTGCCTTTATGCTGTTTCTGTTTCTTTCCCCTCTGCTCCCCTGGCGTGTCCTCTCTTGAGAGTTGGATTTTGTGGTGTCCCTGTTCATTCTCATTGGTTCTTGACATCCCTTTTTGGCTAGGAAGTCACATGTTCTCACTGACCTCGCTGCAGGAGGCACAGGTGGGAACAGGTGGTGGGTGAGAGGACCACGGCATTCCTGCCTGTAGAGGATGGGCTCTGAGCCTCCCTGCCTGAGAGGCCTCTGCAGAGCCAAGTCACTAGTGCAAAGACTTATCATGTGCCAGCCTGGGCAACAGGGTGAGACCCTGCCTCTACAAAAAGTAGAAGAAATTAGCTGGGTGTGGTGATGCGTGGCTGTGGTCCCAGCTACCCAGGAGGCTGAGCGGGAAGAATCACTTGAGCTCAGGAGTTCAAGGCTGCAGTGAGCTGTGACTGCACCACGGCACTCCAGCCTGAGTGACAGAGCTAGATCCTGTCTCAAAAAAAAGAAAAGCCCAGTAATGTGGAGGGAACCATGTCCTGAAACATCAGTCCACACAGGGTTCCCGTGCATGGGCCTGACTACAAGTCATTTCCCTGTCCGATCCTTGGCTGTTTTCTCCACCTGCAGTTGTAAGTACTTGGATATGTGAGAATTTCCTATGCTTTCTAATGTTATTTTCAACTTTAAAAGCTTCAGTTACAGTTAAACCAAGATCTCAGCATCTTGCATCAAGATGATGGTTCATCTAAGAACAAGAGGGGCGTCCTGCCAAAGCATGCCACGAACGTGATGCGGTCCTGGCTCTTCCAGCACATTGGGGTAAGGATGGCTGGGCCGGCCCTTGCCTTTCAGCCCTCTGTGACGCTTGCTCTCTGGCTTATGTGTCATGGAAAAGGGTTACTTCTCTGGGCTCAGAAAATCAAAGGCCTGACTTTCAGCACTTCGTGCCATGTCCATAATGTGGGGAGCGTGGGGCACTGCTGCAGGGAACTTGAAGGGCAATGAGGGCCGCCATGAAGGAGCACCCGGGCGCATGTGAGCTGTACACGTGTGTCCGAGACAGCCCACCACGAAGGGTGATGGGGTCAGGTGAGCCAGAAAAGTGGGCAGAGAAGGGGTGTTCTTGGGCAGCAGCTGGGGAAATTGCTGTGTTTCTGTGTGTTGGATTGACAAGCCGAGATGGGTTAGAGACATCACAGGGCCGGGTGCACCCACAGGCAGGCCACCAGGCGGGTGCCTTTTGCTGGAAGTGAGTTTGTCCCACAGGGTGCACCAGTTTGCCCAGCGCATGTGCACCCAGCTTCCTCCCCCGGGCCATGGCTGCATCTTCTCCCTGTTCCTAGGA
Source organism: Nomascus leucogenys (assembly GCF_006542625.1). Classification (NCBI taxonomy): domain Eukaryota; kingdom Metazoa; phylum Chordata; class Mammalia; order Primates; family Hylobatidae; genus Nomascus; species Nomascus leucogenys. The sequence goes on from NC_044405.1 coordinate 28,006,706, forward strand.
CATCTTAGGAAGCGCAGTGGTGGGCCTGCCTGCTGAGTTGATGGGGGAGACCTGCTCTGCACGCTGTGTGGCACCATTGCTGCCAGCCTGCTGATCCAGGGCAGGAGAGAGCAGGCGGGGCTCTCCTGGGACAAGCACAGGGAGGCCGAGGCAGGAAGGCAGACGCCAGTTTGGCTTGGCCCTAAGTTTGCCCTTCTCCCACACTGTCGCCACTGATTGTTGTGGGGCTGTGGCCATATCCTCCTGTTTTCCCAGCCTCTTCCTCGGCTTTCTGCGCTGCATCTGCCCTGCCCTCCCGCTGTCTCCTCTCCAGGGTGCCTCCACTGTGGCCGAGGCCTGTTTGTCCTCAGCACTCTGTCCTTGCCCTCCCCTGACTGTGGGCCCCTGAGCCCGTAGCCATCTCGCCATTTCGCGGCCCACTTTCTTCTGGCTGCCTCGGGCTCCTCGGTTGAGGATAGGGTCCATGGGAGTTACTGGCCCGAGGGCTTGAAACTGGTGGGTAGTGTCTGGTGGGTAGTGTTGCTGAGTGGTCCTGGGAGGAGAAGGACCCTCTCCTGGGCAGAAGGCCTGGCAGGAGCCTGGGCTGCGCCTCTTCTGCTTGCCTGCCCTGGCCTCTTGGTCTCTACCGAGCCGCTTCCATGGGCCTAAAAGGTAGCAAGCCGCACGTGCCAGGAGAAAGAAGTGCTACCTGTGAGCAGCGGGGCTGCTCCGAGAAATTGGTCCAAAGAGATCAGTCACAAGAAAACGGAAAGATTTGTGTGTAAGGATGTTAGTGTTGTTCAATATAATAATGGAAAGCGGGTCGGCATGTAGATGAGGACGTGCCGGTTTGATGGAGTATCATACGGATAGTTAACAGGAATGAGGGCTCTAAGCAGTCGGGAGGTTTACTGAAGGATAGGAAGTCAAAAGGCAGCATGTCGGTATATTTACACACATTGCGATTATTACAGCCAATCAGTATATGTATAACATAATGATAGAACAACACCAAGTGGTGGGATTGGGTGAGTACTCTCCTTTCAGGTTTCCTTTGATGTTTTAATAATTTCTCAAACAGTAAACCCTGCTCATCATGTCCAGTGAAGATGCCGCTTTTTTTCCTGTGGGGTGTCCTCAGTCCCTCCTCACCCTCGTTTCTCGGCAGCGCCGTCCCCCCGTAGTTTCCCGCATACTCTGGGGCAGCATCTCTGGCCATTTGGTGTTTTCTGCTTGTGTGCTCGTGTTTCCTGCCCTGTTTCTATTTGATGAGCTTTTAAAAGGGGGAGAGCAGTATTTCTGTTTCCATGACCTTGAGCTCAGAGCCACACACTCATGGATGGAGTCAAGTTGAGTCACACTGCCGGTTAGTTTGAGGAAACAAACCCATCACTGCTGAGGCACATCTGAGGCCGCTCCGTCCCCGTGTGATGCGCAGGGGTGTTTCCACGCTACACTCAGTGTTCCTTTCACATCAAAGCCAAAGTAAACTCCCACTGCTGACTCCGCTGGTGCCGTTCATTCTCTTGGGTCCTTGTTGATTCCAAATGAGGGACTTTAGCGCATTCAGGTTTTAGAGTAAATGTCGTGTTGGTTTCCACATATAGACAGTCATCAATCTTGGAGAAATTATTTACCATAGCTAGAAATCATTTTTGGTTGGTACTTCTGTGAGTTTTGCTATTTAGTTCTGGTTGGATTTTTTTTTTTTTTTTCTGCACTCCCAGGCTGGAGTGCAGTGGCGCGATCTTGGCTCACTGCAACCTCTGCTTCCTGGGTTCAAGCAATTCTTCTGCCTCAGCCTCCCGAATAGCTGGGACTACAGGTGCGTGCCACCATGCCCGGCTAATTTTTTGTATTTTTAGTAGAGATAAGGTTTCACTGTGTTAGCCAGGATGGTCTTGAACTCCTGACCTTGTGATCTGGCCACCTTGGCCTCCCAAAGTACTGGGATTACAGGCGTGAGCCACTGCACCTGGCCGGATTTTTTTTTTTTTTTTTTTTTTTTTTTTTTTTTTTTTTCAGATGGCCAGGCTGGTCTTGAACTCCTGACCTCAAGTGATCCACCTGCCTCGGCCTCCCAAAGTGCTGAGATTACAGGCGTGAGGCACCGCGCCCGGCCCTCTGGTTGGATTTTTTTGTATGTGAAATGTTTCAGTCATACATAAAAGAAGAATAGCATAGCTGGCACTCCTGTCACCAGCCCTGGGTTCAGTTCCTTACTGACAGCACAGGTGAATCCAGCAGAGATCTCATCCCAGGAAAGCCATCGATGGCATCAGCTCATCCCAGTGTCAGTTGATTCTTATGGTACCCATGATGGAAACTTGTCCCCCAGCCTGCCTGGCCATTTCCTACTCCACCTGTTTCACCAACTGTGGGATGGGGGCAGTTTTTTTTTTTTTTTTTTTTTTTTTTTTTTGAGACGGAGTCTTGCTCCGTCCCCCAGGCTAGAGTGCAGTGGCGCGATCACGGCTCACTGCAAGCCCCGCCTCCCGGGTTCACGCCATTCTCCTGCCTCAGCCTCCCGAGTAGCTGGGACTACAGGCGCCCGCCAACACGCCTGGCTAATTTTTTTGTATTTTTAGTAGAGACGGGGTTTCACCGTGTTACCCAGGATGGTCTCGATCTCCTGACCTCGTGATCCACCCGCCTCGGCCTCCGAAAGTGCTGGGATTACAGGCTTGAGCCACCGTGCCCGGCCCCTTGGGGGCAGTTTGTAAACACTTCATGCCTCAGTATCCTCTTCTGTAAAATAAAGACAGTGACAGTGACTGTCTCAGCAGGTGCTTCTGAGGAATCAGTGAATTATTATAGAATGGACCAAGGTAATTGAAATGTGCTGTGTGTTGCTTGTGGCAGAGGCTCCCGGGCCAGAACGCATCCATCCATCCTCTTTACATGGATGTAGTTTATTGTTCACAAGTTAAAGTTCAGTAAAGTTGATACAGAATCTATAGATTGTATCAAGCCTGGCGTAGACTCACCACTGGACTGCATACCTGCTCCTCGTGATGTCGCTGCTGTTACCGTCACCGCTGAACCGTTAGACATGGGGGGCGATCCGCCTTGGCCTATGCGCTAACCAGCCACTGCGGCACTAGGACATTCCTGGGACTAGGAGAAACACTTTGTTCTGTGAGACTACAGTTAGGTTTTGGCTAGAAGCACTATTGATGTTACCATTATTTTCTGATGATTATGTAATGCTCACATTTTGCCTAAATCGTCTTGATTTCCTTTGTAAACTCGAAGGCCATGGTAACCCTGCTTTTTATTTTCAGCATCCCTACCCAACAGAGGATGAGAAAAAACAGATTGCTGCTCAGACAAATTTGACACTACTCCAAGTCAACAACTGGTAAGGTGCCCTGCTTCCTGAAATCATGCTGTCAGCACGGTAGAGCACTTGGAAACCCTGGCACCAACACGTGGTGAAATCTTGCTGAAAATAGGAGGTCTCTCTTTTTCTTTTTTCCCAATTGAGACGGGGTCTTGCTGTGTTGCCCAGGCTGGTCTCGAACTCCTGGCCTCAAGTGATCCTCCCACCTCAGCTTCTTAAAGTGCTGGGATCATGGGTGTGAGTCACTGCAACTGACTAAAAATATGAGTTCTTTTAATGGGCAATGGGAGCAGGAGACTTAGGAATAAACCAGGTTCAACCTAAGTTTTCCTATCAATACCTCATTATGGACTGCATCCTGCCTGCCTCTTTACAACTGTTTCTCTAGGGTGCTACTGTCCCCAAGCCCCACATTCATACAAAACTGTGATGTGTTGTTAGTAGATGAGCCTCTGGATGGTGGGAGGTCAAGAGGTGAGAGGTCCTGCCCCATGAGGGGACCCTCTGCCGCTCTTTCTTGTGGGGGTCCTGCTCCACAGAAGAGCCTGGGAGCCATTCCTAGGAGAGAAACACCCAGGAGGACATTTCATAAAATGTCCCCTTCTAGTCCTGCTGTCAAACATTGCTGTGGACACTTAGACTCTGGCCAGATGTTTTTTCTTAGTAAGGGCTTGTGTGTGTTCCTAGGTGGCACTGAAGTGGGGGGTGGTCTTCCATTTTGGTTATTAGTCACTTGTCACATTTTTTAAATTTACTTATTATTCAGATGTAGGAAACAATTTCAGCTTAATAAAATTGGCATGCATAAAAGAAGAAAGCACAAATTCTTCCAGTTGTAAACATTACTGTCTTTATCTTAGCTGTGCTAAAATGTGAACTTGTTGAAGTTCCAGCAAGAAAGTCTTTGTCTTTGTGCAGTCGTGTGTGCGGGAGGTGTGCTTCGGGGTTGCATAAGTACTTCCATGATCCTGCATTCTTGCCATTCTTTTGGATTTGGGTGGTCACAACAGACTATACTATTTGCGTTATTTCCTGTTAAATCTTTTAAATAGAATATTAACAAAAATTTAAAGATTCTGAGTATGTTGTTGCTGCAGTGGTTGTTATATACTGCTCATGTGCTTGGTTGTTTTCCGGGAGTCTATGTGGAAACCACATACTTTGGTTGGGGCACACCTGTGGTGGGTGGGCCGAAGTGGGAGGGATGCTTCTCTGGATGTGCTGGTGCCCCGTCACTGCTCAGCACCCTCCTGCTTTTCTTCATTCATGATTTCCTGGTGTTCCCTGACTTGCTACTATGTTGCATTAACAAATTGTCTTACCTAGGTTTAGTATCAACTTTTAATTTTTAGTAATAATAACAGTTTAATAATATAACTTTTAAAAATTCCAAATTTCTGAAATCTTTAATATTTGTAGCTACTTTTACTTTTTGTGACTTTCTTTTCTTTTGTATTTACAAACATTACATCTTGCAGTGAGATATACACACCCATCATTAGCTCATGCCTCTGCTGGTAGCAGCTTTGAATAAGAAGGATTTAAAAACACATTACAGGCCGGGCGCGGTGGCTCACACCTGTAATCCCAGCACTTTGGGAGGCCAAGGTGGGCAGATCACAAGGTCAGGAGTTCGAGACCAGCCTGACCAACATGGTGAAACCTTGTCTCTACTAAAAATAGAAAAATTAGCCACATGTGGTGGCACACACCTGTAATCCCAGCTACTCAGGAGGCTGAGGCAGGAGAATGGCTTGACCTCAGGAAGCGGAGGTTGCAGTGAGCCAAGATCGCACCATTGCACTCCAGCCTAGGCGACAGGGTGAGACTCGGTCTCAAAAAAAAAAAAAAAAAAAAAAAAAAAGAAAACAACCAACACATTACAATAGCAGTGGGGCCTTCCCTCCCAGGTCTTGTTGGGGTTGTGGGTGGCCGTGGAGCTTGTGCTGCAGGGATCACCAGGTTCCTCTAAATGAAGCATGGCAGGATCTGAACTGCTTCATTGTTAGACTGTGTGCTAATATAATTGTAGCTATTTTAAAATCTTGGACTTTTAAAATTAAGCAACCTTAGAGCTGATCCAGTTCTAGTTTTGTTGTTTTGCAGAGGGGGGCATTAAAAAAAGAGAGAAGTTGTCACAGTGACAAACCAGAGTAGAATCGGAGTCTAAAAGTAATGCTTTTGTTTCCCTGATGACGTAAACATGGCTACTCAGCTATCCAGATAGAGAAGTCTGGCTTTTAATAGATGAGCAATGTGTGACTCTAGCAAGAGGTCAACTACTTTATCACTCATGTTACTGAAAAAAGAAGACAGAAACAAGGCCTTAAGCATGGTTGGTATTGCTGCTTCTGCATTAGGTTAGGGGTAATGCGTGAATCTGGACGGGTTCTGGTTTGATAGGCGCTTTCATAGGACAGATGTTTTTCTTTCCATTTCTTTCCATTGCAGCTCCTTTTGTAGCAAAGTGGCCCGGTCAGTGGCATAGGGTGGTGGGTGCAGCAGAACTCATGTCTGGGTTGCTATCTTTGTGCTCCAGTCACTGCAGGAGGAAAAGCCGGCCTGGGGATTTGAGTCTCCTTGCACTTTCTCACATTTAAAGGCAACAGCTCAGAGCATAAGAATGGGAACTGAAGACAGCAGCCTTTAATCTTAATGTATTTTGAGATTGCTATCATACTCATTTGATATGAAACAATGTCCAGCCTGCCTTGCCAACCTGTGATTATTGCTGATCTCGTTCTCTGTGGGGACTTATTACAGACATGAGTTCCTAGTTTGACAGAGTCGCTAACGTCTGTCGGGGATTTCATCACTGCTGGTGCCTATGTGCTGTGCTAGCCACATGTCTAGGACCACTGGATGACTTACGCCTTCAGTCATCTAAGAAACAGCTCATCATTGGGAATAGTTTTTGAAAAGATGCAGCTCTTGCCTTAGATCATGCTTTGTGGTGAAACAAGAGGAGGTGGCAGTCCCATTCTCTGATGGCTCAGACATGTTGCCACCCAGAGGCTTGGCCACGTTGGTGATCTGGTGACTTCTAGACGAGTGCAGACTGCCCAATCGTCTCAGGCATGATGGCACTACAGAAAGTCTTGCTTCTTTAACATTTTTCTTCCTTAGGGAAAATAGTGTCAGATTCACAAATTCAACAGTATCATCTATGTTGTTATGAGTACCTAGTTCACAAACATGCACTAAAGGAGTTGAGGCAAAAAAAACAAGCGCCATGGACGAGTTGGTCCTTATTTACATGATTTTCAAAACAATAGGCTCTGTGATTCTGGGCATCTAGAGAATTTGGAATAGCTGTTGAGTCCTCTTAAGTAGTTATTATAGTGGAGAACGTGAGTCATTCTTTGTAGCGTGGTTCATAGTGCAGCGTGTTTGTTAGAAGGATTTGCTCATCCTGTATAGGGTCTTTACAAAGGCTGTTTTCATGGAAGCTTCTCTTTGTCGACTCCAGGTTCATCAATGCCAGAAGACGAATTCTTCAGCCAATGTTGGATTCAAGTTGTTCAGAGACCCCTAAAACAAAGAAAAAAACTGCTCAGAACCGGCCAGTTCAGAGGTTTTGGCCTGACTCTATTGCATCAGGAGTCGTACAGCCACCGCCGAGCGAGCTCACCATGTCGGAAGGTACAGGTGGCTGGCCAGGGCCAGACATGGTGGACCATGGGGTGGGGATTATGAACAAGAGGCCTGGATCAGGCCTGTTAGCTGTGAGCCTCAGGTAATGCAGTGAATGAAAGTACGTGGTTCTCTTTCTCTGCAACTAAAACATGAGGAAGCTGCCTTCTGGGTGCATGGGAGCTCTCAGTAAGAGTTAGGAGCACCAGTAGTGGAGAATGTAAAACATATGATAGAGATATGAAATCATTAATTCTGTCTCAAAGATACAGTCATGGACAGTGGATCTTCTCCTTTGCGTCTGTGTTTGCTCTCTTTTTCCCTCTGACTCCGGGTGTGGAGGAGGGACTTACCCCGTTCTCACCATGTGGCTTCTTTCTCTTCATCCTCCATGCCCTTCTCTTGTTTTTGCTTATTCCCTGTGGCCTCTGCCCTCCATCCCCTGACATAGGCAGCCATTCTGATGTGTTTTATAGGCATCTTTCTGTTCGCATGAGGTCTTCATATTTTGGATGGTTTTGTGTGCATGTGTTTTTGGTTTTTTTTGTTTGTTTACTTTGGGTTTTTTTTGTTTTTGAGACGGAGTCTCACTGTCGCCCAGGCTGGAGTGCAATGGCGTGATCGCGGCTCACTGAAACCTCTGCCTACCAGGTTCCCGCCATTCTTCTGCCTCAGCCTCCTGAGTAGCTGGGACTACAGGTGTGAGCCACCACACCCAGCTAATTTTTTTTATTTTAGTAGAGTCGAGGTTTCACCATGTTGGCCAGGATGGTCTCAATCTCCTGACCTCGTGATCCGCCCACCTCGGCCTCCCAAAGTGCTGAGATTACAGGGGTGAGGCACCCCTCCTGGCCTGTGTGCATGTGTTTTTAAGTGTATGTAAATGGTGGTATTTCCTCTTCTTTCTCTTTTCTGGCAGCAATAGACCCTTATTCAGTTAGGAAAGTTTGGGGCTGTTATTTCTTCACCCATATTTTCTGACCTTCCTCCTGCAGCCCTTTTCAGGGACTTCAGTGCCTGTGTATTCGGTGGTGAAAATTTTCACACAGTTCCTGATGTTCTTTCCCGTTTGTTAGATTCTCTGTGTTTCATTCTGGGCGATTCCTGTGACTCTCCTTCTGCCGCACTCATCTTTTCTTCTGTACTGCTTCATCTTATGCTCATCCCATCCAGTGTGGTTTTCATCTTAGACGCTGTGGTTTTCATCTCTCCAGAAGTTCTGTTGGAGTCTTTCTGTCTTTCATGAGTCTACTTAAGTTTTGAACACACAGAATACAGTTGCTGCCACTGTTTTGATGTCCTTCTCTGCGAATTCTAACATCTGTCAGCTCTGGGTCAGTTTCAGCTGATGGATTTTCCTCGTCATGAGGGGTTTCCCTGCCTCTTTTCATGCCTGGTCATCTCACTGGATGCCAGGCATTGGGAATTTGGCCTTTTGAGGTGCTGGGTGTTTTCGTATTTCTGTAAGTCTTCTTGAGCTTGGCTCTGGACTGCAGTTAGGTCACTTGGGAGCAGTGTGGTCCTTGTGGGTGGTCCCCAGCAGTGCTCAGGCTAGCACGGATTGTCCCAGCTGAGGCCAGACCTTCCTGAGTTCTCCATCCAGTGCCTGCAGACAATGAGTTTTCCAGGCTACCTGTGTGAGCACTGGGCTCTGTTCTCTGTAGTCTTTTCAGATGGTTCTTCCCCCAGCCTCAAGTCAGTTGCTTGCAGCAGGCGCTGATGGGTTCTCCACTGAATGCGCAGGTGACTTTCCTTGGGGGGTGCTGGCCCTCAGGTTAGGATGGGTTGTGAATCACGCTGATTTTGTCCCCATTTAGCCTTTCTTGAGTTGCGTTACATGCATTTAAACCAGAGTGTCCTCAAGTACTGCTGTGGCTGCATCCTTTAGGTTTGGATGTGTAGTGGTCTTCTCTTTAAAGAATGTATAGCTAGAAAGTTATTCTCTTTCTTTCTCCCTCTTTCTCTGTCTCCCTCTGTCAGAAAAGGCAATACCTATCTATTGAGGAAAGACATTCAAGCAAGAATATTCAGCGAAAAGTAAATCTCTCTTCCATCTGGCTTCTACTTCTCCAGAGACAATCATTGTTACCAGTTTCCTGTACAAGCTCCAGTACATACATGATATGATATTGTATGCACAGACATGAATGAATGAATGTGTATCTCTTTAAATCTTTTTTTTTTTTTTTTTTTTTTTTTTTTTTTTTTTGACAGAGTCTCGCTCTGTTGCCAGGCTGGAGTGCAGTGGCACAATCTCAGCTCACTGCAACCTCCCCCTCCTGGGTTCAAGTGATTCTCCTGCCTCAGCCTCCCGAGTAGCTGGGACTATAGGCACATGCCACTACACCCAGCTAGTTTTTGTATTTTTAGTAGAGATGGAGTTTTACCATATTGGAAAAGCTGGTCTCGAACTCCTGACCTTGTAATCCACCCACCTTGGCCTCCCAAAGTGCTGGGATTACAGGTGTGAGCCACCATGCCCGGGCCTCTTTTACAATTTTACCCAGATGTTAGCATATCACATAACACTGTCTCTACTTTCTTTCATTACTTATTAATACATCTTGCAGAGTTTTAGAAATTAGTAAATGTTGGTCCACTGTATTGTTTAGTAGCATCATAGCATTCCGTTGTTCAATGTTTTGTTTTATTTTTTTGAGACAGCGTCTTGCTCTGTCACCCAGGTTGGAGTGCAGTGGAGCAAGCTTGGTTCACTGCAGCCTGGACCTCCTGGCCTCAAGTGATCCTCCCGCCTCAGCCTCCTGAATAGCTAGGACTACAGGCATGCACCATCATGCCCATCTAATTTTTAAACTTTTTGTAGAGATGAGGTCTCCCTATGTTGTCCAGGCTGGCTGGTCTGGAACTCCTGGGCTCAAAGGATCCTCCCTCCTCGGCCTCCCAAAGTGCTGGGAGTAGAGTTGTGAGCCACCGTGCCTGTCCTCTCCATTGTTGAGTTTTTGATTTGGGCCTTGCTTGTGGATATTTGGGCCATTTCCGTCTTCTGCTATTAGGTTTTACAGCAGGCACTGGCATGTGACAAGCTTTTCTTTCCTTTTCTTTCACACAAATCTTCCTTCCTCTTTCTGTATTCTCCTTTTCATTCTGTTTCTCTGCTATATTCTTCTTGTGTGTCTTTCTTCTGTGTTTATGGATTTTTTTGTTATTACAGTACCTTTTGCTCCATGAATCTGTGTTCTGTATCTCCTGATCTCCACTGAAGTTGTTCTTAGGCCAAGGCCTTATTAGCCAAGCGTGGTCTGAGGCTGATTTCAGAAACAATTTCTTTCTTTCTTTTTTTTTTTTTTTTTTTTTTTTTTGAGATGGAGTCTCACTCTGTCACCCAGGCTGGAGTGCAATGGCGCAATCTCCGCTCATGGCAAGCTCTACCTCCCGGGTTCACACCATTCTCCTGCCTCAGCCTCCCGAGTAGCTGGGAGTAGCTACAGGCGCCTGCCACCACTCCCGGCTAATTTTTTGTATTTTTAGTAGAGACGGGGTTTCACCATGTTCGCCAGGATGGTCTTGATCTCCTGACCTCGTTATCCGCCCGCCTCGGCCTCCGAAAGTGCTGGGATTACAGGCATGAGCCACCACGCCCGGCCCAGAAACAGTTTTTTAAATCCCTGTTGAACATTCCCTAAACATATGTAGGTGTTTTTTTTTTAACTTTAGGTCAAACAAGCAAACAGCATCCAATTGAGTAATAAAGTGTTTTTCTGCGAGTACTAATTTAAATAATGACACACCTTCATCCTGCCGCAGGAGCTGTTGTCACCATCACCACGCCTGTGAACATGAACGTGGACAGCCTTCAGTCTCTGTCCTCGGACGGGGCCACCCTGGCGGTGCAGCAGGTCATGATGGCAGGGCAGAGCGAGGACGAGTCTGTGGACAGCACAGAGGAGGACGCGGGTGCCCTGGCCCCCGCCCACATCAGCGGGCTGGTCTTGGAGAACAGTGACTCCCTGCAGTAGGGGCAGGAGCAGACGCACCTGACTTTTTAGAGTTTGCACAGCAAACATTTTACACAGTTTTATTTCTAATATGTTTTATATGTAGATATAGAAGAGTGCACTTTTGTATTTCATAGTAAGCTTAAAGCGCGTCTTTGCCGGTGCAGCGACTTCTTTCAAGTGTGTGTGTGTGTGTGTGCATGTGCACACGTGTGTGTGTGTGGATTTTTAAAGAAATTCTTTAAAGGTTTAACGCTAGATTGTGAGGAATGACACACCACTCCCTCCCCACCTTGAATCCCTAATTAGATTAAGGAATAGCGCTGCCATTTTCTAAACCGTGATGCAGTTTTCACTTAGTTCTGTGGTTCCAGCAGATCTCAGTGGGCTGGTTTATTTGCGTGGCCCATGGATTTGAAAGAAGCTGCTGCACCCGAAACTGCCGGTGTGCGGTGACAACGGCACACGCCTAGACTGAGTGTGGTTTCATCGTGAGTGGACGGACGGCAAGCTTAGCAAGCCTAAGTCCCCCCTTGTTCAGTGAGCCTGTTTCATTTGCTATATAGAAAAAGAAACTCCTATTTTTACCTTGCTGGAATTATTGGATAAAAAAGCTATTTTTATAAATTCGTTATGAATTGGATGATGACTATATTGAGGATAAAATTTCTAGAGAAGAAACAATACCTGCTTGCTATTAATATTTCAATTTGGAATGTTCTGAATTGACCAAATTTAATGAACCTGCCCAAAGTTAGCTACCGTTCTATGGTTCTTTGCTCTCCCAGGGTGGTGATGAACATTTACTACTATAAAGAAACAGCTATTTAATGAAATTTTGATATCTGCAAATTTTTGTTGATATGTAATGCTCAGATTGCATTTTACACTTGATCTAAACATATATTGAAAGGTATCTGCTAAATAGGACTTCGGGTAAGTGAGGTGAAATGGTAGCCAGTGATCCGTTAGGAGCTCTTACCAGACATACTCCAGTCTAATTTAAATCTGACCACAGTTGCATGGTTGCTTTACCATGTTAGCTGTGTATTGTTTTAGAAGTTTTAACTTCAAAATATGTTATACACAGAATGTTTATTATAAACTAATATAAAATGTGCTCTACCCCATTGGCTCAGAGCTAGGGCAAACAGCAGATATTCAGACTTTATTACTTAACTAGCAGACATCCCTGGAGTCCCAGCGGCGAGTTGGTCTGGCGAGGGCGCCTCGGCAGCCCCCACGGGTTGGTTCCTGTGTTTGCGTTTGTGGCTGGTCTCCTGGTGTCAGCGTTCTCTTGTACGTTGTTGCTTTTGACTTTTCAGAGCCCTCCTGCTCACTTGACCACGTGAGATTTGGAGAAACTGTAGGACTTCTGTTTCCTGGTAACAAGATGAACCGAGAGAGTGGGCTGGGTTCTGTTTTCTCTGGTTTTGATTTGTTTTCATTTGTTTACTTAGGAGTGGTGCTTTTTCTCAGAAAACAGGCCACGGTGTTTCATACAGAATGTCTTCATATCATCTGAAATGGTATGGCTGAAGTTCATTTGTTTACAGGGTTGGGAATGTCTTCAATTCTTGAGATTCAACAGTAATGATTGGTTGTAAGCCAAGGGACATTTTAAGCTAGTGAAGAATTCTTTCTGGAATTGATTTTTCCCAAAAGAATATATTAATTGAGGTTAAGAAGTCAGTGGGAAATACACAGAAATTTATTTTAAAATCTTTCAGGAGCTTTAACTGAAAGACTTGATTATCAAGTCTTTTGGGGAGAGAATGACTTTTTTTTTTTTTTTTTGAGACAGAGTTTTGCTCTTATTGCCCAGGCTGGAGGGCAATGGTGCGATCTCAGCTCACTGCAACCTCCACCTCTTGTGTTCAAGCAATTCTCCTTCCTTAGCCTCCTGAGTAGCTGGGATTACAGGCATGTGCCACCACGCCTGGCTAATTTTGTATTTTTAGTAGAGACGGGTTTCTCCATGTTGGTCAGGCTGGTCTCAAACTCCCGACCTCAGGTGATCCGCCTGCCTCAGCCTCCCAAATTGCTGGGATTATAGGCGGGAGCCACTGCGCCCGGCCAAAAATGACATCTTAAAGCCACCATTGCGTTCCTCATTTGTGAACTGTTTTCTCATATTTTAAGTGAGTCTGCAAGATCATTTTTAACCTAAAATAAGCACCCATGAAAGCCAGCCAGCCCTTCCTCCTTCCCTCACCACCCTCCATCTCTTCGTCCCTCACCACGCTCCGTCTCTTCATCCCTCACCACCCTTCGTCTCTTCATCCCTCGCCACCCTCCGTCTCTTCATCCCTCGCCACCCTCCATCTCTTCAGCTGCCTGCTCTTTAGTGTAGATTAGTGGAAGCCATTCACAGAATGTAGACTCATGTATAGGTCACTGTTTCTTTCCCCCACTAGAAATCACATTCACTAAGCAGTGGATTGAATTTAAGAGTGCTGCCCCTGCCCGGCGCAGTAGGGCGTGCCTCTAGTTCCAGCTACTCGGGAGTCTGAGGCAGAGGATTGCATGTGCCAGGAGTTTGAGGCTGCAGTGCACTGTGCTTGCACCTGTCAATAGCCACTGCACTCCATCTTGGGCAACACAGTGAGACCCCCACCTATAGAAAGAGAGCACTGCCTGAACCTCGGTGGCACTGTGAAGCTCTGGCCTGAGAGTTAAACACCCATGCTGAATGGTACAGTGTGCATTCTCTCCAGCTGAAAACTTTCTTCAATTTTCCTAAATTCTTACTAAATTTAGAGGAATAAGATAAAGATCATTTAGAGAAAGGGTGCTTATGGACATAGCCTGAGTTTCCTTTAACCTCTCTCCAATGGGTGCTTTTAACTAGCTTCTACATGGCAAGCCGTTTCAGTTTGTAAAATCACTGCCCAGCATGTTTGAGGTCAGTTGGCACCTTAAAACACCTGTTCTCCAGCCCTTGGACAGTGGAGAGAATCTGTAAAAGTGTGACCCCTCTAAGATTTCATTTTAAATGATCAGATTTGGTCCCAGTTTTATTCTTGTTGAGTTTTTCCCTATGAAGGCTCCCTTTGAATGTGTCTTGAGACCCAAATTGAGCATGTTGCTGTTATTCCTGCCCTGCATCTGTTGAGCAGGAGCGGCAGGGCTGGCTGTGCTGGGTTCCAGCTCGCTCCCGCCGAGGGACTAGCTTGGCCTTTGTGCTTTGATTCCAGATAGTAAGATGAGTGGAAGTGTTTATCCAGTATGCAAAAGAAACCCTCATGGCTAAGGGCTCCGGGAGTTGTGTCTGTGTGACCTGAGAGTGATCCGTCTCCTGCCTGTGTCAGGTGGCAGTGGGCACTTTTCATTGAGGCAAACTCCAGGGTGCCCAGCGGGGGTTCTGCCCCTTGTGAAGGCCCATTCCTGGCACTTAGAGACAGAAAGAACTCAGCAATCTTTCCTTCTAGTTATATTCGGTCTTTGAAACTGACAATCTTTGAAATGTGAATACTGTAACAATATGTTTTCTTGGATTGTTGTCTTTAAAAAGGATTTTTGTGAAGCAATTGATTTATCAAAGCAAAAAAATTAAAAATAGAAACTTGCTTTATGGATGTTTTATTTTATAAAGCTCATGTCACCAAAAGCTGCTTTTCCATTTTATGTAAAACATTGAGAATGCTTTCATGTTTTCTGGTGACATGTAGGGTCTGTAGTCACCCCTGCATATTGAGAACTAGGACCACACTGCATCGGACTAGTCAGGTCCATTTACATGTCCAAGAATCTTTTCTTAAATTCCTTACTTTGTTCATTCATTGGCTGTTCAGGCAGAAAATGGAAACAGGTAGCTTTTATGTTTTTTATTATAGTTTTCCATAAATCTAATTATTCTGATAATTACAAGAATATAATGATTCATCAGTAAAGTAACATAATCCCTTTCATAGTTCATATTATAAATTTTCATGACAAGAAAGTTCCTGAAGATTTAAAAGGTACATTAAAACAATTTCAGAGGGTTTTTAATCTTTGTTGTCCAGAGTGTTATAACTCCCAACAACTGTTCATGCTTAGAGGCTAAAGTCAGCAGACTTAGTATTTTAAAAACCACATCCAAAATTGTGAGTCTTGTTGGTGATTAGTAGTGACAGCTGACTGTATTGTTTCAAGAAATGTTTTTCACTGGTTTACAGAAAACTGAGGCGCTGTGTTGTGTCTCCACCTCCCTTAGTTCGGAGGTGAGAGGACGGGCATGAACTTTATTAATGTGGGGCCTCAGGCAGCCCCAACCTCTCTAGGCTTCCAGGGCTTTGTTTGTGAAAAGAAAGAACTGGCTTAAAAGGTGTATTCTAGCCCTACAATGATGTTTATGACTAATAAGATTCTATCTCTCCATCTAAAGACTGATGAGGAAGTAATGGTCTAGCAAATCCAGAAAATAAGAAATATTTGGATTAAATATTTAGTGTTTCACACTTTTTGAATTATATGAATGTCATAAATAATGTCTGTTTTTAGCTTTCATGCCATTCTATTATATATACTCTCTGAAGAAATTCTTAGTACAAGGCCGGGCTTGGTGGCTCCCGCCTGTAATCCCAGCACTTTGTGAGGCCAAGGTCGGCGGATCACCTGAGGTCAGGAGTTTGAGATCAGCCTGGCCAACGTGGTGAAACCCCATCTCTACTAAAAACACAAAAATCAGCCAGGCATGGTGGCAGGCACCTGTAATCCCAGCTACTCGGGAAGCTGAGGCAGGAGAATCTCTTGAATCCGGGAGGCGGAGGTTGCAGTGAGCTGAGATTGTGCTACTGCACCCCAGCCTGGGGCATACAGCGAGACTCTGTCTCCAAAAAAAAAAAAAAATTCTTAGTACAAATTATTTTTGCCTTTGTGCAGTGAGATATTTTTACCTTCACTAAGACCTAGGATAATTGTTTAACTATCATTGTTTCTAAAATCTGCGAGACTAGTGACTATATAGCAATCTAAGCACATGTGACTGAAAGCAATGAATGTTGGTCCTGGGGTGGCATCTGGGCCTGGGGCCAGCTTTCCCCAATCCCACTTCTTCACCACGCAGCCCAGGTCGGGTCTGGCACCTGCAGGCTCCTCTCTGCCAGGCCTCCTCAGGTCTGGCTTTTGTAGTCTATAAAGGACTAGTTAGTGTTGCTTACTTGGATAATTTGTAAGTATTCTGTATAAAAATCATATTTAGAAGGCATTATCTTATACAGATGTTTCCATTCTACATCTCCCACAGCAGCCCACACTCTCATGGCTTCTGCTGCGGGAAGCGCTCCTTCCTGGGATTCCCTGGCACAGTTCAGCTGAGTATTTCTCCACCTTCACTGGCTGCTCTCCTCCAGCTCCACGGTCTCTACAACCCAGGTCTACACTAACACACAAGACAATGTAAACTGTTAAGGGCTTCACAACTTATTTCTGACATGGATTGCTGTGTTAAGATAATATGAAAGAAAACTCAGTGAATATAAAGTAAAATATTTTAAAATATAACTGATTTTTCTACAGGCCATTTTCTAAAAATGTCTAAGCAACTAAGGACTTCAACCCTGTAAAAAGCAAGAATGGTTTTAATATAAATCAGGAATTCTAGGCCGGGCGTGGTGGCTCACACCTTTAGTCCCAGCACTTTGGGAGGCCGAGGCAGGCAGATCACCTGAGGTCAGGAGTTTGAGACCAGCCTGGCTGACATGGAGAAACCTGGTCTCTATTAAAAATAAAAAAATTAGTCGGGCATGGTGGTGGGTGCCTGAAATCCCAGCTACTCGGGAAGCGGAGGAAGGAGAATCCCTTGAACCCAGGAGGCGGAGATTGTAGTGAGCCGAGACCACACCACTGCACTCCAGTCTGGGCGACAGAGCAAGGCTCTGTCCCCAAAAAATAAATAAATAAATAAATAAATAAATAAATAAATAAGGAATTCTTGTATTCCAGCATCTTTCAAAAGAAACATTTTAGGCTGGGCGCAATGGCTCACGCCTGTAATCCCAGCACTTTGGGAGGCCGGGGCCGGTAGATCACAAGGTCAGGAGTTCCAGACCAGCCTGGCCAGTATGGTGAAACCCCGTCTCTACTAAAAATACAAAAAATTAGCCGGGCATGGTGGTGCATGCCTGTAGTCCCACTTACTTGGGAGGCTGAGGCAGGAGAATTCCATGAACCCAGGAGACGGAGGTTGTGGTGAGCCGTGTTTACGCCACTGCACTCCAACCTGGGCGACAGAGCGAGACTCCATCTCAAAAAAATAAAAAAAAAGAAAAAAGAAAAGAAACATTTTAATGATGGCTTTAGTTGCTTAGACATTTTTAGAAAATGGCCTGTAGAAAAATCAGTTATATTTTAAAATATTTTACTTTATATTCATTGAGTTTTCTTTTATATTAACACAGCAATCCATGTCAGAAATAAGTTGTGAAGCCCTTAACAGTTTACATTTTCTTGTGTGTTAGTGTAGACCTGGGTTGTAGAGACCGTGGAGCTGGAGGAGAGCAGCCAGCGAAGGTGGAGAAATACTCAGTTGAACTGTGCCAGGGAGTCCCAGGAAGGAGCGCTTCCCGCAGCAGAAGCCATGAGAGTGTGGGCTGCTGTGGGAGGGTAGATGGCAGGAGGACATGGGGCTGGGCAGCCAGGAGGGACTGGTGGCCTGGGAGACAGCAGTGAAGAGGAGAGGGGAGAGCAGAGGCAGGCGCCATGGGTTCTGGCATGGCCGTGAGCCACTAGAAGATGATACGGGAGCTTATCTTTGTTCCCTTGGGGAAGAAGCCCTTATTTTGAGACTCCAAAGGCATAAATCCTAAGGCAAAATATGGGTGATTTGGCCAGATCAAAATTCAGTTTTTCTGTGCATTGGAGGACACAGAGGACCATTAACAGGTGGTGACTGAGAGGAGCACTTTCCTGGTTCCTTCTTTTTAATGGATAAAGCCGGCAAGGAGCCAGTGTTTAGGGGGATTCCTGCAACTCAGCAAGTAACCAGCTAGAAGTCTCTAGAACCGTGACAGCGGATATTAATAGTTCATTGAAAGGAGACCAGATGACCAAGCAGCAGATGAAGACTGCACGACCTCGCCACGCCCAGAGTGTGAGCTGGAGCCCAGGGGCGTGCTGCCCTGTCTGCCGGCCGCAATGAGGAAGCTGGGAGTGGGGATGTGCAGAAACGGGAACTTGTGTGGTGCTGGCAGGAATATCACAGGGCCAGCCATTTTGGAATGAACCTGACAGGACAGTCACGTGTCACTTAACAATGGGCTGTGCTCTGAGAAGTGCCTCTGTAGGGGACTCCATCACCGTAGGAACATCACAGTGCACTCACACAGCTCACTGTACACCCAGCCTGTGCAGCTTAGCCCACTGCTCCCAGCCATGGACCTGTGCGGCACGTGACCCTGCTGAGTACCCTGGGCAACCGTAACAATGTAAGGATTTGTGTGTCTAGACAGCTAAATTGGCTGGGCACTGTGGCTCACACGTGTAATCCCAGCACTCTGGGATGCTGGGGCAGGCAGATCACTTACGCTGAGGAGCTCGAGAGAGGCCTGGGCAATAGAGTAAGACTTCATCTCTACAAAAACATGTAAAAATTAGCCAAGCATGGTGGCTCACGCCTGTAGCCCCAGCTACTCAGAGGCTGAGGGGGGAAGATGTCTTGGACTCAGGAGGGAAAGGTTTCAGTGAGCTGTGATTACGCTACTGTATGCCAGCCTGGGCGACAGAGCCAGACCGTCTGAAAAAAAAATGCTAAACAAAGGTACAGTAAAAATACAGTCTAAAGTGTTAAAAATAGCACCAGGCACTTACCAGGAGCTGCTCCGGTGCATCAGGGAGTGAGCGCGGAAGCCTAGGATGTTACCGTATGTACTTACGTGCGCTGGCAGCACGTCAGGCTTGTTGACACCGGCGTCACCACAAACACGGGAGATACACTGTGCTACATGTTATGAGGATAGGGACTTCTCAGCTCCCGTTGTGACCTCATGGAACCTCCTTGGTCTGCTCAGTCCATTGTTGGCTGAAACACCGTGGGTGGCACAGACCTGTGCAGAGATGCTCACTGCAGCCTCACCTGTGGTGGCAGGGGTTACAGAAGCAGCGTGGACACCCGCGTGGAGGGGAACGGGGTGAGCTGCTGGGCGTGTCATGGGGGTGTGGCTATGTGACAGTTAGCATGGGACATTCTTGGGTCTGCTTCTGTCAATAGCTTTATTTCGTGGCAGTGGAGTGCCTGTTGTTTCATAGTTTATTGAATGCCGGGGTTTTTTTGTAGAACAGTGAAGACCAAGATAAACAGTCCTCATGCCCAGAAACAAGCACTCCCCTTCAGGCAGGCCCTGGGTGGGTGTGGTCACCAGGTGAGCAGGCTGTGGACTTGGGGCTGCTTTCGTCTCTGCAGGCACCACAGGCTTCCAATTCTTCCAGCAGTGGCCATAGCCAGCCTGTGCATGGTGTGGGTGCCAGAGTGGCCCTGCCCCTCCTTAGGTGCCAGCAGGCCTTGGATGCTGCGCTGTGCCTGATGACTGCTCCTGCCCTCCCTGGCAGAGGGCTACTGCTGCTTGCTTCCGGCTCCTTGGCGTGCTCCTGGCCCAGCCTCCGTCGCAGGTGGGTCCTATACCCTTGGGGTGCAGGGCTCGTGCCCACTCCTGCCTCTGCTACCAAACTCTGCCTTATCTCTGGACAGTGGCTTGGGCGGGAGAGTGTCTGAGCTGGGGCAGGCCTTGAGTTGAAAATGTTTTCTGCCTCTCCCCGGTGGCTCTTTACCTGGTAGAAGGAGGGAAGGGGCTGCAGGTTCCCTGTCCCCTCACTGTTTTCTCCTTTCCTGCCCTCTGGCAGCTGCCAAACTCGGGGTGGGCGGGGAGGCCTTTGCCCTGCACCCCGGAGTGCGCACGGAGCTCTGTGCATGGTCTGAGAGTTCAACAGAATTGGGAACGAGGAAGGGGGAACATTCGGGTTTGGAAATGGCTTTTACTCGGAGTTGAAGGCATTGCCTTTTACCTTGAGCAACGTAAAGCCGTTCTGATTCCTGATTCTCTTATGGAAGGATTCTCTTGGGCAGTGTCCAGGGTCTTATGGCAGGAATGACATCTCCAGTCCCCTGTCCCCCTCTGGAATTTTGCCTATCCAGGGGATCCCCCTCTCTTGACCCTGGGGAGGTTTATGTGGCCTGCTGGGGCGGTAATTGCCATGTGACTGACGGGTTGAGGGGGCTCAGACTTGGCCCTGGTGCCATGTTGGAAGGAAGCCCAGGCTGCAGGGACAGGCCGTGCAGGTGTCCTGTCTGTCAGCCCGCGTTGACCACCAGCTACACACAAGTGAGCCTACAGGTGCTTCGAGCCTCCCCAACTGATGAGCAGAGCAGAGCAGAGCAGAGCCCAGCTGCCCCTGTGAGCCCCGCTCCAAATACAGATGTGTGAGCAAAATAAATGTTGCCACTGTCTGAAGCCACTTTTCTGGGGGTTGTTGTTAAACAGGCTTAGTGCCTGAGGCGGGACTCTGTGGCCGGTTCTCTGTCGTGTCACGTTGGGCCTTGGCATGGGCCATGCCTGTCGTGTGCTGGACCATGTCAGCCCTGCACCAGCCTTCCTGGGGCCTGCCATGGACCCACGCTGCCCGCCGGCGATGCTGGCTCTGGATCCAGTCACTGAGCGGGGGGTGTTAGACCCATAAAGAAGCAAAGTTTAGGGGGAGCTTGGAAGGGAGTGGGCTGCCCCGGGCCTCTTCACCCAACGCCAATGCCACCTTGGTGTGAGCCAACAGAGAGGGCTGTGCCCCAGGTGTGGTTGCGGGCAGGAGCCGCCCACTCAGGCTCTCTGAGGTCTCTGAGGCCGAAGCCTCACAGGGAGCCAGCACCCGTGCCAGCACCTATAGCTGCTTGCCCCGCTGAAGCAGCCGGCATGTCTGACTGTGCGCAGTGGCCAGACCCCACGCACGCTCACACACGCCTCGCCATTCCATGCCTGACTTGCCCTTGGCAGGCATGGGACCCAGGCCTGTAGTGTGAGCTGAGTGCAGCCTGCCAGCCCAAGTGGGTGAAATGAGCCCAGCAGGCCTGAGCAAAGGCGCCCCAGCCACAGAGGTTTTGGCCAGAAAAACGACAGCCCGAAGATCTCGTAACACAACGGCATTTTCTTTCCCAGTTTGCAGTGCTTCCCTGTCTCTCGGTGCTGTGGTGTCTGCTTGCAGCTCAGCTCCTGTTCGAGCCCATCTGTTCACACACTCCTATCATCCTCCTGTGTCTGTGAAGTCTTAAAGCTTTAGTTAAGTCAGTACATGTTTGGTGAGATGCAATTCTCTATTTTATTCACTAAATTAAGATCAGCTGACATGTCTGTTGTTATTCCACATTACATAAATTCTATGTATTTCTAAACTTAAAAAAATAATGTAGCTGGGCAGGGTGGCTCACGCCTGTAATCCCAGCACTTTGGGAGGCTGAGGCAGGCAGTCACAAGGTCTGGAGTTCGAGACCAGCCTGGCCAGCATGGGGAAACCCCCATCTGTTTTAAAAATACAAAAATTAGCCAGACATGGTAGTGCGTGCCTGTAGTCCCAGCTACTCGGGAGGCTGAGGCAGGAGAATCGCTTGAACCCGGGAGGTGGAGGTTGCAGTGAGCTGAGATCATGCTCCAGCCTGGGTGGCAGAGCAAGACTCTGTCTCAAAATAATAATAATTTAATAACGATAAATAAAAATTTAAAAAAATGTAGGGAACCTTTAAAAATCCTGAGGAGATAGCTCACAGACCACTCCTGGCCCATCTTGACCTTATGGGGGCCGGTTGTGTGCTCCTGGGCGTGGGCCCAGGGAGCCTGCGTTTTGACCCTAATGGGGACCGATCTGCACAGCTGAGCCAGCCTCTCTGCAGTCCCCGTCCCATCCATGGCAAGCCCCCCGTGCTTTTTTCTCATGGTCAAGGGTTTGGTGACGCAGCTATGAGCGACTCCTGCTGGCCTGTAAAGCTCCTCTGTCCTCACAATGTTGTGGCCTCTGTTGTAAGAACATCCGTCAGGAGACAGTGAAGACCTCCACAACTGTGGGCTCAGTGGGTCAAAGGCATTAGCTCCCCGACCCAGGGGCTGGCCCAGACCCTGCGTCATGGGCACGTGTCCCCAGCTAGGAAGTCCTGAGCCAGCCAGGGTGCTCCTGCAGGAGACAGCACCAGCTGAACCACAGCTTGGCCTCCAGGGAGGACTCCCAGGCCACGAGGTGGCGGTGCTTGTGGCTGCTGTGAGTGCCTGCCCCGGAGAGGGGCTGTGTCTGTGTGCTCACCAGCGGCTCCAGGGCCTGCCAGGCTCAGCAAACAGACGTTATGGTGCCCCGACGGGTGAGCAGCCCCATGCACAGGTGTGCACTTGCTGACTGTGCGGAATTGTGACTCTCAGGACGCTTCCGTAAAAATGTACCATTTTGACTGCATTGAGAAAGGCTAGCCTTGGCCACTTCCCCTGCATTTTGCCTGGAGCCCAGGGCCCGGCTCACTGCCATTGTGACAGTGCGTGAGACCCTTGCAGACAGCCAGGGGAGGTGGCAGCCTGAGATTGCTGCAGCAGGGATGGTTGGCATTTAACGTCACTCTTGAAGATCATTTTTGAGAATTTGGGTGTTTGGGGTTTTTAGTATGGCCTCAAATAGATTGAATTGTCAGTGCTACAGCTCCGGAGCTGAGAAGCTGTTCATGCCACCCCACGCTGGGGTGGATGGGGCCCGTGCCCTGCCCTCCCTGAGGCTCACTCACTGTGCCCCCCTCCTGGCTTCTCTCCTGCCTCCCTGCTCAGCAAGCTCCTAGGGAGTCCCCGAATATCGTCACTCCCTGGAGCCGCAGAGACCCCCACAGCTCCCTGCTTGGCGCTCCTCTGCATCCCGCACAAGCTCCCCCTTCTCCAGTTCCTGACGCGCACCCCTGCCCTCTGCAGGTGCTATGTATGGGCCCTGCCAGCCTCTGAGGCCCACAAGGGCTTCTGCTTCAGGAAGGCTCTGTGATTACCTCAACTCCAAACCCTCTCCACCCCCACCCCCAAGCAGCATGCTGGCACCCTAGCCCCGGGCATCCTGAGAACACCAAGTGCCGTTTCCTGGAAGAGGAAATGTTGTTTTTGCCAAAAAGTTTCCACGCCTCTGGCCTATGATTGACTGACTTGCTTTTGATACCCGTTCAGGAGAGGTCATGCCTATCCCTTTCCTCTACCCGCTGGCTGCCCTGGCTCACTTGGCTGCATAGTGGGAAACGGGAACTTTTCCACCGGCCTTAAGCAAAGCCTACTCTCCAGAGACTGGCAGAAAACCAAGTGCCTGAGGAGAGCTGAGTTCGGGGAAAGCCGGAGGCTCCCCTGGGGCCTTGTAGCGGGAGTGCCTTCCCAGTCGCTCTGGGAAAGCCCTGCCCTCTCCTCCTCCCACCTGCCTCCCTGCCAGTGTCCTCCCCCAGCAGACCTGCAGGAATAACACCGTCATGGGGGCCCGAGTGTCGGGGACCTCCCAGGCCAGCACTACAGCCCAGCACAGATGCCACCAACCTGGGGAGAAAAGCCCTTGTTAGTGTCCACAGCAACTCTGTCTCCATCCTTAAGTGGCTTGATGCCAGGGCATAATTCAAGCCATTGCTGAGATGCCCAGAGACCAAGAACATGAAGCTGGCCAGGCTCACTCATTAGGAAAGCCCTGGGCATCAAGACCTGTCCCCTCACAGCCGTTAAAGCTGGCTGGCTGGCTGGATCCTTCAGGGTGGGGCTGCAGTCATAGTTTCATGAGCCACAGCCGAGAGGTGTCATAAGCAGCTGCAGAGGTCTGTGGAGGACATATGAACAGCCACCCATCTGGAGTCAGGGCTGCTGTGGACAGGTGTGCAGGTTGTGAACTGCACAACTCCATGCCTCCATGCCCTCAGAGTCTACACCTGGATGGGCACGTGCAGCGCCCCGTGTGGATTTCTCAGCTCCCCTCCATTTTCAGTGTTCCTGGCTGGGCAGGATGAGCAGATCCTGCACAAAGAGCAGCCCTCACCCCCAACCGCAGTCTGATCTGCACGCCCCGCATCCTCAGCAGGCCCCTGCACCCCCTGTCCTCACCCTCCACACCTCCCCAGCCCTCCCACCCGCACCTGGACTGCACCAGCCACATTCCTGACTCAGGCCTTTGCCCACCTGTGCCTTCGGCCAGGCATGCTTTCCCCAGGGCCCGATGGGCAGCCCTGAGCCTCTGTCCAGCCTCTGCTGAGATACTATGTTTTCAGTGAGGGCTGCCCCCACCTACGCATTGTGGTAAAATGTACCATCTTAACCATTTTTAAATGCATAGTTGAGTAGGGTTAAGTATGTTCACGTTGTGTAACCATCGCCACCATCCATCTCCAGAACTTTTTCACTTTCCTGAACTAAAACTCTATTCTCAGTCAACAGTGATTCCTCATCCCACTCCTCAGCCCCTGGCAACCACTGTTCTTGCTGCCTGAGTCAGCTGTTCTAGATTCTTTACATAAGTGGGGTCACGCAGGATTCGTGGGGTCACGCAGGGTTCGTGGGGTCACGCAGCGTTCGTGGGGTCATGCAGGGTTCGTCCTGGTGTAGCACGTGGCATGGTTTCATTCCTTTTTAAGCTGAATCATTGTCCGTTGCCCGGATAGTCCACATTTTGCTTCTCCATTCATCTGCATGAGGTAGATCTTTTTTTTTTTCTTTTTTGAGATGGAGTCTCGCTCTGTCGCCCAGGCTGGAGTGCAGTGGCGCGATCTCAGCTCACTGCAAGCTCCGCCTCCCGGGTTCACGCCATTCTCCTGCCTCAGCCTCTCTGAGTAGCTGGGACTACAGGCGCCCGCCACCACGCCCGGCTAATTTTTTGTATTTTTAGTAGAGACGGGGTTTCACCATGGTCTCGATCTCCTGACCTCGTGATCCGCCCGCCTCGGCCTCCCAAAGTGCTGGGATTACAAGCGTGAGCCACCTCGCCCGGCCCCCAAGCTTTAAGCTTAAATAAACCCTGGACTTCATTGTATTTTATGAATCACATTATTCAGGGTTGATGGAACCATCCCTGCCAACACCTTGACCCTGGACTTCTGGCCTCCAAGTCTGTGAGACAGTAAGTTGTTGAAGCACCCAGTGTGGGGCACTTTGATACAGCAGCCCTGGCGGACTCACACTGGGCCACACAGGGAAAACCGAAGGTGAAGCTCGAGGGCATTTAGGGCCCACCTGGATGATCCAGGAGTGTCTCTGCATCTCAGGAGCCTCAGCTTCACACCTGCTGGACTCTTTTTCCAAAGAGGGCCCATTCACAGGTTTCAGAGATTAGGGCCTGGTAGCTTTGAAGGACCACTGTTCAGCTCACCAGAGTTCTACTGTTTTTAGAGGGTCTCCCTCTGCCCCCCAGGCTGGAGTGGCACTCATCTACAGACTTACTTGCATCCATATTTCCAGAAACTTGCTTATGCTCCTTCCCTCTCTCCCTCCTTTTCTTCCTTCCTTTTTTTTTTTTTTTTTTTAGACAGGGTCTGGCTCTGTCACCTAGGCTCACTGCAGCCTCCACCTCCTAAGCTTACGCAATTTTCCCACCTCAGCCTCGCAAGTAGCTAGGACGACAGGTGCTCACTGCCATGCCTGGCTAATTTTCATATTTGTAGTAGATACGGTGTTTCCTCGTGTTGCCCACGCTGGTCTTGAACTCCTGAGCTCAAACAATCCATCCATCTTGGCCTCCCAAAGTGCTGGGATTATAGGTGTGAGCCACCACACCCAGCTGCTTTTTTCTTTTTGTAAGTATAGATGTTATCTACCAACATCCTTCTGTGGAAAAATGAAGATTCTTCCTCTCCATGCTCCTCTCCACTAGCAGGAAATATAATTCCATTCTCGGATTCCTTCAAGACAGTTTTATAATTGAGAATAGATTAATATCCAGTGTTTACATGATTATGATGAAGCAACTATTATCCCTAGCCTAGTCATGTTATGTAATTACATTTCTTACAGAGCTCCAGTATTTTTTCCCCTTTTTTTTTGAGACAAGGTCTCGCTGTGTCACTCAGGCTGGAGTGCAGTGGTATAATCACAGCTCACCGCAGCCTCAATCTCCCTGGCTCCATCAATCCTCCTGCCTCAGCCTCCCAAGTAGCTGGGACCACAGGCACCCACCACCATGCCCAGCTATTTTTATTTTAATAGAGATGAGGTCCCGAACGCCTGGACTCAAGTGTGTGTGTTGAGTCGAGTCCTCCCAAAGTGTGTCTGCTTCGGCCTCCCAAAGTGCTGGGATTGCAGGCATGAGCCACCGTGCCCGGCCTCTTTGTTTTCTAGGTTCTGATGCAACTCCCAACTCTCCGCCAGGCATGCAGATCTCTTGATAGGCTCACAGCACTCTGGTGACCTCCTGATTTCCTTATCTCCCTTGAAGCATCACTCCTGTCTTTTTTTTTTTTTTTTTTTGAGACAGGGTCTCACTGCGTCATCCAGGCTAGAATGCAGTGGTGCAGTCATGGCTCACTGCAGCCTCCAACTCCTGGGCCCAAGTGATCCCAATGCTGATCCCAATGCCTCAGCCTCCTGAGGAGCTGTTCTCCTTTCTTTGTTCTTGTAGAGACAGGGTCTCACTGTATTGCCCAGGCTGGTCTCGAACTCCTGGCCTCAAGCAATCTCCCCGCCTAGGCCTCCTCTGTCCTACTGCTGCTGGACTCACGGTGGCCCTGGGACCTCCTGTGACACCATTTCCTCTCCTGGTTTTACTCCCTCCTTTTGGCGGCGTGTGTTCCTGGGCAGAAAGGCTGCCCTACATGATGTAAGTATGTCTCCTGCCTCCAGTGCTAAGTGAGAGGGTGCTGGCCCCAGGGCTTCCAGCCTACATTCCTTCCTCCTCCGGATTCGGTCAGGTTTCATCTCCTAGTTTCCATGTGTGCTGGAGGCTGAAGTTGATGCCTTTCTCATCCCAAGCCTCCCTGTGTGAGCTGGGCTTTTCATCCTTTTTTGGGAGCGTTTTAGAGTTCTCATGTCTTGAGTGACCTCACATTTCACAGTGATGTTCACCGTGTAGATCTTTCGCCATCCATTCTGCTGGGCACTGGGTGGGCGTCTCGGTCTGCAAGGTCATGTCTTTGAGTTCCAGAGCAGTTTTGTGAATTATTTCATTACTGAGATCCTTCCTTGTTTTCTTTTTGGAACTCTTACTTGCCACATGCTGGGATCCAATAAGCTCAAAGAATTCCACACACAAAAACATAAGGACAAATACATCAGGACACATCATAATTTCCAAAACAATATTGTAAAAGAACAAAGCTGTAGGACCCATACTTTCAATTTCAAAACTTACTACAAACTACAGTAATCAAAACAGTGTGGTACCACCATAAGGCCAGACACACAGATCAATGGGATAGCACTTAGTCTAGAAATGAGCCCATACATCTGTGAGCAAGGGTGCCAGGCCATTCCATGGGGGGAGCATCGTCTCTTCAACAAAAGATGCTGAGACAGACAGACATCCACAAACTCCCATGTTAAACCATCTACAAAAATTGACTCAAAATCGATCAATGAGCTAAATCTGTACAGATCTTAGAAGAAGACATAGGGGTACATTTCCATGAACCTTAGATTTGCCAATGGATATGACACCCAAAGCATGAGCAACAGGAAAAAAAAACAAAAACAAGTTTTGACTCCACCAAAACTAAAAACTGCTGTGCATCAAAGAACATTAAGAAAGTAAAGAGACTGGGACCCAGTGGCTCATGCCTGTAATCCCAGCACTTTGGGAGGCTGAGATGGGCAGATCACTTGAGGTCAGGATTTCAAGACCAGCCTGGCCAACATGGTGAAACCCTGTCTCTACTAAAAATATTAAAAATTAGGCCAGGCGCAGTGGCTCACACCTGTAATCCCAGCACTTTGGGAGGCCGAGGCAGGCGGATCACAAGGTCAGGAGTTTGAGACCAGCCTGACCAACACTGTGAAACCCCATCTCTGCTAAAAATACAAAAATCAGCCAGGCGTGGTGGCGCGTGCCTGTAATCCCAGCTCCTGGGGAGGCTGAGGCAGGAGAACTGCTTGACCCTGAGAGGCGGAGCTTGCAGTGAGCTGAGATCGCGCTACTGCATTCCAGCCTGGGCGACAGAGCAAGACTCTGTCTCAAAAAAATAAAAAATACGAAATACAAAAAATTAGCTGGGCGTGGTGTTGGGAACTTGTAATCCCAGCTACTTGGGAAGCTGAGGCAGGAGAATAGCTTGAATCCAGGAGGTGAAGGTTGCAGTGAGCCAAGATCACACCACTACACTCCAGCCTGGGCAACAGAGCAAGACTCCATCTCAAAAAAGAAAAAAAAAAGTAAAAAGATAACCTACAGAATGGGAGAAAATATTTGCAAGTCTTATGATAAGGGCTTAGTATCCTGAACATATAAAGAGCTCCTACAACTCAACAAAAAGACAACCCAATTTAAAAACAGGAGATGGACTTCTCCCAAAAAATAACCAACAAGCACATGAAAAGATGGTCACTCAACATCACCAATGATTAGAGAAAGGCAAATCAAAACCATAATGAGACACCTCTTCATACGCACTAGCATGGCTATAATAATTTAAAACAAGAAAATAACAAGTGTTGATAAGGACCTGGAGAAACTGGAACCCTTGTGCACTGTTGGTGAGAATGGAAATTGGTGCGACCACTGTGGAACACAGCTTGATGGTTCCTCAAAAAATAAACATGGAGGCCGGGCACGGTGGCTCACGCCTGTCATCCCAGCACTTTGGGAGGCTGAGGCTGGCAGATCACCTAAGGTCGGGAGTTCGAGACCAGCCTGGCCAACATGGTGAAACTCCGTCTCTACAAAAATACAAAAATTAGCCAGGCACAGTGGTGCACACTTGTAATCCCAGTTACTTGGAAGGCTGAGGCAGGAGAATCGCTTGAACCCAGGAGGCAGAGGTTGCAGTGAGCCGAGATTGTGCCGTCGTACTCCAGCCTGGCAACAGAGCAAGACTCCATCTCAAAAAAAAAAAAAAAAAAAAAAAAAAACCATGGAGTTACCACATTAACCAGCAATGCCACTCCTGGGTACACACCAAGAAAAGTGAAAAGAGGTGTCCAGACATACTCGGCCATGAAGCTGCACAGCAGATTACTCACAAGGGCTGAAAAGCAGAAACAACCAGGTGTCCATCACCGATAAATGAGGAACCAAAATGTGGTCTATCCACACAATGCCTTATTATTTGGCCACAAAAAGAAACCACGTTCACATGCTCTAACATGCGTGAAAATACCATGCAAAGTGAAATAAGTTAGACACGAGGCCACAATTGTGTGATTCCATTTATATGAAATGTCCAGAACAGGGAAAACCTATTTTAGACAACAGAGACACAAAGTCGATTAGCAGTTGCCAGGGGAGAGGAAGACAGGAGGGGAAATGATTGCTTCATGGGGTGATGACAGAAGGTTCCGGAACGTGACAGAGGTGGTGCCTACACAACTTTCTGGATGTACTAAATGCCGCTGATTGTTCACTTTAAAGTGATTGATTTTTAGGTTATTTGAATTTCATCTCAATTAAAAAACCCAAACTCTCAAACTGCTCTCGCCGGCTCAGCCCCGAGCAGACGGCGCTGCCCGTGGAGGATGCTCAGCCGCCCAGGCTTCTCCCCGCCCCCTTCCTGGACTCTTCTCTCTTTTGCCTTTAATCCCCCCTGCCCAGTCATTGCCTGTGTTCATCCTACCTGGCCGACTTCTCTCTCAATATTTCCTTGGTGAAACATCCTAAGAGGAAGTTACATTAGAGAAAATCACATATTTCATCTCATAGGCCGTAAACAGGGTCATTTAGGAAGCCATGTGTTAATGAGGGGAGACGGATGCTCCGTGCCGTCTGCAGGGATAACGGGTGCCAGGCCAGGCAGTTACCAATCACGTGTGTGTTTAGGGCTCAGGAAAGCGAAGAAGTGGGCGAGGATGGCGGGCCCGCTCCGCACCGCCCAGCGCTCCGGACTTCACTTCTGGTCCCGCTCCTGGGTGGCCACGAAGTTCAGCAAATCAATGGCGGTCACCACCCCGAACACCATCTGCCGCTGACTGGACTTCCCAGTGCTGTGGTCTGAGGGGAGAATGAGGCAGCAGGTTTGCAGGCGCCGTGGGAGGCTGGGCGGGCTGCTGCGGGGCAGGAGGCTCCTGAGGGCCTGGGGCACCTGTGCACCATGGGGGCCCAGGGTGGCCTGCTGGAGCCCAGCGGCCAAGGCTGTGTTTCCTTTTTTTTTTTTTTCCAAGACAGGGCCTCACTCTGTCACCCAGGCTGGAGTGCAGTGGTGCAGTCTTGGCTCACTGCAACCTCCACCTCCTGGGTTCAAGTGATTCTTGTGCCTCAGACTCCCGAGTAGCTGGGACTTCAGGTGCACATCACCACAACCAGCTAATTTTTGTATTTTTAGTAGAGATGGGGTTTTGCCATGTTGGTCAGGCTGGCCTGGAACTCCTGACCTCAAGTGATCCGCTTGCCTCAGCTCCCAAAGTGCTGGGATTACAGACGTGAGCCACTGTGTCTGGCCAAGCCAGTGTTCTTCTGATATGAGCCCCATGAGCCCCCAGGCCAGGCTCCACCCACCGCATGAGCCCCCTGGGCCCCAGGCCAGGCTCCACCCACCGCAGGTCAGGACGCACCCTTTCCTGGCCCAGCGGCTGAGCTCCTGAGGCGCTCATGACTTCAGAGCCAGTGTGGGCGTGAAATTCAAACCCGCTTACAGGGCCGGGCACAGTGGCTCACACCTGTGATCCCAGCACTGTGGGAGGCCAAGGTGGGAGGATCCTTTAAGCCCGGAAGTCTGGGACCAGCCTGGGCAACATATTGAGACCCTGTCTCTACAGAATATTTTTAAAAATAAATTGGTTGAGCATGGTGGCACACGCTTGTGGTCCCAGCTACTTTGGAGACGGAGGCAGAAGGATCAGTTGAGCACAGGAGGTCGAGGCTGCAGCGAGCTGTGATGGCACCACTGCACTCCAGTCGGCAACAGAGCAAGACCCTGTCTCTAAAAACAGACAAAAACCCCTTGTCACCATGGGCAGCACACAGCTTCCATCTCTGGCCTGATTCTGTCTTCACCCCTACTTTCTCCTGGCTAGCGTAGACTCGGTGTTAATGCTGGCCCAGGCTCCCATGCCACATACACAGACAGGGCTGTTGTGATGGTTAATTTTAATACAGATTAACGGGGCCGTGGGAGCCCAGGCATTGGTCACACGTCGTTCTGGGCGTGTGTGAGGGGATTCCGGATTAGCACAAGAGTCAAGAGGCAGATAAGGTGTGCTACTGTGGAGGGCCTCACCCAAGCAGTTGAAGGCCTGAATAGAACCAAAGGTGGAATTTCCTGCCTTGGGCCTTGAACTGCTGGCTCTCCAATCTCCGGCCTGCCGCCTCACCCTGCAGATCTCAGGGTTTGTCAGCCTCCATGATCTCATGATCCAGTTCCTTAACACAGATCTCGTTCCCTCTCTCTCCCCCCACCCCACATCCTCTTGGTCCTGGGTCTCCACAGGACCCTACACCAGCTGTCATGAGGCACAGAGGGGTGAGCAGGGTGGGGGTGAGGAACATCGAGGCAGAGCCCTCGGAGCCTGTCCCCACTCCGCCACGGCTGTCACTCCTCTCTTTGTAGGCAGAGGTCCCTTGGGGTGGCCCACTTAGAGCCCCAGGAAAACATAGGGAACCCAGATGAGATCAGCTCCTTGCGTTTCGGGGAAACCGAGGCACAGCAACTGTTGGGAGAAGGGAGCCCTGGGAGCCCTGAGTGCCGCAGGCTTCTGTGGCCCTGGCAGCCTGGCCCTGAGGCAGTGAACCAGGGCCGGCCAGGGGACTTTCCGACAAGGGCCAGCTGGTGGTATTTTAGGTCTTGGGGGCCGTGCCGTCTCTGTTATGAGCACGCAGCCCTGACGTGCTCGAAAGCAGCCAGCCACAGACAGTGGTGACAAGCGTGGACATGCTCCAGGAGGACTTGATTTGGGGACCCTGACATTGGAATTTGCCTCTTTTTTTTTTTCTGAGATGTTCACACACCAGTACATGTGAGATTAAGAGGGGGAACCCTCCTACCCAAGCGGGGGGGTGGGTCCAGGACCCTGGAAGGCCTCCATTTGCCATGGGGAGGCTGTGACTCTGAGCCTGAGAGCCATTCTGAGGGGTGGGTGATACCTAGCTGTGGGCGCCCCCCACCACGCCTGCCCAGGCCTGGTCCTGCGTTGCAGAGCCAAGGACAGGAGATGGGGTTAGACTCGGGGCCCTCACAGACCAGCCTCAGCCGCCGAGCGCTCGCCCACTGCACACAGGCCTGGTGGGTGAGTAGGCTCCGGGCTCCAGGGCCCCTCCCAACTCTTCCTGTGGGCCCCAGGCCCAGGGCTGCCATCTATGACCCAAAACCTGCGAGCGACTGTCCTGGCCTGTGGGGATGTGGTGGGGACGCCCGGGGATGTGCTCAGGAGTTGCAAAACCTCACGAGCTCGCTGGGAGCGGGGCTCTGAGGACAGCCCATCAGTGGCTCCTCTGAGACCCACATGGGGCTTCCATTCAGAGCAGCCCTCCAAAGGCCAGGAGGCTGTTGGGGCAAACGCTGCCTCTCCAGGGCTGCGGGACATGGCCAGGGTCAGGACTTGAAACCCTTCTAGATGTTTCTGGGCTTGTCCCTGAGAATCCCCAAGACTGCTGGCCTCCCTGGAGGCAAGAGGCCTGGACTCCTGAGCCTCTGCAAGCTGGACAAAGGGCCCTACACAGTGTGGCCTGAGGGGTCTCTGCAGGAATCACAGGTGCAGCCCACCAGCCCGGAGCGTGTGGGAGGCCCAGGCATAAAGACTGGGTATCACTGAAGGTTGGCACCACCCATTCCCCTAACACCCCGCAGGGGATGGGGGCCCAGCTGCTGCCCATGGCAGAGGCCAGGCTTGGTGGCCTGACCCCAGTGAGAACCCCACGCACAGAGCAGGGCCCCACTCACACTGGATCTGCTCGTGCACCACCAGGGCGAAGTGGTCCATCTCCAGGATGTGCGAGAGCCTGCCCAGCGTGTCCGTGAGGTGGATCTGCAAGGGAAGCATGGTCAGTGGCAGGGGGGACACGGCCCCATGAGTTTTCTGTGGAGTGAGAGAAGACGCGATGGTGGGTCCTGCAAGGCCCACCCGGGAGGCAGTGGCAGCCGAATGTGAGAAACGCGTGGATTCGGGTGACGTCTCGGGTGTGTGTATGAGATGGGAAAGAAGTCAAGTTTGCTCCTAGGTTTGGGCAGAACCCTCAGCCTTTCCAGTGTCAAGAGCCACACCTGCATGTCCCAGGGGATCCATGTGGAAGGTCACACAGACTTTCCTGGGCCACCCTCGGCAGCAGAGGGTGGGTGGCTCAGGACAACCATGGAGTCTGACCAGCCCAGCAAGGAGCCATCGTGGGCTCCTCCCAGAATGTTCCAGCTCTTGTTGGATAACCAAGTGCATGCACAGGCAAATGAGGCTGGGCATGAGAAAGACCCCGGCAGATGCCGCATGGTGCCGGGATGGTGGCCTCTGAGTGCAAATGACCTCCTTAAGTCCCCAAAACATGGCTGGTGTGGATGAGCCTGCACTGATGACAGACTCCTGTCCGGCTGCTGCCCTTGTAAAGTGGGTGCTTCTCAGCCTCATGGTTTGAGGGGTGCAGCCAGCTTCGGCCTAAGTGGTGTTGAGGGTCGAGGACCCCACACCCCACACGGGAAGCACCGTGTCCTGCCTTCGACGCCGGGGGAACTCGGGCACCCTCTGGGGTCCCGAAGTGCCTGCGTACCTGTTTGAACTGCCTGTGGGCGACTGGGTACCTGTTTGAACTGCTTGTAGATGACTTTGCCAACTTGGTCTGACGGCTGCACCTTCCCGGCAAGCAGGGACGACAGCATGTTCCCAAGCGTCACCATTCCCAGGATCACCCTGTGGGATGCGGGCAGGCAGGGGTCAGTGCTCATACCTCGCCCCTCGCAGGACGGTGGGGCACACCCTCAGCTGCCCTGGGGAGGGGCGCTCTCTGGCCACACATGGAAGTCCTCTGCCGCGAGCCTACACGTGGCAGGAACCAGGCTGGGCCCTGACGGGCAGAAAGAAACCAAGAGTCCTTGGACCCGTTCAGCCAGGGTCGAGGGGGACCAGCCGTCAGGTTTCCGCGACGTGGGGCTCTCAGTGGTCACTGGGCACGTGTGCCAAGGCTTTCTGCTGTCAGACATGTCCTCGGGGCATCTCTCCCTGACCCCCAGGTGGGCCCAGGACAGCCTGCACACAAAGGGTGGGTGGGCTGAGGTCTGAGGGCCTGGAGTGAGCACAGCAGCCCTGCCCCAGGCTGCTCAGAGACCAGCAAGGGGCCTCCAACGCCCTGAACGTCTGCATGAGGCGGCCCAGGCGGGCCTATGAGCCCGGCTGCGGGGTCTGCACGGCTGCCCTGTCCAGTGACACTGACGGGGTGGAGCTGGACAGACAGAGCCCAGGACTGAGCTCTGGGCAGGGGCTGAGACTGACCCCGCCTCGTCCACCACGGGCGCCTGGTCGAAGCCCTTCTCCCGGAGGATCTCAATGGTGTGCTCACAGGTGACGGTCGGGAGCACGGTCAGTGGGGCTGACAGACTCAGCTCCTGAACGCGGAGGTGCCACCACCTGAGGGAAGAGGGCAGGTCGGGGGGATCAGGACAAGGACAAACGCTCTGGCACCCCCGCCGGCAGCACCTCAGCAGGAGGCCACGGGGACCGCTCTCCTGCCTATCACACTGGGCAGGGCCAGCACAGGCCACGGGGACTGCTGTCCTGCCTGTCACACTGGGCAGGGCCAGCACAGGCCACGGGGACTGCTGTCCTGCCTGTCACACTGGGCAGGGCCAGCACAGGCAGCGGGTCTCCGGCCAAGCGGTCTTACCAGGGCTTCTCCTCCATGAGGTCCTCCTCCTTCAGAAAGCCCTTCTGCAGCATCCACCTGTCACTCAGGAACTTGGTCCTGTGGGATGGGGGAGTCACCGAGGCCCCGCAGGGCCCCACCAGGCCTCCGCCCCTGCTGAGGGGCACGCACTGCCTGCCCAGCCCCTCTCCTGGACCTCACTGGTGCAGCAGAGACCCCCAAGTGCTGGCTGGAGGGCCCAGGGGGAAGCCTGGGGGCTGGACTTCCCGCCCCCCATGGCCAACAAGCGTGTGCAAGCATGCACACAGCCATCGCTCTGGCACTCAGATAAACACGCCCTCTCATGCTCACTCTCTGCCCCTCGCACACTCACACGCACAGGTACACATGGCAGGCTGGCCAAGTAGGTGGGGAGATGGTGTTCTTGCACTGACGGGGGTGGGCAGGAGCCCTGCACAGGGCAACTTGACCGTGGGCTCCAGATGTGAATCATCCCACACCGGGGAACCCAACTCGGGGCACCCATCAGCCAGGCCTGGCCCTCCAAGGGCAGCTGAGCTCTCGGGAGCTGTGTAGCCCCTGCAGCTTGCAGGCCATGGAGGAAACCCTGCAGGTGCAGGGGGCAGGGCATGGGGGTCTCTAGACACCCGCCCTGGTACCGCCTCCGGAGACCAGGTGCAGAGCAGCGCCAGTCTCAGCCCAGCTGCCCGGTGACCAGCGAGGTCTGTGGCGTTACTGTCCGAGGGGCCTCTGGGCAAAACAGTCACAGCAAGTCCTAGGGGGCCACCTGGGCAGCAGGGCTCTTGCCACCCGGGCAGCACTCGGTCCCAATCTGGAGTATGGGGGAAGCAGCAGAGGGAGTCAGGGTGGATAGGAGGCGGCACAGGGCCCAGCCCAAGAGGACGTCAGTCCATGTGGCCAGGGCTACCCCTTGGAGCTCATGGACCCCAGAGCAGTGAGGGGGCCAGACACCAGAGAGGGAGGGACAGGAGGGACACAGAGGGAGCCGCCATCTTTCATGCCCCTCCCGTCAGGGCTGTCACTGCGAGTGCGCATTGATTTTCACAGCATTAAGAGGCTGGGAAGCCCCACAGCGTGAGGGCACGCGGGCAGGAGAGTGGAGGCAGTGCTCACAGGGCCCCGCTGGCCTCCTCCCCTCCCAGCTCTGGCTGCTGGCTCTCAGGTGAGGCGTGCGAGGCATCCAGGGAAGGGTGGCAGGACGGAGAGGAGCAGGGACCTGGGAGGGAAGCCGTGTCTTACATGTAGTTCCGCACTGAGTCGGGCAGAATGACCACGCAGCGCTGGCCCTCCTGCAGCTCCTGCGCGGCCTTCACGGCCACCGCCACCGTGCTGCCGGCACTGCCACCTGCAGAGAGGGCCATGAGATGGACGTGCCAGGGTGAGCGTGCGTGGATGCACACATGTGCGTGAATTGTACACGTGCACGCATGGGAGCATGTCACGCTCCGAAGGATCCATCAAGAGGGGTTGCCTCGAGGACAGGGGCTGGGAGGACCCCACTTCTCCGTGAGCATCAGCTTCTTCCTTGTGCACCATGGAGTTTTCGTGTCCACTTGGGGCTTCATAATCAGCTGGGGTGGGCACTGGTGCCAGGGAAATGCCTGCGGCGGGGCTGCAGCCCCTGGCAAACCTCCCGGCCCTGAGCCGAGAGCCAGCGATGCTACAAGGACGGAGCCCTCAACACCAGGCCCGCAGGCTGCCTGACTGCACACTGGGCTCTGCTTTATAAACAAGAGACCAAGGCTCACAGTGACACCAGCTGTCCCTAGGAGCCCTGAAGTCAGAGTCGGAGGCATCTTCTCTGGGCTTAGTTTGAGGGTGCACACAGCAGTCGGGAACGTCTAAGTCTGCACCAGGAGCCCCCGTAGGAAGAGAGGCGGCCTCGTCTGTAACGGGGCCCATGGACCTGCTTTCCAGCCCCAAAGGTGGGGGCTTGTTTCTCCACCAACACGGGGAACAGGAAGACTGAGATAGGGAAAGCCCAGCGATTATGGGCACCAAGTCACCTTTCATGACAGATTCATGTGGGAAATGCTTTTCTTTTTCTTTTCTTTCTTTTTTTTTTTTTTTTTTTTTTTGAGATGGAGTTTTCGCTCTTATCACCCAGGCTAGAGTGCAATGGCATGATCTCGGCTCACTGCAACCTCCACCTCCCCGGTTCAAGCAATTCTCCTGCTTCAGCCTCCCAAGTAGCTGGGATTACAGGCATGCACCACCACACCAGCTACTTTTTTTTTTTTTTTTTTTGTATTTTTAGTAGAGATGGGGTTTCGCCATGTTGGCCAGGCTGGTCTTGAACCCCTGACCTCAGGTGATCCACCCACCTCGACCTCCCAAAGTGCTGGGATGACATGAGTGAACCACCGCGCCTGGCTGGGAAATGGTTTTTCAATTAAGACTTTCTTCCAATCTCTAGTTTGGGGCTCAGCTATTGGGGGACTTGGCCATGCCGAGGGCTGGTTTCCTTCCACTTTCCCTGTCACCACCCCCAAAGTGACATGACACACGGAATGCACATGTAGAAACCTCCTATGTCCCTGCCTGGGTTTTAGAAGCTGGTGTGTGCTCTCCGAGTCCCCAGAGGCCTAGATCAACTGTGGTCCCTACAGGGCCTCTGCTGCCTGTGTGGCTAGTCAGTGGCATTGCCAGCGGCCACCTGGTCTGTCCACCCCCAAGCAGGTGGGCAGAGGTGCATGGGGTGGGAGGAAGGTGAGTGGGGTCAATCCTGGACAGCCTCAGGCTCCAGTTCCCCTCCCCAGCTGCTCCAGGGTGCTCGCAGCACCCAGTCCTGGCCATGGGCCCCGTCAATGCAGAGCCACCGCCCCAGGGGCCCTGGTGGACTTGATTAGAAACAGTAAGTGCCATGAGAGCTTCAGCCTTGTTCTAGAAACACATTCTTGAAGGCAGCTCGAAGCCCCACCCCATGGCCTCCTGCCCTCACCCGAGCAGGTGACCACACTGGGCAGGTGAGGACCCAGGCAG
Source organism: Nomascus leucogenys (assembly GCF_006542625.1). Lineage (NCBI taxonomy): Eukaryota > Metazoa > Chordata > Mammalia > Primates > Hylobatidae > Nomascus > Nomascus leucogenys. The sequence goes on from NC_044405.1 coordinate 28,044,476, forward strand.
GCAGACAACACCTGAGGCTCGTGGCCACCACAGAACTGCTGTCTTACACATGCAGGTCGGTGGCTGACAGAGGGTGCGCCCCCGGCCATACCCGGTGCCCCCTAGCCATCTCTGCCTTCCCCGTACCCCCGTGCCCGCCACCCACTTACCACATAGCAGCCCCTCTTGCGCGATCAGCATGCGGGCAAAGGTGAACGCCTCCTCGTCGTTGCTCTTGAACCACTTGTCCACCACCTGAGCAGGACCCCACCACAGCCTGTCAGCGTGGGAGCCGTTCCCACGTGACCAAGGGGGTGAACAGCCTCGTGGTGGACCCCGTGTCTGGGCGGCAGGACCCCAGAGGTCATGCCCCAGCCTCTCCCCCTGGGATCAGCACGTCTGCAGACTTTCCAGTTCCAACGCATTTTGCAGACAGCAAAACTGCCCGCCAGCCCCACTGAGCATCCGTGTGACCCACACCGGCCCTTCGGTCTCTGCTCTCCCTCAGGCCAAAGTCACCTTTTTGGCTCTTAACAGAGTTTTCTGGGGCCTTAATTTTCCCACGTTTTCCCTGCTCCCTGCCTGTGCCACCCGGGCTACATCCCTTGGTGAGGTCAGGCCACATGTGCCGACATCGTCCCCCAGTCTATTTTGTCTCGACCTTCAAGACCAGCTTCTCACCACCATGCGGGGCTTGCCCTTCTGTTCCCTTCAGTGGAGAAGCCAGTTGGGGCCCAGGGTCAGCCAGGCTCCCCAGTGTGAGGGTGAGTTACAGGCTGCACCGGCACTGTGGCCGGGCTCTGGACTCGACCTACCGTCCTATCCAGCACCGTGGGGATGAAGTCGTAGCCGATCCCTTCCACCTCGTAGGTTGTCTGCTCTGTCTGGTTCAGCTCCTCTGGCTCCGCGAGGATGGAGCCTTCGGGATCCACCCCAATGATCTGCAGAGTGCGCGGCTTCAGGGCTCAAGCCCAGCAAATGCCCTGCCTGGACATGCCTCGCTATTCTATTATCGGAGTGGCCAATACCGCCATTAACCAGTGCCTGTTAACGATCTGCCCGTGGGTGGTGGCCTGTTCCCAGCCTCAGAGGCAGGATGGGAAACCCAAGAACCCAGGCTCCAAGTATTAAAGCGATAATGACCTCGTCTGGACTAAATGTTCACTAAGTAAAGGCAGGTGCCTGGGGGGAACTGACCTCCCTGGGGGGCTTCTCAGAGCGGGGCCCCCAGGACAGCCCAGACAGACCACCCTGCGGCGGAGCAGCAGAGCCTCTGGGGACAAAGGGCATGGCTGGGCAGTGATGTCTTTTTCAAGGGCAAGCAACAGGGAGAGAACGCTCTTGTCTTATCAGCGGGACTTTTCTAGGCACCCCTCCTCAGACCTGCTCTTAACCCTGAGTCCAGGAACCCTCCCCCAACTCCCACAAACCCCAGTTGAGGGGCAGACTCAGGACCAGAGGACTTAGAGCTCCTGGTTGATCCTCAGAGGCCCCCAGATGGAACTCTGACCCCCCACTCAGCGCAGGAAGCCTCTCCAAGACACTGGCCGGTGAGCGACCACCCAGCCCCAGCTCCTTTGGGTCACGAGCTGCTGGTCCCTTATCTGTCAAGCACCGTCTTCCCAAACACCTCCCAGGCAGCGCGGAAATACGGTGGGAGACAGCGTGCTGAGCAGATCATGAGGAACGAGATTCAGCTCAGAAGCCGGGGCCACTCCGCACTGCCCCTCCCGGGCCCGGCCACACCACTCACCCTGCATCCAGGACACTTCTCCTTCAGCTTCCTGGCAATGCCAGTGATGGTGCCGCCCGTGCCCACTGAAGCCACCAGCATGTCCAGCTTCCCTGGTGGACGGATAACATTCTTGGGTCCCCGCCTGGCCAGCCCACCACTCATAGTAATAATGATTGAAAACACACTCAGCCCAAACCACGGCCGGTGACCAAAAAGTTCAAAAGAAAAACTTCTCCAGCTGGAGCAGCCCTTGTTGTTGCCCTTGGTCTGTGAAAGCCTCAGAAACGGGCTGCCTGGGGCACCCCAGCCCAGTCTTTGCTCAATGACACTTGGCCCCTAAAACCCCCATTTGGCTGGATGCAGAAAGACAAGACCCTGTCCGGGGGGTGCAGGCGCTGAGGGCGGGCAGAGGGAGGCTGTGAATTAACCACCTCCGTGGGCTGCTGGATGTTTGCGTGGTGTGAGTGAGTTAACTGAATTTACACAGGAAATGGAATCAGTCTTTTAGGCTTCAGTGCAGAAACTCGCTGGGCGCTCACACTGCTGGCCGCCAGCGCGGGCATCTGGCGGACAAGTCACAGCAGGCAAAGACTCGGCGAGGCGGAGCAGCTTGGGGACCCATGCGGAGACAGGACTGTTTTTGCCAAATGAGAGAGTTCTCACACTTAAAGCCCAAACAAGCAAATGCCTGGACCTTACAGCCTGGCTCCTGGGCACAGACTGAGGGTGTACTCCAGCCCATGCCAACACCACATTCCCAATAGGAAGCCAGGGCGCCAACGTCCTGGCAACTTGTCTCTAAAGGGATCTCTTGGGAAAACATCAGTACCAACCCCCACGGGCCTTGGCACCGAGTCCCTGGAAAAGGGCCCAAGGAGCCAGCCTCATGCTTGTAACAGAGAGTGAGCTCATCGCAGATGTCACCAGCCCTGTTCTGCAGATGAATTTGATGCCGAGTCAGGGCAGGATCCCAAATGAAGTCCAAGCTGTGAGCCCAGCACCAGCCTGGGCCCTGAACAGACTCGCTCCCTGCATTCTCTGCCGGTGGAGCCCCTGCAGACCTGCAGAGATTGCTGGGTAAACAAATACAGCCGTGCCCTGTGTTTGGTGTTACAGGTAAGCCACAGGCGGAGGCCAAGAGGGCACAAGGGAGGGAGGAAACTGTTCTAGAGAAATGCTCTAGAAAGCATTTCACAGAGGGAACATTTGAGCTGGGTTCTGAAGGGTGAATAGGAGTTCCCCAATGAGAGGGCAAGAGAGTTGTACACTCCCAGGCAGCCAGGGATAAATGCAATCAAGATGGACAGAGGGTCGCACCATCACACTGCTGCAGGATCTCATCAGCGGTCGTGTCATAGTGAGCCAGGGGGTTGCTGGCGTTGCGGTACTGCATAGAAAGAGAGCAGAGCCCGTGAGCTGGCCCCCGACACCTCAGTCACCCCCACATCCCTGACTGAGACCCTCCTAGGGAATGCCTGTCTCCAGGCCCCAGGCGCCTCACCTGGTCTAGGATGTGAGAATTGGGGATTTCGTTCTTCAGCCGCCAGGCCACCCCCACGTGTGACTCTGGGGAGTCGAACCTGGCATTGGTGGGGGTCCTCACAATCTCAGCCCCCAGTGCCCGCAGCACGTCCACCTGCAGGAAGGAAAGCGTTGGCCTGCACCTTCCGCCTGGCCCAGGCACCCTCATCCCCTGCCCTATGACCCCGCCCCTGGCCACGCCCACCCACCTTCTCGGAGCTCATCTTCTCCGGCATCACGATGATGCAGCGATAGCCCCTCACTGCCGCAGCCAGGGCCAGCCCGATCCCTGAGGGTACACAGAGGGTGAGAGGGGCCCAGTGACCCCCAAGCCCTGCCCCGCCCCTGCCTGGGACACAGGGGCACACCCCGATGCCGGTTCCCCTAGGGCCCAGGGAAGAGGGTTCTGTGGGATTCCAAAATTGCCCAGCATAGCTGCTTCTGCCTTCAAGTGCAGGGGGAGAGAGACTGCCAGAGGCGGAAATAAAAGGTACATCAAGGAGGAGGAGGCAGCGGTGCAGGACAGGAGATCTGGTTCCTCCAGGCCCGGCCAGGTACACGGGCACAGGAACAGCAGACTCTGGGTGCTCATCTTGTGTGCCAGGCACTGCCAGGTGCCATCGCCCCGACAGCATCGGCACTGGCCCCGAATGCTGGGCAATGGAAGCTAGGTTGGGACACAGGCCGGCAGCGGTGCAAGATGTCAGGGAGCAGGCGGCCAGGCGGGCCAGCACATGCAGCTGCAGCTCGGCCATCCCCCCCGGGTACCGGCAGGCTCGGCATGGGTAGGGGACAGCCAGCCCCGGCCACCCCCGCTGGGCCCGGCACCCACCGGTGTTCCCGGATGTCGGCTCGATAATCGTGTCCCCGGGCTTCAGCGTCCCGTCGCGCTCAGCATCCTCAATCATCCGCAAGCTGATGCGGTCCTTCACGCTCCCGCCCGCATTGAAGAACTCACACTTGGCCACTGGGAGGCAGAAATGAATCACAGAGGGGACCCCCTGACCACCCCCCCCCATTGATTCCTGCTCACCCCCCCATTACCTGATACATCCCAGGATGGGAGACGGGCTTGGGGGTCTGTGGGTTCTGAAAAATTGCCACCTCTCCACTCACCTCCCCTACACCTGCACCTGGGCACTAGCCTGTTAGAGCTTCTCCCCCTGCAGCCCATCCTACCAGTCCTGCAGGGCGCAGAGCAACTCTGTGGGAACCAGAGAGGCATCAGCAGCCCTCACTGGGGGGCACCACAGAAAACCCCGTCCCCCCACCCACGAGCTGGGCTTGTGGTGGGCAGGCGCCTGGATTTGGGTCCCCTACACCCCTATGCCCAGCCATACCCGGCGGCCCCTGCCAAAACAGCTTGATGTCCTGAAGCCAGGGCACTGGCTTCCCCATTGGATGGGGACTCGCACTCTCTCCCTACAGCCTCCCATCATCATCCTTCCCCCGTGGGGCGTCACCTGCCCGGGGAAGGGCTCCCTGCGCAGTCCCACACAAGGCCAAGGCCTTCACTTGCACTTCCTTCCTTATTGCAGGTCCTCTCTGCCTCTCCAGCTCTTAAAAATATTTAGTTTTTAACAGAGAGAGACTGGGCTGCAAGAAATGTGATTTGAGGGACCTGGGACCAGCCTGCGGCACCTCAAAATTTCTGAAAGCCACCACCAGACAGGTGTTGCCCCTAGAACCAGGGCGAGGCGCTGTGTGTGGTGGGGAGAACTCCCGGGGTCTGGCCCTCCACAGGCCTGCATTCCCGGACCCCTCTGGGTCCCATACTGTTAGATCATTCTCACTAGCGCCTGGGGGCCAGCTCCGAGGCAGAAAGCAGAGCTGGTGGCCTCGGGCAAGCCACGTGACCAACCTGACCCTCGGCGTGTCTGTCTGTAAAACGGGCATTCCAAAACCTACTTCAAGGGCAACTGCCAAGTTTAGACGTCGTCCTACACGGAGCACAGTGAGCCAGCCACGCTTGCTGCGTACGGGTTAAGGGTCCCTATTGTCTGACTCTGAGCACAGAGCCGGCCCTGCTGCCTTGGGGGTCTCTGTGAAGGGGGCTGCTCTGATGCAGCTCCAAGATTTCTTTCCCTAGAGGGGCACAGAGGAGAGCCAGGCTCCCACGAGGCTCCTCCTGTGAATCGGCGATCGGTTCCCAACGCACTGACCCCTGACTTCCTTCCCCCAGCACCTGTCCCAGCTCTCACATGTCCCCCGGCTGTGACATTATAGCACCTCAGGATGAAAAAGTCCCAAGCCATGTTACTGGTTCCCTCTCCTTCCCACTCGAACTGCACCCCTCCATCTGGCCCTGTCGCGGGGTTCTCCGCGGCACCCTTCCTGCCGCCCTCCAAACTCACTTGGCCTTGGTCATCTGAAATATGAAATTCCATCCCCGCCTTGTCCCCAAGGCCTCTGCACCCACAGCTTTCTCCGTGACGATGCTGAGGTCTACCAGGGCCCTGCGCTCTTGGTGAAGAGCGACCCTTAAGAATTCCCTCCACCCTCTTGAGCCTGGAAACTGCGTCCTGCAAAGAAATGCCCTTCCCCGGAGGGCTCAGACCACACCTCAGGTGACCCCCTGTGCACCCAGGACGAGGCCAGCCACGGACCCTCCAAATTCCCATTCTCCATCTCATAAATGATGAGCTGAACTGTCTGTCCCCACGAAGCTGGCAAGACAGAGGTAACCGCTCCCTGGACAGCGGATGGCTCACGGCACGTGCTAGGACCCGTCCACTGCTCCTTAGGAGACATGACGCTAACCCTCCCCACCTGCTTGCTTCTGCCTTTGACCCTCATCCGGCCCTTCACACCCTCGCTGCTTCCACTCTGGCCTCAGTTCAAAGGTCACCTGTTCGTTCCCTGGTCCATCAGCTGGGGAGCCACTTTGGTCACCCTCTGACACAATGCCCTGTTGTGTGTTTTTCCCAAACTTAAGCTGATATGTTCTTGGCCACTCATTAACCAGCGTGTTTTCTGATCCCAGGGCCTTGCCTAAGGGACCCATCCCAAGACCTCCCAGGACCCCCCAGGCCCACGGAGCCCAGTGTAGATGGAGGAAGCCCCTCTCCAAAGCCAGGGCACTCACGGAGCTCACACTTCAGGCCGAACTTCTTCCCAATCTTGTTGATTCTGACCATAGGGGTGTCCCCGATTTTCTTCAGAATATCTGGCAAGATTTTTGGAGCTTTTGCCCTGAAACAGAGGAGTCCACAATTATTCAGGAAAAAAACAAAACAAAACAAAATAGTACCAGTCCTGGCAGACATTGTCTTACACAAATCAACTCTCGAAGAACTGGCGGGAAAAAAAAAAAAAAAGAACTGGCTTTATCTGGGTGGTGGTTACACAAGTCTGTACACAGATACACCTAACACACACCCCACACACACGCCTGAAACACACATACACACACATACTTAGACATACAAATCTATAAAAAGCAAATCATGCCTGTGGTTTATTTGCACCAATGCCAGCTTCCCAGGTTTGAAAATGAACCTACAGTCGTGGCAGATGTTGTTAGTGGGAAGCTGGGAGAAGGGTACAAAGGATCTATTATTTTTGCTACTTATTGTGAGTAGTAAATTATTTCCAAATAAAAAAGTTAAAATAAGCAAATACTGACTCCAAAACAAAGGTTTAGGTCCACCTTTTCAGAAAGGCTTTACTGGAGAATGACATTTCCTTTCATCTCTCAGCATGTGACCACAGGAAGCAAAAAAAGTGAAGTGCTGACCTCAGGGCAGAGACTCCTTAGACCAGGGACAATGGCCGCAAAGCGCAGACGGGATGTCTAGCCCTGCACAGAAAATGTCAGGCATGTGGCAGACACAGAGCCCCGGCAGAGGCGCTGTCGGCCAGGCTTGTGATGCTCTGCCCTGCAGCATCTGGCTGTGCAAACCCTCAAACCCTGGTCCAGGTGGTTTCCTAAATGGCCCTCTTGCCCCTGCCATCCTCCCCCAGGGAGAGGCCGATGACACCCCCTATCTATCTGCACCAAGCTCACCACATACTCATCTGGGAACACGCATGGCTTGCTGCAGTCTCCAGACCTGCAACCCCTCCCTGGCCCCTGCAGCTCTGATGACACCCTGTGGCTAACCCTGAGCCCCCTCTTCAGCACAGGCACCTGCTAAACAGCCAGGGTCCTTGGGTCCTGCCCGCCAGGAGGCGACCCTTAGACCTGGGGTGAACCCAGCTCCCGGAGGTCCTGTGCCATGGAGGGAGTGCCACATTTGCAGGGAGAGCTGCCCTGAGGCCAAAACAGGTGCCAACAAGAGCAGCTGGAGTCCAGTCGTGCCCTTCCCAGGGAGCAGAGGGCAGTCCTGCCAGGTGCCCAAACTGTACAGGGGCCAGGGAGGCTCCCTCGGAAGCAGTTCTCGGCGGAAGGGAACCAGGCTTGGCAGGTGTAGAGAGCCAGGGCCAGGTGGAAAGCCAAGCCCCCGGTGACAGCGCCGGGGATTAGTTCATTAACTCAGTTCCGGCATCCGGCCAGCCAGGCAGGAAGAGGCCCACCTCCCTGCAGCAGGTGTGCTGACTCAGCACTGGGCCTCGGTGGCTGTGAAGTTACCTGAGAAGTTTGAAAGGTGGTCAGGGCCAGGCCCAGAGCACTTAGCAAGATAAAGGATCTGACTTGCAGGGATAGCCCTGGAGCCCCTTATCTCAAGGACTCCCACTTCCACAGCCCAAGAGGCTCCTGGGAGGACGCGCCCCACTGTCCTAGAATGAACCTCCAACTCCTGACCCACCTCTGCAGCACCTCCCCGCAACGCCACTATTCTCAGGCGCCCTCTGACTGGAGACAAGCAGCGTCGGCTCTGCATCTCAGGATGGGGCTGTCTTCGGAGGATGAATGAGGCCAGTATGTGAGGTGCAGGTGCAGTGCCATTTACAGCCTGGAGGGCATCGTCCCCATCTCATGCCCTAGAGTTAGGAGCTCACACAGCCCTCAGGAATCTGGCCTGTCTTCCCTGCCCACTCCACCCCCCAGCAGCCACTCCCGACATCACCGGGCCTCTCACCCACTGCTCTCTTGGGTTTGTCTTGGCAGCAAGAGCCCATCCTTCTGGCTGCCCACCCATCTGCTTGGCCTCCTGAGCTCCCAGCACTGAGTATGTTCAACACTCAGACCTTCTGGGTTTGTCCACTGTCACTTCTTTCTATTGCTCCACTGAGAGTACACGCAGCCACCCCCACCCATTCTGAACTGTAAATCAACAACCATAAATGCTGGTAGTGGTGTACACAAAATAGGAATCATAATCCCAGCACTTTGGGAGGCCAAGGCGATTGGATCACCTGACGTCAGGAGTTCAAGACCAGCCTGGACAACATGGTGAAGCCCCATCTCTACTAAAAATACAAAAATCCACTGGGCGTGCTGGCACATGCCTGTAATCCCAACTACTAGGGAGGTTGAGGTAGGAGAATCGCTTCCCGGGAGGCAGAAGTTGCAGTGAGCTGAGATCGCGCCACTGCACTCCAGCCTGGGCGACAGCAAGACTCTGTCTCAAAAAAAAAAAGGAATCAAACATCTAAGAAGCACATTCTTTGATCTATTTGTTCTCCTCCAAGGAGATTATACTAAGGAAATAAAGATAATCCTAAGGCTTAGTGAGCTTGATTTCAGTTTCGAGCTGGGGTAGGGATTTTTGTTCATTTGTCTTTTCCACGGACAGATCTTTTGCACCTTGAGCAGGGCACGAAATGCACAAGGCACTGAGGAAAAACTCGGCTAAATGAATGTGTAGTATCTTCTATTGCAGTTATGTAAAATGAGATAACTGCAAACACCTGTCTACCCCGTAGAGGCTTCTTCACTGAACAGTCTGTGCCACCAGAAAAACAGCCCTTATGGAAAAATACTTAATGCCTACGGGAAGTCTTCATGACCTAGAGTTAACGGAAAAGTGCAGGCTGGGCCGGGCGCGGTGGCTCACACCTGTAATCCCAACACTTGTGGGAAGCCAAGGCGGGCGGATCACTCGAACCTAGGAGTTCAAGACCAGCCTGGGTGAAACCCCGTCTCCTAAAAATACAAAAATTAGCTGGGTGTGATGGTGGGTGCCCATAGTCCCAGCTACTTGGGAGGCTGAGGTGGGAGGATCGCTTAATCGGGGGAGCTTGAAGCTGCAGTAAGCCATGATTGCACCACTGCACTCCAGCTTGTGTCTCAAAAAATAAAATAAATAAGAGAGTGCAGGCAGGACCCTGGGCACTCACCTCCAGGGAATGCACATGTGCAGCCACAGACCGGGCAAAGCATGTGACCTGGGCACATTTATTTATTTATTCCGGAACTACTTGTTGAGCATCCACTGTCTTGCCAGGCACTGGCCTAGGTTCTGGGCTGCAGTGTAAGGAGGCCTTGGCCTCTCAGAGCCTCATCTACACAGCATGCCGCCACCCCCAGCTCCTCAATCCAGAGTGACTACAGGGGGTTATACCTCATGTCCTCCTGGCTGTGTGGTGTCCAGGTGACAAACTCCTGCCCTCCAGGTTATGGATCAGCCCTGTTGTGATCAAAAGCAGGACTTACGGGGCAGTGTGGCGATGCGGCGACTCGGAGGCAGGCCGGCCCAGCTGCCAGGTGCACCTGCTCGGAGCATCGGGCCGGATCCACAGGGGCTCCTTGGCTTCCTTACCCTCTGGGGGCCCCTTCTCCAGGCTCCCCTTCGCCGAGTATGGCCCTGAGCGGTGGGGGCAACCTGTGGGCCCCACTTCCGCCTGGGGGGTCTCAGAAGGCATGCTGGGACCTGGCAAAGCAAGGAGAGAGGTGTCGGTTCAGGCTCAGATGCTGTGGGGTTCCAGCGAACACTGCTGACCCGGCCCCCTCTGGGAGGGGTGCTCCGTTCCCTCAGAGAAGCCCTGGAAGAACTACACAAAAACATAGGCACCAGCCCTGTGGGCAGCCGCTGGGCCATTTCTCTCCTATAGGCATATACCAAAAGCAACGGAAGCAGACAGTTGCTTGGGCCGTGTGCGGTGGCTCATGCCTCTCATCCCAGCACTTCGGGAGGCTGAGGCAGGAGGACCACTTGAATCCAGGAGGTCAAGACCAGCCTGGGCTCCAGCCCCGTCTCTATTTAAAAAATAAAACAACGACGACAACAAAACAGATGCTTGTACACCCATGCTCATTGCTGCACTATTCACAAGTCAAAAGGTGGAGGCAGCCCATGTATCCGCAGACGGATGGACTTAGGCTCATACACACACTAGAATATTACTCAGCCGTAAGAGAAACGAATTCTGGCACATGCTACAACACGGACGAACCTTCAGGACATTAGGCCAAGTGAAATAAGCCAGACACAAAAGGACAAATACTGTGTGATTCCACTTCCACGATGAGGCCCCTGGGACTCTTGAACGCCCCTCTATGTCTGGCAAATTCATAGAGATAGAAAGTAGAACAGAGGCTGCCAGGGGCTGAGGTCAGTGGGGAAGGGAGGGTGATTGTTTAATGGGTACAGAGGTTGTGTTGGGGATGATGAGAATGTTCTGGGTGGAGATAGTGACGGTGGTTGCATCACAGTTACAAATGGTTACAGTGATAAGTGTTACGTGTATTTTACCCAGGATTAAAAAAACACACAAGCACCTTGAAATAGATGAGACAAAAAAAAAAAAAAAAAAAAAAGGGAAGAAAGAAAAAAGCCAGGCGAGGTCCCATCTGCTGCCCTTCCTCTGGGGGGACAAGGAACCCACAATCACCTCCCACCTTGCCTTCTTCAGAGGCCCCAGGACTGGACTCAGCCCTCCTTCACCCTCCTTTGATTCTCCACACTCAACAGGAAGACTAAGTCCACAGCTGTCACTCACCGGACAGATGGTGCTGACAGTTCAGCACCGTTCAAACTCTGGAAGGAGATGTGACAACGGAATCTCTCGTGGGATCCTGGGATAGAAAAGGGGAGTGAGGAGAAAACTCTGCAAATCTGACTCAAGCGCGGACTTTGGTTCATGTCAACAATGGTTGTGTCATCGTGGAATTGGCTCATTAATTGTAACAAATAGGACAGGCGCGGTGGCTCACGCTGTAATCCCAGCACTTTGGGAGGCCAAGGCGGGCGGATCATGAGGTCAAGAGATCGAGACCATCCTGGCCAACATGGTGAAACCCCGTTTCTACTAAAAATACAAAAATTAGCCAAGCATGGTGGCACGCACCTGTAGTCCCAGCTACTCGGGAAGCTGAGGCAGGAGAATCGCTTGAACCCGGGAGGCAGAGGTCAGTGAGCCGAGATCGCGCCACTGCACTCCAGCCTGGCAACAGAGTGAGACTCTGTCTCAAAAAATAAAAATAAAAATAAAATAAAATAAATAAAGTAACAAATATACAACATCAGTTTAAGATCTTAATAACAGGGGAAACTGGGGGAACTCTATTTTCTCAATTTTTCTGTAAATCTAAAACTGCTCTTATTTATTTATTTATTTATTTTGAGACGGAGTTTCGCTCTTGTTGCCCAGGCTGGAGTGCAATGGCGCTATCGCGGCTCACGGCAACCTCTGCCTCCCGGGTTCAAGCAATTCTCCTGCCTCAGCCTCCCAAGTAGCCAGGATTACAGGCATGCAGCACCGCGCCCGGCTAATTTTGTATTTTTTTTTTTAGTAGAGACGGGGTTTCTCCATGTTGAGGCTGGTCTCGAACTCCTGACCTCAGGTGATCCGCCCGGCTCGGCCTCCCAAAGTGCTGGGATTACAGGCGTGAGCCACCGCGCCCGGCCAAACTGCTCTTTTTTAAATTTTCGAGACGGAGTCTCACTCTTGTTGCCCAGGCTGGAGAGCAGTGGTGCGATCTCGGCTCACTGCAACCTCCACCTCCCGGGTTCAAGCAGTTCTCCTGTCTCAGCCTCCTGAGTAGCTGGGGTTACAGACGCCTGCCACCACACCCGGCTAATTTTTGTATTTTTAGTAGAGACAGGATTTTGCCATGTTGGCCAGGCTGGTCTCGAATCCCAGTCCTCAAGTGGTCTACCTGCCTCGGCCTCCCAAAGTGCTAGGATTACAAGTGTGAGCCACCGCACCTGGCCACCATTTTTCTTTCTTTCTTTTTTTTTTTTTAAAGAGACATGATCTTGATACGTTGCCCAGGTTGGTCTCAAACTCCTGGGTTAACACAACCCTCCTCCGGCCGCAGGAGCAGTCCCCTGCGGGTCGCGGGAGTCACCTGCGGGAAGGGACTCTCCGTCTGGCACAGGCCCTGTCTGGCCTGGGGAGCGCACGCTCCGCCGCCGAATCCTCCAGAAAGCCGTGGACCCGAGGCCCCGGCAGACGCAGACGGCCCAGCACCTTGCTTTTGGCGCCTCGCCTCGCCTCGCCCTGGAGCCCTCTCCCGCAAGGTAAGGGACTGCCGGGAACGCAGATCGCAAGCCGTCGGGGCTCTATAGAACTCAGAGGCGCTCGGCGTAAAGCTCGCCAGGCGACCCAGACCCGAACCCGCGGGCTCCCCAAGGCGACAGCGCCGGACGGCCGGATGCATGTGCGTCCCGGGAAGGCGGGTTCAGCTGGCATCGCCCGGCCGGTTCCGTTCGCTCCTTAAACCACAAGACCCCCTTGGGGTCACGACGTTCCCGGGGCACCCTGCACGCGCGCGCCAGCGCTCCCGGAGGGGCCTAGGGAGAGCGGGAACCTCCTCCAAGTTTCCCGGTGGGAGATCCAGACCCTGCTGAGAGCCGGAAGCCGCCGGCCACCCGCCTCCGGAAGCGACACTTCGGTACAAAGCTGGGGACAAGTAAGCCCAGAAGATCCTCGGGAAGCCGAGTTTCGCGCGCCGCTCTCCCACCCCCCTCCGCCTCCCCCTTGCATCCTCCAGCTCGGCTGCCGTCTCGCCTGGGGCTCAGGGAAGTGAGGTCCCAGGAAAGCCTCCATCCCCCGAACGCCATCTGGGCAGAGCCCCGCGTCCCTCCCCCAGCGGGCACCCACCTCGCGTGCCGCCCGCGCAACAGCGCTTACCGCCACCCCACACGATCCGCCGAAAAGGGCGATTTGCAAACAGCCATTTCCCATCCACAATGCAGCGAAAACTCAATGCTGGGCACTGAAACGTGCATCTCCCCCGGATTCCCACCCCGCGTCCCCGCTCCACGCTCCGGGACTCGCCGCCAGTGGGGTCCACTCCGCCGGCGCGGGGGCTGGGTGGGAGCCCGGGGCACGGGCCAGCCCCCATCTTCTGGGCGGTCAAGACCGCAGGCGTGGGCGCCGGTGGGGCGGGGGTCTTGGGAGACCCTGTCTCGCCGCCTTTCGGTGCAGATGATGCAACTCTGGGCGGAGGCGCGGAGAGGGAAACCGGGACCCAATTGAGATCCTCCGTCCAGAGAGGGGAGCGAGTCTCGGTGGGGCCGGATCTCACCTGGACGGATACATGGGAAAGAGGGGCGAGCGGCTGCGGCGAGGCGGAGACGGCGACCCCGGGGTGGCGGCCTCGCGGGGACCCACGGCGAGGGGAGCAGGCGGGCGGTGATTGGCGGAGGGGTGGGGGCGGAGGCCGGCGACCGCCCCGCCCAACCCCTCCTCCACCCCACGCAGCCCGGGCCCCTCCCCCTCATCCCTTTCCCACCCCGCCGCAGCCTGGGACCCGCCGGCCTGCCCGACCCCCGCCCTCCCCGGGACCCCGGCATGCCCCCACCCCAGTCCGCCCGCCCCATTCCCACGCCCTGTTGATTCAACCGCAGACCCGAGTCGCCGTCCCCTCCCCCGCCTTCTTCTTCGCCTGCCCTCGCCCACCCCGGGTTCCACCCACCCCCACCCGCGGACCCCGGTGGTGCCCTCTACCTGGTGTTCCGGTGCTGTTTTACTTGGTTAACTTCTTGCCCTTCGGGAATTTAAGGAACCTTCACTGATGAGCTTAAAACGTGCGTCCTGGTGGGTGCGTGGGGCGCTGCGTGTCCTCGAGGACCGACCCCGAGGGCGTGTGTCGCGGGCCCGGGAGGGGGCGCTGCGCCGGGGCGGGACTCGATGGCCGCGCTCTGTGGCCGCCGGACGTCGTGCGCAGCGCCCCGCGTGACCGCGCCCAGCGCCGGGTCCGAACCCCGAGGCGAGGCGCAGAACAGTCGCCTTGCGCAGCTCCGGTGCGGCCCACGGCCAGGGGCTTCCGGGCGCTCGCGGGGACGGGGCCGACGCCGCGCAGGGTGGTAGCAGGGGCGCCCCGCGGTCCCGGAGGCTGCGGGCGGGGCCGTTTCCCAAACATCGTGCTCTGGACTTTCAGAGTGAACCTGATCCCCCCCGCCCTGTGGCTAAATGGGGGATCCCAGGCCCCTGAGTCTCCCCCGGGACCTGCAGCAAAAGACAGGCCGGTGCCCATCAGCTCTGGGCAGAGGAACGTGCTGCGCCTCCGCAGCGTCCCCAGCTCAGGTCAGAGCGATGCTCCGCAGCCTCCTCCGGCCCGCGCGGCTCCGCAGGGGTCTCTGCCACGTGGGGCTCACAGTGGGGGAGGGAGTGAGACGTGAATTAGAATTAAATGTCCACTAGCAAGAACTGACACGAAGAACAATAAAGCCGGCGACGTGGGGAGGGGACAGGGATGGAGTTACATCATGAAGGCTCTGGAAGGTGGCATTGGAGGCCGAGATCACGCCACTGTCCTCGAGCCTGTGCGACTGAGCAAGACTGTCTCAAAAAAAAAAAAAAAAAAAAAAATCCTGTCCAGCCTTTATAAGAAGAGAGACGTAAACACAGACACGCGGAGAGAAAACGGCCATGTGGAGATGGCGGCAGAGATGATACGTGCTGCCACCAGACGAGAAACGGCAGGGATGGCTGGCGGCCTCCACAGGGCTGGGAAAGGTGGGGAGGGCCTCCCCCAGAGCCTTCAGCCAGCCTGCGGGAGAGAAAGATGATAAACGGTGTTGTTTTTGTTGTTGTTGTTTGAGACAGAGTCTCTGTCACACAGGCTGGAGTGCAATGGCGAGATCTTGGCTCACTGCAGCCTCAGCCTCCCGGGTTCAAGCGATTCTCCTGCCTCAGCCACCCGAGTAGCTGGGATTACAAGCGTGCGCCACCATGCCAGGCTAATTTTTGTATTTTTAGTAGAGAGGGGGTTTCATCATGTTGACCAAGCTGGTCTCGAACTCCGAACATCAGGTGATCCATCCACCTCGACCTCCCAAAAGTGCTAGGATTACAGGAGTGAGCCACCTCGCCCAGCCCAATGTGTGTTGTTTTAAACCACTCAAGTTTGCAGTAATTTGTTACACAGCCCAAATACTTCTTAATTTTTTAAAAATTTTAACGTAATTTTAGATTAGAAAAGTGGCAAGAACCATACAGAATGTCATATTCCCTCATCCAGATTTTCCAAATGTTAATTTTTTTTGCTTCTATTATCAGAAACTCATTGTTATTTCAAATGTAAAGTTTTTACTACATTTGCTCCCTCTGTCTCTCTCTCTCTCTCTCCACATACACACACACACACACACACACACACACACGTGCACAGGTATGGTGTATGAATCTGTCTGTCACTCAGTCTCTCTGGTTTCTCTAACTTGTTTTGTATTGTTTTGTTTTGTTTCTTTTTGAGACAGAATCTTGCTCTGTCACCCACGCTGGAGTGCAGTGGTGTGATCTCGGCTCACTGCAACCTCCCCCTCCTGGGTTCAAGCGATTCTTCTGCCTCAGCCTCCCAGTAGCTGGGATTACAGGTGCCCACCACCACACCAGGCTATTTTTTGTATTTTTTTTTAAGTAGAGACGGGGTTTCACCATGTTGGACGGGCTGGTCTCGAACTCGTGACCTCAGGTGATCCACCTGCCTCGGCCTCCCAAAGTGCTGGGATTACAGGGGTAAGCCACTGCAGCCAGCCCACTCTCTAGTTTTAACACTTACTGAAGATTTTGTCTGAATTGATTTTTATTAAAATGGTTGCTGAGCTGTGGCTCACGCCTGTAATCCCAGCACTTTGGGAGGCTGAGGCGGGCGCATCACGAGGTCAAGAGATTGAGACCATCCTGGCCAACATGGTGAAACCTCGTCTCTACTAAAAATACAAAAATTAGCTGGGCATGGTGGTGCGTGCCTGTAATCCCAGCTACTCGGGAGTCTGAGGCAGGAGAATCACTTGAACCAGGGACTTGGAGGTTGCAGTGAGCTGAGATTGTGTCACTGCACTCCAGCCTGGCGACAGAGCAAGACTCCGTCTCAAAAAATATAAATAAATAAATAAATTAATTAATTAATTAAAATAAAATAAAATGGTTGCTGAATAGTGGTTTTTCTAAGCCCATCACTCCTCCATTTACCATTTGGCATTCCATTATCAGAGTTTTCCTTCCCCCTCATTTATTTATTCACTTAGTTATATCAGTGTGAGCCATAGGTCCTATTTTAAAACGAAAAAACTACACCTGATTACTGAAAGTGCACAAATGGCCAAGTGGGGTGGCTCACGCCTGTAATCCCAGCACTTTGGGAGGCCAAGGTGGGAGGACTACCTGAGGTCAGGAGTTTGAGATCAGCCTGGTCAACATAGCAAAACTCTGTCTCTAGTCTCCACTAAAAATACAAATATTGGCCGGCGCAATGGCCCACACCTGTAATCCCAGCACTTTGGGAAGCCAAGGCAGGTGGATCGCCTGAGGTCAGGAGATCGAGACCAGCCTGGCCAACATGGTGAAACCCCGTCTCTACTAAAAATACAAAAAAGAAAGAAAGAAAGAAAGAAAAAATACAGCTGGGTGTGGTGGCAGGCATCTGTAATCCCAGCTACTCGGGAGGCTGAAGCAGGAGAATCACCTGAACTTGGGAGGTGGAGGTTGCAGTGAGCTGAGATCACACCACTGCACTCCAGCCTGGGCAACAAGAGCGAAACTCCATCTCAAAAAAAAAAAAAAAAAAAAGAAAAAAGAAAAACACATCTCCCTGGCCCTCATCATTTTCTAGCCTCTGCCTCATTTCTGTGTCTGCCTGTTACATGAGAGGAGGCACTGCAGGAGCAGAGCCCCCGGGAGGGCCTGGCCGGCCACATTGTAATGGGAAGGAGCGCAGAGCCAGAGACGCAGGAATGCTGGTGTCCTGTGGACATGGTGGAAGAGCTTCCTTCTAATCACCTGTTTCCTCAAAGGAATAGGCCTGACAGCTGGTCAGCAGCAAGTGGACAGAGAGGCCGAGCTGATGGTTTTGTTGTTGTTACTTTTGTTCAGAGTATAACACGTATGAAGAAAGTGCACACGTCACGAGTGGACAGAGGATAAACCGCTACCCCACTGGGGTGCGAGCAGAGGGGAGAGGCCTGGGCCTGCACCATCCCCTGGTGGCCGGAAGGCTGGGCCCTCAGAACTGGAGGAGGTTGAAGGAGGAGGAGGAGGAAGAGGAAGGGAAGGAGGAGGAAGGGGAAGGGAAGGAGGAGGAAGAGGAAGGGAAGGAGGAGGGAGGAGAGGTGGGTAGCACTGAGGGCCCCTGCAAATTTCCATTCACTAATTTCCCAGGCCCCTGGCAGCACGGCTGTGCTTTCCTCTGGCTGTGGTGAGTGGCCCACGTGGCAGAGCAGGGGGAAGAGCGCTAGAGATGGTCGTGTGTGTTTACGAGATTCTCTCTCCCTGCCCAAGTCACGGCAGTGGCGGAAACTTACCCACCCTTTGGATTTGGGCTGAGCCCTGGTTTGCTTCACCCCTTGGGACACATAGCAGAAGGGAGTGTGCCTGTCTGCAGCTGAGACCTCAGGGACAGCGGCCCTGACCTCAACCTGCAGCCCGGGGCCCAGCCCTGCAGAGCCCGGCAGGGCAAGAACAAAATGCCCTTTGCTGGGAGCCACTGGGACTGGGGCTGTTTGCAGGCTGGGTTATGTGTGAGAGCGAAGTTTTGTCTGAGTGTGTTGGTGGGAGACGGCACAGAAGGGAGGCTGAGCTGCGTTTGTTTGCAGGGATCTGCGCTGGGCAGGGCGGGAAGGATGGGCAGCAGGCGGCAGGGACACTGAAAAGCTGGTGGGTCCATGGACAGGCAGCGTCACCGGAGAGAAAGAACTGCTGATGGAGAGTTCTAGAGTAAGGAGCTGGAGCATCTGAGGGGCTGAAGGGGCTGCTGCTATAGCAACAATGCCCTTTGGGTATGAGAGGCGGGGAGGATTTGGGTAGGACAGTGGCCAAGATCGTTCCGAGGGGAGGGTTCCGGAGCCCAGGCGTCCAGGAGGAGGTTGGATCTTTAATTTTTTTCAGTGGTGTTTTGGGATTTGGGGTCTCACACTTCTTTGGTTACATTTATTCCTTTTGACTTGAACGAGTCTGCTGGCCCAGGAATGCAGGCCGTCTGTGTCTCAGGTTGGCTACACGTCTTCCAGCAATGCTGTGTCATTTTCCAAGAGTAACGTGTGCACTCGCTCACTTTCACGCCATCTCTCCACTCTGCATTTGGGCAAGTAGAGTTCCTGCTCCCCGTTCTGCGTGTCTGCCCCACCCCCACACCCCCACATCCCACCTTCAGTTACTAATACTGTATCTTTTCTTTTTCTTTTTTTTTTTGAAACGGAGTCTCACCCTATCACCCAGGCCAGAGTGCTGTGGTGTGATATTGCCTCACTGCAACCTCCGCCTCCCGGGTTCAAGCGATTCTCCTGCCTCAGCCTCCCAAGTAGCTGGGATTATAGGCATGTGCCACCACGCCCAACTAATTTTGTATTTTTTAGTAGAGACGGGGTTTCTCCATGTTGGTCAGGCTGGTCTCGAATTCCCAACCTCAGGTGATCCACCCGCCTCAGCCTCCCGAAGTGCTGGGATTATAGGCGTGAGCCACCACACCCAGCCTGTATCTTTCATTTTTCTAGAGACAGAGTCTTGCTCTGTCTCCCAGGCTGGAGTGCAGTGGTGCATTCATGGTGCCCTGCAGCCTCGACCTCCTGGGCTCAAGTGATTCTCCTGCCTCAGCCTCCCAAGTAGCTGGGAGCACAGGTGTGAGCCACCACACCCGGCTATGGTTACTAATGCTATTGCTACTGACAATGACAACAACTGACTGTTATGCACTGACTGCGGATGTGCCAGGCCCTGCTCTGGGAACTTCACCTGTGTTACCTGACAGGATCTTCCTAACGCTGAAGGAGGGGCACCACCTGGCCATCCCTTTACAGAAGAGAAAGACAAGTGCGCAGGAACGGAGCAGAGCCGGGTAAGACCAGGTGGCGGGACTCCTGGGCCCACTCTTACCCATGGGACTTTGTGGTCCTCCCATAACGACAGTCAGTCCCAGTTTGAACCACGTGAAATTGCTGAAATGTAACCTTTTGACCCACAAAAAAATGGCAATTTCCTATGATTCAACTTTTTTTTTTTTTTTTTTGAGATGAGTCTCACTCTGTCGCCCAGGCTGGAGTGCAGTGGTGCAATCTTGGCTCACTGCAACCTCCGTCTCCCGGGTTCAAGCTATTCTCCTACCTCAGCCTCCCGAGTAGCTGGGATTACAGGTGCGTTCCACCGTGCCTGGCTAATTTTTATATTTTTAGTAGAGATGGGGTTTCGCCATGTTGGCCAGGCTGGTCTTTTTTTTTTTGGAGACGGAGTCTTGCTGTTACCCAGGCTGGAGTGCAGGGGCGTGATCTCGGCTCACTGCAAGCTCCACCTCCCAGGTTCACGCCATTCTCCTGCCTCAGCCTCCCGAATAGCTGGGACTACAGGCACCCGCCACCACACCCAGCTAATTTTTTGTATGTTTAATAGAGACGGGGTTTCACTGTGTTAGCCAGGATGGTCTTGATCTCCTGACCTCGTGATCCGCCCGCCTTGGCCTCCCAAAGTGCTGGGATTACAGGCATGAGCCATCGCGCCCGGCCTACCAGGCTGGTCTTGAACTCCTGACCTCAGGTGATCCACCCACCTCAGCCTCCCAAAGTGCTAGGATTATAGGTGTGAGCCGTCGTGCCCAGCTGATTCAACTTACTTTTATTTTTTTTTGAGATGCAATCTCACTCTGTCACCCGGGCTGGAGTGCAGTGGTGCCCACATCACCAAACACTGCCACTAACCCATCTAAAATTATCATCTGCCCACATCGCCAAACGCTGCCACTAACCCATCTAAAATTTCTGCCCACCACCCACATCGCCAAACGCTGCCACCAACCCGTCTAAAATTATCTGCCCACTACTATAATATACAAACCTATTTTTTTCTAAGAGACAAGGTCTCACTGTGTTGCCCAGGCTGGAGTGCAGTGGCATGATCATAGCTCACTTCAGCCTCCCAGGTCAATCGACAGCATCACCTTTTTGAACTTCATCACATGCAAATAGGCGTTCATGAGATACACTGGCCAAGTAGCATGTCCTGCCAATCTTCACTGGGTGTGTAGTTAGGGCCTAGCCACTCCCCTACTCCACCAGCGGGATCTGTCACTGAGCCCCCACGAGGAGCAGAGCAGGGCAGGAGAGCCTGGGTGACTCCCACCCAGAGCCGGGAGGTTTTTGAGGATGAGGTATGTGGACACCTGGGCATGGTTTGGGATGGCCTCGCTTGGAATGTTTTGGTCTTAGGAATGAAATGCTCAGCCCCCAGCACTGACTTGTGGCAGGAGCCCCACATTGGTCAGCTGGCTGTCACCACAGTCACACCACCAGCACGCGCCACCCGAGTAGCCTTGGGGAAAGTAACACCAGAGTGTCTAAAGACTAAAGGAGGATCTGCACCACAGGCTTCTGGTGTCTCCCACAGACACTGGCATAAGGAAACACAGACACAGACTACCGGCCCTCAGTGTGCCACGCAAGCATCCACGCTCCCTCCCACGCGCCTCCCAGGAAGGCATTGGGTTCTTGACACAAACTCGCAGGAACGAGAAGGTAACATGAGTCGGGCCCACCCACTGTGTCTCATCACAGGATCAGCCTTCTTCCCAACATCAGTGCAGTCTACAGTGTGTCTACTGATTACAGCTAAGCACTTCTTCACTAACCAGTTACAAAAGAAACCCCAAAAGGCTTTCCATGACAGCCTCGAGAAACTCTGGATTATTTAACATGTAGATCTCACCTGGTATGTGTTTTATTTCATGCCCTAAGATAAAAAATACCATTTCATTTATACTCAAAGTGGCAGATGGATATTAATCTTTACCTCCAAGATGACTAGCAGATTTACAAAGAAAAAGAAATTTAAAGAACTTCCACAAGAAATGTTACACCAAGAATACTGTTATCACTACAAATTTTATTCAGAAACCCATCTTTGTATGTTTTTTTTTTTGTTGTTTTTTAAAAAAAATTCCCCTTATGAACTGGTTTGGTCAATCAACTACAACACTTTCTAGCAGACATAAGGTAAAAATGGCATGGCTCAGAATCGCCCAGATCTTTCACGATCTCTCGACCGCCTCCTGTCACGCTCCCGTCCGCCGCCGCCTCCACCACCGCCACCGCCACCGCCACGACCACGGTCTCTAGACCGAGAACGACGCTCCCGGGATCGGGATCTTGATCTATGCCTGCAACCAAGGAAAAGAAACAAAACCGTGCCATCCAAACCAGAGTGTGCAGCACAGAACCACACCCACACTCTGCAACACCGAGCAGCTCCTCAAGCCAACGGCACTAATAAACACACTACAGAGACTACACTCCGTGACTGAGAGGCACCCTGATTTCAGGTGTTAAAAGCTTCAGGAGAAAAAAATGTGCAGCTTAGAAGTGACAGGTGTAATACCTTCCATCTTCTGTCTTCTTCTAGAACCAACTCAAACTATCACAGGAGATCATAATGAAAATGAGCTGGACACACACCATCTTCAACCCTCACTGACCCCACGCTTCAGGCGCTCATAGCTACTGTGTCCATCAGGCCGGTTTTTGGGCTGGGGAGAGCAGGCCTGTTTTTCTTTTATGCTTCTTGAATGCTGACAATAAAACAATCACCACCCATCGATTTCCTAGTCCATGTTTAACAGAAGAGGGATGAGAACCTGTCCCGACTCAGAACTCAAATCAGTTCGATTCTGATATCTTGATTTTCTCTGCTCTGTGACCTGACTGTCGGGCATTTAAATGTAGGATCAGAGAGATGTGACTGCTGGGCCTGATTCTGCCAGTGTCCCGAAGGGAGGATGCCACCGATCCCAAGACATAATGAAATGCCCTAAAACCAACAAACAAAACCAAAGACCCCAGTGGACATGTGAAATATGTAAAGCAAAAAGCTTGTCCAACCTGCGGCCCAACACAAATTCATCAACTTGCTTAAAACATGAGATTTTTTTTTGCAATTAAAAAAAAAGTTATCAGCTATCATTAGTGTATTTCATGTGTGGCCCAAGACAATTCTTCTTCCAATGTGTCCCAGGGAAGCCATCCCTGATCTAAAGGAGGTTACAACGTCTATTCTTCTTCTTCTTCATAGTATCTGGGGGAATAAACTGCACGCCCACTTTCTCCACAAGCTTCACGTCCGCGGCTGCCCAGCTAACCGCCCTCTTGCTTGATTACTAAGATCTGATCTCTACTTGAGAAGTTGGATAATGAAGTTACCTGTGTGCAGGTGAATATTCTTCTCCAAAGAGGACATTTGGATATTTAAAAATATGTACTATGTTCTAAGCACTGCCTTTTAAAAAACAGAAATGACACCTATGCCCCCAATTTTTTTTTTTTGGAAGGGGGGGCGGTTGTGAGGGGAGAAAGAAGCCACTTAGCTTAACAACGCGCACAGGAATACTCACTTCTTGCGACGGCGCCCATACAGCTCCCGCCGCAGCTCTCTGGAAATGGGCTTCAAATGCATGAAGTTGCAGAAGCCGCCTCGTGTGCATTCTCTGTGGGTGGGTTGGAAGGAGACACTTACTACCTCGTGTGCACACGGCCCCGGACTGTGCTCAGCCACGTCACTGGCCGCTCCTCACTCACCCCATCTCATACTGACGGCAGCAGGCTTCTCTGAAGTCCGTCACGGGTGACAGCTCGGCGTGGATCGGCTGTCCATTAAACCAACGGTTATTCAAGTCAATCACAGCCTTTTCCGCATCTTCCTCACGGCGAAACTGAAAAGACAAAAACAAAAGTGCTTGCCATCCACGCTTTAGTAACACTTTCTGAATCACCAATCCAAGTATGTATCAGAGAGAGATATACACACTCAAGTATAGTAAGGTGAAATAGCATTACAGGATAATTGAAAAATCCTTTATTTTCAATGAGATTAACTTCAAGATAGTCCAAGATTTTGCCAAATGTTGCTTTCATTTTCAAATTCAACTGGTTAAGGGAGCAAATATGGCTGTGTAGGCAAATAAAGTTTTATTCACTAAAAAAGAAAAAGAAACCAAACATGTGAGTAAACCTAACTTTTCCTTAGTCCAAACAGCTTCTAACCAACAGGTACTAAATATTCTACACTGAAATAACAATGACCGCGGTGTACGGTCTGTCCTTCAGTTCTGCTGGCTGGGCGCATGTGCAGGCTGGCCACCGCCACATACGACGCAGCCGGTAGGTGCCGAGCCAGTGCACCCGAGCCCGGCTGTGCGCCTGAGCATCCAGGATCTCAAGGTGCACAGCGGCAGGCACTCCATCCTCGCCTGTCGGCCTTGGCCCCGGCACACTAAGCGGCTGCACCACTGTCTCGCTCTCGCCTGTCGGCCTTGGCCCCGGCACACAAAGTGGCCACGCCGCCGTCTCGCCCTGGCTCCTACCTTGACGTACACGTTCCCCACCAGGTGGTCTCCCAGGTTGTCACAGACGTTCATCTCCTCTACTTCCCCATACTTCTCCTCCATTTCTGTAAAAACCTCCTGAAGGGAGATCACAGTGGTTTAAGACTGTTATACATTACAAAGTGTCATTAGATATAACTCATGTATGTTTATTAGCAGAGAAACATTTTAAATCCTTCCAAACAGATACAGATCAACAGGTCTATTAGTTACAGGTCAATTCTCTCACCTCAAAAAATTCATCATAGTGTTCCTGCATCTCAACATCGCTCACGGCACCTGGAAACAACAGAAATCTTGCTGGTTAGAACGTGTTAACTGAGTGAACTCTTGTGCTTAAACTCAAACTGCTACAGTAACACACACGAGATTATCTAGAGAAAAGCCTGTCAGAGCTGCACTCTGCAGGAGCACTCAGGAGACTGAGCCACATGGCTACTTGTGAATGGTGTCAAGTGTGGTGCGATTTTAAATGCCCCCATGACAGTCTCGATTCTGGCTACTAAGGTGTTAAAATCACAACCAGCTTTAATCAGCATCAAAAGGGCCACATTTTCAGAAACTGTGAGGAAAAAGTTGACTCTCAAACTACGAATTTTTTTTTTTACACCCACAAGATGCAGTCTTGCTCTGTCGCCCAGGCTGAAGTGCAGTGGCACCATCTCAGCTCACTGCAACCTCCACCTCCGGGGTTCAAGCGATTCTCCTGTCTCAGCCTCCAGAGTTGCTGGGACTACAGGCGCCCGCCACCAGGCCCGGCTAATTTTTTTTTTCTTTTAATTTTTAGTACAGACAGGGTTTCACCATGTTGGCAGGCTGGTCTTGAACTCCTGACCTCAAGTGATCTGCCTGCCTTGGCCTCCCAAAGTGCTGCGGTTACAGGCGTGAGACACCGCGCCTGGGCTCAAACTAAGAAATATTAAAATTTTCTTCCTTTTAAGATTTAGAGTAAAGGGCAAGTAAGCACACTGATGTCTTCCCCTCTTCTATAAGTTTAAAATGAAACCTGAAAGCAGGGTCAACAATTAAAACCTGATGTTCCTAACTAGTCTTTTACGGACTGCCAGCCATGGTATGCTCTCATATTCTTCTGATGTGATTAAAATCCAAGCAACCATGAAGATTCAGTAGGACAGTTCCCATGCAACGTTACAGTATTGTGGACGCCCTCAAATAAAGGGAATGGTACAATGTTTTGCTGATGAAAGCATTCTTTTTTTTCTTTTTTGAGACGGAGTCTCACTCTGTCGCCTAGGCTGGAGTGCAGTGGCGCGATCTCGGCTCACTGCAACCTCCGCTTCCTGGGTTCATGCGATTCTCTGCCTCAGCCTCCCGAGCAGCTGGGACTACAGGCGCCCACAACCACGCCCGGCTAATTTTTGTATTTTTAAGAGATGGGGTTTCACCATCTTGGCCAGACTAGTCTTGAACTCCTGACCTCGTGATCCACCTGCCTCGGCCTCCCAAAGTGCTGCGATTACAGACGTGAGCCACCGTGCCCGGCGCAAGCATTCTTAAGTTTTATATTCCCAAACTATTTTCATCAGTTTATTCTTCATAATTCACATGTATTAGGTAAAATCATGTCTGTTGCGTGGGAGATTTGGCAAATTTACACTCTATCCCCATCATCATTCTATCAAACTTAATTTTTTTTTTCTTTTGAGATGGAGTCTCTGTCCACTCCAGGCTGGAGAGCAGTGGCGCGATCTTGGCTCACTGCAACCTCCACTTCCTAGGTTCAAGCAATTCTCCTTCCTCAGCCTCCCAAGTAGGTGGGACTACAGGCGCGCACCACCATGCCTGGCTAATTTTTGTATTTTTAGTAGAGATGGGGTTTCACCATGTTGGCCAGGCTGGTCTCAAACTCCTGACCTCACGTGATCTGCTCACCTCAGCCTCCCAAAGTGCTGAGATTACAGGCATGAGCCACTGCGCCCGGCCCACTCTATCAAATTCTAGAGTTCTCTAAACCTGAGAAATCACAGAGCTGGTATATCAACAAACATGTTCAAATCAGCTAGATTAGGGGCTGGCAAAACCCTGACTGGTTTCCAGATTGGGCCGGCTGCCTTAGCCTGTGCACCCAACGTGGGCATCTGACTGCTGGCACACGGGTCTTTGAGCTTGCTCGAAACTCTCTTTATCTTTTTTTTTTTTTTTTTTGAGACGGAGTCTCACTGTCTCCAGGCTGGAGTGCAGTGGAGTGATCTTGGCTAATTTTTGCAGTTTTAGTAGAGACGGGGTTTCACCATGTTGGCCAGGATGGTCTCAATCTCTCAACCTCGTGATCCACTTGCCTCAGCTTCCCAAAGTGCTGGGATTACAGGCGTGAGCCACCGTGCCCGGCCCCCATTTTATCTTTAAAGATAAAAAATAACGTCTTATTTTCTAATTCTGAGAATGATTTAAGTTCACTTTCTAACCTATCTGGGGCTGTTTTAGTTATTTTTGAACTTCCAGGAATCTGCTTTCAAACCCAAATTTTATTAAGTGTAACTACTTGGACAGCCTGCCAATCATATCACAGGATATCCCAATTGAAAAGCTATTGGGAATGTACCTTCCTCCCCGAGTAGAAATCATGTTATAAACGGCCAAAGAAGCCTATGCCAAAGGGCAGATTTTAGTATTTCAAATTCACTTCCTTCCCACATCAGAAGAATGTGAAGAGGAGAAAAATATTCACATGTTCAAAGTTTCAGCAGCTTTGAGAAATGGTTTTGGGGTGATTATTTTAAATTATTGGCTATATTTATTCTGCTTAAAATGTTTCAATCAAAAGTGACTTGAAAGGCAGAGAATTGCATTAAGATGCAATTAAAAACTTATTTATGACTCAGCCTATGTTAAATACAACTGGGAAAATAAAGCAGTTTTCTTACAGAAATATCATTCTTAAATTGGGATTGATAGTTAACTTTAACCCACGCATTTGAAGCTTATTTTTCTACATACTAAAGGGTATGTTAAAAAGAGCCAGTAATTTTAGGTAATTGATTTCTTCCTAAAATGATGAATTAATTTCATCTAATTTGTACAATCTGGACCCCAGAATTGGAATATAACATAATTGCTAAACTTTTAGTTTGTAGCATATGCAAAACAAAAGTGCTGTGAACTGCAAATAAAGACACAATGAAAACTAATACAACATTCTATTGTCAGTCAATAAAGCATATACAGTCCCCAAATAAACGATCAGGGCAAAGAATTAATTACTGTTACTCAGTCATGTACTTCCATTCACTTTTATCCCAGGGCAGGGTTGTTAACAAAAATTATTTAATAAGTGCATATAGAAACATTTCCCTCCGCCTATTGATCTTATTTCCTTAAAAAACAAAAGAAAACAAACAAACAAACAAAAAAACAGGTATTTTAAACCAAGGGTTACCAAGTAAATCCTGCTACCATCCGACTCAGGGAAAGAAACCTCTACTATCAGGTCAGTATTAGCACTGAAAAGCATTTAGTGTCTTGGCAGGAAAAGTTGACAAGAAAATCTCATCCACACACAGAAATGCGCACCACTGTGTGCGAGGAAGCACAATCCCCAGGCCTCCCGGTGCGGGGCCAGCTCGAGAGGAGAATGCCCCCTGGGATCATCTACCCCATGTCGGTCACCCCATTAACTGAGGGGCTCTGGTTCAAGGGTGTACACAACTTAGGCTTGTGGATATCCAAGGGCACCTCAATTTTTACTGCTTTAAAACAGAATGGTGAATGGGAAGTGCCTATCTTTGGTTTGGACTTTTTAACAAGAGTCCAGGTGTTCATTTTAATTTATGCATAAATGACTAAATTCCAATGATTCTATAGTTGGATGGCTGTAAAAATCAAATTTTAGTTTTCTGAACTTTCCAATCATACTCATCTACGATATTTCCTTCTCTAAAAATTATCATTAAGTAAATATTCACAACCCAAATTTAGTATTTCCCAGTACAGGAAGAAATTGGCAGCATCTACTGAATGCCCAGTTTCGATCTATTTCTAAATGGAGCAAACCAATTCCATCTCCTAGAGCTGGAGACTGTATCCAGGCAGTGTGTGGACAGAACGGACAATCTTTTCTGCCAAGGGCCTATTTGAGTGGAGCACCCCCACACGGGTTAGACGGGTCGGCACGGGGCTGGTGGGTGAGGAACTCAGGGGTCAGTGCAAGCTGCAGACCCTCATTTGGGGAACGCTCTCAGAAAAATGCTCTCACAACTACAGGGTGCACTCCAAAATGGAGTTCAAGGAAAAAAGGCTAATGAGAAATAAAATCTGAAAAAATAACTTAAAAAGTTTGCTTTTTAAAATTCCAGAAAGTGAGAGAAACATTCAAATATTGTTGCTCTAAGAGGGAAGAATATGACTCGACATTTAATTCCAGTACATTCCCTCCAGGATGACGGCCAACGTAAAGGAAGAAGGGGCAGCAGCAGCTCCAGACTGGTTTTTTTTTTTTTTTTTTTTTTTGAGACGGAGTCTCACTCTGTCGCCCAGGCTGGAGTGCAGCGGCACGATCTCGGTTCACTGCAACCTCCACCTCCCGGGTTCAAGCGATTCTCTGCCTCAGCCTCCCTAGAAGCTGGGATTACAGGCATCTGCCACCACGCCCAGCTAATTTTGGTATTTTTAGTAGAGATGGGGTTTCACCATGTTGGCCAGATTGGTCTTGAACTCCTGACCTCATGATCCACCCGCCTCGGCCTCCCAAAGTGCTGGGATTACAGGCGTGAGCCACCGCGCCCGGCCCAGCTCCAGACTGTTTTAAAGGGCACCCTTTCCAGTTACTTTTTCCCTTTTTAACACACGGTGGGAGCTCAAATCTCCAACAGAGGTTTCCGTGGGGTCAGTGGGACGAAAGCTCCTTGCCACCTCTAGTGAAACGCGGTCCTTGACACTAGCACGGCAGACCAGATGGAGTGGACACTGAGCTCTGACACGCAAGCCCAGGGAACCGGGGAAGGAACTTGTATGAACTTACAGCGCAAACCGTCAGCAGACTGGGAAGAGTTTTGAGGGTTACGGTAAATGTTCAAGAGGGCAATGGTCTGAAATACAAAACGCAACAACTTTATATTATGGAAAATTAAAGGTAAACACTTAACCGGCTGCCTCTGGCAAGTGCTTCAGTTGAGATTCAGTGCTGAAAAGAGAGCAAGTTATTTTCTGGAGAAGCAGAGGCGTTTTCTCAGTTGGCGGCTGCCTTGAATCCCTAACACTGCGGTGTAACGGAGGTCTCATGATATGCCCATCTTGTACTTCTGCTTACAGAACGTGAAAACTCTCCTTTTCAAAATTCCAATTCAGGTAAAAGCACAAATAGTTTCCAGGCTAGCACCAAAATGTTCTTAGATGTGGCAGAAAATTTTTAATGAACTCGGAAAGAATAATGCTTACATAAACTGATGGAAAAAATTACTGTATTAGAGAAATACAATTGTTACATATCATGAAATCTCCACTTCCTGGAGGAAAAATTATAATGGTGAAATAAAACCCACACTTACTGGGCAACTTACCTTATCGATTCCTTAATATTCCTAAGAGTTTTAATTTTACACAAAGAACTTAATAAAGGCCAGGGGTTCAGTCACTGTAAAGACCAATGAACGGCTCAAAATGTTGAAATCCGTTTCACATGGACGGACCTGCTCTCATGACAAATGTCAATCAATGGAGGTGGCCGGGCCAGTGACCCTCCCTAGAAGGGAAAAGCCTCCTGAACGTGGCCAAGTATCAAGTTCTTGCTGTGTGCGCCAAGGAGTTCCAGCACCTTGTCCTGTTTGCAACAGCTCTATGTCAGCAGCTCAGAAGCCAACATTATTTGTCTCAATTAAGAGTGGGCTCTTTAACACCATTGTTTTAAAAAAATTTCTCCAACTGTGGGACTTACAGTGTGAGCCGTCAGCCGTCTGTGCACTGTTTTGGGGATTACGATAGATGTTTTGAATCAAGATGGTCTGCGGGGAAAAAAAAATAAAAAGGGGAATTCTACTGGCTGCTGTGCATATATTAGACAATTGCAAAGAGACAATTTGTTTGCAAATGGCTAAACGTTTGTTTTTTTCCCGCAAGTCAGACATTTGTCTTCTGAAGAGTACACCAAAACCATCATATTATGAAAACAGAGTTTGAGCAGTGACTTGGGTCAAGTCAGCCAGCAACCAAGAAGAAACTGTATTGTTTTGAGTAGTCCCACGTTTTCAATGTTAAAGTGTTTTAATGCAAGATAAATAGTAGAATACTAACATTTTCTTGTACTTCAAGCTAGCAGACACCAAGATGTGGAAAAATTCATGTTATAATCATATTCCTCACACAAGATAATTTTTCAAAACCAAATGTGTAACTCAGCTGTCTGCAGTACTTCAAGTTCTCTGGTCTCCTAGCAAAACAGGCACACCAAACAGGTTTGTCAACTGTCATGGACACCCGGCTCTGATTTACACTTTCTTGGTGGGATCTCTGTTTACATAATACAATAGCTTAAAACATTTGCTCTTTTCCGATCCTTCTTTTAAGGAAAAAAAATCCTTTTAGCCCTTGTGCTTTAAACTGGATCAGGCAGACTTGAAACCTTACACTGTACCGTTCTTCTTAAAATCAAGTTGTCTGAAAAAACAAACCATGTTTAAGTTAGTAGGCTAATATATTACATGAATCTTAATGTCCATATCACTGTAAGCAGCTTATAAAGAAACCCACCCTGAATTATGCTAGAGATTTACAAGCTAAAGCAATCACTCACATGATTTAGAAAAATAAATGTTTAGTCTTAACAATATCCATGTGAAGCAGTTTTGTAAATGGTCGTTTTACAAAACCAGCCAGCTCCATTTCTAGCTCTGTTTAAAGGGGAGTGGTTGTATGAAGAGTCCCTCAGTCAAAGGTGTGCAGCTGGGAAGCGCACCTAAGAGGGAGGTCTGACAAACTGTCCACACTGAACCACTCAGACCTGTATCAGGGCCCCGTCTCTTCCATAAGCCGTCAAGTACTGCCCTGAGTCAACTGAACTCAGGCCTGGGAGGCTTCCCAAAGCTGACTTGACTCAACTTTGAACTGAAATGACCGTAGCATGACAACCCTGATGAAAAGCTAAACTGAGCCCAATTATTCAACAGTAAAATTCCGTTGGTCTCACTCAGGTATTCTGGCAGTGGCTATTTAATGAAGGAAGCTTAACGTAAAGAGGCAATGCAGTCTAATGGGAAAGCCAAGGGTGGCTAGGATTGCCTAAAACCAACCAAAACAAACCCACACATCAAACTAGGATGCTTAAGCTGACACATACTACTGACCCCATCGAGCTCCAATGGGCTCTCCCCAGCACTGATCCGGAGTGCCTAAATTAACTTCACATTTCACATTCTCAGGTAATCTATGATCCAGAAAAACATGAAGAAAGTGCCTCCGGCCAGATTAAAGAAAACTTTTAGAATAGGGAACAGTTGATTTCTCTCAGCCCAACACTTGGGACACCCCCAAAATCAAAGAACTGGGTGGTCACTTAAGATGCTTGGTTATAGCACAATCCATGGCCACTGGTTTAGTTAGGGGAGACTCGGTTCATAAATCAAAACATTAAAGAAAAACAATTACAATACACAGAAAATTTAAAGCTAGTTCTCCAAGATTTTGAAATTTGTAAAAAGAAACACATGTTCAGAGCTATCAAAAGACAGACTGCTATTATACTAACCACTTGGTAATTAGCATAATGGAGGGAAAAGCCATCATCCTCTTCCCTTCTAAAAACACTGTGTGCTGTGGGGTTGTCCATGGGCTTCAACCGGAAAAAACCCATGTTTCCTTCTCCCAGCTCACTTATACCAAGTGGTAGATTTTCTTAAATGCTTACAGGAAAATGTATAGACAGATGTGAGCTCAAAGGCAGAGCCTGGCAGCTCCCAGGGGCATAATGGCTACTCAACAGCTCAGAGGCTGCACATTTAGACTTCAAGGATGGGTTGGAAGGAGTTCCCCAGCCCTCCATCTGGAAAGACTTGGGCACAGATTTTCAAATTTCAAATGTTCTCATCAACTTGGGCACAAGTTTTCTGCTCCGATTAGAGGTGCCTTCTCCCTTTAATCCATAAGTGGTACAAACCTTTGCCTTTTCTTCAATTAAGCAAAAATAAAACTATCAAAAATCACAACTTTTGATTGAACTGAACTCAGAGTGGATCTAAGCCCAAGATAATGGGCACTCCTCAATTATCCACAGACCCGCTATGAGCAATTTACGGCCCATTTTCTACCTTTCAGCTTAATTTTTCATGTTTCCATGACGTGATGCAACTCGCTGTTTCCTCAACTAGGGATGTGAAAGTGAGGACGCAGCCAGAGAAGCTCCAGCAGCATGATGGGCCTGGTGACAACCATGCTAGCTTGTAAGGTGGCTCCATCACCTCTACTGTCTGGAGACAGCAAAGAGCAGAAAGCCCACTCCGTGTCCACTGGTGCCTGGAAGAGGCTAAGCCAAGGCTGGCACGGCCACCCACTCTGGACTCATGTCTATCAGAGAGGGTAGGGAAGATGGCAGGGCAGCAAATATCAGGCACAGCCAACACACAAACATCAAAAACTGATTTTTAAAGTTTCTCTAATGATAAAAACAAGGAGTGGTGGTCTCAGACCTTCCACTGGAAGTGGTTCACCTGCCTCACTCTTATTTAAATAAAAGAACACACTTATGAACACAAATGGAAAATACAACTACTAGAGAAAAAATGACTTGCTTAATATGTAGAAATTAACTGTCTTTGAAAAGAATGTGAAGTTTTTATAATTTACATGGAAAAAAAAAAAGGCAAACAAACCTGGCTAAACGTCGGTTTATTGTGCAACCGAGAGCACCTGTCTCCATGACGACATGCTCCAATTTTGAAATAAAATGAACAGTTGACTCTGTAAGGGAAAATGAGAGCTGATTATTTTGCTGAGAAGATATCAAACACATGGAAATATGTCAGCAGCATGACATACACTATCAAATTACTTTTAACCTCACAGAAACATGACACAGGCTTTTTTCCGTGGTATTAAGCACCTCCTCTTGCTGTATTTTAGGACAACGTAACTTCAACTTCCCTTTCTTCAAACACACTACTTGTTCAGCAAAGACGGTTCTAACTCTAATCTGCCTCCTCCTCATTCAAACCCCCTCCACTTTCCTAACTGCACAGATGTTCTGTTTTTTTCTTAAATGGAGTATTACACTAGTCTAAAACTAAATGTAACTTAAACAGTATCTGTTCTCCAGTTCTCCACATTGAAGTTCTCTCTTGAAAACACCGGTGTGGTGAGGGTTAAGATCCCAACTCTGCTACCAGCTGCTTGGGCAAGTCACCCTAGCTCTCAGATGTCATCTGTAAATGATGACAATGCCAATGTGGCACTGTTCTGAGAGTCAGACAGAACGTATGTGTGCTTCACATATGGTGCTCACGAAGTGCTATCATTATCTAAGGAAAACAGAAAACGAAGTTCAGAGTCTCTCTAAACCCATGACACCAGACCAACAGGGAGTTTCAAAAAATAGGTCCTAAGTAAATCAGTTCTCCTGGTCTCAATACACTGAAAACAAACTATTAGGGGACTGACCAAACCCACCTTAGGAACCACCTTACGTCACCTTCTGTCTCTACTGCAAAACCCTCCCTTAATACTGTTCAAATACGCTGACAATCCAGATCCATATCCAATGGAACCAGCAATCATGCCTGTGTGCCAGCAATGTCAGGGAGGGAAGCTGATCTCTGATGAATTAGGACATCTTACTAGACAGACTCTATTCAAAATTCAATTTTTTTTTTTTTTACCAAGTGCCATTATGTTTTAAACAGTCAATCCAGAGTTAAGATTGAAGGGCCTCAACCTCAGTGAAATTTGATGGACATGAAGACTGACTAGCCACTGATTTATTATGAGGTAGCAATAAAGATGGGAAAGTCCGAATTTATCAGGAGAGGAAAGTGATTATATATATTTGCAAACTTATAGGTCTTGAGATTATTTAACTTGATTAGACAATAGCATATCTTTAGGAAGTCTTCTAAAAATAAAGAAAGCTTATTTAAAAACTACCTCAGAATGGGCAAGCCCTGGGCCTCAACAATTAATATTCAATTATTCCATACAATTAAACCACAGACAAGCTATTAGGAGATCCCTGAATCTAGAAAACATCTATAACTTCAAACATATAATAAGCTGAATATTTTTTAATTGGTAGAGATCTATATTTTATTCTTAGCTTAAATAACAATTAAAACAAAGTTAATATGAACCATCAGCTTCATTTTTTAGGAGTTGATCCTGTTTCCTGGAAGCTAAAACCCCACGTCTCCCTGAAAAGAAAACACAAGTAACCTAGATTAAATAATCAACTTTTCTGAATTAAAACCATGACCTTTATAGTATAGCCCAATAGACTAAACTGTGGTTGCTTATAGCAGAAATATAGGGAGATAGACTTTTACAAGACAGAAATCATGCCACATGCAAATATGAAAAGGCGAAATTAATGATGCCCCGATCCTACAAGTGTTAGTTCTTCACCCTAAACTCAGAAGAGCCTCTTGTTCCAGTAGAGCTGGTCTATTCATTCGCCAAGATCATACCGTGAGTTCCTTAGGGATAATATCCAAATTTTACCCATGTTTAAGTCTCCAGAAACTGACCTATAGTTGACCCACACTAAATGTTTCTGGAGTGACTATAACTGGTAGATTTTGGCTTAAAATTTTGCTAGAAATATAGCCTCCTCATCCAAACAACACAGGAGATTCTACCATGTGTGAAGAGGACATTTTACAAAATAGACTCCATCCTGGAAAAGAGAAACATTTTAAACAGCGTTTGAAAAAAGTGGCATTAAAAACATCTGTGACAAATTTAGGGGTTTATCACTGAAAACATAAAGTCATGTTAACTTTGTATGGCACTGAAGAATGCCAAGATAACTAAAGAGTAGATTAAGCCAGATGCTGAGTCTTTAGGTTTTCAAAGTAAGAATTATCCTTCAAACGTCTGAAAACATTCCATTTAGTCAAAACTACAGCCAACTCAATGGAAATTAGTACGTGCCAAGGTGGCAATTAAAGCTGAAATTAAATGTTTTGCTTTTAACCTAACGATTGATTAGGGAAGGCATGCAACCTTAAGGAAAAAATTAAAACATCTTTTTCCTTATATCAGAATTGTGTCTTCAAGAACAGTCACCGACTTACAAGTTTTCAACTTAGATGATGGGTTTATCGGGGTATTAAAGGCATTTTCGATTCATGATGGGTTTATCGGAACGCAATCCCATCGTAAATCGAGGAGCACCTGTATTTTAAGAGCGGATCACGTCTCTTGTGGTTAGATAGTTAATCCAGTAGTCTCCACCATACTTTTCCTTGTCATATCTCCTTATTGCCGGCCCAGTGGTCGCTTAAACAGGCAAGAGGCTGGCTAAGTGGATAAAACACCAACGCTCAGGACCCTAAGTTAGATAAGCGACTGAATACTGGCGAGGCTGATACCAGAGCTTGCTCGACAGGACATTCACAGCTGAAAGTTGGAGCAAACGTGTCCACATCGAAAAGGCCCGGATGCTCCAGGCAACTTTCAGCGCGGCTCGAGACGGCTTCCGGGACCCGGCGGCTCGGAGGCCCGGACGTCGGGCGATCAGCCAGTCCAGGCCCCAAGGCCGGAGAGAGCTCGGCCGCGGCGCCCCGAAAAGAGGCACCATTCATTCACCCCGCTCCATTTTTCCGCCGCGCGGCCCACGAGGCGGCGGCGGCGCGCGGCTCCGGAGGGCGCGCAAGGGGCCGGAAGGGCCGCCGCTCCTTCCCGCCGCGGGCCCCTCCCCCGCCGCCGCCGCCGCGCCGGCCCGCCTGGGCCTCCCCGGTCGCCCTCCCGCCGCCTCAGCCACCCTGTGCCCCGATCGCGCCCAACCCCCGGCGGGGGGCTCCCACTCACTTGTCTTTCTCGGTGCCGAAGATGGAGGCCAGATACTCCGCCATTTCCCACCCGCCGCCACCGCTGCCGTCGACACTTCTGCCGACGCCGCCGACCCTGCCGACGCCCGCGGGAGACGTCACCCGGACGCGACGACGCTTTTCCCCGCCCGGGCGTGGCAGCGCTACCCAATCAAGCGAGGTGCTGCCTGCGCGTGGGCGGGACGCATGCGCGTAGGGAGCACGTAGTGCGCGTAGGAGGCTCCGCCTTTTCGGTCCTGGGAACCCGCGCCCCCTGCCGGTGCCCTCCCCGCCCGGCCCTAGCTCTCTCACCTTCTCGCCCGCCGGGCGCTGGCCCTGCTGGATCCTGTGCGTCGGGGTCTGGGGGCTGGCAGTGCAGACCGAACCCGGGGCCGAGGGGCTTCTCCACAGAGCCGCCTGGGGCTCGGTGGGGGGCGCTCAGCTCGACCCCAGCTAAGGGAGCACTAGGAAGTGCGGGCGTCCCCTTCCCAGCACCCTTGCGGGGCGGGAACCGTCGACCTAAAAGAAAAAAAAAAAACTGAGGCAAACTTTTTTTTTTTTTTTTTTTTTTGAGACGGAGTCTCGCTCTGTCGCCCAGGCTGGAGTGCAGTGGCGCGATCTCGGCTCACTGCAAGCTCCGCCTGCCGGGTTCACGCCATTCTCCTGCCTCAGCCTCCCGAGTAGCTGGGACTACAGGCGCCCGCCACCACGCCCGGCTGATTTTTTGTATTTTTAGTAGAGACGGGGTTTCACCATGTTAGCCAGGATGGTCTCGATCTCCTGACCTCGTGATCCGCCCGCCTTAGCCTCCCAAAGTGCTGGGATTACAGGCGTGAGCCACCGCGCCCGGCCGGCAAACTTGATATAAGTAGAGAGGTTATTTGGGCCAAGTTTGAAGATTGTAACCCGGGAGCATAGCTTCAAGTTGCCCTGAACATATAGGATTTGCAACAGTGACAAGTGAGTCTATAAAGCTTAAGAGGGGGGCAGTTCTTAAATTGCTCACCAAGAATTTACATGAAAATAACAGAAGCTATTAATTGGCTGTACGTTGTTCTTTATATCATAATTCCAGGAAAGGAAGTTCATGGGTGAAGGCCGCGGGTCCGGAGCAATAGTGCCTTTAAACAATTGCCAGGCATGGCTGGGGACCGCTGAAGCCCCATAGACCTGTCTCTCAGGGCCGGATTAACCTCGCACGCCTCACATAGCTCGGACGCTCTGTGTAATTTTTCTTTTCTGACACCCCGGTCCGCTTCACCCTCCCTGAGCGCTTGCCAGGTGCGACCTCCCCGGGGCCCTGCACTCTTGCAGTTGCCTGGCCAAGGCCACCCGCAGGTGGAGCTGGAAGGCCAGTGACCTGCCTCTGGGATACCCTTTCAGTCTCCTCATGTCACAAGGCTGGAACCATTCCGTTGGAACGGTTCTATTCCTCTCTCCTGCGTTTTAACCCCATCAAGCAGCCATTTTCATCTGGTTTCCCACATTCATCAACTCACCTGCGATTTACCTAATTTCCAACGCAACTATCAACTCTGGTTAGGTAGAAGTCAGAGAGACGGGGCCTATTTCACTTACCTCCTCCACAAGATGAGCCCCAGACTGTGGGGCAGGACCATGGGATCCTCTTAGGTCGGCTACAGCTGAATGCTGAGCCCTAGTGTTTGGGCGGATTTGCGTGTTAGAATTGCATTTCTCTTGGCAACAGAGCATCTTCCTACCTGGGAAAGATGAGCAAACTGGAAACCTGTATTAGAAACAGTAGGGCCTCGGAGGTGTAAACCAAAAAGTATCTTGAGACAGGGCTCAATCAATTTAGAAGTTTATTTTGCCAAGGTTAAGGACAGTGCCTGGGAGGAAATAAAACACGGTATCACAGAAACAGTCTGCGGTCTCTGCCTTTCTCCAAAGATGACTTTGAGGGCTTTGGTATTTAAAGGGGAAAAGTGGGCTGGAGGCGAAAGCGGAACAGTGTGGTAATCCACACGTTGCAAGAGAAAAGAAGCAGGTCGGGAACAGTCGACTGTGTACAGCTCACTCCTCAGCAAATCAGCAGTTTACATAAGAGAAGCGGATGTTGAACCTTTTATCTGTAGCCGTCTGCTTAGGAACGAAAGGAAAGGCAGCTGCTTACATGACTCAGCTTTCAGCTCATTCTTTTCCTTTTGACAGAGTGAACTGGGGTCCTGAGTTTTGTGTTCCTTTCGCAGAGGTGAGGCCAGAGAAGTGACAAGACAGATGCCAGTCTAGCAGGTGGTCATGTCCAGAAAGTGCAGCCTCAGGACACGGTCTGGGAACAAAGACTGCTGGAGAGTTGGAAGCTGGCAAGAGGGTCTCAGCTGTGAAGTCCCTGGGGTGGGGGAGAAGTGGTCGGAGAAAGCAGAGGTAAGGTCTGTGCGTGGGAACTGAACTGAAATCCACAGCTCTATTACAAGGAATTAATCTGGTTACTAGAACCAGGGTAGATGATCAGACCAGGGTCACCAGTTCCATCCACCCATTTTTCCTAAGAAAAGAAAAATAGGGCAGTGTGAGCTCTGTGAGGTTTGCAGAATGATCAGGCCCAGAGAGGCAGGAGTGTGGGACTTCATTCAGCGCCTCTTCCACCATAGAAGCAACTGTCCGGGGCAATTGTTTGATGGAATTTTTGCTCCTGACAGGCTGCCTCACCCATTATCTTCATGTTCACATGGAATTAGTGATACTAATCAGCTCCTGACAGGCTGCCTCACCCATTATCTTCATGTTCACATGGAATTAGTGATACAATCAGCACCTTCTGCTATTTTAATGCAAATTCTTGCTAACAACTTAGGGACTGCCTCTTCCTTTTCCTTAAAAACCCACTGTAACTGCTGCTAATGGGAACATATGTTCAGGGCAGCCTAGGGGCATGTGCCCAGGTAGCCATCCTCAAGCTTTGGGCTCAAATAAACTCTATACTTAATCATATTTCCTGAATTTCATTATTTGAGGTTGACATTTTGGCAACCCATATAGGACCTGAAGCAGGCCTTCAGGGATTGCCACTACTTCATCAATAGTCGGAGCCTTCGTACCAGCACAAACGACTATTGTTTACTCGACCTCACTGGGGCTGGCAGGGGTCTCTGGTAAGGCCAGTCTTGGGATCTGAATCCTCCCAGCTTAGTTGAAGATTGAGACTTATACACTAATAATTTGATAGGGTTGGAACTGAAGCTCCACTGAAAGGTAGGAGTTTCCATTTTTATTCTCTAGAGATTCTGTTGACTGCAGATTTGTGATTCTCACTTCTCTCTGAGGTTTTGCTTGTCTTTTTAGAGTTTGCAGCCTTTTCTCTCATTCGAAATTTGGTCAAGGAGAAAGTGTCATCTTTAAAACTGGCCATATTCTGAAACTTGGTTCAACTGACAAATCTAAACATTCTTCTTCTTCTTCTTTTTTTTTTTTTTGAGACAGAGTCTTGCTCTGTCGCCCAGGCTGGAGTGCAGTGGCATGATCTCAGCTCACTGCAACCTCTGCCTCCTGAGTTCAGGCAATTCTCTGCCTCAGCCTCCTAAGTAGCTGAGATTAGAGGCGCCTGCCACCATGCCCTGCTAATTTTTTGTATTTTTAGTAGAGTTGGGGTTTCACCATCTTGGCCAAGCTGATCTTGAACTCCTGACCTCGTGATCCCCCCGCTTCGGCCTCCCAAAGTGCTGGGATTACAGGCGTGAGCCACCACGCTTGGCCACTTTGTTCTTTAGTGACCAAAATTCCTCCCCTTGGGCATTTTTTGGTTATTCAGAAGGAAAATCTAAATTATGGGCACTTGTGCTTCTAAAAGAGACATCCATCTGCAGAAACGGCAGCTGGATTCATGGACAATGCTTATGGTGCCACCTTCTGTCAATATCTGGAAACATGGTCTCACTTAACCCATGAAGACCCCAGACTATAATAGCTAAAATGGGGTGCCTTTAAAATACCTGAATTAGTTTATGCACTCAATAGGAAAAAGCTGCATCTAAAATTTAAATACTGAGAGAGCTATTTTTCAATGATACTTAGAAGCTTCTAAAAGAAGTTCTGATGAAGTCATTTCTTTGCAAGAAGAAAACAAAAGATTATCTGAAATATTTCTTTTTTTTGTTTGTTTTGAGACAGAGTCTTGCTCTGTTACCCAGGCTGGAGTGCATTGGCGTGATCTTGGCTCACTGCAACCTCCATCTCCTGGGTTCAAGCAATTCTTCTGAGCTGGGATTACAGGCGCCCCCCACCTTGCCTGGCTAGTTTTTTTTTTTTTTTTGTTTTTTTTTTTTTTTTTTTTTTTTGAGACGGAGTTTCATTCTTGTTGCCCAGGCTAGAGTGCAATGGCACAATCTCAGCTTGTTGCAACCTCCGCCTCCCGGGTTCAAGCGATTCTCCTGCCTCGGCCTCCCGGTAGCTGGGATTACAGACACCCACCACCACGCCTGGCTAATGTTTTGTGTTTTTAGTAGAGATAGGGTTTCACCATGTAGGCCAGGCTGGTCTCGAACTTCTGATCTCAGGTGATCCACCAGCCTCGGCCTCCCAAAGTGCTGGGATTACAGGTGTGAGCCACCATGCCCAGCCGTCCACAGTTCTTTTTAAAATTTAGAAGTAGTTTCAGGCTGGGTGAGGTGGCTCACACCTATAATCCCAGCACTTTGGGAGGCCAAGGCGGGTGGATCACGAGGTCAGGAGTTCAAGACCAGCCTGGCTAAGATGGTGAAACCCCATCTCTATTAAAAATGCAAAAATTAGCTGGTCATGATGGTGGGCGCCTGTAATCCCAGCTACTCGGGAGGCTGAGGCAGAGAATCCCATGAAACCCAGGAAGCGGAGGTTGCAGTGAGCCAAGATTGCGCCACTGTACTCCAGCCTAGGCGACAGAGACTCAAAACAGAAACAAACAAACAAACAAACAAACAAACAGACCGTGGAGGCTTTCTCTTGTTTGTTTCCAGCTGCTGCTTCTCCTTCTGCCTCTGGGATGATCCAAACTT
Organism: Nomascus leucogenys; assembly: GCF_006542625.1. Lineage (NCBI taxonomy): Eukaryota > Metazoa > Chordata > Mammalia > Primates > Hylobatidae > Nomascus > Nomascus leucogenys. Next base: position 28,085,294 of record NC_044405.1, read on the forward strand.
ATCTCTTTCTGCCTGTTCCCTCAGCTCCCATACATCTCTTAAGCAGTGTTTTTGGAATTCCACAATGCACACATTTTCTTCTCTCAAAAAGGGGAAAGTATATTTAAATTTGGAACAGACGCTGGGCGCGGTGGCTCACACCTGTAATCCCAGCACTTTGGGAGGCCAAGTAGGGCAGATCACCTGAGGTCAGGAGTTTGAGACCAACCTGGCCAACAGGGTGAAAACCCGTCCCTACTAAAAATAAAAAAAGATTAGCGGGGAATGGTGGCGGGCTCCTGTAATCCCAGCTACTTGGGAGGCTGAGGCAGGAGAATCACTTGAACCCGGAAGGCAGAGGTCGCAGTGAGCCGAGACGGCGCTATGGCACTCCAGCCTGGGTGATAAGATGGAAACTGCGTGTCAAAAAAACCCAAAACAGCAACAACAACAACAACAAAAATAAAAAATAAAAAGAAAAGAAATAGGCCAGAAAAGAAATGTTAGCTCACGCCTGTAATCCCAACACTTTGGGAGGCCAAGGCTGGTGGATCATATGAGGTCAGGAGTTCAAGACCAGTCTGGCCAACATGGTGAAACCCCATCTCTACTAAAAGCACATGTGGTGGCATGTGCCTGTATTCCCAGCTGCTCGAGAGGCTGAGGCAGGAGAATCACTTGAACCCAGTAGGTGGAGGTTGCAGTAAGCTGAGATGGTGCCACTGCACTCCAGCCTGGGCAAGAGAGCGAGATGCTGCCAAAAAGAAAAAGAAAAAGAGAAAGGAAGGAAGGGAGGGAGGGAAATTAAAAAAATAAAATGCTAACATCCAGAGAATTAGTTCAGCTGAGATCAGATCTGAAACAAGTTAAAACCCTTTAAATGCTCTAACTGCCTGCTCTGGAGCCCCCGCAGGATTTGTGAGTGCTTCAGCCTGTGGGCCAGAGGCTATGAGTTTCTGCCTTCATGTTTGCAGCCTGGGTTCAATTTCCAGTCCTGTGTTTTTTTTTTTGAGACGGAGTCTTGCTGGAGTGCAGTGGCACAATCTTGGCTGGAGTGCAGTGGCACGATCTTGGCTCAGTGCAGCCTCCGCCTCTCAGGTTTCAGCAATTCTCCTGCTCCAGCCTCCTGAGTAGCTGGGATTACAGGCATGCACCACCACACCTGGCTAAATTTTGTGTTTTTTGGTAGACACGGGATTTCACCATATTGGCCAGACTGGTCTCAAACTCCTGACCTCAGGTGATCTGCCCGCCTCAGCCTCCCAAAGTGCTAGGATTGCAGGTGTGAGCCACTGCGCCCAGCCAGTTTTGTTTCTTTTTCATTTTTATTTTTAGAGACAGGGTCTTGCTCTGTCACCCAGGCTGGAGTACAGTGGTGCTATCATAGCTCAAAGTAACCTTGAACTTCTGGGCTCAAGTGATCCTTCTGCCTCAGCCTCCCAAGTAGCTAGGACTACAAGTGGGCATCACCATGTCTGGCTAATTTTTTAATTTTTATTTTTGTAAATATGGGATTTTGCTATGTTGGCCAGGCTGGTCTCGAACTCACGACCTCAAGTAATCCTTCTGCCTCCACCTTATAAAGTGCTGGGATTATAGGTTCAAGCCATTGCACCTGGCCATGTTTGTTTTATTTATTTATTTATTTATTTTTTTTTTGAGACGGAGTCTCGCTCTGTCGCCCAGGCTGGAGTGCAGTGGCTCGATCTCGGCTCACTGCAAGTTCCGCCTCCCGGGTTCATGCCATTCTCCTGCCTCAGCCTCCCAAGTAGTTGGGACTACAGGCGCCCGCCACCACGCCCGGCTAATTTTTTGTATTTTTTAGTAGAGACGGGGTTTCACTGTGTTAGCCAGGATGGCCTCGATCTCCTGACCTCGTGATCCGCCCGCCTCGGCCTCCCAAAGTGCTGGGATTACAAGCGTGAGCCAACGCGCCCGGCCTGTTTGTTTTAAATTATTCTTGTAACTCTGGACCTTTTGGGGAACACATTTTTTATTCATCCTTTTTCATTCTGTGAACAGCTTTTGATTTCTTGTAGTTTCCTGTCTGTGGGGGCATACAGGGCTTTTGGACCTTTATGTATAGGTGCTCAGCTGAGAAGCTGAGGTCCTAGAACATATGGCTGGACAGAAATGTGGATTGTACTCCATGTGCAGCTAGCAAGATTTCTTTCTTTTCTTTTTCTTTCTTTTTTGAGATGGAATTTCATTCTTGTTGCCCAGGCTGGGGTGCAATGGCACGATCTTGGCTCACTGCAACCTCTGCCTCCCAGGTTCCAGCGATTCTCCTGCCTCAGCCTCCCGGGTAGCTGGGATTATAGGTGTCCACCACCATGCCCAGCTAATTTTTTGTATTTTTAGTACAGACAGGAGGGTGAGAGAAGCTGGCTTGCTGAGTCTTCTGGCTTTTGTAGCCACCCAATGAGTTCACCTTGCAGGCTGCCTAGATGGAGCGGATTTATCGGGACAGGGGAATTGCAATGCAGAAAGAGTAATTTACACAGAGCTAGCTGTGCCGGCGACTGGAGTTTTATTATTACTCAAATTAGACTTCCCAAGAATTTGCGGATCGGAGTTTTTAAAGATAATTTGGGGGGCAGGGGCTCAGGAACTGGGAGTGCTGATTGATCCGGCTGGAGATGGAATCACAGGGAGGGCAAAGTGAGGGTTCCTTGCCATCTTCTGTTCCTGAGTGCGACGGCAGAACTGGCTGAGCCAGATAGCCGGTCTGTGTGGTATCAGCTGATCCATCGAGTACAGGGTCTTGCAGAATACCTCAAGCACTGATCTTCGGATTACAATGGTGACGTTATCCCCAGGAGCAATTTCGGGAGGTTTGGACTCACAGCCAGAGGCTGGATGACCTTTAAATCAAAATTTCTTTTTCTTTTTTTCAAAGAAGACCCATTTTATTACAGAGAGCATACAAAGCCGTTTCCTCATAAGGAAAAGTACAGCTTCCCTTCTCCAGGGTGACAGATGAGCCTTTTCTGAAGTTCTCAGCTTTCTCTTCTATCGATATTTCCCATGTCAGTTAAAGTGTTTGTAGAGATAGCTGATGTGTTTATTAAGGTTGTGCAGCTCATCAGCGAACATTCTATTTCCAACCATTTTCTTCTTTTGCATACAGCATTGCAATTCATTCCCCTTCCAACCTCGAAGCCATATGGGGTCCCTGATCAGTTCTTTGGGGTGCTTTTCAAAGTTTCCCAGGATCCTGATGTTGTCATACACTCTGAACATGGCCCTCCTCTCGTTGCAAGGATCAACTACTTTGGGGGGTGGGAGGGTGAGCCTTGTACCGATCAATCTAGGAACACCAAGACAGAAGCTTCTGCATGCCATACCCAGTCCCACAGGCGCCTACCTGCCCCACATAAGAGGCTCCCTGCCATTTCTCTAGTCTCCCCCTTCAACAGCACACCAAATAAACCCAAGAATGAGGACCAGATATGGCCCTCAAGGCGACAGGAACCGTCCCTGCCGACTTCACACGGGTACTAATGTGAAGGTAGCCATCTTGGGCCTTAAAATTTCTAATCTTGTAGCTAATTTGTTAGTCCTACAAAGGCAGACTGGTTCCTAGGCAAGAAGGGGATCTTTCTGGGAAGCGGCTATTATCAATTTTGTTTCAGAGTCAAACTATAAGCTAAATTCCTTCCCAAGGTTAGTTGGCCTGTGCCCAGGAGTGAACAAAGACAGCCTAAAGGTTAGAAGCAAGATGGAGTCGGGTAGGTCTGATCTCTTTCACTGTCGTCATTTCCTCAGTTGTAATTTTTGCAGAGGCAGTTTCACTTTCATCTTTCTCCCGTGCTGGATGCCTCCTCCGTTCCCCCTGCCCTTGGACATCAGACTCCAGGTTCTTCGGCCTTTGGACTCTTGGACTTACGCCAGTGGTTTGCTTGGGACTCTCAGGCCTTCAGCCACTGATTGAAGCCTGCACTGTTGGCTTCCCTACTTTTGAGGCTTTTGGACTCCGACCGAGCCACTCCCGGCTTCCTTCGTCTGCAGCTTGCAGATGGCGTATCATGGGACTCCACCCTGTGATGGTGTGAGCCAGTTCTCCCTATATACTCCCCTTCATATATATGTCTATTCTGTTAGTTCTGCCCCTCTGGAGAACCCTGACTAATGCAGACCCTTGTGTAACTTTGATCTCCAAGGTATGGCTTTCTAGCATTTAGCTGGCTATTTTTTTTTTTTTTTTTTTGAGACGGAGTCTCGCTCTTTCACCCAGGCTGGAGTGCAGTGGCGCGATCTCGGCTCACGGCAGGCTCCGCCCCCCAGGGTTCACGCCATTCTCCTGCCTCAGCCTCCCGCGTAGCTGGGACTACAGGCGCCTGCCACCTCACCCGGCTAATTTTTTGTATTTTTAGTAGAGATGGGGTTTCACCGCGTTAGCCAGGATGGTCTCGATCTCCTGACCTCGTGATCCGCCCGCCTCAGCCTCCCAAAGTGCTGGGATTACAGGCGTGAGCCACCGCGCCCGGCCGTTAGCTGGCTATTTTGAAACTCTTTGTAAAAAACATTTATATATACGAAGGAAATCTCCATTTGTAAGGGCATCTCCCCCCCTGCACCCAAACTGCTCAAAACTGAAGATGGTGGGGAAGACATTGGCTGAAGACACTGTCTTACAGTTTACATCACAGACCTTACCTTTGGTGGAGATACTTTTCCTGGCAACCTCAGAGCTTCGCTAGGTGTAGGGACCAGCCCCACAGGGTCGGTGGGTTTTTCTCCCTATGTGCAGAGACGAGAGATTGTAGAAATAAAGACACAAGACAAAGAGATAAAAGACAGGTGGGCCTGGGGGACCACTACCACCAAGACATGGAGACTGGTAATGGCCCTGAATGTCTGGCTGTGTTGTTATTTATTGGATACAAAGCAAAAGGGGTAGGGTAAAGAGTGTGAGTCATCTCCAATGATAGGTAAGGCCACGTGGGTCACGTGTCCACTGGACAGGGGGCCCTTCCCTGCCTGGCAGCCAAGGCAGAGAGAGAGAGAGAGAGACAACTTGCTCCATTATTTCTGCAAATCAGAGACTTTCACTAATTTGCTACTGCTATCTAAAAGGCAGAGCCAAGTGTACAGGATGGAACATGAAGGCGGACTAGGAGCATGACCACTGAAGCACAGCATCACAGGGAGACGGTTAGGCCTCTGGATAACTGCAGGCAAGCCTAACTGATGTCAGGCCCTCCACAAGAGGTGGAGGAGTAGTGTCTTCTCTGAACTCCCATGGGGAAAGGGAGACTCCCTTTCCTGGTCTGCTAAGTAGCAGGTGTTTTTCCTTGACACTGACGCTACCACTAGACCATGGTCCGCTTGGCAACGGGCGTCTTCCCAGACGCTGGCGTCACCGCTAGACCAAGGAGCCCTCTGGTGGCCCTGTCCAGGCATAACAGAGGGTTCACACACTTGTCTTCTGGTCACTTCTCACTATGTCCCCTCAGCTTCTATGTCTGTATGGCCTGGTTTTTCCTAGGTTGTGATTATAGAGCGAGAATTATTATAATATTGGAATAAAGAGTAATTACTACCAACTAATGATTGATGATATTCATATATAATCATGTCTGTGATCTAGATCTAGTATAACTCTTGTTCTTTTATATATTTTATTATACTGGAACAGCTCATGCCCTCGGTCTCTTGCCTTGGCACGTAGGTGGTTTGCCTCCTACAACTAGGCTTCTACCTACACCCTTCTTCCTTGGTTTGAATTCAGCTCTGTGCTTTTGAGATGTGAATTTTTTCTACTTTGTTTCACCTCAGTCATCCCTTTAGAAGTGCCAATTTAGTGTTGCCTAGCTAACAGTTGCTTAGGGATCATGTAAAAGGGGGAGATAAAAACTATTTGAGAGCATAATCAGGTTAAGTATAATGCCAGAACTTACTTTACAAGTTAGTTGGTCTCACTAAGATTTATCTTTGGTAGAAATGGGGAATTGGAGAGAAGATTCTTTACAAAAACTATAAGATCTGCTTCTGTCTGTACGTCTATATGTTTATATGTGTCATGTGTATGTGATATTTCACTACCAAAATATATGAAAATGCTATAATTAATTGGCTTAAAGAAGGGACTGCTTGGCTGGGCGCGGTGGCTCACGCCTGTAATCCCAGCACTTTGGGAGGCCAAGGTGGGCGGATCATGAGGTCAGGAGATAGAGACCATCCTGGCTAACACGGCGAAACCCCATCTCTACTAAAAATACAAAGAAAAATTAGCCAGGCGTGGTGGCGGGTGCCTGTAGTCCCAGCTACTCAGGAGACTGAGGCAGGAGAATGGCGTGAACCCGGGAGGCGGAGCTTGCAGTGAGCCGAGATTGCGCTACTGGACTCCAGCCTGGGTGACAGAGGGAGTCTGAGTCTAAAAAAAAAAAAGCACAGTAATGCTAGGCCAGAGTCTGGGCCCCTGTGTCTGAACAGTAGGTTTTCTTGGAGTATTGATGTACTCTTTAATAGAAAATTAATAAGAGTTGGGCCGGGCATGGTTGTTCATCCTTGTAATTCTAGCACTTTGAGACCATGAGATTGAGACCAGCCTGGGTAGGATAGTGAGACCCTATCACTGTTATTTTAAAAATTAGGAGAAAGAAAATTGTAAGAGTTTATAAAAGGTTTTTGGGAATCTTACTTTGTATGGTCAAAGCTGACTGAGAATAGATGATTGATAATAAACTAATATAAAAGTTAAATTTTTTCTCCATTGAATAAGAATTTCATGTTGTATTAATAAGAGATAGTAAGCTGGGTGTGGTGGCTTATACCTGTAATCCCAGCACACTGGGAGGCCAAGGTAGGTGGATCACTTGAGGTCAGGAGTTCAAGATCAGCCTGACCAACATGGTGAAACGCTGTCTCTACTAAAAATACAAAAATTAGCCAGGCGTGGTGGTACATGCCTGTAATCTCAGCTACTTGGGAGGCTGAGGCAGGAAAATCACTTGAACTCGGGAGGTGGAGGTTGCAGTGAGCTGAGATTGTGCCACTGCACTCCAGTCTGGGCAACAGAGCGAGACTCCATCTAAAAAAAAAAAAAAAGTAAAAGATTTGTTTACCTTTTGAATAAATTGCAAAAAAAGGGGGCTGGGAGAATTTGCCTCATGCTATCTTTATTATGTCTCTTGATTGGAAACTGAGTCTCTGCTCTATTTTAGAGTAAAAGAGTTTGCTCTTTGAAATCTTTTTTTTTTTTATTTTACTTTAAGTTCTAGGGTACATGTGCACAACGTGCAGCTTTGTTACATATGTATACATGTGCCATGTTGGTGTGCTGCACCCATTAACTCGTCATTTACATTAGGTATATCTCCTAATGCTATCCCTCCCCGCTCCTCCCACCCCACAACAGGCCCCGGTGTGTGATGTTCCCCTTCCTGTGTCCAAGTGTTCTCATTGTTCAATTCCCACCTATGAGTGAGAACATGCGGTGTTTGGTTTTTTGTCCTTGCGATAGTTTACTGAGAATGATGGTTTCCAGCTTCATCCATGTCCCTACAAAGGACATGAACTCATCCTTTTTTATGGCTGCATAGTATTCCATGGTGTATATGTGCCACATTTTCTTAATCCAGTCTATTATTGATGGACATTTGGCTTGGTTCCAAGTCTTTGCTCTTGTGAATAGTGCCGCAATAAACATACGTGTGCATGTGTCTTTATAGCAGCCTGATTTATAATCCTTTGGGTATATACCCAGTAATGAGATGGCTGGGTCAAATGGTATTTCTAGTTGTAGATCCTTGAGGAGTCGCCACACTGTCTTCCACAATGGTTGAACTAGTTTACAGTCTCACCAACAGTGTAAAAGTGTTCCTATTTCTCCACATCCTCTCCAGCACCTGTTGTTTCCTGACTTTTTAATGATCACCATTCTAACTGGTGTGTGTTGGTATCTCATTGTGGTTTTGATTTGCATTCCTCTGATGGCCAGTGATGATGAGCATTTTTTCATGTGTCTGTTGGCTGCATAAATGTCTTCTTTTGAGAAGTGTCTGTTCATATCCTTTGCCCACTTTTTGATGGGGTTGTTTGTGTTTTTGTTGTAAGTTTGTTTGAGTTCTTTGTAGATTCTGGATATTAGCCCTTTGTCAGATGAGTAGATTGCAAAAATTTTCTCCCATTCTGTAGGTTGCCTGTTCACGCTGATGGTAGTTTCTTTTGCTGTGCAGAAGCTCTTTAGTTTAATTAGATCCCATTTGTCAATTTTGGCTTTTGTTGCCATTGCTTTTGGTGTTTTAGACATGAAGTCCTTGCCCACGCCTATGTCCTGAATGGTATTGCCTAGGTTTTCTTCTAGGGTTTTTATGGTTTTAGGTCTAACATTTAAGTCTTTAATCCATCTTGAATTAATTTTTGTATAAGGTGTAAGGAAGGGATCCAATTTCAGCTTTCTACATATGGCTAGCTAGTTTTCCCAGCACCATTTATTAAATAGGGAATCCTTTCCCCATTTCTTGTTTTTGTCAGGTTTGTCAAAGATCAGATGGTTGTAGATGTGTGGTATTGTTTCTGAGGGCTCTGTTCTGTTCCATTGGTCTATATCTCTGTTTTGGTACCAGTACCATCCTGTTTTGGTTACTGTAGCCTTGTAGTATAATTTGAAGTCAGGTAGCGTCATGCCTCCAGCTTTGTTCTTTTGGCTTAGGATTGTCTTGGCAATGCGGGCTCTTTTTTGGTTCCATATAAACTTTAAAGTAGTTTTTTCCAATTCTGTGAAGAAAGTCATTGGTAGCTTGATGGGGATGGCATTGAATCTATAAATTACCTTGGGCAGTATGGCCATTTTCACAATATCAATTCTTCCTATCCATGAGCATGGAATGTTCTTTCATTTATTTGTGTCCTCTTTTAATTCGTTGAGCAGTGGTTTGTAGTTCTCCTTGAAGAGGTCTTTCACATCTCTTGTAAGTTGGATTCCTAGGTATTTTATTCTCTTTGAAGCAATTGTGAATGGCAGTTCACTCATGATTTGGCTCTCTGTGATTGGTGTACAAGAATGCTTGTGATTTTTGCACATTGATTTTGTATCCTGAGACTTTGCTGAAGTTGCTTATCAGCTTAAGGAGATTTTGGGCTGAGACAATGGGGTTTTCTAAATATACAATCATGTCATCTGCAAACAGGGACAATTTGACTTCCTCTTTTCCTAATTGAATACCCTTTATTTCTTTCTCCTGCCTGATTGCCTTGGCCAGAACTTCCAACACTATGTTGAATAGGAGTGGCGAGAGAGGGCATCCCTGTCTTGTGCCAGTTTTCAAAGGGAATGCTTCCAGTTTTTGCCCATTCAGTATGGTATTGGCTGTGGGTTTGTCATAAATAGCCCTTATTATTTTTAGATATGTCCCATCAGTACCTAATTTATTGAGAGTTTTTAGCATGAAGGGCTGTTGAATTTTGTCAAAAGGCCTTTTCTGCATCTATTGAGATAATCATGTGGTTTTTGTCTTTGGTTCTGTTTATATGCTGGATTACGTTTATTGATTTGCGTATGTTGAACCAGCCTTGCATTCCAGGGATGAAGCCCACTTGATCATGGTGGATAAGCTTTTTAATGTGCTGCTGGATTCCGTTTGGCAGTATTTTACTGAGGATTTTTGCATCAGTGTTCATCAGGGATATTGGTCTAAAATTCTCTTTTTTTGTTGTGTCTCTGCCAGCCTTTGGTATCAGGATGATGCTGGCCTCATAAAATGAATTAGGGAGGACTCCCTCTTTTTCTATTGATTGGAATAGTTTCAGAAGGAATGGTACCAGCTCCTCCTTTTACCTCTGGTAGCATTCAGCTGGGACTGCAGGTGCCCACCACCACATCTGGCTAATTTTTATATTTTTAGTAGAGACGGGGTTTCACCATGTTGGCCAGGCTGGCCTCAGGTGATCTACCAGCCTTGACCTCCCAAAGTGCTGGGATTACAGGTGTGAGCCACCATGCCAGGCCGTAAACCACTTTTCAAAAAGAATCAAAGTAAAACAATAATTGTCTACGGATGACAAAAGACTTATAGTAACCATAGTTAAAGATGCCTGTGACAAGGAAAATTGGTTATTTCTGTGGCATCCAACAATGTAACATCATAATCATAATTATGACTGATAACATATACCAGGACATATCAAAATTTTAGAAATCTCATATGATTTTGGAACAAATATTAATCACACATTTATAGTTGTGTCATACACATATAACTCAAAGAAAGTTAAACACTATTGTTTATTTGACAATGCTTCCTGTATGATTCTAACATACCAAGTAAGCCTACTATTTGGATTTCCAGGCGTTTCTATTTGTTATGTCCAGGTTATGTCCATATTAGTTCAGGTCAAAAAGACTTAATTTTAGAATTTGAAATTTGATTTTTGGGTGGGTACAGTGGCTCACACTGGTAATCCCAGCACATTGGGAAGCCAAGGAAGGCAGATCACTTGAGCCCAGGATTTCAAGACCAGCCTAGACAATATGATCAAGCCTCATCCCTAAAAAAAGAATTTAAAAATTAAGCCGAGTCCTTCCCCTCCTTCCCTTCCTTCCCTTCCACCCCATCCTTCTCTCTCTCTCTCTTTCTCTCCTTCTCTCTTTCTCTCTTTCTTTCTTTTCTTTCTCTTTGTGGCGGTCTCCCTCTGTTGCCCAGGCTGGAATGTGGTGGCGTGATCTCGGCTCACTGCAGCCTCCCTGCATCAGGCTCCCGTGGGTCTCCTGCCTCAGCCTGCCAGATGCTTGGGGTTGTGGGCGCACGCCACCACGCCTGGCTGGTTTTTGTGTTTTTGGTGGAGATGGGGTTTAGCCGTGTTGGCCGGGCTGGTGTCCGGCTCCTGGCCTCGGGTGGTCTGCCTGCCTCGGCCTCCCAGGGTGCTGGGATTGCAGGTGGAGTCTCGTTCACTCAGTGCTCGGTGTTGCCCGGGCTGGAGTGTGGTGGCGTGGTCTCGGCTCATTGCGGCCTCCGCCTCCTGGCCGCCTGCCTTGGCCTCCTAGGGTGCTGGGATTGCAGCCTCTGCCTGGCCGCTGCCCTGTCTGGGAGGTGGGGAGCGTCTCTGCCTGGCTGCCCATCGTCTGGGATGTGGGGACCCCCTTTGCCCGGCCGCCCCGTCTGGGAAGTGAGGAGCGCCTCTGCCCGGCCGCCCATCGTCTGGGAAGTGAGGAGCGCCTCTGCCCGGCCGCCCATCGTCTGGGAAGTGAGGAGCGCCTCTGCCCGGCCGCCCCGTCTGGGAAGTGAGGAGCGCCTCTGCCCGGCCGCCCCGTCTGGGATGTGAGGAGCGTCTCTGCCTGGCCGCCCCCTCTGGGAAGTGGGGAACGCCTCTGCCTGGCCGCTGTGCAACCTTCCAAGTGTGAAGTGACAGCCTTTCTGCAGGTGTACCCAACAGCTCTGAAGAGACAGCGACCATCGAGAATGGGCCATGATGATGATGGCAGTTTTGTCGAAAAGAAAAGGGGGAAATGTGGGGAAAAGAAAGAGAGATCAGATTGTTACTGTGTCTGTGTAGAAAGAAGTAGACATAGGAGACTCCATTTTGTTCTGTACTAAGAAAAATTCTTCTGCCTTGGGATGCTGTTAATCTATAAACTTACCCCCAACCCCATGCTCTCTGAAACATGTGCTGTGTCTCAACTCAGGGTTAAATGGATTAAGGGCGGTGCAAGATATGCTTTGTTAAACAGATGCTTGAAGGCAGCATGCTCCTTAAGAGTCATCACCACTCCCTAATCTCAAGTACCCAGGGACATAAACACTGCAGAAGGCCGCAGGGACCTCTGCCTAGGAAAGCCAGAGACCTTTGTTCACGTGTTTATCTGCTGACCTTCTCTCCACTATTATCCTATGACCCTGCCACATCCCCCTCCCCAAGAAACACCCAAGAATGATCAATAAATACTAAAAAAAAAAAAAAAAAAAAAAATTAAGCGAGTGTGGTGGCATGCATCTGTAGTCTCAGCTGCTCTAGAGGCTGAGGTGGGAGTAATGCTTGAGCCCAGGAGGGAGAGGTTACAGTGAGCCATGACTGTGCCACTGCACTCCAGCCTGAATAAAAGAGTGAGACCCTATCTCAAAAAAAAAAAATTGATTTTGGGAAGTATGTCAAATATCAAAGGTTTTTAAACATTTGATATCAAAATATGGCCGGACACAGTGGCTCACGCCTATAATCACAGCACTTTGGGAGGCCGAGGTGGGTGGATCACCTGAGGTCATGAGTTCAAGACCAGCCTGACCAACGTGGCAAAACCCTATCTCTACTAAAAATACAAAAATTACCCGAGTGTGGTGGTGCACACCTCTAATCCCAGCCACTTGGGTGGTTGAGGCAGGAGAATCATTTGAATCCAGGAGGCGGAGGTTGTAGTGAGCTGAGGTCATACCACTACACTCCAGACTGGGTGACAGAGCGAGATTCCATCTAAAAAAAAAAAAAAGAAGGAAAAAAGAAAACATTTAATATCAAAATAGGATCACAGGTCTGTGTAAAATAAGTCATTCATTTAGCCAGGATGGGAAAGAGCAGTGGTTCTCCCAGCACGGAGTTTGAGATCTGAGAGTGGACAGACTGCCTCCTCAAGTGGGTCCCTGACCCCCAAGTAGCCTAACTGGGAGGCACCCTCCAGAAGGGGCAGACTGACACCTCACATGGCCAGGTACCACTCTGAGACAAAGCTTCCAGAGGAACGATCAGGCAGCAACATTTGCTGTTCAGCAATATTCACTGTTCTGCAGCCTCCGCTGCTGATACCCAGGCAAACAGGGTCTGGAGTGGACCTCCAGCAAACTCCAACAGACTTGCAGCTGAGGGTCCTGACTGTTAGAAGGAAAACTAACAAACAGAAAGGACATCCACACCAAAACCCCATCTGTACATCACCATCATCAAAGACCAAAGGTAGATAAAACCACAAAGAGGGGGAAAAAACAGAGCAGAAAAGCTGAAGATTCTAAAAATCAGAGTGCCTCTGCCCCTCCAAAGGAACGCAGCTCCTCACCAGCAATGGAACAAAGCTGGAAAGCACTAAATGCCCACAAGAGAAAGCAGGAAAGTTCTAAAATTGACACCCTAACATCACAACTAAAAGAACTAGAGAAGCAAGAGCAAACACATTCAAAAGCTAGCAGAAGGCAAGAAATAACTAAGATCAGAGCAGAACTGAAGGAGAGAGACACAAAAAACCCTTCAAAAAATCAGTGAATCCAGGAGCTGGTTTTTTGAAAAGATCAACAAAAGTGATAGACCGCTAGCAAGACTAATAAGAAAAGAGAGAAGAATCAGATAGATGTAATAAAAGATGAAAAGGGGATATCACCACTGATCCCACAGAAATACAAGCTACCATCAGAGAATACTATAAACACCTCTACACAATAAAACTAGAAAATCTAGAGGAAATGGATAAATTCCTGGACACATACACCCTCCCAAGACTAAACCAGGAAGAAGCTGAATCCCTGTATAGACCAATAACAGGCTCTGAAATTGAGGCAATAATTAATAGCCTACCAACCAAAAAAAGTCAAGGATCAGATGGATTCACAGCTGTAGTCCCAGCTATTCGGGAGGCTGAGGCAGGAGAATCGCCTGAACCCTGGAGGTGGAGATTGTAGTGAGCTGAGGTTGCACTGCTGCACTCCAGCCTGGGAAATAGAGGGAGACTCTATCTCAAAAAAAAGAAAAAAAAAGAAAAAGAAAAAGTGGTTTACAATCAGCTACAGTCCAAAGTTTATCTTTTCTTCAAGGAAATTCATGGAAAGGACACTGAGAAGTACTCTTGAATACAGGTTTCTAATAAACTTAGATATCATACCATTGGACTAGGTAAAAACTTCCAGAACGCTAATGAAAAACTGATGCATTCATGAAGATTGCTAACCCAGCATCAGGCATTACAATAATTAATTACACTGGACTGAAATTATTTTTATGACTTTTTTGTCGAAACATTGCTAACTCTTTTTGTTTTGTTTTCGAGAGTTAAGAAAACTTTTTTGTTTTTTTTTTTTGAGATGGAGTTTTGCTCTTGTTGCCCAGGCTATAGCGCAGTGGTGCAATCTCGGCTCATTGCAACCTCTGCCTCCCGGATTCAAGCGATTCTTCTGCCTCAGCCTCCTGAGTAACTGGGATTACAGGTGTGTGCCACCATGCCTTTAGTAGAGATGGGGTTTCACCATGTTGGCCAGGCTGGTCTCGAACTCCTGACCTCAGGTGATCCACCCGCCTTGGCCTCCCAAAGTGCTGGGATTACAGGCGTGAGCCACAGCGCCTGGCCGAAAACTTTAAAAAAAAAAAAAATCTGTTTAGAGCTTATAGCAATTGGGTAAAATATATGTTTGTGAGCAAAATTGAAGCATTTATCTTTCTTTCTACCTGATTTCTCCAGAATTCAGAAACTATGAATGAATATTCTTATTTTATTGTGATATAATTATTTGCATAATTTTAGTAAAAATTTTTTTTCCTTTGTTAACAGAACACAACTGAAGACACTGGTTGTTCTAGCAGGCTTTGACTGGAATGGCATATTTCCAGATATGACCAGACTGCTTTGAGGAATTCAGGTTGGCTTAACAGAGCCAATAAAAAGCTACTTGGAAAGAGTGGCCATGTGCCTTATCTATACAGTTCCCTTACAAGGTTCCTGATCTTGAGGTAAGTAAGTAATGCCCCTTTCTGACAGGCCCAGGAACCTCAAATATTTTGGGGCCTTGAGAAAAGAGGAACTCACCCAGTTCATGCAGGTGTTACAGGCACAATCTGAAGATGAATCTTTGGCTTTTTAAAGCCTTAGATTAAAAAGTCTAATCTGAAATTCTCTATGAAAAGTCCTTCAAAGCCAACTTGAAAAGAACCTTTATGATCCGTCATAATTCTTGTTCCACTTTATGCAAATAATGAAGCTGAGTACAATGCTAAAACTTATTTTACAAGTAACTTGGTCCCACTAAGATTTATCTTTGGTAGAAATGGGGAATCTGAGAGAGAAAAATTATGTTTCAGAAGAAAACGATTTTATACCTATTAATAGATTCCAGCCCTGATGATTGTTTCTGAGTTTTTATTATTTTCCTGCAATCCTTAATTATTTCCTGGCTACAACAAGTCTTTAAAGAAGGGCTGGGTTTTAATTTTCTTTATGATGTTTTTAGTTCACTCATAAATTGAATTGTTTTTTTCTGTTCTGGCATACACATTTCTTTTTGATTGTAATTCTTTTTTTTTTTTTGAGACGGAGTCTTGCTCTGTCGCCCAGGCTGAAGTGCAGTGGCGCAATCTCGGCTCACTGCAAGCTCCGCCTCCCGGGTTCACGCCATTCTCCTGCCTCAGCCTCTCTGAGTAGCTGGTACTACAGGCGCCCGCCACCACGCCCGGCTAATTTTTTTGTATTTTTAGTAGAGACGGGGTTTCACCGTGGTCTCGATCTCCTGACCTTGTGATCCACCCGCCTCAGCCTCCCAAAGTGCTGGGATTACAAGTGTGAGCCACCGCGCCCGGCTTTGATTGTAATTCTTATGTGCATTATATTTCTACTATGTATCTCTTTCTCTCTTTTTTTTTTTTTTTTTTTTTTTTTTGAGATGGAGTTTCACTCTTGTTGCCCAGGCTGGAGTGCAATGGCTTGATCTTGGCTCACTGCAACCTCTGCCTCCCGGGTTCAAGTGATTCTCCTGCCTCAGCCTCCAGAGTAGCTGGGATTACAGGTGCTCGCCACCACGCCCAGCTAATTTTTTGTATTTTTAGTAGAGACGGGGTTTCACCATGTTGGCCAGGCTGGTCTCAAACTCCTGACCTCAAGTGATCCACCCGCCTCAGCCTCCCAAAGTACTGGGATTGCAGGCGTGAGGCACCACGCCCGGCTGTATCTCTCATTGTTTTACTTCTCCTAAGAAAACCAAATTCATGGTATTCTGAAGACTAGAGATGAGTCAACAGGCAACAGCAGTTATATAAATTGATGACCTGACTGAGGTCGCATTTGTGCCACCCTGCGATGCCATCCCAATTTGGCTTTTGGCTTTCTTCAGATTCCTCACTGAGAGGTATACTTCCCTGATATAATTTGGATATTTGTCCTCACCCAAATCTGATATTGAAATATAATCCCCAACATTGGAGGTGGGGCCTGGTGGGAGGTGGTTGACTCACGGTGGTGGATTTCTCACGAATGGCTTAGCACCCTCCCTTTGGTGCTGTCCTCACGATAGTGAGTTCTCATGAGATCTGGTCTTTTAAAAGTGTGTGGCACCTCACCTGCCACTCTCTCCCTCTCTCTCCCTTGTTCCTGCTTTCCCTTTGTGACATGCCCACTCCCCCTTTACCTTTTGCCATGATTGTCAGCTTCCTAAGGCCTTCCTAGAAGCTGAACAGATGCCAGTACCATGCTTCCTGTAAAGCTTGCAGAACCATGTGCCAATTACACTTTTCTTATACATTACCCAATTTCAGGTATTTTATTTATTTATTTATTTATTTATTTTCATGCAAGATCGGTTCTTACTCTGCCACCCAGGCTAGAGTACAGTGGCACAATCATGGCTCACGGCAGCCTTCTCCCCCCGAGGCTCAGGTGATTCTCCCACCTCAGCCTCCCGAGTGGCTGAGACTACAGGCATGTACCACCATGCCTGGCTAATTTTTTTTGAATTTTTAGTAAAGATGAGGTTTTGCCATGTTGCCCAGGCTGGTCTCAAACTCCTGGGCTCAAGCCATCTGCCCACCTCGGCCTCCCAAAGTGTTGGGATTACAGGCGCAAGCCAGTGCAGCCAGCTGGTTATTTCTTTATAGCAATGCAAGAATGGCTTAATACGTCTCCCCTCCCCTATGTGGGACGAGGCCATCTGATAATTAACCTTCCTAGCAACTCAGGACTAAGCTCCTGAACATAAAGGGAGCCAAAACAATTTGCATTTTTCTATGAGGCCTTCTCTGAAAGGTCTTGATGAAAAGGGGAGAAATGGGAAAAAAATAGCACAGAGTAGTCTGAGCTATGTGAGGTGTGCCAAAGTTATCAGGCCCAGAGAGACAGGAGTGTGGGACTTTTTGTTTTGTTTTTGTTTGAGACAACATAGTGAGAGCCTGTCTTTATAAAAAATTTAAAAAAATTATCCAAGCATAGTGGCATGTGCCTGTGGTCCCAGCTACTGAGGCAGGCTAAGGAGAGAGGATTGCTTGAATCTGGGAGGTTGAGGCTGCAGTAAGCTGTGATCACACCACTGCACTCCAGACTGGGTGACAGAGTGAGACCCTGTCTCAAAAAAAAAAAAAAAAAAAAAAAAAAAAAAAAAACCCACTGCTGCTAATTGGAGCATCTGTTGTTCAGGGGAACGTGAATCTAGGCTCCCAGGTGGCCATCCTTAAGCTTTGGGCTTGAATAAACTTTGTACTTAATCATATTTTCTAAATCTCATTATTTAAAGTTGAGAATTCATTCCTCCCTTCATCTGTTCATTCATATGTCTGTCCTTTCACCCACCTGTCTGCTCATCTAGCCATCCACCCATTTGTCTGTTAGTCCATCCATCCATCCATCCATCCGCTCACCCAGACGTCCATCCATCCATCCATCTGTCCTTTCACCCACCCATTTATTCATCCATCCATCCATCCCACTGATCATCCTCCATCCCCATCTGTCCTTTCACCCACCCATTTATTCATCCATCCATCCATCCCACTGAGTCATCCATCCATCTATCCATCCATCCATCTGTCCGTCCATCCATCTTATATTTTTGGGGGCATGTCTGATGTGTCAGATACTGTGGCAGGTGCACAGACACAAATTCGGAAGACAGAGCTCCACTTAGAAGTCTGCCAGGCACCTCAGCTCAACATATCTCCAGCTGACTTCATTTTATCCTCCTCCTCCCATCTCTTGACGTTCTGTTCAAGCATTTAGTAAATGCCAGTCATCTACAGCCTGAGACCACCTGGGTTGCCCTTAGTTGTCTGATTCATATCCATTCTAATTCCTTGGCTTCTCTCAACCATGTCTGCTCCTTTTCCTCCTCTTGGCCATTCCTGAGTGTACCTGGATCACTACAGCAGTATCTATGCTGTTGCCTCCTTTTCTAGGGCTCTGTGGGAAATACAGATTCGATCCTGCTGTTTCTTGCTGGGAGCCCTCCATGGCTCCCAGTCCCTGGAATGTGCCGGGCAACTTTCAGCTCTTGGTCCTGGGAGCCTCCCACCTGTGCACAGTGTGTTCTTCCAGGGCCCATGCCCACTCCCTCCTTCCCAGCATTCCAGTTTGGCTCTTGAGGCCTCCTCGGAGTCATCTCCCTCCCAGATGTGCAATGCATTTTGGGTTCTCACAGCTTCCCCTCCTTACCCGCAAAGGTTGAACAGACCTGGATCTGATATCCTGCTTTGCCACTTCCTGCTGCATGACCTTCGTTATGAAGTTCTCTACACTCAGAGTTTCCATTGGCTAATAGGATCAGCCAACCTGCCTTTGAGGAGTGGACGAAGCTTGGCACTTAGTAGGTGCCCATGAGGCATCAGAAACTGCCCTTGTTGAATGATGCTCTAATGCAGTGTTGACATCCCTGTCCTACTAGGCTGGGGTTGCTTTGAGGACTCCAATTCTGTCTTTTCATCATGATTCCATGATGGAACAGACCCACAAGCCCTTATCAGCATTCCAAAAAGCCAAAAGCTGTGAAAATGAAAAGGCCTTTTTTTTTTTCTGTAAACTTGGTGCCAAAATTTGCGAAAGCTGACCTGACCCGAGGTGTTGGCAGCATCCCAGCACTCCCTCTGTTACAGGCACCTCTGCTGGTTGCTGACAATGTGTATGTTTTAATTTTTAAAATGCATTTGTCTTTTTTGTGACCATGGGTTTAATTGCACTGTGAATTCATACAAAAAGGGTAACATGTACCCAGTGCTCACTGTGGGAAGGACACATGGAAACACTCTCTTTGTCAATAGTGCAGAAACCATCAGTGATGTTGGGAAGCCATCAAAAGACAAGCAGTTGGGCTGTGCGTGGTGGCTCATGCTTATAATCCTAGCACTTTGGGAGGCTGAGGTGGGAGGATTGCTTGAGATCAAGAGTTCAAGACCAACCTGGCCAACATAGCAAGACCCCCTCTCTATTAAAAAAAAGACAAACAGTTGAAAATTTACAATAATTGTGATTACCAAGAGCCACTGAAATATGGAAAACACAGGGCCAGTGAGGTGTGGTGTAGGGAGGGAGATCTTGACCAGGAATGGATGGAATCCAGTTGGCAGTGAAGAAGTCACCATATGCCAAGGAGTGGTTTGTTGGTTATGAAAGAAGCTGGAATACAGCAGGAAGAACTGAACTTTAAAGGTGCGCATGAATATTCAAGAAGTGTCATGGTGTAAAACAATCTGCATAGCTGTGGTGGAAAGGCTTCTTTTCTGATCAGGAAACAGCTGAAAATTACACTGATGGATTTGTATCCTCTGAAAACCTTAGTCTCAACCAGGCACGGTGGCTCACGCCTGCAATCCCGGCACTTTGGGAGGCCAAGGCAAGTGGATTGCTTGAGCCCAGGAGTTTGAGACCAGTCTGGCCAACATGGCAAAACCCCATCTCTGCAAAAAATACAGAAATTAGCCAAGCATGGTGGTGCATGCCTGTAGTCCCAGCTACTCTGGAGGCTGAGGTAGGAGGATCACTGAGCCCAGGGAGGTTGAGGCTGCAGTGAGCCAAGATGGTGCCACTGCACTTCAGCCTGGGTGACAGAGAGAGATCCTGTCTGAAAACCAAAAAACAACAAAACCTTAGTCAGAACAAGTTTGTGGAGCTGATGAGTCAGGCAGCTTCACCTGTGCTCCTTTCTAGACAGGCAGGATGGTTGCGGAGAGTCACAATAGGCGTCCAGGAGGAGAGGCATGGGATGATGCTGGCCAAAGCTAGTTGTGGTTGGAAAAAGCCACTGGTGTGAATGGTGTATGCTAGTATGCAAGGGAACATATACTGGGAACCCGAGCCATGTTTTCTGCATGGTTTAATAATCCTTTGTATCAGTGCCAGGAATTCACTGCAGATAAGCTGGTCTGGAAGAAAAACGAACATTTTGTTATTTCTGCACAGCTGCTCCACACATTCCTTTCCTGAATGTCTTTTGAAAAGCAATGTTTCTGACATTTACTCTCCTCGATTTGTGAAGGGAGTTTTACACTCCAATAAGAGTGAATATAAATGCTTTTTTGGGGGGAAGGGGGAATCCTGCCATTAACAGAAAGCAGGGCTTCCTGACTAAGTTCACTCATAAGGCCGCCATTCACACAGTTGCAAATGCTCGGACAGGATGGACAGCTCCACTAACGTGCACTCGGTTGACTGTGTGAACCCCAGACATTTGAGACAGGCCTCAGTTAATTTAGAAAGTTTATTTTGCCAAGGTTGAGGACACGTGCCCGTGACATGGCCTCAGGAGGTCCTGGCAACATGTGCCCAAGGTGATCAGAGCACAGCTTGGTTTTAGACACTTTGGGGAGACCTGAGACATCAGTTAACACATGTAAGATGAACATTGGTTTGGTCCGGAAAGGGGGAGTCCCAATCCAGCCTGAACAACACAGCAAGACCGACCCTGTCTCAGAAAGAAAGAAATATGACAATATGACTTTGCAGCTTTTCAGAACATCAATAACTTTGCAGCTTTTCATGTTTCTCCTAGTCATGTCCAGAACAAGGACCCTGGGGAAGAGAGTTAAGCTGTAATCTAAGAAGCAGAATTTGCAAATATGCTACTGACTTAGTCTCCAGGGCTTAACATCCCCTTTGGCCTGATAAATTTAGAGGGTCTTGAAATTTTATTTGCTTTTAAACAACTTTTTTTTTTATTTCGCAGACATTTAGCTTCACTTGAACCTGTGTTTGAAGCTTTAGTGAACATTGTCCTTGGGAGTAAGAAGTACTAGAAAATTTATGGTATGTGGTTATCTTGCTATTTCATGAACTACTGTATTACTATATAAATCAGCCGGAAGCAAGCTGTAATCCTGTTTATGGGATATTTGTTCCACTTAGCATGATGAATTTGGCTGCAGAAATATCAGTATATTTGCCTTTGGAGTCCTGCCTCAGACCCCTGATGGGTGGGGGCTATGCAATCTATAGTACTTGCTTTTATTTGTTTTTTTTGTTGTTGTTGTTTTTTGTTTTTTTTTTTTTGAGACGGAGTCTCGCCCTGTCACCCAGGCTGGAGTGCAGTGTTGCGATCTCGGCTCGCTGCAAGCTCCACCTCCCGGGCTCACGTCATTCTCCTGCCTCAGCCTCCGGAGTAGCTGGGACTACAGGCGCCCGCCACCACACCCGGAGAATTTTTTGTATTTTTAGTAGAGACGGGGTTTCACCGTGTTAGCCAGGATGGTCTTGATCTCCTGACCTTGTGATCCACCCGCCTTGGCCTTCCAAAGTGCTGGGATTACAGGCGTGAGCCACCGCGCCTGGCTGCTTTTATTTGTTTATTCTGCTATAAATGGTTTGCTTGAATGTTTTGTTTGCGAAAATAGCCTCAATTTTCCCGTTACTGTTTCCATGCACCTTAGAAATAGGACTTGGTAGCCGGTTGTGGTCATACACACCTATAGTCCCAGCTACTTGCAAGGCTGAGGTGGGGGTGCGGCAGGCCAGGTCTCACTAACACAGGTCTCCATAACAACTGTTTCAGTGCTGACCAAGTGGTGAAGTTAAATATTAAAAGCTGAAAGAGCCAGCGCCCTTATACAAAGGCTGGAATATAACAGAAGCCCACCAAGAGTTTTGCCCAGACCTTTCCTGGGCTTTAAAGCATGAGGAGATAGCAAAGGAATTCTTAACAGGACCCATTTAGGATTAAATAAGTTGTATTGGGGGTCTGAAGAAACTCCCCAGGCCTCCACAAACAAGCTTTATTGGAGACTAAAGGAACTCCCCAAACCTCCATGACTTAGCAGGAGGCCAGATCCGGGTTTTCACCCCAGCCCCTGGACCCAGCTAGATTCATTAAATTCACTGAGGCTCCAGAGGAAGGTCTTCAGGACTCAGATCTTAGTTATAGATTCGAAGTTAATCGCTTACGTCTTTAGATGAATGCACACTTACACGTAGACATATAGCTGCGAAGGTATACAAGCTCCGGAAAGCGCTGTAATTTTGAGTTGGTCTGGTGATAATTTCCAGGCCTTCTCTCTGTAACTGGTTACAGAAATAAAAGCTCCCTTCTCTCCTAGTTCATCTGCGTCTTGTTACTGGGACATGAGCATAGGTGGTCTACCTTCAGTTTGGTCTGTGGGCAGGAGGATTACTTGAGCTCAGGAGTTCTAGTCCTGGCTAGGCAACAGAGCAAGACCCGGTCTCAAAAAGAAAGAAAGAAATGATGATATGAGTTTGCTGCTCTTTAAATCAATGACTTTGCAGCTCTTCCTCTGAAGAGGTGGCATCTGTTTCGTTTGAGTGTGGCACATCTAGGAGAATGGCTTTGAGCAGTGGTGTGGCAGACGTGACTGCAGGCCAGCCCTGAGCTGAGGCTGCCAGGGGACTGCACACTTCCTCTCTCAGCTCTGCCAACTGCTGCAATGTGTCTGGGCCAGTCCGCTGGAGCATAGAGCTCAGTGCATTGGGACAGCTACAGCCCATTGCATAGGGACAGCCCACAGCAACAAGACCCACCTGTCACCACTGCAGATGCATGAGGGTGCCCGGCTGAGAGCAGACAAGCCGCCTAGCAGGTGGCTTTTCAAGCGGAATCACAGACTAGCTCCATCACTGTGGTGAACGTTCTCCCCAGTGCCAGGATTCCACTTGGCCCCTGACTGCTTGAGCAGCCGATATGACAGCCATCTCTCTGCTGCCGTGCATGTCGGCTGGGCTGGAGCCAGTGCATCAGGAAGTAGATGCAGAAGTGGATCAGGAGCAAAACATTCCTGAGAGCTGGCAGAAGCTGGCGTCTGTAGCCACTGGGATGCGGGTAAGGGCTCTCTCAGTGGCAGAGGAACAGCCTCCTGGCAGAACCAAAGGCTGCTTTGTGCCTTCGATGCTGCTGCTGGCCAGAGTGGTTTTCTGTCTCAGACCCTGTACCATCTGTCTGTTCTTTCTCATTTTTTATTTAAAGGAGAGGAAAATGGTTATGTGTATATGCTGGTGGCACACCTAACTTAGTATTAAGTATTACAAAGTCTCACAGGCAGGGCATGGTGGCTCACGCCTATAATCCCAGTATTTTGGGAGGCTGAGGTGGGCAGATCACCTGAGGTAAGCAATTTGAGACCAGTCTGGCCAACACAGTGAAACCCCATCTCTACTAAAAATACAAAAATTAGCCAGGTATGGTGGCACATGCCTGTAATTCCAGCCACTCGGGAGGCTGAGGCAGGAGAATTGCTTGAACCCGGGAGGCTGAGGTTGCAGTGAGCTGAGATCACACCACTGCACTCCAGCCTGAGTGACGGAGTGAGACTCTGTTTCAAAAAAAGAAAAAAAAGTCTTAAAAGTCTTGCAGACCCAAGGAAGAATTTGTCTTCCTGTATGAGAGGGGAGATGTGCTCTGATGATATAGGAGAAAACCCCAAATTCAGTATCAGCCCACCAACCAGGCCAGTGAAGCCCCACCCAGACATACCAGACATGGCAGTCCATGAACAGCCAGGCCTTTGTAAAGGCCGGTGCTTTATGGAATGACGCTCTGCCGGGCCCGGGTTCTGGGGCTTCCAGTCACTCAGTCTTTTGTTTACTCATCCATTGCATATTTCTTGAGCACCTCCTATGAACCAGATGCTGCCTGAGGAACTGGGGTTACCAGGGCAAATGAGACCAGGCCCCTGCCCTCAGGGGCCCCAGGTTCAGGGAGAGAGAGAAGACAAAAAATAGGAAAGAAGTGAGCTAATTTCAGACAGTGCTTAGAGCTGTGGAGAGAATGCGTGGCACTCAGAGGCCCTGAGCAGCCCAGATGGTGACGCAGCTGTGGTCGTGGTGTTGAGGGTGTGACCCTGAAAAGATGTAGAGTTGAGAGTGAGTGAAGGCCTGGGGTCGGCAGGGGCGGGGTGGCGGGTGGAGAATGAACTCTATGTCGAGGAGCAGCGAGCAGACCACTGTGCCCGGAGCTTGGTGGGGGTCCAGGGCCAGGTGAGGCTGGCAGAGTTTGGGGAGGGGCTCCTGGCCCAGATCAGGTGGGCTGTGGCATGGAGCATGATGTCATCCTAAAACCACCCTGAGGACACTACCAGGCATTTGAACAAGGGGAGAATTGAGATCAGTTTATGTTTCTAAAAGTCTCAGAAGTAGAGTATGACATATGTCCCTACAAACTTGTGCAAGACTGTTCATAGCAGCATTAGTCACAACAGCCAAAAAGTGGAATCAGTCCAAAGTCCCTCACCCGACGAGTGGATAAACAAGGTGTGGTCCATCCATACGACGAATAATCTCCAGCCCTAAGAAGTAATGGTGCGCGGACACATGCGGCAACATGGGTGAACCTTGAGCACGTCAATGCAGAAAAAAGGCATGAGAGAGAATTATCTCTATACACACTGGGTTTGTTCAGGAGTAGAAATAAGGCTTATAATCCAGAATGCATGGAATGGCAAGCCTCCAGGGCGTTCGGTGAGGGACACAAGGGGAGCTCTTATTGGCAAAAAGAGATTTACATAAGCTGCTTAGAAACAGAGTCCATGGGTCCCAGAGGTCTAAAGACAGAGTTGCTGTCAGTTCATTGGCGGAGAGGCTGTTCCTGGGCAGGTGTTCTTCCAGGAGCATCTTGCGTGAGTCACTGCCGTCCTAAACGATGTCTGGTGATGATCTTATCAAAGCAGGAGATGCGCGAAGAACACGAAAGGGTTTTAGAAAAGTCCTTGAAACAGTCATCTCAGACACCTAAGTGTGAGCCCCCACTGCTTTCGGCTTTCCCACACCTATTTTGTTTGGGTCTGACAAAAGTGAGTTCAGGCCAGGCTCAGTGGCTCATGCCTTGTAATCCCAGCACTTTGGAAGGCCAAGTCAGGAGGATCACTTGAGGTGAGGAGTTTGAGACCAGCTTGGCCAACATGGTGAAACACCATCTCTACTAAAAATACAAAAATTAGTCGGGCATGGCAGTGGGTGCCTGTAATCCCAGCTACTCGGGAGGCTCAGGCAGGAGAACCGCTTGAACCCTGGAGACCTAGGTTGCAGTGAGCTGAGATCACACCATTGCACTCCAGCCTGGGCAACAAGAATGAAACTGTGTCTCAAAAAAAAAGAAAAAGTGAGTTCATCTTGGTACCTGCAACTTCGACAAAAACATTATGCTCCATGAAAGAAACCAGACACAAAAGACAACGTATCATTAAGATTCAATTTCTATGAAATACAGGAATAGGCAAATCTATAGAGATAAAAAGTAGATAAGGGGTTGCCTCAGCCGGGGTGAGGGGAGGATGAGAGGGACTGCTAATGGCCTGGGGTCTCTTTTTGGGGTGATGAAGATAGAATTTGATGGTGGTGTTGCATGTACAATTTCATGAGTACTCTAAAAACCACTTAATCATACACTTTAAAAGGGCTGCTTTATAGTATTGAATTAATTCTCAATAAACCTGTTAAAAAAACTAGAGGTTAGAGTGCTGGGGGCAGGACAGCAGGGAGAAGGCAGGCGAGGGGTGATCCTGGGACAGGAGGTGGGGGCTGGGCCAGGGTAGAGGCTGGAGGTGGAGGCTGGGCCAGGGTGGAGGCTGGAGGTGGAGGCTGGAGGTGGAAGGAATGGGACAGGAGGTGGGGGCTGGGCCAGGGTGGAGGCTGGAGGTGGAAGGAATGGGACAGGAGGTGGGGGCTGAGCCAGGGTGGAGGCTGGAGGTGGAGGCTGGGCCAGGGTGGAGGCTGGAGATGGAGGCTGGGCCAGGATGGAGGCTGGAGGTGGAGGGAAAGGGATAGGAGGTAGAGGTGCAGCCTTTGCTGGGGGGTTGGACATTCAGGGTAAGGGAGAAAGGAAGAGCAGCAGGGAGTAATGGGGGGGACAGGGGTGCGGGGCCAGCTGCTCCATGTCAGAATTGCCATTTCTCAGCCAGCCTAGGATGACGATGGGCACTGTGTGAGGAATCAGGGCAAACAAGGGCTTAGGGCCTGGTCTCTGGAACCCTGTAGACCTGGGCTTAATCTTGACTCTGCCATAGGGAGAGCTTGAGACCTTGGGCACGAAAGTTAATCTCTCAAGCTCTCCCATTTGTAAAATGAGGATGCTATGTGCTATGTTGAATGTCCCCTCCATAACTCATGCTGACACTGTCCCCACTGTGGCCGTATTGAGAGGCGGGGCCTTTGAGAGGTGATTGGACCCTGCCGTCATGCATGCATTCATTCATTCATGGTTAGCGGATGGATGGGTTATCATGGGAGGGGAGCTGGTGGCTTTATAAGAAGAGGAAGAGACCCCTGAACTAGCACATTAGCATGCACAGCCCCCTCGCCATGTGACCAGTGGGAAGGCTCTCACCACATGTGACCTCTTGACCTCTTGACCTTGGACTTCTCAGCTGCCAAAGTCATTTCAATTTGGCAGCTGTGAGAAGTAACTGTAAAAAATAAATTCCTTTGCTTTATCAATTACTCAGTTTCAGCTATTCTGTTTATAAGCAACGGAAAATAGACTAAGATAGTAAGTGTGCCTGCCTCTTAGGGTGTTGTTGGGAAAAGATTCGGTAAAGCTGTGAAGTGCCCAGCATAGGCCTGGTGTGCTGTGAGGGCCAAGTGAGGCTTCAGACCGTCACTTTCTCAATCTGGGCCTTGGTTTGTTGATCTGTGGAATGGGAGTTGCACTATGGGAGTTGATTCCTGGGGTCCCTTCTGAAACCCCCAACTTTGTGAGTCTACGACATGAAACACAACCCTCCTGCCATGGTCTGCAGAAAGCTGTAAACTCTCCCTCCCCAGGGAGACAGACACTCGTCTCCCTGCTGCCTAGAGCGCAGGGAGCCTCATGTTCTGATGGCTTCCTTCCTTCCTTCTTTCCTTCCTTCCTTCCTTCCTTCCTTCCTTCCTTCCTTCCTTCCTCTCTCTCTCTCTTTCTTTCTTTCTCTCTCTCTCTCTTTCTTTCTTTCTTTCTTTTTTTTAAGATGGAGTCTCGCTCTGTCATCCAGGCCGGAGTACAATGGCGAGATCTCAGCTCACTGCAACCTCCGCCTCCTGGGTTCAAGCAATTCTCCTGTCTCAGCCTCTTGAGTAGCTGGGATTACAGGCATGCACCATCACGCCCAGCTAATTTTTGTATTTTTAGTAGAGACAGGGTTTCACCATATTGGTCAGGCTGGTCTCGAACTCCTGACCTCAGGTGATCCGCCCCCCTCAGCCTCCCAAAGTGCTGGGATTACAGGCGTAGCCACTATGCCCGGCTTGGCTCTCACTTTCATATTCTTTCCATGTAGTCACACATGAATGGTCGTCACAAGATCTCACAGGGAAATCATTTAGCAAGTGAATCTCAGTTTTTAAAAGGAAGGTGTTTGTGTTTTATTAGCATCTGTAATTGATCAGACCATGTAGTTAAACCCCTAAGAAGACTTAAGGTCGTATCTCCCTCAGCTGGGACTTCTGTGACAAACGCCACAGATGAGCAGATTAAACAACAGAAATTGATTTCTCACAGTTCTGGAGGCTGGAAGTTCAAGATCAAGCTGCTGGTCAGTCCTGTTCCTAGTGAGGTCTCTCTTCCTGGTTTGCAGACAGCTGCCTTCTCATTGTATCCTCAGATGGTGAGGAGAGGGAGAGAATGAGCAAGCTCTCTTCTCTCTTCTTATAAAGGCACTAACCTCATTATAGGGCCCCATCCTCATAACCTTATTACCTCTGAGTCCTCACCTCCTAACACCGTAGGAAGTTAGGGTTTCAACATTTTAATTTTGATAAATATTCAGTTCATAACAGGTCTGCACCTGGGGTCCATATAGGTCAGTTTTATTTCCAGCAGAATAATGGTGATCTGTACCACCATTACATCAGCCTGTATGCAGGCAACCCATATTTGTGGCTTTCCATAAATGGCTTTACTCTTTCCCAAAATGGCTTTTTTATTTTGCTTACTGTATGTGTGATTAATACCTTCTCACGGTTCAAAATAAAAATAACCAAAAAGTCCCCTGCTGGCTCTGTGCTCAGCCTCCTACAACCTCACCAGGAGCAGCCAGCGTGACCAGTTTCATGTGGGTCCTAGAGATATTTTATGTAGTTACAAGCAATTGCATATGTATTTCCTGTTTTGGCAGAAATGTTAGCACACCATACATACGTTGTTCTCCACCTTATTTTTATTTAATAAGTTGGAGATATTTCCATATCTCTAGAAGGAAGGAGATACGAAAACAAAGAATTTCTTTTTGTGTGTGTGCCACAATAGCAAAGAAATTTCTTCATTTTTTAATGGTAAAATACACGTAACATAAAATTCACCATTTTAACCATTTTACTAATAAGTGTACAGTTCAGTGATATTAAGTACATTTGCATTGTTGTGCAATCATCACTACCACCAACCTCCAGAACTTTTTTTTGTCTTGCAAAATCAAAACTCTGTCCCCATGAAACACTAACTGCCTGTTGTTCTCCCTACCTGAGCCCCTGACACCTACCATTCTATTGTCCGTCTCTATGCATATGACTCCTCTAAGAAACTCAAATAAGTACAGTCATTTGTTCTTTTGTGACCGTCTTTTTTTTTTTTTTTTTTTTTTTTTTTTTTGAGACAGAATCTGGTTCTATCGCCCAGGCTGGAGTGCAGTGGTGCAATCTCAGCTCACTGCAACTTGTGCTCCTGGGCTCAAGTGATTCTCCTGCCTCAGCCTCCCGAGTAGCTGGGATTACAGGTGTGTGCCGCCACTCCCAGCGATTTTTTTTTTTTATATTTTTAGTAGAAACAGGGTTTCACCATGTTGGTCAGGCTGGTCCCAAACTCGGATTACAGGCGTGAGCCACTGCGCCCGGCCTGTGACTGTTTTATTTTACTGAGCGTATTGTCTTCAAGGTTCATCCATGTGGTAGCATGTGTCCAAACGCCTTCCTTTCTAAAGTTGAATAATATTTCACTGCATGTAGAGACCACGTTGTGTTTCTCTGTTGGCCTGTTGGTGGACGTCTGGGTTGTTTCCACCTCTTGGCTGTTGTGAATGATGCTGCTGTGAACATGGATGTGCAGATTTCCTCGTTTTTCAACCACTGCAGGCTGTTGCTTGCAGCCGAGGCTGGCACACCTACCCTCTACGGCGCACATTTAGGGAGTGTCCGTTTTTCACTAACACCAACAGCTGCAACAGTAATCTTGTGCACAGGTGACTGCACATGTGCGATATTTGTAGGATACAGTTCTAGAGGTGGAAGGGCTGCATCACATGGAACGTGCGTTTGTAATTTGGTTACCCCATGTCTCTAAGGCATTTTAGTTTGGCACCTGTTAGAAGCTGGTTTCAGATCAAATCTTGCAAGTGGCGGGAGGGTTGTGGGTGTCTGTATCAGGCTGGAGTCATGGAAAGAATTTGCCCCTTTCAGACCTTGACCTCCGCTGGGGTTACATCTTTAAAGGCACGGTCTTTCCACTTTGGAAATGGAAGTGTCCCACTTGCTGTGGTGACGGACACTAGAGGGCGGAGTTCTCCATCTTTTAGGCAATGTGACGGCTCAGTCCACTTCTCCACTTCTGCAACTACAGAGATGATTATTTGGATTCGGGGAGGAAAGTCAGTGTTTCCCAAGGGGTACCGCACAGGGCAGAGAACCAGTATTGGAGCTCAGACAGGCTCAGGGGACTGGGAGATGGAAGCCATCGCCTTTACCTTGGGCATTTCATCTTAGGCCCCATGGAAACAGGGGCCATGGGTTGGTACTTATCATTTCTTTTAAACAGATAATGGCATACAGTAAGTCCTCGATTTCATCACAGGTTCCTGGAAACTGTGACTTTAAGCAAGACAACATATAATGAAACCAATTTTACCATAGGCTAGTTGATATAAACAAGAGTTAAATTCCTATGGCATAGGCTGGGCGCAGTGGCTCACACCAGTAATCCCAGCACTTTGGAAGGCCAAAGCGGGCAGATCACCTAAGGTTGGGAGTTCAAGACCAGCCTGACCAACATGGAGAAACACTGTCTCTACTAAAAATACAAAATTAGCTGCGTATGGTGGCGCATGCCTGTAATCCCAGCTACTCGGGAGGCTGAGGCAGGAGAATCGCTTGAACCTGGGAGGTGGAGGTTGCAGTGAGCCGAGATTGCCATTGCACTCCAGCCTGGGCAATAAGTGTCAAACTCTGTCTCAAAAAAAAAAAAAAAAAAAAAAAGGCATATTTCTGTTCTCAAAACATCACCAGAACAGGCTTGGTGGCTCACACCTGTAATCCTAGCACTTCGGGAGGCTGAGGTAGCAGATCTCTTGAGGCAAGGAGTTCAAAACAGCCTGGGCGACATGATGAAACCCAATCTCTACAAAAAATACCCCCCAAATTAGCCAGGAAAGGTGGTGTATGCCTATGGTCCCAGCTACTTAGGAGGCTGAGGTGGGAGGATTGCTTGAGCCTCAGAAGCTAAGGTTGCGGTGAGCTGTGATCACACCCCCACACTCCAGCCTGGGCGACAGAACGAAACCCTATTTCCAAAAAAAACCCACAAAAAAAAAAAAACACCACCAAATTTCTAAAGACCCAAACACTTCTAATATTAAACATTGAAATAAATGTAAACTATCCCTACATGTAGAGGTAGCTATACCTACATAAGAAAGATTAATACAAACAAGTGAGATCATTATCTACCCAATGTTTGGGAAGTCCACGAGTGACAGCGGTGGTAGTGGTGGTGGTGAAATCAAGGAATCAATGTCTGCAAAGCACAAGCTGTTGGGAGCACCTCCTCCCACCGCACAGCTGAAAGACAAGCGACCGTGAATATGGCCTCTCCCTGAACACCCTCACACGCGGCGTTTGTTGGCATGCGTTTGTGTGATTACCATAGGCTTTATGATTTTTATTCGATAATTTATATTCATTTATTCATTCATTTTCCAACTTGCTTTCTCCAGTTCAGGGTGGCAGGTGACCAGGGCGCATCCTGGCAGCTCAGGGCCAAGGCGGGCACCCGCCCTGGATAGGACAGGCCTCCATGGGACACCCACACTCACTCAGACTAGGCCCATGTAGACATGCCATGAGGCTGAGGTGTGTACTTGGGATGTGAGAGGAAACTGGAGGACCTGGAGAAAACCCATGCGGACCTGGGGAGACCTCCTCACCGCTCCCTAGAATGAAACGATGGAATTTGAGGACCTGTTGTATTTATTTGTCCCAATCCAGCGGCCCTGGCCTTCAGTGCACAGTAGTCCCTGCTGCTGGGCACACGTCCCCTCATGCTCAGTCCATTGACCAGGACTGGCCACATGGCCTCACCTGGCTGCGCGCAGTGGCTTCTGCCCTGGGGCAGGCAGCTGCTCCAGGTATGGAGATGAGCCCCACCTCCAGGTGCAGCTGCTCCAGGTGTGGAAACGGGGCTCTACCTCGTGGGGAGCGTCTGCTGTGGGCCACAACCTTGCTGGGAGGCTGCGGGGGATGAGGGGATAAGAGGGGTGGTGTTGAGGCTTTCCCTCCCCGGCAGTGTAGCTCCCCCCTCCCCACCCCGCCCTCCATCTGGAACACAGCACAGGGGCTGCCCTCCGGCCGTCGGTGTGCAGGGCTTGCACACCTTGGCTTGCAGGGCATTTGGGGGATCCCACTGGGGCAGCTGCCAGCTGGAGAGATGCTGGTGCTGAGCCATGCTGCTCCTGGGGGCAGGCTGGGTAGGGGCTGAGGGGCCGGAGTGAGCGGTCCACAGTCATCCAGGAACAACAGGGCTCTCACCTGGCAGGGCTCCCAGGCACGTTGATGGAGGGAGGGTTTCCTCAGTCCTCTCCCCCAGCCCTTACTGAGCAGCACCCCCACCCACCATACTGTCTCTTGCCTGGGTCTCAGGTGGTCGGCGCTGTCTGGCCCCTGCCTCCCGCTCTGTCCCTTCAGCTGAAGCGGGCTCCACTCCTTCCCAGGACTTCCCGTGCAGTCTGAAGCATGGTCACATCCGGTCTGACCCTCCCTCACCCCTCCCTTGCCACCCCAGGAGGAAATAGAGGCTGAGTGTCCGTGCCCTGCAGCCGAGCACCCACCCTTGCCTTTGGTCCCACCTTGGCCTGCCTGGCGGCCGTCCTGTCACCTGTCATTCAGCCCTTGCTGTCTGCTGGGCACGTGCCCTGCAGGTGGGGTGCACTGCAGACCCATGAGTGCCCACCGTGCCTCGCCATTCAGGAAGCCACCCAGGCGCTCTGGGCGGTGTCGGGGCAGGGTGCGTCTGTGCGGCGTTTGCACGTGTCTACCGTCCTGACCAGGGGCAGAGCCACGTCCCACACATCTTTCTACCTGACTTATGATATGGCAAAGACACATCCCGATACCTCTCCCAGGTGGGCCCATGATGCTGGGCTCTGCGACACCAAGGCCCAGGACCTGCTCAGCCCTGGGAACATGGAACTGGAGGGGACCTTGAGATGGCTGGCCCAGCCCCTTGTCTTATAGACAGGGAGACAGCAGAAAGGGAGCTGGAGTCACCGGCCAGGACCCTAGCTATGAGTGGGAGCTCGACCAGGACTTGAGTGTCCTGACCCACCTCCTCCCTGTGCTGGGCCCACTCTCAGAAACACTCCAGGTCTTGAGGCAGGGCAGGGAGGACAGAATGGCTATGATGTGGTGAGGCTCTGTCCCCACCCAAATCTCACCTCGAATTGTAATCCCCAGGTGTTGAAGGAGGGAGGCGACTGGATCATGTGGGTGGTTTCCTCCAGGCTGTTCTCATGATAGCAAGTGAGTTCTCATGGGATCTGATGGTTTTATAAGGGGCTCTTCCCCCTTCGCTCGCTCTTGCTCTCTCTGTCCTGCCACCATGTGAAGAAGGTGCCTGCTTCCCCTTCAGCCATGACTATAAGTTTCCGGAGGCCTCCCCAGCCATGCAGAACTCTGAGTCAATGAAAACTCTTTCCTTTAGAAATTACCCAGTCTCAAGTAAGTTTTTTTTTTTTTTTTTTCCAGACAGAGTCTTGCTCTGTCACCCAGGCTGGAGTGCAGTGGCATGATCTCGGCTCACTGCAACCTCCGCCTCCTGGGTTCAAGCAATTCTCGTGCCTCAGCCTCCGGAGTAGCTGGGATTACAGGTGCCTGCCACCACTCCCAGCTAATTGTTGTATTTTTGGTAGAGTTGGGGTTTCACCATGTTGGCCAGGATGGTCTCGAACTCCTGACATTAGGTGATCCACCCACCTCAGCCTCCCAAAGTGCTGGGATTACAGGCGTGAGCCACCGCGCCCGGCCGGAAGTTCTTTATAGCAGTGGGAAAATGGACGAATCTAGGCTTGCATCAGTGTTCTGGGGCAGCCCAACAAAGTACCACAAAATGAGGGGCTTAAACCATAGACATGTGCTCTGTCATGGCTCTGGAGGCCAGAAGTCTGAATTCCAGGTGTGGGCGGAGCCGCGCCCCCTCTGAGATTCTAGGAGAGTTCCCTTCCTCACTTCTGCCAGCTGCTGGTGGGTGCCGGAAGCCTTGGAACTCTGATCTGTGGCAGCCTCACTCCTACCTCTGCCTCTGTGTTTACACGACCTCTCTGTGTGTGTGCGTCCAAATTTCTCTCTTCTTACAGGGTCGTCAGTCATTAGATGAGGGTCCACCTTCTCCAGTGTGACCCCATCTTAGCCTCATTACATCTGCAAAGACCCCACTTCCAAATAAGATCACATCCATAGGTCTTGAGGTTAGGACTTGAAGACATCGCTTTGGGGGACACAGTTCCACCCAATGCAGGTCCTTGGTGAGCCAGGTAGAATGAGCTGGTGGTGTGGACAGTGGCTTGAGAGAGCCGCCATGCCGGTAGCTTTGTGGAAGTTTCGGAGCCATGGTTTCTCTGAGACCATTTATGTAGGTTCTCAGTAGGGGCTGGAAGAGGCTGTGGGCATTTGTGTCAGGGGTGACTGGGTGGAGGTGGCCGGTCTGCATGCCCATTCAGCAAGGGGAGGATGTCCCATGGATCAGGGGCCAGAATGGAGCCAGCTGCCTCCCTCCAGCTCCTAGAGCCACCCCAGGCCATGCGTGACTTTGAGCCCTCAGAGGTCCAGTTCCTCAGTCGCTCTTTCTTCAGCTTCCTCCTCTGTAGGCCATGGAGCTGGCCATCCTGCCTCTGGCAGCTGTGGTGCTGTTTAGGTGAGTGGTCATTGCCTTCATCTCCATTTTATAGTTGGGGAAACTGAGGCTCAGAGGAATGAAAAGCCTGGGTAGGAGAACAGAAAGAGCAGAGCATGGGCGGTGGACAAACAGTCGCCGTCCCTGACAGTCTTGCGGTTGGACCTTCGTCACGTGTGGTCTGGGGCTCTCGCCTCCTCCCAGCTCTGAGGTTCTCTGCGTGAACTCCAAGGAAACAGCCTGTTCTGGGATGGCAGGAGCTGGTGGACTTTCAAGTTAGAAACACAAAGACGCCATGAGCTTGGGGTTCTGGAAGCCCCTGGGGTGTCCACTAGGTGTGAGGTGCTGGTGGCCCTGGTTAAACAACCCCTAAGGGTGGGCAGAGGGGGTGGCAGGTGGGAAAAACAGATTGACACTCTCCGATTGGACTCCAGGTGACGGCCTGCTGGTGTCCACCTGGCTAGAACTTTCTCTTCCTTTTTGTCCACTTCTCATGGAGCAAGGAAATAAAAAAAAACACCCACTCATGCACAAATGGATTTCCTGAACCCTTCTGTGCACCAGTCCCTGGGGATGCAAATGTGAATGAGGCAGCGCTCTGTTGAATTTCTGTGCCCGAACTCATCAACGTGCACAGATACTGATGTGGGAACACCTGCTGTAAGGTGGCCGGGAGCAGCGGAGACCCTCCTCTCTTGTGAACTCCCCTACCATGGCTAGCCCCCTGGGGCTCCCCGACCTTGGCAGTCAGCCCTTGTGGTTTTTAAAGAATTTATATTTATATTTATTTTTATTTTTAGAGGCAGGGTCTCATTATGTCACCCAGTGATATGAGCTGGCTGTGTCCCCACCCAAATCTCATCTTTTTTTTGTTTTGTTTTTTGAGACGGAGTTTCGTTCTTGTTGCCCAGGCTGGAGTGCAGTGGCGCAATCTCGGCTCACCGCAACCTCCACTTCCAGGGTTCAAGCGATTCCCCTGCTTCAGCCTCCCGAGTAGCTGGGATTAAGAGCACAGACCACCACGCCTGGCTAATTTTTTTTGTATTTTTAGTAGAGATGGGGTTTCATCATGTTGGCCAGGCTGGTCTTGAACTCCTGACCTCAGGTGATCCACCCACCTTGGCCTCCCAAAGTGCTGGGATTATAGGTGTGAGCCACCGCACCCAGCCCCAAATCTCATCTTGAATTGTACTCCCATAATTCCCCCGTGTTGTGGGAGTGACCCGATGGGAGATAATTGAATCATGGGGGTGGTTCCCCCGTACTGTTCTCGTGGTAGTGAGTAAGTCTCATGAGATCTGATGGTTTTATAAGAGGTTTCTGCTTTTGCTTCGCCCTCATTCTCTCTTGTGGCCACCATGTGAGATGTGCCTTCTGTCATGATTGTGAGGCCTCCCCAGCCACATGGAACTGTGAGCCCATTAAACCTCTTTTTCTTCCCAGTCTCAGGTATGTCTTTATCAGAAGCATGAAAATGGACTAATATACCCAGGTTGGAGTGCAGTGGCGCCATCTTGACTTACTGCAGCCTTGACCTCCAGCTTTCAAATGATCCTCCTCCCTTGGCCTCCCAAAGTGTTGGGGTCACAGGTGTGAACCACCATGTCCAGCCAGCCCTTGGGTTTTGAGATGCTCAAGTTACAGGCGAGAAGTGCTTTGTTTGTTCCTGAATCTGTGTCCTGAGAGGGTTAAAGACAAGGGCTGGCCAGCCCCTGGAGCCTGGCCGTGTCGCCAGGGGAGCTGTGGAAGCAGGAGGGAGGCAGCAGTTCTGTGCTGTGGCGTACCTTGGGCCTTTCTTTTTCTAATAGAGAAGCAACATTTTGGATAAACCCACAAAAGAGTAGTAGATCATCTCATTGGTTTCTGTGTGTGAAGTTTCATGCTTATCTAACTGCATTTAGGGAAATTCACTTGTACATTTTCCCCAAGGGGAACGAGAGGATGTGAGCGTTCTACTTGTTCATTTCATATCTGCTTTTACAAGTTCATGGCGGGGTGAGGAAGGAGCTGTAGTTCTCATTGCGACTGATGTTTGATTATTTGATTCAGGAATTTCACTTCTGGGAACTTGACTTAGGGAAATGCTCTCAGAGATGCGTGCGATGTTGTTTGTAGCAAGCACATGTGGAGCTGTCCCAGGCCCCCTCATGAGGCGGCTGCTTGGGTCCGTTTGTACCCCTTGCCAGCTGTGCAGTCTCGCTCAGCTCCTAGAAGGAGGGAGGCAGGTCCAGGCGTTGATGGTTAGTTTTTTTGTTTTTTTTTTGAGAAGGAGTCTCCCTCTGTCACCCAGGCTGGAGAGCAGTGGCACAATCTCGGCTTAACTGCAACCTCCACCTCTCAGGTTCAAGCGATTCTCCTACCTCAGCCTCTTGAGTAGCTGGGATTACAGACATGCACCACCATGCCTGGCTAATTTTTTTATTTTTAGTAGAGACAGAGTTTCGCTGTGTTGGCCAGGCTGGTCTCGAACTCCTGACCTCAAGTGATCCACCTGCCTTGGCCTCCCAAAGTGCTGGGATTACAGGCATGAGCCACCGCGCCCAGCCGATGATTAGTTTTATCCATGTTCTTCCTGCTGCAGCTCACCCAGAGGCCCTGGTGGGGCAAGAACTTGGCTGGCCAGGGTTGGAGCAAAAATACCAGCCTTGGCTGTGGGTGAGGCAGGAGTGTGGCCGTGCAGGTGTGGCTTCCTCGCCGCATCTCCAGTGCGCTTTCCCTGTCCTGTGAGCTCCTTGAGGGCCGAAACTGGGCCTGTCAGTTCTGGGCTACCTCCACTTCCCAGCAGGCCCTCAAGAAGTGTTCCCTAGATGTGGTCTATTCCCACAGGGGACTATCAGCCTTCAAAAGGAAGGGAATTCTGATGCAGGCTAGACAGGAATGAGGACATTAGGCTGAGTCAAAGAGGCCAGTCACAGATACACAAGTACGGTGACCTCCCCTTTGATGAGGCCCTGGAGGAGTCAGATTCACAGACACAGAAAGCAGAATGGTGGCACCGGGGCTGGGGGATGGGGAACGGGGGCGGAGTGTTGAACGGGGACAGAGTTTGCTTTGCACGATGAAGAGTTCTGTGGCTGGATGTCAGGGATGGTTGCACAAGACTGGAATGTACTTGATGCCACTGAACTGTACACTTAAAAATGGTCATGATGGTAAATTTTATGTTATACATGTTTTACCACAGTTCAAAAAACACTTTAAAAAAAGCACCATGTCCCGTGGATTTAGTGATACCGACCCCTCTTTGTCCCCCTGCTTCCCATTGGTTTCCTCTTGCCCCTGGGATTTAACAGGAGTTCGAGGCCAGCCTGGGCAACATAAGGATACCCTGTCTGTACAAAAATAACAGATAAAAAGAAAAACAAACAAAATAACCCCCATGGTGCAGCCATTTCTTGGAGGTTATGGTAATTTTAGTAGCAATCATCTAAGAAGAGGTTTTCTTTCCTCAACCCTAATGCGCTCCCTTTCCTCAAGGCTCTGAGAGCAGCAGGAAGGCTCACCTTCCTGGTTTCGTGATGAGTTAACCTTCCTGGGTTCACCCCTGGTGCGACGGTTAGTGTCATGCATCAACTTGGCTGGGCCACGGCACCCGGTTTGGTCAAACGCCCATCTAGATGTTGCTGTGGACAGCTGTGTAGATGTGATTCATATTTAGGTCAGTAGACTCTGTTTAAAGCTGGTGACCTTCTGTCGTGTGGGTAGGTCTTGTCCGGTCAGCCAGAGGCCTTAAGTTCAAAGACTAAGGTTTCCTGAAGAAGAAGGAATTCCATCTCCCCCAAGACTGCAATACAGAAACCCTGCCTGGGTCTCCAGCATGCCGCCCTGCAGAACTTGGACTCGAGACCTCAGTCAGCTCTTGCCTGAGTCTCCAGCCTGCTGCCTGCCCTGCAGATTTTGGAAGTGACAGCCCCCACAATTGCTGAGCCAATCTCTTCAAATAAATCTCTTTCCCTCCATCCATCCATTCATCCTTCTGTCCACCTGTCCTATCGGCTCTGTCCTGTGGGTTCTGTTCCTCTGGGAACCCTGACAGATGCCCCTGGTTTGGTGGGGGTCATGGTTTCTGGCGCTGGCGCCAGACCCTGTTGCTGCCCTGGCCAGAACCCTGCAGTTGCCTCTGAGCCCACGGAAGCTAAGGGGGCCGTTTCCGAGGGGCCGCATTCCCCGCCTCTCTGCTCTTGGGGCTTCGGTCCACTCGGCCCGCGTGAGAGCTAGGAGCGCCACAGTTGACATCCTCAGTGGGATTGGCCCCAGTTGCCTGCACCAGCAACCCTCTCATGGAGGAGCCTTCGGTGGCTTTGCTCCTTACCCCACCTCCTGCCCTCTCACTCACTCCTGCTTCCCAGGTCACCTTCCAAAGGCCCCAGACCTGCCTTCTCCTCTCGATCCCCTGATGTGGGGGAGCCAACACCCCCCCAGCAACCCACCTCCCTGCTTTCCCTCAGGCGGCAGGGGGTTGGGGGGGCTCCTTAGCACCTTCGCCTTGACCAGGCACGTGGAGTCATGGAGCCAGAGCCTGGCTCTGAGAGCACCTGCTTCTGACTGCAGGCTGGGCTGACCCGTGTCATTGCCCCTTGAGGCAGGGCGGAACCTCTGGGTGGGGAAAGGTGGGCCGTGTTGCTCAGGAACCAAAGGCAAACCAGCCTTGTCCTCACGCCCAGAGCTGTGTCCAGCCTCCTCGGTGAGCCTGGGTTGATTCCTGGAGAGACTAAGCACCCACTGTGTCCCATGCCTTCAGCCACGTCGCCCGTCACCTGCGGCCTGAGTGTTCCCTTCCAGAGGGCATGAAAAACAATTGTCCGCTGAGAGGTCTTTGAAGGGGAAACAAGTGCCTGGGGCGGGCTAGGACCGCAGATCGGATCTTGAGGACTGGCAGCGCAGCAGTGTTTTGTGCAGAAAAGCAAAGGGAGACGTTCCGCGCTCAGACCACACAAAGCGGGCAGCATCGTGGCGGGCTTAGCCCGGGCTCTGCCTCTCGAAGCTTCCAGGAGCTTCCTGTAACTTTCTGGACGGTGCCGAAGCTGCTTCCCCAGCACCCGGGTCGCCGTGGTTCTGACTGCAGAGGGTTTCTGTGGGGGGTGCAGGGTCCCACTCAGGTGAAGCACTCAGGACACCCCTGGTGTGGTGACAGCAGCAGCGTCACTGTCACGGGTGGTGCGTCAACAGCTCCTCTCCCTCCTCCAGCACTGGCCTAGGAACTGTTCATTCCTCTGAACACAGCCAATGCCCAGGGCTTGAGCCCCTCTTGCCTGTCTCCAATCATTTCTGGGTCAGGTGGGCTAAGAACAAACACACAGTGAGTGTTGAGTCTTGCCCAGTGACTGACTGCAGAAGCCGCTGTGTGGCTTCGCTCCCGGATGTCTGAAAGCCCCTCACTGGGCTGTACGGTGACTCCTGCAGGGCCAGCCCCGGCTCCCTCCGGGGCACTGCGGGAAGAGCCCCAGCTCTCCAGCTAAACCTGTGGGATGCGGCCACGGTGAGAAAAGGAACAACCATCTTCACGCTGACACTGAGCGAAGAAAAGGTAAAACTCATAGCAAAGTTACCACGTTAGATTTACAAACATTAACAGTGGAATAATCCAGAGGAAAGAGCAAAAGAAAGATTCGAGACCAGCCTGGCCAACAGGGTGAAACCCCATCTCTACTAAAAATACAAAAATTAGCCAGGCATGATGGTGAGCACCTGTAATCCCAGCTACTCAGGAGGCTGAGCCAGGAGAATTGCTTGAACCCGGGAGGTGGAGGTTGCAGTGAGCCGAGATTGTACTACTGCACTCCAGCCTGGGTGACAGAGGGAGACTCCATGTCAAAAAAAAAAAAAAAAAGAAGAAGAAAAGAAGATATGAGTAGAAATGAATGAAATAAAAAATGACATACTGTAGAGAGGATCAACGAAGCCAAAAATCTAATAAAATTGATAAACCGCCCCAATTAATCAAGAAAAAGGTGGAGACAAACAAGAAGAGGGATGAGAAAAAAAACCAACTGCCCACCATGTTCGTGAGGCCAGAGGAGGTCACCAAGGAATCCGAGCACCCTGGGGGACGCTGCATGCCCGTGAGTGTGATACCTACACAAAGGAGGATTTTCTAAACACCAGAAGTCCTATATCCATTAAAAAATGGAATCAGTAGGAAAAAAAAAAAAAAGCCCCAAATAAAAGATAACATTCCTAGATGTTAACTGGTGAGTTTTACCAACAAGTAAGAACAGTTTCAATTTTATAGAAACTCTTCCAAAGAAAAGAAAATTAGAAAACATGCTTCCCTCACCTCTCATTTTATTTGTTTATTTTTATTTGAGACAGGGTCTGGTTCTGTTGCCCAGGCTGGAGTGCGGTGGTGCAATCTCTGCTCACTGTAACCTCTGCCTCCTGGGCTCAGTCATCGTCCCACCTCAGCCTCCAGGTGCGCGCCATCACATCTGTCTAATATTCGTATTTTTTGTAAAGGCAGGGTTTTGCCATGTTGCCTTGGCTGGTCTCAAGCTCCTGAGCTCAAGCCATCCACCCTCCTCAGCCTCCCAAAGTGCTGGGATTACAGGGGTGAGCCACTGCCCCCGGCATACCCCCCGTTTTATAAGGTGGTTACAAACTTGGTATCAAAACCAGATAAGGACAATACAAGAGAGAGTTACAGGCCAGCCGCATTCAGAGCATAGGTGGAAAATCCTAAATGTAACAGAGCTGAACCCACCGTCC
This sequence comes from Nomascus leucogenys, assembly GCF_006542625.1. Lineage (NCBI taxonomy): Eukaryota > Metazoa > Chordata > Mammalia > Primates > Hylobatidae > Nomascus > Nomascus leucogenys. The sequence continues at coordinate 28,126,144 of NC_044405.1, forward strand.
CATCTAGCGCTCCTCGGAGGCAAGCCTGGGCTGGGGTGCCCCCACCCATCCTGGTGGGAGCCTCAGGCTGAGCTGCCCCGATCCCAAGGGCTCTGCTGCCCCATGGTTCCCCGAAGGGCCCAGAAAGACACATCAGAAAGTTGGGATGGGGTGAGGGAAGCCGCCATCCTTTGGAGCAGATTTGGCCACCTGGAGATGAGAAGGAAGAGCCAGTTCTGCAAAGTACCCTCCCTCCCTTCCTCACCTCCCTTTCACTTCCCTGGGGTGGTGCCTCCACATCCACACCTAGACGTCTCCCCAGGCTCCCTCTTCTTGGAAAGCTGGGCTAGGACAGTAACTAAGCTGGGTGGGTTCCAATCATGTGAGATTGGTTTAGCATTAGACAACTGATTCATAACGTTCTTTGTATTAACACATCAAAAGAGGAAAAGACGTATGACCTTTTCAGGAACGCAGAAGCAATTTCAGAAAAAATGCTACCTACGTCACAACCAGAGCAGCCAGCAGATTCTTTTTGGGTCATGATTCAAACACATCAACTGTAAAAAAACATATTTGAGACAATCAGGGTTATCTGATGAGGGACTAGGTTTTAGATGACATCAAGAAATTGTTAGGAATCCTGTCAAACATGAGAGGGAATTTGCGCTTATATAAAGAAATGTTCCATTTGTAGGAGAGGCACCTGAACTGCGCGGGGGTGAAATGACGTGGCGTCTGTGCTTTGCTTTAAAATACTCCAGTAAAGAAAAAAACCAAGAGAGCCGGGAAGCGGGGCAAAATCCTCCTGATTGTTGGATCTGGCTGACGAGTATGTGGAGGGCTCATTGTTCCATGGTCTCTAGTTTTGAGACTGTGTAAAAATTTTCGTGATAAAAATAAACTCAATTAAGTAGCATTTGCCGCCACCGTAAAAGTGATACCCCATGATGGGCGCACCAGGTGCTGGCCGGCAGGGGGAGGGCGGGACGTCACTGGCTCTGTCCCCGTCACCCATGACCTGCATGTCCTGGCAGTGGTGAGCGCCCAGTGTGTGCTGTGGGACAGAATTATCTCTAAACCCCCGAAAGAGGATCCTCTCCCCAACTTCACTCCAGCCTCGGAGGGCCTCCGGGGTCTATGGCACACTCTGCCTGCCGGCTTTGTTCTGGAAGGGGCTGGCGGGACATGACCGGCCCCACGTTCCACTCTGAGGGCAGCTCGGGGGTCTGCGGGGGACCATCCTGTCTAACCTGCTGACCTCGAGGAGAAGCAGGGCGAGGGCTTAGCTCAGGCACATTCCCCGCTGAGCCACAACAATGCCCCATCCGCCCTACACAGGCGGATTTGTGTGTGAGCCCCGCGGGGCCCTGGAGTGGAAAATTGCAGCGCCAGCCTTTGTGGGGCAGACTGCTGGCGTTACGGGAATCCTGTAGATGAAGTGAATGTCGCCTTTGTGTGAGGGGGCTGGCATTGAGCTCGGGTGCAGCGGGGCGGCAAATCGCTGAGGACAGGCTTAAGCTGGGCCACAGAAACAATGCCGGGGAGCCGCGGAGGAGCCATCCCAGAGGCCGGGAAAAACCTCCCGACAGGTCTCCATCTGTAGAGAGATTCCAGAAAAAGGATCTTCGAGACAGTGGCTTACACACCCCCAGGCACACACACCACAGACACACACCAAACACCACACACACACCACACACCACCTATACAACACACACCACAGACACACACCACACATCACACACACACCACACACCACCTATACAACACACACCACAGACACACACCAAACACATCACACACACACCACACACCACCTATACAACACACACCACAGACACACACCAAACACATCACACACACACCACACACCACCTATACAACACACACCACAGACACACCACCAAACACATCACACACACACCACACACCACCTATACAACACACACCACAGACACACACCAAACACATCACACACACACCACACACCACCTATACAACACACACCACAGACACACACCAAACACCACACACACACCACACACCACCTATACAACACACACCACAGACACACACCAAACATCACACACACACCATACACCACCTATACAACACACACCACAGACACACACCAAACACCACACACACACCACACACCACCTATACAACACACACCACAGACACACACCAAACATCACACACACACCATACACCACCTATACAACACACACCACAGACACACACCACACATCACACACACACCACACACCACCTATACAACACACACCACAGACACACACCACACATCACACACACACCACACACCACCTATACAACACACACCACAGACACATACCAAACATCACACACACACCACACACCACCTATACAACACACACCACAGACACACACCAAACACATCACACACACACCACACACCACCTATACAACACACACCACACAGACACACACCACAGATATACCACACACACACCACACACACCCCACACACATCACACACCAGATACACAACGTACACATCACACACACCACAGATACACCACACTGCACACACATCATACACCACACACACATCACACACACCACAGACACACCACACACATCACACACCACACGCACCACAGAAACATCACGCACCACACATACACCACACACACACCACATTCCACACCACCCCACACACCCCACACACACATCACATAACATATACACCACACACACCCCACACCCCACACACATCACACAACATATACACCACACACACACCGCACACGTCACAGACACACCACACACTACACTCATCACAGAAACCCCACACACCACACATATACCACTCACACACCACACCGCACACACATCACACACCACATATCCAACACACACACCCCACACACCACACATATCAAATATACACCACACCCCCGCACACGCTTCCAGACCAGTTGGAGCCCTGCCCTCCCACCCAGCTCCCGTACATCTGCCCGTCTGTTCCCTTGGCCTCCCACCCCTTCTCCACCCTCAGGAGCCCCATGCAGCCCACACTCGGTCCTGCCTAGCCCCTGGGTCGGGAGGGAGGGTCCCCCTGCGCCATCCCCAGCGCTGCCCACCCTGCAGAACGTCCTCAGGCGGCGGGGCTCCACACTTGCAACAGGCCTGAGGCCCTGGCTGCAGGCTCCACTGGGCTGCAGTTCCCGTGGAGGCAGCCAATGGCCTTGAGGCCTCTCCCGGGTGGGACGGCCCCCGCGAGGGCTGGTGGGCACAGGGGCCAGCCCTGCCCCGTGGCCTTGCTCAGCTCTGGGAGGGGCGCGCCTTTTCTTTTTCTGATCTCTGTGAAACTCTTACTTTTTCTTCCTCTGAGCAGGGGCGTGAGGGTCGGGCCTGTGGTGGCACTGCACTGAGCCAGGCATGCTGGGCTGGCGCCTCCCTTGCTGGGGCGCAGATGGCCTAGGTGGGGCCCATGTGGAGGCTGCGTCCGTCCGACCCTGCCGCCTGCGCAGTCCCTGCATCTGTGAGGGGGGACCCAGCAGCAGTGGCCCAGGGCGGGGCTGGGACCGAGGGTCAGGCTGGATGGAGCTGCGCGCGGCACCCGGCCCGCATTCTCCCTGTGGCCACCAAGACCCCAGGTGGGCACTGGCACCTTGGGCTATGCCCGGGTCCCCACCCTCAGCCTTCTCTGGAAGCTGCTGGCTCTGCGGTGACCCCCTCCCGTGCCCCCTTAACCCAAGGCGTGTCCTTTGGGGCCCACTGGGTGCTCTGGCTGGGTCTGCCCTGAGCTGGTCACACTCGCCAGGGTCTTGGTCCAGGGCACGGGCAGGAGTGACGGTTACTCTCCAGGAGGCCAGGAGAACCACGAGACATCCAGTGAGGAAGGGCCACCCGTGCCCAGGGACGTCCAGTGAGGAAGGGCCGCCCGTACCCAGGGTGACCATGTTTACACAGACCCCGGTGTGCCTGCAGGGCTGAGCTGTTTGCCTACCCCCGTGCCCTTCCCAGGTGGCAGGCTACAGGACCAGCCTTGTTCTTGCCCTTCCCAGCCCTGGCCTGGGAGTCAGACACTTGACTCGCAGCCCTTTGCTTCCATGCCAGGCTGCCTGGAGAGGCCAGCATCTTCCCCGAGGGGTCCTTGGGGCCTACTGGGCAGACCTCTCTCTCCATGGCCCTTCCTGTCCCCAGGCGGACCTTCCCCTGACCCAGCTCACACCAGCCTGGGGCCTGTGTGCTGGGGCCAGGCTCCTGCAGGCTGTCCCGGGCAGGCCCAGGGGGCCCTGTGCCACTGGGCGGTGGTGTGGGAGGCACAGGAAGAAGCTCACCTCACCCTTCAGACATCCTGGGGGGACCCTTGTTTCCTATATCATCTCTACCTTGGCGTCCCAGCGTCGCTGGTGACAAGGCCGGCTGTAGGTTTTGGCTCAGAGGCAGACTGAGGGCAGAGCCAAAGGGCTCCAGGCCTCCCCAAACAGTCTCAGTCTGCTCACACTTGGAGGGCTGCCAGAGGCCACTGGATGCCAGCAAGGAGCTTGAGGAGCCCCAGGCCGGTGGTGCCCCCAGGCTATTTGACACCAGAGTGAGTCACAGTTTTGAATATTCCATCCTCCATACCGCAAAATTATTTTCACGATAGTTATGTAATAATCACGGATAATCATGATTTTCTTGATTCATTCTTTAAAGCAATTAACAGAAAAAAATGCATTTCAATGTTAAAGATATTCAAATTCAGTGACTTCTTTCATGCATGAGCTAACATCTCAGCTTCAGCACTACACCTCCGTTTGTGCTCCGTTTCACAAACCTCCGTTTGTGCTCTGGTTTCACAGTCTCACATTTGAAACACAGAATGAAAACACCAAGAGGTCATGCAGAATGACAGAACTGAAATACTTCCAGCTCGGTTTCTTTGTGAGTGCTGTTGTTGTTATGCGAAATTTCTCGTTTAAGCACCGAAATATGTTGAACCACGGGGGCTGGAGATAAGAACCCCTCCCCCAGTGCACCTGCATCCGCACCCGGCCTTCAAAGCCGCTCCAAGCAAATGCAGGTGGCTGCGTCTGCAGTGTCGGGAGTGGCCCCATGACTGGAAGTTCACTGGACAATTTCCACTCAGTAAATGTTTAGAACAAGAAATAAAACTGTGCTAATGTGAAGATTACAGAAATACAGTCTCTCCTCATGACTCATGCATTCCAGATTTGGGAATTCCCTGTGATGTCAGCGTGCCAGGGACCACAGACATTTGTTGCCTCACAGTCCTGGAGCCTGGGAGTCCAAGATCGTGGGGTCGGCGGGGCCGGCTCCTTCCTGTGCTCGCAGACAGGCCTCTTCTTGTTGTGCCCTCATGTGGACTTTCCTCTGGGTGCACGTGTTCTTGGTGTCTCTTTTTGGAATTTGTTCAGATTTCCTTTTTTTTTTTTTTTCAAGACAGAGTGAGACTCTGTCGCCAGGCTGGAGTGCAGTGGCGCGATCTCAGCTCACTGCAGCCTCCGCTTCCCGGGTTCAAGTGATTCCCCTGCCTCAGCCTCCCAAGTAGCTGGGACTACAGGCGCACGACACCATGCCTGGCTATTTTTTTGTATTTTAGTAGAGACGGGGATTCACCATGTTGTCCAGGCTGGTCTTGAACTCCTGACCTCGTGATCCACCCGCCTCGGCCTCCCAAAGTTGGGATTACAGGCGTGAGCCACCGCGCCCGGCCGATTTCCTCTTCTTATAAGGATGCCAGTCACATGCATTAGGGCTCACCTGAAGGACCTCCTTTTAACTTCATTTCCTGAGAGATCCTATCTTCAAATACAGTCACACTCTGAGGTCCTGGGGTTAGTACTTCAACATAGGAATCTTTGGGGAACTCAGTTCAGTCCATGACACCTACTTGGTCAAAAATATTTGTAGGCTGGGCGTGGTGGCTCACGCCTGTAATCCCAGCACCTTTGGAGGCCAAGGTGGGAGGATCACTTGAGCCTAGGAGTTCAAGATCAGCCTGGGCAACATAGCAAGCAAGACCCCATCCCTACAAAAAAACTACCAAAAAAATTTATTTGTGACCCCAAATCAATAATTGCAGAGTTTTCCTGGTCATTCACAGATGTGTAGAGTGTGCCAAAACATTTGTCTCCTTACACACATTCCTGGCTGAGGTTGAACAAGGCAACACTATGCCCTCTTGTTGCAGCCTCAGGCGGTCAACCAGTGTCCTTTTCGAGGTCTATTTAGTGCCACGATTTTTGCATTTCGTGTGTTTTGTTTGTGATTTTGCTTTTTAAAACGTCCCCAAGCCCAGTGCTGAAGAGCTGTGTGCTTGGAGGCATTTTTAGGTAAGTGGATTAAGCACTTCAGTTAAAATGCAGAAATTGTCCAAACAGATTAAAAACATTATCTAATTATATGCTGTCTACAAGAGACACTTTAGATTCAAAGACACAAATAGTTTGAAAGTAAAAGATTTCTAAAAATATGCCATACAAATGGAAACCCAAAGACGGTTTTGGTTATTGTTTGGTTACTCTTCAGCTTTGTGCTTGGGGGCATTTTAAACAGCAAAATCCGAACAAAACACACAGAACTGCAAAAGGTAAGAAAGCTGCAGCGCATCTCACAGAGGAAACACGGGTTAGAGAAGCTTCCTTCGGGCCGAGCTACAGGGCTGCTGGCCATGAGTTCAGTGTTAGTGAATCAATGTTTATAGATTCAGTAAAGCATCTTTTTTTTTTTTTCTTTTTTGGAACAGAGTCTCATTCTGTTGCCCAGTCTGAAGTGCAGTGGCACGATCTCAGCTCACTGCAACCTCCACCTCCTGGGTTCAAGCGATTCTCCTGCCTCAGCCTCCCAAGTAGCTGGGATTACAGGCACGCACCATCACGCCTGGCTAATTTTAGTATTTTTCGTAGAAATGGGGTTTCACCATTTTGGCTAGGCTGATCTTGAACTCCTGACCTCAGGTGATACACCCGCCTTGGCCTCCCAAAGTGCTGGGATTACAGGCGTAAGCCACCATGCCCGGCCTCAGTAAAGCATCTTTACACAGAAACACTCGTAAGACAAATGATGCATTGCTCAGCTGATGAGAACATTGGGACCAGAGGCTCACAGGACCCTAACCCTGTGTCTCCCCTGGGAGCCATGGTTCAGCAGTCCAGGCATCACTAATTCAGTGCTCACAGCAGCTTATAGAACATCCCTACCTCGAGAATCAACTGCTATGAATGCAGCAATTGCTAGAACTTAGCCCAGCAAAAGGGGAGGCGGATTTTGTGCTGACATGATTTGCATGGACAGTGGCTGGGAATCAGGAAAAGAACACTGACTTGTGTTTGGTTTCATTCTGGTTTTTCATTTTCCACAGACATCATATCCCTCAGTGCACTGGCCGTCACCTCCCCCTGCCCTCCGCCTGCACACTGTGGCTTTGAGGCAGCATCTTCAACACAAATGTCGGGAGGAGCCCAGGTCCAGAGCAAAAGGGTCTTGTTTCCCCAGAATCCAGGCGAATGGCGCAGGGCTCTGGCAGGCGGATGCACTGACCTCAGCGTGCATTTACTTCTTTATTTGTTTGTTGCTTGTCTCTACCCAAGAGAATATCAGCTCCACAAAAGCAGGGACTTTGTTTAAACACAGCCTTAAGAGATAGGACTCGACCCGTGTGGATCAATTGAGTGAGGATATTTGCACGGCAGCCTCCGGGCCAGCGAGCGGGGGTTAAGGCTCCTGAAAGTAGCCGGCTTTGAGATGTGATGGGGGTGATCCTGAATTATCCAAGTGGGCTGAGAGCATAATTGCCAGGTGGATGTGATGGGAGAGACCTCACCGCCCACCACTGCCTTTGAAGGTGGAGGAGGGGCCACGAGCCAAGAAAGGCAGGTGCCTTGAGACGAGGGAGAAGGCAGGAAACATTCCCCTGAGCCTCCAGGAGGAGCCAGCCCTGCCGGTGTCTTGCTTTAAGTTGAATGAGATACATTTCAGACTTGTGGCCTCCAGAACTGTGAGAGAACATTTGTATTGTTTTAAGCCACTAAGTCTGTGATTGGTACATCAGCCACAAGACACTAATACAACACCTAAACTCGGGGTTTGAAAAGGCCCCTAGGGCCCTAGAGCCCTCCCTGTCCCCTGGTCCAGGCCTTCCTGCTTCTGTTGTGCAGACTCAGGCGCTGGCTCACTCAGAAGGCCCCTGCAGGCCCGGTCAACCCTGTGGCAGGAGCCTCGACGTCCCATGGCGGCCTCTGAGCCGCCAGGCCCTACAGCATGTGGTGAGGGGCGCAAGAGGTGTGAGTGCCTGGATCTCGCTCTGCCTCGTGTGGACCTTGCCTCAGCCTCGGTGCCCAGAGCTGTGCAGTCCATAGGACCAGGCTGGTGCTCAGCCCCAGGTTGGTGCCTCAGCTGCCTCCTCAGCCTGCAGTCTCCACTGTTTGACTGACCATGTGCAGGTCCAGCTGTGAAGGACAGCGCAGCTCCTCCCTCCCTGCCAAGTGTCAGGGGCACTAAAAACACCGCCATCAATGTCCTGATGTTGAAATCATGTTTTGATGCAATGTTTAAAAAAATCAAAATGGGTCGGGCGCAGTGGCTCACGCCTGTAATCCCATCACTTTAGGAGGCTGAAGCGAGTGGATCACCAGAGATCAGGAGTTCGAGACCAGCCTGGCCAACATGGCGAAACCTCATCTCTACTAAAAATATAAATATTAGCTGGGTGTAGTGGTGTGTGCCCGTAATCCCAGCTACTCGGGAGGCTGAGGCAGGAGAATCCTTTGAACCTGGGAGGTTGTGCCACTGCACTCCAGCCTGGGCGACAGAGCAAGACTCCATCTCAAAAATAAATAAATAAAATAAATAAATAAGTAAATAAAAATGAATGCAAAAAATTTGCGGTGGACAAACAGTCAACATTTTACATAAAGGCAGGATGAGGACGACAGCCTTCTCCTTTTGCTTCAAGCTCCACCATGGCTCCGCCCAGCACTTACCGTGCGCCTGGCCTGGCTCGACCCTCCCCGGGGCCAAGCTGCATGCTGGCTTCCATCCCAACGGCCTCTTCTTCCCCCTCCCTGTGCCCCAGGAATAGGTAGCCAGCACAGTGGGGCCGCCCACTGCCTCACCCAGACCCTGCCACTGCTTGGATGTTGACCCCCAGACTAGAAAGGTGGCTTTAAGCCCCCTTCCCTTCTTCCAAGCCAAGTGACCTGGGCATGCGGCTTAACCTTCTAAGCTCCCATTTCCTGGTCTGTGAAGCGGGAATGATGCTGGGACCTGCTTCACAGGGTGGCTCTGAGGACCCACAGGCAGAGGCCTGGTGTAGGCTTTTGGGGAAGGCACCCATCACTCTCGCAGCGTTTCCTATCTGCACCTTAATTTGGCACCCCAGGGAATCACTCCTCTGGAATTGTAACCTTGCAGGGCAAAAGTCATTTCAAGATTTTTTGGGATCCTGTGTCCCCGGACAGGGCTGTAAATGCAGGAGGAAGGGTCTGGTGCTGGGTGCTGCTCATGATGGAGGTGCCCTGTGGAGCACGCCTCGGAGCCCCCCTTTCAGCTCTGATCCCATCTGGGATTTGTCAGGTCTGATCCGCATACCCTGGGGCATCTGACCTTTCGTGGCCTTCTGAGCCCATGGGCTGGAGATGAGTTTGCAAAGCCCAGGAGTGTCCTGGGTGTGTGTTTACTCCACACGCATGAATCTGTTAGAGGCTGAGCAGGAACTGGGAGGCCCAAAGAGAACCAAGCAACTTCCCACAGCCTGGACCGTACACTAGAAAAGCTAGCCTGGGAGAGGGGGCACGGCCTGTTCCCAGGCTGGCAGGGGGGATGTGGGGGAGGACCATGCTCCCCAGGGCCAGTTTACCCCAAAATATCAAAAGACTTAAAACTAGGAGTGAGCCCGGTGCAGTGGCTCACGCCTGTAATCCCACACTTTGAGAGGCCAAGGCAGGTGGGTCACCTGAGGTCAAGAGTTCAAGACCAGCCTGGCCAACATGGTGAAAACCCGTCTCTACTAAAAATACAAAAAAAAAAAAAAAAAAAAAAAAAAAAAAGCCAGGTGTGGTGGCGGGCACCTGTAGTCCCAGCTACTCAGGAGGCTGAGGTGGGAGAATTGTTTGAACCTGGGAGGCAGAGGTTGCAGTGAGCTGAGATCACACCACTGTATGATCTGGGCGCCACTCTGGGCGACAGAGCAAGACTCCATCTCAAAAACAAACAAACAAAACCAGGAGTGCCTGGACACTTAGTGAGAACTGGACAGGGGCCATGAGTCGAGGAGCAAAATAATCACCAGGACTTGTGGATAACAGGATCATGTGGGTGGTGGTACCGCATGGGTGACGGGAACATGGGAACATGTCGCCACCCTGACAGGAGCAGCCCCACTCAACAGCCATGGCAGGTCATGCCACGGAGGCTCGAGGCGTTACGTGGGGACGTTACATCGAGGCGTTACATAATTACAAGGCGTAACGCTTGAGGCGTTACATCGAGGGGACGATGGCCATGGGGCTGGGCGTCCAGGGTGGGCCGCAGAGGGAAGCTCACCACGTGGCACTCTCATCTGCGCACAGCCGCCCGTCTTCCTGTTGGAGGCACGCAGACCCCTGGAGGACAAGCATGAAACTCCACAGGGCTCCCCCAGGTGCTGGAATTATGGCACCTTTCAGCTTCTTCTCCAGGAGTTTTAACAAGCATGCATACCTTTTATAAGTGGTGAGTGTAACAGGGGTTCACAGACGCACTCCGCTTTGGAAACCAGTGCACTCTTGCCCAGGCGCAGTGAGACTCTGAGGACGATGTGTCTAACCCCTGTGTCTAATGGGGGTGTGGGCTCTCCCTCCTCCGGCGACCATGAGGACCACCCAGGCAGGACAAGGTGTGCAGAGAACTAGCGTGGTCCCTGGCACGTAGCCCCCGCCCAGTAACTGGGAGATGAGAAGCTCCATTGTCACCCCAGGCGAGTGTGGGGCACAGGCTCCTCCTTGGGTTGTCTGCCCTCTCGGGAGCCCCAGGGTGCCCAGGCGGGCCTCAGCTGAGTCCAGGCCTCGGGGACAGTCCATGCAGCCCCTCCTGGGGCTGGGGGCGGGCACTTGTCTCAGCCACGTTTCTGCTGACTGAGCAGCCTTCTTCATGAGCTCATGCCTTTCCAGAGAAATCCCTTAATGCCTCCATTCTGCTGGCGGCATATATAGGGAGGGCTCGGCCCTAGCTCCACACTGCGCTGCCCAGAGGCCCCGCTGACTCCTGCCAGCCTCCAGGTCCCCGTGGTACCAAAGCTGAACATGGACGTGACCATCCAGCACCCCTGGTTCAAGCGCACTCTGGGGCCCTTCTACCCCAGCCGGCTGTTCGACCAGTTTTTCGGCGAGGGCCTTTTTGAGTATGACCTGCTGCCCTTCCTGTCATCCACCATCAGCCCCTACTACCGCCAGTCCCTTTTCCGCACCGTGCTGGACTCCGGCATCTCTGAGGTAAGACGTGGCCCGTGGTGCTGGCCTCTCCTCGCTGGCCTTGGTGGGTGGAGAGCGATGGACTCTGGTCTTGCTCCGTCAGGCAGGTGGTCTCACCCTACTTCATCCCCTTGCAGAGGCTGGGCGAGAGCCTGTGTCCCCACTGCAGCCACGCGGCAGAGCTTGGAGAGGTTGGACAAGGGAACAGCCTGAATCCACCTTTGTTTTCCTCCATCAGCTCATGACCCATGTGTGCTTTGTAAGGCACCAGCCACATACTGGAAATCCCAAGAGTAGCCCATGCAGGCATGCGTGGTGGCGAATGCGAGCTCCCGGGTTCCGCTGGTCTCCTGAGTCCCGGAGACCTGGGAGCAGGTGGGGGTCACAGTCCTGAAAGCCAGAGAGCAGGGGGTTCCTAGCACCTCCTCCAATGAGCTCGGCCTGCCCACGGCCAGCAAAGCTCTTGGCAAGTTTTCTTAGGTGCCCTGCCAAGGCCAAAGGGACAGGCAATGGGCCCCCCTCACCACAGGCCTCCTCTCTGAGCCACGGGTGAGCGGTGCGGGTTCTGCTGTTCTGGAGGGCCTGAGTCCCACCCAGCACCTAATAAACAGGGTCCTCCCCAGGGCTGCTGCAGTAGGCATCAACGCCAGGGCACAAAATGCCTCAGGGAGCCGAGGCTGAGCCAGGGCAGCGAGAGGGAGCATGTGGAAGTATTTTTTGGAGCGGCAGCTGCACAGGCTGTCAGCAGGCTCCGGCCGCTTCTATAGACAGCATGACACCAAGGGCAGTGACCTCATTCCACAGGCAGCCAAGCATCACCAGCCAGACGATTGACCCTAATGGGCCAACCAACCCATAACGACCCCTCCTACCGTAACCAGTAGCCAGCCAGCCTATAACCAGCCAACCGATCTATAACCAGCCACCTGACCATAGCCAAACAACCAGCCGGCCCACCAGTAGCATTCAGCCCCTCAGCTGGCCCTGAGGGTTTGGAGACAGGTCGAGGGTCATGCTTGTCTGTCCAGGAGACAGTCACAGACCCCCGAAAGCTCTGCCCCACTTGGTGTGTGGGAGAAGAGGCCGGCAGGTGACTGAAGCGTCTCTGTTCTGATAACCGGGATCCGCCCTGTCTCTGCCAACCCCAGCAGGGACGGCACCCTCTGGGTAGCTCCACATGGCACATTTGGGTTTCAGGTTCGATCCGACCGGGACAAGTTCCTCATCTTCCTCGATGTGAAGCACTTCTCCCCGGAGGACCTCACCGTGAAGGTGCAGGATGACTTTGTGGAGATCCACGGAAAGCACAACGAGCGCCAGGTGAGCCCAGGCTGAGAGGTGGGAGAGGGGGGCGAGGTGGGCGCGAGGACAAGGGGGTCACGGTGGGCGCGACCGGGCCTGCGCACCTGCACCAGGCCTTCCACCCTGGGAGAGGAACGCTCTCCAGGGGCCCCCGAATCAGGCCTGGCTTTTCCCCAAGGGAGGGGCCATGCCCACCTGAGCACAGCCAGCCCCTCCCAGCGACAGAGGTCACCATTCCCGAGTTAATGTGGCTCAGGGATCCAGGTTAGGGTCCCTTCCCGGGCTGCACCCAGCCGTCGCCAGCTCCATCCCTGTCACCTCGATGCCAGGGTGCTCTTAGAAAGAACCCCAGGAAGTGGGAGTGCCCCGGGTGGCCGCCTCCTAGCCAATGTACATCTTCACATGAACCCTACCTGAGGAAGGCCGGTCCCCGACGGCATAGCTGCATCTGCTTGTAATGCTTTACAGGCATTGGCACCTTCACCTCACAGCAGCCCTTTGGGACCAGTGTCATTATTCCAGGGCACGGCTGGGGAACAAGGGGGTCCTCAGCCTGCTGGGTCCCACAGCTAGTACTGGGCAGGTGGGACGGGAGCTTCTCCCCACAGTCACCCTGATGCCCCGCTCTTGCTCGGGTGGAGGCCTCCGTCTCCGTGGTGTCGAGGGAGCCAGGGCACTGGAGCCCTGGTGACCTGCATCTCCTGGCGGGGCCGGGAAGAGCTCATGGACTGTCACAGATGGACAGTGTCCCGCGGGGGCTGGAGAGCAGAGTGGGGCTGGAAGGTGGAACTCTTAGCCAAAGTCTTGGTTTCTTTTGGCCGGGATCCTCTTTCAATGGCTGGAGAAGGCGGCGCTGCAGGGTAAACCCTGACCTCCTCATGTGCTGCCCCTCCCTTGCCTGGGCCCGGTAAAGCCCCCACTTAGCCCCAGCACAGCCTGGAAAATGCTTCCTGAGCTCCCAGCTCTTGGTCTTTGCACCCAGTGTAGGAGGGGGTCAGCCCAGGGAGCTGAGTCTGTGGTTTAGGGCGTCCAGGGGACGTGGAAGTGTGTGGGTTGTCTGGCCACGTTAGGTAGGGCTGCAGAGACCTGGGCTGGAGCAGTCCTGCGGGGTCTGGCAGGGGAAGCCTGGCTGAGGTGCGGGGCCTGGTATGGAATGATCCTGCAATTTTGGAGTGAAGCCATGGAGCGTGAAGAGAGAACCGCATGCAGGGAACAGCCCGGCAAGTGGCCACGAGGCCAGGCTGAGGTCCAGAGAGGCAGGGGCATGAATCTGTAAATCCCAGGGGGCCTGGCCATGGGATGCGCTGGCTGCACCCGGCCCCTGTGAGAGCCCCCGCAGGCTCGCCACCTTCTGCAGTCGGTGCGGCTGGGGCAGCTTCTCTGGCATGGGGTGAGGGGGCCACCTGCACCATGGCCCCTCTGACTGTGCACCCCCACCCTCTCCAGGATGACCACGGCTACATTTCCCGTGAGTTCCACCGCCGCTACCGCCTGCCGTCCAACGTGGACCAGTCGGCCCTCTCTTGCTCCCTGTCCGCCGACGGCATGCTGACCTTCTGTGGCCCCAAGATCCAGACCGGCCTGGATGCCACCCACGGCGAGCGAGCCATCCCCGTGTCGCGGGAGGAGAAGCCCACCTCAGCTCCCTCGTCCTAAGCAGGCATGGCCTCGGCTGGCTCCCCTGCAGCCCCAGCCCATCATCGGGGGAGCACCCTGAGGGGGGGGTGTCTGTCTTCCTTTGCTTCCCTGTTTTTCCTTTCCACCTTCTCACATGAAATGAGGGTTTGAGAGAGCAGCCAGGAGAGCTCAGGGTCTCAGGGTGTCCCAGACCCCGACACCGGCCAGTGGCGGAAGTGACCGCACCTCACACTCCTTTAGATAGCAGCCTGGCTCCCCTGGGGTGCAGGCGCCTCAACTCTGCTGAGGGTCCAGAAGGAGGGGGTGACCTCCGGCCAGGTGCCTCCCGACACACCTGCAGCCTCCCTCCGCGGCGGGCCCTGCCCACACCTCCCGGGGCGCGTGAGGCCCGTGGGGCCGGGGCTTCTGTGCGCCTGGGCTCTGGCGGCCTGTTCTCTCAGACCGTCTTCCTCCAACCCCTCTATGTAGTGCCGCTCTTGGGGACATGGATCGCCCATGAGAGCGCAGCCCGCGGCAATCAATAAAGAGCAGGTGATACAAGCAACCCGCCGTCTGCTGGTGCTGTCTCCATGAGGGGCGCGAGGGGCGCGAGGGCGGCGCCGGGAGGGAAGACAGCGGGGTCTCCTGCTCGGGTTGGACCCGGCGGCCTCGGAATGATGGGGTCGCCTGCGTCCCGTCCTTCTCCTGAGCTCAAGCGCCTCCCTCCACACTGGGCAGGAAGGAGAGGGTTTTGGGGGCAGAGCCTCTGATGGGAAAGGTACTGGGGAGCGCTTCCGAGAGCTGGGGGAGGGGAGGGACCTGGAAGGGGCTGCAGGGAATGGAGGGAGGCCGGGCTCCTTTCTCTGTCCGCGCCGGCACCGGCACCGGGGCGGGACGCCAGCCCTGGCCTCCTTCTGCGGGGCCGTCCTGTTCTCTCGGGGGTCCGCGGGGCCGTCCTGTTCTCTCGGGGGTCCGCGGGGCTGTCCTGCTGTCTTCGGGGCCGGGCTTTAAGGGCACTCGTGCTTTTGAGGAGCTGGAACTCGGCAGCTTCCCCTGGGCAACCCATCGTCGCCCCGAGCGGGAGGCGGAAGCTCGCTCTGTCCCCTCCCGGGACCAGACACTGGGCGGCCATGCCAGACCCCGCCGCGGGGAGGGAGACTCGGCCTGGGGGGCCCTGGCTGCCTGCTGCGCTCACCGAGGGGGCCAGAGGGCACCCGAGGGGAAGCAGAGTCCACGGCGGGTGGGCCCTGCCAGCGCCCTCAGCCAAGTAAAGCGCCCTCCACCCCGGAGGCCGAAGGCACCGGGACCCTGACGGCACCAGCGGGACGACCACGGGGGCGCAGCCTCCACCCGCGAGAACACAGATACCACCGGGGTTTCAAAAAGTCAGCAACAGGCATTAGCGTGGGCGGCCATTGTGACGCCCAGTGACAGCACGTGCCACGGCCACTGAACAGCACACACACCACACACTCCACACACACACACCACACACCCCACACACACACCACACACCCCCACACACACACCACACACCCCACATACACACACCACACACCCCACACACACCCACACACACCACACACTCCACACACACACACCACACACACACACACACCACACACCCCCACACACACACCACACACTCCACACACTCCACACACCCCACACACACACCACACACCCCACATATATACCACACACTCCACACACACCACACACTCCACACACACACCACACCCTCCACACACACACCACACACCCCACACTCCACACAATCCACACACACCACACACTCCACACACACCACACCCTCCACACACACACCACACACTACACACACACACCACACACGCCACACACATACCACACACGCCACACACACCACACACTCCACACACACCACACACTCCACACACACCACATACTCCACACGCTCCACACACACCACACACTCCACACACACACCACACACACCCCCCACACACTCCACACACTCCACACACCACACACTCCACACACACATCACACACTCCACATACTCCACACACACACCACACACCACACACCCCACACACCACACACTCCACACACACATCACACACTCCACATACTCCACACACACACCACACACCACACACCCCACACACCACACACTCCACACACACATCACACACTCCACATACTCCACACACACACCACACACCACACACTCCACACGCTCCACACACACCACACACACACACCCCCACACACTCCACACACCCCCCCCACACACTCCACACAATCCACACACACACACACCCACCACACACTCCACACACACCACACACACACACACACCCCTCAACACACCATGCCCTTTGTGTCTCTTTGTGTTCCTCTGGCCAGGCCGTGGTGTGAAGGGTTCTTAGTCCTGGGAGTGGCTCCTCTAGACTCCCCCCTCCTCCTCCCTCCAGCAGGACCTGCCCGGCTGTTGTGCCATTGAGTCCCCATTTGTACAGAAGGGGGTGCCCTGTGGTTGGCAACAACAATGACCCACTGTGCCTTGGGGCTGGGGCTGGATGTTTTTGAAAATCGGGGTGTCTGGGGTTCCCTGCTCCTCCTGGGTCTGTCCCGGACCAGCTGAGCGGACACCTTTGCTCTGCACAGCCTGGCAGCCATTGCAGGGAGGCGGGCCCACCCCAACATCTGGTAGCTCGGGGTCCCGTCCATTCACCGGCTGCACAGTGAATGGAGCTGTCACTCACGCCTGCAGTCTTGCTTGACTGCAGGTCCTGCCTGGACCTTGTTAGGGGCTGGAAGGTGACTCCCTGAAAATTATATGGGGTCCTACCCCCAGAGCCTCAGAATGGGACTGTGTTTGGAGGTGGGGGCTTTGATTAAATTGAAGTGATGTCACTGGGGTGGGCCCTGGCCCAATCTGGCCGGTGTCCTTGTAAGAAGAGGAGATGAGGACACAGACATACAGAGGGACAACCCCGTGAGGGCACAGGGAGGAGACGCTGTCTGCAAGCCAAGGAGAGAGGCCCCAGAGGAACCGGCCCTGCCGCCCCTTGACCTTGGACTCCCGGCCTGCAGGACCCAGCAGCATCTATGTCTGCCGTTGGAGCTGCAGCTGCAGGAACCAATGCATTCAGGCCCAAAGACATGGCCTTCGGCTAGGCCTTGGCAGGGTCTGCAAGGCCCGTGGGTGGTTCACCAGATCCTCAATCAGGCTCCTTGGAGAGTCGCACGGAGCACCAGGGCCAGCCCAGGCAGAACTTCCCCTGGCTGGTGGGCTGTCTGATCTCCTCTGCTCCCCCAGTTGGGTCTTCCAGCAGCACAGGCTCAGGAAGGACTTGGAGGGGGTGCGGGGAGCGGCTCTCATCTCATCTGGCTCCAAGACATGCAGCGTGACCCCTCCCATCTCCCCTCCTGGGGCCTCCTGATGCCATCCTTCCTCGGCTCTCCAATCACACCCCACCAGGGCGGTTCTTAAACACAGGGGCCTGGGGCTGCTTCCCCTCTGGCCTGGGGTAGGCTAGATACGCCTGAGAGATTGTCCCGACAGGGCCCAGAGCCTGGCTCCATCCCAGGCTGGCCGCAGCCCCTGTCTCCTCTCTTCCCACCTTGGGGCCTATTCTGGAACAGCCCTCCTTGCAAGGGCCGCCCAGGTGATTTCACCGTCACCATGGCTACTGTGAGGTCAAGGTCACATGGACTCCCTGCAGGCACCAAGCTGACGGTCATCTGACAGCAGCCTCATCACCACCTTGTCCAGATGAGACAGAGGCTCAGCGGGGACTTGTGCAAGGCCCCAGCCAGCCAATGGCAAGGCCTGGAGACCTAGGCTCCCACCCTGAAGTCATCTCAACGGGCCCAGGCTCAGGAGCTGCCTGTGCTGGGGCCTGGGGCTGCTTTGTACCCAAGACCCCTTCAGAGTCACAGGTGAGTCGCCAGATTCCACCCCCACCACGCCCGCCCCCCAGGGCAGGAGGCCACATGGATGTGAACTTTCATGCAGGGCGCAGCTCTGGCCACGGTGCCCAGCCACTTTCCTGGAGTCTGAGCAGCTGCCAAGGCTCCCTGGTGGCTGCTTCTGCCCACACAGGTCCCATGGGCTGCTGTTGGAGAGCTTCTGAAGCCAGGAGGATGCCTGCTCCCCTTGCCTCCTTTCCAGGCTCGCCTCTGCCCACCCGGTGCTAGGCCTGGGACTCACACCAGCCTTCTCCGTGGGTGCTGCTGCCAGCTCTCTGCCCTCTGGGCCTCCCTCCCCCTCGCCTGGCCTTCTGAGGGCTGAGGCTCTGATCACCTCTCCCCCGCTTCCCATTGTGTGGCCTGGCGTCCGAGGCCCCTGTGGTCTGACTGCCCCACTGCTCCCTGGTATGCATTCAGGTTGAAATCAGAGAGCTCTGCATGCCAGTGTCCAGCCCCATTCACTCCAGGGCACATGGCCATCGTGGAAAGATGGGATTGGCCAGTACTTCCCAAGCCTGCCAGGCCAGGAGAACCACCTGCAGTGAATTGCAATTACAGACTCCTGGGCCCCGCTCACACCCACTGACTTAGAGTCTGGAGGGGCAGAGTCCAGGGAGCTGGGCTTTTGGTGCTTCCAGGTGAGCCCTATGATCAGGTGCAAGTGGGAGATGCTGTGGGACGGCGGCGCCTCCTCAGGTTGGGGCAGTGGGGGAGAGAAGTGTCACTGGAAGCTGCCTCTCCGGTCGTGAGGCTCACCTTCTAGATCTCCAGAGAGGCTCTTCCTCATCCCACTGCTCGGGACACTGGACTCTGGAGTGAGAATGACCCACGCTCTCCTCTGCTCCCGTTTTCACCTTGGGCATCACTGTCATTAGTATCATTGTCATCATCATTATGAGCAGCAGCAAGAAAAGCATTAATGGAGCACCTGCTGTATGCCAGGCCTTGTGCCTGCTGCGCGGGTAACGGCAATTCTCACGCAGCCTGCACAGCAGCCTGTAGCCTGTTTCTATTGTTAGCTGAGGACACCCAGGCTTAGAAATGAGTCACCTGCCTGGTGTCCCCAGCTGGTGAGGGCTTGGGCCAGGTGCACCCTGTCTGTTTGACCCCAAAGCCAGGACTCAGCGCCACTGGGCAGATGATTACTGCAATGTCACACATAATGTGAAAATTGGGAGGCGCTGAGGAAGCCTGAGGCACTGGTCCCTTTCTTCTGGTGACATGCTGGGTGACTTTGGGCAGATCTGTCAACCCCTCTGAGTATTCAATGTCCGTCTTTGCCAGTCGGCTGAAGCAGGGAGACCGAGTGCCCGCAGGGAGCCTCCAGCCCCCAGTTCCTTTCAATCATCACCAGCGTGCCTCACACTTACCACCAGGTGGCAGCAGAGGACTTGCCTGGCCGGCGAGACCTTGGCCGCAGGAGACTTGCCGAACCTCAGCCTTAAAGGTCACCTTCACTCTTTAAGACAGTGGGAAGCGGCCGCAGCAAACATCCGCAGAGTGCCTGGCTCCGGGAGCCTCTGGGCTGCGTGCTGCCAAGCTGTGGGAGACCCACCCTGACCCCTGGGGAGCTAGTGCCCAGCAGGGGAGACTGAGATGGGAAGACACAGAAGCTGTGCTGGAAGCCAGCGGTGTTTCTTTACCACAAGCAGTTTTGGGGTTTCATTTGCTTGTGTGTAAAATCACTTGAAAAAGGAGGCGTCACTGTCTGGAAGGCCAGGGCTGTGCTGGGGTCCCCGGGGGCTCTGGCGGGGTCTCCTCCGTGCAGACTGACGTCAGTCCCCAGCTTCCGGCCCAGGTCAGCTCTTCCTAGGAAGCCTC
The DNA here is from genome assembly GCF_006542625.1 of Nomascus leucogenys. Lineage (NCBI taxonomy): Eukaryota > Metazoa > Chordata > Mammalia > Primates > Hylobatidae > Nomascus > Nomascus leucogenys. Next base: position 28,146,273 of record NC_044405.1, read on the forward strand.
TTGTGAGGAGCAGCCCCCGTCCCGCCCACATCCGCAGAGGCCTGTGAGTGGGGCAGGGCGGGAAGTGTCCCTGGCAGGCAGCCCCAGCTGACGCGGTGTTGGGGTCACAGGGTCAGAGGTCCTGCCAGCCAAGGCTGCATGTGGCTGTCTGAGAGGGGGCTGAGACAGAGATGCAGGCACAGGTGCCAGACGGTGCCAGCTTGGAAGGAGGAGGCAACAGTAGAGCCGAGGGGTCGAGGGACAAGGAGCTGCTTGCTGGGGGCAGGGCGGCCTTCTCTCTACAGGGCAGGCGCCTGCCTCCCGCTCTGCCCTTGGCCTCCAGGATGGGAGCTGGGAAAGGAGTCTCCCTTCAGGGGAGAGACCCGTGGCAGGGCTGGGTGAAGGCTCCGTCAGTGTCAGCTCCCAGGCTGCTGGAGGCCAGAGGGCCCCGCTCTGTGGGATTTCCGCTGAGACCCTGGGCTAAGGACTGAGTTTGCAGGGGCAGGAAAGGTGGGCGGGCCCCAAACCTGCTGTGCAGGCTGCTGCCATTAGAACAGAACAGAAGGAAAGATACAGATTGCATCCATGCACACACACACACAGTGTGCCCATATGCACAGAACACACATGCACACTCATGCACAACACACAAAACATGCTCACACACCTCACACATGCGCACACAAATGCACAACACAAACACACATGCAACACACAAACACACATGTACACACAATACAAACACACATGTACACACACATCACACAATACATGTGGACACATACGGACACACAGAAGCACATAACACCTACACATGCACAAATGCCCACATGCACACCTACACAAACATACACTCACACAGCCCACAGGAAGACGCACACACCACTATCACGGCCATGGCCAAGCTCTGGGCTGTTACTTCATTGTGCGGCTGCCCTCTGTGTCTGATTTGTGCTTGACCGTGAGAGACCCCTTTCCACCCTCCAGCTTAGGGGAGCCCCCTCCTGTGTGCTGCTCAGCAGCCTCTTTGACATCGAGCTGCCCGGGCCCTGGCATTCCTCGTGCCACCTGCAGAGACGTCAGAGACGGCACGAGGGAGGGGCGGGTATGAGGGAGGGGCCGTGCGGCAGCTCAAGGACGCCCCAAGGGCACCGGGAGGGAGGGGCAGTGAAGAGAGGGGGTGGCTCATTATTCTGCAGAGCTGTCTGCCCCGGGAGCCTGTGAGCGCTGTGCCTTTACCTCTGCCAGGAGTGAGAGAAATCAATTTCAAAAGCATCCCGGCTCAAAAACCTTGCTTTCCAGAGCAGTGCAGGTCTCTGAGCAGGGCTTCCGAAGGCTCTGACGCAGAATTGCAGATGGCTGGCTGTTGAGGGGACAGGGCGCTCCCTGGGGAAGACACGTCAGACCTAGAAGACTGGGGTGGGAAGGCAGGACACCCCAAATCCCATCTGCCATTCGCAGGAACACTGAGACCCCATGATGACCCTGGCAGTGGCTCTCTGATGGTGACAAAAGGCAGCGGCTGCCCTTGGAGGAGCTGGTGGCTGACTTATTTCTGATGGCCGGTAATGGCCAAGTGCTGGGCCTTTGATTGTGTGGGGCCGGGCTGCACTCCACACAGGAGCTGTCTCAGGGGTCCCGCTGGCAGCCGTGGTGCTCTTACCTGCTCGGTGATGAGAAACCCAATTAAGTAAGTGGTCTGCGGCCGTGTGGCCTGTGCTGGGAGCCAGGCGGGGAGCCCCGGCTCTCCCCTTGAGCCCCCTCGCTCACTCTTCCTGCCTGCCCCTGCCTGTGGCTGTCGGAAAGGGTGTTTCTGCAATGAACCAGCTGGAATCCAGCAGTGCTGTGGGGAATTTCCCACGGCCGCTGTGACAAATGACCACAAGCTGGTTGGCTTAAAACAACAGAAATTCACTCTGAGGCATGAAGTCTGAAATCAAGGTATCTGCAGGGCCGTGTTCCCTCTGGAGGCTGCAGGGTGAGTCTTCCTTACCTCCTCCAGCATTCCCGGTTGGTGGAAGCCTCTGAGCTCCAGTCTCTGCCTCCGCCTTCCCCTCCCGTCTGTGTCCTTTCCCCTAAAGGACATCAGCCATTGGGTTTAGGGCCTGCTGTCATCCAGGACGATCTCAGCTTGATGCTTCACTGAATTACATCTGCAAAGATTCTGTTTCCAAATAAGGTCACATGCCCAGGTTCTGGGGTTTGGAACTTAGACGCATGTTTTGGGGGACACTGTTCCACCCATGACAAGTATGGATGACGCCCCTGAGTTCCCGTGTCCTTGCATTTGGGGACGCTTCACATACGCCATTATACACGTTCCTCTCAGGAAGCCTCTGAGGTTGGCGGGACTGTTTTTGATATTCATTGCGTATGTGTATCCCCGTGGGTGTGTATGTGTGAGAATGTGTGAGTATGGGTGTCCCTGTGAGTGGGGGTGAGTGTATGAGTGTGTGTGTATGAGGGTCCACGTACATATGTGTGTCCCTGTGAGTGAGTCCCATGAATGGGTGTATGTGAGCATGTGTGTGTGAGTCCCTGTGCATGTGTATAAGCATGTGTGTGTCCCTGTGTGAATGAATGTGTGTGTGTGAGTCCCTATGTGTAAGAGCATGTGTGTGTGTCCCTGTGTGTGAGTGAATGTGTATGTGTGCATGTGTGAGTGTGTTACGAGTATGGGTGTCCCTGTGAGCGTGTGTGAGTGGGTATGAGTGTGAGTGTCCCTGAGTGGTTGTGTGTGTGTGTGTGTCCCTGTGTGTGTGTAAGTGTGGCTGTCCCTGTGAGTATTGGAGTGTGGGTGTCCCTGTGAGAGTGTGTGAGTGGGTGTGAGTGTGGGTGTCCTCATGAGTGGTTTGTGTGTCCGTCCCTGTGTGTGTGTGTGTGTGTAAGTGTGGCTGTCCCTGTGTGTGTGTGAGTGTGGGTGTCCTCATGAGTGGTTGTGTGTGTGTGTATGTGGGGTCTCTGTGTTTGTGTATGGGTGTGTGTGAGTGGGTGTGTGTGTCCTTGTGAGTGGTTGTGTGTGTGGGGTCTCTGTGTTTGTGTATGGGTGTGTGTGAGTGGGTGTGTGTGAGTGCGGGTGTCCCTGTGAGTGGTTTTGTGTGTGGGTGTGTATGTGACCCTGTAAGGGGGTTATGTGTGTGTGTGGGAGTGTGGCTGTCCCTGTGTGTGTGAGTGTGGGTGTCCCTGTGAGTGCTTGTGTGTAGGTGTGTGTGTATGAGTGTGGTGTCCCTGTGAGTGGCTGTGTGTGTGTGTGTCCCTGTGAGTGGGCTGAGCCCAGGTACATGGTTTTTGCAGGGAACTTACCCACATTTGTGGGCCGCTGGTGGCAAATGTCCAGTGTCAGCCAGGGCAGGCCATGGCTGGAGCTGGGTAGGAGACTTTGTATTTTGGGGCTGCCCATGGCGGATCCCCATCCTCATCAGAGGCATCCCAGGGGTGGCCTTGCGTCTGCTGGAGCTGCTGCCACTCCATGCTGTGACTCCTGATATGCATCCACTCCTGTGTTAGCCCAGGTCTGGACGTGCACAGTGGCGAGGGTGAGGGGTCCTGTCCAGAATACCCTCGGGGAAGGGGGTCTCAGGGGCCGTCTTCTTTGGCAGGTGGGCAGAGCAGCGGGAAACCTGGGTTCTGGGTGGGGTCATGGCAGGCAGGCTCTTCTGGCAGCTGGGTGATGCCCGTGAGGGCTAAATGCAAGACACGTGTGAACACAGGCGGCTCACAGATGCCAGTGCTGAGTGCGACTGTGCCTCCGTCTGGCCTCGAGTCATTTGCTGAACTTCCAGCTTACCCGGTTCTCCTCCCGTGCTGACTTCAGGGCCTCCTAGGGCCCTGCTAGGCGCAGGCTGCCGCCGAGGGGATGTGGGTGGGCTGGCAGCTGCTACCAAGGCTCTGCTGCTCGTCACAGCTGGGCAGTGGCCCCAGGACCCCCAGACGGCTCAGCACGTGGGTACCCTGGCCTTGTGGCCACTCAGGTGTCCCAGGCCTGAGCTCATGAAGGGCAGAGGGCGTTCCCTGGCACCCTTACAGTTCTTCAGGGGTCCTGAGTGCGTAGTACCCATTAAGTGGCAGTGTTGATGGGGACAACCAACGCAGGCCATGAGCTCACCCCTCTGTGTCTGGAATGGGCTTGCAGCATGGTTTGTGCCAGCCCCGACAGGCAGGGGCCCTTTAAATGAGTTCCCGCGCAGCCCACCGGGGCCTGGCTGATTGCTCAAGCTGCCTGCTGGAGCTGCACCTGCTCTAAATTGTGATCAGGCTAAATTAGATGGAAAAATATGCAAATGCAGTTGGAGCTTTTTGGCAAATTAGCATGCAAGCGGGTGGAGATGAGGCTCGCCGGCAAGGGGGAGCACCCATATCGTTTGACTAATTATCGAGGCAGTCAAATTAAGACAGTGGGCTCGCCACCAGGGCGGGTTTTAAAGGGGGAATTATTTCAGCTACGTTTTCTAGTTTTCTGAGGCTGCCTAAAAAAGACAAGAAAAGATACTTCCCTGCTGGTCTGTCTGCTGAATAGGTGAAAGTCAGGCAGCTTGTTCGTGCTGAGTCCACACACGCTCCTCGGTCAGGCTTTGATGAACATAGACCGGAATATAGAAACCAAAAACGTTTTGAGCTGGGAGGGAGGGTTGATTTGGCTAAACCTGCTGGAGGTGCGTGGCCAGGCCCTGAACCGGGTCATGCATGCTGGAGAAGCAATCCTTGGCCTCTATTGGAGTATGGCGCGTGCGTGGTGATGTCTTAAACACACAAATTCCACCTGGACGGGCTGCAGTTGTCACCAATTGTGAGTGACCATACCATAGGGATGAACCAGCAGAGAAGACCCAGTGGTCACATGAGGCCAGGCTGAGTGCAGTGACCGAGATGAAGGCATGTCTGGGGTACCCAGTGGGAGCAGCGGACACGGTGCTTGTCATTTGGAGCAGGTCAGGAGCCATCCCATACCACCGCGGCCTCTGTAGTCCCACGCCTTCCTCTGCACGCCCGGGGCACTTCATTCACGGCACGGATGTGGCCCTCGTGTTGCCGATTCTCATAGTTTTTGGTGCATCCTTCTTCACTCCATCAGCCGCGAGGATTTTGTCTTCTGCCATCTTGTGTTTTGACTTCCCCTTCTGCCCTTTCTCTCAAGGTCGCCGTTTGCACACAGCAGCATCTGGAGGGATGAGCTCGCCTGATTCCATGCAGGTGGGTTCCTGGGCGGGGCACTGGAGGCCATCTCTGAATGACTGGGTGGCAGGAAGGTACCCCTGGTACATGGAGGCCTGGCTGAAGCATGGCCAGTCTCCCTGGGACAACGTCATTATCTGTTTGCCCTTTGATTTCAGAATCGAACTCAGCTCCGTGGTTCACACTTGTTTCCAGAGATGCCAACAAGCTGCTCTTCTCCGAGTCCCCGCAGGTGTGCACCTTTGGGAAGGTATCATCAGATAGTGACTTCCTGGGCTGGGCTGTGCCTGTGTGCACCTGTCACGAGCAGGGCTGTGGGGGTGGAGATGTTAACCATCTCACCAGAGGAGGGCTGGACTGGATCCAAGAAACTTTTTTCCCCCTAGGATGGAATTTGAAAGTGGAAAAACAGTCACATAAAAATCAGTGTAGCTAATTAACAAGAATACATGGAACAATCTCCGTCGTTTTCCAAGTCTGCTATGCTGCGGCACATAAGTAGAGGTTGAAACAACAATGGCAACAGCGGTGACAAATGATACAGGGCCTGCTGAGATCTGCATCCTGTCCTTAAGGGCCTGATGGTTTTGAATTGTCCTCCAAGGCCACTGCCATGGTTGGAGAGGTCGATGCGTCATCAGTACAGCGAAAACAGACAACTCGGGAAATATGGGAACCTGGGGGAGACTGGAGCCCAAGTCGCTACAAATCCCTGATGAGGAGACACGAGAAACCACTACTTCAAAGCTGGAGGCAGCTTCTGCACAGAACAGATTCATGTTTGCATTTGGGGATGACTGTCTGCTCACTCTGGGACCTCCATGGTTCTGCACATGTGTAGCCAGGAGACATGTTTCTGTTCTTGGAAGACCTGGAAGATTTATATTGTTTTATTTTATTTTTTTAATTTTTTTTGAGACAGAGTCTCACTCTTTCGCCCAGGCTGGAGTACAGTGGTGCAATCTCAGCTCACTGCAACCTTCACCTCCCAGGTTCAAGCGATTCTCTTGTCTCGGACTCTTGAGTAGCTGGGACTACAGGCGCATGCCACCATGCCTGGCTAATTTTTTGTGTTTTTATTAGAGACGGGGTTTCACCATATTGGTCAGGCTAGTTTCAAACTCTTGACCTCAGGTGATCCACCTGCCTCGGCCTCCCAAAGTGCTGGGATTACAGGTATGAGCCACTGCCCCCGGCTGGAAGCCTTTAGTAATGTAAACTGTGGATGGGTTTTAGCAGATCTGTGTCTCTGTGGGTTATGTTTTCTTCACAACAGATGTTTCTTTCCTCACTACCTGGAAGAGGTACTCGTTCTTTCCAAGCATGGGTTAATGAGAAGGTAGCAATAAAAGGCTGGGAGAGAACACATGGAGGGAAGCTGCCATTGGTCTCGAAGCTGTGCCATGGTGGGTACCGTCTCCCCTCTGATGAATTTATAACTCCCTATGTGCTACCATTTCAGGTTAAACCAGCTTGACCAAGGACTTCCAGTTTCTTGGAAAATGCTAGTTTTGCTAACCTTCCTGCTGACTATAAACTCTGGACAAAATGGAAACAACCATTATTTGAAGGCATTGGAAAGTGACATAAAGCATGAAAGAAAAAAAAAACCCAAGCTAAAGAGGTATGACCCTTGCAAAAAAGGGAGCCATGCTTATCTGGGTTTTGTTCTGAGGTCCTTCTTCAGACTGCCCCATATGGAATGGAGCTGAAGTGGAACAGCAGTTTTGTTGGGCTGAGAGGTCAGAGGCCAGAGTTCAAGGCTGCCAAAAAAAAAAAAAAAAAAGGGAGCCACAGAGAGGGGAGCTCCTAAATCTAGCACAAATTTCCCTGAAACCCTTGGCTGATATCTAAAGTTTGCATGTGCAAGCCAAGACTCCAGAAAGCCCAGAAAGCAGGAGCAGCTGGAGGCTGAGAGCTGGGCAGACATTTCAGCATCTGGCTAGTCCCAGAAAGACCAAGTTTGGAGTTCATGTCCCACCAAGTTAGAGGAGGGAAGTGATAAGCACGTTGAGCTTTTCATCAGAAACCCTGGGATAGAGTAAGATTTTCTATGTGCTGAAGTAAAGTCATTGTTAGTTATATAGTCAGAAGACAGAAGGATACTATATTCAAACTGCTGAGAGAACAATCAGTCCCCTACATACCCAGCTAAACTATCACTCGAGAATGATAGCAAAATAAAGATGTTTCAGATACACAAAAACCAGAAGTTCGCCAACAGCATACAAAAGATACATACCAAAGGACTTCTATTTGATGGCTTTTAAAATGATCTAAAACATTGGTCAGGTGGGATTTAAAGATGACCAGGATTTTGTGCTATTCTGGAGAGATATTTAGACTTTAAGTTAGCAATGCCTGTTAAAATTTAAAAAGATACTTTTCAAAATAGATGGAATAAAGGAATTTTACAAAACTTTTAATCAATGCAAAGCAACATATGAGAGGAGAATAAAGGCATAGAAAGAGGACAGACCTTGGGGAATGTGTGAATGCTGAATGCTGGCCTTTCTTGTTCTGTGTCCTTTTTTGTTTGTTTGTTTGTGTTTTTGAGACAGAGTCTTGCTCTATCGCCCAAGCTGGAGTGCAGTGGTGTGATCTCAGCTCCTCTGCCTCTCAGGTTCAAGCAACTCTCCTGCCTCAGCCTCCCGAGTAGCTGGGATTGCAGGCATGTGCCACCATGCCTGGCTAATTCTGTGTTCTTAATGGGGGTCAAAGGGAAAGCCCACCTGGCTGTGGATGGGAATGTTTTGCAAATGTCCTTGAATATTTGCCCAACCAATCGTGCTCCAAAGAGGTATATTTTAGGCAGAGAATGAAGACTTAGAGGCAGATGTTGGCTGTCTCTTGAGTAGTTGAAGCCTGGACTTGGAGTGGGAGAGCCATGCTCAGGGCTTTCTCACTGCTGTGGGTGAGGTCACTCCTGGGGCAGGAGGAGGCTGAGCCCCCGTGGAAAGCAGGGGTTGCTCACATCAAGTTCCCTTCAAGGGCCCCAAACTTTCAGGGAGGCCTGGTTCCTGTTACATCCCTGGGAGGGATCTGAGGGAGGGCTCCATGCCTTGGGATGGGGCAGAGAGGCAAGGCAAGGAGAAGGAGGCTGACCTCGAGAGGCTGAGATGCGACCTGCAAAAGAGGACAGCAGTGCCCAAGCCAGGTGGGTGGAGGGGCCACCACCTGAGGGGCACGCTGTGGGCTGAGCCAGCCTTTCCTAAGGGCCAGGGAGGGCATCTGTAAATGCATAGACCCAGATGTGTGAGATCTGAACACCAAAGGCAAGATGGTCTCGCATGCGAGGGTTGTCTGGAACATCTGGGAACTGGGATGTGGCTGAAACCATCGTTTGGTCCATGCTGTTCCGACGTGGGCTTCATGATCATGTCCCTGGCCTCTTGTCTCCAGCATCTTGCCCACTGTGGGGTAGCTGCGCTGCTTTGGGATTGCGTCTGTTCTGACTGTGGGTTCAGGGATGGGTGCTCCCCGCAGTCAGCACCTGGTGTTTCCCTAGATGGAGACCGACTCAGGTTGGGTGCTCTGTCCAGACCGCCGAGCTGCAGGAACAGTGAGTGCAGCTCTGGGAAGAGGCTTCCCCTCCCACGGAGAGCGTGGGCAAGGTGACCTTTCTCCCTCCTGGGCTGACATGGTCATGCACAGACCTGGGCTGTGGCAGCCTCCAGGCAAAGCCCATGCAGGGAAGAGGGTAGAGCTGGGGAAACCCCTGAGAAAGGGAACCATGTCCAAGCATCTCTGGATTTTTCTGGTTTTGCAAAAGCCAGTTGGGGTTGGTCTTTCTGTTACCCACAGCCAAATGTGTCTCACTTGGTCCTGGTGGGACGGGAGTGACATAACCGGTTGGTTGCAGGCCACCCAACAGCAGGTGCTTGTGATGGCTTACCCTCAGGTTGGCTGAGGGCCTGGCCCTGTGTAGTCCAGTGATTCTGATAGAATGATTGCATTGGATCAGCCACGTGGCAGGTGATTCCCTGCTCAGCATCCGGACCCTCCGCTATCCCCCACAGGGTCCTGCGGCCCCACTCACAGGTGCCCTGTGAGGAGGAGGCAGAGCGAGAGGAGAGGGGACTGGGCCTGACACTCACTGATCCTGAATGCGGCCCAGGGGCCAGGTGTGGAGCAGCAGGAGGCAGGTGTCACTGTCACCCTTCCAAACTCAGGAGATGGGCTCCAGAGGTTGAGGCCCCTGGGCCAGTGGCAGGGTGGAATTCAGCAGAGGCTTCTGTTTCCAAAGCAGGAGCCAACTGTTCTTTCAAGACTGGGTCTGCCCCAGGCCTCCATACCCTGCCGGTCATTACGCAGCCACTCCAGCCATCAGACACCTGGGGATCAGGTACCCAGGGCTGTTTCCTGTAAAGCCCTATTAAAATATTCATGAGCTCCATGAATTCTCCCTGTGCTGGGGGCTCTTTTCTTGTGGCCTCCGGTGCAGCTGCTGCTGGCTCTGTGCAGGTCTCTGGTTTTTCTGACTGGTTGGTCCTTGGCCTCATCCTTCCATGGCTCCATTTTCCCGCCCGCCCATCCCCCGGCCATCGCTCTGAGGGCTGCCGTGGGTCCTGCTGTTATGGATCTTGTACCACGTGCACCACAGCTAGCTGAGCAGTTGAAGCCCCATGGATGGTGTTGGGCCCAGGGCTTGGCTCCACAGGACACTCAGGCCAGCCCTGGGGTCTGCTGGGGCTGCTGCCCAGGATTCCCGGCAGTGCCGATGCAGTCAGTGCCTGGGAACCTTTACTGTAAGACAGTGTGCAGATACAGCGCAGGTCTCCTGGGGAGGCCGGACAGGCCTGAGGCGGCAGCTGGAGCTCCTCAGCAGGGACGGGGCCCTGAGTCACAGGCTCATGTGCTCGGCTCGGAGCAGGAGTCAAGAGGTGGAATTTCTGCCTCTGCTTAGCCCCTGACTCACTGAGGCCTCCCTGGACCTCGGTTTCTTCTTCTGTGACATAATGGACTGGGATGGGTTTGGAGGATCAGGGACACCTCTGAAAATATGATCAGAAGACATGGGCTCATTTCTAGGCACACACACATGAACATACATACAACACAAGCATGCATACACAATGCACACATGCATGCCTATGGGCATACATACATGAACACATACACATGCACATGTACAACACATGCACACACAGTGCACACACATGAGCACACATACACGAGCAATACACACATGCACATAACACAAACATGCACACAGTGCACACACATGAGCACACACACTTGAACACATACATGCACATAACAACATGCACATACAATGCACACACGAGCACACATTCATGAGCAATAGACACATGCACATAATAGACATGCACACACAGTGCACACATGCATGCACATGAGCACACACGGATACATACATGCATACATGTGCACACATGCAATGCACACACACATGTGTACACACAGGCACATTCACATACACTCAGGAAGTGTGTGGGCTGGGGCAAGCTCATGCATAGATCCCAGGATCAAAACCTTTAGATCTTTTCCCAGCTGTGGTCACATCCCATGGGTGGCTCGTGAAATTAATTCAGTGGGTCTCCACCAGCATTTTTAAAGAAGGAATAGAATAGAGTGGAGTGGAAGTATACATTGGTTCACAACCTTTACTTCAGTGCTACCCACACAGGTACACATGTATGATACACACTGGATCATGGTGGAAAATCTATTTCCTACTGTGGTCCTTGGTCATTGAGTCTGGAAAACACAGAGCCAGGACATCCCCCGATGGGGTGGCTGGCTGGTCACCCTCACTCCTCGCCACCCTCAGACCTAAGCAGTGGGCTGTGAGGTGCCTCTCGCCACAACTTGAGGTGGGAAACCCAACACATAGGAAGGTTACTTTCTTTTTGTTTGAGACAGAGTCTTGCTCTGTCACCCAGGCTGGAGAGCAGCGGCGTGATCTCGGCTCACTGCAACCTCCACCTCCCGGGTTCAATCTATTCTCCTGTCTCAGCCTCCCGAGTAGCTGGGACTACAGGGGCCTGCCACCATGCCCAGCAGACTTTTTGTATTTTTAATAGAGATGGGGTTTCGCCATATTGGTCAGGCTGGTCTCGAACTCCTGACCTAGATGATCTGCCCGCCTCAGCCTCCCAAAGTGCTGGGATTACAGGTGTGAGGAACGTTAGTTTCATTTCCTGGTGTTTGAGGTGTGGTCTCTCCTGGTTCCTTTTTTATTTGATTTGATTTTCTAATTCGTCTGCTTGAGGGCTGAGAACGTCTCTTTTCTTCCTCTTCCTGCCCCACCCCCCTTCTTAACTCCTCTCTTTTCTGTGTGCAGAAACATTAGCCCGATGCTCTCCCGGCCCCTTTGCTAATTGTACCAGTTGACAGCCTTTCTTCTACGTCCCTGTGGGAAGTTTGGCTCGACTGGGAGCTCTTTGGCGTGGCAGAGCTCCCTCCTGGCCCCCACCGGGTCTGGGAGGATCTTGTGTTTTACAGAGTGCCCATGCCAACCTCCCTTGGCAAGCTCGTGGTGTTTCTCTGCATTTGCCAAGAAATGGAGCAAAACCCAACTCAGTTTGCTGGGCTCTTCGAGGATACAGGAAAGAAAAAATAATGGCTCCACATCCTTTCCCTGAACTTTCTGTACTCATTATTTTCTTCTATTTGTCTATTTTTTGCTCTAAAATCACAGGGCTTTCGTTATTTGACATCTTTCATGTATAAATACAAGTTGTCCCCAGACGACTGTTTTTTCAAACACTTTTGTGATTTAAAACAATTTTATTTTTATTGTAAAATATATGCTACATACAGTAGAGTACATATAATACAGATATACATTTTAAAGAATGGTTAGCCTGCTAAGTGCAGTGGTTCATGCCCATAATCCCAGCACTTTGGGAGGCTGAGGCAGGAGGATCACTTGAACTCAGGAGTTCGAGACCAGCCTGGGCAACATGGAAAAACCCCATCTCTACAAAAAATACAAAAATTAGCCAGGCATGGTGGTGCATGCCTGTGGTCCTAACTATTTGGGAGGCTGAGGTGGAAGGATTGCTCGAGCCCAGGAGGCAGAGGCTGTGAGCTGTGATCGTCCCACTGTACTCCAGCCTGGGCGACAAAGCGAGACCCTATCTATCTCAAAAAAAAAAAAAAAAAAAAAGAATGGGGAACTTCTTCCCAGATTAAGAAATAGAACCTTAACCAGAACCTTAGAAGTGGCCTGTGCACCCTCTGGGATCGCATCTCATTCGTTCATTCATTCGTTCATTCATTTGTTCATGCTTGCAGCAAGTCTTTCCTGAGTCCCTGCTATGTGCTAGGATTTGTGCTAAGCATTTGGGACATAGCTGCAGACAAAAGAGATCAAAATCCCTGGCTGTGTGGCTCTGCACCTTACCCTGCGGGTAAGAGACATTTTGACTTTTTGTGATGTTCATTCCTTTGCTTCATCTTAGGGTTTCCATGTGGGTGGGCATGCATCCCTAAACAACATCATGCTTCATTTTGTGGTTTTGGAACTTGAGGTAAACAAGGTGATACTGCGTGGACCCGGATGGGATTGCTTCTCTCCCTCGGTCTTGCCTTGCATGTGAGATTCACCCCACAGCTGTGCGTGGCCATGGGTCATTTGTTTTCATGCCTCTGTATAGTGTACCATTGTTTATCGGTTTATCCATTCTGTTGCTGGTGAACATCAGGGTTGCTTCTGATTTTTGGCTATTACAGAAAATGCTGCTGCAAGTGTTATTACACAAGTCTCTCCGGGTCCTGGGGGTGGAATCACTGTGTCATGGGGTGTACCTGTGCTCAGCTCTACTGGATCGTGGCAAATGGTTTTCCCACATGGAGCTCCGATTGCAGTCCGCCTGAGTGACTGTCTGCTAATTTGCATTTCCCTGATTATTCATAAGGCCACGCATCTTTTCTTTTTTCTCTTTTGTAGAGTCGGAATCTTGCTATGTTGCCCAGGCTAAGTCTTGAACTTCTTGCTTCAACTGATCCTCCTGGCTTGGTCTCCCAAAGTGCTGGGATTACAGGCATGAACCACCACACCTGATCATCTTTTCATGGATTAGTATCTTTTTGTATTTCTTCTTTCATGAAGTCTTTTGCCCGTGACTTTCATATTTTGGCTTTTTTTTTATTTGCAGGCATTTTTTATATCGATGGTTCTCTGCTGGGATGACTTTGCCTCCCAGCCCCTGCTGGCGAGGTTTCAGGCTGCAGCCCCTGTGAACACTCACATGCCCAGCAATTGTCCCCTAGGTGCGGATGCCATGTGAGCCCCAGCCCTTCCCTGTGGATGTCCATGTCGTGCTGTTAACCCTGGTCATCCACAGTCTGAACCCTCCTCCTTGTCCCTTCCTGATACAGGAAGTGTGCTGGGCTCTTAGCCACAACTGCAGAAGGTGGGGCTGGGGTTCACTGCTTGTTTCTGGGGTCACTGCCACTGTCAGTATCATCCCCCTACCCTGCAACAGCTCAGCCGGCTTGGGTCTAGAAACTGCAGTGTTTTCCCCCCCTTCCTCAAGACAGTGAGTGCCCACCTAGGCCACACTACCTATGAGCCAGTGCTGCCGCCACCTCAACCCACTGTGCCCACCTCCTGGAAGAGGGCTGGCAGCATCTTGGAGTAAAGGTCACGTTGGCCTTCTGGGAATGCTGGCACACCTGTGGGCTGCCAAGGCCACTCCCGAGGGGCTGTGAGTTTTGACTGTGCTGGCACACACACCCCTCACCTGCACACAGTGGGTGCCCTGGAAAACATGACAGCGGCACTCCTATCGCTACCCAGACCCCAGGGCAAGTGCACAAGGCCTTGATTTAGAGATGCCACCTGGAAAGCCACAGCCCCAACCCATTCCTGTCAATCCAAACCTATTGGAAATAAGACATGGGACTCCGCACTTAGCAGCATCTTCATCAGACATTCTGGTAAATGGAAGGATTTTTTTTTAAAACATGGGTTTTCTGATGTCATTTTGCTTACAGTGGACTGCTCAGGGCCACTGAAGGATGAGAGAGAGAATACATGGCAGGAACAATGATTTCAACTCCAAGGAGAGCTGTGACATGTGAAGGGGGCAGAAGGAACGGGGTGTCAGGTGGGAGGGAGGGCAGTGGCCAGCACAGGGAGAGGAAGGGGAGGACTGCCAGTGCCTGGAAGGAGGCGACCCATTTCCATTAGAGGAGACCCCCTATCTCCTGGGCTCGATCCCATAATTAGCAGCAAAGGCAGCTGGCCAGGGCACGGTGCGCTGTACGGGTGTGAAATGGCAGCAGTGCCTCAAGCATTTTTCTCCACACCTTCAGTCATTAGCTATTTGTTTCCTCCCCACAACAATTAGTGCTAATGTGACACGTGCTCATTTTTGTACGGGATAAAACTGCCGTCCAGTGCGATTTGGTACAAATGAGTCAGACAAGACAGGCTCACCCTGAGCCTCCTCCTTTGTTTCTGGAGTGAGTCCTCCTGCTGGAGACTTCTCTCACCAGACACTCGGTGCACCAGTACAGGAGCTTCGGACCTAAGTGGACTCCAGCAGCTCCACTAACCCAGAGCCTGCACCAACCCAGAATTTCCACCAAGCCAGAGTTTCCACCAAGCCAGGGCTTCCACCAATCTAGAACTTGCAACAATCCAGAGCTTCCGCCAACCCAGGGTTTCCATTAATCCGGAGCTTCTGCCAACCCAGAGCTTCCACCAACCCAGAGCTTCCGTCAGTCCAGAGCTTCCGCCAACCCAGAGCTTCCACCAACCCAGAGCTTGCACCAAACCAGAGCTTCCATCAACCCAGAGCTTCTGTCAATCCAGAGCTTCCACCAATCCAGAGCTTCCATCCAGAGCTTCTGCCAACCCAGAGCTTCCGCCAACCCAGAGCTTCCACCAATCCAGAGCTTCCCAGAGTTTCCATCAACCCAGAGCTTCCACCAATTCAGGGCTTCCGCCAACCCAGAGCTTCCACAAAGCCAGAGCTTCCGCCAACCCAGAACTTGCACCAACCCAGAGCTTCCACCAACCCAGAGCTTCCACCAATCCAGAGCTTCCATCCAGAGCTTCTGCCAACCCAGAGCTTCCACCAATCCGATCTTCTGCCAGCCCAGAGCTTCCGCCAACCCAGAGCTTCTGCCAACCCAGAGCTTCTGCCAATCCAGAGCTTCTGCCAGCCCCAAGCTTCTGCCAACCCAGAGCATGCACCAACCCAGAGCTTCCACCAACCCAGGGCTTCTGCCAATCTAGAGCTTCTGCCAACTCAGAGCTTCTGCCCAGAGCTTCCGTCAAACCAGAGCTTCCACCAACCCAGAGCTTTTGCCAACCCAGAGCTTCTGCCCAGAGCTTCTGCCAGCCCAGAGCTTCTGCCAGCCCAGAGCTTCCACCAACCCAGAGCTTTTGCCAACCCAGAGCTTCTGCCCAGAGCTTCTGCCAGCCCAGAGCTTCCACCAACCCAGAGCTTGCACCAACCTATAGCTTCTGCCAACCTAGAGCTTCCACCAACCCAGAGCTTCCATCAACCCAGAGCTTGCACCAACCCAGAGCTGCTGCCAACTCAGTTTCCACCAACCCAGAGCTTCCACCAACCCAGAGCTTCTGCCAACCCAAAGCTTCCACCAAGCTAGAGCTTGCACCAACCTAGAGCTTCTGCCAACCCACAGCTTGCAGCTCAGTCTCCAGAAAGGGGGGAACTGCTCTGTGGGTGGCATTCATTCAGGTGCGACCCTGAGGGGATGGCCAGGCTGTGCTGTGCTTACTTTCCAGAGGGCAAGAGGAGACAAACCAGGGCCTAGGGCTATACACACATGCACATGCACACACACACACACACACATTCACATGATGCCTTCTCCATGGCCAGGGGACCTGGGGCCTGTGCCTGTGCCCCTCTGTCTGGGGGCCTGCCTGTAGGATGGTGGCCTCCTGAGGCTGGGCTGCATGGCAGTGTGTGGGGCCAGGTGTCTGAGCTCAGTCCTCCTGCCCGCCGCCACCGCGCTGCTGGTGAGCTGGGGCGGCCAGAACTCAGCACCACGGCCTGGGCCTTCAGCAGCAACTTGGATTCCTCATTGCTCTGGGGCTGGGCATCCCACAGCCGGGGCGGGAGCTTGGGCCTGGCGAGGCCCCTCCTGGCTCCCACAGGGTCCTCAGAGTGGGGGCTGGCTCTCCTGTCCCTTCCTCACCTTAGAAGGGCACCCACCCCGCAGGCTCAGGACCACTGCACGATTGGGTGTTACCCTAGCGCTTCTCCACAGCCCCCTCTCCAGACACAGCTCCCCAGGGAGGAAGGGCTGCCAGCAGGGTTCTGGTGACACAACCACCTGCCCTGCAGCTGTGGCCTCTGGGCCCTGCTCTGCACCCCTCTGGCTGCTTCCCGGTGTGGATCGTGGGGCCTCTGGGCTGCCCCAGATGTCTCAGAATCGAATCAGCTTCCCTCCCTCCCGGTAGCAAACCTCAGAATGATTCAGCCCCAGGAACCTCCAGACACTGCTGTGGCCTGGGCCCATCCATCCCCACCAACAACCCTGCCAAGCCTGCTCCCTCCTTCCCCTCCTGTGAGAGGAGCTGTCCCCGCCTGGCCTTCCGGAGGCTTCTGGGGCTCTGGGATGGAGCATCCTGCCTCTCAGTGTTCTTTCCGATAAAGCCCCCTCGCCTATGTGCTGATTTGTTTCATTTGACACCCATCAAAGGGCATCTGGGTCCCCTACCCAGGGCTGTCAAAGTTGACCTTTCCCTGGAACTGGCCGATTTGATCACCTGGGCCACCTGAAGGAGTCGGGGGACTGATGTGTGCCCCGTGCATTTAGAAGCAAGGAGGAGGGGACGGGAACTGCTGTTTCCCAGAATGGTTCTGTGATGCTGGCCTGCCTGCTGCAGTGGGGAAAGAGGACGTTCTTGTGGACCTTGACCTCCACGCCAGCAGCTGGACCCCGGAGGCGACAGTGACTCTGCTGCACCCTGGACGCACCTCCCCCCTCCTCATTTCTCAGGCACCCTCCACCCTTTGTGCTGTGGGGAGGGAAATAACTAGAGACATTGTCACACTGCATGTGACGGGAAGGTGACATTCTGGTCTCAGAGCCTGAGGCTGATGGCCTGTGGGGAAATTTCAGGGGAGCACAGAGAGGATGAAAGGAGAACAGAAACCCGTCCAGGGGCCCCAGCCGGCCCTTTGCAAACAGAGGCAGGGTCAGGCCAAACCGAGGGCCAGGTCGCAGGTGAAGGCTGGAGTCTGAGGTCTGGGGCCTGGGATCAGCCTGTTTTAGCTGCCGCTCGGGTGCTTTCTGCGGAGGGGGCTCATCACACTCTCCACCCATGGGTGCATTTGCATGTGGGGCACTGCTCGTGGCTGAGACCAGGGTTTGGCTCTGGTGACTATTTGTAGGTGGCTTTTCCTCTGTGTCTGACCCCCAGCTCGCAGCTGCTGTGCCTTAGTGGTGTTCCATTCCTTCCTCACAGCAGCAGCCCTGTGGTTTCAGCGGAGAGCGGGGAACGTGTGCCCCCAGGATGGGCTCCTGCTTGCTCCCGAGGGGCGCCTTGGCAGGGCGGACATTGGAAGCTGAATGCGGAGGAAGCATCTGGAAGCGGAGCTCTTGGCCTCAGCCCTCCTGTCCTGGGGTGAGTCACGATCTCTGCTGGGGAGGGCTCTGGGGAGACAGCTCTGGAATCCTCTCTGCTGGGTTCACGCAGGGCCAGCCTGGGTTTGACCTTCATGCATGAAGGAAAGGAAAGCGGGTGGAACAGCTGCGGACGTGGGGGCAGTGGCGACAATAGACTTGACTTTAACTGGAAGCTCAGGAATACTGTGGTCGTGCTGTCAAATCTCTGTTATCTCCGAAGGGGCAGTGGGGAGGTTCCCTTGTGTCAGGGCAGACAGGAGGTGTGCGGGGGAGGCCAGGGGAGGCGGGTGTCTGGGCTGGGGTCTGAGCAGCGCTTCAGGGAGGAGGGGGCCTAGCAGGGCAGGAAATGGCCAGATGTTGCTCTGCAGCCCCTTCGATAGGGGTCCTGGGGACAGGAGAAGCCCTTGACAGTGTCAAATAGAAAACAAATCTGGACGTAAGTCACAGGGGAATGTATCAGAAAGGATATTGCGAGAAGGTGTGGGGCCCACTGCACCAGGGAGGGCACCCCCACCTTCAGAGGGGGGCATGCCTGAGGGTTGAGGAAGAGTCAACAGAGGAGAGAGAGTGAGCAGTGGGAGGTGGCAAAGGAAGGGGCGGGAAGGGGCCGTGAGGAGAGAAGGTCTGACCTGAGGCCCACCTTCTCACAGAGGGGTTGGCTGTGGGACGGAAGCCCCTTCCTAGCTCCCGGCTATCTCTTTAAGTATCTTTTGAGTTTCAGTTGTCACTGTGAAATGTCCTGTTCGTTTGGTGTTTACTAGTTCATTTCCTTTTAAGCAAAGGAATTTTTCTCTTGCCGGATGCTCTACAAGTCACGGGCAGGCATGTGGATTCACTGTTCGAGTCAGGCGTCCACTCCAGTGAACTGGAGGAGGAGGGCTAGGGTCGAGGAGTACAAAACATGGTAGCCGAAGGCCTGCCTACTTGGCAGGGTTTGTGGGCACCTTTCTCTAGGGAGGGCTGTGGGCACAGGCAAATGTCTAACACAATTATCTTTTTCTTCTTTCTTTTTCTTTTCTTTTTTTTTTTTTTTTGAGACAGAGTCTTGCTTTGTCGCCAAGGCTGAAGTGCAGTGGTGCTATCTTGGCTCACTGCAACCTCTGGCTCCTGGGTTGAAGCGATTCTCCCACCTCAGCCTCCGGAGTAGCAGGGATTACAGGTGTGTGCTACCACGCCCGGCTAATATTTGTATTTATGGTACAGATAGAGTTTTGCCGTATTGCGCAGGCTGGTCTCAAACTCCTGTACTCAAGCGATCCTCCTGCTTCAGCTTCCCAAAATGCTGGGATTACAGGCGTGAGCCATGGTGCAAGGCCTACAGCTGTCTTTAGGTCTTATCAAATGTTCCTGAAATTTGACTTTACAAAGATCTGTTAATTCAGAAGAAAGCGCTTTACTCCCAGAGCTGTGAAGCCCTGCAATGGACAGACCCAGGTTACTCTATTCAGCTGTGGCTTTTCTAGGAGCCACATCCACGGGAAATCCCAAGTTCATCCCACTTTAGGGAGAGCCACACATTTGTACATTCTGCATTTTACTTTTTGTATTTTTGAAAGAAGGAGCAAATACGGTCACATAAAGTAACAAAACAAAGATTGTTAGAAGGGCTTTGCATGAATCCCTTATTGTTCTGCTCTGCAACCTGACTTGGCTTCTATTCCTGGATGGCCACACCCAGATTTGTTCCCTCTTGGTCAGGCCCAGGGGCTCTTGTATAGCCCAGTCAGCCTCCCAGGATCCGGCACTGGCAGGCGCTTAGCACACATCTGTCACAGGTGGTTTAATTGTCTGTTTGAACCTTCTCAAGTTACAATTCTAAGGAGGCCCAAGGAAGTAAAGTGATTTTAAAAACACAAAAAACAGTTTTCAGAATTTCTGCAGCCAGCCATGAAGGAGTAGCTAGTATGGAACTTATGCTATCTGTTTCTGTTTTTGTTTTTGTTTTTTGCCAAAAGAACTAGAAAGCTGGACAAAGCAGACAAAACAACTGGATTTAGACATCAGGACAAAAGGCTGTGCAGGGCCGGCATCCCTAAGAGACAGGAAAAAAATGAAGTGAGTTGTACAATCAACTCTGTTTTCTGGCTGGAGGCAGTTTTCGTACTGTCAGGCAGCGAGAGAGAATCCAAGCAGAACATGGCGATCTAGCTGAACTGAGAAGAGAGTGGGCTGTGGGGAGGCAGAGGTGAGACAGGGTAGCAGAGAGGAGGAAGATACTCAAATAAAGAAACTCAAATACCTGCATAAGGTCCCTTTGAGCCTTCACTTAATACCAATCTGTACATGCGTAGGTGGAATTCCAGGAAGTGAATAAAGAACAGTGAGGTGTTAAGCTGAACAATTCCTAGAACTCACACCAGGCTGCAAGAAATTTGAACTCCATCTATTCAGTTGGAGACCTCATAGAGCACTTGGGGCAATCAATAGACAATACATGGCTCACGCCTGTAATCCCAGCACTTTGGGAGGCTGAGATGGGCAGA
Organism: Nomascus leucogenys; assembly: GCF_006542625.1. Lineage (NCBI taxonomy): Eukaryota > Metazoa > Chordata > Mammalia > Primates > Hylobatidae > Nomascus > Nomascus leucogenys. The sequence goes on from NC_044405.1 coordinate 28,166,492, forward strand.
TCACCCGATGTCAGGAGTTCGAGACCAGCCTGACCAACATGGAGAAACACCGTCTCTACTAAAGATACAAAAAATTAGCTGGGAGTAGTGGTGCATGCCTGTAATCCCAGCTCCTTGGGAGACTGAGGCAGGAGAATCACTTGAACTTGGGAAGCGGAGGTTGCAGTGAGGTGAGATTGCGCCACTGCACTCCAGCCTGGGCAACAAGAGTGAAACTCCATCTCAAAAAAAAAAAAGACAATACAAAGGATCAAGCTTTAGTAGTAGGAATAAATTAACTCTGGAGTATAGGCGACTCTAGATACCCCAAGAAAATGTAAAAGCAAGCCTCAAAAAGATCAACCTCATCTGCAAGTAACTATTACTCACCAGAACAAATGTCAACACTCTTTAAAAAGGAAAAAAATCTATACATTTATCAATGTTATATTCAAAATGCCTGTCACCCAATAAAATATGGTGAGATATGTGAATTAGAGATTGTGATCCATAACTAGGAGAGATATCAGTCCATAAAATCAGGCCCAGGAATGACGGGAATGATAGAATTAGTAGATAAAAGAATTTTAAATGGCTATTATAAATATTATAAATATGCTCAAGCATGTAAAAGAAAACATGAATGCAAACTGAAGAGAAAGGAAGTATTGAAAAACAAATGGGATGTCTAGAAATGAAAAATAATTTTGCAACTGAAAAGTTCACTAGAGGGGATCAACAGCAGATTAAAAACTGCAGAAAAAAAATGTCAATAAGCTTGAAGACAGGGCAATAAAACCTGTCAAAACAGAAGTATATAGAGGAAAAAAGACTGGAAAAAATGAACAGAGCCTCAGGGAATGTTGTCTAACATGCTTGTAATTGGAATTCACGAATAAAAGAAGGGTGAGAGAGAGGAGCAGAGAAAATGCATTAGGAAAAATAATGGCCCCCAAAGTTGTCAAATTTGATAAAAAGTGTAAACCCACGGGTCCAAGAAGTAAAACAAATCTCAAACAGCGTAAACACCAATTAAAGTATATCAAGGCATATCATAACCAAGTTGCTGAAAACCTATGATAAAAGGAAAATTTTAAGAGTGTCTAGAGGAGGAGAATCCTTACATTTAGGGGAACAACAATAAGATGACTGCAAACTTCTCTTTAGAAAGACGCAGGCTAGAAGGCAGTGGGGTGACATCTTTAAAATACTCAGAGAAAAAGAATCTATGAACCAAAAATTTTATATTTAGCAAACATATCTTTCCAAAATGAAGGTGAAATACTTTTTCAGACACACACAAAAAATTAGTTTTTTTACTAGTGTGCCTATTCATCGATAAATATAAAAAGAACTTCTTTTAAGGATAAAAGGGAATCCTGAAAAACCCAATCTGAAATAAGCCAGGAAAGGAAAAATAAAAGAACAAAGAAGATGAATCAAATAGAAAACAAATATCAAGTTGGTAGACTTGAACCCAACCATGTTAATAATTATATCAAATGTAAATGGTTTAAACATTCTAATTAAAATGCAGAAACTGTCAGGCTAGATTAAAAAAGCAAGACCCAATTATATGCTAACTACAGGAAATTAGCTTTAAATACAAAGACAGAGAAATAAAAGTGGAAGGAGGAAAATGATACACCACGCAAACAGTAATCACAGGAGAGCTGGAGTGGCTAACAAAGTAGACTGTAGGAAAGGAATAATATTACCAAAGATAAAGAGGGACATTTCATGATGATGAAAAAGCAAATTAATTCACCAAGAAAAAATAACAACCCTCAATTTGTATACTCCCAATAATAAACCTTCAAAATACACAAAGAAAATAATAATAGAACTGAAAAGAGAAATAGAAATCTATACTTAGAGATTTCAAAACTTCTCTCTCAATTATTAATGGTGGACAGAAAATTCATAAGAATATGGAAGACTTGAACATGCTATCAACCAACTTGATCTAATTGACATTTATGTGGAATTCCAACTAACAAAGGCAAAATATGTATTGTTTGCAGGTGCATATAGAATTTACCAAAGTAGATAATATTTTGACTATCAAACAATTCTCAAAGTTAAAAAGATTTAAATCAGGCAGGATATATTCTCTGACCACAGAGAATTAAAATTCCACAGTATTTCAGAAGCTAAGAGCTATACCATTTACCTATCTATCTACTTTAAGGAACAGTGATAATTAGTGTTCATAAAAATGAATTGAGGTGCTGAAAAAATCCTTATGAGGCATGAGACATGCCTTATAAGTATGTCTTCAGAAAATTAAATGTAAAATAGGTATAATGTTAATATTTTATGAAATTTGCAAATGTACTCAAAATTGAGAGTAGTTCAAAGAAACCCATCCATATGCCCACCATTCAAATTTCACAATTATCAAGAATATAGGATATTTGCTTCACCAATTCAGTTGTTTTTTTCTCTATGCTGAAAAATTTTGAAGCAGATCCCCAATATTATACAATTTTACTCCTACATATTATAGTTTGCCTCTGTAAAAAACTGGATATTTTCTCAAGTGATCACAATTCCATGACCACACTTACTGTAAGTCATAGTAATTCTTTGTGAGCATAAGATCTTGGAGCTGTTGCAGTAGAGGGGAAACCTCAGTGCAGAACTAAGCTCAGCTCTAAATACAGCAAAGACAGCTGGGAATTCATAGCCAAAGAGCAAAGCAAAGGGGTCAGTGGATGGAAAAGTACTAACAGGAACTTAATTCCATGTTGTATTAGTTTGCTAGGGCCACCAAAATAAAATCCACAGGCTGGATGGACATTAAATAACAGAAATTTATTTTCTCACAGTTTTGGAGGCTGGAAGTCCAAAATCAAGGTGTCATCAGGTTTGGTTTCTTCTGAGCCCTCTCTCCTTAACTGTCTTCTCCCTATGTCCTCACATGATCTTCCCTTTGTGTGTGTGCATGTCTGTGTCTCCTAATTTCCTCTTCTTATAAAGACACCAATCATATTGGATTAGGTCTCATTCATATCACATTATACTTTAATAAATTATTTTATTTTTTAGTTATTTATTGATTTTTGAAACAGGGTCTCACTCTGCTGCCCAGGCTAGAGTGCAGTGGTGTGATTACAGCTCACCAGGCTCGGGCTCAGGTGATTCTCCCACCTCAGGGACTACAGGCACATGCCACCCATGCCTGGCTAATTTTTGTAATTTTTTGTAGAGATGGGGTTTTGCCATGTTACTCAGGCTGGTCTCTGTCTTCTGGGCTCAAGCAATCCACCCACCTCAGCCTCCCAATGTGCCGAGGTTACAGTTGTGAGCCACCATGCCCAGCCCTTAATAAATAATTTAAATAATCTATCTTTAGATATAGTCACATTCTGAGGTACTACGGGTTAGGAATTTAACATATAAATTTTGGGGAGACACAATTCAGCCATAACAGACATCAAGGGTAGGAAGTTTCTTGCTAAAGGCGGGGCAACGACCTAGATATCAAAGGTTGGGGATGAGGGATTTACCAGATATCAAAGATGGAGGGATTCTCACTAAGCTACCTAACTCGTTTCTTGCTAAAACCGGGCTCATCAGCCCAAGGGTGTGGAGGGCTAGGGTTGAGGCCTAGTTGAAAAGGGGGCTCAAAGGATACTAAAATTTGGTCAAGGGAGGGTGTCTTCGTCAAAGGAGACCTCCCCATTTTCAACCAAATCTACTGTTTCAACTTTCAACTCTCTCCTTCACCCCACCTTCCATAATACCTGATATATCCAATCCTGAGCCATTCTGGGATTCCAAAGTATATCCTGAAGTAGAAACTGAGTGTCTGTGAAAGGCAAACACATCTTGTCTTTGTTTTTTTGAAGTGACTTTTGTTCCTCCTTGCTGAAGAATAGTTTAGCTGGGTATAAAAATTCCAGGTTGGTAGTAATTTTTCTTCAGCATGTTATTACATCACTTCCAAGTCTTTTGGAAAGACTTGGAATATGGTTCTTAATGAATCCATTGGCAGGTTTTTTTCTCCTTTTTAGGAAATCTGTCTTTCTCCTAGTAGCTTTTAATAATTTTTTTTTATTATCATGGATGTTTGTTTTTAGTTATTCTGTTTGGCATTTGATGTGCCCTGAGTACTCATGTCTTCAATTCTGAAAAATTCTTAGCCATAACCTCTTCTTACAGTGCCACACTGATATTTCCTGTATTTTCTAAAATTGAAATGCCTAATAAGCTAATGTTAAATCTTCTCTATCTGGCTTCATCTTTTAACTTTTCTTTCATATTTTTCTTCTCTTGACATCTCTATTTATTGTCTCCATCAGTTTCTTGCTAAAAACTTCCAATTTACCAATTCCCTCTTCTTTGTGTAGTATTTATCCCACCCATTGAGATTTAAAAATAATTTCATGACCATATTTTTCATTTCTAACATTTTAAAATTAGTTCTTTCCTATATTCTTCTGTCCTTTAAGTTTTTTTTTATTATTTTTAATTTTTTTTGAGACACAGCCTCACTCTGTTGCTTAGGTTGGAGTGCAGTGGTGCAATCATAGCTCACTGCAGCTTTGAACTCCTGTGCTCAAACAATCCTGCTGCTTCAGTCTCCTAAGTAGCTAAGACTGCAGGCACATGCCATCATGCCCAGCTAATTTTCAATTTTTTTTTTTTTTTTGAGACAGAGTCTTGCTCTTTCACCCAGGCTGGACTGCAGTGGCACTATCTCAGCTCACTGCAAGCTCTGCCTCCCGGATTCACCCCATTCTCCTGCCTCAGCCTCCCGAGTAGCTGGGACTACAGGCGCCCGCCATCTCGCCCGGCTAATTTTTTGTATTTTTAATAGAGACAGGGTTTCACTGTGTTAGCCAGGATGGTCTCGATCTCCTGACCTCGTGATCCGCCCGCCTCGGCCTCCCAAAGTGCTGGGATTACAGGCGTGAGCCACCGCACCCAGCCTCAAATTTTTTAATAGACACAGGATCTTGCTATGTTTCCCAGAATGATCCTGAACTCCTGGGCTGAAGTGATCCTCCTGCCTTGGCCTCCCAAAGTGCTGGGATTACAGGTGTGAGCCACTGCACCTGGCCTCTATTCTTCTATTTTTACTGATATCCTTTTTGGTTTGTTTGCAACTCTCTGAGGATTTTAAACATATATAATGTTATGACTCTTTTGGTTGGTTTATTGTTTTAATTTCTCCCATTTGTTGTGTTTATCAGCTGGGTTTCCTGACGTTGGTTTTTCTCATGTGTTCTGAAAGTTTAGTTTGTAAATTCATCTTAATTAGGTGTTTCCTTTTTTATTTTGCTTTTGCCTCTTCCCCCCTGCTTGCCCCTCTGTGTGTGAGTTTTAGCAACCACCAATGGGTTCACAACTTAGAGCCAAGTCCTACCTCAGCAGACGGGGGTTTCCTCCCCGGGGGACCTGAAGCTCTGTGGCTGACCGGATCAGGTGCTGGTTGCATGGCTATCTCTGTCCCCTGAAGGTAACAGCTTCTTTTAGGCCCCTAGTCATAGGCAGAGAAGGCTTACACAGCCCAGTCCTAGCCACTGCCAGCTCCCTAGCCCATGCAGCAAGCTTGGCCTCAGCCTGAGTCTAGAGGCAGAGCCATCAGTGCCTATTGACCAGGCCAGCGGAGAGAGTATCTCTTGCTACTTCTGCCTTCTGAAGTCCTGAGTCTACGGCTTCAATTTCAGATTCCTGTTGAGAGTTTCTGTTCTTTTTCAGGCTCCGTTAACTTGCTTTTGAGCTCAGCTCTGCCTTCTGAAACATAAAAAGATTCGCCGTCGATAGGAGTTGGCGTGGGGTGGCTCCAGCATGAACTTGGCCAGCAGTTCTGCCATGTTGTCCCTCATGCTCTGAGTGGGGCTCCTGGCTCATATTCTCACAGCAGGCCTCTCCCCTCAACCCCTAACAGTGCAGCTTTCACGTAGGGCCCCACCACCTCTTGTCTAAATGAGCATCACCCTCTTCTGCCTGCCTGCAGCTGGGTGCCTGGCCAGCCTATGCTTTGCATTGTGAGGAGGTCAAGCCCTTGTTCAAGAGCATGTGAAGGCTCTCAATGGACCTCAGGATAAAACCCTGACTCCTCCACAAGGCTCAGTTTCTCCCTGTTCAGGCCCCTGCAGCTCCGGGGCTTTCCCAGTCCTGGGCTTTTCCTTCTGTGGCTTCCCAACTCCGTGTCTGGGATTAGGTGGCCTGGGTATTCCTACTGCAAGTCTCCCGCGCTGAGCCACCCTGTAGATCTCCTGTCCTCCCCTGGAAATGCCCCGGGTTGCATCTCATGCTCCTGTGCATGTGGCCAGGAAGGAGACCCAGGGTTCCCCAGGGCTCCAGGATTCTGGTGTCTCTGGGGCTTGGCACGTGTTTATATCATTAGCGTTAGAAGGCTTGGTCTCCACGGTGAAACCCCGTCTCTACTAAAAATACCAAAAAAAATTAGCCGGGCGTGGTGGCGGGTGCCTGTAGTCCCAGCTACTCCAAGAGGCTGAGGCAGGAGAATGGCGTGAACCCGGGAGGCGGAGCTTGCAGTGAGCCGAGATCGCGCCACTGCACTCCAGCCTGGGCGACAGAGCGAGACTCCGTCTCAAAAAAAAAAAAAAAAAAAAAAGAAGGCTTGGTCTCTCAGACAGCCCCGCCTTTGCGGTCCTAGCTCCTCAGTCCCACCACGAAGTGAATCACCCTTAGGCAGGGGTGGGACAGGAATGGTCATGAATGAGGGAGTCTTAACCCTCTGCACCTGTGACTCAACCAAGCGGGGAAACAGCTTCTGTCTGAAAGGGGAAAAAGATCTGAAGAACTAACGTATTGATAGAAGAGCCATCTCAGTGAGAGGCGGAGGCTGAAAATGAAAGTCAATATCCACCCAGAGAAAATCAAACGCCACGCAGCCTCCAGCGACTTCCCGGTCAATGCAAACCCCTTTGCTGTTAATATTTCAGTAAAGGGCACTCATTTCTTGGGACCCTGATTCATGGATCTATTTGGGCACAGTGCCTGCCCCTTTGTTCATAAGATCCATGTGCAATTAGAAGGAAGAAAATTCATTATTCATTCAGCATGGTCCTGGTATCCCTGAATTATAAGAAAAACAATTATCACTACAAAGTAGGTATATTACACTACGGGGTAATGTCAGTTGTACTCAAGACACCTTACAGTGGGGAAAATCTTTCCTTACTTATATGAAATCGAATCAGCGGTGATGTGTGGAAGACGTTTGATCAGGACCTGCCAGTGGGTGACGAGGGCAGCATAAGGTGGACTGTGGTGGGCACCCCCTCACTCACCCCTTCTCAGTGTCTCCCCCCACAGAGCAAGTGCAGGGCTGCCCAGGGCTGGGGGCACTATAGGGTCTGAAATGGCTTTTATAAATGAGTGATTCGATTGAAGAGCAATTTTAAAATTTACCTAAGCATTTTGGTAGAAGAATCTCTATTTAGACAGGGAGATGACAGTGGCCTTCCCAGGCTTTGAGAGGTGAGTTGAATTTTCTATCTCAATAAAGAGAAAGCTTTTCTCTTGGGTTCGTATATATAAATAGCCAGTTGTCTAAAACATGTATAAAAACCCAATCTTACAAAATGTAAAAAATAAAAAAAAAGGCAATTGTCTTTGGGTTTTCTAAATTTTCCTACCAGTTCTCTGTGTGGGGCGGTGTCCCCTAATTTTAGTTAAATTTGCTTTGCTTTTCTCAGACGGCCCCCTTATACTGGAACTTGCAGACTTTTCTGTCGGCCTCTGATCTGACTGACCCCCAAAGGAAGTGGCTGAAGCAGACGGTGGAGGAGGCCAGGCCTTCAGGGACCCACAGCCATCACCTCTCTCCCCTGCCCCCCTACACACCAGCTCTCTGGAAAACAGCAGGTAAAATTGTTCCCACTGAGTGATCAATGCCAGAGGCCACATCAACATGCTATCTATGAGAATTTTCGAGATCTTAGTCAAAAGAAATCAAAGTTCTAATGCTGGAGTTCCAGGCTCCAGCTGGGCTGCTGGTGGAAAGGAACCCTGTTGTTGGGGACAGAACCCATTTGTGCCCTCCTGGGCTACCCCTGGAATCCAACCGTGCACAGGCCACTGCATCCACCATCTGCTTCTGGGCAATGTAAATTTCACATGTGCATGATCCAGGTGGGTTCCCCATGTGTTAGCCCATTTTCACACTGCTATAAAGAACTGCCTGAGGCCGGGCGCAGTGGCTCACACCTGTAATCCCAGAACTTTGGGAGGCCAAGGAGGGCAGATCACGAGGTCAAGAGATCGAGACCATCCTGGCCAACATGGTGAAACCTCATCTCTACTGAAAATATAACCATTAGCTGGGCGTGGGGGCAGGTGCCTGTAATCCCAGCTACTCAAGAGGCTGAGGCAGGAGAATGGTGTGAACCCAGGAGGCAGAGGTTGCAGTGAGCCAAGATCGCGGCACTGCACTCCAGCCTGGGAGACAGAGCGAGACTCTGTCTCAAACAAACAAAGAACTGCCTGAGGCTGGGTAATTTATAAAGAGAAGAGGTTTAATTGACTCCCAGTTCCACATGGCTGGGGAGGCCTCAGGAAACTTTCAATCATGGCGGAAGGCGAAGGGGAAGCAAGTAATGTCTTACATGGCAGCAGAAGAGAGAGAGCACGAGGGGGGAGCTGCCAATCACTTTTAAACCATCAGATCTTGTGAGAACTCCCTCACTGTCCTGCGAACAGCATGGGGAAACCACTCCCATGATCCAATCCCCTTCCACCAGGTCCCTCCTCCGATACACAGGGATTACAGCTTGAGATCAGATTTGGGTGGGGACACAAAGCCAAACCATATCATCCAGCCTGCAGGAAGGGCCATTGGGTGGACAACAGAGGCAATGACCACACATACCGCTCTGTGGTGTTTGAGGGGACTCCCCCAAGGCAGACTGGGTCGGCTCAAGTGGATTGTGGGTGGACACTCAGGTGACCAGTTTAGGTGACCGCACTAAGGGCCTTTATACCTCCTCCTTCTTGAGCCTTGGACTTTGGTGCCTGCCTTCCATGGGGCAGACAAAGGGTGGTGCCCTGCAGGGGCCAGAGCCCTGCCTGGAAGCCAGAGTAAGTGGCACGTCCGTTTTGGGCTGATGGCTGCTCTTGCAGGTGCTGGAGCTCTTTGTCCTACTGGAGCGGCTCTCCAGCGCCTGTCACTCTCGACAACGGGTTTGTCACGGCACAAGTGTTTTCATTTCCTCTCCTACAAGCTGACCTAGCAGAGCTCACTGGGGGAAGTCAAGTGTCTTTCGTCCCCGTTGCATCACACGACAGTCTTTATTATTAGCCGAGGGTGCGGGTAGGTGGGGGAGAAGCCGATCAAGCCTTTGGAGGGTCTGCAGCAGAATCGGCACTCAGACCCCCGTGGTGTGAAATCGGGATGGGGAGACGCGTGGATGCAGCCACTGGGAGCATTGATGGAGGTGAAGAGAGGGGAGGGAAGCAGCTGAGCAGTTCCGAAGGCGTGTTGTGTTTCTCTTTTCTGCCTCTTAAGCCAGTTAGTGAGACACGGCCAGTCCCTTCTTCCCTCACCTTTCAGTGGGAAAGTGCCACCTGCCCAGGATGACCCAGGCCAGGCACTGCAGCCTCTGGCCAAGCAGGTGCCCAGGCAGCGCTGCTAATCATATGTTTATTGTTCTTTTCTGCAGTAGCAGTCACTCCCTTCTCTCTCTCTCTCTCTCTCTGTTTTTTTTTTTTGAGACCGAGTCTGGCTCTGTTGCCAGGCTGGAGTGCAGTGGCACAATCTCGGCTCACTGCAACCTCCACCTCCCAGGTTGAAGCAATTCTCCTGCCTCAGCCTCCCAAGTAGCTGGGACAACAGGTGCACACCACCACATTCGTCTAATTTTTTGTATTTTTAGTAGAGATGGGGTTTCACCATGTTGGCCAGGATGGTCTTGATCTCCTGACCTCGTGATCCACCTGCCTCAGCCTCCCAAAGTGCTGGGATTACAGGCATGAGCCACTGCTCTCGGCCACCCCCTTCTCTTAAATGGCTCCTCTCTGACCCATGCTCCCACGTGGATCCATGAACAAGAAGGCCTGGGTCTGTGGCCGGGATTTGGGGTCCTTCCAGAAGCTGCTTTTCCACTCTTTTGGCCAAATGTTCCCCTTTCCCTGTTACCAAAACTGATTTTATGGTCTAATCAGATGAGGGAGACACCTCCCTGGAGCCCTAGGATTGAAGCTTCAAAGCTATTTTCAAGGCTGACATTGGAAGATTCTGGAAACACTGGCCCTGTTCTGGGTTTCATTCATTTCCCGGAGACATGACCGGCAAATCTGTTCTGATGAGACAAGTCCATGGGGCGTGACCCGGATCAGGGATGTGGAGTGGGTGGGAAAGATGGGGAGGGGAGGTCTGGTTCATGACATTTAAGAATCTTTGAGATTCTTGTCCCAAGAATGTTTCACCTGCCAGATGGGTGAAAACCTCTTTTGAGAAACAGTGTCTTGTTTTCTCAACCAGAGAGTCAAGAATTATCATCTTGCCATAAGCATCTGGGTCTCAAACTTTCTGCTCTGCTATCCTTGACATCCAACAACGAGCAAGATTCCCATCGAAGCTGAGCTGCTCCTTCAGGACCTGGGGGTCACCCCTTGGAGAACTGTCACTCATGCCCACGGCTTTGGATGTTGACCCGTCTGGTGTCATGAAGTCAGACCTGAGTGTCACGCAGAGACAGGTGGTGAGAAGTGAGGGTAGGCCCTGCCGTGACTGCAACTTAGGAGTAAATGCGTCACCTGGACCGACGGCAGGAAGTGCGGACAGTGGGAGGCCCACAGGCAAGGTCTCAGATGACCCGGGGCCATCCTGGCCCTGCTGTTTGCTATGTGGACTCAGCTTCACGCGGCCTCCCCATCTACGGCTCAATTTCCCCTCCAGGAGACAGGCATCCCAGCCTGCCTGGTGACTCTGGGTAGGGAAAGAAGCAGAGCTACCTGCCCCTGGCTCTTGGGCGGGGGGCGGGGCGGGGGACGTGTGAATCTCCGGGGTGTTTTGAAATGACTTTTTGTGTTGTTGGTGATCTTCCGTTAACATAGGAGACAGAGTTGACGTTTCCTGCCCCAGACCTGGGAAGAAGCTCTTGAGCGCAGACACGGGGTTCCTCAGTGGCTCTTTGATCACAGCCCTGCACCCCACTATGCAGCGTTGAGCGGCCACTTCCACCGGCCTCTGTCCAGCTCCACTTGTGACCAGGTGCAAGAGGTTCCCGAGCCAGCATCCTGAACAACATTTTGTCCCAAGTTTAGAGTGGAATCCTGTGATGTCTTTGGGTAAACATCATTGGGCCCATTTCAAGGACTGTGAAACTGATGGGAAAGGAGAGACCTCTGCGTCCAGGTGGTGGAGGACAAGGACAAGGACAAGGGCCCAGGGCTCCAAACTCTGGTCTGAGCCCTTCCCATCCCAGCACGCTGGTGAGGGGCAGGACCACAGACCACAGGCTTATTTTATTTTATTTTATTTTCTCTGGAACACTCTGAATCTGATATTTAAAAATTGATTATGATTCATAGCCAGAGATGGCGGCTAACTGTCTCCTAGCTTCCCCAGCGTTTCTGAAGAAATCCGTTAAGACTGTCCACAGGGACAATGGCAGGGGCTGTTAGCGTCCCCCACCATGTCCCCTCGGGCCTTCCCTCTGTGCCAGGCCACCGCGGCCAGCCTCCAAGTCATTGTGTCCCAGCGTCTGGAAAGTGCTCAGCGCCTGTGGCTGCCCTCCGGCTGGCGGGGTAGCTGCAGTGTGGGACAGTGTTGCCTGGCAGGGATTGGCCCTGTGCCCGTGGTGGCAGCCTGCTTGGCCACACAGGGCTGCTGGGGGCCCCACTTCCCTGTCTCAGCTCTCACTCCCCTGCCAGGGGGCCTGGAGTCACACCCCGTGTCTGGGAGTGTCCTTGCCTGCTTGTCCTGGGCTGCTGCTGCATCCCATGGAGCGGTGGCACAGCACGCGCCTTTGTAGGAAGATGGGAAAGGCCTGATCGTCGCTCTCAGCAGCGTGGCTGGTGTCAGGGCAGTGGGCATGGGACCCAGCTGTGGCTCAGCTCTGGCCTCACGTGCTCCTGCCCCTGGGCCAGCACCCGGCTGTCTGGGCTGTGGTTCTGAATCTGTCAGTGGGATAAGGATGTGCACCTCGTCCAGGGAGTGTTTGCGCCTCCTGTGGAGGACGCACTGACCTAGAACTTCTCCACTGGGATTTGCTTTTCGTCCTGGTGTCAGGCCAGCGACTCAGTCCTGCTCCATCCTCCAGAGGAGGAGACAGAAGCGCTGCGAGGTTGAGGCACTCATCCAAGTTGACACAGTGGCCTGTCTGAGTCCAGAGCCTGTGCTGCGGCCCCACGCAGCCTGCCTGCCTCCCGGTACCGTGAGTGAGGGCGCCTGGGTGAAGCTGGCTGCATATAAGCCTCTGTCGTCACGGGCTCCTACTTTAAGGTGCCGTTCTGTGCAGCTGCCAAAGGGAACGACGTTGTCAGAACCTCCTCCCCCTGGGGAGTCCAGAGCTGCTCGGTGCTGGGGGGCTAGCCAGTGACCTTGCTCCCTGATCTTGACACACACAAGGCAAATCTGAGTCACCCACCCAGTCCCCAAGGTGTCAGCCCCAGGACAAATGGAAAGCCAGTGGTGGCCTGAGGAATAGGAGCAAGGCAGGCTGGACCAGGTCAGGGCATGCAGAGAGCTGGCCCAGGATAGGAGGGGCCCTCCCCAGGTGTCACAGGAGGGGTGCTGTGGGGAGACAGGAGGCTTTACTATGTGGACAGCTGATGCTAATTCATTGTTCACTGTTTTTGATATTCATTACTTGGAATCAAGGCTTGGCAAAGGCCTCTGAGTTCTGGCCCTGCCCCTGGCCAGGTCTGCGAGAGAGAACTCTTCCCTCTCTGAGCCTGCCCCATGCCAGCCTGTTCCCCGAGCCAAGAGAGCTATGGGTTGTCACACACCGAGGGTGGGCCGGGGCTGGTCTGCTTTCTGTGGCCATGGAACTGGAGAGCCCAGGCATTCACCCATCTCCAGGCTGTTCTGACCTTGGAGAGTGGGCAGGGATGCTGCGCCTGGGGTGTGGGCATCCCAGGAAACGTACGTGTTGGTGACCTGTGCAACAGGACAGCGTGGTAAAAAAAAAAAAAAAGAAATGCATTTCTAATGGTGAAATTGTGGCCCACTGCCCAGTGGGGTTCCTCCGTTCGCTCCGGGAGGCAGGGTTTGGCTTTGCTTGCAGTGCCCAGGGCCCAGTCTCATGGCCTGTGACTGCCTGTCTCCCACTGGCCGCTACCCAGCGAGAGCTCACACCTCATCCAGCTCCAGGAGCACAGAGTGTGGCAGCTGGGCGGAGTAGAGGAGTCGAGTTGTGGCAGGTGTGGCTCCCTGTGACCTTGGATAAGTCCCATGTGGCCTCCAAGCCTTCTTGCCTTGGCCTTAGAATGGGATGTTCCTGCCACCAGGTGGAGTGGAGCTCCCGAGAGCAGGCACCGCATTTCTGCCCAGCTCTTTAGAATACAGCCCCACCCACCACTGTGCAGCGTTCAGAGGTCACTGCCGCTGGCCTCTGTCCAGCTCCACTTGTGACCTTCCCTGGGATGTGCGAGAGGAGGGCGTGAGCAGGGTGGCGGCCATGCGTCACCTGCCGGGAGTTCCCAGTGGGTGCTGGAGCCTGTGGAGCAGCCCTGGGCAGCAGGCAGTTTGCCTGTGTTTTTTGTTCATTTGTTTTTGATAGGGAAAAAGAAAGGGAGGAAAAAAGAGAGGGAGGGAAGGAGAGAGGCAAGAGAGAGAGGGGAGGAGGGAGGGAGGAGTTGGGGGAGAGAAGGGCATTTCAGAGGGGAGAGAAGTCCCTGCAGGCAAGGCAAGTCCCCTAAGTGCTGTGGGAGGGGCACTCCTCAGCCGACTGGCTGCCAGGTCTCCCGGGCAGGGCTCCCCTCAGCCACCCTCCTCCCATCTTGGTGCCAAGGGCAGCCTGCCAATGTCAGCTGGCCTTGGGGAGCTGGGGAGGGGCTGGTGCTGCCCTGGGCTGCTGGTGGAGCCCTCGTCCAGAGAGGATGTGCTGGTCTACCCGGGGGGCAGCCAAGCCCACAGCACAGCTCTGCCATGTGGCCTGTGTTAGCCAAGGCTAGAGTAGCCTCCTCACCTTGGTTCTGCTGCTCATCCTTGCCCTGATCTGGCTTGGGACAGTCACTGCAGGGAGCTGAGGGAAGCCCCTCTCTCACCGGAAGCTTCAGGCCCCGGAGTTAAACCCTTCTCACCACAGACGCACTCACCCTGTGCTGTTAGGCTTCCAGAAGTAAGAAGGGCTGTGTGCAGGGACCACACCTGGGCTTCAATCCCAACTCCTCCCAACCTCTAGTTGTGTGGCCTTGAGAAAATTACTCCCTCATCCCCAGCTTCTGATGGGACCTGCAATGACCAAACTGCAGAGTTGTTCAGAGGATTGAAGTAGCTAATAAGAGGGACAGTGCCCAGCAGGGTGGCTGGCAGAGAGGTGCTGGCAAATGTTAGTTTCTGCTTTTCAGCTGTTGAGATCTCCAACAGAGATGCCATAATAAGTCTCTCAAAAACCCCTGGAAGACTGTATCAAGGGGTTGTTGTTGGTGGCACTGGTGTGATAATGGATCTGATATTCATTGTGATAGTGGTGGTCATGAAAACAGTAGTTTTTGTGGTGGTTGAGGTGGTGGCGGTGATGGTGATGATAGTGAGGGTGGTAATGGTGGGGGTGGTGGTGGCAGTGGTGGTGGTGATGGCGGTGGTGGTACTGATGGTAGTGATAGTTGTGATGGTGAGGGTGGTGATAATAACAGTGGTGGTTGCAGTGATGGTGGTGGTGGCAGTGGTGATGGTGGTGGTGGGAGTGAAGGTAGTGGTGATGGTGAGGGTGGTGGTGGCAGTGGTGATGGTGAGGATGGTGATGGTGATAGTGGTGATGGTAATGGTAGTGGTTGTAGTGATGGTAGTGTTGGTGGTGATGGTGAGGGTGATGGTGATGGTGATGGTGGTGGTGTTTGTGGTGATGTTGATGGTGATGGTGATAGTGGTGATGGTGGTGGTGGGAGTGAAGGTAGTGTTGGTGGTGATGATGAGGGCAATGGTGATGGTGATGGTGCTGGTGTTTGTGGTGATGTTGAGGATGGCGATGGTGATAGTGGTGATGGTGAGAATAGTGATGGTGATAGTGGTGATGGTGAGGATGGTGATGGTGATAGTGGTGATGGTGATGGTGAGGATAGTGATGGTGACAGTGGTGATGGTAGTGGTTGTAGTGATGGTAGTGTTGGTGGTGATGGTGATGGTGATGGTGCTGGTGTTTGTGGTGATGTTGAGGATGGTGATGGTGATAGTGGTGATGGTGATGGTGAGGATAGTGATGGTGATAGTGGTGATGGTGATGGTGCTGGTGTTTGTGGTGATGGTGAGGATGGTGATGGTGATAGTGGTGATGGTAATGGTAGTGGTTGTAGCGATGGTAGTGTTGGTGGTGATGGTGAGGGTGATGGTGGTGGTGATGGCAATAGTGATGGTTGTATTGGTGGTAGTATTGGTGATGGGGTGGGAATGGTGAGAAGCCAAACTGAGATGGATCGAGGGAGCTGGGGCAAATGCATTCAGCACTCGCTGCTGAACTGAATGATGACCCTGGGTGAAACTAGTCCCTAGGTGAACCTCTAGTGTACCTTTTTTTTTTGCTTGAAAACTTTATTAAAATAAAGATTAAACCTGAAAAAAGAACAGTCAAAATGCCAGCCCTTTGCATAAAATCAGCAAGAAAAAGGAAAGAGTGAGAGAAAGAGAGAATAGTGTACCTTTTATGAGTCAGGTTAGCCTAGAAGTGAAGAACTTGGGCTCCCCTGCAGCTCAAATTTAGGTTCTGTCCATTGTTAGCTGTCTGACCTTAGAAAGGTTACTTGACCTCTCTGAGACCCAGCTTCACCATTTGCTAATGGGGACACTGGCACCTGCCTGGGGGCGGTGGAACAGACTGTGTTTGCAGGGTGCCTGATCGGACACTGGAGCACCTCAGTTGATGGAAACTGCTGCTGTGACTCTTCGGCCTAGAGCTAAACCTGCAGAGCCAGGAGGTTCCATTGCAAAGCATCAGACAAGGCTGTCACCGGGGCGCCCCCTGGGCCCCTCCTATCTTCTTTACTACCCCAGCAATACACAGCCTGGTGGTATTTGTGGCCCACTTCATGTTGCTATGACTTGGAGATGTAGCAGAAGGTGAGCGGGCTTGCCTCTCCAGTGCTTCACGCTCTCATCCCTGCTGTGCCTTCACCCCCGTGTCCTCTGAAACTGACACAATCACGTCTCCAGCGTCTCAGCTTCTGCATCTGCAAAAATGGGATGAGAGTTGCAATCCTTACTCGAAGGCTGTGGTGAGGGTCAAAGGGACAATGGTCACACCTGTAAAAGAGAGGAGGATCCTTCGGGAGGTGGCCACACCATGGCCATCGTTGTTATCGCAGTTGTCACCTCCCTCATAGGATGCTGTGATCTTGGAGAGTGGAGACCTCTTATGCTGATGAGCACTTGGGCCCTGGCCAGCTGGCCCAGGCTACCCCCACAGGTACAGGGCATCTGGTGTTTTCACAGTCAGTGTACCATGAGAGAGGAAGGTGTGGTCCCTGAGGCCTCTGGGGGTGGGTTGAGAGAAATGTGTGTGCCAGTCTCCATGCCCATGTCCATGGAGCCCTCGGTTGACTAGAGCCCTCCCCTTCCCCTGGGGAGGGGAAGGAAGACACAGTGGGAGAGAACTGGCCCAGGAACTTCCTTCAAGGACAAAGGACGAAAACTGAGCCTTTAGTGGGAATTCAAGTTGCACCCTCTGAGCAGAGCCCCATGCAGGCCAAGCCATGCCAACATGGGCTGGTTTGGAGACTGCATTTGTTTGCGGGTGGCATTGGCCTCAGTGGCTCAATCTAGTATTTTTCTCGCCCAACGAGTCTGGAGGTCGAGGCTCGTCTCATTGGTGTCCTTGGGATTGTAATTTATGGAGGTAACTGAATGAGAACTCAGAGAAGCCAAATCCTATTGAAAGAAGAATTTGTTACTCACAGGTCCTGAGAGGGGGGCCTGCCATGCCATGCAGGGCTGTAGGGGAGCAGCAGCTTTGGACAGAAGACAGAAACGGGCAAGGAGAGGGCACAGGCCGGAGTATTTACTGGGGTTTCCTCGGGAAAGGCAGAGCAGGGGAACAGCTCAGGATCTGCTAATTTGAATGATTCCGGCAGGCTTCGGGCTCTAGGGGAGGTCTCTAGTTGCCTGGCAGCTGGCCCTGGGATGAGCTAGAGCAGGAGCAGTATTGGCCTGGTGTATGAGAGTTAAACAGAGGTAGTCGTGTGTGTAGACCCGGGATTGGTTGGTTTGCAAATGAGAAGCCCAGGACTGCCCTTCAGTGTCTCTCACAGTTGGGTAGCCCTGGGAAGGCCAGTCTCTCCCTGGCCAGCAAGACTTTTAAGATGTCAAACATCCCAGCTACTTGGGAGGCTGAGGCAGGAGAATCACTTGAACCCGGGAGGCCGAGATTGCAGTAAGCCAAGATCGCGCCACTGCACTCCAGGCTGGCAACTGAGTGAGATTCCATCTCAAAAAAAAAAAAAAAAAAGGAAAGATGTCAAACATCGTAAGATATAGAAAATAAAAAACAGGCTGGGCATGGTGGCTCATGCCTGTAATCCCAGCACTTTAGGAGGCTGAAGCAGGCAGATCACTGAAGGTCAGGAGTTTGAGACCATCCTGGCCAACATGGTGAAACCCTGTCTCTACTAAAGATACAAAAATTAGCCGGGTGTGGTGTCGGGCGCCTGTAATCTCAGTTATTTGGGAGGCTGAGGAAGGAGAATCACTTGAACCCGGGAGGTGGAGGTTGCAGTGAGCCTAGATCATGCCACTGCACTCTGGTCTGGGTGACAGAGTGAGACTCCATCAAAAGAAAAAAAAAAGAAAAAGAAAAGAAAAGAGAAAACGTGAATACAAGGCTCCACACACCACCAGGGACCCAGGACCTGTCTATTTTTCCAGCCAATCCTAGTGGGGTTTTAGTGGAGGTGCTTGGCTGCTTCATGGTTGCAAGATGGCTGCTCTGTCCCAGCCTTTAGTCCTTTCTCCAGGCAGCAAAGGGCAAAGGGAAAGGCAAGTCCCAGCGGAGTCCGTTTCTTTTGAAGCAGCTTTCTCCACGGCCCCCTCAACCCAAACCCAGTGCTCCTCTCTGCACGGTCACGTGCACTCCTAGATGCAAAGGAGGCTGGGGATGTAGGGCTTTTAATTGGGCATTTGAGGGGCTAAAGTGGAGGATGGGTACGTGGTCATCCCTGAGAGTTTCGGCTGTGGCCTCTGTGAGTGCCCTGGGGCTGCTACACTAATTACCAGGGACTTGGAAACTGAGGGCAACTGAAATTTACTCTCATGTTTTGAAGGCCAGAAGCACAAAGTCAAGGTGTGAAGGGCCCTGCCCCTCTGAAAATTCCGGAAGAGGGTCCTTCCTTGTCTCCTCCGGCTTCAGGGGCTACAGTCTTTCCTTGGCTTGGGGCCACATCACTCCAGCCTCCACTCACTCTGTCTGCAGTGGCTTTCTTCTCTTACTGCACCTCTGTGTCTTCTCTTCTGTTTGTCTCAGGTCCCCTTCTGCTTTTTTCTTTTTTTGGGGGGACGGAGTCTCACTCTGTCACCCAGGCTGGAGTGCAATGGTGCGATCTCGCTCACTGCAACCTCTGCCTCCTGGGTTCAAGCGATTCTCCTGCCTCAGCCTCCCGAGTAGCTGGGACTACAAGTGCCCACCACCAAGCCCGGCTAATTGTTGTATTTTTAGTAGAGACGGGGTTTCACCGTGTTGGCCAGGCTGGTCTCGAACTCCTGACCTCAGGTGATCCACCTGCCTTGACCTCCCCTAAAGTGCTGGGATTACAGGCGTGAGCGACCACAACTGGTCTGCTTTTACCTTATAAGAACACTTCCTCTTAGGGTCCACCCAGATAATCCAGGGTGACCTCATCTCCAGATCCTTAATTTCATAATATCTGCAAAAGCCCTTTCCAAATAAGTCACATGCACAAGTTCTGGGGGTTAGGATGTGGATTTACCTTCCTGGGGGGCCACCATTCAACCCACTACAGCCACCTTCCCAAAACAGTCCCTAAGATCCAGTTGCTGGGTGCCTGTTATATGCGAGGTGCCAGGGCTCTGGGTGCCCTCTCAACAGCCCTACCAGGCAGCCACTGAAACCCACTTTACAATGAGGAAAGAAAGGCTGAGGAGCAGGATCCAAACCTAGAACCTCAGTCCATGATCTTTCTCCTACTTTCCACCCCAGCTGCAAGAAAAGTCTTTGCAAACTGTGATCACAATGAAAAAAATACTCCTTCTTATTCTCATGCTCACAAGCCCAGCCCAGATCCCATTTCCTGTTTTTTTTGTTTTTGTTTTTGAGACAGAGTTTCACTCTTGTTGCCCAGGTTGGAGTGCAATGGTGTGATCTCAGCTCACTGCAACCTCCTCCCAGGTTCAAGCGATTCTCCTGCCTCAGCCTTCCAAGTAGCTGGGATTACAGGCACCCACCACCATGCCCGGCTAACTTTTTGTACTATTAGTAAAGATGGGGTTTCCCCATGTTGGCCAGGCTGGTCTCGAACTCCTGACCTCAGGTGATCTGCCCACCTTGGCCTCCCAAAGTGCTGGGATTACAGGCCTGAGCCACTGTACCCAGCTCTCAGGTTTTTTAATGGTTTGTTCAAGTTTTGGCGAGCACGCAGGCCAGCAGCAGTGAATGGCAAGGCGGGGCTGTCTTTCTTCTTTCCAGCTCTCTCCCTGCTCAGCTCCTCCTCTCGGCCTCAGGTCCTTCAGAAACCCCCCCAAGTTCCCTGCAGGGGTGGGCACATGGGCTGGTGCTCTCTGAACAGGGCCACCTGGGATGCCCAGCTGCAGCCCTGGCCTCCTGCCGGCCCCGGGACATCAGGCCTTGCTTCTCAGTGTCCCTCAGTGCTGTTTCAGGGCACCCCTTCCAGGCTCTGCTCGTTGAAATGGGGCCTGCTCTCCAAGCTGCTCAATTTCAGAAATCTTTGGCAGCTTGGGGACATTCAAGGTCACCCTGGGCTCCCAAAGTCACAGCCACCCACCTCCAAGAAGCCCTGCAGTCCTACAAACGAGAAGGAAACAGAATTTCTTCCCTTCCCCGAGCTTCCACGGGCTTTGTTCCCCTCCCCATGGGAGGCTCCTCTGCTGAAAAGGCCGGCCTGCTACCTGCAGACAATTCCATTGGCCACAGCCAAGTTTCCACGTCAGGAGGCTGTGGGCTGGGGGTGGCGGGGGGGCAGCGTGGAAGCTTCTCAGAGGGAGGGCAGCTTTTAGGGATTTGATGGTGAGATGTAGTTGGCTTCAATTTTCTAAATTGATCCTTCCACTCCTAAGTAAAAGGAAAGCACGAGTTCCTGCCACGTGCCAGGTGGGGGCTCCGCTGGGCCTTTTCAGAGACCGTCATTAAGTTCTTTTCAGCTGCTGCCAGTCAGATGCCATGGGCCCCACTTCCAGGCCATGGTGTGTCATTATCTGTCATTAGCAGCTGTACCTGCAGAGGACTTGAGGTTCCCGGAGTGTCCCAAGGACCACACGCCAGCTGCCTGGCACCGCGGGCTTTGCTCATGGCCTGGCTCTGGGCTCTAAGGGCTTGCTGGGGGACTGAGCGGGGCCCTGCTCCCTGAGGGGCCTCAGAGGAAGCAACGGGATGGGCATCTGGGAGAAAAGTCTAACTGAGATTGTCCACTCCCCAGCCAACAGGCTTCCAGGGTCAGTTAGAACACCATGTTTCTTTGCTACAGGGCCCCTTCTCCCTTGGTGGTCCTGAGGAAGCCAGAGCCACGTAGCATGGGCTGTGATGGCCCCCTTAACAGCCAGCACCCACGCGTGTCCTTTAGCCTGATGGCGCTGATACCACGGGGACCGGCCTCCACTCTCACCCTGGCTGGTGGGGAAGGGAAGCAGGGTGCAGGGTGCGGCGCACAGCTCCTGTCCCAACAAAGTGGGGCCTTCTTCCACCAGCTCATGGCAGGACCACTCCTCACATTCATTCCCGCTCCTTCCTATCTGCTGCTTCAAAATATGAACAGGACATTGATGAGCAAAAGTAACAGAGGCTCCTGAACCAGCAGAGAGCAGCTCCCTTCCTCCCCGGGGCCACCCCACTGGCAGTCCTGATGTGCAGAAGGCACCGAATGGATGCTTGCCAATAGTGAAGAAGAGAGACAGAGGGTGACGGGCATGCACACACACACGCTCTCCAGGCTAGAGCAACACACATTACCAGGGAGCTGCTGGAGGGAGGGGGCACCCCAGGCTTCTGCCCTCCTTTCTCTCTACATCTTGAAGGTGGGGGCAGGGGGCTTTTTTGACATCACCCAGCATAAGCAAGCCTGCCCTCCCATTTCCAGCTGAGAGGTCAGAGCTTCCCTCCGGGCTGGGGAGAGGGAAGAGGGGGGCAGCTCCAGACAGCCTGACATGAGGCTCCACTGCTGCTTGGGGCGACCAGGCGGGTCCCCCACTGGTGAGCCAAGGAGCCAACTGACCCCCACCCACATCCATCCTGCCCAGGCATCACCCTCAGCCCCTTGGAGTAACCGTTCCTGACCTCAGAAGCCCGATGTGGCCACGGGCTGCCCCATCTTTCCAGGTGAGGGGGGCACAACCCGCCATGGCATTGGCCATGGATGGGCCACAGTGCTGTCTGCTGGTGAAGTGCATCCCTGGGCTCCCCCGGCACGCCTCTGGTGGGGGTCTGTGGTCAGGACAGCGAGTCCCTGGGTGGCTGTTGGAGCAGCCTGGGGTTTCATTCATTCATTCATTCATTCGTTTATTTCTGGCTTGGACGCTCCACCCATCAGAGCTTTTAGCTTTTGTCCACACTTCCCGAGGATTGGTTCCATGGGTCTGCTGGCAGCTCCAGGTCACCTGCATTGACCATGATGTCTCCCGGGCCTCTGGGGTCTTTGGGAGCCTGTCCCCTCTTCCATCGTTGTCCCCGAAGCTGCCTTTCACAGGGGCCTTGAGGGGCTAGACTCATTAAAGATGGCCCTTCCCTTACTGTCCACACATCATTACCGGCTCCCCAGAGGAAACCACGAAGGGAACTGCCCATGCTTGCAAAGAAGGGCACGTGGCCTTTTAAACCCTCTGGTCACCTTCCAAGTCCCTTTGTCCCAAAGAGTGCTGCAAGGGGGCATGTGCCTGGCAGAGCTGCACCCTGCTGGCTGCCCTCCAGTGCAGACCCACCGTGCAAGACTCGGCCCTTCCGGAGACTGTGCCCCCTGGTGGAGGTGTCCTCAGGAGCCTCCTGGGCTTCCTTCCTCCATCTGCCTCCTTGAGTGGAAGCGACGGGCCCCAGGTGAGGGGCTCCGCGCGGCTGGAGGCTGAGGAGAGGCCAGCACCTGCTTCTCGCAGAGGGAGGGGAGGCCTCCTGTCTGCACAAACCAACATTGCAAATTGGTGGCCAGAGGTGGTGGGTGTTTGCTGAGCTGCTGGTGCCTAGACCAGGCAACTCCCAAGTCTGGCAAGGGCTGGGGCTGAACAGAAGGATTTCGATTGCTCCCTTGAAATATTTAATCTTTGCTCCCAGCAATCAGAAGGCCAATGAAACCAGGAGAGAAAACACCAAGGTAACAGGAGTCTTCCAAAACTGCGATGCAGTTTGGCCTGGAGGGGCTGACTGCTTTTTCTTCTTTCTGCTGTTCTTGCTCTTGGAACTGGCGCAATGCACCAGACCGCAGGAAGCTACTTCCGATACGCAGAGATGCCCATGAAATGGAAGTGCCAGTGGAGGATGAGCTCACAACGGGCACTTGCTGAGCGGAAAGTGGATTTGATGAAACTAAGCCTGGAGCCAAAAATGCTAAAAGGTGAAAGCAAACATGACGGACCAAAGGTCTCTAACGTTTAAAAAACAAAAAGGAGACAAAATTAGATAAGGGCAATGCACCTTGAAATTTCTGGTTTGTTCTCGGGGTTCCAGCCCAATACTAATACTTTTCTCAACAAGAGCCAGAACACCGCAGGGCCCCGCTGCCCCCAGGCCGGGCAGGGAGTCCAGGACGGGGCATCTTCCGTCCGCCCCACGCCTTCTCATAAACGTGTTTTCTGCAACGGGGTGGGACCAGCACTGGCAGAGGCAGCAGCCGCAGACCCTCCACAGAGCTGGGCACTGATTCAAACAGAGAAGCCAAGAAACTCAGACAGCGAAGGAGGAAGAGACACAGAAACCATGGAGGGGAATTTGTTTTAAAGGAGAGTAGGGGAAACTTAGGTGGGAGTCTAATAAATTAAATAGGAAATAAAGTCATAATAAAGATTTCCAAAGTAAAAGCTGCCTTAGGGTGGCGTCGGGGATGGCCTTGGACAAGGGGGAGTATCGGTACTGTGTCAGTGAAGATGCTTAACACAGACCCCAGACCATCGCAGAGCAACACAGAGATGCCCACTGCAGATAATCAGCTGGCGCCCGCTGATAATCAGCACGCGGTGCCTGTGAAACTCAGACTCCGTTCACCCTGCGGCTTCTGCCATCCTCACGGTGCAGTTTCCACGGCAACCCCATGAATGCGTGCAGGGCCGGGCATCTGGAAATGGGTGTCCAAAGTCACGTGCAACCAGCCAGCAGGCTCAACAACAGGGAAGGCAGAGCGTCACAATGGCAACAGCAATAACCACAATAACAAGAGTGGCAGAGCTGAGTGCAGTCCCCAGTGTGCCAGGCGCTGAGCTGAGCTGGACATCGTCTCACTCATGGCAGGAGCCTGTCCTGCAGAGGAGGATGTAGAGGGTGGCCAGTTGTGTAACTTACAAACTCCAGCCAGGACTCCAGCCTGAGATGACTGCTGCGGAGTCCACACTCCCAACCCCCAGGCCAGAAGTTCTTAACCTCCACCAGGACCACCTAGGAGCTGTTTGAAATGCAGGCTCCCGGGCCCCATCCCCACAGCTTTGATTCTATAGGTCAGAAGTGGAACCACGAATCTGCATTTTGACAAACCCTCCAGATGGTCTGAGAATGGTGGGCCTCGGAGCTCACTGAGAAAAGTCAGACTCCACCCCAGACAAGTCTGGTTTCACAGGGAGGGCCGGGCCACCCCGCACTCACCGGTTGGATCAGAAAGTCAACAGCAGGACTCCAGGCTCGTTGGAATTTGGCCATCAGCGATGCTTCCAAATTTGGAGCCTGGCACAAGCGCAGAGACACATCTGTCTCCGCATCTCACTCATCTCCTGCAGTTCCAGTTCTCCCCACGTCCGCCAAGGTGGCCGCCGCCATTGTGACCACTTCCCAGTTTCTGGCTGGATCTGCCCAGGTTGGGCCCCCAGCTGGTTGCAAATGCTGATGGGGAAATCGAGGGCCTTCCACAGGGACACGCCTCGAGCGGTGAGGAAAGGCCCAATGTAGGATGTGTTTTGAAGGCACAGTCAACAGAGCTAGCTGATGGGTTGGATGCAGGTGGGAGGGGACCCCCAACTCCGTGGAGATCCCGGGCTTGTGGCCTGAGTGGCCGGGTGGGCTCCAGTCCTCCTGACTGAAGTTGAGACAACCAAAAGGGAAGAGGTGCAGGGGGTGGACCCGTGAATTAAGAGCCGGCCACTAAGTCGAGGTGCCCATTGACACCCAAATGGGAATTCCCTGCAGACTCGGGATGCATTTTATTACAAGTCCAATATTATATAAACATTCATTGCTTTTATAGTAAGAAAAAAAAGCCAAACCTTCTAGCCATGACTTTTTATAAAGAAACAAATTCTTGGCCGGGTGCGGTGGTTCATGCCTGGAATCCCAGCACTTAGGGAGGCCAACACGGGCAGGTCACCTGAGGTCAGGAGTTCGAGACCAACCTGGCCAACATGATGAAACCCTGTCTCTACTAAAAATACAAAAAGTAGCTGGGCGTGGTGATGCACACGTGTAGTCCCAGCTACTCGGGAGCCTGAGGCAGGAGAATCACTTGAACCCGGGACGTGGAGGTTGCAGTGAGCCCGGAGGGAGGCAGGGCCAGGAGGGAGGCAGGGCCAGGAGGGAGACCGGGGTGCTCACTGAGGCTGTAGCCAGGGACACCACTTTTCCCAGGGTGGAAGCTGGGGTGTGGGGTTTGCCCTGGCCTGGGAGTGATCGAGCCTGGGAGAACCTCAAACGTCCCCACTGGCCATCCTCGTGTGTGGGCGGGATCTGTCATATTATCCCAGGGGGCCCAGCAAGCTGCCTGGCCCTGCTGCTCCCTCTTGGTTCCAGACCCTGACACTGGGACTCCCAGGTGTGACTGCTGTTGGGTTTGCCTTCATCAGCACTGGGGTTGATCCCCCCGGAAATGGGGGAGTCCCACATGCAGAGAGAATCCCAGCAGGACCTGGCAGGAAGGGATGGACCCTGGGGGGAGCCAGGGAGGGCTGGGGGGTGCCAAGTGGGCAATGATGACTCGGGACTGGGTGCAGGATGGAGGCCATGGGGGAACCCAGCTTGCTTCTGAGCAGGCAAGGCCGGGAGCCAAGACCCAGGAGTCTTCATGAGTCCCGTCCCCTTTTCTATAAGGTGCAGGGTGTGGGCAGCGTTGCTGTGAGCCACAAGCAGCCATACCCCAGGAATAGGGGCCCGGGAGCTGGCCTTGCTCCCTGGATGTTCACTGTGGACTCTGTCAGGGTTGATGATGGGGCTGAGAGCTGGGGACAGAGACCGCTGTCCCCAGAAGTGAGATCACCACATGTCTCAGTCCGTTCCGGCTGCTATAATGATGTACCATAGACTGGTGGCTTCTAAGCATGGACATTTATTTTTCACAGCCTTGTAGGCTGCAAGGCTGAGCTCGGGGCACCGGCAGGGTCGGATTCCCGTGAGGGCCTGCGGCTGGGTTACAGACAACATCCTTCGTCTGTGTCCCCGCATGTGGAAGGACTGAGGGAGCTCTGTGGGGCCTTTATCAGGGCGCGAATCCCACGAACATGGCTCTACCCTGAGGATCTCCCCACCTCCTCAAGGCCCTGTGGCCTCCCAATGCCATCATGATGCAGTGAGGATTTCAACAGATGAGTTTCTGGGGGCACCAACGTTCAGACCATAGCGCCCGGCAGGTGCCATAGCCCCTGCCCCGGCCGCTGGCAGCCCAGGCTTCCCTGATCTCCTGGGTACCAGTAGCCCCTAAGTAGCCAGGCTGGAGGGGAACAGCCAGGAAGGTGATGGTGGCCCCAGGAGGCTGGCTTTAGGGACAGAGACCAATGCCACCCATAACAAATGCCACCAGGGCCTGGGGGCTCACGCTCACCCTGACAACCTCAAAAAGCACCCTCCGCCGAAGGTGCTCCGAGGGTTCACAGTAGCTCAGGGTATTGGAGAACTTCCTGAGGGCCGGCTCTGGAGGAGCTGTCATTCTTCCACGTTGGCCTGGAGTACCTGTGTGGCAGGGACAGGCCCTGCAGACGCCACGATCAGGCAGGCTCACCTCTGTTATCTGCAGAGCTTAGTCCCTGGTTTCTGGCCCCTCTCACCTCGGCATGCTTGCCTAGTGCTGTTTTGTTCACAGCTGTCTTTCGCCCGGAGGAAAACCCAACGCCAGCAGATGCCTCCCCTCTCCTTAGATGAGAAGAAAGCCCTGGTGGGATACGCCCTCAAAGGGAATGGGACCTGCTGACCTGCCCTGCATGCAGCGTTTTGCCGTAGATGCTGGAAAGCCGGGTGGGAGGGGATGGGACCTGCTGACCTGCTCTGTGCACAGTGTTTCGTGGTAGATGCTGGAAAGCCGAGTCAAAGGGGATGGGACCTGTTGACCCGCCCTGCACACAGCGTTTCGTGGTAGATGCTGGAAAGCCAGGTGGAAGGGGTTGGGACCTGCTGACCTGCTCTGTGCACGGTGTTTCATGGTAGATGCTGGAAAGCCGGGTGGAAGGGGTTGGGACCTGCTGACCTGCTCTGTGCACGGTGTTTCATGGTAGATGCTGGAAAGCCGGGTGGAAGGGGTTGGGACCTGCTGACCTGCTCTGTGCACGGTGTTTCATGGTAGATGCTGGAAAGCCGGGTGGAAGGGGTTGGGACCTGCTGACCTGCTCTGTGCATGGTGTTTCATGGTAGATGTTGGAAAGCTGGGTGGAAGGGGTTGGGACCTGCTGACCTGCTCTGTGCACGGTGTTTCTTGGTAGATGCTGGAAAGCTGGGTGGAAGGGGTTGGGACCTGCTAACCTGCTCTGCATGTGGCATTTCGTAGTAGATGCTGGAAAGCCAGGTGGAAGGGGATGGGACCTGCTGACCTGCCCTGCATGCAGCATTTTGTGGTAGATGCTGGAAAGCCGAGTCTCGCCCTGTCCTTCCCCTTTGCACATCCTCCCGGGCTCCCCTCCCCTCCCCAGGTTGGAAATGCAAGGAGAAGGAAATGAAAGACGAGGGACGTGGGTTTCCTTTTTGTGCCTCTGGTCTCTCCAGGGTTTCTTCTAGTTTGGGGAATTGCAAGCCCGTGACAGCTCAATGCACCACAGACCCCAAGGGCCAGTGAACCGTGGCCTGGCCAGTGTGGCCTGTGTAAGTTGGACTCTGGTGCTGCGGTGAGCCGCTGGTTGCGGAGTTTCCTGAAGAGCCTGGGCTGCTGATGCTGGGACACTCTCAGCTCCTGGTTCCTCAGGGATCCACCCACTGCAGGGCCCAGGGCCCAGTGAGCCTTTGGGACTGCTCTCCTCCCATCCCGCATGAGAAGAAGGTTAGATGGGCAGCCTTGTGGGGGCAACGGGACACTAGCCAGCTGCTTCCTTGACAAAGCAAGGGTCCTTTTGAGACTCTCCCTTCTAGGCGGGGAATCGGCATGATGAGAAGGTGAGGTACACTTCCAAGGGGGTCCCCTGTCCCCCCACCTCCCCACTCCCTGACTGGGCTGTCAGGCACATGTGCAGGAACAGTAGGAAGCAGCCAGGCCAGGTGCTCTGTGAGCAGGATGATTCAGGGGTGGTTTCAGGCACCAGCAAAGGGAGGGGTGATGCTGGCGCTCTGGGAGCAAAGTGGGCGGGGGGAAGCTCTGGACAGCGGGATGTGCCAGGGACATCCAGGCACCAGGAGATGGGCAAGGCAGGAAAGGCAGCCCTTCCACACAGTCCTGCCGGATCCACACTTGAGGTAGGCACAGCAGAGGTGCTCATGCCCCCACCCCAAGCTGAGCCCTTCAGTAATGTCCAGGAAGCTAGGGCAGTGGGTCAGACGATTGTGGGGTCCCATCGCCTGGGAAGCAGGAAGCTGCCCTCCTCCCTCCATCTGCTCTGCTTGGTGGAGGCTCCTTTCTACAATTCTCCATGCCTCATGCACCAAAGGAAACAAACCTGACTTTGTGGGGGCGCCTATGGGAGCCTGGAGCGCTCGCCAGAGCAGCTGGGAGCTCAGTGTTTTTGCTGCATAAGGAAGCGGTTCATAGAGGCCCAAAGTGTGAAGGGGAAGCATGCACATGATCTCCTGGCTAGCAAGCAAGTGGCTTCCCTTCCCTCGGGGACCCACACACAGACAGGCCAGGGGAGGAGGTGCCCTGACCATGCACACATGCCCAAGGGAGGTGTCCCCACCACAGACACCAGGTGACCAGGTGTCCACATCAGAAAGACATCAGGTGAGGGGGTGTCCCCACCACAGAGACAGCAGGTGAAGGGGTGTCCCCACCACAGAGACAGCAGGTGAGGGGGTGTCCCCAGCACAGAGACGGCAGGTGAGGGGGTGTCCCCAGCACAGAGACGGCAGGTGAGGGGGTGTCCCCAGCACAGAGACGGCAGGTGAGGAGGTGTCTGCACCACAGAGATGGCAGGTGAGGAGGTGTCTCCACACAAATCTGATGGGTGCCCATGCCAGGAAATACTCTTTGGTAGGTTAGGGGCTCTGCGCTGGTGTGGCCAAATTTGAGGAGGTGATTTCTCTGAGTTGACTTAATTTCTGACCTCCTTGGTCAACTTTCATTCACAGTCCATGTATTCCCAAGAGCAGGCGGGAGACCATGGGGCTGTTTAGAGAGGAATGTGTCTACTGGGTTTGTGCCTGGCCTATCATCCTGCCCAGATGAGGGCAGGTTCCTGAAAGTTCCCTCCAAATCACAGGCATGACACCTGTCAAGAAGGAAGCAGTGAAGCTTTGGGAGGAGTGAGCTCGGGGCGGAATTCACGCCAGGTAGAGACGGCCTCAAAGGAGACGCCTCGGCCAGCATGGGAACCGCCAGATGGCTCGTGGGGGAGGCCTGTCTGGGGAAGCCCGGGGGCGCAGGCACTGCTGGGGTCCTCGTGTCACAGCTGGGCCCTCCGCACACAATCACGCACCCAGTGCATGGGCAGAGAATGGATTTCTGTGCCTGGCTCTGGGGATATTTCACTGTGGAACTGCCAGTTCCTGCCCCGTCCCATTCCCTGCAGTGGGAGGATCGCTGGAGCAGAGGTGGTGGGGGGCTCTCCTGCCCCGCTGTGAAAAACCAGCTGCCTTGCCAGCCCAGGCTGTGTCCTCCCCACCCTCGCGGGGCCCTGCGGTCCTTTGTGACGAAAACAAGCCCTGTGGGATGAGGTCTGGCTGGGCTTCTTGGAGGTGACCCATCCCATTTTTTTTAGTCCCCTTAAAAAAAAAAAATCCAAAACAGTGTTTCAGAAATGGTGGAATGCAATGTTTATAGTTAACGAATTAACGTTTAGCTCATAAAAATACAAAGCAGCCTAATTGTGCTATTCAAAACAGAATTATAAGATTTATTGCAAATGTGACTTTGTGGTTCACGTGGCCAATGGGCCAAGTCGAAAGGCATCAGGGGCCTCTTGTCTTTCTCCAGTCGGTGGCACCCAGAGGCTGTGTGCACCTTCGGTCCTGGGTGAAGGCGAGCCCGGCTCTTGTGCAAGCCCCGGCCACTCCCCGGCAGGCCCTGGGTCTTGCCTTTGTCTTCTTAGGGCCCACCAAGTAGCCCAAAGTCCTTAGCTTAGAACTCAAGCCTCTGTGATCCCGCCCAGGTGAGCTGGCTGGGGTGTTTCCTATGCCACCGGATCCTCTCGTGTGGTCCTGGTGGTGTGCTCTGCTCCCCGAGGGGCCACCATCCAGCCCACTGTCACAGCCAGTCTGCTCTGTGGGGACCTGAAGAGTCTGCCCCCGTCCCTATCAGGTCCAGCCAGCAGCAGGACGAGGCTTCACCCAGTGGGAGCCGACGAGGGGCATCTGCCTGTCTGCCCGTGTTTCCAGGAGCCCCCCGGAGGCCTCCACCTGTGGCTGCGGACTTTGCAACGGGGCTCCGGCTCTTCTCTCCGCGAGGGAGGGAGTGTCTTCTGCCTCAATGTGAGCACCATTCATAGGGAAGCGTTCCCTGTCCATGAATGAGGAGAGTGTTATGTAACGCATGCAGAAATAGGCTTACGCGCAAGTGTGTTCCAAGGGTAGGAGGAGAGATCTTTATTTAAGCTCTGCATGAAGTGGTTTGGCTTCTGTCAAATGGAATCCTGGGCGACACTGAGCAGAATGTGTTCTGCTCGCGGAGGACAGAGGTTAATTGAGTGAATCGGTGAGGAGGCTGCTGGGCGGTGCTGGCCGATGAACATCGGTTCTCACAGTGCGCTCGCTCCCCTCCAGCCCCCGCTACATTAAGACTTGCTCTTTGCTTAAGTGCGGTGTTTGATGCTGTCTGTCTGTCCATCTGGATATCTGCCCACGTACCCATCCATCCGCACACTCCTCTGGGGGTGCAGGGCAGGAAGGTGGGGGTGAACAGCCTGACACGGAGAGGAGGTGGGGTGGGAAGTGACCCACTCCAGGCCAGGCACAAAGACGGGGCCAGCAGGACGGGTGTGCCAGGCTCCAGCCTCCCCTTTGGTGCTCTCAGGTGACTGAAGCTCCCTGCCACCTCCCCGTCTCATGGCCCCTCCCATTTTAGCTCATCAAATGCTGGCCATGAGTCAAGGCAGGCTCCCTAACCTCTCCCACGGCTACCACTGAGTTCTCACAGACCCCAGGAGGAAGGAACTGCGACGATCGCCATGTTACAGAAGGGGAAGTGGAGGCACAGGAGATTGAGCATGTCACCCCTGTCACACCAAGTTGAGATTTGAGCCTGAGCAGCCGGCCCCGGAGCCTGGCCCTGCCCGTGTCGGGGAATGGCAAGCTCCCCGACTCAGGAAAGCGGCGCGTTTGTGGGAGGCAACTTTGGCGTGGGTTCAGGAGGTCCGGGCTCCAGACCTGGCTGAGACCCCATTGGCCACGTGACTGAAAAGGAGTGGCCTCCTTCCCGCCCCCTCCACCTCGGCGCTCTGTCTCTCTGTTTGGCTCTGTCTGTGGGAGTTTTGTTTAACCCGCATGGCAGGCACACGGGGATAGAGGGGAACTGGCCATCTGCAGGCCCTCGCAGCCGTGTGGCAGAGGCAGGCAGCGAAGACGCTCTGTGTCAGTGCAGTGAACTCGCTGGGTCTGTTCTGGCGGCCATCACACATGCTCACAGGCTGGGGGCTCATAAGCAACAGAAACCTGTTTCTCACTGTTCTGGTTCACTGTTGTGGAGGTGGACGTCCGCAGTCAAGGCACCTCCAGCTTCAGTGTCTGTTTTCTGGTTCCTGGCACCTTCTGGCTGTATCTACGTGTTGCAGAAGGAGCGAGGGAACTCTCTGGGGTCCCTTTCATAAGGGCATTAATCCCACTCCCAAGGGCTCCGCCTCCCCAGAGCCCCACCCCCTCACACCAGCACACTGGGGGACAGGCTTCAATATCTGAATTTAGGGGGATACCCTGAGACCATAGCAAAACCCCAGAGACCCAGGCCCTGCCCTCCAGTGCTTCCTGACGGCGGCCTCAGTGTGTGCTGCACTGGACCGCACGAGGGCCGGAGGGGAGGCAGAGCTTAGGGAAGGGGCGGGCGCCATCTAACACAGGAGGGGCAGGGGGGCCTCCGTGATGGCACGCCATTGCGCAGACCCCAGGAAAGTAAGGAGGCAGTGCCTGGAGGAAGAGCTGTCCAGGCAGTGGGAACAGCATGTGCCAAGGCCCCGGGGCAGTGGCAGGCTTGGGCGCTCCAGGAGGGGCAGGCTGGTGAGGCCGGAGGGGAGAGGAGGTAGTGTGGAGGGCAGGTGGAGGGGAGGGGAGGTAGGGGGAAAGGAGGGAAGGTGGAGGGGAGGTGGAGGTGGAGGGCAGGTGGAGGTGGAGGGGAGGTGGAGGTAGAGGGGAGGGGAGGTGGAGGTAGAGGGGAGGGGAGGTGCAGGTGGGGGGAGGGGAGGGGAGGGGAGGGAAAGTGGAGGGGAGATGGAGGTGGAGGGGAGGTGGAGGTGAAGGGGAGGTGGAGGTAGAGGGGAGGGGAGGTGGAGGTAGAGGGGAGGGGAGGTGCAGGTGGGGGGAGGGGAGGGGAGGGGAGGGAAGGTGGAGGGGAGATGGAGGTGGAGGGGAGGTGGAGGTGGAGGGGAGGTGAAGGTGGAGGGGAGGTGGAGGTGGAGGGGAGGAGAGGAGATGTGGAGGTGGAGGGGAAGGGAGGTAGAGGGGAGGTGGAGGTGGAGGTAGAGGGGAGGTGGAGGTGGAGGTAGAGGGAAGGTGGAGGTAGAGGGGAGGGGAGGTGGAGGGGAGATGGAGGGGAGGTGGAGGTGGAGGGGAAGGGAGGGGAGGTGGAGGGGAGGTGGAGGTGGAGGGGAAGGGAGGTGGAAGTGGAGGGGAGGTGGAGGTAGAGGGGAGGTGGAGGTAGAGGGGAGGGGAGGTGGAGGGGAGGTGGAGGGGAGGTGGAGGTGGAGGGGAAGGGAGGGGAGGTGGAGGTGGAGGGGAAGGGAGGGGAGGTGGAGGGGAGGTGGAGGTGGAGGGGAGGTGGAAGTGGAGGGGAGGTGGAGGTAGTGGGGAGGGGAGGTGGAGGGTAAGGGAGATGGAGGGGAGGTGGAGGGGAGGGGAGGTGGAGGTGCAGGTAGAGGGGAGGGAGGGGTGGTGGAGGGAAGGGGAGGGGAGGGGAGGTGGTCATAGAAGGCTCTGGCAGGGGTTGCTTCATTGCTTCCAAAAAGGTCACACCACTGCATAACCCCAGCAACAGAAAGCAGGTCAGCGGTTGCCTGTGGCAGGTAGGAGGAGACTTTGAGGGTGGGGGAAAGGCCCCGAATCCTGCCTGTGGCAGTGGTCTCGTGGTGTAGACATCTGTCAAACTCACCGATCTGGACAGTTTAAATGAGTGCAGCTTATTGTGCACAAGCGATTCCTCCACTGAAAAACCACAGGAGAAAAGCGTTCCTCGAGGCCTCCAAGCCGTGGGTAGCGTAATGGAAACCAGCCCTGGTTTTGGGGAAACACGATGATGATGCCACAGTGGGTCATCCGAGGTCTGCCCCGGGGGGGCATCTCCACAGTGCAGGTCTGGGAGAGTAAACGTCACTGCACACCCAGGACAAGAGGTGGCCGCTCACCCCACCTGCATCTATAGGCGTGCGCTGGGGGCGGCAGGGTGAGTGGGGACCCCTGGGGGATGGGCTGCCTAGCCTGGGCTTGTGCTTTGAGCCTGGGATGGCGCCGGGGCTGCGGTGCTGGGAGAAGGGGTACACTTCAGTGGAAATCAAGCCCCTGGGGCTGGGAAGGGCCCCCTCCTCCCGACGTTCATCCTGGAGGGTGTAGAGATGAAAAAGGGCGTGATGATTCTGGGGTTCCCTGGGCTAGGGGAGCTTCCAGATGGAAACTGAGGCACTTGCTTCAGCATCTGGCAAAGAGACTGGGGCATCAGGAGGGGCCTCTACCAGCCCAGAAGGACCCTGTAGCCACCCAGTGTCCCCCAGGGCCCGAGGGCTGCCTTGCACCAGCTTCGGCTGCCAGCCTCTGCTGTTGGTAAGGACCCAGCTCCCCACTCCTGGACTCCCCCTCTTGGCATGGGGCACATCCTGGGGCTTCTGCAGCTCTGGCCCCTCCCTGCAGGGGGGGCTGATAAGCTCCTCCTCTCCCCACCACACCCCCTCTGCTCTCAGCCTCCCCCTCACCTCCCCATCACAGCCCAGCCCCCTGGCCTCAGTTCCCCCCAACACCAAGTTCAGCAATCTCCCTGGGTGACTTTGCACCCAGAGGGACCCCCTCTCACTCCCCAAACCTGACTGTTCTTCAGCCCTGGGACCACAGGCTTCCAGAGGGCTCTCCTGGCCCCATACCTGTCAGCCGGCTCCCCCGCCTACCCTGTCATGCGTCTGCCCTTCCCCACTGGCCTGCAGCCGGGTTCCCAGCCTCAGACTCCCGGCACCTCCGACCTACTTGAACCTGGCCCTTGCCCCAGCCACGGCAGGCACTGCTCCTTCCCCTCTGCTTCCCCCTACCTGTCTGGACCCAGCTCCCCCTTCAGGCCTGTGGACCCAGCAGGAGCAGAGAATGGGTCATGTGTGGGTTTCCAGGTGGGCAGAGGCAGGCACAGGCAAGGACACCTGCAGGAGGTATCCAGGCACTCAGCAAATGAGCGGAGTAGAGAGGTGGCGGCAGCAGGCAGGGTGAAGAGGGGGTCCAGGAGGGGCCAGTCTCCAGCTACAGGGACAGAATGGCCAGGCCTTGGGCCACAACGCCCTGATTAGTGAAGACTTGCCTTGTGGCCGAGTGAGGCAGGGGCGCATTATTGGAGGCAGGCCACAGCCTCCTGGTCCTGGGCCCCCTGGGTCGGTGGGAACCAGCCCCTTGAGCACCTGCTGTGGGCAGACCCTGGAGGCGTGAGGGCACATGCATCAGTCAGCCTCAGATGACTTTGCCCAATCAGGACAGCGTCCATTCCACGGAGAAGGAAACTGAGGCTCCAAAAAGCAGTCTGGCTCAGGGTGACGCAGTGGCTGAGGCTGAGGAGTCCAGGGCCAGATGTTCTCCACTGTGTATTCTCAAAAGGATGTGGGGGTCAGATGATGCAGGGACATCTGGAACTGCACCAGCACAGAACCGACACGTTGTTAGTCATCGTCACTCGGCAGGGCTGAAGACCACCAGAACTCAGAGAGGCAGACGTGCATGGCCCAGTTGAGGATGTAGCCTCAGAGCCAAGCACCAGTCCTGTTGGCCACGTGGGCTGGGGACAGGATGGAGCAGGTCAGCATTCACAAGGTGCAAGGAAGAGTAGGAGCTGTTCATCTGGGTTTAGGAGCTGTCAGAAGGAGGCTGGTTTCTTACCACCAGAGCTGCACTGAGCTCGCAGGACAGTGGATCTCGGCCTTGGCTGATGGAGTCACAGAGAAGTCCCAGTGCCAGTTCTGATTATCTGTCCGGGGGTGTCAAGGCTCCAGAGTCCAACGGCACAGCTCTCCACCACTTGCGGCGAGTGGTTGTGGCAGCATCTCTGAGTCTGTGTCTGCAACTCTCATCCCTGTGTTGAGCTGACCACAGTGTTTAGCATGGTGCCTGGCACATGGTAAGTGCTCAAGGAACCTTAGGCCTCAGAACTGTGACTGCCTTTGGATGGCAGGTCTAGAAAAGAGGCTGTACGTTCTTCCAGTTCCCCTGACAGGTTTACATCATGGCTGCACCTAATGATCATTGGGACTCACCTATCATGTCCCATCTTACTTATCCATCCATCCATCCATCCATCCATCCATCCATCCATTCATCCATCCATTCATCTCTCCATCCATTATCCATCTTTCTATCATTCATCATCCATCCATCATCTATTCATCCATCCATCATCTATTCATCCATCCATCCATCCATCCATTTATTCATCCATTCATCCATCCATGTATCCATTTATCCATCTATTCATCCATCCACCCATCCATCTGTTCATCCATCCATCAGTCATTCATCCTTCCATCATTCATCATCCATCCATTCCATCCATTATCTATTCCTCTATCCATCCATTTATCTACTTATCCATCCATCCATCCATCCGTTCATTCATCCATCCATCCATTTATCACCCATTCATCCATCCACCCATCTATTCATCTATCCATCCATCCACCCATCTATTCATCTATCCATCCATCATCCACCCTTCCATCATTCATCATCCATCCATCCATCATCTATTCATCCATCCATACATTCATCCATTTATCCATCTATCCATCTATTCATCCATCCATCAATGTATCTACTTATTCATCCATCCATCCATTCATCCAGCCACTTATCCACCCATTTATCCATCAATCCATCTATCCACCCATTTATCCATCCATCCATCTGTTCATTCATCCACCTTATCTTTCTGTTTATTTGCTTTTTCTCTCTATGAAGCTGCCTGTTCTGGGCATTTCATATCTAACATGTGGCTTTTTATGTGTAGCTTTTTTACTCAGTATAATGTTTTCAGAATTCATCCACATGGTAGCATGTATCAGCATTTCATTCCTTTTTATAGATAAATGATATTCCATTTTATGCATGTATCTTGTTTTGTTTACCCAATCACCAATTGATGGATATTTGAGTTGTTTGCACTGTTTGGCTCTTACGAATAATGCTGCCGTAAACACTCATGTACAAGTTTTTCTGTGAACATATTTTCAGTTCTCTTGTGTATACACCTTGGAGCGGAATTGCTGGTGGCTTGATGTTTTATTCCCAAACTGCTAGTATCACAAAATAATACCCTTCAGTATTGTTGGTATTGATTTAGGCTTAACTTCACACGCAACCTGGGAACTAGACCCGGCCAGTGGGGAGTGCTTGCAAGAGGAACCTGGAAAAGTGGAAGGTCTAGATCTGTAAGCCCAAGTTCGCATGCTGACAGGGCAACATAGATGTTCTTATTATTCAAATTAGACCAAAATGTGTTTGTTCTGTGTCTGAATTATTGTATACCTTGGAAAACCTATTTAGGACTCACATGAGAAGACAGCCAAAGAGGAGAAATTTATGTCATTCATGAAATCATTCAAAAATAGTCATGGAATGTCCATCTGGAGCCAGAAGTTCGTTGAATGTTGGGATATAAATAAATGTAATGATTAAGTTCAAATTATTACCTCATCTTTGTTTCTTTGCATCATTGTCCTCGAATGTGGCCTATTCGCTGCTTTTCTCAGTGTTTTCTATAAGGTGATAATTAAAACATCAACCCAAAAGACAATCATGGTGGGCTGACTTGTGCTCCTCCAAGTCCATATGCTGCAGCCCTAGCCCCCGGCACCACAGAATGTCCTTATTTGGAGGAAGGGACCTTAAAGAGGTGACTAAGGTAAAATTAGGCCATTGGCATGGCCCCTAATTGAATCTGACTGGTGTCCTTGTAAGAAGAGTGGATTAGGACACCGACACACACAGAGGGATGACCACTCGAGGACACACGGAGAAGGTGCCATCTAGAAGCCAAGAGGGCTTGGGAGGCTCCAGCCCTGCTGGAACCTTGATCTCAGCCTCCAGCGCCCAGCACTCTGGGAGAATGCATTTCTGTTGTCTCAGCCACCCACCCAGTGTGTGGTTCTTTGTTATGGCAGCTGGAACAAACTAATCCAATATGCCTAGGCACCCAGGTATTGCCCTAGGGACAGAAAATTCACCAGCACCCTCTCTATGCACCTATGAAGAGACTGGACTTTTAACATGTTTTAAATGCCTTATTCGCAACATTTCATGATATTTTTGTTTTCCTCTTTTAATTGCTCTAATCTAATTAATGAGTTTCCCCTAAGCAAAGAGTTCTCACTTCGTTGTTACTTTTTGTCTTTTCACTACACGTACGCAACATTTGATCTTATTTGCTATTTGTTTTTAAGAACTTTTCTTTTTTAAAAAAAGTTTGTTTATTTGTTTATGTATTTTTTATCGAGATGAAGTCTCGCTATGTTGCCCAGGCAGGTCTTGAATGCCTGAGCTCAAGTGATCCTCCTGCCTCAGTCTCCCAAAGTGCTGGGATTACAGGTGTGAGCCACCGTACCCAGCCTAAAAACTTTCTTTTCATTTGGAAATAATTTTAGAAACACAGAGAGTTACAAAGATAGTCCAGAGAGCTCCTGTAGATTCTATCCCTGCTTTCCCCTAATGTTCACTATTGATTATTTTTTAGTTTCAAATGTAATCCATGTTGCTTGGAGAAAGTATGGAAATATTGGAAATGAATTGGATTTAAAAAAATCAGTTTAATATTAGCACTAAGACATAAATCCAGTTACCTTTAGGAATCTTTCTTTTCAGCATTTTTTTCTTTTACTTTTCCTTTGAAATAATTATCAGATTCCAGGAAGTGGCAAGGAGAGCAGAGAGGGCTCTCACGGGCCCTTCACCCAGCTTCCCTGCAACAGCTGCAGCTGATGTCACCACAGCGCAAATCGACCCCAGGAAATGGGCATTGTATGATGTGTGCACAGTTCTCCACCATTCGATTGCACGTGTAGATTCATGAAGCCACCGCCCAGTCCGGGGTGTCCCATCACCCAGCTATCTCTCTCGGGCTCCCCCTTGCTGGTCTCCTCCCCCGAACCATCCTCAACCCCTAGCAACCACTCCTTTGTTCTCCAGCGCCACACTTGGTCATCTCGAGACAGTGGTATATAGAGAATCAGGCAGAACATGACCTTTCGGGACTGGCCTTTTCGCTTAGTGCAATGCCCGTGACATCGGGCAGGTGGGTGTGTGCAGTAGCTCGCCTCGTCCTACCGCTGTATTCCAGACACTACGGTGTATTTAGCCGGTCACCTGGTGAAGGACATCTGGGTCAGCTGTGTCCGGTTTGGGGCAGTTTGCGGCTGTTATAAATAAAGCTGCGTGAGCATTCATGTGCCCTTTTCGGTGTGATCAGAAGCTTTTATTTCCTAGGGATAAATGCCCAAGAGTACAATTGCTGGGTCATGGTAATAGACTTAGTTTTTAAAGAAACTGCCAAAGCCTGGCCTACCATCCTTCCCTTCCCAGTGCACCCACAGGAGGTATCATTTTAATTCCCAGAAGCAGGATATGAGTCTGTTCTTTAATGCACAGATATTACTGTTATTATCTTGCTTGGGATCAAATTGTACATGCTGTTTTATAATGGGCTTGTTTCCCTTGATATGATCTTATGAGCATTTCTCACACCTATTTTCCTACAACTCCTTTTAAATTGCTGAGTAAGGCAGCATGTGGGTAAACAGCCCCAGGGCCCAGTCCCACAGGGGTTACTTAAGCGCGTGTCCACTCCATGGCCGCATCTGTGCGTCTGCTGCGGAACCTGGCGGGCACAATGCTACGGGTGGGGCTGGAGTCACCAAGACTTGGTCCTGCTCCATGGGACTTACAGCTGGTCCACAGATGAGCACGTTGATCACAGACCACGAGTGCTGTGGGTGAGACCACACAGAGTCCCGAGTAGAAGCCATATTAGGTTCAGGGAGGGTACCCACCTGTGTGATGTCTGGGCTGAGGTCTGGAGAAAATGCAAGCGTTCAATAGGCTGGGGCAGGGGAGGGCTGGCTGTGCGCGCTCTATCTTCGTCAAATCTATTTTATCTAATCATTTGCAAAAGCAAATAACACGAGCTCTCTGTCCCGGGACAGGGACACAGCTGTTCACTGTTGCTCACTGTTTTGTGCCTCTCACAAGCACGAACTGGGCATGACTCAGGCATTTGCAGAAAAAATGGCAAATGTCACCCAGAATATCACTGTATACAAGAGGTCTTCGCACACAGCTCCAGTATTTTGCTTAGAGGTCCATCTCTGGAAGTTAAATGGCTTGCTGCTAAATGCTGCATACATTTCCAAGGTCTAGATACTGTTCTAAACCTTAGTGACTGCTCATTTACATTCTGAACCCCAGACTTCGGTGAGCACCCTCTCTAGATGGCCGCACCATGAGTGTCTCACCAGGGCTCAGGGGCTGCCTATCCCCTTCCCTCCTGAGCTGGGCCCCCAAATCCAAGGCTGGGTGTATATGGCCAAGTGCAGATGGAGGCAGGCTCTGTTTTCAGGAGCAGGACCTGATCCAAGCTTATTACCAAATTAAATACTCCTTCCCCCTCCTCATCGTAGACCAAGGCACAGGATTTGTTTGGATCCTGGGGTGGGGAGGGAGGTGGAATGATGGGAGGGTTTCCACGTGGGGTGGAGAGGGCGGGGTGCTCCACTCTAGCCTACAGATAGAGGCAAAACTCAACAGGGCTTGACTTTGGTCTCCCCCTTCTGGCCCTGCAGGTGGATTCCCACCAACTGATCAGTCTTGCCAGGGCTTGCCGGGAGTCTGTTGGGTGGGAAGGAGCTCGCACAGCAGTGGTGATGGAGAAGGTCCCAGCTCTACAGATCCCAGGCCCATGAGACGGATAGAGATGGCTACAGGGAGATGGAAAGGCCCAGAAGCCTCTGAAGGACAGC
Source organism: Nomascus leucogenys (assembly GCF_006542625.1). Classification (NCBI taxonomy): domain Eukaryota; kingdom Metazoa; phylum Chordata; class Mammalia; order Primates; family Hylobatidae; genus Nomascus; species Nomascus leucogenys. The sequence goes on from NC_044405.1 coordinate 28,206,642, forward strand.
AGGGCACTGTCTGCCATCTCACCTGGCAGGGGCCCAGGTACCTGAGCACCAAGAGGCAGGTTTGCACTCGGCACCTGTCTCTAAGACTCTCCCAACACACTTACCTTTGTCTTTGCACACTGGCCCTGGGCAGTATGGCAAGGTGGCTCTGCACGGACACAGGCTGGTAGTATTGTGGTCATCAAAGATGGCCCCACCAATTCTCCCTCCCCAGCACAACTGCATACTGCCCCTCACACCGAGAGACAGAGTGTATGGATTCCCCGTTAATGGCTTTGACTAAAACAATGCAGCAGAAGTGACATCCTGAGATTTCCACACCCAGATCTTAAGAAAACTAGGCTTCCACTTCCTGCAGATGGGAACCCGGCCACCATACTGTGAGGGAGTCCAAGCAGCCACATGGAGAGGCCCAGTCAGCAGAGGACCAGGCCTCCCACCAGCAGCCCAGCTGAGCAACTGTAGGAGTGAGGCCATTTGGGAACTTCCAACCATCCCCGCACCCAGTGGCACTGTGGAAGCAGGAGAACCCCCAAGTCAATCCACAGGATTGGGAAGGATAAGAAATGGTTGTTTTAACCCCCAGTCATTGAGTTCTGGAGTCGTTTGTTATTGAGCAATGAATAACTGAATCAGAAATTGATGTAGCACTGTTTTTTTAAGAATGTAACTTAATTTAGGATTTCAGATTTTGCTCATGGAGCCCATTTATAAGGAACGTTCACCCAGTTTCCAGAAATGATTCAACTAGAGCCTGGAGACGTGGGTCACCTTCCTCTTGGTGAAGCCAGTGACTCTTCTCAGATTGAGTCTGGGCCATTTTCAAAGCAATAGCATCTGGCAAAGGCCCTGTGGCCAGGGCGTCCCCTCCCTGGAGACCCACCTGATTTCAGTAGCTCCTTCCTGACGCTGTTTTGGGGCCAGTGTAAGAGTCCTCCATGGCTGCCTTGGGAGGGTCTCCCACAACCTCAGGCAGGTTGAGAGGGGGGCGGGCTTCCCGGCATTGAACTTGAGCCTTCAGGTCAGGGAGGGTCTCCCTTTTCCTCTGGAGCAGGCCCCACCGGAAACCTTACTGCAGCTGGGACTTCCCTGCTGGCCCTTGGCCCTGGAGAGGAGGTGTCCTCCCTGGGGGGTCCCATTGTGTTTGCAGTTTCCAGGCAGTTTCTGGCACACTGGCCTTGGACCCCCAGGCTGGGAGCCGTGGCGCGCACACAAAACGACCTTCATCTCCTGCTTCTGCTTGGCAAGCTACCCGGGAGGTTTTATTTTCCACTGAAGGTGCTTCCCGATTATGGGCATCCCTGTCCATTCAAGACCCTTTTCAAAGCCCTGCTAATTGCCCCCCAGAGCCCCACCCGCATCCCAGCAGCCAGCCCAGGCCAGCTGTTCTTTTGATCTCAAAAGGCAAAAGAGGAAGCAGAGAAAGGCTGTTTGCAGGCCAATTGTGAGCACAGGTGTGAGGGAGCCGTCCAGCTTCCGTTCCGTCATTTCCCCATGAGATTGGTCTTTCTGGCTTAATCCTGCTCCTGGGCCCTCCCCTGTGCCCCCCTCTCAGAGCTGGATGGTGGCCGCCCTGACAGTCCCCGTCGCACCTGGGGCTCTCAGATGGGAGCAGGAAGGGCTGGCGCCCCAGCCACCTCGGCCCCTCTTCCAGAAGGTACCACAAGAACCCAGATGGCCACGGCTGTCCCTGTCCAGGGAGCAGTCCGCGTCCACAGTGCACTCCCTTGAGTGTGATCCCCTCAAACTCCCACCACGCCCACCAAGGAGAATGCTGCTGTTACTCAGGCTTTCCAGAGGAAACAAATTGCAGGGAAGGCGCAAAATACATCGCGACTCACAGCTGGCCGCTGGCAAGAGCCAAGGTGCTGCTGGGGCCACGGTGCCCATGACCCGTGCCCGGGTGCTGATGCTGTCCCCACCGCCTTCCTCCCGGCGGCCATGACCCGAATCCACAGCGGTCACCGGCAGGGGCAGTGGCGGGCCAGGGCCTGGCTCAGCCTCACTGTGCCAGGGCCCCTCGCCCCATAGAAGGAATTGGGACATCCTCATAGGGTCGGCCGGAGCGTCACAGTGGACACAAGGCCCCAGGCAGTGTCCCCTTGGAAAGCACCTCCAAGGGCTGCCGTGACCCCCACACCACGTCCTGGAGGAGGGCAGATCCCCCCACAGGAGGGACACGGTCTGTCTTCCTAATCCCCGGCATCAACTCTGATTCTCTTTCCCGAGACAGACCCGTTCCCACCCTCCTGGGGTCGGCCTCACTCAGAGACGAGGGCAGAAGGAAAGTGAGGGGGTGGGACCCTGGAGGCCACCGTGAACATGCCCGTGAGCCCCCTCAGGCCAGGGTCCTCAGCCGGGGTCCTCGGGTTCTCGTTTGGACTTGTTTTATGAGTCCCCAAGGCACACTTATTAGGAGTGAGAGCTTGCGCCCCCGGCACTCTCAGCCAGGCACCTGCCGTGAACTGGGCACCGCCAGGAGCCACCAGACAGGTTCCCAGGCTGTCAGGAAGGGCCTTGGTCAGAGGTGCAGGGGCCGGGCGCTTCGTGCCTGCCTTCCTCCCCGCCCTCCTCCCCGCCCTCCTCCCTGCAGCCCAAGCTCCAGTCCCAGGCCAGACAGTTTCTTCCAGTGACCCTCCCGGGGCACAGAGAGGCTGGGCAGGCTGGGGCTGGGCGAATGGTGCACAGAACCCTTTTGGGGAACAGCGGCCCCCCAGGAAGGCCGGGCCCAAGCAGCGGTGGCTGGCAGATGGCCACTTCTAGCATTTGGATGTGAGGTGTTGGTAAATGAGCCCCTGGGAGACACATTTTGGAAAAACAAAACAAAACAAAACAAAAACACCTCCATATTTCAAATTGCACAAGTTTTAGGTTGAACTCCCTCCTGATAAGGGGTCTGCCCGAAGGTTCCTCAGATTTTGAGCACAGTACCTTCCCCCCAGAGGCCAAAGTCCCTGCCAGGCGACGGGAGAGCTGTCGCCACAGAGTCCTCTTAGGGAGGGCCAGGGCCACTGATGGGACCCTCCGCTCACAGAGTGTCCACACACACCCACCCACAAGGGCCCGCTGGGTCGGAGACTCGTCAAAGCTCCAGGCACACTAGGCTGCCCCGCCCATGGCGTCCCCATCACCTGCCGCCTCTGGCTGGGGTAGAGCCTTTTAGCTATGGCCAGACCTGCTCTGCAGGTTTCAACAAGGCCTCATGTCCCAGCAACCGTGGCATCACTGCCAAAGGGGACGGGAGCTGAGCAACGGTCTTCACTCCCTCGTGCCGCCCCTCCAGCCTCCAGGAAAGTGCCAAGAGCAAGGCCAAGGACAGCACTCTGGGAATGAAAGCGAAGCTCGAGTGGTTGCTCCAAGACGTGGGTCTGGTAGGAGCAGAGTGGCCGTTTTGGAGCTTCTCCCCTGCAATGTGAAGGCAGGAGCAAGGGCAGCTGTCCTGCTCAGCTGAGGCATGGGACGGCCACAGCATCCCTGCAGAGCCCACCAGGATGCACTCAGAACTGGCTTGTCCTGCACACGCCCACACCCCCCACACGCCCACACCCCCCACACGCCCACACCCCCCACACGCCCACACCCCCCCCACATGCCCACCCCCCACACCCCCACACCCCCCACACGCCCACACCCCCACACGCCCACACCCCCCACACGCCCACACCCCCACACGCCCACACCCCCCACACGCCCACACCCCCCCACACGCCCACCCCCCCACGCCCCCACAACCCCCACATGCCCACACCCCTCACACGCCCACCCCCCCACATGCCCACACCCCCCCACACCCCCCACACGCCCACACCCCCACACGCCCACACCCCCCACATGCCCACACCCCCACACCCCCACACGCCCACACCCCCCACACCCCCCACACCCCCACACCCCCCACACGCCCACACCCCCACATGCCCACACCCCCACACCCCCCACACCCCCCCACATGCCCACCCCCCACATCCCCCACACCCCCCACATGCCCACCCCCCACACCCCCCACACCCCCCACATGCCCACACCCCCCACAATGCCCACACCCCCCCACACCCCCCACACCCCCCACACGCCCACACCCCCCACACGCCCAGACCCCTCAGACACCCACACCCCTCACACCCCCAGACCCCTCACACGCCCACACCCCCTCACACACCCACACCCCCTCACACACCCACACCCCCTCACACACCCACACCCCCTCACACCCCACACCCCCTCACACACCCACACCCCCTCACACACCCACACCCCCTCACACACCCACACCCCCTCACACACCCACACCCCCTCACACACCCACATCCCCACACCCCTTGCCAAGGACAAGCCAGGGGATGTCTCCCAGGTTCCCTTCTCGGAGTGGGTGGACTTCCCAACGTAGCAGGTCCTTGGGTGGAAGACAGGGCCTGTGACTTAGAGCAGAGATGCAAGTCACAGTGGAGCTGGCTGCTCCCTAATACAAAGAGGTAGATGATGTGGGATAACACGTGTTTACTGCAGCTTCTCCCTCCTCCATTCCCTCCCTGTCCTCCCTCATCCCTTCCCTCCCTGTCCTCCCTCCTCCCTTCCCTCCCTGTCCTCCCTCCTCCCTTCCCTCCCTCCCCCTCCCCCTTCCCTCCCTTCCTCCCTCCTCCCTTCCCTCCCTCTCCTCCTCCTCCCTTCCCTCCCTCTCCTCCCTCCTCCCTTCCCTCCCTCTCCTCCCTCCTCCCTTCCCTCCCTCTCCTCCCTCCTCCCTTCCCTCCCTCTCCTCCCTCCTCCCTTCCCTCCCTCTCCTCCCTCCTCCCTTCCCTCCCTCTCCTCCCTCCTCCCTTCCCTCCCTCTCCTCCCTCCTCCCTTCCCTCCCTCTCCTCCCTCCTCCCTTCCCTCCTCTCCTCCCTCCTCCCTTCCCTCCCTCTCCTCCCTCCTCCCTTCCCTCCCTCTCCTCCCTCCTCCCTTCCCTCCCTCTCCTCCCTCCTCCCTTCCCTCCCTCTCCTCCCTCCTCCCTTCCCTCCCTCTCCTCCCTCCTCCCTTCCCTCCCTCTCCTCCCTCCTCCCTTCCCTCCCTCTCCTCCCTCCTCCCTTCCCTCCCTCTCCTCCCTCCTCCCTTCCCTCCCTCTCCTCCCTCCTCCCTTCCCTCCCTCTCCTCCCTCCTCCCTTCCCTCCCTCTCCTCCCTCCTCCCTTCCCTCCTTCTCCTCCCTCCTCCATTCCCTCCCTGTCCCCCTCCCCATTCCCTCCCTGTCCCCCCTCCTTCATTCCCTCCCTGTCCCCCCTCCTCCATTCCCTCCCTGTCTCCCCTCCTCCATTCCCTCCCTGTCCCCCTCCTGCATTCCCTCCCTGTCCCCCCTCCTCCATTCCCTCCCTGTCCCCCTCCTGCATTCCCTCCCTGTCCCCCCTCCTCCATTCCCTCCCCCTCCCCCCATTCCCTCCCTGTCCTCCCTCCTCCATTCCCTCCCTGTCCCCCTCTTCCATTCCCTCCCTGTCCCCCGCCTCCATTCCCTCCCTGTCCTCCCTCCTCCATTCCCTCCCTGTTCCCCCTCCTCCATTCCCTCCCTGTCCTCTCTATTTCTTAATAGACTTTGTTTTTTAGCACAATTGTAGGTTCGCAGTGACACTGAGTGGAAGGCACAGAGGGTTCTCATACACCCGACTCTCCATGCTCAGCCTCCCCCATCAACCTCTGCTGCCACGGTGGTGCCATGCTATGGTGACGCACCCACATCAACACACCCTTACCCCCCCAAGTCCGTAGTTTACACTGAGGTTCATTCCTGGTGTTGGACATTCTGTGGGTTTTAACAAATGTACGACACGCACCCACCATTGTAGTGTCGCACAGACCTCACGGCCCTGGACCCTCTGCACTGCACCTGCTCATTTCTTCCTCTCTCATTTTACCATAGTTTGCACAGATTCCAGATCCAGGGGCACGAACTGGAGTTATCATCCGTGGTCACAGCACACTCACACTGGTCTGTGCTCAGCTGTCATTTTATTATTTTATTTTATTTATCATTTTTTCCAAGACGGAGTCTTGCCTGTTGTCCAGGAATGCAATGGGGTCATCTCAGCTCACTACAGACTCCGCCCCCTGGGTTCAAGTGATTCTCCTGCCCCAGCCTCCCAAGTAGCTGGGATGACAGATGTGTGCCACCATGCCTGGCTAATATTTTTGTATTTTTAGTAGAGACGGGGTTTCACCATGTTGGCCAGGCTGGTCTTGAACTCCTGACTTCGTAATCAGCCCGCCTGGCCTCCCAAAGTGCTGAGATTACAGGTGTGAGCCACCGCACCTGGCCTATATTAATATTATTGTGATTATATCATGAACATTGGGCACCAATGACCAACCCAAAAGCTGAAACGTAGTCACTTCTGTTTGGGTCTGACCTTTCCCATCCCAGCCCCTCCTCCTCCATCAGAGGTAACCACAATTCCATCCCTGGCGCTGGAATTTGGTTTTCAGTCTTACGGTACAGGGGTGTGTGTGTGTGTGTGTGTGTGTGTGTGTGTGTGTGTATACACTTAAATAGTTTGGCTTGTTTATGAAATTCATAAAAAGGATATCGCTCTTCAGCAGCTTTCTGAGATTGGCTTTTCCTGCTCAGTGTGATGCTGCTAAGATTTGTCCGTATTCTGTGTGCGTTGTCGTTCATTCAGTGTCGTGGTTGTAGAATTTTCCACTGTGTGACCCTATCATGAGTGATCCGTCCTTCTCTCCTCTCACTGTCGACGTGTGGGCTGCTCCGGTGCTTTCTCCTGCCAACTGAGCTCCTGGCACGCCTGCAGGGTCTCTCCTGGGTGGGGAGCTAAGAATAAAAGCTGGATCTTGGAAATGCAAAATCCTGACTTGACAAGGCGATGCCTGGCAGTTTCTGCAAAATGTTTGCATTGACTTACACTTTGCCAGCCATGGGCAAGGGTGCTGTTGATCCCCATCCTTGGAACATTTAGAATTATCAAAAAATTTTAAATTGTTGTCAATCAAATCCATGCAAAATCGTATGTTGTCCTGAGTTGTGTCCCTCAATTAACAGTGAGAATGGGCCCCTCTTATCACTCACTGGCCATGTGTTTTTCCTCCTCTGGGAAATGCCCGTTCATGGCCTTTGTCCATTTTTCTATTGGGTCATTTGCTTTTGCGTATTGACTTGTAGGAGATATTTGTACATTCTCCACACTGGTCTTTGCTTAATTTTTTTGTGCGGTGAATCTTGTCTTCTGGGTTGTAGCTTGTGTTTGTATCTTCTTTAAGGCATAGTTTGATGAATAAAAGTCCTAATTTGAATGAAGTCAACTGTAACAATCTTTTCTTTCATATTGTTGATATTTTGTGTGTCTTGTGTAAGAAATCCCTTCCTACTCTGAGGTCACATAGATACCCACCTATATTTTCTCCCATAAGTTTTAAATCTTTGCTTTTGACATTTCGTTTCTTAATCTGTTTGGAGATACTTTCTGTATACAGTGTGGACACTGAATCTAATTTTTTTTAAAGTGGTTTTTCAGTCCTATTTATCAAACAACTTTCCCCAGGGACCCACACGCCACTTGCCTACGTACAAGCCCATGTGTGGGTGGGTGTATTTCTGGGCTCTGTATTCTGCTTCATTAATCAATTTGTTTATCCTGGGCCAATACCACACGTCACACTGTATTATAGCTGTATGATTAGCCTTTTCAACTGATGGGGCAACTCCACCTCCTTCTTTTTCTTCTTCAAATGTGTTCAGCTGTTCCTTTTAAAAATTGGGTCGTAACTTACTCATAGCAGAGTGCACAAGCTTCAAGCGTACATGTCAATTATTTTTTACAAATGTGCTCACTTACACTGATTGCACGTGCTGCATAAACAACCTCTCCAAAACCGAGCAGCATGACATAGCCCTCTGTTGTGCTCAGCACTCTGTGGACCCGGAGGCCAGCACGGCAGGCAAGGACAGCTTGCCTCTGCACTGTGGTGTCTGCAAAGAGTTGAAGGCTGGGCATGACCTGAAGCCTTGGGGTGCACGAAGTTGGAGCATCTTTTCTCACATGTCTGTTGGCTGCTGCTGGCTGGGACCTCTGGGGAGCTGTGGCTGGAACTCCTACACATGGCCTCTCCTTGTGTTGCTTTCTCATGGATTGGATTGTGCTTCCTCACAACGTGGCGGCTGGATTCCATGATGGAGTGTCCCAAGAGAGCCAGGAGGAGGCACATGGCATTTTTATGATCCAGACTTGGAAGTCACACAGAGTTACTTCCATGATACTCTTGGTCAAGGAGATCACAAAGGTCCCTTCAGGTTCAAGGGGAAGGGACATAGACCTTGACTCTCAATAGGAGGCTTCTCAAGGTCACATTGGAAAGAGCTTGTGGGATGGGAGACAACTATGCAGTCATCTTTGGAAAACACACCCTGCCATTTCTGTATAACAGGTGCCCAGATCAAGATGTAAACTATTTCCAGGGACCCAGTGGGCCCTTGGGGGCCCCCTCCAGTCCATACCAACCCCTCAAGGTAGTTACTACCCTGATGTTTGTTGGCATAGACTAGTTCTGCCTAATTTTGAATATAGGCAGAATAGACAAATGGAGTCACGTGGTGTGTACTCTTTCTTGAGTGGCTTCTTACACGTCATAGTGTGCCTATTGTCGAGTGCAGCAGCATCTTGTTCTTGTTCATGTCTGTGCACTGTTGTACGGTGTGAACAGATCATGGATTGCCCACTCAATCTTGACAGGCAACTGGCCATTTCCAGGGTTTGATTATTATGAGGAATGATGCCACAAGCATTCTCGTATGACTTTTTCGGTGTGTAACCACGCACTGTTGTTGGGTGCACACCCAGGCGTGGAGCTGCTGGGTCACTGGATGCCCGACAGACACTGGCAAGGGATGTTTTGAAGTAGAGGGACCATTTTCACACTCACCGATAGTGTAAGGGGGCCTTTCCTCTGCAGCTGTTGGTGGGTAGTGTCATCTCACGGCGGCTTGAGTTGGCATGTCCCCGATGACTGATGGTGTCAAGTGCTTTTCAGCTGTTTCTTGGCCTTTGCATAGACTTTTTGGGGAGGTGTTTTTGCAAGCCTTTCCCTCGTTTATTTAAAACTGGGTGGTCAGTTTTCTTCTTATTGGCCTGTGGGAATTTGTCCATCTGGATGCAAGTCTTGTGTTGGGTATTACCTGGAATCAGCCAAACTCAAGGTCAAGGACACAGTTCTCCAAAGACTTTCCTCATTTCAGACGCCACTTGCAAATTTGGGGTCCCCAGGGTCACCTTCACTTCTTACCAATGGGCTGCAGATGTGGAGTCCCTGTGGACTCCCTCCTGTTCGATAATTCACCAGAACAACTTACAGAACTTAGGCGAGCCCTGTGCCTGTGAGGACGGCAGACGCTCATTGTTGTAGAAGGATACAAGTCAGGGTAGCCAAAGGCAGCAGCAGTGCAGAGGGTGAGGTCTGGGGGGCTGAGCAACCGGCTTCTGCTGTCCCCAGGACACGCTACCCTCCTGACACACGGATATGGGACGACATTCTTTGAGTGCTGTCATTCGGGGATGTTCACTAAGGCTTTGGTGTCCAGTTTTTTATCGGGGTTTTATTGCATAGGGGTCCATGTAGCTAAACTCAGGCTCCAGACCCCTACGCACACCAGAGGTCAGGCCGATGTCATCTGGTGCAAAGCCCCAACCCTCTAATCACGTTCTGGGTCCTCCTCGGGAGGCCAGGCCCCCACCCAGAATCATCTCATCAGCATAAACTACCTAGGGACCCTCCATGAGTCACCTCATTAGAAGAAATTATCAAAGGTGGCCGGAAGGGCCCCTTGTCCCTCTCAGACTCCCTGTTGCCCCCAGGAGCTCCAGCGGCCCCTTCCCAAACACTGCCCTGTGGTCAGAGATCACCACCAGTCATGTGGTCAGCCCCGGCTAGTGGGGACCCCCACCCTGGTCTCCAGGGGTCACACCAGTGGCTGCGCTTCCTAAGCCGACCGCGTGTGTCATCGACCTGCATGTTACGGGGTTGGAAGGGGTGGGGGGAACAGGCCAATGTGCGGAACCAGCCGGACTCATGTCAAAAGCCCTTTCCCCTCCCCACGCTTGGCACCTGCATCACTGTCTCCTCCAGGCATGCCAGGGAGGGGCCGTCCCCATTGCCCACATGCAGATATTGTGCAAGGCAGGCATCCCTCTCCACCCTGGCCATCCCTCGGCAGCCATGGGCATTGGCAAGGCAGCCGCTGTGGCTTTACTCTGCTGGGGCCCTGGCCAGCCTTGTGCAGTTCAACACTGGCCATCCTTCTACCGCCCGGGGGTTTGGGCTCCCAGACCTGCTCTGCTGTACACACCAGACCTCAGATCATGACTGGTGGAAAGAGAGGGCCCAGATGCCTCGTGAAGGCCCGGGAGGGGGCTGGCACCCTGGACTGGGCTTGGGGCCTGAGCAGGGCATGGGCAGGCTCTGCATTCTGCATTCGGCCCTGCCTCCCTTTTCCTAGGTGACTGACTGCTCCTGAGGACCATGGGGCTGTATCCTGGCTGAGGGGACTGCAGGCTCCATGGCCAGGATGCAGGAGCCTGATGCCACCTCCACACCGATGCCCCTGCACACAGACCCTGGCATTGCCCGCTGCCGGTGGTCAGTTGTGGAGGAGGCACGGGAGGGGCTGAATACGGCCAGGCTCCTCCCTGGGTGCTGTGGCTGCCCCACACTGGGGGCCTGACCCTGTGGGGGAAAGACTCCTGTCTGGCATTGGCTGTGCTGAGACATCAGAGGCCAGAGCTGGAGATTCTGGCAGTGGAGAATCTTGAGGAAATGGGCACTTCTCTTTGGAATAGGCACAAGGATTGCCCAGTGAGACAGAGTGGCAGTTTTGGTCAATCACCAACACTGGTAGATGAGCTGTGGATACGAGGGGCTGTGCCCAGAGAGGTCTGAGGCCATGGCCTAGTGGGCCAGGCCAGGCTTCAGGAGGCTCTGTCTCTGGGGAGAAGCACGCATGGATGCACACACACACACACACACACACACACACACACGATACACACATTCACACTGACATACATGATCACATACCCACACACATCATTCACCCACACCCGCGCACACGCACCCTCCCACACCACCCCATACACGCAGGTGCGCACCCTCGCACACCACCCCATACACACACGCATGCACCCTCCCACACCGCCTTATACACGCACGCGCACCCTCCCACACCACCTCATGCACACGCACACCCTCGCACACCGCCTCATACACACACGCACACCCTCCCACACCACCTCATACACGCACGTGTGCACCCTTGCACACTGCCCCATACACACACACGTGCACCCTCCCACACCGCCTCATACATGCACGCGTGCATTTACAGACACATTTGTGCATTCTCACAGTGTGGCACGCAGTCACACTGACACACACCCCCCCATGGGCTGATCACACACACTCCACTGACAGTTGTGCACACACTCTCACGCGGCAGCACTGTGCACTCCCACACCCCCAGGCAAGGGGCCTTCCAGACCTGCTCCAGCCCCTAGGGACAAGGCCAGCAGCCCCAGGGAAGCAAACTCAGGGGCCCTTTGCCTTTCTCTTCCCTGAGCCCCTCTGCTCTTCTCTCCAGCCTCAGAACCAGGCACAGGGGCAGACGCGGTGCTCCCAGCTGGAGGGCAGCCAGGCAGTGCGGACGCGGAGCCTGTCTTATCACCAGCTTCAGCTGAGACCTCCTGCTTGTCCAGTGTCCTCAGAGCCCAGCAAGGAGAGAGCGGGAAGGTCTCACGTCCCATTGCTGGGCTTGGGAGGCAGGATCCCTCTGTGTCCTGAGCTTTAGGTTCCCCCGAGGTGACACGGAGCTTGGGCTGCCCAGGGCTGGATGCTGTTTCTCCCACTCAGGGCCCCAGCCTTTCCCCAGGGGCTCGACTACGCCACCGTGATGGCAGCTGGGGGCACCGGACAGCTGAGCAGCTTCAATTAGCCGAGTCCTCCCTACGGTCAGCCCCCCAGGAAGCTCGCTGGCCCGGCCACCTCAGGAGCTGCACTTGTCACCTGCAGATGGAGGCTCAGGGAAGGATTTGCCCCCCCGGGCCTGCAGCGCCCGTGCACACCCGCATGACCTCTTTCCTCACACTTGACTCTCGGGGCCTGAGGTCTTACCACTGAGGGTCTGTTTATTATTATTTCAAAAGTTCTCTCCAACAATTCCACCTCACTGGGGGAGCTGTTATTTAAACTCTTGAGATGTATTTACTTTTGGCCCAACGTCAGGTGATGATGGTTTTCCATGGAAGCGAGCGCCAGGTCCATCTGTTTAGACAAGTGTCTACGGTGGATGGGGCCGTGGGGCTGGTCCAGTACGTTCAGTCCAAACCGCCAGGGAGCGGACGGCCCAGGAAAATATCCGTAAACCCAGAGAGATGCTTATTGTTCTCTCACATAAAAAAATTTTCAGGCAGGGATGCCCAGCCTGGTGTGCCGTTTAGTGACACTGGGGGCGGGCTTCTGGTACTTGGCTGTGGTCCCAACCTAGATCATGACTAAGATGTCACCCTAAGGCCTGAAATGGCTCTGGGACTCCAGCCACTGGAAACGACACTGGCTGCTCCAACACCCCCAGCCCCCCTCCATCTCCCCGCTTCCTCCCACACTAGCTCTCACGCTCTTATTTATTTATTTATTATTTATTTACTTATTTATTTATTTTTGAGACGGAGTCTCACTCTGTTGCCCAGGAGTGCAGTGGTACAATCTTGGTTCACTGCAACCTCCGCCTCCCAGGTTCAAGCGATTCTCCTGCCTCAGCCTCCCAAGCAGCTGGGATTACAGGTGGGCGTCACCACACTCGGCTATTTTTTTGTGTTTTTAGTAGAGACGGGGTTTCACCATGTTGCCCAGGCTGGTCTCAAACTCCTGGCCTCATTGCAATCCTCCTGCCTCAGTAGGAGTGGTTGGGATTACAGGTGTGAGGCGCCATGCCCAGCTGCAGGTGCAGAAGCTGGGGGCCTCAGAGGCCGTGGACTCCTGGCTGGTGAGGAGGGGCATGGGCCAGGAGAGTTGACTCTTCAGCGGGACTGAGGTGGCTGGAGTGTGACCCTTTCCTGAGGGCAAACAGGGAGGGCCTTGGAGGCCGGCGCTCAGGACAGGCCCCTGCTGGTCTGGCAGCCTGAGTCTCCACACTTTTCCAGGGCATCTCGAGTTTGCCCACAGAGCTGTTGTTTCAGGATAAAAAACGCCCCTGTATTCCACGTTCCAGTTCAGAGGCCCGTCTGTTCCCAAGAGGGGAGGCGTCAGTGGCATGAGTCCCACCGGAAGCTGGGTTGCCGGGTCCCTGCCCCTGCCCTGCAGAGGACGCATTCCGGGGCCCCCTTGGGAAGTTGCCTGGCTCTCCCAGGCCCGGCTGCCTTCGCACCAGGGCTCCAAGGCGTGCTCATCCTACGTGACTGCCCGAGTGTGCACACGCTTGGCCGTGTGTGGGCGTGTGCCTGGGGGCCCGAGCGCAGGAGCAAGGCCTGCGTGGACTTGTCTGAAGCAAGCCAGTAGACAGCTGCGTCAAAGCAGGCAAGCTGCACAGGGCTGCTTTTTCAGCCTGACAACCCCAGGGGCTGAACAGGAGCGGGGGGAGGAACAAGGGGCCGTTCCCCTGCCCGCAGCACAGCACATGACCCCGCCTTGGAACCTGGGGCCCGGGGTGAATTCAGGGTCCTGGAGCAAGAGGAGCTACTCTGCAGGAGAGCCTGTCCCCCCGCCCCTCAGCCACCAGATTCGGGGCTGTTGGACTTGTTCTCAAACCTGCGGAGTGAGTGACAGCTGCTGAGACTGAGATCTCAGGCACGTGCAGGTGAATCAGCATGGACCACGGCCAGCCCGTCTTCATCCTCCTCCTGGGAGGACTCGTTCCTTAGGAGCAAACGGGGCCTCCTCCCCAGGGAAATAAAAACCAAGCAAGAGGAAAGCATGGAATGGGTGGGGCTTCCTGGGAGCCTTCTTCTGAGGCTGAAAGCAGCTCCCTGCCTGAGCTGGTCCATGCGGGAATCACAGGGAGATGGTGGCTGGGCCTGTCAGAACCTTTCAGCCCACCTGGTGGACGGGGGTCCATGAGGGTGGTGGGGGTGCAGGCGGGGTACACTTGGGGATGCAGACACAGGCCCCTTCAGTCAGCTGTTGTCACACTAGTGCTGTGTAACACACACTCCTGATGGAAACACTGAAATAACCGCCTGTGGTTCCTGCTCACCAGCTACAGCTGCTGCATGCGCCCAGCTCAGCTCCCAGCTCAGCTCCCAGCTCCGCTCCTCGTACTCATCTCCGTTGGCCCATGGGCTGGCCAGGACACACGGCCACAGTGACACAGGGCACCAGAGGCCGACCTGGCTGCACCCACACACCCCGGCACTGCTTGTACCAAGTCCATCGACACCCACAGGCCCGAGCAAGTCACATAGCAAAGCGCAAGGCCCAGGGCTCCAGAAGCCTCCCTGAGGCTACAGCACACCCCACCTGCCCCTGAGGCTGAGGGGCAAGGCCAAGGAGAGGGGCTTCAGCCTCCAGAACAAGAGAAGATCCGCATCTGCTGCTAGGGCCTCCGGCTGGGGTCCTTTGTGGCAGCCACTCCGGTGAACTCACACGGGACATGTCACAAAAGTTTCCCCAGTGTCTCCTCTGGAACTTCCTGGTGGTTTGAAGAAGGCACTCCGTTTCTGAAGGGCACTGGCAGCATATTTCTCTGTTTAGAACTTTTCCCATGCATATTTGAGAAGTATTTTAGGAAGATAAATATTAGCAAGATAAATATTAGCACGTTTTGCTGCTGTTGACAGGGCCTGTGGGGTCTGTTTTGAAAATACGTGATGGTTCTGACCACAGAACCCCGGGCATCACCGGCCACACAGTCGGCCCCGGGAGGAGTCAGCAGAGCCCCAGGCATCACCAGCCACGCTGTCGCCCCTGGGAGGGGTCAGCAGAGCCCCAGTGGTCCAGACAGGCAGAGCCTCTGTGTCTGGGGTGGCTGCGGGTCTTCAGGACGCCTGCCCGGCTTGGGTGTGTCCATTGTTTAGCTTGTTTGGGGTCAGAATTAACCCAGTGCCTTCGCTAATTCTATTTGCTTTTGTCCGAGAGTTGGTGATTAGTGCAAACATCAAGGACACATGTTTTGGGGGCCTTATGTGCCAAGGGGCAGACAGAGGGCTTGTGTGTTCGGTGGGGGTCACAACCTTGTCACTGAGCTTCCCTGACCCTGGGGGCCCAGGGTGGCTGCCTGCTTCCCCTGTGGGCTGCTGAGTGAAATGGGGGTTCCCGAGGAGCAGTGACGGGGAGGTCTACCCGGGTCGCTGGGCCATGTGGTAAGAGCCTGCAGGTGGCACTGGACACGCCTGGGTCGCCCCTGCCATTGTGGGGCTCCCACTACCCTGCTGCTGACAGAGCCACTGCTTTCCCCGGGTATAGCACACGTGGAGGGTGGAATCCCATGTGTGGGTCCAGTGTTCACATGTCCTGACCTCAGGAGCACACGACGGTCTTGGGCCCCGCAGCATCCAAGAGACACCTGGATAAGGGCCAGGAGGTGCATGGCACGGGCTCGCTGGGAGGCACTTGCTTTTCATTATTTACTAATGAAAACTAAGAGCAGCCAGGAGGAACCTGGAGCTCCCACCGCAGCGGACTTCGTGGCATTCTCTGCAGCATCACGTGGCCTGGGGTGGGGAGCCCAGCTCGCCCCCTGCCCTGCTCGGCCCCGGGCTTGCAGCCTCAGCGCCCCTCTGATCTCGGCCTTCGGCTGCGCATGGCTCTCCCTCGTGTGTCTGTGTCTGTCTTCTCATGGGGACACCAGTCACATCGGGTCAGGGTTTATCCTATTCTAGTGTAAGCTCAACTTAATTTAACTATTTCCATCTGCAAAGACCCGATTTTCAAGTAAGGTCACATTCACTGGGGCCAGGGTCACGGCATCCACATATTTTTTTGGGGGGACATAGGGGACCTGTAACAGATGGCAAGGCAGCCCCTCCCTTTAGGAGCAGTACTTGGCCAACATGCAAGGGTGGGCCATGAGGATGTGGATGCACCACCCTGACCAGTGACCATGGGGGTTTTTGGGAGCTGTTTCTCACCAGCAGGCCCTGGGAACGTAAATGCAAGCTGTCTGGGAGGTCGCCAGGGCCGCCCCCTCTGCATCTTCCTGTGGGCAAAGGACATTTGCAGCCACGGTGCTGGGAGCCAAGGAGATGCCAGGATGCAGCCACCCTGGGCCCCGCAGTGGTGCAGATGCACCACTTTGTGAGCAAGTGAAGAGGGGATGGGTGAGTCCACCCACAGCAAGGGGAGAAGGAAGTCCCCACTCACACGGACACCGAGAGATCCTAACCAGTCACCACTGCAAGGCCAGGAGTGGGGACCTGCAGTGCCCGGGTCCCTGTCCAGTCCGTAGGGCAGCTGGAGGGGGTGGGGCAGGGAAACTGTCAAAGTACAGCAGTACAAACCTGGCCAGAGCCCACTGTGCGAATGCCCGTTGGGACGTCATGGGCCTCTGGGGCCTGAGGCTCGGTGGAAGAGAATTAAGATTTTTCTCAAAGCAGAAAAGGAAGAGGAGAATTCCTTTCCTTTCCTTCCTCCAGGGGGTGGAGGCATAAAGGGACCCCCAGGCAGGCACAGCCCGGGGGCCACACATGCACCCTTCATTGCTCCACTGGCTGACCGTGTATACATGAGCGTGGATGGAGCGAGTGCTGTCCTCCGTGTAGGGGAGCCCTCCCAAGAGCACCCCACCAGCCAGGGAGCTCCAAACAGCCCCCAGCGGGTCTGGGATCCGGTCCCGGGTGAGCGTGCTGTGTCTCCCGGAGCATTCGTTAGGGGTGGCCTGATGAACAGGCATGGGGAAGAAGCGAGCCTGTTCTCAGAGCTACCGCCCGTCATCCAGAGGCATGTAAGACAAGGCGCCCCTTCTCCCTCCAGCAGCCCCACCCAGAAGCCCCTGAAGGCAGCATCAGGCACCCCAAAGATGAGGCTAGCTGCTGAATCTCCAGCAGTGACAGCTTGGTCTTCCAGCAAAATCTCCAGGTCCCAATGAGTTCCAGCAGTATTCTGAGACCCCCTAATGCAGCGTGCCTGCCCTTCCCCCATGATGGCCTGGTTGTCAAAGGGCGAGGCCAGCCCAGCGTCACCCACAGCAGTGCCTCCATGGAAACACACTCCTGGGGAATTAAAGACAGGTGTCACATGCTCCCAGTCGGGCCAGGATGGAAAGGGTCTTCTCATCTTTCCAGTGGGTGCAATGACAGCCAATTTCGACATGAGCAGGTGCGCAGGAAGCAAGGGCAGCGCCGGGCCAGGAGGGCCTGGTGATGTGTACGGTTATTATTGGAAGTGTGATGGCAGTTGGGAGTGCAGGGCCATGAGTCACACCCAAGGTGACCTTGAGTCATGCATCTGCCCGGCTCTCGGGCCTCGGGCTAACCAGCTCCCCACCTCCTCTCCACACAGGAGACCACAGAGAGGTTTTCTGAGCCCAGCTGCTGGTGGGGCAGCCCCGCCAAGTGTCTGGGGCCAGCGGCTCCCCAGTGTTCTCCTAAGCCTGTGACTTCCCTGGGGATCCCTGGGACTCACTGTCCCAGACAGAGCCTCACCCACCTCGGCGCTGGTTCTCCCAAGTACAGGGCCCGAGGGTATCGTGGCTGCCAGGGTGGGGCAGGACCAGAAACTGAACTGGCTGTACTCAAGAATGCAAATGGCGTGAGAACAAGGAACGGCGCCGGCCACAGTGACACTGGCAGCTGCGTCCTGCCCACACAGCTGGCATGGGAATTCCCGGCCTGGAACCCGCGCTGCTCATGTCTTAGTTGAGGAAGGGATAAGAGGCTAAGGAGGGGGTGTCTCTGACCAATGGGACCTGGGGTCTAACCTGACCCACAGGATGGCTGCTCTGTCCACCCCAGCCCTGTGGACGTCTCTTGCCCACCCAGCCATGGCAAAAATGAGGAGCCCCCAACCATGGTGACTCTGTCTGCCAGCCCCAAATTTGGGACTCAGAGTTGGACAGGCCAGAGTGCAGAGGAACATCAGCCCCCTGGAATACGAAGCCGTCACCGCTGAGTGCCTGCTGATCACCCCTCCCTCCTCCGGACGGAAGAAATCCTGCAAAGGAAACACACATATCAGACTTTCCACACCTCCCAGCTAGACTCTTTCACCATGGGCTGACACCACAGAATGACCTTACAGATTCTAGAAACGTGGACATCCGCCCCAGGGCTTTGATTGGGGAAAGGAGCCCCTGCTTTTCTAGAGTGAATTTTTTGAGCAGCTTGCAACCTCCGCCAGTAATTTGTCTCTTATTCCGGAGGGTGCCAGGCACAAAGAGACCGTGGGCTTCCTGCTGATCCAGACCCACCCTTTGCAGATAAGATGAGGCCCTTCCCTGTGAGTGGGAGCCAGGCCTATGTCGGGGGGACAGCCTGGGCCCTCCCAGGGACTGTAGAGGAGGAGGATGTGCTGGAAGGACGGCACCCCAGCCCAGAAGGACCCCCCCAGGACAGCCAGGCCTCTCGCCACAGGTGACCCCCATGCCCCACACAGAAAGCACCCCGTTTCTCAGGGCTTCTCACGGTCAGAGTAACCCCAGAGCCCCTGGAATGAAACTCATGCGTTTATGAAATAAGACCAGGATTAAGCATCTGATGAGATTGTGTTGGTGGAAAAGGTCGGGAAAGAGGGTGTGAGCTTGGTCCTGTGCTGGTGAAGGAACAACCTGCCCAGAATTACTGTGGGCCACACAGGCCGGGTGAGCAAAGCCAGAGGCTTTTCCAGACCCCCTCCGGCTGGGTCTCCTTGGAGGGCGAGCGGATGGGAGGGGCAGGGAGGCCTGCAGGGATCGCCTCCAAGTGAGAAGCTTGGCCAGGCCGCAGATCCAGGCAGCTGGAGCTTTTACTTTACTTACCTCTTCTCTCCTTTTTTTTTTTTCCATTTAAAGTTTTTTCTAACACTTTTCTGTTTACTTTCAACAAGTTGAAGAACTTTTTGTTTTATTTATTTATTATGCATATTCGGTAAAATATGCATACGATAAAATTTACCATTTCAGCCATTTTTAGGTGTGCGGTTCAGTGGCATGAAGCATCTCCACGTTGCTGTCAGTTATCACCACCACCCATCCCCAGAACTTCCCATCCTCCGAAACTGAAACCCAGTCCCCACTGAACACTCCCTCCCCATGCCCCTCCTCGGTCCCCGGCACTCACCATTCCACCCCCTGTCTCTACGAACCAGACTCCACCAGAGACCTCATACAAGTGGAACCACCCGGTGTCGGTCCCTGTGTACCTGGTTTATTTCACTCAGCATCATGTTCTCAAGGTCTGTCCATGTTGTGGCATGTGTCAGGATGTCACTCAGCATCATGTTCTCAAGGTCCATCCTTGCTGTGGCGTGTGTCAGGATGTTGTTGCTTTCTGAGGCCAGATCCTATTTGGCATGCATAGACCATCTTTCACTTTCTCACGTCTCTGTCCATGGGTGCTTGAGTGGCTTCCATCTGTTGGCTGCTGTGAATAAACCTGCTGTGAACATGGGTGTACAAATATCTCTTTGAATCTCTGCTTTCAATTCTTTTGGGTATATACCCAGAGAAGAAATTGCTGGATCACGTGGTAATTCGAGGTTTAATCGTTTTGAGGAGCTGCCATATTTCATAAGTTTTTGAAGGTTTAGGGTTTCTTTGGGAGCTTCCATCATATTTTTTATAATAGTGTCACAGAACTAATTTTGATGAAAAACACGCATTCTCTATCTTCTCATTCTGGAGGAATAAATTAGTGTGATTTGAATATAACGTAATTGCATACAAATCCAGCCACAAAACCGGGCGTTGTGCACTGGCAGAGGTTCAGGAGTTGTGCCACCTTGCTAGGGAGGAGGGAGGCTGTGTTTCCATGATATGCCAGCGGTCGGTCCTCTTAAAAGGGTGTGTATTCTCTTGCTGACTGTTTAGAATTGGCAGGATGTGGTAATAATAGTTGGTTTTACTATCATTTTTAGATTCTTCCCAGGCATCACACCCCCTAATTGTCTTGTTTCCTCCTATTACACTACCCACCTGCTATACCAGTGATCCTAGCCGTAGATGCCTAGGACTGTAACTGATACAAACAAAGCTACAAATGGCTCCAGGCCCAGATAGTTTCACAGGTGATTCCACCACACTGTTAAGGAACAGATAACATTTAAATGGATGCAAAGCATAAATAGGGAAGAAAATTTCTAAATTCTGTTTATGAAGCTACCATAAGAATGATACTAAAACCCAAAGAGACAAGCACAGAAAGAAAATCATAAGCCAATCTTATGGATTAATACCAACACAAAAATGTGAATTAAATTGTCTAAAAACTGTAAGCCATGACCTAGGAGACTTGAAGATGGTTTGATATTAGGAAATATCTTAAAATGGATCTTCACATTCATAGAGCCTATAAAATTTGCAGTAGTTGGGACATGGACCCCCTAGTCAGACAGCAAAGAAATTAGGCAGAGGAACCAGAAATGGATCCAACACACCCAGGTAGTTAGGACATAGGAGAGGTGATTATCGCCTATCGGTGTGATGAATTCCAGTTGTTCAGAAGACCCCAACTGAATTACAACTAAATAGTTTTCTAGAAAAAAACAAAATGCATTTCTACTTTACTCCCTAAGGCCTCCATATGTTACAGCTACAGCAGAAATTTTAATAAAATTGGAAACCATAAACATACTAGAAGAAAACAGAGAGCCATTTCCTTTACTAGTTTTAGAAGGAGGAAGATCTTCTGAAATAGAACACAAACTCAGAAGCCATAAACATGGATTAAAAGAAATAATAATAAAGTTAAAAATGTTTGCCTGGTGAAAAACACAACCATCATAAACAAAGACAGGTGAGAAATGAAACAGTATCTGTAGTGCAAGGCACAGGAAAAGCTTCATTTGGTTCATACATAAAGAAGTTCTAGAAATCAATGCAATGAAGACCAACCAAGTGATAGAAAATGGGCGAAGTACAAAAACAGTTCACAAAAGAGAAATGTGAAGGCTGTTAAACATATGGAAAGATACATGCACTAATGGGAAAAAAGAAAGAATGCAAATTAAAATTAGAATGTAAGACCGTTTTTAATCTATCTGATTGCCAAAGACAAAAACGTGAGAACGCTCTGTGGTGAGGACTAGGAGAGAGGCATCCTGACCGATTAGTGGTGTGAGCAACTTGTGATGCCTTCTTTGAAACAGGTATAGAAACGTACAGCGCACACACATCCAGCAGCTCTGCAGATAGGTGCACACAAGTGCTAAATAACATCTGCACAAGGCTACTGACACAGCTTTACCTGCAAGTAGTCAAAAGCTGGAAACTGCTCCAACATGCCCGGATAAGAGCCTGGAGAAATAAATCATGCTACTCCCAGACAGTGGGATTCGTGTCAGGCAGCTGGTAAAAAGCGGGAGGCGGCTTTACATGCAGCAATGCACAAATTACTGCTGAAAGCAGGAAGCCAGGGGCAGCGTGCAAAACGCTCCCTGGGCAGCAGCACCTCTGGAGAGGTGTCTGAGTGCCTGGTGCTGCCATAACCAAGCACCGCAAACCACCTGGCTTCAAACCTGTCCTCTCACAGTGCTGGGGCCGGAAGTCCAAAGTCACAGTGGCAGCTGCACCACGCTTCCTCTGAGGCCTCCCACGGAGAACCCTTTGCTTCTTCCAGCTTCTGGTGGCTCCAGGTGGCCTCTGCCTCCATCTTCGTGTGACTCCTCCCTGTGTGCGTCTTCTCCCCTCTTCTAAGAACACTGTCATTGTATCCGGGCCCGCTCCAATTCAGGATGACCTCACCGGGAGGTCCTTCATGACATCTGCACGGATCTTTTTTCCAAATTCAGTCACATTTATAGGTTCTGGGTGGACACATCTTTTAGGGGCTCACTAATGTCTCCCTAAAAGAAAGAAGCTGAGGCAAAATTAATCTAAGTGGAGAGTTTATTTGGGCCAAGCTTGAGGATTGCAACAGATTCCAGTTGCCCTGGATCTACACTCTGATGAGCAGCAGTTCACGTGGCTTGTAAAGGAAAGTAGGGGCCAGGGAGTTGGCTCATACCAAGTTTTCTATCAGGAATTCTCATTAGTTTACAGAAATAGCATTGATGAGTAATTGGCTATACATCGTTAAGCTATAGGGTGTGGGTTACGGTGTCCAGTGGGGCATTACTGGGTTAATCCATAGCTACTTGTGGCAACAGGAAGCAGTTTCTAGACATGAACATATAGCTCAAAGCAGGGAGCAGGGTGTGACTGCTGTCTCATTTTAAGGTCTCTCTGGGCCTGATAATTGAAAGCACTCACATTCCTCAGGCAAAAGTTTTTTTCTCACCATTTAAACCATTACTGCCGGAAACAGAGGTAAGGAAGAGATCATGGCCTGCCTGCTGAGACTTTATACCATGCCTGGAATGACCTCTTATCAACATAAGTAGCTGGAGCTATTCTGTGGCAATGAGGAGGTCTGTGCATAAACTGTCTCCCAGTGGAGGACCAGCCACACCCACACCCTCCCATGCTAAGGATGGGCCTTGAGGGGCACCTTGACCCCCCAACACCACTCTGGAGCTGGGCTTCCCGTCTGCTTGCTGCTCTTATATCATAAGCAGAGAGATCATCTCTCTCTCTTTCTCTCTCTCTCTCTCTATATATATAAAATCTCTTATTTCTAACAATGCAAAATTCTTTGTTAACGCCAACACTTTTCCACTTTATGGTAACTCACTCATCTATTATTTTAGTTGGCCACCCCACTCCATAAACACACACACAGGCGCGCTGGCCAGGTGGGGAAGCCACAGGGCAGTAGCAGGTGTGGGGACAGGCAGCCAGTAGGTGGGGCAGGTGCCCTCCTTCCTCCAGGAACAGCTATGCTTTTCTGGCTCCCACTCAACTCCCCCACCCCCAGCGTTCCCAGCAAAGGGCTTCTCCCTTCCCCATGGGGCCCCACAGATTTGCATGTGAGTGACCCAAAGCTAGGTCAGTCATAGGCAAACGGGTCTATGCAAATATTCTGTGTCAGCCAGATTGTTTCTGCGAACTCAGGGTTTTCTGGTGTAGCCATCTCCTTCCTGGGCCCTTTGGTCTGCTCTCCATTTGTCCTGAGAATAAACCCTGCTGCCCCACCCCCCACCCTGTGCCCACCCCCGCCCCCCAGCACCTCCTCCTGATTCACTGAAGTCGGTGTTGCACAAAATCCTCCACCTGTGAACCTGCATCCCCCTGGGATGTGGAGGGGAACCTGGGGAGGTTTACACATTTTCCCAGCCAGACCCGCAGTATCAGTGGTTCTCAAACAGGGGTGATCTAGACCCGGGGACATCTGGTGAGGTCTGCACACAGTCTGGGTTGCCACACTTAGGAGGGGAAGGGTGCCAGTCAGCATTCTGCAGTGCACAGGACAGCCCCTGCCAGAAGGAATTTTCCAGCCCCAAATATGAGCAACATGATCCAGGGCCTGAGCGTTGGGGCTGATGGTAAAGATATCCCGGGCAGAGAGGGTAAAATTCTTCCAGAGGAATTCAGAGGCTCCTGTGCTTCTCTCTGAGGAGCGTGTCCCCCTTCGAGGCAACCCTCCCAGGAGGCAGATGGGGGTCCGTTCTTGTTGATCATCTCACAGAGCTGGAGAACTACAGTTATTCTGGAGGCCAGACTGGAGGCGTCACTGCACCCAGGCGGTGGCCCGGCTCACCTGCTGCCCAGGGAGGCTGCTCACATGCACGGCCTTGGGGCCTGTTCTGCCGGGACCCTTTGCCCCACGGTGACCCCGTCTGGGTTTTCCTTGCCCTTCTCTGGACTCAGTGGTCCCAGCCCCTCTGAACTTCCCCTGTTATCTTCTTGGGACTTACCAGTTCCATTCTGAGTCCCACATTGTGGCTGAGGAGACTCATATTGGCTGGAGCTTCAAAGCTGGTGTGACCGTGGGACTGAGGAAGGCTCTGGGGACTTTGCAGTTATGGAGACAGCCAGAAAGCCACAGTCCCTTCTCTCTGCACGCTGAGGAGGTGCCCATTCGGTGGAAGACATGGCCCTTCCTGCCAACGTGCACCTCCCCTGGGCTCCTGCAACACCAGGGGTGGCGAAGGCACGCCCTCCAGGAACCCTGGCCTGGTGGCCTGGGGGCACGGGGGCTTCTGGGAGCCAGAGTCCGCAGACCCTGACGGCCCCAGAGTGGGGAGGCCCTGCTGGGCCCGGAGGTTCCTACAGACCCCGGAGGGAACAAGTAGGCTCCTGGGGCCTCAAGTTAGGTCTTCCTTCTCCTGGGGTCTGAGGCTTCTAGAACATTCCAAAAACAAGACAGCCACAGAAGCTGGTGGTCTTGATTGGTGTGGACTTTGAGAGCGAGGCAGGATAGCAAATCCTTCTGGCTTTTGTGTCCTTCACTAATACTCTTCTTTGTACAATTTCTTATTGTTGGCAGGAAATCTCTTTTTCTCATGAAAAAACATTGACTGCCTCCCTCGTGGGGTTCCGCTGTTGGGAGGCCCCTTCAGAAGGTCGGCAGGAGGAGGAGGTGAGGTGGGGCTGCCCAGGGCCACTGTTGAGGGTCCCCCACCCCGTCCCTGGTTGGCACTGCACTGGGGTGTTGGTCATACAGTGGAGGGGCACCTCCCAGATCGTGGCGGGGGCGGGAGATAGAGGCTCGTAGGATGGCAGGGCCACAGGCACAGCACACAGAGACGCCCTGGAGGGGCTCTGGAGAGAGGGGAGCCAGAGTTGTTTTTAAAAACACGTACAGGCCAGGTTTGGTGGCTCATGCCTGTAATCGCAGCACTTTGGGAGGCCAAGGCGGGCAGATCACCCGAGGTCGGGAGTCTGAGACCAGCCTCACCAACATGGAGAAACCCCATCTCTACTAAAAATACAAAATTAGCTGGGTGTGGTGGTGCATGCCTGTAATCCCAGCTACTCAGGAGGCTGAGGCAGGAGAATCACTTGAACCCGGGAGGCGGAGGTTGTGGTGAGCTGAGATCACGCCATTGCACTCCAGCCTGGGCAACAAGAGCAAAACTCTGTCTCAAAAAAATAAAATAAAATAAAAATAAAAACAACAACAATAACAAAACCATACAAATAATTTTCGTTGCTGATTATAAAAAAGAGGTGAGTTTTGGAGTCAAATAAGAGTGTTCTAGGCACAGAAAGAGGGCAGCACTTGCGGGAAGGCAGGCGCTTTCTGACAGCAGGGTGTGTGAGGGGAATACAGCAGGGCAGGTGGCTGAAGCCTGGGTGAGCAGGACCCTGTGACCCACCCAAGGGGCTCCTGAGTGAGGGTCCCCAGCCACTGCCAGAAGGCGCCTGAGGCTAACAGTGTGGAGGAGGCCTGGAGATGAGGGAGACCGGGAGGGATGCGCCTTGGAGAGAAGCACCCCCTTGAAAAGCTGCAGGGGCCCCTGTGGGCAGCGGACAGGCAGCCAGGAGGGAGGCTGGCAGGAGACGCAGAAAATGGTCTAGAGCTCGGCAGGCGGCTGGTGAGTGACAGGGGCCCTGAGAGTGCCTCCCACATTTCTCTTGGGGGACTTAGCGTGTGCCCTGGCTTTTTAGCTTGGGTTGTGACACCACTCACCATGCCTGGAATTCGAGGGCAGGACAGGAGTGCGGGGTGGGGGCCGTGGGACCTCAGGTGTGGAGGCTGGGACACTGCAGGCTGCCCAGAGACTGTGGGAGGCTTTTGGGACTTCGCATCTATGGAGAAGTCTAAGCAAGTTTACGCTTGTGTGTGGCCGTGGGGAGACCGAGGCTGAGGGCTGGTGCCCATCCTGCAGGTGCAAGGTTAACGCCTCCCTGCTCACAGGGGCCTGGCAGCCTCGGCACCCGATGGCGATGGCCCAGCCGCCCCAGGGACCACTGACTGCCGGCAGGCTGGGCACATGCTCATGAGAGCAGTTACTTTGTGCGTCTGTGCGAGAACCACGAGATAGGATTTATTGGTTCCATTTCAATAGGAGGAAACTGAGGCTCAGAGAGGCTTCGCACTTCCCCTTCTTGTGCTTGGAGGTGGAGGGCGCAGGATTCCAGGAGGGACTGGCCGGCCCCTCCCACTGAAGTTCTCACCATCTGCCCCCATCCCGGGCAAGACACCTTCCTTGGGAGTGGGGTCTGGGTTGGGGCCGGTGGAGCTGAGAGAGTAATGAGCAGCTCCCAATGCAGAAGGAGACATGCGTGAAAACATCGAGCCCCAGTTGTCCCTGAAGTGCCGGAGGGTGTCGGGGGTGTTGGAGGGGGGCAAACCCACTGAGGGCACAGGGAGCACCAGAGAGGTGGGGGAGAGGGAGGGGGACACGGCCCAGGATGGCAGAGGCACCAGAGGGTGTCTGAAACCCCTCCCAGGCAAGCTCAGGATCCCTGAGTCCAGCCGAGTCCCCCTGCACAGAGCTCAGGGCTGGGGCCAGCAGCCACAGAGCTGGGCGGCTGAGGGAACATCTGCAAGGACGTGCTCCACCCAGGCAGACGCCACAGGCCATCTGTGGACCCCACACAGCCAGGCCAGGAGGCAGGATCCAGGCATGCAGCCCCCGGGTGACAGACACCTGGGCACCAGGCAGAGAGGCGTCAGAGCCAAGGGAACCTCCAGGCAGCCACTGCCGCCTAGACACTCCCTCAGGTCCCTGAAGGCCCTCTCCGAGGGTGGGTCTGTTCTGCTTGGGGTCACCCACAGTGACAGGCCCACAAACGGGCCCACAAAAGATATGTTCACGTCAAATCCTTGGAATCTTTGAACATGACCTTCTTTGGGAAAATGGGTTTTGGAGATGTAATTAAGTTAAGGATCTTGAGATAAGGTCATCCTGGATTATCTGAGTGGACTTTACATCTAACGACAGGTGTCCTTCAAGAGACACAGACCCAGAAAAGAAGGCCATGATGATGGAGGCAGAGATTGGAGGGCGCAGCCACAAGCCAGGGAAACCTGGTCTCCTCCACCAGGAGCTGGAGGAGACCAGGAAGTATCGTCTATGGCCACGCATTCTGAATGTGCTCGGTCTCACCTGATCTTGGTGAAACCAAAGAAGCACCCTCCCCTGGAGCCTTCAGAGGGAAGACAGCCCTGCTGGCATCTTGGATTTCTGGTCTCTAGAACTGTGAGAGAATCAATTTCTGTTGTTGGTTTTGTTTTGTTTTGAAGCAGGATCTCACTCTGTAGCCCAGGCTGGAGTGCAATGGTGCAATCACTGCTCACTGCAGCCTCCACCTCCCAGCTTCAAGTGATCCTCCCACTTCAGCCTCCTGAGTACCTGGGACCACAGGCACACACCACCACACCTGGTTAATTTGTGTGTATGTGTAGTTTTTGTAGAGATGCGGTCTTGCTATCTTGTCCAGGATGGTCTCAAACTCTTGGACTCACGCCATCCACCCGCTTTGGCCTTCCGATGTGCTGGGATTACAGGCGTGAGCCACTGCACCCAGCCAGTTTCCACTGTGTTAAGCTGTGTGTGTGATAATATGTTAGGGTGGCCTCAGGAAACACCCACCTAATTTGGGAAGATGAGAACAGGGAAATCTATACCAGCTTGTGGGTGAGAATTTTCAGGCACAATAATTACTCAGATGTTCTTTCATGGGAAATCAAAGCAGAAGACATCCGAATGTTCAGGGTTTAGATGTAGGTTCTGTCCCTGAATGTACTGCAAATCAAAGACAAACGTGGAGGGCGATCTGGCCCAGCCAGAACAACAGCTGCTCTATCATCAGCTCTCCATGGAGCCAGGTGGCTGCTTGGGCACTTGAGCCAGCAGGAAAGAGGAGGGGATGAAGGAAGGACGTCGTCTGCCTCAGCTGCTGTAACAGAACACCGTAGGTGGTGGCTCGAGCCGCAGGCATTTCTTTCCCCAGCTCTAGAGGCTGGAAGTCTGAGATCTCAGCCGGCGAGGTTGTATTCTGGGGAGGGCTCTCGAACTGGCTTGCAGATGGTCATTGTCTTGTTGTATCCTCAGATGGCAGAGAGAGACAGCCCTGGTGCCTCATCCTCTTCTGAAAGGGCACTAATCCCATCACAAGGGCCCCCTCATGACCTCATCTAAATCTAATTATCTCCCAAAGGCCCCATCTCCAAATCACACCACATGGGAAGTTTGGGCTCCAATGTGAATTTGCAGGGGACACAGTTCAGTGCACAGCAGAGGGCATGGTCCTGCCCATTAAGGATGCTTTCCGGAGGTTGCACACAACACTTCTGCTTAAAATATGGGCACCAAAATTTAGGCATATGGTCACATCTGGCTGCGAGGGGGGATGGGAATTGTATCCAGCTAAAATTAAGGAGTTCATATTACAACGTGCTCTGGTAAGAGTGGGGATTCAGACTTTCTCCATGTCCCTTCATTGCTTCATGCCTCTTCACAGTCCTTCATATTGATCCTGCCATCTCATGGTCCAATGTGGCTGCCTAAGTGCCTGTCATCACCTCTGCATCCCAGCCAATAGACTATGCCTCACTTAGTCCTGATGTAGTGTGAGGAATGCAGTCTTTTATCTGAATGCAGTGTGTCCGGTGAAAAGCTGGGGTTCTTGTTATTCAGGAAGAAGGATGGAAGGGCTGGGGGTAGTTAGCAGAATTTTGCCCACCGCCCTTATTGCCCCAAGGACTCTGGGTAAAACACCGACATGTAAACCGCCTCCTGTTTGATCATTAGCTGCTCAGATTCCATCCTTGCAAAGCCCACACCATAAGCTCCCCAAGTGCATGAGTCACAGATTTTCTTCTTGCTCCTGTGGGGTCTAGGCTGCTGCCGGGCAAGTCCCAGGGGGGTTAGCTGGGCATGCGCTGGCCAAGCTGAAGCTGGGCTGTACCAAGCCGAGCCATGGGATGGGGAAGCAGCGCCAGCAGTGGCTGCCGGGCTCCAGGTAACCGGCCGCGCGCCCGATGCTTGGCGCCTCCCCTCAGCGCTCTCAGTTTAGGCTTTTTGCACCTGGCTTCCCCACCAGAGGGACTTTCCACCCACGCCCTCTGCAAGGCTTCAGAACTCTTTCTAACAAACCCCAGGGGGGAGGGAGCGCGTTTCCCCGCAGCCAGACACGCTCAGTGACATTCTAGAGTCAAGGTCTGTTCAGTGCTTGGCAAAGGCCCATTCCATAAAGGACAGCTGCCCGGCCTCGGGAGGTTACAGGAATGGGGAGCAGGGTGACAGGACCCTCAGCAAGTCTCTGCGCCCAGGGGTTTCCAGCCAGCATGGCTTGCCGTGCTCCAGGCTGGGCTCAGAGGCTCTGGCTTCCCGACCCTCTGACAGCGTCTCTCTGCACACACAGAGGGGGTGGGGGCCAGGCCTCTTGTCTGCTCCGGGCGATGTGACTCAGCTGTGGACGATGACGACACGATCCTGAGCATGACGGGGTGGGAAGCTTTTCCTCCTTCTCCAGGGCCTGCAAACCCTGGAAACGCATCCACGATGCAAATAGCGACAGACATCATTAGCGGACGCGTCCGTTCTGTTTGAGCTGGAAACGCTCAGGGCGCAGGGCCCTTTTCTGAGAAGAGCGGTCCCTGTCGTCATCCTCCTCGGCACCGCAGCGTCTGATTCCCGGGAGGGACAGCCCGGCAGCTATAAAAGGCTCTTTCATGACAGGCCTAGAGGAATTAGAAATATAATTTTTCAGGCGCTTCCAAAAAAACAAGTAATTAGAGCTCATGCACGTAAAAGGGCCCGCCATGAGATCTGTGGCTTGTTTTTTAAAGGAATCAATTTATCTATTAAAACAATAAAATATGTCCGGGGAGCACAAGCCTCTCTAATGCTTTCAGTGTCTTCTCAGTGTGGTTCCAGAAAACTCCGCCCCAGAGGAAACCAAGGACCGCGTTCCCTGGGCTGTTCCTGGGGGTATGTGGGGGCCACTGGGCTGGATGTAAAGTCGTGTGTTCTCAAGGCTGGGGAAAGGACCTCACTGCTGCTGCTGACCCCAGCAATGTGTCCACTTGAATCAGCTCAGTGTAAAACAGAGAAAAAAAAGTGCTCTTGTCCTTCCAGGTCCTAATGTAGAAGGTGAAATGGCAGAAAGGGTTCGATGTTAAATTTCCAGCTCGTAAAACCAGATGCAAGTTTATGCTTGTGCATGGCTATGGGGAGGCCAAGGCTGGGAGGGTGGGGCCCATCCTGCAGGTACAAGGTTAACCTTTCCCTGCCCACAGGGGCCTGCAGCTTCCGCTCCCCCAGGTGATGGTTTGAATGGTATTCCCCACAAAATATGCTGAAGTCCAACCCCCAGTACCTGTGAGTGGGACCTTCATTGGAAACAGAGTCCTGGCAGATCAGGTTAAGATGAGGTCACAGGTTGGACCCAACAAGACTAGCGTCTTTACCAAAAGGGGCCATTCTGACACAGAGGGGCATGTCCAGGAAGGACAAACTGAAGACACAGGGAGAAGACGGCCATCTCCACGAACACCTCAGGCCGCCAAAAGCTGGCAGAGATGGGGACCAGAGGCTCCCTCACAGCCCCGGGAGGAGCCAGCCCTGACCACACCTGCATCGCAGACTTCTGGCCTCCAGAGCCGTGAGGTCAGGGATTTCTGAGGTTCAAGCCCCCCAGTGTGGTGCTTTGTTACGTAGGCTGAGCTGACTCATACACCCTGGTTGATGAAACGCTTCAGCACCAGTTTCAGCTGTGAGCTGGTCACCTGGCCCCAAGAGAGCCCAGGCACCCCAGCCCGCTGCCCACCCTGGGTTTCTGCCCACGCTGATGGCTCCTGCGCCACCATGGCCAGGCGGGGGCACTTCCTCCACCCAGCCCTGGGTCACATGACAATTCTCTGTTCTCGCTGTCCCCGTGACCCCCTCAGGGTCAGCACTTCCACAGCCCTGGCAACCCTAGGCCACTCCAAGTGGCAGAGGCTGCCCAGCGATTCTGACTCTGGAGACCCCTCTGTTGAGGATGGGTCCCCTGGGTCCCAGAGCTCCCAGCACCCAATCTCAGCCGAGGCCACTGCCTGGGATCCTTCCTCCCAGAGGCTGAGCCGGCCCTTGCCCCCCTGCCCTGGCACTGTGCTGGCTGTGCTCTCTGAGCTCATTTTTCTTGGTGGAGGCCAGGAATTGGCTTCAGGGTACCCTTGTGTTCTCTCCTCCAAGGCCTGGGGACATATTCATAAATCCCTCCCAGGGGCCCTTCTGATGCCTTAATAGTGAGTCACTAAGGGCCTTCCAGCCCGGGGCACAGGCCGGGTGAGACAGATTGCCCAGCATCTCCCCTCCTCCCCTTCACTGCCTGGAGAGAGAAGCGTCCTTCTCAGCTGTTTCTCCACAGAGGACAGAGGCCACCAGGCCTCACCGTCCTGAAAGCCATCCCAAGAGCCATCCCAGGCACTGCCCTTGGAACTGGCCATGTGGCTCCAGGGTGGTTCCAGGCTTCAGAGGATTCAGGCCCATGAGGCCAGGGGGACACCTAGCGGGAGGCCTGTCCCTCCTTCCTGACCCTCCCCTGACCACATCTGGCCTCTCTCTGGGGGCCCTTCCGGTCTGCCCTCCTCTTCTGGGGCCCAAGGGGGCCTTGGATGGAGCTCAGATGTGCCCCTGGGAGACACTTGCTGGGCAACGCCCCTTTGGGTGGGAGATGGAGCTGGGTGGGCCAAAAGGGGGTGCCTGTGGGTGGGGCCTGCACCTGCACGCTTGCCTCAGCAGGTGTGACTCAGGCAACTGACCCTGGCTGAGGCCCAGGGACCCTCGAAACTTTGCTGTTTGATTGGAGACGTTTTTGAAACGAGCCCTTGGTGGCAACCCCAGGTCGGCTCCACAATGCCCCACGATCTGTCTTCAGGGTGCTTCCAAGGCAGCAGCTTAGGCCAGTGGGGCACCCTGACCCTCGTTGGATGCTCCTGCCACCCTCCCCTGGTCTGCTCCCTCTTGAGAGGGGCATGGGCTTGGAACCATGGGCTATGAGCCCATCCGCATACCTTGTTTTCCCCCATTAAATGGCAGCATTTCTTATTGATGCCCATGGAAACCATGGGGAGGTGGCTCTGCCCCCTGGCTCTACTCAAGGGATCATAATACATTTCAGAGCCAATCTTATCTCCACTACTTTGTAGGAGTCAAAAATACAATGTTTTCAAGACAAGGACAGCCCAGCAGACCCACAAAGTCGCAGGGCACAGAGCTGCCCAGCACCCTTTCTCCCCCAGCCCAGCCTGTGCCAGCCACGTTGTCCCAACAGGCGCCAAACGAAGGCCTTCACGGTTGGAAATGGTGCGTTTGGCAAGGGCACCTGGGCTGCTGATGACAGCAGACAGTGGCGGGGGCTCACATGGGGACCCACCACCGCGGCTCCACGCTGCAGGCAGAGCCCTGGGCCCAGCCAGAAACCAACCAGAGGCCATGCGGTGCGGAGGCTGAATGTTCTTGGAGAGTGTGTGGCCGGCTTCCTTCTTTCTCCAGACAGCAAGACCCGGGATGGGCCTGGGGTTGTCCCAGGACACAAAGCTGGTTTGTGGAGGGCCAGCCTGGGGCCCAAGGCTCCTGGTGCCTGGTTCAGAGGCTTTCAACCCCCGTGTTGCCACGCCTGAGCCAGTGCGACACTCAGCTGCAGCGGCCAGACTGTGAGCCCAGGGTCATCACGAGGCAGACCCCAAGACAGGAAGAAGGGCAGGAGGATTTCATCGGGGGATCACCAGTGTGGGAGGAAATGGGGAGGGAGCCGGGAGGCTGGGAAAGCTGTGGGACAGAAATAAGAGTCTGACTGCCAGGGAGGCGGGGAGGGGAGGGAGCGAAGTGGTGGGTGCAGGCTGTGGGGAGCCCTGGAGATGTGGCTGGGGCAGAGGAGTCCCAGTGAGGGACAGGAGTGTGTCTGGTTCTCAGCTGTGTCCCCAGCACCTTGGACAGTGCCTGGCACATGGTCAGTGCTCGTCGCGGGTTTGATGAGCGAGTGAATGAATGCATGGCTGGCGATGGGCTAGTGGAGGAAAGGGGAGAGACCGGTGCGTGCGAAGGGCTCTCGGAGCCTTCTGCCAAGCAGAGTGGAGCCCCAAAGGCAGTACGGAGCGTCTATGTTCTCTCCAGACCGTGACCCCTCAGCCGCCCTGACTCAGCCCTATCTGCTCCCTGCCATGGAGGTCTTAGACATGCTATCCCGGGCTGCAGCCTGCTAAGCAGGACCTTGAGAGTGAATGTGCTGCCTGAAGCGCATGGCCAGCCTCCTTCGGCGCCAGCCCGCTGGCCCTGTTTGCGGGAAAATGCCTTCTGTATTGCTTTGTAATGGCCTGCTTTGTTCAGCCAGCTTTGCACTTGCAGCCAGTCAGCTTGGCAGCCGAACGGCCACATGTCGGTCATTCAGGCAGCAGGTCGGCCGTGGAACTGGGTGGCTTCCAGCTGCCCTTGGGAGCCGGCCTGAGATGAACCTCCTCCCTCCTTCTGAGAAGTGGCCGGGCACACAGGAGTGCGGCCTGGCTGCATTTTCAGTCATTTCCCAGGTTATTTTCCTGGCTGCAATGGCACACCAGCCACATGCTGCCCATGTGGGCCTGGGTCCCCCTGGACTCAGGAGGAGCCCCACGGGTGCTTTATGAGGACAGGCTAGGGAGAGTGGAGGAGGTGTCCCCAGCCTGTCCCTGCGAGGTGCCTGGGTCCCGGCTGCCACCTGCCCATGTCCCCAGGTGCCCATGTGGCAGAGCCAGGCCACCTGCTGTGCATCCTCCACCCTGTGCTGGGAGGATGGCACTCAGTGGATGCCAGCCATGCTCCCGCCTCGGCCTCCACATTCACTTTGCCACACGGAAAAGGGAGCATTGTGCTGGTCCAGTGACCCCAGACGCGCTGACCTCACAGGGAAAAGGGGAGCATTGCGCTGGCCCAGTGACCCCAGACGTGCTGACCTACTGGGAGGGGCAGTGGGTCTGCCCCGCATTCGAGTCAGGCAGGAGCTGCTAAATGCACCCATTTGGGCTCTGCCCCAAAACCGCTTGTGGGAGCCTGGAGATCTGCATTTCCACGTAGTTTAGGTAACTCCCAGATGATGGATGTGTTGCGAGGCTGGGAATCCCTACATCACCTTCCCAGGGACAAGCTGACTGCACCCTCAGCTCCCCAGCCCAGGCCCTGGCTTTGCTGGGGCCTTGCCATTTCAGGCCCAGGTTCACGAGCTTGGCTCCTACAGAGCAGACACCCCTCAGCCTCTCCCTAAGACCTCTTTTGCTTGCTGAGGGAGCAGGCGGGTCTTTCAAAGCTTCCCCCAAATGCCTGGGGTCCTCTCCTCTTGTACTTTCTTGTGAGTCATTCAAGCGGCTCCGGCTCCGTGCTCGCCGAGTTTCCTGGGCTTTCCTAGCAAAGTGCCCCAGAACGAGTGGCTTAAAACAACAGAAAGGTATTCTCTCCCAGCTGTGGACACCAGAAGAGCAAGATCGAGGCACACTCTCCCTGAGAGCTGAGGGGTGTCCCTCCCGCCTCCTGCAGCTCCTGGTGGCTCTGGTGCTCTTGGGCTTGTTGGCCACCTCTCCCCATCTGTGCCTGTGTCTTCCCTGAGCAGGGGAAGCACTGTCATCAGCCCCATGTCAGAGACAAGGAAACAGACCCAGGGCTTCCGCAGCCATACACCATGCCACTGGGGGAGAGGCTGCTGGGACCCCACCCCTACCCTCCAGGCCTCCCGCTCCCAGAGAAGACCCCCGGGAGACCCAGCCCCAGCCCTGGCAGGGAGGAGCTGAAGGGTCCCTCTCTGAGCACCGTCACCCCGCAGGCCGGGCCGCCCGGGTCTGACTGCAGCCTCCCGAGTCACTCTCAGCTCAGGGAGACACCGCATGACCACGTCCCCGACGCGCCTTCTGGTTGGGGTGAGGCTCTGACACCGCGGAAACCAACAGGGTTCAGATGTCCCGGTTCCCAATATTTTGCAAGGCCTCAAGCCGTGTTTGGGGCATCCTGTGCGTGTGAGGGCCAGCGAGGGCTGGCACTGTACTCTGCAGCTCTGCACAAGGAGGGCTGAAGTTGCTCCCTGTGCCTGGTGCAATTCTCAGGGTACACATGGGGCACCCCCCACCCCTTGGCCCTCTCCTGATCATCAGCAGACATCCTGGTCCAACCAAAGGAACCACCTCCCAAGGGCAGAACCAGGCTCCACGCTGGGGTGACTGCCTGCCCCCTGGGTGGGCAGGGCTCTCCCAGCCCCTCTTGTCCCCAGGGACCAAAGTTGGGTCAGGGCCTGGCTGTGCATGGGAGGGAGCTAACCTCTGCGTCCACCAGCTCTGAGTCAGCCAAGAGCCCTGTGCCCACAGGACCTTCTGGAAGCTGAGGCCACCGCGTGCAAGCCAGTCTCCTGGGCGCTGGCCTCCGTATGCACATCCCTGGCTTCGAATGCTCCTTTTGCCTTCTGGTCACCACTGCGGTTGGTGCTCACAGACTTCACCACGGACAGGCCTGCGTTCAGATCCTGCCTGGTCCTTGCACCCCATGTGGCCCTGGCCAGGTCCCCACTCTAGGTCTTCTCATCTGTAAAGTGGGTGCTGCAAGGAGACAGTCCATGGAAAGCACCCGGCGGGGCTCAGAGAGACCAACAATGTGATCCCCTCTCTAAAGCGTCTCTTATTCCCAGGGACCTACGTGGAAGAAGCCATTGCTTAACCAGAAGAGTGAGACTGAGGTGGAAGATCCCAGGCACTGGCCCCGGGCTGGCTCCACCTCGAGGTTCACCCCAAGGCATGCAGTGAGTGGAAGGCTGGGATCCCCACCATCCATGGGCTCTGCTGGACTTGCTGGGGCTCAGGGCTGGGCGGGCACTCCCAGGACCGGCCCCCTGGCCTGGGCACTGTCAGGGCCCAAGGGAACAGACCTCACTCCTCACCCATGGGGCTGGGTATAGAGGAGCTGTTCCATGGTTAGAGCTCCCAACACCCAGACAAATCCCACTGGAAGCCTCAGGGTGGGGTCCGGAAGCTGCACGTGCAGAGGTCCCCAAGCCACCACAGTGCCCCTGGGGCGCTGTTGCTGGAGAGCCTTGGGCTGGGATCCTGACTCAGCTGCTCACCCGCTGGGCTGCCTTGATATTTAAACTTCAGTTTCCTCTTTTGCAAGGGGTCAATCATAATACCCACAACTCACCTGTAAGCTCTAGATAGGATTCCGAGAGCAGCACCGGTGTCAAGGAGATGTGCTATTAGCCATGCAGTCATACAGGAAAGTCCTACGAAACAAAAGTGACGATCGCCTTCCGTTCCACCGTCCAGCAGATGTCAGTTCTGACAAATGCTTGTGTCTTTTCTTCCAGCTTATTTTTCATAATAGAGCGTAATATAAATTGGAGCCATCCTGTACATCTACTTCCTTTTTCAATTTAACTTATCAGAGCATTTTTCTATGTCATTAAATATTCCTTTCTGACGTGGCCTTATTGCAGGGCTGCTTTAGGAAATGTGGGTTGTTTTCGACTCTTCACTATTACAGATGTATAACTTGCAGGGAATATTGTCATAAAGGAATCTCCACACCTGCAAGGTTATTTCCTAAACGTCCGAGTGAAATGCACAGATGCCTCATGTCCCCTGTTGCTTTAAAACGTTGCTCTGTCCCCTCCCACCAGTGGGACAAGGTCAGGCTCCGAGTCCCCGCACTGGGGAGGGGTGAGCCTTGGGATGGGGCAGCTGCAGTCCTGGCCAGGCCCTGAGAGAAGCCAGCCCGGGGAGCCAGTGCCTGGGATCTCCCACCTTAATCTCATTCCTCTGGTTCAGCAGTGAAGCTGAACCTCACCACGCCTTTAGATCTAAATTCCTGTTGGCAGGAAAACACTGGGAAAGAGAGAAGGAGGACCAGTTAGACGTCACTGCCAGTCAGCAGCGACATCAGGAATGAGAGACGTTTTGAGTGCGGGGGATATCCAGGCGAGGTCAGTGGGGAAAATGCAGTTGGCGTTACCCCCTCCCCCACACACCAGTGTACCAGGTTAGCTGCTGTTAGGCACGTCACCTGTCACCTGTGTGTGCACCTTGCGGGTACCACCCTTGGGCATATCTCAGTGCAACTGGGGACACGTGGGCGTTGCCTCCGTGTGGTAGGAGACACGCCCCTGACTCCAGGGACAAGCAAACGGCGAGAGGAGGGCTGGAAGCAAGATCCCGAGTTTCGTTCCCAGACCTTCCCTTTCAGTGGCATGAACTAGGAGATGCATATTTTGTTTTCAGATCATGAGACTGGCCAGGCATGATGGCTCACGCCTGTAATCCCAGCACTTTCATGAGATCAGCCGGGCTCAGTGGCTCACGCCTGGAGTTCCGGCACTTTGGGAGGCTGAGGCGGGTGGATTGCTGGAACTCAGGAGTTTTGAGACCAGCCTGGGCAACATGGTGAAACTCATCTCTACAAAAAATACAAAAATTAGCCAGGTATGGTGGCATACTTGTGGTCCCAAATACTCAAGACACTGAGGCTGGAGGATGGCTTGAGCCTGGGAGGTCGAGGCTGCAGGGAGCCAAGATCATGCCACTGCACTGCAGCCTGGGCGGCAGAGTGAGACCCTGTCTCAATCAATCAATCAATCAATCAGAATGAATAAATAAGTTATGAGATTACATTAACATTTCCAATTCAAATTTAAGATGACAGTGCTACTCCTAACCTATTGGATTTTATATTTGTGAATTTTTTCTCTTTCAGTAATAATTTTGGTTCCTCACAACATTCACATAATTACTTACTGACTTTATCCTAAAAGAGGAGAAAATTTAAATAATGATGCCAGACTTAACACTAACACTAAGACCTACTGAATGATACATGCGATTTCCTTGCCATTCTTTTTATCCTTAAAATACATGCCGCCAGTTAAAAAAAAAAAAGCCTAAATTCTGTGCTGTAAAGCCAATTGAAATAATTTTGTCTTTGTTTTAGTTATGTTACCAACTCTATATAAATTTTCAGTTTTGTTGGTTTCCTTTTCTAAGGATGCTCTCTTTTAAACTTAAATTTTAACAAATTCAAATTGTTTTGAATATGGAAAACATTGACATAGTTCTGGAGTAAACACTAAAGCCAAGTGTCTCCAGAGCAGCTAGCTTCCACTGCTAACTCCACACACGTAAAGTCACCATTTTTATTAGTTTCTGATTTATCCTTCCAGTGCTTTTCTTTTGCATCTATAAATAAACACGCACATATACGTATTTTTACACTTCATTACACAAAAGATGTGTCACTGTGTACTGCCGTCTGCTTTTGCCACGTAACAATATATCTGGAAATGGCGTCTTATCAATCCCTGGAGAAGGGGGCTGGGCCTGGGTTGGAGGGAACCCAGCAGGCTGGGAAGGAGGGGTCTGGAGCATTTTCTTCTCCAGGCAACAGGAGCACTGGTGGTGGGGGACTGACCTGGGGTTTCCAGGAATAGATGTTGCTGGAATGCTTGAAAGAATATGAGGAGAGAATGTGAGTGCTCAGTGTGGGGCAGGCTCTGATCCTAAGCAGCCTGAAGCATCTCCGTTGAGATTGGATTCCTCAGCCATCCTGGGGTTTGTAGGAGGATGGCACTGGGCTACATAGAGGCTCCCCTAAATCTACGTCTACCCAGAAATGGGGAACATGACCTTATTTGGAAGAAGGGCCTTTGTAGATGTGATTAAGTCAAGGTGAGGTCATACTAGATTTGTGTGGGCCCTAAACTCAGTGACTGGAGTCTTACGAGAGGAGGGGACACACAGCAAGGCTGGGCAGAAGGCCACATGACCCCGGGGGGCAGAGATGGGAGCAGCCCAGCCACAAGTCAAGAATGCTAATGGTTGCCAGCAACACCAGAAGCTGGGAGAGTGAGAAACAGATTCTCTTCTAGAGCTGCCAGAGCGGGGCTGGCTCTCCTGACGCCTTGAGCTCAGGCTTCTGGCCTCAGAACCAAGAGGGAATACATTTCTGTTGGTCTCAGCCACCCCGTTGGTGGCACTTTGCTTGGCAGCTTCAGAACACTCACAGAGATGGGATGGTCTCTGAGGCTGATCCCTGCTCTCACACCCTTGGCCGGTAGCCTTGTTCTCATCCGAGTGTCCAGAGAATGGGCTGGAGGAATGCAACTTGGGAAAGTGCAGGCGTCCCACTGAGCCCAGGCTGGGTGGTGGCAGAGAGTGGCATTCCCACTGAGGTGCTGGTGACTGCCTGGCCAGCAAGAGAAACTGAGGCACCCAGGATGGCTTCATGGCCAGACCTGGGGAGAATGTACCCATCAGCAGAGCAAGTGGTGGGGGGAGCCACCGGGAGCCTGGGAGAAGAGGGTGGGTGTGGGGTGATGAGGGCACCGGGAGGAAACATCGCACCAGACAAGTGGAGAGGCAGCTGGAGTGTTCCAGGGGCTGGGGCTCGCAGGATGGCTGAGTGTGGGGGTGCTGAGGACACGGCGTCTGCACACTGGTGTCCAGGCGGCTCAGTCGATCAGCCAGCTCTCTGAGTCATTTCTGCAAGGTTTATGGAAACGCAGTCTTGCCTGGGAGGTATGTGTGTCACTGGGAATGTTGAATGTCTGTTTACAGTCACCATTCCTGCTGGGGTGATTAAAAGCGCCACCGGAGTTGATTGTAGCCTGGGTGGTCTCTTGATCTGGGGGTCCTCTGGGTTGAGGGGGTGCTCTTGCCCTTCTCTTTCTGGCGTAGCGCGAGCCTGAGCTGAAGGAGAGAGGCTCCCACACCCGCCTGGCCAGAGACCACAAACCCAGACGACCCCTGTGAGGTGGAGTGAAGTCTCGCAAACCCAGGGACTCGGCTTGGACAGAATTTCCTGGCTGCTCCAGTCTTGAGCCCTTCCGTCTTGTTTGTCTTGCTTGTCTTGCTTTTAGTCCTGCCCATCTGAGACAGCCCAGCCTCACCCCGTGTGTCCAGGGATCTGCTGATCTTCCCCCCAGCTCCATCCCCCTGTCCCACGCCAGCCCCTCCACCTGGCACATGCCATACAGTGAGCCCCCCTCACCCCCTCCAGGGTGCAGCTGGAGATCCGGGAACCTGCATGTGGGCCCTGGGAAGCAACACGGGGCTTTGTGGGCCAGGCAGGGTCCAAGTTCAAAGGCTGGGTCCACGGTGCCTGCTGGTGACCTTCGGCACTCCAGCTTCCTCCCGAATCAGGGATGTCCTTGCTCTGGGTCTGCTTCTGCTGTAGGAAGCCTTCTCCAATTCAGGCTGAGACAGATGTCACAAACAGGACTGTCTCCCCGATTCAGGCTGAGATAGATGTCACAAACAGGACTGTCTTCCCGATTCACGCTGAGATAGACGTTACAAACAGGACTGTCTCCCCGGGACAGGCGGCCTGTGCTGGTGGCTGGAACCTCTGTCGTGTCATGGCAACACAGCCAACGGCTGCTGTGTGTCCCTCCCAACCCCAGGTCCCAGTCCTTGGACAACTCACGGGACAGTGCAGGGAGCCCAGAGGCAAATCTCCCTGCCACAGATGCCGCTGCTGCCTGTGGGTGGGGTCCCTTGGTGCGGGTTCCTCTGCACCTGCTGTCCTGTGTGTCCTGCTGGGCCAGTGTCACCTGGGCTTCCCTCACACCCACTCCCCACTGACTAAGGAGGCCACACAGACCCAGGCCTGAGCCCCAGCCCGCTGCCTGCAGGTTCAGACACTTGGGCACGTTTCTTAGCCATTTGGAGCCTCGGTTTTCCCATCTGGGAAATGGGGACAGTGATATCTCAGAGACACTGTAGTGATCGCCGGAGGGGACCACAGACCACTCTCGGCGGGGATGCCAGGCATCGTGTCCACGTTTAGCGAGGAAGGATTCAGCCCAACCCTTGGCTTCCTCCAACCCAGATGTCCCTTGAGGCATGTGGCCTGGGGTGGGGGATCCGGAGAGGAAGGGAGACAGGCCACGATGTACGGTGACCCCAGGCTAGGCCCACAGACCCTGGTAGATCGCCACCACTCCCACTGGAATTCTCAGGGCTGGACGCCCATTGTTTGGAAATAATTATTTTTGTGCAGTCCTTAGTTTCCGTAATTAGTTCTTGGATAACAGTCCCTTCTACAATAGCGCCTCACAAAGATTCTATAGAAAGCACCAGGCGGCTTCAGCTGAGCTGGCAGCAACAGCTTTTTCTCTGAGCTTGAGGTCCAGGCACAGCCGCAGCCGCAGAGAAACGCCGGGTGAAGAGACCCTGGATGTTGGGAGGGGTACCAGCAGAGCAAGGGGCTTCCCGCCGCCGCCTCCCTCCCCACAGGCTGCTCAGGCGGCCAGGCTTCGGGGGCCCTGCTCTGCAGAAGGCCTTTCCTTCCAGAGCCCTGCAGCCTCTGGGAGCCAGCACTGGCCCCACCAGGCCAATCCTTGGAGTACGTGGAGTGGGGCCTGGGGGCTCGAACCCCCAGACCGACAGCCACAGCGTGTCGTCTGTGGTCCTCTGTGATGGGATGGGGGGACTGCCACAGAGGGAAGAAAGAGAATCGGCCCCTGCCTTCCCAGGGGCCTGATCCTACGGGAAGGTGCGACACTCACGGTCAGGGGACCCAGATGCCATAAACACAGCTGCCCCAGGTGGTCCAGGTCAGAAAGAGGCTCAGATGGGTCGGAGCCCCACCTCTGCGGCGGTTTTGGAGAACAGCCGAGGGTCAAGTGAGTGTGTATATGTATCTGGCCACCCCGGAGACTCCCCTCTTCCACCTGTTGGGAGCCAGAAAGCCTCCATCTTCCTGCCCCGCCTCGGTTTGCCACTCGTAAAGCCTAGACCATCCTACTTCCAACATTGCATGGCTGGGGTCCTTTCGGCTGAAGTGACAGAATCCCAACCCAAGCTCATTTCAGAAAAGAAGGGCGTTTGCAGGTTGACTTATCTAGAAAATGTGGGGCACAGTGGCTTCAGGTGTAGCTGGGTGCAGGAGTTCAGAGGCTGTCACTAGGCACCATCTAATTCAGACTCTAAGCTCAGTCCTGCCCGTGTTGGCTTCATTCTCGGGGAAAGACGGCCCGGGAGCTCTAAGTTCAGGGGGTCCTCGAAACTCCCAACTTGGAGGGTCAGGGTGCTTCTGTCTTCAGCAAAATCCCAGGCAGGGCTTTGTGTGGGCTCGGGCCCCATGCCCACCCCTGTCCTGCTGTCTGTGGTGGAGGAATGAGGTCCTCTTCCGGCTAGCCTTGGGGTCACGTGACCACCCCGAGGTTGGCGGCAGCCCTAGAAACACAGACAACAAAATCCATGACACTCCGTAAGAGTCAGCAGGCAGGTTTTCTTAAACAAAACAAACAGGGTTTTGTGACGAAGAGAAGAGGAAACTGTCTG
This sequence comes from Nomascus leucogenys, assembly GCF_006542625.1. Lineage (NCBI taxonomy): Eukaryota > Metazoa > Chordata > Mammalia > Primates > Hylobatidae > Nomascus > Nomascus leucogenys. Next base: position 28,248,822 of record NC_044405.1, read on the forward strand.
GGAAGGCGAAGATCACCAGGGCCCGACAGCGCTGTGGACGCGATGACGTCACTGGAGCAGCGCGCTTGCTTCCCGGGCCTCACGTGTCCACTGGAGTATCTTCCACCTCTCATGCCTGGGAGGCCCCGCCCCACGCGCAGTCCCAGGAGCACAGCAGGCATCGTACACTGTGCAGTGTGGGGTACACACGTAGGCACTTCAGACCCAGGAATCACGGACTCCTGTCTCCCGCCATCCATGTGGGAGGTCTCACCTCCCTGGGGAGGTGTGTTTGGTCTCCAGGGTAGACACACATATGAGGTGTGTGTGTTTGCATGTGTGTGCGGGTGTTTGCTTGTGTGTGCGTGTGTGCATGTGTGTGTGCTTGTGTTTGCGTGTGTGCTTGTGTGTGCGTGTGTTTGCATTTGTGTGCTTGTGTGTGCATGTGTGTATGTGTGCATGTGTGTGTGCTTGTGTTTGCGTGTGTGTGCCTGTGCATGTGTGCGTGTTTCCTTGTGTGTGCGTGTGTGTGCGTGTGTTTGCATGTGTGTATGTGGGAGTGACAGGGAGAGTGTGCACACATACTGGGTCTATGCCCCAAGGGCCATTCCCGCCCCCACCATGGGGATGCGGTGCCCTTGGGGGTCTGCCCTCTGTGACCCCCAGGCATGTGAATTTTCTAAAACTGGCTTCTCCCCTCTTGGCTCCTGTCCATCCCAGATCCAGCATCCACGTACGTTTGACGCCAATGGAAACTCTGCCTTGTGACTCGTGGAGGGGCCTCCACAAGGGGCATGTGACTGTGAGGGGCCAGGCTGGGCTCGCTTGTGTGGAGGGGAGGGGCACGCTGCGGGGGGTGGGGGAGTGCCACCCCCACCAGGCCAGCCTCAGGGCAGCCGGGGCAGAACCTGTGGCTCTGGGGTAAATGCCGGGGCCAGCTTAAAGGAGTCAGCTCTCTGCAGCCTGCCTCAGCTGGGTGGGAACGAGTCCAGGCTTCCAGGCATTTGGAACCCGAGCAGCTGCAGGGACAGGCTGGAGCCTCACCCCTCCTTCCCCCACCCCAGACCCTCTCTGGCCCCTCTTAACCCAGCCAGATGAGTTGATTGGGAAACCTGGCCTGTCGCAGACTGCGGAGAGATCTGAGGAGGAAGGAAACCATTTCTTAGCACCTCCAGCAGTTCAAGCCCACCTCGAGCCCTCCACGTCCAGGCTTTCTCCTCCTTTGCAAATCTGCTCCTGTTTCTGCGCTTCCAGGAGCCTGGCTGGGGCTGGAAATAGAAATGCATTCCATGCATTCATTCTCTCAACAAATATTTACTAAGCACCTCCTCTGGGCAGGCCGGGGCTGGGCACTGCGTCATCCTCCGCCTCCTCGTCCTCCTCCTCACCAGTGAGCAAAACAGACAAAGCCTGCACCTACCCGAAGTGGATGCCCTAGGGGGGTAGCAAAGACAGGGGGAAGAAGTGCATCTCATAGTAAAGGGAGGCCTGAGAGCTTTGACAGGGCAGCCAGGAGCCAGGGGTCACAGTTCCACCTGGCTGTTGGCGGCACTTGCTCAGGAGGCAGTCGCTGGAGGCTGGGAGCCCAGCAGCATGGAGCTCCCTCGACTGCTGTGACTGCTGCGTGGAGCACAGACGGTGGCGGGGTGGATAGGAAACCGTGGGAGTCTCATGCAGTCATCCAGGCCAGCGAGGCAGGGAAGTGGGCAGATTCCGGATGCATTCCGATGACAGAGCTCATGGGGTTCCTGGAAACCAGGAGACCGCGATTCACTCAGAGCAACTGGAAGGATGGATCTGTCACCCAAGAGGGGGACAGCCGTGTGCAGGGATGGGAGGCGGGAGCGGCTGTGCGCTCAGGGCAGGACGGATGTGTCTCTTGTGAGACATTTACTGGACATCCACTTGAAGGAAGCAGTTGGGGACACAGTCCGGAGGCCAGGGGCGAGCAGGGTTGCAGAGACACCCAGGAGCCGTGGAGAGTACTCACTGCCGTGACAAATCTCTTTTAATTCCCGAGACCCAGGAAAAGTCTTGCACATGTTTATCTGGCATCTCCCCCCACGGTCCCCACCCTGTAGGGAAAAGTTCCTCAGGACTCTGGGGCCGATTTTGAGTCCTCCCAAGGATTCAAAGTCCTCCTCAGTCTCCTGGGGCTGGAGACACGCTGGTCACACGTGAGCCTGCGCGTCCCTCTCTCTGTCAGCAGAAGCCCCGCCAACCCCCCAGGAACCCTGACCACCACAGGAGGCCGCAGTGTGATGGTGAGGCTGCTTCTGTGGCCCAGGTCCTGAAATCAGGAAGAAATTAGATGAGAAGGCTCCTATCCCCCAGCTTCCAGCATGAGCACTTCCACCCCACCCTCAGCGTGATGGAAAAATGCCAGGGGGTGTGTCTGTGTGTGCGGATGTTTGTGCGTTTGAGAGTACGTGTACGTGTGTTGTTTGTATGTGCTTGTGAGCATGGTGCATGCATGTGTGATTTGTGTGTGTGTTATGTGTATATGCGTGAGCATTGTGTGCACACATGTGTATTTGTGTGTGGTTCAGCATACATATGTGTTTGTATGTTATGTACGTGTGCTCTGTGTTGTGTGAGTGCATATTATGTGTGTTTGTGCATGAGTGTTCAGTGTGTGCGTGTATGTTCTTGTGTGAGTGTGTGTTTATGCGTGTGTGGACGTGTGTATGTCTGTGGAGTGTGCAGCATGCATGTATATTTGTGTGTGTGTGTGTGTACTTAAGTCTGGTGTAGGCCGGGCGTGGTGGCTCACACCTATAATCCCAGGGCTTTGGGAGGCCGAAGCAAGCGGATCTTTTGAGGTCAGGAGTTCAAAACCAGCCTGGCCAACATGGCGAAAATTATACAAAAATTAGTGGGGTGTGGTGGCAGGCACCTCTAATCCCAGCTACTTGGGAGGCTGAGGCAGGAGAATCGCTTGAACCTGGGAGGCAGAGGTTGCAGTGAGCCAAGATTGCACTCTAGCCTGGGCGACAGACTGAGACAAATAATAAAGTCTGGTGTAGAGTGATCGAGTGACCTCACACAGTGCCCTCCGGGGCCGCACCTCTCAGAGGCAGGGAGCAGTGAGTGAGTGTGTGCAGGCCGGGCAGTCGTGGGCTCTCCGTCAGCAGCAGGCATGCACCCCCTGACCCGGGGGACACCAGGTGTGTCAAGAGAGACTCACCATCCACCTCCTGGCTGTGGGCAGAGAAGCTACTCCTTAGACCAGGTGGTGCTTCTGGGGGAGGGGAGGGAGGCCCAAGAGGGGCTGAGGGGCAAGAAGAGGAAGTGAATGTCCTCAGGTGAACCACAGCTGGGGTAGGAGAGGGCAGAAGGGGGTCTGAGAGGGCAGCCCCCCCAGAGACAACTTCCTGTGAGTGCTTATCAGGACCTTGGCAGATAAGGAACCCAAATGCCAATGGGTCAGCAGTGGGCACAGAGCTGGTCAGAGGGTGTGTGGCCTGCGGTCAATGGTTCGGGGAAAGACAAAGATGCAGTGAAAGCAGTGTGGGCCATGGCTGGACAGTGAGCTGAGGGCTGACAGGACTCATCCTAGCCAGTGCTGACTTCCTGGGGTCCAGTGCACCCCTGATCATGCAGGCAGCCCCATCAGGATTGAAATGGGGAGCACGGATGATGATTTCTGCAGGTGGTTGGAAAGCAGATAGCAAATGCCATGAGCTTTCTCTAGAAAATGGCCAGCTTTATTTCCAGCAGTGAGAACATTACCAACACCACCACTGCCACCACTACCATCAACACTATCATCACCATCACTACCAATACAATCACCACCACCATCATCACCACCATCACCACCACCATCACCACCATTACCACCATCATCACCACCATTACCACCATCATCACCACTATTACCACCATCACCATCACCACCATCACCATCACCACCATCATCACCACCACCACCACCACCACCATCACCATCACCACCATTACCACCATCATCACCACCATCACCATCATCACCATCACCACCATCACCATCACCACCATCATCACCACCACCATCACCACCACCATCACCATCACCACCATACCACCATCATCACCACCATCACCATCATCACCACCATCACCACCACCATCACCATTACCACCATCATCACCACTATTACCACCATCACAATCACCACCATCACCATCACCACCATCACCACCACCACCATGACCACCACCATCACCACCGTCATCACCATCACCACCATCACCATCATCACCATCATCATCACCATCACAACCATCACCATCAACTCCACCATTACTACCATCCCCACCATCTCCACCACCACCACCATCCTCACCACCACCATCACCATCATCACCATCACCACCATCACTACTATTAGCACCATCACCATCACTACCACCACCACCATCACCATCACTACCAACATCGTCATCGTCACTGCCATCACCACCATCACCATCACCACCATCACCATCACCATCACCATCACTACCACCACCTAGCTACTACTCTTGGGGGTAAGGACTGGATATTTCTGGTTGCCCCACATTCTCTCTCCATCCCTCTTCCTGCCACCTGTACCACACTTCAGAAAGCTGCCCGCTAGGCAGGTGATTTCTCCCACTAGGCTCCTTCTCCTCTGGGCTTCTGTTTGGGGCTTCAGCCAATCGAAGATGGTGGCAGGACATCAGATTCAGGAAGGACAGACAGGACAGGAGGGACCTTCTGACCACGTCCCTCCAGGAGCACACCTTCCTGCCAGTTGGCCCCTCCCCGGGGCTCTGACCCCGGTTCTGGCAACAGCTTTCCTTCCTTTGCTTCTTTGGTCCTGGGGGTGCTCACACCTTCCACTACCACAGGCCCCTTGGCGTTTTTCCCTCAACCTGCCAACACCTCTGAAAATGCTCTTTTCATGAACAAATCTCTTCAAACACCCCCGATGAGTGGGCCATCTGTTTCCTGCCCAGACTCTGAGAGGTGCCTGTCTTGCAGTGTGCAGGGATGGCACACACAGCCAGGGAATCCCAGCAGCACCTGTGCAAGGCCAGTACCACGTCAAAGTGTCTGGCGTTACCCGTGCCCGCAGTGTCCAGGCTGAGCTCAGGGCCGGGGCCTATCTTGGGGCTCTGCAGGAGAGCCAGGCTTCAGGCAGATGGGGCCTGGGCAGGCTCCAGAACCCAGAGGTGGTGAGAAGGCAGGACAGATCCTGGGAATCAGACGGGCCAGGTGCTGTGCTGGAGGGGTGATTTGCTGCGGGCCCCAGAACCTGACCTGACTGCCCCAGGCTGTGATGGCCTGGCTGAATCCTGGTGTCCGAGAGTCTTGGAGAGACGGCAAAGAAAGCCCCTGGCCACGGGGACCCACCATGCCACGCCACGCCAGGGCAGTGGGGAACTTCCAGGCTGGCTCCTCTCTCCTGTGCATCGCCCGTCTCCCTGCGTCCATCCCCTCCTGATTCCCATCCTGTCCTTCCCCTGCTCCCACCCCATTCTATTTTCACCAAAGGAGCCCCCGGTTTCCCAGCTCAGAAGCCTCTGATGGGATGGGCATAAGGAGCACCAGCCCCTGCTGTCCATCGGTCATGACCTCCAAAGAAAACAACCTCCAGAGCAAGGGGACAAGGAGGCACCTCACTGCATCCTGGGCTGGCCTCCCCTGTTCCCTTGACTCCAGGACGGGAGCCCAGAGTGGGTGCCTGTACCCTGGGAGGGTCTGCAGAAGCAGGCGGGCGAGACTCTGTCATTTCTCTACCAGCTCCTTCCAGAGAGTCCACCACTCCTGAGCCTCAGGGGTGCCCGGACAAACCCCAGCAGCGGCCACAGGCTGTGGCGGGGGGCAGTGTCGCAGGCAGGAGGAAACTGGCCTCACTGCACAGGTGTGGCTGGAAAGGAAGCGTGAGTTTCTGGCGTGGAGCCCAACTGGGGCTGAGACTCCACTTTCCCTCCCCTGGGACCCCAGCTCCTTCCAGGGTCTGTGTGACCCCGTTTCCTTCCAGGTCTGGATCCTTGGCACGACAGCAGCCTCAGTCACTCTTCCTTCCTGCCGCCTCTGCAGCTGCCTCCTGCGGTCTCCTTCCTCTTTCTCTCCTGTTCTTCTCCGTAGTAACACTGGTAGCTGCCACCCCCAGCCCCTGCTGGACACGGCTGTGAGAGCCATCTGGGGGCAGGTCACCCTTTCCTGGAGCACACTCTCATCTTGGGACTGTGAACTACTCCCAAAGATCTGGGAGGTGTCCCAGGTGCCCCTGACAAAGCCACCGTTTCTTCGGAATTTCATATTTTTATGTGAACAATCCCAGCGTGTCCTCCTCCACTGCCCTATCAACGCTGGCGATAATGGGCAGTGCAGCCTCCCCGCAGCCTCTGCCTGCAAGGACAGCGCTCCAGGAACCAGGCATCTCCATCCTGCGGCTCTGCCTACCCCTCCCGGCCCATCAGGATGGACACGTGTGTGCATCCCCAGAGCTTAGTCGAGAATGACCTGCAGCGTAGTGGCCCCAAAGATGACCAGGCCCTAATCCTGGCAGCTGTGAAAATGTCTCACCTTACACGGCAGAGGGTAGCTGGGGCTGGTCCCCACCCGGCTGGCAGTGGAGAGGCACCTGGGTTCCCCGGCAGGCCCGGTGTGAGCACAGTGGGCAGGGGAGGGAGGACACCCAACATCAGATGCAACACGAGGGCCCCGCCCCCCACGGCTGCTTGGAACCGAGGAAGAGGCTGTGAGCCAGGGAATGCGGGTGACCTCGGGAAGCAGGAAAAGGCAGGGAAGTGGCTTCTCCCTGAGCCTGCAGGAGGAAGGCCGCCTGGCCCACACTCTCATCTCCATCGGCGAGTGGGTCAGGACATCGACCTCCAGAAGCCTGAGAATCGATCTGCGTGTTCCAGCCACTGAGTATCTGGCTGTCTGTTACCGCAGGGCTGGGGAGGCATGGATTGAGCAACAAGTCCCATGGGAATCTCAGTTCTGCCCCCCATGAGTGTGCGACCAGGAGTGACCACAGCCTCCCTGAGCCCGGAATTCTCCACCTGAAACACGGTCCGTGAAGAGCCGGGCTGGCTTAGGGAGACAACACGATAGCGCCTGGTAGGACGGCCTTCTCCATCAGGGCGGCACCTCTGTCCCGGGACATCACCAGGTGGGGGTGGGCTGCAGGGGCTGAGGAGGAGGGACAGGCTGGGAGCCCTGATGAGGGAGAGGTGTCCTCCAAACATGACCAAGGCGTGAGCATCTGCCTCTAGGCAGGGCTCCCAACCTCGCACCCCAAGTGGGCTGCAGGTCAGCGGAGTTGTTGGTCCCACCTGGCCTGGGACTGTACAGACCCCCAGCAAGGAACCTCAGGGGCACCCAGCTCTCCTTGTGGCTGGGAATGGGATCCAGTGAGCACGCTCTCTGCAGGGTCTTTAAACACAAGTAAGTCTGTCCTCAGTGTTTAAAGCCAGCCCCGATGACCAGCAGAGTCCCCTCCCCAGGCCGGGAGCTGTGGCCCTGGCATGTGCCCTCCAGCCTGGGGAGAGGGGCCGCCTTGGAGCTCAGCAATCAGCTGAGGTGGGGTGTTTGAGCCGAGGAGCAGAGGGCGTCTGCAGAGGTGAGCTGAGGGAGGCAGGTCAGGCTGTGGGGGGCAGTTGCTGCCAGAAGTTGGGGGCAGCCTGCTGGCGGGGGCACCTGGACGGTGCCTGGGCTGTTGACTGACTCAGGGTAGGTTGGCGGGGTTGGGGGAGCTGCCTTCTTGGGAGGCCTTTGCGAGGATAAAGCGTGGAATGTGGGAGATGACTCACATCTTCTGTTCCTGGGTGGGCGGGGTCGGTGACGAAGGGCGGTCGGGAGGAGACACACGTGGGGTCACACAGTTGGACTCAAACCCAGCTCTTTCCCAGGGAAGTGCCACACTCAAGCCTGAGGCTCCCTGGAGCGCCCTGTAGGGACCCCAAGAAGCGAGCGTTCTTTCCGCCCCTCCTGGCCGCTGCGTTTCTCAGGAGTATCCTTTGAGGACCCTTTCATCTCAGTGAAATTGCAGGTTTCCAGCCATGGCCAGGGCTCCTGCCAAGCCCCTCAATTAGCTGGAGTCCTTTGGTGGTCACCACTGCTGCTGGAGGCCGTCAGGGCAGCCCATCGTGGGAGAGACAATTCTCCGGCTTCCGCCTTCTCTCAGGGGACTGACCTGGTGCTTGCATCATGGAAACTGCTTTTAAAAACCCGGCTCCTGGGGAGACAGGGGTGTGGGCTCAGCACTGGGCTGCATACAGCCACCCCTGTCTCCCTGCAGGACCCTCTCTGCACCCCCAGAGCTGTGATGTCACCGTGACTCCCAGTGGCTGCTGAGCACCCGGCGTGAGCCCCTCCTGGCCAGCTCAGCACTGACGCAAATCAAAAGCTCCCAGCTCCCCAGGCAGCTGCCACTGCCCCAGCGGGCAGCCCTAGGCTGCCCGGGGGGAGGGGGGCTCTGGCGTGGGGCCTGCCATTCGAGGTCATCAGCTGCTCTTCAGGGGGCAGCCAGCATGGCTTGTGGGGCTCCCCAGAGGTCAGGGAGAGGCGAATACTCTGAAGCTCTGGGTGGGGATGGTGGCCCCATGAAGCCACAGGTTCTGTCTGCCAAGCCAGCCCCTGCTCATCTCCCGGTTCCCCGGCGGATGATGGCCCCTTGGCTGTGGTCACTGGCGGTTTGGCCCACGTGGCACTTGAAGCATGGCAGGAATTCAGGCCAGGATGCCCACAGGCTGTGAGGCAGGTGCCGTGCCTGCCCCAGGGGTGTGAAGGTGGCACATGGGGGCCATGTGCCATGTGTGGTGGCACATGGGGTCATGCAGGGCAGCCTCTGCGTGGGGGTGAGTGGCATGTGGGCCGTGTCCTATTTCCTCTGGGTCCCTTTATACCTGGGTTTCTTAACAGCAGCCAGTGGGAGCTATAGCTGCTGGCCTCCATCAGCCTCCCAGAGACTGTCCCACCTTTCAGAAGATCCTCGCCGGGGCGGCTCACCGCCACACAGGCACACGGAACGAGTCTTCTGAGAGCCACATGGCAGCCGGTCTGCGTAATGGGAGGCCTGGGGCACCATTTAGGCCCCACCAGACCAGAGCCACCATGGAGATCTCGGCTGCCCTGGCGAGCGCCGCCCACCACTCCACAGACACACGCTGCCAGCCTGCAGGAGCAACCTGTGCATCCTTAAATAGGCGCGCGCGCACACACACACACACATACACATATACACATACACACATACTCATACACACACACACATACACATATACACATACACACACATACACACACACATACACACACATACACACATATACACATACTCATACACACATACTCATACACACACATACACACACATACACATATACACACATACACACACACTCACACACATACACACATACTCATACACACACACATACACACACACACATACACACACACATACACATACACATACACACACACTCATACACATATATACACATACACATACACATATGCACACACATACACACATATACACACACATACACATTTACATATACACACATACACACACGCACACCCACACGCACACGCACGCACACACATACACACACGTGCACACATACATACATATACAGACACATACACGGGCTTACACACACATTCCCGTGCACATCCACATAACACACTCACTTGCGCATACATATGCACGCACACACACATCAAGCACATGTACAGGACATGAGCACACAACACACGTGTGCAAAATGTGTGCACACATGTACACAGCATATATGTGTGTGTGCAATGCAAGCACACTTTCACACGCATAATAGCAGAGAGTGTGTCTCAGGATTTTGACCGTTTCTCTGTCCCCTCCACGACACACACACTGTGCAGCTGGGGCTGAGACCCTCTGCCCTGCACTCAGTGTGCATGAAGCAGCAGGGTGTCCACGGGCTGAGAACGGCCACCTGGGGGCTGACAATAGGGCAGCTGTTCAGGGTCAGGGTGGGTCCAGGTGGGTGGGACGAGACTGGGGTTTAGGACGATGATGTGAGGCGCCCCCAGGGCACCTTTGCCCCCGACAGGCAGCCCGGGGTGAGAACTGGCTCCAGCCACCTTTCTCTGATATGTGAGGCAGACAGTCACGGGACACGGTGGACATGACGCTCTGCTGTGCAGAGAAACCGCTCTGTGTGCACAGCCCAAGTTCACCGGGCAGTCAGAGCTGGGTAAGGATGGGGAACACAGCAGCCTGTGACCTCTCAGCCACTGCAGAGGCCACCTGTGTGGGTGGCCTTCAGAGGCAGAACCCTCCCTGGGGACTCACCTGCCTGGGGTGCGGCCTGTGCATTCCTGCCTGGAGACAGGAGCGACCAGCTCCCGGCGCTGTTTACCTTCCGTCTGGCGGCCCAGCAGAGAGCCACCACCCTCCCCTCTCCTGGCCTATAAGGCCTTGTCCTGGCTTTGCCCTGGGTGGGGACGCTGCTGTACTGTGCTGACCCTCTGCTCCCAGCAACCCAGGGCCACCAGCAGCTTCAGGGACAACCCTGCCTCTGAATTGGGGCCACGGACACCTGGGTTACTCACAAAACAGGTGCCCTTTTCCATGCAGATAGCTGAAGTGCAGACCCAGAGCTCATGAGATTGCTGGTGGAAACTTCCAGAAGCATGCAGCAGGATTGCCATGGGGTTAGGAAGCCAAGCAACCAGCAGACAGGCAGGTGCATCTCGGTAGGACCCCCCACTGGGGAGGTCCCTGAACTGCATCTCCTGCTGGGGTCAGGACCAGCCTGCTCCCCAGAGCACCCCATGTGCTCCCACAGCAGGACTGGGCTGCCACTCCTAGGCTGGGCTGGCACTCCTGGGCAGGACTGGCACTCCTGGGCTGGGCTGGCACTCCTGGGCCGGGCTGGCACTCCTGGGCAGGGCTGGTGTCAGCGGGCCTCAAAGACAGGCCCCAGGCCTGGGTGAATCCAGGGGCTCTGGCTGCAGCTCACCAGCCCAGGAAGTGGGTGCTGGGGGTCCTTCGGAGGCTCCATTCTCCCTGTGGGCTCCCCTACATCCCCTTCGGCTGCCTCCCCACTGCACTAGCCTTTGCAGGTGTGTGTGTTTACCTTTAATAACCTAACCCTTTGGCCCAGGCTCCATTTGCCGACGCACAGCAGGCTGGCGGGCATGCTCCCCCCATGGCCGGGCTGGTGGCCATCACCAGCAAGTGTGGACAGGGCTGGAGGGGGACCAAGCAAGGGCTTCTGCCCTCAGGCACAGCAAAAGTCAGAGAGGCGGAAGGACCCCTGCCCCCACCCCACCTGCTGGGGAAGGTGGTGGTCAGGAGGGGGCTGATCGAGGGTTGCTCAGTCACCCCAAGCTGAGGAGCAGTTGCTGGCACAGCCGCCTTGGCCCTCCTTCTCTCTTGGCAGGTAAACAGAGGCCCAGGTGGCCCCTAGACCAAGGCAGACGCCTCTGCTCATTTTGGCCGAGCAAGGCCAAAGGCAGCCAAGGGTTTGTTTCCCTGCCCACCCCCAGTCGAGAGTCAATATCCCACACACGCCAAACTGCCCTTTAGTTCCTAAGACGTAAATATTTGCTCTTTCGTTAAGAAAATACTCAGCGGTCCTCCTGTAAGTGCAGCATACACCCCGGTGCCCTTCAAGAGCAAACACTGCTGTTTCCAAACAAGGAGTGCGAGGAGAAAGCCTGGGTGGGGGCTCCTGGGGGTGCACATCGACGCTGTGGGCTCTGCCCCGACCTGCCTGAATGTTCTCCAAGCCCAGGGCACCCAGGAAGGAAGCCGAGTTTGGCAAGAGGGAGGCTGGCAGGAGCCCAGGGCCCTGAGACCGAGGCTGGGACGAAGTTCGGGCTGCTCCCGGCCACTTGGTATTGCACAGCTGCCCCCAGGCCCGACCCGGGGGGCAGCAGGCAGAGGCTTCTTCTGGGAGTGAGCCGGTCTCCAGGCCCCCAGCCCCCACCCGACCTTGCCAGAGCAGCAGTCAGAGGGCAGAGAGAGGCAGGACAGGAAGGTCTGCATCTGGGTCCGTTCTGCTTCTCACTGCACTTGTGGCCTGTCCGCCTCTCGAGATCTCAATATTCTCACTTGTAAACTAAGGGAACACAGCTTCCTCTCACCGCTGCTGACCTCCCTGGGCTGGACCTAAGCTGTGGCTGGTGGCTGGGGGCCCCAGCTTATGGACTGGGGTGTTTCGTCCCGACAGTGGCTCGTGACCTCACGTCGGTAGGTCGGAATTGGCCATGCTGGGAGTGTTTGCACCACGGGAACTGGCGAATGCTGTGCATCAAAGCCAGGTCACTGCCCACCAACGGCCCTGGTCTCCCAGGGCTCCTCTTGCCTCACCTTGGGGGCTGCATTTGACAGACCGGAAAGGCTGCTTATGAGCACAGTGCGTGGTGGACCCTCCCTACGGGAGTTACACAAATACACGAGAAAACCAAGGAACAACTGACTAGACAGCTGGGGCCATGCTCTCTCACGTCTCCACTTCTGCCGGGTGTCAGAACTTCCCAGGGCAGGGGAGCAGCCCTTTCCCACAGGCGTCTCTCCCTGCAGAGAAGACACCGCAGAAACCCACACTGCAGCGAGGGCCAGCGTGGCCCCCTGGCTCCCTGGCGACATCACAAGGGCCTCCATGCAAGTCCCAAGCGGTCCATCCGAGGTGCAGGGAAGCCAGGTGCCCGCGCTCTCTGACTGCTTCCTGTAGGTACGTATCGAGCTGCCTGGGAGCCTCTTCGACCTGGGCGGGTGCGTCCCTGTGCCCCAGCCGCTCCAGAGAGCTTCCTCACTCCCAGCTCAAGCAGCCCCTGGAAGTTGTCTCTGATCCGGACCCCACTCCAGACCACACGCTGGCTGGGAGCCGGGTTTGGGGCTGACCACGTGAGAACTCCCACGGACTGGGGTTAGCGTCTGCTCCAGGGCTGGGGGAGGAGGAAGGGTGCCCGGCTGCCCAGACCCCACCATCTCGTCTGGGCCTGAGGCATCGGCCCACAGAGCCCCAGTTCCCCATTGCCGAGAGATAACGAGAAGCGTGTGCCCAACTGGAGCTCAGTGAGGACGAGCTCCGGCTTCCTTCATTTTAATCACATCTTTTCAGGGGCCTCTGGAGCTGATGCAGGGGCTCCCTGGGCTTCTCTAGGGGAGGGTGTTACTGGCTTATTTTCTGCCAACAGGAGCAAAAGATTAGGCAACACATCACCCTGAGTTGGACGCGGTGGAGGGTCGTGGTCAATCCCGTATCCACCACGTGATCCAATGAGAACAGGCAAGGCCCGGGAACTGTGAGTAAGAAAGCGCTCAGGCCAAGTCACATGCAGCTGAGTGGGGGCCTGTCCTTCCTGTCCTCCTGGGTGGAGGCCCTCCCTGTGGGTTCCTCTGCTCTTTCCTGCCCCGCTCCTTCCTTCATGAGGCAGCCCCCGAGCCTGTCCTGGCCCCATTTTAACCCACGCTCCTTCCTCCTCTGGATCTCTGGCTGTCAGGGAGGCCCCTCTCAAGGGCCTGCTGAGGCTCCACCACCCCCTCCTCCTGCAAAAGACACTTCTTTCACTTGCCCCAAGGACCAGGCAGCCTCCCGCCAGGCCTCCCCCTGCATCCCCCCATTCCAGAGGGCTCCCAAGGGCAGAGGCAGCTTGAAGTGAGCGTCTGTGGACGGCAGCCCCGCCTCAGGGGAAGCACACACAGCCTCTGCTGCGCTCGGAGGCTTCCAGCCAGCCATGGATGGTCACCATTCCCCAGCTCGGGGCTCACTGAGCAGGGCTGGGAGATGGTGCAGTGGGAGGCCCAGAGGAGGTTCTAGGCCTACCCAGTACCTGGCCTGGCTGCTTGGGGAGGGGCAGCCACTGCCCCTGGAGGGCCTCTTCTGTGCGGGTGCTCCCACGGCACACACCATCCAGGAATCCCAAGTCCCGGGTCAGGAGTGTGACCACCACCTGCCTGCAGCAGGCTGAGGAGACGAGGTCTGTGAGCCTTTGCTTCCCGGCCCGCTGCTGACTGACCCCTCTGCCAGGAATGACCACGCTGGACTCTGCAGCTTGGGCCAAGATAGCAGTCCCAGAAGAATGTTTCTGAGATAGGATCTTTGTGTCCCATGATCCGGCAGCTCCCAGACCACAATGAGGGGATCAGAGACCACCCAGGTCTCCGTACCCCTTGGGGAGCTCTGGCGTCACCCCCATCTGTCTGTTTTGGGTGTAAAGTGGAGTCCACAGGCCCTGGAACCCACCAGCAGCTACGGGTGGCTGGGCCTGACCTTCCAGTTGGCATTGAGAGGCCCTTGGCCATCACCCCCTACTGCCACCACGGAACCCTGTGGTTACCTCAACCCCAGGCCATGTGGCTGGGACCCCAGGGCCTGCCTTTCCCACCAGGCCCACTTGCAAAGGCAAGGGTGAACCCCCAACCCTACAGAAAGCAGGCACCCGCACCTTCCAGATGGCTCCCCCACTGCCCCAAAGTACAACTGACTGGTCAGACCGTGGGCCTGAGAACAGATGCCCCATCATGACCCATGCACCAACTCCCAGGAAACAAGCCAGCGGCCCCTCCGTTCCTCTGAGGAGTGCACGAAGAGCTTAGACCTTTTTGAATTCTTCTTCCGGAGCATGTGATGGAGCCACACCTCGCTGTTCAGGGCCGACCAAGAGAGGACAGATGTGCCTTGCAGATTCCTTCCCCCTCCACAGTGCCGGCCCCCAGCCCGGCTCTGGCCCTGCTAGCCTGGTGACCGTCACAGCTCAGGCAGGGAAGGGACGTCAGGACCCAGGGACCCCAGGACACCCGGTGGGAAGAGGCCTCAAATCAGGCAGGGCCTTAGGATTCTTGCAGTGGAATGTGATTTTAGCGTCTACTTTTGAACAGTCATAGATTGGTTTTCTTGCATATTAGAAAAAAATGTAGGGCATAAAAACCACGATGAAGGATTCTGGCGTTTTTGGCGGAGGCTGAATTTGCAGTCAGCCTGAGCCGGCTGAATGAGAAACACTCGTCTCTGGAAGGGGCCTCCGGCCGGCACCCCGTCTCTGGGAGGGGCCTCCGGTAGGCACCCCGTCTCTGGAAGGGGCCTTGCAGTCTCTGCCTTCAAAGTGCAGGAGCATCCACAGATGTGGAAGAGTGGGTGTGGCTTGTGCCAATTACGCTGTGTTTATGGACCTGGAAATGGGAATTCTGTTTAACCTTCATGTGTCACGAAGCTTTCTCTTTTCCCCAACCATTTATAAATGTTAGAATCATTCCTAGCCTGTGGTCAGACATGGGCAGGCTGAATTTGGCCATGGCCACAGGTGCCACCCTGGAGCTGCCTCATGTTCCCATCCTGTGGCTGAAGGACAGACCCAGGACACTGAAGGGGCTCGCCGAGCGCATGTGGCACTGGGCATCAGGGCCTGGGCTGGAACTCCTGTCCCCACCTCGGGGCCCCACCTGGGGGTCTTGGGGGTGCGGTGGGCACTGGGTATGGTTGCCGCCAGCTGTATCCCAGCCCCTTCCTACCTCCGCCGCATCAGCAGGGGGCCTCTTGCCTCTGGGGCTGGAGGTATCCCGGCTGGGCCACCATGCAGGCTGTGGGGTGCTGTGTGGCCAGGCCGGGCCCAGAAGGAGTCCCTCCATCAGAGGAGAGAAAGAGGCCCCACCTAGAGGGAAACAGGGTGGACAGGAGGAGGGGGCTGGGTCACTGAAGTCCCCAAGGCCGGCTCCTCCAAGGACTCTCAACAAACTTGCTTTTTGGCTTAAAGTTAATTTGAGTTCAGGTCTTGTTTCCTGCAATTCTCAAAATCCTGAAGCTCCACGAGTTTGCCCTCGTCGCCCAGAGGAGAACCCGGAGGACCCAGCCAGGCTCACTGTGAAACAGCTCCTCGGAGCTCATGGCCCCGCAGGACAGGGTCCCAGCCGCAGCGAGGAAGCAGGGCCCAGGGGCTCCAAGGGCGGTGCCCGCACGCACGCCTGGGAGAGCAAATGACACACCCAGAAACCCACCAGCCTACTTGGACCTGCCCTGGGCAGCCCCGAGACACGGTCAGGGCAAAGCAGACTGCGTTTCCCCGCGAGAAGCCCGCCCCTCGACGCGGCGAGCCCCGTCCCGATCTGCTCTTGACCTGTCCAGGGCACCACGGCCTTGCCTGGGAACTTGTTGCTGAGCCAAGATGAGCCCAAGGAGCCGGCAGTTGAGCCGGAATATTCCAAAGGCCCAGAGGCTGTCACAGACAGTGACGTGTGATAAAAATCCCCAAATGTTGCGGTCAGGAAGCCAGTTTAACCCTTCCCGTTTACCCTGCTTGTGGCTGCTGTAGAAACACAATCATTTCATAGCCAGAAATTTACCAACGTCCTGCTGGAAGCCATGAATGTGTCTGACAAGAGACTGAAACAGCGGTTGGCAGAGACATGAATAAAAGACCAGTGTCTTAGTTTAATCACCCGGCTCTAAGGTGGTGCTTGCTTTTTAAGGGATCCAGGGGCCAAAGCTGGAGGAGGAGGCAGCCAGCTCCCGGGGGGAGGGCAGCCGGCTCAACCCCCTGGAGGCCCTGTCCGACCTCAGCCTAGGAGGCTGAAGCTGCAGCCTCTGCCCACCGCGCCATCCTTGGGAAGGGGCTCCCGCAGAAGGGTTGGCTGTGCCCACTAGGAGCTGGTCGTGCCGCTCACTTCCATGGCCCTGGAGGCCTTCATGGAGACAGCCATTGTGTGCCAAGAAAGGAAAGTAAGAGGCCCCCTCCTTCTCTCACCCTTTCTGGGGAAACCGAGGCAAGTGACACCTTAAGTCTCAGGGCGCTCTGTGGAGCAGCTGAGACTCCAGCTTCTGTTTTCTGACTTCCAGGGAGCTGTCTTTCTGGGTTCCTGGGAGGGAGGCCGGAAAGGGCTTGTTTCAGAATGCGGTTGGGCATGTTTGTTTTTCCTAATTCTGCATTAAAATTTTCTCGAGTCATGGTTCTGGTGACACACGAATGTGTGTGTAGATTGTGCGTATATGCAATGGAGCCAATAGATTAGCCAAAGCGTATTTTGCCATCATTTGTAACCTATGCTTCCTACGTGATGACTGCGGTTTAAAGTGCCTGAGAAAATGTTAATAAAAGGGGAGTTCTCTGGCCACCCAGCTGACCTCGAAGGCCACGAC
Source organism: Nomascus leucogenys (assembly GCF_006542625.1). NCBI lineage: Eukaryota > Metazoa > Chordata > Mammalia > Primates > Hylobatidae > Nomascus > Nomascus leucogenys. The sequence goes on from NC_044405.1 coordinate 28,265,889, forward strand.
TGAACCAAGGCATGTTCCGGAGCAGGAGCTATCTGGGTCCCCTGAGGACGGAACCCCAGGGTAATTCTCCTCCTCCCCAGACTCACTCTTTCCCGCCCCTCCCCCCTCCTCTCTCATCCTCTCTCCAGCTCCTCTGCTCTCACACACACCCTTTTCCAGAGCTAATGGTGCAGTCCCTCCGCCCCCATCACAGGTGGCCCAGCATCTGGCAGGAGGGGCGTATGGAGAATGATCCCCCCAGGACTTTTGGGGAGGACAGCCCCTAGCGCAGGGGTGTAGTTAAGCCCTCTGACACCTGTCCCCCACCCCGAGACATTCTGTGCCACCCCCAGGTGGCTGGGAGCTGTGGATCCCAGGGAACTGTGACCGTCAGAGACCATTGGGACCGCAGGACCGACTCCCACTCAGACCAGATCTGGGGTGAGAGGGGGTGGAGACGTGGGGATGTGGGGGCCCTGCATGGCTCAGGGCTCTGAGGGGACATCGAGCATAGGTAACCAATCCTCCGCATTTGGCCTGGGCTAGCAGAGTATGGGGATTTTAGTGCTGAAACCAAGGAAGTCCCGGGCAGATCAGGACCCTGGTCCCCCGCTGGGATGGAAGCCTGGGAGGCCTGTGGGGCGGCGCGTGTGCAGATGAAGGCTGAGGCCCCAAGGCCCCACTATTCCAACAGTGTGCTTGCCACCAGGTCCCGCCCCTTGGTGAGGACAGTGTTGAGTCCCGGCCAGTTCGCCCTGCCCGGGCTCAGGTGGCAGCTGAGAGGGGTGTGGAGGGCGCCTGGCCCCTCACACTGAGCCTGCTGTCCTCAGGACAGGCTCTGCAGAGCCCAAGACACCATCTATGGAATAGCTGACAGGCACCAATATGCCCTGGGTCCCATCTCACCGCTAGCATCACCACACACCCTTCTCCGACGCTCCTCCCTCCCAGCTCTTCAGACGCCAGCAGGAGACACGGTGCCCGAGTGATGTGCAGTGGTACGGGGTCCCCCAGCCCGGCAGGTGAGGGAACAGGGCTGCTGGGTTCAGGGAGGCCCCAGCTGAGGCCGCCTGTCCAGGAAGCCGGTAAATAGTTTAAACCCTTTTTTCCTCACTATAAAAATAATACATATTCATTGACAGAGAATTTGAAAATTAAGAACATTACAAGAAACAGAAGGAGAAAAACCCACCATATATTCACAACACAAAGAACACCATCAACATTTTGGAATGTTTCCTTCCAGCGTTGCCTGTTTCTGTGCATTTCAAAAACATAGTTAAATAATGTCTGTGTGTGTGTGTGTGTGTGTGTGTGTGTGTGTGTGTGTGTGTGTTCTAGCTGGGTTTTCTAAGATTCTGTATTTTTGGCATCCATTTGTCACAGGGCCAATTGCATTCACCATAATTTTCTTATTTTCTGTATTCTTGATGCTCTGGCGTTCAAAGACTCTTGCAGACTGTCCCTCCCAGAGCTGGCTGATCTCAGAGCCAAGATAGGGCTTGGCCTAGAGCAGCCAGTCCTGTCTATACCCCAACCAGCTGCTTCATCTCACTGGTACACCAAGCCAGCATTTTCCCTGCCCTAGATGACCCCAGAGCCAGGCAAGCAGGGACAGCCCCTATACCCTGAAGTCCACCAGAATTGTTCGTGCCAGCCAGTCCTGAGCCATCCACCCGCCTGCCCTGCCTTTCCCGAGGAAACCCCAAGAAAGGCTGGTGCCTGCTCCTCCCCAAACTAACTGGCATTTCCTGGCCCTGCGAGGCGTGGCAGGCCCCTCTTCTTGTAAATATCAAAATCTCCTTTCTGGGACACGGCCTCTTTGCGTTGACACTCAGTCATACCTCTGTAAACTCACTGCCGGGTTCGATTTTAACCCAACATGTGCGTGTGTGTGGTGTGTGTGTGCATAAGCTTAGCTCACGTCTGTTGCTCAACACTGTAACCATAGGGGTCTCCAGTGCCTCCTTTTTCAATGTAATTTGTAATGATTGTACGGCATTCTCTCCTATGGATATACCCAAATCTCTCCTTTTGCTATATTGGATTTGCTTCTGTGCATTTTTCAATTACCCTGAGATGAATCTTTTTCTGCATCAATATTTTCCCATAGCTTGGGATCTTTCCTTATGTTAGAGGATCAGAAATAGAAGCCCAGGATTGAAGGAATGTTTTGAGGTTGCAGATTCACGTTGACAACATCCTCTAAAAGTCTACCTGCATGTATGCTCCACTGAGGATGATCAGTTAAATAAAATTTCGCCAGTTCAACAGGGAAACTGTAGTGCCCGGATGTAAATTCTTTTGTTGACTAATGAGGTCGAACCTTCTTCCTGGTGTTTAGTGGTCCCTTATATTTACATCCTTGAGAACTCCCTACTCCTGTTCTCGACCTGCCTTTCAAGTTAAGGTATGTTTTAAGAAGGTAAACTGAGGCATAATACACTTTTTAAAGAGTTGACTTGAGCAAACCACCATTCATGAATCGGGCAGCCCCACACCAGAATAGATCAGGAGCTCCACCAAGGGAACACAGGGGCAGCTCTGCTAGGACAGGCGCAGACGTGAAGCAGAGAAAGTATCTGACTGGTCGCAGGTACGCCATTGCCTGACGTACACCAGAGAAGGTATCTGATTGGCCACAGGCATGCAGTTGAAGCACATAAAGCAGAGAAAGTATCTGATTGGCTGCTAGCAGGCAGAGAAGGTATCTGATTGGCTGCAGGTATGCAGTTGCCTGACAAACACCAGAGAAAGTATCTGATTGGTCGTAGGTACAGCAGTTGCCTAAGGTGAAGCAGAGAAAGTATCTGATTGGCCACACGTACGCAGTTTCTTTATTGGGTCCATCCCATTGGAAAGTCCCTGGTTATGTAAGTTTGTTGGCTGCCTCTGATTGGTGGAGCTTAAGTTCTGTTTCTCTTTAATGTAGACATTTACAAGAAATAGCTCAGTTTTGCTTACTTCTGCAACTCAAGCAAGGGTGAGGTCACTTGCGAGGACTGCCTGGCACCAACCGCTTGGGCCTCTTGGGGCCTTGTCTCCAATTTAATGTAACAGGCCACTGAGACTTCTTTATTTCCGTTTGAAGAAGTTCTTTGCTTATGAGGGGATTGTTACGGGTTGGATTACGTCTGTCTCCATCCCACTCCCCCATTTATATGCCGAAGTCCTGACCCCCGGTACCTCAGAATGTGACTCATTTGGAAATAGGCTTTTTGCAGATGGAATTGGTTAAAAGGAGGCCATGCCGGAGTAGGCTAGGCCCCTAATCCAATGACCACTGTCCTTCCGAGAAGGGGAGATTTGGGCAGAGACAGGTGCTGGAGAACGCGTTTGAAGAGGGAGACAGGGACCGGGATGCTGCTTCCACCAGCCAGGGAATACCAAGGGTCCCAGAGGCACAGAGAGAGGCCTGGACAGACGCAATCCCCCAGCCCCAGAAGGAACCAGCCCTGCCAACGGCTTCATCTTGGGGGTCCAGCCTCCAGCAGCACAAGAGAGTGAATATCTGTTGTCTGGACCCCCATCTGTGGTGCTTTGTGCAACAGCCGCAGGACACCCACGGGTCAAGCCTGACCAGCCGGATGGCTGCCAGCATGGTCTCAATTTTCTCCATGGGGGATGGAAGGCAGCGCTGCTCCCCTTTCCTGGCAAGGTCCCTCGGAGCTGGCCCTGCACGTTTCATGTCACAGAGGGGCCCGGTCCACGTCACAGAGGGGCCCGGTCCACCTTTTCTCCCCAGAGAGGAGCTCTAGGCAGTTCCTGACAGCCCAGGACAACATGACGCAAGCAGCCCTCGGTCCCAAGTCCCCTCTGTGACACCCGCTGCAGGTGCCAGGCAGCTGTTGGGGGGCGGCTGTTGGGGAGCCCGCCTGAAGGGCTTCCAGCCACAGCAGGTGAGGGTCCCTCGGTCCTCAGGGATGCATCCTGGATAGGAGTCCAGGACTGCAGCTTCTGCTCACCTGGTTGGGCAAACTGAGTATTGGATGAGGGCCCCAGCATCAGGAACGGCCCCCAGCACAGAGGATGCGGGACGAGAGTGGTACTGGGCATAGTGGAGTTTCAAAAGACAGAGGTGGAGGCCTCGGGCCAGCACAGCCCTGGCAGCCTCAGGGGCCCCCAACGCCACTGGGTCAGAGCCAACAGGACAGCCTGGCCTCACGCTGAGGCCACAGCAGGGCGGGCGTGGGGCTCACTCCCTGCACATTGCTTGCACCTCTGCTCTCAGCCCCACGCTTTGTTTCTAGGGGCCCGGAAGCTGCACACTCACTTCCAGAACTCCCGTGCCTACGGGCGCCTCAGCCAGCTCTGCCGCAGGAGGAGGGGCAACGCTTCTTCCTTCTCGTTGGCATCGGTGGCCACTAGGGTTAGGGCAGGTGTCCTCACCCTGCTGCAGGTGGTCCCTCCGGTCAGGGCAGGTGTCCTCGCCCTGCTGGGGGCAGCCCCTCTGGTCAGGGCAGGCATCCCCACCCTGCGGGAGGCGGCCCCTGGGGTCAGGGCAGGTGTCCTCGCCCTGCGGGAGGCGGCCCCTGGGGTCAGCCCCTCCGGTCAAGGCGGGTATCCCCTCCCTGCTGGGGGTCAGGGCAGGTGTCCCTGCCCTGCGGGAGGCAGCCCCTGGGGTCAGGGCAGGAGTCCCTGCCCTGCTGGGGACAGCCCCTCCGATCAAGGCGGGTATCCCCTCCCTGCTGGGGGTCAGGGCAGGGGTCCTTGCTCTGCTGGGGGCAGCCCCTCCAGTCAAGGCGGGTATCCCCTCCCTGCTGGGGGTCAAGGCAGGTGTCCCCGCCCTGCTGGAGGCGGCCCCTCAGGTCAGGGCAGGTGTCCCTACCCTGCTGGAGGTGGCCCCTCACCAGCACATCCAGAGCCAGCTGCAGCTCTAACAGCCCGGCAGCACAGCCTCCATGGGCAGGAGCAGCTCCTTTCACCAGGAGCACCCTCCTGCCCTGGCCTCCCCCAAGTCTGCTTCTCCCTTCTGCTCTTCTGGCACCTCGGTAGCTGATTCCTGGTGTTAAAGCTCCTCTCTTGGAACATCTAGACCAGCTGGTTTTCCTCATAGGACCCTGACTGGCAGACCTACTGCCCTTTAGTGAAGTCAAGAATGAAAGAGCACCCCCAAGCCAGGTATAGGCCAGATTTGCTTCTGTGACATGTCCCATGCGGACCCACCTGAGTGTGACCGCCCCTTCCTACTGCAAATACAGGTGAAAGCCCCAATGCAAATACAAACACAAATACAAGCACAGGTGCAAATGCAATCGTAAGTTCAGATGCAAATGCAATTTGCAGCTGCACCCCTGAGGCTACCCCCTCCCCACCACAGATGCACACGCACACATACTGACATATTCACACACACATACTGGTGCAGCCCTGCAGCTGCACCCCTGAGACCACCCCGTCCCCATCGCAGACACACATGCACTCATACTGGCATATTGCAGAGCATGTATGCTAGCATTGTTTTTAACTGCAAATACCTGAACTCAACCTAGATTTCCATGGATAGTAATAAACCTTCCAATGGGCTGCCACTCAGCCGCGGGAAAGGCTGGGGCTGTGTGGCAGTGGAGAAAGAGCTCTGACGCATGGCATTTGCTGAAAAAAGCAAAAGTGCAGAAGAGCACGAGCGGTGAGCCCCCACCTCCGCATAGAGGCGTAGACAGTGCTTGTGCCTATTTGCTCATTAACGCACAGAAGGATGCACATCGCGGTTGGCCGTGCTGCTTGTCTCGACGGGCGGGCGGGGACCGGGTAGAAGGAAGGCTTCACAGAATAGATACCCTGCGGTGCCTTTAGAACTTTGAAGCATATGCCACTCTACAAAATACATGCAAAAATGTGCTATTTATTCAAGGACTGAACTTGAGTAACATGATTATTTCACAAAAGACCCCGGCATTCAAGGCAGGCAGCGGTGAGCAGGTAGCCCCCTCACCGAACACAGTTGGCCCAGGCAGCGATGGGCAGGCAGCCCCCTCGGGGTCACAGCCGGCCCAGGCAGCTTGGAGCAGCGGTAGGAAGATTCCCTGCTCACTGTAGACCTGAGCTGAAGCCAGAGGAGCCAGGCTTCCGAGCACTGGGGACCCTGAGGCCGCTGGAGAGGGTGGCTCTCCCACCCCTGGAGGCCCCAAGAGACCTCGTCTGGGGCTGGCGCCTATGCCTGCTTATTTGGCCATAATGAATGGGCACTCCCTGGAGCGGATGTGCCTAATAACCATCCAGGAAGACTGCCTCGAGAGCGACCTCTGGGACACACTTAAAGCCACACTCTGGCCACAAGGGACGCTGGTGATCCAGTGGTCTGCAGAGCTGCCTGCTTGGTGTATTCATGTCACCTCACTCCCAGCCAGCCAGGGGAGGCCGGGGGAGCCCCTCGGTGACTAATGTCACAGCTGCCACCACGGACAGGCCCTGCAGCAGCCTGGAGGCTGATGTGTCCATATCAGCGATGGCCGCCAGCAGGGGCTGTGTGGAAGGACAGAGCTGCTGGGGCCTTGGGGAGACAAGAGATCGGCTGCCGCCTGTAACTGCTGGCCTGGCTGCAGTTGGGTGAGGTCTGCAGCCATGCACTGGCCACTATGTTGCACAGGAAGAGGACTTCTCACTGGTTTCCACAGTCTGTGCACCCCGACAGCGGGTTGTCTACTGGAACCTGGTTCAACGTCTCTTTGTTGAAACCTTGGTGGTGCCAGGGCTTGAAAGCCCTTCCCCCTGGAGGGCTCCCCTGTTGGCTCTGACTTGCTGTCCTCGGTAGGTGAGCCTTCCTGCCCATCCCGTCAGCTCGAGGCCCACAGCCCCTCACCCCTCTTCCCAGGAGCACCCTGACACAGTCACACAGAGACCCGCACCGCTGACTTACAGACAGAGAAACCCGCATTGCTGGCCCTGAGCACAGGTGGCCTGACTCCTGCACAGACCACCCCCCCCGACCCCAGTCCCTGGGCACACACTTCAAAGAGCCTGCCAGGGTTAATGCTACTTCAAGAAACCGGTGGCCTGGGAGTCTAGAATCTTCTGGCTATCAGTCAGCGGTGCCTGCCTGTAGGAGCTCAGGCCCTTAGCAAACCCCTAGGCTCTGCGCTTTCCCACAGCGAATCTTCAGCACTAAGATTCAGCTTCCAGCCTTTCATTGGTTGTGTATGTCTTTCCTGGCCCAAATAATATCGTGGTGGGACACTAGATAGGAGCCTGTCCCCAAATAAATGAGTTGCAACAGTAACTAGTCACTAGTAATTAAACACACAGAGACAGACTATTATTATTATTATTTTGAGACGGAATCTCGCTCTGTCACCGAGGCTGGAGTGCAGTGGCGTGATCTCAGCTCACTGCAACCTCCGCCTCCCAGGTTCAAGCAATTCTCCTGCCTCAGACTCTGGAGTTGCTGCGACTACAGGTGTGCACCACCAGGCCTGGCTAATTTTTGTATTTTAATAGAGACGGGGTTTCACGAGACGATTTACCCCTTTTAAAAATAATGCACTTGGCTGGGCGCAGTGGCTCACGCCTATAATCCCAGCACTTTGAGAGGCCGAGGTGGCTGCATCACCTGAGGTCAGGAGTTCGAGACTAACCTGGCCAACATAGTGAAACCCCATCTCAAAATAATAATTTTGAATCTCGCTCATCAGAGCGAGATTCCGTCTCAAAATAATAATAATAATAGTAATAATAAAATGCACTTACAAGGAAATCAGCAAAGCTAGACCCCCATCTACTCCCACCCCAACACCTTTGAGAAGAAAGATGCCCTCAAAGAAGAGGGGTGTCCAAAAAGGGCAGGACAAGAGCTCCCCAGGCCACATCGCTTTGGGACGTGGGGCGGGGGCTGCAGGCTCTACACAGCTTCAGGTTCCTCAGGGCTCCACCACACGTTGACTCCAACAGCCCCTCTGCACAAGGAGACAGTCTCCTGCATGTATGAGTTATCTCCTTGCTTGCCTAACAGGGTATTATAGCTTTGATGTCTTTCATCGCTGGCACAGAGGTTTTTTAACATCCATCTTCGTGGCCTCCTGGTCCAGTGGCAAGCATCCCAAGCTCTGCTTCACAGATGAAAAAGCTGAGAAGTTAATTAAACCGTTGGTTGTCCCACGCAGAGTCAGCTTTGGGGCTGGGAGCCACCGCAAGACCTGGCTCCCCATGACACTGGCTGAGCCCAGAAGCAGCTGAAGGTTCCAGGACCCTGGGGGCAGCTCCCAGGCCGGCGAGGAAGAAGCCAGGGTGAAATTTGTGGAATGGATTTGTTTCCACTCTTGGAATTCGTGATCACTTTGCTCCTCTGAGTCTCTAGGAATTAGCAATTGTGCCTATCGACCAAATTAAGGTGCAAATTATTTGTATTGTTAAACGACTCCAATTATTACTTGGAGAAAATTTTGCACATCAATTAACAAAAGGACACATGGGGCAGTTTCTGAGCAAAGCCAGATTTTATAATACTCAGAAGAATGAGGTCCAGCCCCGGGCCTTGCCGCCCTCCTCCTGGCTTTTGGCTCAGCCTGTCCCCTGGCAGTGCCAGCAGCTTATCCGCAGGTCCCCGAGGCCACCCGTTCCCTTCACACCAGGGGTCTCCCCTCCGTTCTTTGAGAAGCGGGAAGCTAGATGGATCCATCTCAAGGGGGATCCCCCAGAAGCAAAGCCTGAGAGAAGAGCTCTTGTGAAAGTGATTTATTGGGGGAACGGTCTGGGTTTTATGGGGTGAATTGCATCCCTCAAATTCCCAGGTTAAAGCCCTAACCCTCAGTGCCCCCGAATGTGGCTGTTGTTGAGACAAGGTCTTTCAAGAGGTGATTAAGGTAAATGAGGTCACTAGAGTGGGCCCGGATCCAGTATGACTGGTGTCCTTATAAGAACAGGAGGAGAGGACACACGGCGATGCCAGGGGCCTGCTTGCCCAGAGGGACAGCCCTGAGACAGGGCAGCAAGAGGGTGGAGTCTGTGCGTCCTGGGGGCTGGGTGGGGGAGTGGGGGAGAGCAGCCTTGGGGGCCTGGATCCTGGACCTCCAGCCTCCAGATGGTGAGAAATCAGGTCTGCTGTTGAAGGCCTCGGGGTGTGCTATTTCAGTTTAGTGGCCCAAGCCAACTAGGACCAGGGGAAGGGGCTGGCAGCCAGGGAAGACGGCTAAGCCAAGATGCGAGCGGGAGGGGAGCGGCGGCCGGGTCCTGGGGCTGGGAGCCTGAGCTGCATGCCAGGCGGGTCCCCTCCCAAAGACTCACGGCTGTGAGCCCCTAGCAGCTTACGGTTGCAGTGGGTGATGAGTCCTGGGGAGAGGGATGGGAGTAGAGACCCTAACAGCGCCTGCCCATCTGCATCGCATGCTCAGCCAGCAAGATCAATGCAGAACTCACAGAACAGCCAACCACCAATCACCGATCAGCCAACACCCTGGCAGAATTATCTCAGCATCTGGATGTTGGCACCACAGGGACCTCAGGCTGCAGAGAACAGGCCGGCCTATGAATGGAGACAGTGCCTGAGCTCGTGGCTGCAGAGGACAGGCCAGCCTGCGAGTGGAGACGCACCCGAGCTAGCGGCAATGTTGCGGCGAAGCCAAGACCAACCCCTGCCCGTGCCCAGTTTCCCCAAGGCCCCGTGTCCTCGGAGCGCGTCTCATGGCTCCGGGCTCGCTGGCTTCTAAGTCTTCTCCTTCTGTCCTTCTGTCTCAGTCTCAGCCTTCACTCTTCCTTCTCTCAGGGAGAAAAACAAACCTCTGCGGCTGGCATTTGCAAAAGGGAGAGACTCTTCCTGAGGAAATAAAATAGATTTCAGTCAATGAATATGCAAACCTGAGGCAGGCCAACACCCAGGAGTCAGGGCTGGGAGATATTAGAGCCCAGCAGCCCCCTGGCTGGACGCCCACAAAAAGCCCACTTCAGCCAAAGGTATCAGGTTGTTCACGTGTAAACACACACACACACACGCACACACAATAAGCAACCATTTTGGGGGGCAAGTACTGAAACTCAAAACTTGCTAGCTTTCAAGACCTGAATTCAGCTGCAGGAGGCTTATCCCGGCTTTTACATTGCAGCATGGTTTTTTTTTTTTTTTTACATTTTTTTAAAATCAGGCAGCCTCCAGAATCACAGAAGATTCAGAGAAACTCCCAACAGCATGGTATTTTAAAGCAGGAAACAGGTCTTGGCACTTTTTTGACACCATGGAGTCCTGAGTGGGTGGTGGCCATCACGCTGGGTGCAGACCAGAGAGCAGAACCTGGGGTCTGCAGAAAACCTGAGCCAGCACCCAGAGTGGCGGGGGAGGCCGTGCGAGGAGAGCCAGCCTTCCGGAGAGCTTGGAGAGGCTGGTGTCATGGGGGAAATGAAAACAGGACTTCAAAGAGGGATCGGGCAGAAGCCCCTGCAGGGAATTTTCTGGTTCCTAACCTGGAACAGGCACCGGTTCCGAGGCACACGGCACACAGCCTCTGCCTTCACCATGTGCTGTCCACACGTCCCGAGCCCCTGGCTCCCGAAAAGAGAGTCACCTGCCCAGCTAAACTCACACCCCAACCCTCCCTGTCACTGGCTGCTGCTGGGGATCCATTCACCTCAACCCCATGCTGAGCAGAGACCACCCTGGGCTCTTGTAATGGATCCTCATGGCAGCCACTGCGTGAGAACCTTTCCCCACGGTGTTATCCCAGTCACGTGAATCAGGCTCTGAGTGAATGCATGTATTCTTTGGGTGCCTACTTAGAGCAGAAGGAAAGCAAAGATGCTCACCGGGTAGCCAGGAGCGCTGCTTCCCTGCCCATGCACCATGGTGTGTGTGTGAGCTCAGGGCACGTGGGCACACACGTGTCTGTGGTTCCCACAGGAGGAGCAGGGCCCTTCTGAAACCCAAGAGCCACATCCCCAAGAGCCTCGGGCAGATGAGCGGGAGGCACCTGGGAGCCGGAGACAGGGCCATCCCTCTCGAGGACAGGCTTTCCCGCCTCACTTCTGTCTTAGCGGCATTGATACCACACTCATTCACCTCTACATGCCTTGGTTTTCTCACCCATAAAGTGGGGGCTCGCTCCGCCTGCCCAGTTGCCGTGCAGATTGAGCCAGGCCTGTACAAGCCCACGTGGGGACCCCTGGATGACTGTGCTCTCCCACCTCCCCTCCCACTCTTCCCGCTGCAGGACTCCGCACGCCAGGCCCACCGTCACCCCCTGCTCTTGGTCTCCAGGCACAGCCAGGTGTGGGCAGTTCATGGCGGGCCCAGCAGTCGACCACGGCAAAGGTGGTTCCCAGGTCCCTGTGTAGTGGGGGTCCCGTAGCCCCATTGACTGGGGGGTCTTAGCTGGGCCAAGGCCATGGAGCAGCGTGGTCGGCACTCCTCTTCCATTCTCTGCATCTCTGCTTCAATTGCAAAAAACAGCCACAGTTCACATCTGGATCTGTGTGGTGCCCTTCGGTTTAAAACCCCTGCCCAGAGGCCATCTCCTTTGAAACTTCCCAGGCAGGTGTCAAAACGATCCTCCCTTCACATGTCACAGAAATGCAGGGGCAAGAAGCCTGGGGCCTCCAGGAGGAGCTGCGGGCTGGCCCCACCCACAAGCAGCTGCGGGCTCCCAGTCACAGTCCTCTGAGGACAGGCTTCTGTTTCCCACTCCCCGGTGAGCGGGCATCACGAATGTCAGTGCCATGACTGGCCTTTGTCCGTTGGATAAACTCCACGTGGAATAGAAGGAAAGATGGGAGCATTCTAGAACCTGAGCATCTTATAGGAAGAGCACTGTTCTCACCGCTGATTTCCAACGTCCAGGGCAGAAAGATGAAGAGATATCGTTTTCCCTTAAATGGGAGTGAAGGACAGAGGCAGCGCAGTGGCCGGTGATGGACAGACCCGTGTCTGCTGGCAGGACACCCCGGCTGCCTCCGCCTCACACGGATAGAGCAAGCAGTCTTCTCTACGACGTGGCTTCTTTAGGAGGCAGCTCGGCTGCCCAGATCCCTCCTTAGTTTTTAGTTCTCAAGCCCTGTAGGGTGTTTTCGGTCACAGTGGTTTAGGCTGTGGTCCTGATCCTCCTGTGGCCGTGTTCAGGAGAGCCGCCTGGGGCCGGGACTTCTGGAACAGACACTGAGCCACAGGCCAGCCTGGCGGCTTGGGTTCACCGCAGCCTCTTTGTGTGTCATGTCCTGGGATCGGCCCATGCACGTTCAGATGACACTATACATATAAATAACTTGTAGCCGAGAATAGGATGGGGTGGGGAGGAGGGGAGGGCAGAATGTACCACAGCAGCAGAAGTCACTGTGGATGCCTTTGCGGGTTGCATGGAAGGTTTTTAAACCCAGCCCTGCCGAGCAGCCCTCTCTTGTGCCGGGAGAACGATGGGGAGACAGGTGGCGTTCAGCCTTCATCACTGGAGCCGGTCCTTCTTCTGGCCCCCCGAGGGCCTGTTGATGATCACACTTTGTCTTGCTTCAGGGGTGGCCCCTGTGACCCCTTAGAGGTGCAAATCCAAGGCAGCGGAAGCCGCTTGCCAGGCCACTGCTTCATTCAGGCGGAATCACGGCTCAGAGGGTTCCATGCACTTTCCAAGGGAAACATGCCCACGGGGTATCTCTTCCTGCGTATTTTCTCACGACCCTTCCTTACATCCCAGGCCACGTCTCTCAACACGTTGTCCCCGCTCTGCCGTCACACATGGTGTAATCCGCGTCCCCCCAACCCCCCACATCAGCTGCTCAGTGAGCCGCACTCACAGTCACAGGCCCTGCCGGCGGCAACCCCACCTCCTCCCGCCCAGGCAGGAAACGCTCAGCTGCACCATCTGCTCGGCTCCTCAGCCAGCCTCGCTCCAGGAGTCCCGGGGGCGAGGCGGCCGTGGCGTCCTCCACGTCTGTGTCTCCCCGAGCGTCAGCCGCCCCACGCTGTCTCTGGAAGCTTCCGGAGTACCCAGGCCTTCTGCACTCCACGCACTGCATGTGCGCCTGAGCCGCTGTCTCAATTTTACAAAACGGAATCTAGCAGTCCATGCACTCAGGGAGGCGGCTGGCAGGATTTTCTGGCAAACTAAGGGTGTTCTTTCCTGGCCAAAAGAAAAGTCTTTTGGAAAATGAATAATCTCTTCCTAATTTTCTTGACTAGGAAGATGGATTTTTGCACAGTGGGTTTCTTGAAGGGAGGCAGCTCTTGAAATTTTGTTCATAATCAGACATGACAAGGGTGATCCTATAATCTACCGACCCATCTGAGCCCCTTGAGAAGAAAGGAGAAGGTTGTTAATACACGCACCGGGACCACAGGCATCGCTGGGCCTGTCCTGGGCAAACTGATGTATGATGGCCGCCGTTGACCTTCATTGTGGTCAGCCTAAGTGACCTTAGCGTGCACCTGCCATGATTTCCTGGAATCACTCTCTGGGTTCCAGGCTTCTCGGCCTGTGGTTTTGGGGCTGGTTTCTCTGAATTCTCAGATCCTGATCAGAAGTTTGTGGGCAGATCGGTGTCTGATGAATGAGGGCCACTCATTCAAGAAACCAGCGTAGCAAATGGGAGGTGGTGCGGGGTCTCCCTTCGAAGCACTCAAGCCCACTTCCCTGCCCCCACGTGTCCTGATTTTACTTTGAAATTTCCAGTGGATGAAATAGTGCCGACCATGTGCACGTGGGGTCAGGATCTCAGGCCCGCCAGCTGGACTGCAGCGAGTACACATGGCCTCAGGGAAAAGGTCCCCTGCTGCAGGCTTTGGGGGACCTCGGCTCTCACAGGGGCTGTGCCTGAGAAAGCCCCTCCAGACTCGCCAACCTGGCCCGTGTGTCCTGTCTAGAGGGCAGGGTGGGGCTGGTGCTGGTTACAGATGATCCTCAAGGGCACACATGCAGGCCACCAGGCATCCCTCCTGCAGCTGGGGCAGAGAGAGGCACAGGGAGCCTGGCTCCCTCCAGGTCAGGCTCCACCAGGGTCACCCCGGCGACCTGCAGGAGAGGAAGGCAGACGAGGAGCGGCCCTGCCCCCGAGGGCGCATCATGCAGGTGGCCCAAGGGGGTCATCTGCATCCTGGTTAAGGGGGAGCCCACCTGCCTCCCCCAGGTCAGGAACACTCCCTGAGGCCATGGTGTGGAGTGTCCACCCGGGCTTCGTCCTCCAGCTCAGCTGCTGGGCCCTGGGAAGGCACAGGCCCAGCACCCGTTCAGCCGGGCTGAGCTGCAGGCAGAGTGCCCTGCCTGGGAGAGACAAACCCACCGCTGAGGACACACCCTCAAGGTTCGCCCTTCCCCACTTCTGTGTTGCCCTTAGCTCTAAGGTGCTAATTCCATCTCTAGTTTCAACAGGCCGATCGCTCTTAAGGGAAAATGGGATTGCACAATCCAGCTGTGGTGGCCGGGGCTCCTGGTCTCCCCCCAGTAAGAGGATGGACTCTCCAGCCCTGCTGATGGTCAGCGGGGACCACATGGAGGCTTTGGCGGATGAAACGGGGCACAATGACATAGCCCTGCCCCAGCGGAAGCCTCAGAGCCATGGCTGGGCTCCACCAGGCTTGCTCCAGCAGCCATGAGGACCGTGACCCACAGGCAGGGGCTGCACCTCCACCCTGGTTCCAGAAGGAACAGGCACAGCCGACATGCCGCTCAAGCAGGAAACCCTGGGGAAGGTGGGACGTGAGATCCTGTGTCTGATACTACAGTGTAACCAGCTAGAAACTGACTCAAAGGGGCACTTTTACAGCAGAAAGAGATGAAGCACACGTGCACCTGCCATCTTGTGACTGTCGGGCCCCGTCTAGGCGTGGACAGCTCTATGGTTGTGTTTGAGCCCCACACCGGCCTGGGGGGTTATACTGCCCTGGAGGACAGCTGACCTCAGTTCTCCAAGCTTCCATTCCCTTTTTTTTTTTTTTTTTTTTTTTTTTTTTTTTTGAACACCCTTGTATGGGGCACAGCACCCCCCCCCCCCACGCCACCCCCAACCTTCTTTTGGCAGCTCCCACGCCCCCCAGTGCTGGTGGGCTCGAGGGCTCTGGTCCCTGATGCTCAGAGGCACAGAGACAGCGTTCATCAGGGGCCCTGATCCTCTGGCCCAGTTCAGACTGTGGTGGGGCCTCAGGACCTTTCCAGAACCTTGGAAGTGGGCAGCACCCTTTGCTGGGACAGACATGCCTGGAGCTCTGGGCATCGGACCACTGCTGGGATAAGCCCACGACAGAACGAAGCCAGGCAGGCAGAGAGAGCTGTGGGCTGCCTGGCCACTCCTGTTTCCGTAAAGGGCCTGGTGTCTCATTTCCTACTTACTTTGGACTTTGAGGGCCTCCTGCAGCCTTTGTCACACACTCTTCTTATTTTTTTGTCCATTACAACCTTTTACAGTGGCACAAGCCATTGTTCTCAGGGCCAATGCATGAGTCCTGTGGTGCCCTTCCTATTAGTGTGGCTCGAGAAGGTACCCGGTGCCGATGAAGCCTGGAGAGGCAGGGCCACACTGCAGAGCCTCAGGCCAAGGGTGGCCATGCTGGGGCAGGGCCCCTCACATTGGCCTCACGAGTCCAGAGTTCACTGCCCACCAGGCGGCATCAGCCTGCGGCTCTGGCGCCCAGAAGTCCTGACCGGCAGCAACGTCTCCTGCTCCTGGCTGCTGGCCAGAAGAGCCCAGCTGGGCCCCACCTGATCGAGAGGAAACGCCTGTGTCCTCTAATCAGCATCTCTGTGACAGGGTCACCCCTGGTGCAGCAAGTGGGCTTTCAAGGACATCAGGTGGCTGCATTCAGGCTGGTACCAACACCGCCCTCAGCTCTCACAGTCTGAGGAAGCCCCCTGAAAAGTCACCGGAGTGGGGCCGCAGGTCCCCATAAAGGCCTTTCCTGCTCCTGAATAATTCCCAAGCACCTAGGACTTCCCGGGCCTGGCTCCCCCACCAGCCCAACCTGTGGACCTGAAGACCAAGCAGTGCCTAAGTGTGAGGTCCCTGGAGAAGGCGGAGGAAGAGTGGAAGGGGGTGGAGGATAACACATTCAGAGGAAGACGCTGAGGGTCAGGCTGGCCCTGGGTCTGACCTGTCCTTGGGGTGGACAGGCTACTGCACTGTGGGGCTGGGGGAGCTCCTAGGCAATTGGCCAAGAGGTAACTGACACAGAGAGAGGAATGCTGAGGCCACGGCCATTCCAGGCCTTCATGGCCACAGCTCGTCAGCACCCATGGGTGCCAGCACTGAGGCCAGCTGGGCTCCAGCATTGGGAAGCCCAAGGAAGACCAGTCACGTTTCCCCTGAGTAAGATGCTGCCCTGGGGCTTGTGGGGCCACGGACAGACACCAACCCTAGCGCTCTTAGGGTCAGGAGGGGTGGCCCAGGGTTGCACAGCATTGAGAGACCCCGCGGAGGTGATGTCCTTATAGATACCAGCCCTCTCCCCCAGGGGCCATCCCACAGACCCTTGCTTTTGTTTTTTGTTTTTTCTGTTCCCGGCTTTTTTCATTTGCTTTCAGATCAACTGCTTCATTAAAAAACATCCGCCTAAACTGTGGAGACAGAGGAAGGATCAGTGCTTGCCAAGGGCTGGGGGAGGAGGAACAGGCAGAGCACAGAGGGTTTCAGGGCAGTGCCGCTCTGCGTGACGCCATCACGAAGGGTCCAGGTCATCACACGTCTCTCCAAACCCCTAGAATGCCCAACACTGACTATGAAGCCTTATGTCAATGCGGGATCATCTGCTGTAAAGTCTGCACCGCTGTGGTGGGGGCGTGGATAGTGGGGGAGGCTGTGCGTGTGTGGGGGCAGGGAGTGTATGGGAAATCTCTGTACCTTCCTCTCAATTTGGCTGCGAACCTAAACTGCTCTAAAAAAAGTCTATTTTTAAAAAGCATATGCCCGAAAAGTCCTTGAAAATGCATCTTTCCCTAAATATTCAAATTTATGTTCATTAATAAAATAGCACATATTTATTCTAATTTTTAAATCTTCACAAATATCAGTGATTGCATGATTTGTTCTCAAAAACACTTTTCCAAACTGCCTCTAGAAGCCACATTTCTGTGGTCGGCTCGCCAGTGGTGGGCACGCGTCAGGTCGGGTGGGTGGGGCCTGGGGTGACCCTGGCTTTCTGCCCTCTGAGCACGACATGGAGGCTGGACTTGTGCCTCTGCAGCCCCTCGAAGCACTGCCACCATCCTGCCGAGGGCCGAAGCCTTGTCTCCACCTGCGCGCCTTGAGTGTCCTTGCTGGGAAATGGGCACAGCGGGGCAGCAAAGGTGCTGGTGCTGACGTTCCATGACTGTGAGAGCCGGGACCCAGCCAGGCACCCCACGCGGAGACCAGGCACAGATGCCCAGATCACTGAAGGGACGATCCCACAACAGGCAGAACCAGGGTGCGGCCCGGGGTTCTGACTCCTGGGGATTCAGGGCCCTGGGCCTGGCGCCAGCTGGGCACGTTTCTCAGCCCATCAGAGAACACAAAGGGCAAATGGAGCAGGTTGAATTGTGTCCCCAAAATGGTCTGTCGAAGCCCGCACCCCACATCCGTGAATGCAACCTTCTTTGGAAGTGGAGTCACTGCAGGTGTATTAAGATGTCAGTTAGGACGAGGTCACCCTGGAGAGAGGTGGGCCCTGATTCGGCGCGACTGGTGCCTGGTTAAGCGGAGGAAAGATACAGAGATGCGCAGAGGGAAGCTGCGATGAAGGCCCAGGAAAGAAGGCCTGAGAAGGTGGAGGCAGAGGCTGGAGTGATGCCTCTGCGAGCCAGGGATGCCAGGGGCTGCTGGCAACAGAGAAGCCAGAAGAGGCGAGGAACAGATTCCTCCCTGCAGGGAGCACGACTCGACATGCTGCACCTTGATCGCAGGCGTCTGGCCTCCAGCCGGAGCCGGGACATGTTTCTGCTGTTGTTAATGACCCCGTTTGTGGCCATCTGTTGCAGCAGCTGTGGGGAACTGGCACCGATCTCAGGGCCGGAAGCACAGCTGGGCACGGCTCTCCCCGGCTCCCTCGGTCACTGTCCCCTGTCACAAACCCCGTGCAAAACAGCCTGAGGGGGTTCCTTGCTGCCCTCCATGGCTGTGTCTGAGTGCTGAGCCAGCCCCCGGAGGCCGGGGCCTCAGAGCCCAGGGGAGCCACAGGAAGGGGTGTCTCCACCCGGAACTGGAGCAGGAGGGCCAAGGCCTTCCAGGCTGAGGACGGGAACAGGATCAGGGCCTCCTCCTCTCAAGGTGGACCCTGTCAGCTGCCCCTGGAGCTCCAAGGCTACAGGGACCTGGCCCCAGGTGGAGCTCCTGTCTCCCCCCTGCAGGGAACTCACTCTCATCCCCAGCCTTTCCTGCCCCTCACACCACCACCCTGCATCCCACCCCAAACTGGGTAACCCCCCCAGCAATCCCCCAGGGACACGGAGAGGAGTGCCTGGGGGATGACTGGGAGGAGTGCTGGGGAGAGGAGTGCTGGGGAGAGGAGTGTCTGGGGGATGACTGGGGGGAGGTTGGCCAGGAGCACCTCGGTGGCCGCTCAGAAGTGCTCTCAGCATCACTGGTGATTGAGCAGTTCCAGTGTGCCCAGAAAGAGGAGCACATTTACAAAGGCAGCAATAGGGATGGTGGCAGCCTTCATCAGAGAGATGGGGTCCCGCCCAGGCCTCATAAGGAGGTTCGTGCTGGCAGTGACAACGGGCACAAGAGGGGCAGAGATGAGACACTGGGATGCAAGGATTGCATTTGAGCCCGATGAAGAAGGAACTGTTGAGAGTGTCCCACAGTTACAGCCCCAGAGTGGGGGCATCCCCAAGGCTCAGGGAACCCCAGCTTCAGAGACACACACAGAGTGCAAGCCACATGAGCAGGCCGGGGTACCCTTCCACCACGTGAGCCCAGCAGTCACCAGGGCATTTTGGAAACAGCATGGTTCTGGTCCCGAGCTGCAGATACACAGGATGTTCCCAGGGGTAGACTGAGTGAAAGGTACATGGAATCTCTGGATTTTTTTTTTTTTTTGCAACCTCCTGTGAATATGTAATTGTTTCAAAATAAAAAGTTAATCAGACCAGTATGGTCAGTGGTGTGACCATGTGCATGTAGGCATGTGTGTGTGTGCATGTATCTCTGTGCATGCATGTGTGCATGCATGTCTGTGCATGTGTGTGATGTGTCTGTGCATGCGTGTGTGCGTGTGTGTGCACGCATGTGTGTGCATATGTGTGTGCATGTCTCTCTGTGCATGTGTGTGCATGCAGGTGTGTGCATGTGTGTGATGTGTCTGTGCATGCGTGTGTGCGTGTGTGTGTGTGCATGTGTGTGTGTGCATGTGTGGGGGCTGATGGCAGAATTTCAGGAGCATGGCTAATCTGACCTATTTCAATCAAGTCTGTAAAGAAAATGATTCTGGAAAGACTCACCTCTATGGCAAACCATGAAAAGACTTGGTGACAGAACCACTCAGCCATGACACCAGGCTCATCCCGAGGACAGTGGTGACCCGTTTCCATTTGTGCCACTTGAAGTGGATGGAGGCAGCACGGCAAGGCAAGGGCTGGACACACACGCATGCGAGGGACAGGATGAGTCATCAGCACACGTCCCTGTTCCCGTCACTGTCAGCCCAGAGCTGGAGCCCTGTGAGGCAAGGTGAGGGGCAGATGAGAGCTGAGAGCAGAAGGAAAGAGCCGGACACCCTGGTAGAAAACACAGACCTGGGCGGGAGGGCGGCGGGCGCGCAGGGGAGAGGCAGGGGCTGCAGGGTCGGGGCGTGGAGGAGGCTGTCAGGAAAGGCTGCCGTACTTTCTTGAATGCAGCCCCGTTGGCCAAGACACAGGAAAAGACAGGGTTTTATTTTAAAATGCTCCGTGTCGGCTGGAATGGGGGTCTTGGATGAAACCTGCGGGGACTGGACCTCACAGGGCAGCCAGCAGTTGGTGTCACAGCAGCTCCACAACAGTTGGGACACCAGGTTTTCCTGGGTGGGCAAAGTCTACTTCCGGCTCCATCTCTCAGAGCACGAGCCCCTCTGACAGGGCAGACACCGATGATCTCAGCACAGCCTTGGCACTTCTTGGCACAGCTGCGTGGGGATCGTGCGTGAAACTGCGACTTGACTTTTTCCAAAACCCCAGGACTTCCCCTGCGTGGGAGCCTGGTGCTGTGCTGGTGGTCACCAGCCTCACTGCCCGCCCACTCCCCAGCCCGTGGCCTCTCAGTGTCCCCTCCAGCACACAAGACCCGGCTCAGTTGCTCAGAGAGAGATTTTTCCAGCAAGGCATTTGCAGGCGGCCTGGCCGTGCTTCTGACCCACTGGCAGGTTTCTGAAGAGCCGCTGCAGGCTCTTTCTTGCAGGACGTGAAGCCATAATTAGTTTTTCCTTCCTTGCCAAATTGGGAGCCTGAGGGTCTGATAGCACTGAGGAAAATACAGCTCAGTGTATGGCTGAAGAGTGAGCCCAGGGCACACGTGTGTGCACGTGCGTGAGAAAGAGAGAGGAGACTGAGAGGCAGGGAGCCTCTTCTCTGCGGATCTCACCTGTCTGTCCGCGCCGCACACCCCCCAGCAGCACCACTTTCAACACCACTTTTCAGAGCTAAAAGAGTCATCTGTTTTGCTTCAGCAAAAGAAACGTCAGCCTAGAAGCTTTAAGCATATTCCCACAATGGGCTTTAATTATCAGAGAAGGTTGGCAATACGTTTGCATTTTAATTAAGATTAATGAATCATGCATGATTCATCAGGCCATTCCCCTCCGTTGGCGGAACAGTGATGAGAAGGCCACCATGTCGCTGAGGGGCCATCTGCAGGGACGGTGTGTCAGATCTGAGAACCCCACTCAGTGGTCCCTCCCCTGGGGTCCTAGCAGCAATCTATCCTCATACACGCTGCAGCCACTCCTCGGCCATGTGACCTGGGGGGTTTCTGCTTCTCCAGAAAGGGCATACTGGGTGCAAGTACACACACGCTTACCCTGTAGGTGCCAATAAACGCAATGTTAAACAAGTCTATGGGTAAGTAAGTTTGAGAAATGCCAGGTTACATGAAGGTGAGCAGAGTTGTGTGTGTTTCACTGCAGGACCCCTCAGAGCCTTTAATACGCACACGTGCACTGTGAACCCCCAGATTCATTTGCACACAGAAGCTATCCTTCCAGAAATCACCTTTGGGATTAGTACAGCACTCCCTGTAAACCAAAAATAGAATTCAAAGCCCCCCAGCTGCCTGAATGGCTTCCCCTACTCTTGGCCAAGGGAATCCCAAAGGAATCTGATAAACTAGTTCAGGCCAGGATGGGAAGAGGTAGGGTTGGACATGCCTCATAATACCCTCCTCCCTCTGGAGTTTAGGCACAGCTGACCAGCATTAACATGAAAACAGAGATCATAAGACTGGCAGAAAAGACTCTTTGTAGCAATAAGACACCAAATTCCACCCTGACTCTAGTATAGCATCACATGATGGATAGCAGGCCTGGAAAGAAATAAAAGTGCTTTACCCCCAAATATGTTTCTCTGACATATTTTGAAATGGCCCTGCAAAGCTGTCTCTTAAGGGGGAAATTTGCATTCTGTAGAGAATTCCCTGCCCTTAATAGGTCTTTTACAGAGAGTCTGACACATTTTAAGGTCCCATAAGAGGCATTCGCCATCCAGTCTCTCTGAAGCCTGCTGCCTGGAGGCTTCATCTACATAACAAAAACCCTGGCTTCCAGGATCCCCTTGTCTTAACTCAAGCATCTCCTTCTGCCAACCTCAAACTTTTTAGGCAAAGCTCAGCTCTTTCAACCAATTGCCAATCAGGAAATCTTTGAATCCACCTATGACCTGGAAGCCTCTCACTTTCTGGGTCACACCAGTGTATACCTTACATGTATTGATTGATATATTTGCCTGTAACTTCTGTATCCCTAAAATGTATGAAAGCAAAGCTGCACCCCAACCACCTTGGACACATGTTCTCAGGACCTCCTGAGACTGTGTCACAGGCCATGGCCCTTATTCTAGCAAAATAAGCCTCTAAATTGATTGAGACCTTTCTCCGATATTTTTTGGGTTGCACCTCCAAACCGGGAATTGGCGATCCAGGAAAACACTCCACTGTGGGGTGATTTGAGTGGGTGACAGAAGCCCAGGCCAGCCCTCCAGGAATAGATGCACACTGGTACCGGGGATGCCTGCACAGAGATGGGGTTGGGGGTGGGGGTCCTTCTGAACACTCCCACAACAACAGGGCACCAGCTTGCATCTTTGCTTGACGTGGCTGTCGCCCGGCTGGCCTGTGAGTGCTGCATGGGCCGCACCTGCATGTGGCTTGCTCAGCGTGGGATCCACAACACTTCAGGAGGTGCCTGGAGCACAGTGGGCGTCCCCCAGACAGCCGCAGGACACACAAGGGAATGTGCATTCAACCCTCGTCTCCTAAGGAGGCTGTGGCCCGCCCTGCTTGGGATGGCAACAGAGGGGCCAAGTGTATGAATAACCCCCCAAACCATTAAAACATCAGCATCCCTCAAACAACTTCTTGAGAGGGGGCGTGTGAGGCTCACTACACGTAAGGAACATAATGAATAAAATACAAAGGCTGTTACAACCCACTTAATGATTCAGGGACCATGAAGATAGCTGGCATCTATGAATTAGAAAATAAGGGAACTCTTCTGAGTGTGGGGGCAGGGGAAGAGGTTTCTGTGTATTCATTCCGCCCCCTGCCACGTGGGTATCGATTACACCGGGCTGGAGTCTGGGTCTCAGGGCTTGGGGAGCTGTGTTCCTGCACCTCTGCCTGTCCCCACCACCAGGCAACAAGGTCAGCGTGGCCCCCACCAGGGAACCACAGCAGGGCCAGCAGCTCCAGGCCCCGTCTCTCTGACCCCCGGGCCAGACCTCAGGAGATGAGAGACACCCGGGCCTAGCCAGGGCAGGAGGTGGGGAGGGGTTGGGGGATCATTCAGGGCACAAGGGGAGGAGGAGAGAGCATTCCGCGGAAGGGGGTTGGGGGAGGGAACCAGGACAGAGAGGTGTGGTGAGAGCTGGGCGTGAGTCTGGCACGGACCCCTCGGGGGACAGCAGTGGGGCTTACCCCCACAGTGCGGGCAGCCTCTGGTGAATGACAGCAGTGGGGCTTACCCCCACAGTGAGGGCAGCGTGTGGTGAATGACAGCAGTGGGACTCACCCCCACAGTGCGGGCAGCCTCTGGTGAATGACAGCAGTGGGGCTTACACCCACAGTGCGGGCAGCATGTGGTGAATGACAGCAGTGGGACTTACCCCCACAGTGAGGGCAGCCTCTGGTGAATGAGTGTGCCCAGGCCTGCCCCAGGGGCTTCGGCACCTGCTTCCCTATTTCACCTTGTCTATCTGAGCCTTGGTAGGAAGATGGCAATACCTCTGCTGAATTTCATCCTCTGAAAGGTGGGAACCAAACCCTCAGAGCCAGGTGAAGCCAAAAAGAAGGGACCCCTGACTGCTAGGGAGAGCGGCCCCAGAGCCGCACCGTGGGATGAGCCAACGGCACATCCCGGTCGCCGGCCGGGTGTGGTGCTGCCCGGAGCCACAGAGCTGCCAGGGCTCGCACACGTCTCTAGCCATGACACACGTTTGGGTCAGGACCAGGCCTGGTATTTGGTTCTCACTTTACTGAGAAACCTGGCAGCCTCTCGGGCCACCGCCCAGGTCACCTGCGCACCAGCAACATGAACCACAGGAACGGAGGCCGTGCGGGAGGCGGCTCTGCTCTGCGCTGGGCCTCCTCCTCCTCACTCACCCTCTTCAGTCAAAGAAAAAATGAAATGGGGCTGCATAAGAGTAATGCAAAAGTCAACGTTTCTGGATTTTCAAGTTTTCCAAACAGAGCTGGAAACCTGGGTTTCATGTCAACTCTCCCACGTGGTCAAGAGTTGAAGTCCTGGCCCGGCCACTCGTCAGCCTGGGACCAGCTCCAGACTTGCTCCAATTTGGTTTCAGAGCCTTAACAAATGGTGGTGTTTGCTGGGGACGGGAGTGGTTGGGGGAGGAGGGGGTTTCAGCGAGAATCTGGAGTTCCTGTGAGAGATATCCAAGGACCGATGCCCGTGAGATGCCAGGACCCTGGGGCTCTGTCGTCCTCAGGCTTGGGCCCACAGGGCTCTGCACCAGACCTTGAAGCCCCTGGCCCAGCACACCCCACTAGCGAGGCCCCTGCCCCTTCCCCACCTAGGCTCAGGACCCACTGACCATCTGCTGGGGCCCGTCCCTCAGCCACATCTTCCAGCCCGGCCACCTGGCCCCTGCTTGGGCCAAGCATCCAGACTACAAAGGTGTTTGCTGTTTGTCTGAAATTCAAACTGAGCCGGGCATTTGTGGTGTCTTCTCTGTCACCCCATGGAGGGCCCCAGTGGAATCTCCATTCTTAGGATCTGTAGGAGGCCGTGACCCAGGCAGCCGCAGCTCACCCCACACACTGGCAAAAGGAGAACGCTCCGGCTCCAGCAACCTGAGTTAACCTTGGCCCTCCTGTGCCCAGAGGCAGGGCTCTTACAGCGAAGGGTCTGTGCCTCTTCCCCAGGCAGGCGTGTGTCTTCTTCTGCTTCCTGTGGTCCCTGTCTTGTGCTGGGGACCCTTCACAGGTCTGCTGGCCCTGGGTTCCGACTCTAGTTCAGAGGAGGCTGCCAAAAGGCAACTGGGCTGCTCTGAGCACAGGGTGAATCTAATCAGGGGATGGGATTGACAGTTGCCGCCTGGAGTCATTTCTCTGGGGGACCCTCAACCACCAGTGTTGCCAAGTGTTTCACTCCTGGTCCCTCCGCTTTTCCCAAGAGGGATGCTCCAGTGCCCCAGGGGTTTAAACCTGGCTCAAATTGCACCGGCTCCCAGGAGGGCCACCCACATGTGCAGAGGTCACCCTCCGGCTCCATTGAGGGCTCTTGTCCCCCTGCCACTCCGCCGGCACTCTGCGGTCTTCAGAGTGACCACCCCCTCTGCTAGAGTGGGCAAAGGAGACGTTGTCCTGGGGCGAGGGGTGAAGGAGAGGATCTGGCCTCCCTGCGAAGTGCCTGTGGCCCCCGCCCACCCAAGCTCCTGAGCAGCGGGTCGCGTGCAAGGCTTGCCCTGGAGGACCCTGCTCCACCCCAGGCAAGGACCCAGAGCTCCCAGCCAGGATGTCCGCCTCACCTTCCCGTCCACAGAACGGCTTCTCCAACACCATCCGCTCTTCCTGGGCCATCCTCCTGTCTCCCGCCTTCCGTGCCGATTTCTGCCTTTCGAGGCCCTGTCTGTGATTTTACAGAGTTTGGGAGAGGAGCAGGGGAGCGGGAGAGCAGCAGAGATGGAACCGGGCATTTGGGTTTTGCTGGGAGCACACGGCCGGCTCCCTTCTTTCTGCTGTGTCCATCTGTTCCCTCATGGGGCACACAGGCACCTTCCAGACGCCTGAGGCAGAGGTGGCTGGAGGTGGCCAGGGTTTCAGCCAGGGGCATGTGCCCATGGTGGCTGGTGAGGGGCGATGGCTCACAGTGACCCTCCCATGCAGCTAGGGCCCTGCTGTCTATGGTGGCGCCTCCACAGCCGTGCATCTGACCCCCGGCCTCAGTGCACACAGCCTGGCCATCCACATGCTCAGGGGTGCTGGGTCTCCCGCTGTGTCCCTGGGCCTAGAGCTCACGATACTCGCAATAACGTATGAATGGGAGGAGTGAATTGGAGCCGGGGTCGGCCCAGAAGCCGGGACTGACCACCTGGAGATCAGGTTATAAAGCCACCACACAGGGATGTCATCTGAGTGTCACTGACTCCTGGTGAGTGTTCCCACTGCCCCCGAGGCACCCTCTGTGGTCTCTCTCACAGAGAATCCAGCCTGCTCCGGGGGCGATGAAGCTGAGTTTGGGGAATGCTGCAGCCACTGTGGGCTGTCCTGGGCCTCTGGCTGGGCCCAGCGTCCTAAGCCCCACGCAGGGCACGTGACGTGGATTGGGTTGTGTTTCAGTCTGGTTTGTGTGGCTATAAAGGAATACCTGAGACTGAGCAATTTATAAAGAAAAGAGGTTTTTTGAGCCCACAGGGCTGCAGGCTGAGAAGTTCGAGGGTGTGGCCCTGACTTCCACTGAGGGCTTCCGAGCTGTGTCACACCACGGTGGAGAAGCTCAAAAGGGGAGAGGACACCTGCCAAGAGGGGAGACCCCGAGGGCCCAGGCCCCACACACCCTCTGTCTTTAGGGCCACCCTTTCAGGCAGGGCGGGGACCCCTAGGGAGGGCCACCCACCGACTGTCCACCTTAGGGCCAGCCTCAGCCCCATGCACGATCCTCAGCATTAATTCGTACTGGTGGCCTGGAGACTGAGCTCGCGTCTAGTGAAGGGTCCTATGTAGGCGGCAGCCTCCCAGCCCCCACGCCCAGCTGAGGAGATGAGGTGACCACAGAGGCACTGAGGTCAGCGGGATTAGGCCCCATCCAGGTCAGAGGGAGAGGGGGCAGAGGCAGCTGGAACCCCCTGAGCCATGCCTCTCGAGGTCACAAGCTTTCAGCCCCCAACATAGAGAAGAAAGGCCTCCCCAACTCATCCCCCATGCCAAAGGCCTCCAGGTGCTGGGAGAGTGACCCGGGGTGAGCCCAGGCCCCTAGACTTCCTCACTATCATGGTTGGTCTGTGCCGAGCCCTGGGTACCTGGCCCTGGTGCCAGCTAAGGGCAGGAAGCCCACAGGCCTTGCCTGGACTCTGAGGAGGGGTCCTCCACATCAACGGCTCCCCAGCCCCACAAGCTTCACTGGCTCCTCCATAACCCACTGTCATCTGCCCACATCCTGCAGGGATCAGGCACCTGCAAGCCCTTCCCTTCGCTCTGTCACCCAGTCCCCATCGGAGCCCACCGGCTCAGCCTGCCTGCCTCCTCTGAGCTCTGCAGGCAGATCTGCCCTACCCCCTCCTCCGCCTGCATGCTCCCAGGGCCTCCTTGGGGAAGCCCCACCCCGCAGCTCCCCATGCACCTCCTGTACAGTGGGATTGTTGAGGTTCTTGTCCCTCCCTTTCCCTGAGGGCAGGGAATGTGTTTACATCATTCCGAGATTCCTGTCCCAGCAGGAGGTCAGGGACACACCCCAGGCCCCTGCAGGTGCTGCGAGCGAATACAGGAGGGGCTCAGGTCAGCAGGCTCCGCACAGCAACCATCCCAGGATCACGGGAAGGGTGTCCATGGACTCCTTGCCTCAGTTTCCACGTGCATAAGAGACTGAGGTAGCCAATGAACGCTCAGGGCCCCTTCTCAAGTCCAGCCAATGGCAGCAGGGCAATGGGTGTTATTCAAATCATCATCTTCACTATGTAAAGGTCACCCACCACCCTCCCCTGTTTCCGGAATCCCTGCTGGATGGAAACCAGCCTTCCTCCCCCACCCCTCAAGGCTTCCTCAACTTCCAGATGGCCCCCAGGCCACGGTCCTTTCTGCAAGGAGGGATGCACTCCCTGCATTAGGAGGAGGCCATCTCCCCCCAGCAGCCCTGGGCAGGGGCAGAGATAGTCATGGGTGCAGGGCCTGGCAGAGGCCGACCCAACAGCTGAGAGGGCCCTTTTGTTTTTTTGCTTTTTTTTTTTTTTTCTGAGACAGTCTTGCTCTGTTGTCAGGCTGGAGTGCAGTGGCACAATCTCGGCTCACTGCAGCCTCCACCTCCTGGGTTCAAGAGATTCTCCTGCCTCAACTTCCTAAGTAGCTGGGTCTACAGGCACATGCCACCATGCCCAGCTAATTTTTGTATTTTTAGTAGAGATGGGGTTTCACCATATTGGCCAGGATGGTCTCGTTCTCTTGACCTCGTGATCTGCCTGCCTCGGCCTCCCAAAGTGTTGGGATTACAGGCGTGAGCCACCGCGCCCAGCTGAGAGGGCCCTTTCTTAGGATCACCGCTGCCAGAGGACACGGCCATGGCAGCCATCAGGCCTGCTGCAAACAGAGCCGGCACTGAAGCTTTTCAAGCCCTCCCATGACAGAGTGCACAGTGGTCGAGGCTTCAGGTCACCCCCACCAGCCTTGAGGCCAGAGGGGATGGCCCGACAGCCACCCCCAGACCTGGCTGCAGGATCTCTGGCAGCAGCCTCTCCTCAGTGAAACCAGCAGACGAGCCAAGGGCCGTCCCAGTCACCAGCAGTTCTGGGTCCCATGCAAACTTGGGTCCCTTGTGCACCTGTTGGGGAGGGGCATGCACACCTGGGTCCCATGCACACCTGGGTCCCATGCACACCTGAGTCCCATGCACACCTGGGTCCCATGCACACCTGGGTCCCAGGCACACCTGGGTCCCATGCACACCTGAGTCCCATGCACACCTGAGTCCCATGCACACCTGAGTCCCATGCACACCTGGGTCCCAGGCACCCCTGGGCAAGCTGCTGGCTGCAGTGCAGGCAGTGACGACAATTCTAACCAAAGACCCGCGGGCACCAGCCTCATACTTGATGATCCTTGAGCTCTTCGCTGAGCACCTTCCATGCACGGCCCTCAGGGGAAAAGCCCTTGATGGAAGGGAGGTGGGCACTAGAGACACAGGTGAGGAAGCCAAGCCTGTTCATAGCGATGGCGCTACAGGGAAAATAAAGCGGGAGCCCTGGGCATGGCGGTTTAAACACGGAGGTCCTGCAGGAAGGTCCTGCCATGGTACTTTTGGGCAAAGACCTTCGGGCTTGGAGTGGCATGAAGCCTGGGGTCTGCACTTCTGGGAGCTGCTGCCTCTGAGACAGACTCCAAGCAGAATCAGATTCGGGGTCCCAGACCCCCAACCCACCACTGACGGTGACTCCCAGGACAGGAGGGAAACCCACGCTCTCATTGCCTTGATTTCTCGGGGGCTTCATGAATATTTTGGTGTCTGGGGCACCTGTGGACCGCAGAGGAGGGGTGAGGTTGGCCCTGCATGAGGAGGAGTCCAGGAGAAACCTGCGGTTACGCAGCCACCTTGGCCTGCCTGACAGTCAGGTTCCGCCTGAGGCCACAGTGAGATTGCGGTACGGGACCTTCCTACTGGGTGATCCTCTGGAGGTCAGCTAGACATCCTCTAGAAGGTCCGGCAAGGCCTGGAGTTGCGTGGCCGTGGCTAGCATCCCAGGACCGGCCTGGGCCTCTCGTGAAGGAAAGGGTGTCCAGGAGGGGAGTCGGGGCAGGGACACCCAGGGCATCTCCGACCTGGAGGAGGTCCCCCCGCTGTGGAGGTCTCTGGGGATGAAAGTGGGGAGTCCCTGCCTTGACCACACCTGAACCCTACAGGAGGCTTCAAGGGCAGGTGGGCGGCGGGCTGAGGGGGTGCTGAGTCTTTGGCCTCTGAGGCGGTGCCCCATCTGTGCGGCACTGCGGGGCTTCAGATCAACCTCCTGGCAGCCCTCCCTGCTGAGCCTTCAAAGCTGTCCAACCTCAGGGGTGGGGGTCCGGAGCCCCTTTCTCTAGAAGCCCCTTGGCCCTGCCTGGACTGAGGAGCGTCTTGCGGCTCTCCCGGCCCTGCCCTGTGTGTGACGGGAGGGGGACTTTGCCTCAGTTTTGTGCAGGATGGGTCACACCCATGTCCAGAGAGAATGGGGCTGAGCTCTGCCCCGTTGACAGTTGTGCCCCAAAAGGATGCTGAGAAGGTGCCAGTGTCTCTCCTAAAAGTGCTGCCCTTTCCCTCGGCCGGGAGGGGGTGGGCAGGCCAGGACTTGGAGGTACCGTGTGGGCGAGAGGGCTGTTGTCATAGCTCCTGGGTGGCAGGAGCCGGAGAGCTGGAGCCCAGGAGGAAGCAGTCCCCAGGCTTCCACCAGCTGATTCTAGGGTGAGGGTGAGTGGGCGCAGAGGAAGTGCCAGCTCTTCTGGGGAGCCCCCGAGGCTGCAGCAGGGCCAGCGGGAAACCACCCCTCAGTGAATACACAGCCTGTGCCTTCCGGGGCTGGGAGGTCAGGGCATCTCCGCCCAGAGGCCTCCTAAGCTGCCTGGGGAGCATCTCCTGCTGGTCACGAAACCCCAGGGAGCCCTGGGCCCCGCCCAGCAGGCACAGAGGGCGCTTTGCCACCCAAGACCGAGTTGTCTCCTTCTAACACCACGGTGCACCCCCAGAAGCTGCAGTCAGGAGGGGACAGGGCAGAGGTGTTGTCCCCAAGCACCCTCGCTCCACAGGGCTAGAAAAGAACAGAACTGTCTGGAGTCACTGGTAGTTGCCTTGAGGGGTCGATGAGGGAGGAAACATCACCTGCCCTGTGGGATCCTGTGGCAGAGAAGAGGCAGGTGCCAGGGCCTTCTGGGAGGCTGTGCGGGTCTTGTTAGCCCTCCTGGAAGCAGCAGCGTTCCCACTGTGCAAGTACAGGCCCCCCAGGACCTGCCAGAGGCACCAAGAGCACGGGTCTCCGTGTGTGTGTGTGTGTGTGTGTGTGGTGTGTGTGTGTGTGTGCCTGTGTGTGCTATGTGCATGTGTGTGGTGTGTGCCTGTGTAAGGCCTGTCCCTTAGCAAGTGTGGCAGGCCCCATTCCCCCGGGTGACAAGCACCCCTCCCTGCAGCTGTCACCTCACACGCAGCAGGGTGTCTCAGCCCCCTCAGTGCTGTGCTTCGGTCTCCCTGTCTGTCAACTGGGGCCATTCGAAGTGCCTCACCTGAGATCTCTGCAGGTGGCCTGTCCAGGTGGCAGGCGACGAATGCCCGGACACTGGTGGTGTCCTATTCCCGGCCCTCCCAGGACTCACTCCAACTCCACAGGCCTTGGGTTGCGGCCCAGACACCTGCCCCTCCTCAAGCTTTCAGGGAAGCTGAGGCGGCCTGGTCTTTGCAGGCAGGTGCAGTGCCATGGTACACAGCCCCCCACCATGACCAGCAGCTGAAACCCCCTTTCCAGCTGCCACGGCCACCACACCCGCTTCTCACGGCAAGGCCTCCCGCGGTGTTTGGGTTTTGTGTAAATGGGGTCTCCGCTGCCCCCTCCCATGCTCCTGCACTGGGCCATGCCGAGCAGTGTGTGGTCACGGCTGTCCCGCCTGGACGGGTGTTTGGGGGTTTCCGGTCTGGGCTGTGTCGGCTGGAGCTGCCGAGAGCAGGCTTCTGATTTCCGGCGCGCAGATGTGCTGCCGGGCCCCAAGGGGATGTTGGTTCTGCGTTAGCCAAAGCACCGAGACGATGATGTCCCCAGCCGGACTAAGAGGCACGGGGAATGGGCGTCCATCAAGAAGGAGCCGTGCCTGGGCAGAGGGCTGTGCTCGCCCAAGGACAGCGACCCGCGCTCCCCACTTCCTCTCCAGGGACTTGGAGGCGGAGGTGACCCAGAGGCTCTGCCAAAGGTAGCCCGACTGGGCCTCCTGAGCCAATGCAGGGCCCCAGGATACTGCTCGGCAGGGCCCTGGAATCGCTTCCCCAGCCTGCCTGCACTTGGCAGACAAACTGTGTGTTCGTTTGCCTGTTTGTGTGCTTTTGTGGGTGCCAAGCTAGAAGCCACTGAACCCGATCTGTCCCAAGCCACTTGAGCAGCCGTTCCTGACATGCACCACACTGGGCATTGCCCTGGACACCTGCAGGGTCAGAAAGGAGGAACCAGACGCATGGACCTGCCCCCTGGACTCACGGCCTGGCCGGAGGGAGAGGTGCACGGCTGGCACAGACGCACAGACCTGCCCCCTAGACCCACAGCCTGGCCCGAGGGAGAGGTGCACAGCTCGTATGGAAGGCTGCACATTCCCACCTTGAGGGCAAGGATACCAGGCGTGTAGCAAGGCAGGGGGTCACTCGAGGACACTGCAGAAGCTGCCGGCACTCCCCGGGGCCCAATAAGCAGAAGCCCTGCCCAGGGACCTCCTATGGGTTCCAGCTCACATTAATTTCTAGACAGTTCCGTTGCGGCTTCGGTGCTTGGTTTGTCTCCCTGCGGTGAGCACTTTGCCCTGCGCTGGAGAAGCTCATGTGCCACTCGCACCTGCCTCTGCTCGCTGAAGGCCTTTCTCCCCAGAGGAAGAGACGCCTCGCTCTCCCCAGCTTTCCACATCAGAGGTCCTTGGAGACTCCAGAGGAAATCCCACCAGGAATGTGGGGGTGGAGGCAGCTCTGTTCCCCTGCACCCCAGCTCTGGGCCAGCCCCTTGGCAAGGCCCCTTGGGGGACCCATGCGGAGGGCGGGGGCACCAGGAGCACCCAGCGTCCCAGAGCAGCCCCTCCTCTGCAGAACCCATGACTGGCTGAAGTTAAGGGGCCTTAAGGAAACAAGCTCTGTGGGCCTTAGATGTTTGCCGCTGTCCGAGAGGAGAGTGGAGCACCAGAAGCCATAGACGTTGGTCGGGAGGAGCTGGGTGTCCCTCCCCAGCCCCAGGCCACCAGGGATGCCAAGGAGAACACAGGCTAGGAGAAGCCCCCTCCCCACCCTCTGCCTGGCTCCAGCTTCCGGGAGACGCCCACCCCCTCTTCTCCCCTTCTCCTTCCATCCTTCCAGAGGCTTCCCGGACTCCCCTGCTCTACCACACACACTGTCGGCCAAAATTTACTTTTAAGAATTGATAGAAAAGTCTCTTTACTGATAGTATCGTGCGTATTTTTGGGATAATTGAATTCCGCGAGGTGCTTTGTTTTGTTTTTACATGAGCCAGCGGGTCTGGAAGAACCTTGCACAGAGGAGCCTCCGGCTCTGCTCCCAAGCCCTGTCTCTCCCTAACTCCTCGGACTTGCACCTGCCTGGACACGACCTCCGACCCTGCAGGTGTGCAGTGGCAGTTTCCCAGAAGCCATTCCTGTTCTGGATGGCTGTGATGTACCCATAAGTGACCATGAGCCATCCTTACAGTCATCCCATAACCCCAATAGATACAGTTTGGGTATCTGTGCCCCCCAAACTGTGCCAACAAGGGGAGGGTGCCTGGGATGGGGAGAGAGGCTGCCGGGTAGAGAGCGCCGGGTGGGAAACAGGACTGGGCTACACACTTTTGTGGAGTTTGCACCACTCACGCCGCTCACACCAGCTGCCAGGGCACTTCCTGTCCAGGGCCCAGTGCCTCTGGCAGGTGGGAGCCCCAGTCAGTGACCGTGGACCCCCGAGCCTCCAAAGAAAGGAGCCGTTGCTTATCCAGCAACAAGCCCTGCGGATAGTGAGGATCCCGGGAGGGGACAAGGAGGAACTGAACACCGGCTCCATGGGACAAAGGCACCGGCTGTCAGTCTCCAGAGTGTGGTCCCCTGGCTTGTTCAGAAACCCAGCCGGGACTGGGGAGGGGGAAGGGGGCGGGGGGCAGAGCAGGTGTGACTAGGACCCAATAGCCAGCGTATGTGTGGCTGGTGCAGTGCTACTTCCGTCCCCCTCCTGAGCCCCCCATGAATCAAGTGGCACCATCACCCCTGCAGAGCGTGAGAAGCCAGCCCGCCCGGGAGCTGCTAAACGTCATTAAGTCCCTACGGTGATGGTGACGCAGGCACTGAAAGCTCTGAGAAATAGGCCGGCAGAGGGAGGGAGGGATCCGGGATGCCAGGGCTTTGTGTCCCTGTTACGTCAGGCTCAGGGACATCGGGGACATCGTCTGAGCCGGGAAAGAAGGAGGCTGGGGGCTGGGCCCAGGGCAGGCACCCTGTGTGTATAGGAAGGGAAGGCCCAGGCAGGGAGCCCAGCCCTCTGAACGCAGCCTGCTAAGGGCACCAGGAATTAAGACATGAAAGACACAGCAGAACGCGCGTGGGCCTCAAAAGGCTCCCTCGGAGCTCTTCATGGGCTGGCCCCAGGAGTGTTAGCGAGAGTGCCCACTGTGCCCACCCACGGACCCCCGGGCCCCAGCAGCTACAGCCCGAGCCTTCTTCCTGAGGCTCTACACAGTAGGAGAGGAGAGAGCGCCACCCAGAACAGACCTCGGAGAGGGTCCCTCCAGAGGGCACGGGCCCACCCCCGTCCTTTCCTTGCTGGGCGTGACACAGGGAATCAAGTAACTCTGGACAGTCCTTTCCTAGGGTTTAAGGCAATTTTTTTTTTTTTTTTTTGAGACGGAGTTTCGCTCTGTCGCCCAGGCTGGAGGGCAATGACCTGATCTCGGCTCACCGCAACCTCCACCTCCCGGGTTCAAGCGATTCTCCTGCCTCAGCCTCTCGACTAGCTGGGATTACAGGCGTGCGCCACCACGCCCGGCTAATTTTGTATTTTTAGTAAAGACAGGGTTTCTCCCTGTTGGTCAGGCTGGTCTCGAACTCCCGACCTCAGGTGATCTGCCCGCCTCAGCCTTCCAAAATGCTGACATGACAGGCGTGAGCCACTGCACCTGGCCAAGGCCAATTTTTAGATACCCATTTTAGATACCCACCCCAGGCTGTGTTCAGGAAAAAGTGAGGTGGGGTGTCAGGAGCTGTGTGAGCCTTGCGGTGCTGAGTGGCCCTGGGCAAGCCCCTGCCCTCTGGGCCTCAGCTGGGACACGGGTGTCCCTCCCCTGGCTGGAATCACGCCCAGCATGGGCCCATCCGGCTCCACCCTGCCCCCCGGCCTCACCTGAGCTCACCACACACAGGCCCATCAGGGAAGCGGGACTGGGCACTGCCTGGCACCCCCAAGAGCTGGGGCCAGGCAGAGAGGCCACACAGGCCCTCCTGTGCCCAGGTAGGCAGGTCCTGTGGAACCTGGAAAAGTGCATGACCTGGGCAGGGGCGACAGCAGAAACACAGCTCCTCATTAAAGAGAAAACCTCATCCTGGCTGTGCGCGTGGGTGTGAGTGGGTCCCTGGTGTGTGTCTGTCCCTGGTGTGTGTGTGTGTGTGTGTGTGTCCCTGGTGTGTGTGTGTCCCTTGTGTGTGTGGTGTGCATCCCTGGTGTGTGTGGTGTGTGTCCCTGGTGTGTGTGAGGGTCCCTGGTGTGGGTGGTGTGTGTCCCCGGTATGTGTGTGGTGTGTGTGTCCCTGGTGTGTGTGTCTGTCCCTGGTGTGTGTGTGTCCCCGGTGTGTGTGGTGTGTGTCCCCGGTATGTGTGTGGTGTGTGTGTCCCTGGTGTGTGTGTGGGGGGGTCCCTGATGTGTGTGGTGTGTGTCCCTGGTGTGTGTGGTGTGTGTCCCTGGTGTGTGTGATGTGTGTCCCTGGTGTGTGTGAGGGTTTCTGGTGTGTGTGGTGTGCATCCCTGGTGTGTGTGGTGTGCGTCCCTGGTGTGTGTGATGTGTGTCCCTGGTGTGTGTGTGTGTCTGTCCCTGATGTGTGTGTGTATCTGTGCACACGGCTGCCCACCCACAGGCTGTCCTGGCCAGGTGCCTGGTTCTCCCAGGCCCTGCGAGACACTCTGTGTGGAGTGGGCCCAGGATGTGGGATTCCTGCAGAGCCGGACCCTCTGGCCCATGGGGTCTGCGCATCTTGGGCAGTGTCCTGTGGGCTGCCCTGAGCCCAGGCACCGCTTGCAGGACAGATGGGACATCGGCTGGAGGATGCCCACAGCCCATGGGCTGGTTGCTGCTGTCTCCCGCCTGCCTGCCCGGGGCACAGCCGGGGGTTTAGGGTGCAGCCTCCGGCCCGCTGGCCCAAGTTTCCAGAAGAATCTGCCACGGACAGATCTTATGTAGCAAAGGGCAGAGGCCAGGGGTGGACTCCACACGGGCCTGCAATGGACGACTGTGGGCAAGTCACCAAATCCCGCAGGGCCTCCTGGTCACCGACAAGTCGCCACCCCTGTCCCAGGGTAGGTGATGAGACAAAGCCCCTCCCTTGGCCCTGGCAGAGGAGTGAGGAGCAGCCGCTCTTCCTTAGTTTATAAAACGGGAAGAACAAGTCCCCGAGGGTCAACGTTTGGGGGACCTTGCAGAGACTGGGCACAAAGTGTCCTGCACATCTAGGATCAGGCAGGTGATGCTCAGACAAGTTCCAAACACATGGGGAACCAAAATGTGGTTGCCCCAAAATGTGGTTTTGGGGACCCCAACACCTGGGGTGGGTGGGCACAGCGTGTTCCTGTGTTGCTGAGAGCCAACCCCACAGGGCTTTCCTGATCCGGGCATCTCGGCCTGGGGCCTGGCTGCTGGTCGGGCCCCAGGAGTGCCCCCGTGGAGGGCCTTCTGGGATGACGTTGGCCTGTGGCCACTGCTGCAGCTGCAGCCCAGCCTTCAGGTCTCTCCTGCTTCAGAAGCCCTTGGCTGTCCCCAGGCCCCTCCCGGCCATTGCCCAGAGCGGCGGCCATACAACGACAAGAGCTGTGATGCCCCGTTGGTGCCCCTAGGACTGCTCAGCCCTCCTGCTGCTCCGTGGACCTCCAAGGTCTGGGCTGGGTGGGTGGGGCCCCTCCTGGTGACTGGTGTTTACTAGGCTTCTGTGGGGCTGCCAAGCACCGACACAGGGCCACAGAGAGGAGTGAAAGCCCTGACGCCTGCCCGCATGGAGAGTCGGTCTCCTCCGGACACGGCCTTGTTCCAGTGACCACAGAGGCTGGCGAGTGCCACGTGGTCCCCACCGCATCACACACCTCCCATGCCCTGCCCGGCGTCAGGGACAGGAGGCTCAGGGAAGTGAAGGACACCGCCCAGGGGCACGGGGCTGGCCAGGGCTCGCCCAGGCCTGCCTGACCCAAAGCCCAGCTCCTCTCTCCACCTGGCTCCTAGCTTTGTCCCAAAAAGCAGGAAGGACCAGACACTTGGTTTGGGGCAAAACTTAAGTGGGAGGGTGCTAAAAAAAAATCAAGACCAATAACATTTTAGTGTAATACTTTTAAAACTTAAAATTAATGCACAATTCATGATGAATGAAATGTCAAACTTCTAAACAAGTCAAGGCCCGCCTCTGCGTGGCACAGCCCTGGGGGCGAGTGCTCAGCCCACCCCAAACCCCTGGGCCGGGCTCCAGGGAAATGCTGCCAGCTTCCCACTTCCAGCAGAGCCAGCCCCTCAGCTGTGAGACAGTTTCCATAGCGACCAGCCCAGGTAGCGGGGAGGCTCTCCAGTTCAGGGGCTGCTAGGAGACACTGGGAAGGGGGATCCCTGCTGGGAAGAGCCAGGAAGGGGCTCCACACTTCCTCTGGAGGAAACACGACCTCCAAGGATGAGGAGAGGAAATCCCTCCAGCCCGGGAATTTCCCAAGCCAGAGCTCTCTGCCTCATGAGAATGGAGCCACCGTCCCCAGGGCCAGGGGAGGCTGCTCCCTCCCTTCCTCCTTCCCTCCCTCCCTCCCTCCTTCCCTCCCACCCTCCCTCCGTCCCTCCCTCCCTCCATTCCTCCTCCCTGTCCTTGCCCCTGGGAGCCTCAGAGCTTGCTACCTGGGGTGAATGCCCAGTAGACCGTGCGGTTCCGATTTTGTCACACACTGCACTTTCAGATGATTATTTATGGATGCTAGCCATTACGAAGGAAGCGAAAAGCCGTGTGCAGTGCAGGACTGAGTTTGCTTGATTAAAAGCCCTCGCCAGTTGCTGACGCCCTGGGGTTGCGTCTGAGGGGCAGTGAACGTGGCCTCCAGATTTCTCTCGCTGCAGAGGCTTGGGCAGGTCCCGATGGTAGTTGGCTGTGGGGTGAGCAGGGAGTGCCAGGCAGGAGGCAGGGGCCTGGCAGGAAATACATATTACATGCAAATTGAATCACTTAAGGAGCATTTAATAAAGGAATTACTTACGAGAACAGGACAGACTTGGGAAACCAGGAGGGATGGGTGCTCTGGGGGCAGCCCGGGCAGGAGAACTGCGTCTTCCCGAGGCCTGGAGAGGGATGGCAGGAGCCAGTGCCGACCGGAGCCTTGTAGCTATTGGTAAGAAGGCCTGGAAGGAGCCGCTCCCCCAGCCCCAACACACACAAAGGACACAGCGAGCCCCAAGCTCTTGGAGGGCAGTGGAAACGCTCCCGAATCAGGCAACGTTCTCCGGAGAAACAGAACCAGGGGGATTTGCCCCGGCTTTCCTGACATGAAAAAAACAATAGGCGGTTTATATACACGTATATATGTTTAGACAATAGGCGGTTTACATACACGGATATATGTTTAGGCAACAGGCGGTTTACATACACGGATATATGTTTAGAGAACAGGTGGTTTACATACACAGATATATGTTTAGAGATATTTTAAGGCATTGGATCCCACGATCACGGGGGTTCGAAACCTGCAGGGCAGGCGGCGGGCGGGAGACAGGCAGCGGGGCACGTCACCATCTTGAGGCAGGTGTTCTCAGTGAAACCTCCGTTTTCACTCTTAAGGGCTTCCTTTGATGGGATGTGTCCCTCCCAGAAAAATCGAGGCTAATCTCCTTCGGGTCATCTGATTGTGGATATTGGGCTCCTCTGCAGGACACCTTCCCAGCTACACCTGGGCTCATGTTTGAGCACTTAGGTACTGTGGCCTGGCCAGGATTACAGGTCATGCAAACCTCATCCTCCCCATTTTGCCTCTCCCATCCTGGGCTTCTCTGCCAGGGCTTCCTACAGGCTGAGCCAGAGGAGGAGAGGGCCTTGGGGGCATGCAGAGAGCTCAGCAGAGCAAGAAGACGTCAGCCAGGCTGGGGGTCCTGGAGACTCAGGCAGGAGCCTGACATTTAATTCCAGTTCTGCAGGAAACCATCTTGAGCTCTGGGCAGGAGAGGGTTCCCTGTGATCAGACTCCGAGCTCCGGGCAGGAGAGGGTTCCCTGTGGTCAGATTCCATAAAAGAAGAGCTTCTTCCTTCCCCTCCCATTCCCAGTCACCCATGAGACCCGTGGCTACCTGGTAGTGGCATGTGGGGCAAACGCCTGTGTTGACCACCTGTGAGGTTTGGTTTCCTCCACTAGAAAACTGGAGAGCTGAAAACATGTCCTTGTAGAACATGTGAAATGACCTCCTGGGGTGCCCGACACTGCCTGTGCAGGCTCTGGTGATGCCTCAGTGGCTTCCTAAGACACACCCTCCTTCACCCCCCACAGTCTCTGGTGCAGAGATGGACGAGCTGGGGGACTCAGTCAATTTCCCCACAAAGTGTTGCAATGGATTGAGAACACCTCCTGGAGTGTCTGAGGCCACCTGCATTTTCAGAAGAAAGTTCCACTTTCTTCTGAACAGATAACGAATGGCGCTTTGACTGCCATTGTTATCTGCCACACCGAGTCAGGAGAGGCTGGGCCATGATGTGACGCAGTAACAAGCAAACCTCCAGAATCTCACAGTTTAATCACGCTACAGCGTATTTCTCTCTAGGGCAAGCAGCACACTGATTGTCAGGGCCCTCCTCCAGGGTCACTGGGTGGCTGGGTTCCCCATCTCCTGGTGCCGCCCTCACAGACATGCCTCCAGGGTCCCACGGCAGAGACGGGCCTGTGGAGGAGGCATGCAGCCTCTGAGTGTGTTGGCAAGCCGACTCATGGTCCTTCTGCTCAGAGCTCATTGGTCATGGCTGGTCACACGGTCCCAACCTCACCTCGAGGGACGCTGGGCCTGAAGGAAAACACACAGAATGTTTAGCGAATTCTCCTGCCCTTCCTCTACGGAAATGTGGGACAGCTGGGCATGTCTAAAATTAATCGGTTTTTAAGAATGTTCAGTAAGATCCCATCCTGGGAAGAAAACCCTATTTAAAAATATATCATATAGAATATATAAAACATATACACATACAGATATAGACTGTGTGTGTTTTCTATTGCCATGTAGCAAATTACCCCAAACTGAGCAGTGTAAAACAACAAACCTTCATTATCTTACAGTTTCAGAGGTTCCAGGATTTGGAAGAAGCCCAGCGGGGTGGCTGTGGCTCAGGATCTGGCATGAGGTTGCCGCCGGGATGTCAGCCAGGACGGCAATACCTGCGTGTGCGACTGGGCTGGGGGATCCGTTTCCAAGGAAGCTTGCTCACATGGCTGCTGGGGAGAGGCCTCCAGTCCTCACAAGGCCATTGGTGGAGGCTGCAGCTCCTCACGGGCTATTGGCGGGAGGCCTCTGTCCCTGGCCTCATGGGCTTCTCCACAAGGCTGCTTGAGCATTCTCCCAACATGGCGACTGGCTTCCCCCAGAGTGACCCCAGGGAGAGCAAGGTGGAATTCACAAAGCCATCTGTGAACTAGGCTTGGACATCACTCACTGTCACACGGGCCAACTCTGATGCGGGAATACCAGGACGCTGTGCTGGTCAATTTCATGTATCCCCTTGACTGGGAAGAGGTGACGAGACATTTGGCCACATGTTCTCTGGGGTATCTGTGAGCTCTCTGGGTGAGATCAGCATTTGAGTTGAAGGACTGAGGAAAGCCCATGGCTGTCCCCTGCGTGGGCGGGCATCCTCCAATACCTTGAAGGCCTGAGCAGAACAAAAGGCTGAGGGAGGGAGAGCCAGCTTTCTCTGCCTGAAGGTCTTCAAGCTGATGGGATTTTGTCCAGCCTTCAGATTTGAACTTGGCTGCAACATCAGCTCTCCTGGGTCTCAGGCCTTCAGACTCAGATGGGGACATGGGCCCTCCTCCGTCTCCAGGTGGCAGATCTCAGGACATCTCAGCTTCTGTAATCACATGAGCCAGTTCCCTGGAATAAATAAACCCGTCTCCTACTGCTTCTGTTTCTCCGGAGAACCCTGATGAATACAGCTATGGAGCCTGGCGGGGAAGACCCCGGAGACATCCTGGAGGCTCCCACAGTGGGGGAGGGGAGGTGCAGGGTTTTATTTCCAGCAGGATTTTTACTAGAGCCGCAGAATTGATGACTAAGGTCCACAGATGAAAACGGCAGAGGTTGCAAGCAACCCCCAACCCCACCACCCAACACAATCTCCACATTCTAAGAAACTCATTAGGCCCAGACACATGGCCTGCGGGGCTGAGCAGGACTGACCCGCCAGTCACCCAGCCGCAGCCCCAGTCTCTGTATAGGGATACGGAGGTCGGAGTCATCAGAGCTGGTGGCTCATCAGGGTACCAGCCCAGAGGGTGGAGGGGAACGAGCAGGAGAGCACACACGCCTCTGTCCCCACCCCATGTCTGGAGAGACAGCAGCCTCACCCCAGGGCAGGGGAGCATGAGCGGGACAGAAGATTCGAGCTTTCAGCTGGGCTGGGCTGCATTTTCACAATTAAAAGTGAGCAGACGGCCGGGTGCGGTGGCTCAACGCACTCTGGGAAGCCAAGGCGGGTAGATCACAAGGTCAGTAGTTCAAGACCAGCCTGGCCCACATGGCGAAACCCTGTCTCTACCAAAAATACAAAACATTAGCCAGGTGTGGTGGTGGGCACCTGTAGTCCCAGCTACTCAGGAGGCTGAGGCAGGAGAATTGCTTGAACCCAGGAGACGGTGGGTGCGGTGAGCCGAGATCACGCCACTGTACTCCAGCCTGGGCAACAGAGCAAGACTATCTAAAAAAAAAAAAAGAAAGAAAGTGAGCAGACTCAGTGGAGTCTGTCCCAGGGGCTGTAAGGGACAAGGAGGGGAGTGTGACGGGGCTTGGCTGAAAGCTGCGATTGGCCAAAAGAAAGTAGTCTGTACTCATCCCAGGGCTGAGGCTGGGCCAGCAACAGCATGTAGACAGCACGGCCCAGGCCGGTGTCAGCGTGTAGGCGGCACGGCCCAGGTCGGTATAGACAGCACAGATGCAGCCAGGCTCTGGCTGCTCGGCCATGTCCATGGCCTGCAGAATTCTAAGAAAAACAATGACAGGTAGTGTGTGTGTTCGTCCATTCTCGCATTACTATAAAGAAATACACAAGGCTGGGCGCGGTGGCTCACGCCTGTAATCCCAGCACTTTGGGAGGCAAAGGCAGCTGGATCTTGAGGTCAGGAGATCCAGACCATCCTGGCCAACATGGTGAAACCCCATCGCTACTAAAAATACAAAAAAAAATTAGTTGGGCATGGTGGTGTGCACCTGTACTCCCAGCTACTTGGGAGGCTGAGGCAGAAGAATCACTTGAACCCGGAAGGTGGACGTTGTAGTGAGCTGAGACTGCACGACTGCACTCCAGTCTGGCGACAGAGTGAGACTCTATCTCAAAAAGAAAGGAGGGAAGGAAGGAAGGAAGGAAGGAAGGAAGGAAGGAAGGAAGGAAAGAAGGAAGGAAGGAAGCAGGGAAGGAATGGAGTGCCTGGGTAATTTGTAAGGAAAGAGGTTGAATTGGCTCATGGTTCTGCTGGCTGTACAGGAAGCATAGCAGCATCACCTTCTGAGGAGGCCTCAGGAAGCTTCCAATCATCGCAGGAGGCAACAGGGGAGCAGGTGTGTCTTCCATGGCCAGAGCAGGAGGGAGAGAGAAGAGAGAGTGGGGGCAAGGTGCCACATGCTTTAAAATGACCGGATCTCACGAGGACAGTACCAAAGGGATGGTCCTAAACCATTCATGAGAAGTCCACCCCCATGAGCAAACCACCTCTCACCAGGACCCACCTCCAACACTGAAGATGACAATTCTGCATGAGGTTTGGGTGAGACAGAGCCAAACCTTGTCAGTGTGCATGTATTTGTCTGATTTAAGGAGCTAATTTATAGCCCAGTAAATAAAAAGAGAAGATGAAGAAAGGAGTTAGGAAGGGAAACGTTGAGACAGAGTGGGCTAGAAACCCGTCCGACTACTGCAAACTGGGGCTGGTGCTGTTTCCCCGCAATTACGAGTAGGTGGGGCCTAGGGTGTCTTTGCAATCCTGTCACTGCCGCTCCTCGTGGGGTGGGGGCAGGCTCAGTAGCCCCTGCCGAGC
Source organism: Nomascus leucogenys (assembly GCF_006542625.1). NCBI lineage: Eukaryota > Metazoa > Chordata > Mammalia > Primates > Hylobatidae > Nomascus > Nomascus leucogenys. The sequence goes on from NC_044405.1 coordinate 28,308,282, forward strand.
AGAGGGCCTCTCCAGGCCTTCAGAGACAGAGGGCCTTGGGAGGATGCACCCCTAGCCAGTGCAGGGAGGCCGAGGAAGCTCCCACTCAATGGCAACCACATTCATTTGGCCTCATAGTCCACCCCAGGACTTGGGCGGTCCTGTTAGCAATGACAGGCAGCAGAAGGCGTTTCCATGTAAATTCCCACAAAGCTCCAGCTCTCTTGCTCCGGCTTCTATGACTGGGGCCTGGGACACTGATTCAAAGGACCTTCAGTCAGAAAGGGGACCTGCCATCTTCACGGCAGCACCCAGAGAGCAGCTTCCACGGGGCTGGATCCAGGAACCCAAACCATGGCCCTGAGGCTCTGCCCCTCTGCCCAGGCTGACGCCAGGTGTCCTGCCCAGAATAACCAAGGCAACCGGTGACCGTGTCTGGTTCAGATCTGCTCCCCCGCTGTTCCCAAATGAGCTTCGCGGGCCAGAGGTTTTGACTTGGAACTGAGCGAGGTGAAAACTGTGAGAAGGGCCCCAGGGCAAGGAAGCCCTTCCCTCTCCCACGGTCAATTCTGCTGCAAAATCTATTCCTGTCCCTCCAGGCCACCAGCGGAGGGAGAGCCAAGGCCCAGGAGGCTGTGTGAAGAAACCCCGGCCACCCCGTGTCCCCAGGGCCCACATGCTCCACTCTCTTCGGTCCAAGAGTCCCTGGGGCAGCGGCGTGACTGGTCCATAAAGAGTGTGTCCACTTCTGCACCACGCACGAGCAAGGGGCTGGGGATCCCGAGAGCCTGGAAATGCACAACCCTCCATCACAGTGCTCGCCCATTTGGCTGGAGAGGTGCAGACACTGCCCAGCCTCTGTCCTGCCCTTTGCAAGGCAGCAGATAAGTCTCCCTTTTCTATAGGCTGACCCTATTATAAGGAGGCGCCTGCTCCCTTGCCAGCCGCAGTGATCAGTTCTGGGAGCTCACACAGCCCAAGCTACACCACTGGAAGTCCACTGGAAACTTGTCCACAGAGTGAAGGGAAAACCGGCCTCTCCCCATCAGGGCTGCTAAGCTGGGATTTCCAGAGGCCATCCCCCACTGCATGGACAGAGAGCTGACACCCTGAATGAAGTCAAGTAAAGACAAGCAGGGCTGAGACGCCGGGAGAGAGACAGAGCTTTGAGTCCATTATTGAGGTCCTGGATCCAGCCATGCCTACAGCTGCACCTGGGTGAGATAGTTCTAATAAGCCAACAGGTTCCCTTTTGGCTTACGTTCATCTGAATTGAGATTCTGCACCAAGAGAGCTCTCCCTACCACAGATAGAACAGCACTCCTCCAGTAATGCTGGATTAATACAACAGGTGCACAGATAGGGGTGTGCAGATGTGCTGTGGAAATAAGGCGGCAGGCAGGACTCAGGTCTTAAAGGATGACAGCAGCTCTCCAGGCAAAGGCCCTCAGAGGGTTCCAGGCAAGAAAACTGCATGAGCCTCAGGGAGAGGCAAGGGAGCAGGTCAGGGCACACGCAGTTCGCCATGGCCATGAGGGCCGCGTGCAGGCTACAGGCAGTGGAGGGGGCGGTGGGTGCAGGAAGGCAGAGGGTGATGGTGGGAGCAGCACCTCCACTTTCCATCTTGGAGCAGAGAGGTGGTTAAACACCCGTGACACACACTCACAGCAACGAGACATAATTCACAAATAGCCCCTCCTGTGTTCTCTCCCAGCAGTGTGAGGGAGACGCAGAACCAGTGTCTCCTCTTAAAATCCCCGAACCCTCCTGCTCACTGGTCCTGAGCAGCAAAGAGGGGCCTGCCCCTGGTATAGCGCCCGTAGTCACTGCCCAACACTCTTAGAACAACGGCCGTGTTTCTGTTCTGCACTGGGCCCCGAAGCCCATGTCAGCAGCCCTGCCGGCTGCAGGCCTCCCAGATTCTCTGATCTTGACCCATGCTGCAGCCACTCTGCCTGTTTCCTGGGGCTGGTTTACACCCCGAGATGCAGGGAAGCCCCAATTGCGGAGCCCCAGGGAGGCCAGGAGCTGTTCACGACTCCAGGAAGCCACGCTGGGCCTCAGTTGACAGAGGAGGTGACACCTCCGTGTGGGCCTTGCCTGCTGGTCGGTGTCCTCAACCCAAGGGCACAGGCGCCACTCCCAGGCCGCATAGGCAGAGTAGAGCTGGGGTGGCTGGCAGGCTTCAGGGACCCAGCCCCAATGAGTCGCTTGGAAGGCATTTGCCCCAGAGCTTCCCTGGCCACCGCACCTCCTCCTGCCCCAATCCAGCCCCTCCTGGGTCCGAGCCTCAGGAGAGGAGCTGGCAAGTCAGGATGCAGTTCCTGCGCTCTTGCCTGTGTGTGTGGGCCCGGAAGCCGGGCTGGTGGCCGAGGATGGTGAGCACAGCCCCAGCCCCTCGACCTAGCGGGAGCTTCACAGGACAGTGCTCCCCCCACACCGTAGTGTTGCTTCTGTGGCCCCCTTCAGGGCACAGCAGAGGGAAGGGGCTTCTGTAATATTTAACCATAAACCAAGGCTGCGGGGAACCCAGTTTGCAGTAAACTTCCATTTCTCTCCCCTGGATGCACAGGACTCCACTCAGCCAGGTAGAGAATCTGCACTCACCTGGTTTCCGGAGCAAGGAGGCTGATGGCATCAGGGACTACCTCCCCTCAGCTTCCTCGGGCCACGCAGGAGTCCCCGGCCTGCCTCCTCCAAGAGAGTGTGCGCATTTTGCCCGAGACAACACGGGCCTCAGACTGGGTACCATGCCCAGGCACACACGGGCACACTCCCCACCCACCTCTGGGCCATGTCCTGCCAGAGTCCACCCTCCTGGGCACAGGGCAAGCTCAGCTCTCAGCTCTCCTTGCCTGGCTGGCAGCAGCTGCAGGAGGTCACACCAGCAGCTTGGGCTCCCGAGAGCCTCGGGACCCCAGAACCACAGGTGGCCTGGCCTCTGGGGTTGGTCAGGGGCTGAGCGTGAGACCGCAGCTGGGTGGCAGAGGCCCCAGCACGGAGGATTCCAGGCCGTGGTGGCAGGTCCACTACAGGCCGACCTGGGCCAGGAGGAAGGGGCCCGCCGCCCAGGGTGTCTGTTCTAAGGAGTGCAGGGACAGGGTCTCCCCTGCAGGCGAGGCCACAGAGTGGGCCACCTCCTCCTCCCTGCCCCCTCCTCCCATGGGGCTTATCCTCCTCTGCGGGGCTGGCATTACTCCCCCAAAGCCATTACCCCCCTATGTCACCTCCTCCCATGGCCACTTGGAGAAGTGGTCATTGTGGTCACTCCCCACTGTGGTCACCTCCCGCCAGGTCACCTCCCCACCAGGTCAATTCCCCACCAGGTCACCGCCCTACTATGGCCTCCTCTCCCAGGAGTCACTTCCTCCTGCGGCCAGCTCCCTGCTGTGGTCATCTGCCCCCAAATAACCTGACCCTCTCAGGTCATCTCCCCGCTGTGATCACCTCCCCCAAAAGCCACCTCTTCCCGTGGTCACCTCCCACCAGGGTGTCTCCCCCCAGGTCACCTCCCCATCAGGTCACCTCCTCCTGTGGCCAGCTCCCCGCTGTGGTCATCTGCCCCAGGTATCTCCTCATCAGGTCATCCTCCCCTGTGGTCACCTCCCCCAGAGGCCACCTCTCCCTGTGGTCACCTCCCTCCCAGGTCACCTTTCCCCCAGGTCACCTCTACCCCACACTCATGCTGACCAACATGAGGTGCCCTTCTCCTGCTGGGAGCCCGCCCGGTCACCAACACTCCCCCTGGGGCTCTCTGGCTCCTGACCTGGAGTCACCAGGGCCAACCCCGTCAGACATGCCGGACGACTTTATGTGGGTCACTTAATGCCTCTGAACCTCAGCTTCCTCTTCTGCACCATGGAGACAAAAACATTTGCTCTTCAAGCCTGTGGTAGGGACCAGGTCAGAGTAAACAGGAAGACAGCTTTCGGCCAGGCGGTGCACCTCAGTGCCCGTGAGCGTGAGCGTGTGTGCGTGTGCACGTGTGCAGATGTGTGTGGACGCTCTCTTCGAAGCAGCTCCTGGCCCCCTGCAGGTGACCCTCAGCCAGCCCCAGGGCTGCCCCGCCTCTCCCCCCCGTGGACGCCCACCTCATTCGGGGTGAAGTGGGGGGACTAGGGTGTGAGGGGTGCTTTAGGGGGCACACTTCGACCCCTCTCTCTGCAGGCCAAGTCCTGGGGCTCAGTTTCCTCCTCTGTGCCCCGGTGACATGGTGCAGGCCTTGCGAGCGACGGTGAGGGTTCATGACCCAGGTGTGGGCAGCCAGCCCGTCACGGGAGGCCACCCATCCGGCCACAGTGCCTGCGGACTTTAGGTCCGGCACTGCCGATATGTCGCCTTCCACAAGGCGGGCCCCGGTCTGTGCGGACTGTGCACCGGTCCTGGGGCTGGGCAGTTCTGCAGCAGCACAGCCCACACCGGGGAATTTGCGGGCAGAGGCAACAGTGATGCCCGTGTTCTGTGCGGGGACTCCCGAGCTTACAGAACCCAAGACCACAGGGCTGCATCTGCTTGGCCAACTGGGCCAGGCCAGTGCGTCGTGACCCGGACGTCTCTCTCTCGCAGTCCCCTTTCGTCTGGCCAGGGAGCTGCCAGGCTGCACCCTGTGGTGGGGATCAGGAGAGGGGCAGTGCCGCCCATCCCCGGAAGGCTGAGCCTGCTGCAGCCAGGGAGTGAGGAGGCGGGAAGCCGGGGTGCTGCCCTGAGGATGCCCTGACGCGCTCTCCTGGGGCTCCGAGCGGCTGCCACGTGCGTCCAGGGTTCTGGCCACAGGGTGGGCAGGGGCCCTGTGCTCCTCACTGAAGTTCCCTGAGGCTCTGGAACTGAGACCATCCACCCGCCGGCTCCCTCTCTCCAGCTCCGGTACCCCTGCCTACTGTGACTTCCTGCCCCGGACTCGCTCTGCCAGCTTGGGGCAAACCACTTCCCTCTGGGGTTTTCACTTCCCTCTTTCCCAAGTGGGGAAAGACCACCTGTCCCCGACCCAGAAAGGGCCCCTGTCCGAGGGCAGCAGCAGTGCCAAGCTGGCATGTGAGGCTCGGGGCAGGCCCGGCCCCCAGAGGCACAGGGGGAGGCTCTGTGGGATGCTGTGTCGTTTCTAAGTACAAGGTCAGGAGAGGAGCCGCCTGACCCCAGAGGGGGGGAGAGGCAGGGCAGGAAACCGCCACCATCTCAGCCCACAGGGCTGGCTGCTGGGAGTTGCTCATAGCCTGCTCCTCCAGGGCCCCCAGGCCCGAGGCCACGCTGGGGTGTAGCTGTCTGCTAGGCCCTCTGTGCTCCCGGTCGACAGACCCACAGGGCCTGCTTGGCGGAAGGGGAGAGGTGTTGAGAATCAGCCCCCATAGGCTGGGCACGGTGGCTCACGCCTGTAATCCCAGCATTTTGGGAGGCCGAGGCGGGTGGATCACGAGGTCAAGAGATTGAGACCATCCTGGCTAACACGGTGAAACCCCGTCTCTACTAAAAATACAAAAAATTAGCCGGGCATGGTGGCGGCTGCCTGTAGTCCCAGCTATTCGGGAGGCTGAGGCAGGAGAATTGCGTGAACCCGGGAGGCGGAGCTTGCAGGGAGCCAAGATCGCGCCACTGCACTCCAGCCTGGGCGACAGAGCGAGACTCCGTCTCAAAAAAAAAAAAAAAAAAAAAAAAGAATCAGCCCCCACAGAAAGCATTGCCAGGGGATTTTGTACCAAACCGAATGCACGGGTGGACGGGCAGGGCCTGTGGATGCGTAGGCCAGAGGGAGCGGAGCGATGACAGGGAGCCCCCGGGGTGGGCACGGAGTGCAGTCCTTTCCCTCCCAGCAGGCACCTCCCACAGCCTCCCCACCTGCCCTCTGCCATCCAAGGTCGCCCTGACCCATCTGCTGGGGTCCTCACCGGCAGCGCATGAGTCTGGCCGCCAGGACGAGTGCCTATCAGCAGCCTAGACCCCGGCCGCTGGGAGGTCGGGCCCTGTGGCCCAGGAGCAGTGCCTGGTGTACCAGGAATGAGCCCCTCTCACCACAGCCCCATACCCAGCCCCGGTCACACCACTGGGGACCAGGCTGGCCCCGGACACAGGCCCACCAGTTCCTCCACCCTTGATTAGGCCCTTCTGTGGTTGGGGTGGGGCAAGCCCTGCCCTGCCTTGCCCCAGAGGCCTTCCACCTCCATTCCTGCCCTCCCTGGCCTGCCCTGAGTGGCCAACTCCTCACGAGGTTTGCCCCCTGCTGAAACCCTCCCCATGCCCGGCGGGCACCCCTGCCCCATCCAGCAGGAGCAGCCCCTTCCAGCCAGAGCCTGCTCTCACAGTGGCTTCCCTTGCCGTGTCCAGGGCAAGGCACCCCTCCCGCCCCCAGCAGCCCTGTGAGGCTAAGGTCCCAGAAGCTTGGGGGAGACCCAGGAGCCATTTCCCAGGACGGAGCGGGGGCTTCCGGGCAGCCTGAGGAGGAGGGAAATGGAGCTTGTGTGGGTTCAGCAGGAACAGGCGGCCCGTGTCCCCGCTTGGGTCCAGCCTTCTGAGAGTCCCGCATGCCGAGGCCCCCACCTCCCTGGAAAGCACTTCAGTGCAGCTCCTTGCTGCAAGAGCCAAGAGCCCCCAGAACAGCTCTGAGGAGGTCGCAGGACATAAGAAGCCCCAAGGCTGTTTCTGGGGGCCATGGGGGAGGAGAGCCCAGGGACACCCCACGAAGAGGAGGAGGCAGAAGTGGGCAGGGAAGGGAAGGCTGGGGAGTCGCGGGTCCCGCCCGCAAGCAAGGGCTCTGCGCCCTGTTTTCTGCGTCTCTCCATCTGCCTCTGTCTACCCCAACAGGGAGGATGTGTTTATTTAAGGATGCCGCTGCTCACAGCAGAAGTGTCTGTTTCAAAGCAGAAATATGATCCTGTTTGGGTGGGAGGAGGGAGTCATTCCATGAGGAAAATATTTCTTCTTTACAAAAAGAGGGCCCTGGAGCATGGAGAGGGCAGGAGAGCAGACACCATGGGGCAGCTGAGAACTGGAAGCGGGGATTCTGGGCTCTGGTGCTAGGACCCCAGCCCAGGCTCTTCCCTGATAGCCACTGGTGACTCAATGCGTGGGTCTTTTGTCCTTCACAGACAGGAACTGGCGTGTTTGGGCTTCTTAGTTTCCTGTGGCTGCAGAAATTCATTCCATCACAGTTCTGGAGGCCAGAAGTTCAAAATCAACATGTGGGCAGGGCCACGCACCCTCCAGGGGCTCCAGGGGAAGATCCTTCCCTGCCTCGTCCATCTCTTCCAGCTCCTGGTGGCCCCTGGTAGCCCCTGGCTTGTGGCTGTGCCACTCCAGTCTCCGTCTTCACATGACCGTCTCCCTCGTGCCCATGACTCTGGGTCCCAATTTCCCTTCCTTTCAGGTGTCCCTGTGACAGGACCCCTGTCATACAGGGATTAGGCCCACCTTACTCAAGCATGACCTCATCTTAACTTGATGACATCTGCACAGACTCTATTTTCAAATGAGATCACTGCAGGTGCCAGCGGTTAGGACCTGGACATACCATTCTGGGGGCACAATTCAACCCGTAATACCCTCCTTCTTAAAAAGAAAGTGAAAGTGGAGGTCGACCTTGAAATGCCAAGGCCTTCCTCCTGCGGGGGCGGGGTGGGAGAGGGGCCTGGCCACCTGCTGAGCCCCCCGCTCTCCGGCAGCATCTCTGGTGGTGGGAGGGGCCCTGGGGGGCAGCACAGGCAACAAAACCCAGGATGCCCTAGAGGCCTGTCACTGCCCAGGGGGCTCTGAGGTCTGGTTGCAGGACCAGGGTCTGACCGGCTCAGACATTTACCGCCTCTGTGATCTGGACTGAAGGCTTCAACCTTTAGTTCTCCCTCTGTGAAGTGGGCTGACTGAGAGGCCTTGGCGAGGTCACCAGGAGAGCTTGCCCAGCGAGGGAAGGAGGAAGATGGGGCCGGCCACTCCGCTCAGCTGCAGGACGACACCCTTATGTACTTCCCAGCTAACCTGAGACCTCAGTTTCCCCATGTGCATCCCTGTGAGGACAAAATCTCTGCTTTGCTCCCCACCTTACCCACGCATGAGGCCTCACCCTTTGACACAGGAAGATGAGCCCCAGGAATGGGAGGTGGGAGAAGGCAGTCTAGCCAGCCTCTACGTCCAGAGGCCCACACCCCCAGCCTTGCATCTGGGGAACGTCCCAGAGTCCAACCATCTCCCATCTGAGGGGCTTGGGGTCCTGCAGCTGCAGACGACTGCACCCTCAGGGCCAACACCCGCCCTGGACGGGCAGACGTGCACCCCTGCTTACGCCAACTGCTCCATCTGGGTGCTGGGCAGGGACAATTCAGCCCTATCACAGGAGCACTGCTGGGGGCTCCCACCCACCTCTGGTCCCCCGGCCACGTGTGCCTCAGTTTCCTGACCCATAAAGCAGGGAGGCTGCGATGACAACCTCAGGGCGGAACATCCCCAGGGGCCTGGGCACAGTGGCATTCAGGACATAAACCACTGTGGGCAAAGCCTCTGCGACAGGCCTCTGAGCATGTGCAATCAGGAAAGTGGGGAGAGGCCAGTCGCTGGGTCCAGGAAGCAGAGGGGAGGGTGCTGAGGCCACCTGCTGTGAGTGCTTCCTTGGGGTAGAAATGAGACCAGAAGCCCCTAGGGATGACAGCCTGGCCACGGCAGGGGCCCTGGGATACAGATGGATCCCACATGCAGAGCCTGTCCCCGAGAGACCCCAGACCTGGACGGTCAGCAAGGCCTGGGGTGAGAAACAGCTCGGTCCCAGGTAGGAGGGGTGCCCAGAGCCACCACAGGCTCTGTGATGGGAGGGCCAGGCAGCCATCACTGCCCACTGGGCTGAGCCTGCCCTGCACTTCCCGCTCCTGCTCCTGGAAACTGCCCGGTGTGGAGGCCAGAGAGTGACCCAATTGCACTGTGGCCCAGGACACGCGAAGGCAAGCTTCACCCCGCTCGGACCACTGCTCCCGACCGTGGCCAGCCCACATCACTGGAGCCCAGGCTCTTTCTCCCGACTGGGGGCACTGCTGGGGTGTGTGCTGGGGTGCGCCCCCGTCCCCCACAGGACCCGGCTGTGCGCTCCACTCACTAAGGTCAGCTCCAGCCATCCCCTGCAAGCTCTGCTGGACACCCCCGCTCCCTCACCCACTGCTGTAACCTTTCCACCACTCTTGGTGCCAACCCTACACCTGGGAGCCACAAACGCCTCTTGGATCCCAAGCCTCCAGGCAGGATGGTTCTGAATGGGGTAGCATCTCCCAAGCCCTGGCCAGCCCTGAACCCCCTGCACCACCCCAGCAGGGCCCAGGGAGCTGTGGTGCTCTGAATTCTGAGTGGCCGATGGCGCATCATGCCGGTGAGAGGTAATAATCACTGCCTGACTCAGACACGCAGACTGCTGGGCTGTCATGCCTATTTCAGGAAAATTAATTATATCCCATGCCGAGAGCAAACTCGCCCATTAAACGTCTTCAACGCACCTGCCCAGAATGCCATGGCACGGCCTGCCTGCACCCCTGGGCACGGGAAAGGGTGGGCAGAGCCCCCAGGTTCCCCGGGTGTCAGGCGGGCTTACAGGGTGGTGTCCAGCAGGGCTCCAGGCCCTTCCAGCCAGGCCCAACCCCGTCACCACTGACACTGGAAACTGCAACCTCTGCCCAGGGAGTCCCCTTTGAAAGCCAAGCCTTTGATCCAGCTGAGTGCCAGAAAAGGCCTTGGGCTGGCCCTGGGGCTGGCCTGAGGACCTGGCTCAAGGACCCGGCTGGCCCTACTGTGGCATTAGAAGACTCTGCACCAGTAGGCCAACCGTTGCCCACATGGGAAGGCTGCCCTATGCCCTCTGGACAGCTGGCCCTGCTGGCAAGCCCATTTCCTTCTCCCACTTTCTCTATGGGGTCTGCTAAGATGGACAGCAGGCACGTCCAGGACCAGAGGCCGGGAGCTGGGCTTAGCTGCCCTGGGCTGAAATTCAGCCCAGGCCTCTGGGCCCCGAGCTTCACCTTTCCCTGGCAAGAGTTGATGTACACGTTGGCGTAACCAGGCTGCACACATCCCAGGACAAGCTTCCCAACTGTAACTAACCATGGCTCACGTTTGCCTGGGTCTCCCCACCAGGCTCGCCCCAGGCCTGCCCTTGCTATGTCCTCAGACCCCCGGGGGCAGGCATAGCTGTCACCCTCCTGGCAGGCAGAAGAGAAGGGCTTAGAGCAGTTCTACAGCTCAGCGAGGCTGCAGGGCTTTGCAGGGAGGAGCCACCAGGTGCCAGACGTCACACGTGAGCAAGGCAAGTCCTACAGCCGGAACTGGCCGGCCCCTGTGCAGGCTTGGGACTTGTAGGCACACAAACCACCCCATCCTAGAGAAGCTGTCATTCCACATCTACCAACTGAGGCTGTTGCATTTGTTAGTTTTCAAATGTGTTTTGTCATTGTTATCACAAAAATAAATTTTATAAGAAAACCATTCCACCAAACACAGTAAGAGTGATGGTTTCAGGCAAGCCCACAGCCTCCCTAATGCTTGCTGTGGCCCGGCGTCTACCATCTGACCACGAAGACGTGGACGGAGGCACGTGCACCCCATCCCCTTCCCACGTGGAGATACAATGGGTAATTAACGCACAGTCGACCCAGGAGATGACATGAAAAGAGGACATTCCCAGGAACAAAGAGGAGACCAGACAATCCGACTGGACACAGAGCAAGAAACACAGGCATGTCATTCACTACACTCAATGCTAAAAGGGCTTCAGCAACCTACGTGTGGGTAAAGAAACTGTGGTGTATATATATATATATATATACAATGGAATACTACTCAGACATAAGAAGTAATGAAGTAATGGCATTCGCAGCAACCTGGATGAGATTGGAGACTATTATTCTAAGTGAAGTAACTCAGGAATGGAAAACCAAACATCGTATGTTCTCACTTGTAAGTGGGAGCTAAGCTATGAGGATGCAAAGGCATAAGAATGACACAATGGACTTTGGGGACTCAGGGGGAAAGGGTGGGAAGGGGGCGGGGGATAAAAGACTACAAATCGGGTTCAGTGTATACTGCTCGGGTGATGGCTGCACCAAGATCTCAGAAATCACCACTGAAGAATTTCCTCTTGTAACCAAATACCACCTGTTCCCCTACAACCTATGGAAATAAAAAAGTTAAAAAAAGACGGTTAAATGGGCTAAACTCACCAAAGAAAAGCAGAGATGGTCGGACTGGCTAAAAATCAAAGACTTTAAAGTATGGTGTCTGCAAGAATCACACCTGAAAGACAAAGACAGACTGCAAATACGGAAATGGTCAAAGATACAGCACGCAAACCCTGACCCTGGGGCGGCTGGCATGGCCATGAACATCGCAGGCAGCAGAGACTCCAGGGCAAGGAAGATGGACACGTGGAGACAGTTCATCAGTGAAGAAAGGGTCGGCCTGTTAAGGAGACACACAGTCCTAAATATGCACGCACGTGATGAAAAGCTTCAAAATACGCAGCTGGAACTGAGAGCAGTGAAGACACAAATGAAGGCACGAGCTTCGTCCGCCACCTCACACTCTTCCCTCAGCAATGAACAGAGAAAGAAGACAGGTCAGTGGAATGTAGACAGCTCCAAAGACAGCATCTCCAGCTCGCTCGGATGTCTGGAGGCTTCCCCAACCGCAGCAGAGTACGCGCTCTTCTCAGGGCACATGGAGCAGAACCAAGCAATCAGCTGTAAATTAAAAATTAACAACTAAAACATACCTAAAAATGGCTAAGTATTAAATAATTAGAAATGAAACACATTTCTAAGTGACCCACAGCTAAAGAAGGAAATTACAAGAAAACCAGAAAACATTTTGCTTTTTTTTTTTGAGACGGAGCCTTGCTCTGTCGCCCAAGCTGGAGTGCAGTGGTGCGATCTCGGCTCACTGCAACCTCCGCCTCCCAGGCTCAAGCAATTCTCCTGCCTCAGCCTCCCAAGTAGCTGGGATTACAGGTGCATGCCACCACAGCCGGCTGACTTCTGTATTTTTAGTAGAGACAGGGTTTCACCATGTTGGCCAGGCTGGTCTTGAACTCCTGACCTCAGGTGATCCACCTGCCTCAGCCTCCCAAAGTGCTGGGATTAAAGGCATGAGCCACCGTGCCCAGCCTAAAAACAGGAAACATTTTGAACTAAATGAAAATAAAAACACAACACACCAAAACATACAGGATGTAACTAAAGGCGTGCTTATTGAGAAATCAGAGCTTTAAATGTTTATATCAGAAACAAGACATAAAATCAATGACTTGATCTTTTAAAAAGCTAAAGAAGAGAAAATTCAAATCAAAGTAGAAAAGGGTGATAATAAAGAGAGGAAATCAATTACATAGAAAATGAATAAGCAATAAAGCGAATCCATGGAACCCAAGGGTGGATCTTGACAAATTAAAACAAATTGATAAACTTCCAAACAAAAAGATAAAAGAGAGTAAATACAAATCTTTCATATCAGAAACGAAATGGAAGACATTAGCACAGATTCTACACAACAGAAAGGTAATAAAGGAATATTGTGGACCAGGTGTGGTGGCTCATGCCTGTAATCCTAACACTTTGGGAGGCTGAGGTGGGCAGATCACCTGAGGTCAGGAGGTCGTGAACAGCCCCGACAATATGGTGAAACCCCGTCTCTACTAAGAATACAAAAATTAGCTGGGTGTGATGGCAGCCACCTGTAATCCCAGCTACTCCGGAGGCTGAGGCAGGAAAACCGTTTGAACTTGGGAGGTGGAGTTTGCAGTGAGCCGAGAGCGTCCCACTGCACTCTAGCTTGCGCGACAGAGCAAGCAAGACTCCGTCTCAAAAAAAAAAAAAAAAAAAAAGAGAGAGAGAGAATATTGTGGACTTTATACCAATAGACCTGACAACCCGGAGGACAGGATCCTGTGCCGAGACAGACGCGAACTTCCAAACCCACTCGAAAACGAAATCCCAGATCTGAATGGCTCTCAACCTACTGAAGAAACTGAATTTGGGATTCAAAACCTTCTAAGAAACTAGCCCCACATGCCTTCCGTGATTTAAAGAAGCATTTAGGGACTCAAACATTCAAGGAAGAAATAATAACAATTCTACACAAGTAGATAGCGTCAATACAAGGTGCAGAAATTGACAAGCTGATTCTAAAACGTATATGGAAATGTGAAAGACCTAAAAAAGCAAAAATAATTTAGAGAAAGAACAAAATTAGATGATTTCTACTACCTGGTTTCATCAAGATTTAAGCTATGAGGATAATAATAATCAAGACACGTGCTGTGCTGGCCAGGTGCGGTGGCTCACGCTTGTAATCCCAGCACTCTGGGAGGCCGAGGTGGGCGGATCACAAGGTCAGGAGATGGAGACCATCCTGGCTAACATGGTGAAACCCTGTCTCTACTAAAAATACAAAACATTAGCTGGGCGTGGTGGCGGGTGCCTGTAGTCCCAGCTACTCAGGAGGCTGAGGCAGGAGAATGGCATGAACCCAGCAGGCGGAGCTTGCAGTGAGCCAAGATCGTGCCACTGCATTCTAGCCTGGGCGACAGAGCAAGACTCCATCTCAAAAAAAAAAAAAAAAAAAAAAAGACGTGCTGTGCCACAGAACAGACAGATCCGCGGAACACAGCAGAGCCCAGAAGCAGACTCTCAAGTTGATGGTTACTTGATTTCTCACAAATGTGTCATATTAATTCAACGGACAAAGCGGAGTCTTTCAGTAAATGGTGCTGGAACAACTGGTTATCCACAGAAAAAAATAAAAATAAACCTCAACTGCTATCCCGAACCAGAGGCAAAAATCAACTCAAAGTGGACAGAGCTGTAGTCACGAAGGCTGAAAGCATAAACCCACTGGAAGGGCACACAGGAGAGCCCCTAACACTGGGGTAGACGGAGCTTTCCTGGATAAGACACAAAAAGCACCAGCTGCACAAGATAAAATGATCAGCTGGACTTCATAACAATAAAAACCTTCAACTCTTCACTCTTCAAATGAAAGGCAAGTGACAATGGAGAGAAATCTTCTGTGTGTGGAAGGAGGAGGGGGTACAGACACATACACTCATGTGACAAAGGGACTTGGGTTCAGAATATAAGGTCAGAATATAAGGAACTCCAACAACTCAATAATAAGAATTCAAACAACCCAATAAAAATTAGCAAAGGTGGGGCACGGGGGCTCATGCCTATAATCCCAGCACTTTGGGAGGCTGGAGGATCACTTTAGCCCAGGGGTTCAAGACCAGCCTAGGCAACATTGTGAAACCCCTTCTCTACCAAAAATAATATACAAAAATTAGCCAGGTGCGGTGGCGCATGTCTGTAGTTCCGGCTACTCAGGAGGCTGAAATGGTAGGACTGATTGAGCCCAAGAGACAGAGGTTGCAGTGAACCAAGATGGCACCACTGCATTCCAGCCTGGGTGATGGAGCGAGACCCTGTCTCAAAAAAACAAAAACAAAAACCAGCAAAGATGCAAATAAATATGAAAAATAGAATGGCTAATTACAAGATGGTCAACATCACCAGTCATCAGGAAAATGCCAGATAAAATCATGATAAGATACCATGACAGACTAACCAAGTGGCTAAAATTTAAAACACTGACAACACTAAGTGTTGGCGAGGGTTGGAGCAACTGGAGCTCTCGTATGTGGTGCTGTCTCAAAAAACAAAAACAAAAACCAGCAAAGATGCAAATAAATATGAAAAATAGAATGGCTAATTACAAGATGGTCAACATCACCAGTCATCAGGAAAATGCAAGATAAAATCATGATAAGATACCATGACAGACTAACCAAGTGGCTAAAATTTAAAACACTGACAACACTAAGTGTTGGCGAGGGTTGGAGCAACTGGAGCTCTCGTATGTGGTGGGCAGAAATGCAAATAGAAGCAGCCACGTTGGAGAGCAGCTGGGCGGCTTTGGTCGAGTGAATCGCTCTCATGCCACATGAGCCAGCCTCTGCACCTTGGCCTACATTACCCAAGAGAAATGAGACATGTTCACACCAGGATTCACAGCAGCAGCATTTATAATCGCCCCATGCTGGGAACCACCCAACGTTCATCACCAGGTGAGTAGATAAACAAACAGTGGCCTTCCCCACCACGGAACACGACTCAGCAGGAAACAGGAATGAGTTCCTGATGCACGGCACGTGGAGGAAGCCACGTTTAATTACGCTGAGTGACAGAAGCCAGCCCATCAGGAGCACACGCTGTCTGATTCCATTCCTAGGAATTCTGGAAAATGCAAACGCACGCCCAGTGACAGGAAGCAGGTCATCCGTTGCCTGGGGCCGGGAGCACGGCAAGGGCAAGGAGCGGAAAGCCCAGGGGAGCCTTCTGGGTGACAGGCGTGTTCTGTGCGTGGATTCTGATGGTGGTGACCCAGGTCGGTGCCCGGCAGAACTCCTTGAACTTCATGCCAAAGACAATGCATTTGGTTCAGGTCACTGGGAGCTCGGTGGAGCTGATTTGTTCTGGGGCACATTTCTGCTGAGACGGATTTGGACTTGCGTTCTCCCCTGCGCCTCACAGTCTTCCGGCACCGCCCCCCGCCCCCCCCCCCCGCTCCCCCCCGGAACCCAGGGCCCCGGGCTTTTCACTTAACCTCTTGGCTGGAAGGGAACACGGTCTGTGATCACGGGAAGGTACCTTCTCCTTCAAATTTCAAAGAAAAGCCCCTAAAATCTGCTGGGGAAGCCCATTCATTCCAGCCCAGAACACTGCAAAGGACAAAAGGGGAATGGAGCATTTCTGGCCACCTGGTTTCCCTGAGCACTTTTGCTAAGTCCTTTCTTGTTTCTTCTTTCTTTCTTTCTTTCTTTTTTAACAGAAATCACATTCAAATAAGTGAAATAATAATAATTAGAAAAAAGTGAGTCAGACCGAGACCCCAGCACTTCCCCTGAGGAAAGAAACTGAACATTCCCGCCCTCCTTCCTCTCCCTCCTCCCTCCCTCCCTCCTCTCCCTCCTCCCTCTCTCTTCTCTCTCTCCTCCCTCCCTCTTCTCTCCCTCCCTCCTCTCTCCTCCCTCTCTCCTCTCTCCTTCTCTCTTCTCTCCCTCCCTCCCTCTCTGCCTCCCTCTCTTCTCCCTCTCTGCCTCCCTCCTCTCTCTCTCTCCTTTCCTCTTCTCTCCTCCCCTCTCCCCCTCTCTCTTCTCTGCCAGGCAGCCACACCAGCTGCATAGGCAGGACCCGGAGCCCAGCCCTCCTGGTCTCCGAACAGCCAGACCTGGACACCTTCCTCAGGACCCGCCCGGTTCCGAACAGCGGACTCCTCCCAAGATCAGAGGTGGGGCCACACGCAGGGCGGCCGTGCGCACCCAAGCCCTCGCCAGCATGCCGCCTCAACACCCCGGCATTATCAAGAGAGTCAGTTCCTCTTAGGTCAGATTCAGTTCCTGCCTCCGAGGGAGGCGAGCACGTGCAGAAACAGGTGGAACTTCCCTCAGCTCCCTCCAGGCTGGCCCCAGGGACCTCCCTCTGGCTGGGGCATCCCCTCTCTCCCCACCCCCACCCCGAGAGGCCAGTCCCAATCCTGGGAGCCAATATTTCTGGACGGCCAGAAAGCCTTCTTCCTATCCCGCGGCCTAGCGAAGACAGCGCCATCGGTTCAGGCTGACAGAAAGCACACAGGCAGGGCCCGGGCGCCTCCAGGCGAAGAAGGCCTCCGCTCCCACCCCTGCCAGAGGAGGTGCGTCCACAACGGAATAAGCAGGCGGTCAGGTCGCCGACAATCTGGTCAACCGCAGTGCTTCTTCCCTGGAGGGTGTTTGGCCCCGTTCTTGCTGGGGATGGCGCTCGGGGATACCACCGTGTTTCCTCAGGGCCCACTGTGCACCCTGCGTGTCACGTCCTTGTCACGGGAGCGGCCTGCTGACCCGGAGCACGTGTGGCCGTCGCATCAACAACAAAGGGCTGGAAAGCTGCAGCGCCAGAACGCAAACTCAGGTGTGCGGCAACGGAGGCCACGTTCTCAGCCATGGTGCCACTCTGCATGTCAGCTGGCTGGGCGTGCCTCAGTCTTGTATTAGCAAGGACACGGCAGTCACTTGATTTGCTTTGGTTGAAGCTCCAGGCAGTACCTGGCCCCTCACCAGACTGAAAAAGAAAGTCCCAGAACCCCAGAGCCCCGCATGGCTCAGAAGTGCCATCGAGTACTAGGGGTGCGCCAAGGGTGTGCCAGGGCCCGGCTCAGCCCGGCCAAGCCCCAGCAGGAAGGAACATGTCCTCAGCGAGAGCGTCCTGCAGAACGCCCGGGGTGGGTGGGGGACGCTCACGGTGCCAGACCTGGGCAAGGGGCCGCAAAGGACCCTCAGGCGAGGGGCAAACACAGCCATGGGTGTGGCCAGCTCCCTCCACCCATCAGGACCTCCCCAGTGGAGGGATTGAAATGACTCAGGAGCAGATCAAGGAGCCCAGGGCAGAATTCTGGGGTCCTACAAGGCCTGCGGGAGGCTCCCCGAGCGGGGCTCCAACTTTCAACCCGGAAAGTCTAAGCCTCTATCACCATCATCATCGCCATCGTTGTCGCCACCATCACGAGTTCTGGAAGAAGCGCCCAAGCATGGGAGACGCAGGGATGCTTTCGCCAATGCTGTGTGTTAAGGAGCCGCTACCTGCTGGCTGCTTCGGTGCCCTGGAACACCATGAGACACAGCTGTCTCCACGAGGAGCTGACCACTGGGTGGAGGAGCTGAGACACGGGCAGGTCACACCCTGAATTCGCATGTACGACACGACAAGAGGTTCCGACTCGAGGTTCCTGGTTTCTAAGGCTCCCAAACAATAAACACAGGTGCCCTCAGCACAGCCATCCGGCTCCTTGTTCAGCAGATGCCACACAGCCCAACCTCGGTGTCCTGAGGCGGCCCCACTCTGAGCGGGGTGGGGCGACAAGGCTGCCTGGAGACAGAGCAGCTCCGTGGGCCCCCAGCTCCCCTGCCAGATTCCCGCACACAGGCACGGCCCGAGCAGGGGCTTCCACTCGCTCAGGAGTCTCAGCCCTGGTTTGGCCTCCCTGTCAGACGGCCTCAAGCCACTAAGCCAGCGCCAGCCACGGCCAGGACCTCAGAGGCTACTGCTCTGTTAGAGGCAGCAAAACCGCAGAGATGACTCAGAAGACAAAGAGCCCCCTCCCGGCCTCTCCCACCATCCAGCTGCCTGAGGGGCCGTCACCGGGCAGGCTCTCCCAAGGGCCAGGAAGCCCTGTCTGAGCAGGAACAATAAGGCTGGCCCCGGCCACACTTATGCCCAGCCAACCTCAGCACCGACAGTGGCCTGCCCTGTGCCCACCCCTGCCCATGGCTCCTGCCTGCTTTCCTCATGGGAACTGTCGTGCACTCACCGAGCATCTGCCCCCTTGAGAAAAAACTTTGTTTTCTTCTTAAAAACATTGTGGGCCGGGCGCAGTGGCTCACGCTTGTAATCTCCACACTTTGGGAGGCTGAGATGGGCAGATTCCTTGAGGTCAGGAGTTCGAGACCAGCTTGGCCAACATGGTGAAACCCCATCTCTACTAAAAATACAAAAATTAGCCCGGCATGGTGGTGGGGGCCTCTAATCCCCACTACTCAGGAGGCTGAGGTAGGAGAATCGCTTGAACCCAGGAGACGGAGGTTGCCGTGAGTCAAGTTCACGCCACTGCACTCCAGCCTGGGTGACAAAGCAAGGCTCAAAAAAAAAAAAAAGTGGCCGGGCGCTGTGGCTCACGCTTGTAATCCCAGCACTTTGGGAGGCCGAGGCGGGCAGATCACTAGGTCAGGAGAGCGAGACCACGGTGAAACCCAATCTCTACTAAAAAATACAAAAAAATTAGCCGGGCGTGGTGGCGGGCGCCTGTAGTCCCAGCAACTCGGAGAGGCTGAGGCAGGAGAATGGCGTGAACCCGGGAGGCGGAGCTTGCAGTGAGCCGAGATTGCGCCACTGCACTCCAGCCTGGGCGGCAGAGCGAGACTCCGTCTCAAAAAAAAAAAAAAAAAAAGTAAAATACACATAACGTAAAATTAATCGTTTTAACCATTTTCGGTACACAGTTGAGTGGCATTAAGAAGGTTCATGCTGTTATGCGGCCATCACCACCACCCCACTCCAGCACTTTTTATCCTCTTAAACTGCAATTCCCACCCATTCATCTCTGGCTCAGCAGCCCCTCCCCCAGCCCCCGGCGCCCCCCACTCCCCCTTCTGTCTCTGTGAATCTGTCCCCTCTAGGGACCTTGCGTGTGTGTTCTTTTATGACGGGCCTGTTCCACTGAGCACAGCATCCTCAGGGTCCATCCTCGCTGTCAGCCGTGCTGGGCTTTCCTTTTGTACGGCTGAGGCCTATTCCACTGTCCGCATGGACCACATCTTCGTTTGTTTGTTTTTTTGAGACAGAGTTTCACTCGTTGTCCAGGCTGGAGTGCAACGGCACAATCTTGTCTCACCGCAACCTTCGCCTCCCGGGTTCAAACGATTCTCCTGCCTCAGCCCCCCAGTAGCTGGGATTACAGGCACGTACCACCATGCCCGGCTAATTTTGTGTTTTTAGTAGAGATGAGGTTTCTCCATGTTAGTTGGGCTGGTCTCGAACTCCCAACCTCAGGTGATCCACCCACCTCGGCCTCCCAAGTGCTGGGATTACAGGTGGGACCACATCTTCTTGATCCCTTCATCGGCTGACGGCCCCTCGGGCTGCTTCCTAGTCTGGCTGTTATCGTGCTGCTGTGAATATGGGTGTACCAACCTCTCTGGACCCTGCCTTCAGTTCTTCAGGGTACATACCATTAGGAGGAACGGCCGGATCATGTGGTGGTTCTAATCTTTGAGGAGCTGGTACACTGCTCTCCCATAAAGGCTGCGCCATTTGACCCTCCCACCAACAGCGCACAAGGAGTCCACTTTGGTAAGGACCACCTTAAAGGGAGCGAAGAGGTTGAACAGCTTTTTTTAACCAGAATATACGCCAGGTGACAAGATGAACAAATCCTTTGTTCTTATAAAGCAGCAATGTGTGCCCTCTCGCTGGAAGGTGATGAAGCCTTTCAGAGACCAGGAAATGGTTTGGCTGTGAGATTCTCCAACTGCTTAATTTATAACCAGACTCAAGAGAACCTGGCAGAGAATGGGATAAGGATGGATGGTGCCGGCAGCCCCAGGCGGTGCTGAGACTTTCAGTGACTGAGCCCGGCCACCGGGGAAGGGTCCTGAGGAGGGGGCAGACCACGGGGCCACCTGTGGCTGCCGCAGGGGGAGGGGTCCTCTGCAGACGGAAGGCCATTAGTTGCCTGCGGTGAGGTGGAATGCAGGAGTTGGCTCCGTGCTCTCCTCTTTAAGATTTGAAACTTCCACAAGCCTGGAGGATGTGGCCTCTCAGGGAAGCCGCTTGGAAGGAAAGAGCTCCCAGAGAGATGAGAGAGAGGAAGGGAAAAAGTCAAGGTCTTTTCCTTCCAAATATTTTATTTAAATATTAAATTAAAAAACATACATCAACTAATCATTTGGCATACATTTCTCATGTTAACATAAGACATAAAATAATTCAGTTATGGTAAAAAAAAAAACTATGTACATCTCAATCAGATCACGTAGTGTCTTTAAATAGGCTATTGCATTGCCGTCTGTATTACAGCACTGTCAAGAAATCTACAAAACACACATCACACACTCTTAAAAAAAACAAGAAAAACACGCCTTTAACGTCCTCCAAAAGAGGTTCTACAGCAATAAGAAAAAACAAAAACCACCGTGAAAGTAAAGTGCTTGTCATTGCTTCAAAGAGGAAACACACAATGGTTTCTGAGGCCTTTGATCTATGGCATTAGAACAGAAATCATTTTAAAAAGGGGAAGGGGTTTTGTGTTGGAATCAATTGTGCTACCTCTGTAAAAATGAAGGCAAGGGCCTGGCTGCCCCAAGATGGTCTGGATTCTCTCCCATCCCAAAAACTTCTTTATGAGCGAACAGGAGACTTTGGTGTTTTCTCTGCAGCAAGGCACCTGGTCTGCCCTCCGGACAGCCTTTCGCCCAGTCTTTGAAACAGCCACAGAGCAGCAGCAGCAGCAGCAGGAATGGGGGCAGCCAGCTTCCCTGCGGCACAGCACAGGCGCAGCCCCCGGTGGGCACCAGCAGGCCAGGGATGCAGCCTCCTGCACTGGGCCCGCCTCCCTACCCTCAAGTAACTGGGTCAATCTTTGGCTTTTAAAAATACCCGCCTTTCCCCTTTCTCAATGCCTCTGTTTAACACTGCAGGGTGTAAGAAGCCGAAGTAGCTGAAGGCACCTGGGCTGGGTTTGGGGGCGGGGACTGGACTCAGGGAGCAGCATTGCCTTTGTTGCCTTCCAGAGGCTTCTGGCTGGTGGAGCCCCACGGAGTCCACCTGCCAGAGGTGCGCCGGGACCTGCCAAGTAAGGGCCGCCCCTTCCTGCTGCCTCCACCCCAGTGCTGAGGGAGGGAAGGCCCCGGGGCCCCTTCCTCAATGCACACCTGTGCTGACAGGGACGCTTCTTGACAACAAGAGTGAGGGAAGCTTAAACCTGGAACACAAACGTGTAGTACAAAATGTAACAAATAAGTAGTGTCTACCTGTCTCCCGTGTAGATACATGTACAGGATTTGCTTTAAAAAAGAACAAAAACTTAAAAACACTGATCTAAACCTCTCACTTTACCTTCCTTGAACAAAAGCCAAAGAACCTAGGTGGGGGTGGGGAGGGGGTTCCCGGCCCAGGGCAGGCACAGCCCTGAGCCATGAGCCATGAGCCTGTCTCCCAGCTGCCCAGCCCTGCAGTCAGCCTCCAATATTGCACAACTTCACCCAAGTCAGGTGTTCTTGTTGGACCCCATCGTGAAATGCATAAACGTCATCAGCAGCGGAAACGGGAGGTGCAGCAGGAAGAAGCTTCTGGGCTTCCGCAAGGGCACCCAGGGGCTCAGGGCCAAGTGACCCTGAGGATGGAGTCCCCAGCACTTTGAAGTCACCTCTGCCCTCTTTGAGGTTCTTCCTGCGTTTCCTCCGAAGAGTCCTGGAAAACTAATTCTTGAGCAGTTGATGAAACTTCTCATCTCAAATAAGAAAAAAATGTCTTCCAGGTTTTGATTTCAGGGGAGAGAATTCCTAGAATCTGTAGATGATCTTTGCCTGGGCTGACCACTTAGAGCTGCTTTAAAACTGATACATGAAGCAGAAAGTTCACAGTTTTCATTAAAGCATAAATCAGGAAGTGGAGAGTGTTGACTGAAGAAATGGATAGTAATCAATGCACACGCGCGCGCACACACACACACACACACACACAAGCGGACGACGATGTGCCTGCTCGTTTCCGTGGACGTCCGAGGTAATCATCTCAACCACGACGAACTCAGAGAGAGGGGCCGAGATCCCCACACCACGGCACTGCAGATGTGTTCCCTCCACCCCGCTCCCCTCCTGCCCCCGCCCCCAGACACACCCCTCAATTATCTTTCTTCCTAAAGTTTCCAGTCCCTACTCAAAGTTGAGGTCACTCAGTGCAAGAAAAAAATAAACTAAAAAGCCAAAACACCTAACGTATTGCTTATTTCACTTCTAGAAAGTTCTTGGCTTTGAGTCCAGACGTCCTCACCTACTCTGAAGTTATTGCTGTAAGAGTCAGTGTCCGCGCCAGGATGCAGGGCTGCCCTCACTGCACCAGGACAAAGGTGCCTAGGGGGCAGGCCGTCAGGTCCTCCATCTCACAGTCCCCCTGCAGCAGCCCCAGGGGCTCACAACCTGGGGCCAGCCTGGCCAGGCGTGGTGAGGGCACAGCGGGGCGGGTGGTGGGGCTGGCGCCAATGTGCAGGTGTGTGTCCAGGAGCTGTGCCGCCGAGGCCACCGGGGAGACGCCGGTCTGCAGGAGTGGGGGCGGCAGCAGCGGGAGCCCCGACATGAGGAGGGTGCTGGGGAGCGGGGCAGCCCCAGGGCCATCACAGGGGGCGATCACAAATGGGGCAGGGGCCGGCTGGGGGGCCTGTGAGCAGCCAGGTGCAGCGGCCGGGTGGTGCTGTAACTGGAGCAGCCTGTGGGAACAGAGGACGGGTGGTCACTGCGCCGGCTCACAGGGTTCTCAGGTTTCCAAGTGCCTGTGTGGCAGGGCCCGCCCGTGGAGCTGCCAGCTGCAGCTGCCGAGGGCAGGTGCATGGCTGATCCCTGACCGCGCCCCACCTTTCAATCGCGCCCCACTTTTCATTCTCCACCTGGTTTCTCAGCAGCTCAGAGATGCGGCCACAAGGCGCTCTCGCTCCCCGCCACCCTCACCCACCCAGGGACTTTAAAGGACACTCCCGCCTGCTGCACCCCCACGGCTCAGCACCTAGGACCTATGCCCCACATATCTCCCTGGCTGGGAGCGGGGTGTGCACTGGGCTACAGAGAGGAGGGCACCACCTAGCAGATGAGCTTCCTCGAGGAGACAACCTGCCGTGTGCCCACCCGGGGTCCCAGGGCGGGGGCAGGCCCTACCTCTGCTGCTCTAGCACCTCCTCCAGCAGGCTCCAGCCCTCCCGGCTGCCGGCTGCGCCGCCATGCAGGCCTGGGCTCTGTGCAGGGGTGTGGAAGGGGCTCAGGCCGCCCCTGCTGGCCCGATTGGCGGGGGCCTGGCACACCTGGCGAGCCAGCCCCTTGATTTTATTCAGTCCCAGAAACCCTTTGGTCCGTGTGGTCTTCCTCAGCTGCTGCCGAAAGGCCTTCAGCCCTGCAGGGAGAATGAATCAGTAGGTCAACGGCCACCTGGCTCTCAGCCCAGTCTCCACGGCCCTTGGCTTAGGGGGTTTCCAAGCCTCAGGTGAGGGGTAAGGAAAGGACGGGTGACACAAGCATGTCTGGACAGGAGTCTGGCACCCAAGCCCCGGGGTGGCGTGGAGGCAGCCGGCAGCCAGGGCCCTTCCCTGACCCCATGCCTCCTCCAAGTCGGAGGTGCTGCCCAGCAGAGAGTCGTCTCCTCTGCTTTCAGAACCAGCCACGGAGGCCACGTGCTCAGGGACCCACGTATGTCTATCCCAGCAGGCCGTGACCCCCCAAGCCACCAGAGCACTGAGCACCCCAGCCTGCCCAGAGCACTGAGGGTCCCACCCAGGCCCGGTGGAGAACAGGGAGTGCCATCTGCCATCACGGACAAAGTCACGTACTTCCAAAGACACACATGATCCCCTGGGGAAGGTGGAGGTAAGTGTGGGAGGAGCGCAGCTCACCTTGAGTCAGTGAGGTGTCCGACGCCCGCCGTCCCTCCTGGAAGCTGACAGGGAGCAGAACAGCTCCTCCCAAGCCCCCCTGAGCCTGCAGCACTGGGGTGGCGGACTGCGACCCCAGGAAGGGTGAGGCCAGCCTGACCGGGGAGCAGGCGCCCAACAGCCCCTGAGTGGCCGGGGTGCCACTGAGCCCCGCAGGACTTTTGCTCGCAGAGAAGGTCAGACAACTGTCCGAGCTGGTTCCCTCTGCAGGACTCGCCGTGGCGGAGGGGGAGACGACTATACCTGTGGGGGGAGGATGGCGCTTTTGCTGCTGCAGTGCAGAGGAACAGGCTCCCCGGGCCACTGCTGGCTGCGCTGGCCTCCCCATCCCTGCCCTCAACCTGGTGGGAAGACGGCTCGATGCCACCAGAACCCAGGGAGCCCCAAAGGCAAGCCGCCATCACGGTGCAGCTGCAGGGGCAGGTCACAGTGGGCCTCAGGCCAAGGGGCTGCCCTCCCAGCACGCAGGGGCGGCCTGGGGAGGACCCTGCTGGAGGCCAAACCCCATGCTGTATCCTCCACTGGAACGACCACATGCAGGGCAGCCTCTAAACATCAACTGTGTGGTGTCAGGGATGAAAACAAATGGCAAATCCTGAGAAATCCAACCTGAGAGGCTGCCGGGCAAAACGTCCATTCTAAACTAGCCCACCCTCACGTCGACTATAAGCCTATCCATTGGTGTCCTCCTGGGCCCCCAGGGACACTTACATGGAGCGGTGAGTGGGGAGAGGCGGGTGGAGACCTCGGCCAGGGTGTGCCTCCGTCCCGTGCTGCTGGGCAGGGACTCCAGCGTGTCCTGCTCCTCCTCTAGGCCCGGCCCCTGCCTGGCCTCCTCGCTGATGGCTGTGTCCAGCAGGCTGCTCGGGGACACGGGCCGGGGCCGGAACACTCCGCTGCAGCTGGCATCCACCGGGAAGAACAAGGGCTGCGTTGGAGAGACACAAGCCAGTGACTTCTTGGGCTCCAGGTGACCCGGGTGCACCGGGGCTGGGCTGAAGCGAGCCCTCTCCACACCCGCTGCGGGCACTCACCCACTGCAGTGAGCTCTGGAGCTCACAGTCCATCTTGGCCTGCAGGACGGACTGCACCAAGGTCTGCGGCTGTGGGCACAGCAAGGCGGGTCGGAAAGGGTCGGTGGAAAGACCTTCCTGAGGCACCTGGGGCCGGCAGATGGGAAAGAGGCCATCAGGGGAGCGACTCCGGGACCACCAGCACCATCAAGAAACAAGCTGGCTTCTGTCTGGAGTGCAAGCTGCCTCGCTGGTGGGCATGACAGCTGACGGAAGGACACTGGCTGGCCAGGCTGGGCTCAGGACCATGTGCTGGTGCTGCGCTGCCAGAAGGCGGCGTGACAGGCCGGCCCCGGGGATGAGTCAGGGACAAGTGGCCTCTGGGCAGAGTCCAGCCCCCAGCAGCTGGCACCCCCTTCCCCACGCAGCCTGGGACCCGCTGCCCACGCAAGGAACCGCCCTCCAAGCCGGTGCCTGACAGGGGAGGGAGCCTGAGGCCCGGGAGGAGACTCCTCCCCCTCACCTCCAAACCGCTGAGGTCCGAGCTTCGAGGCCGCGGCTGCCTGGCAGGCCCAGGGCGGGCACACTGGGCATTCCGATACTCCTTGAGCCGCTCGAGGAGGAGGTAATAAATGGCAGCAAAGTGGTTATAGCTGCTGTTTTGCAGTGACTGGGAACAAGAGGAGCAGAGATCAGCTTGGGGGCGGCGGAGAGCCCCAGGGCCCACCCGCTCCCAGGTTATTCTTGGATGACTGAGAATATCCTTTAGTGGGGTGGACAAGCCGGCCCCTAAATTAGCCTGTGCTCCCGTTTTAACTTGGCTGGTGAGTGCCTGCTTCCCCTGAGACAGCTGCCCAGCCCCTGCGGGTGAGGCCAGGGCGAGTGTGGCCAGGCTCACCTCCACCGTCCTCTGCCGGTCAACGCCCAGGCTCTGCATGATACCCAGCACCTGCTCATCGTAGTCGCCCAGGTTGGAGCTGTAGCTGTGCGCGGAGAAGGTGGGGCAGGCGGGTCCCGGCAAGCAGGGCTCAGCCCGCATCCACCGGTGCTGCCGGATCTGGGCGATGCTGATGCGCCTGGCGGGGTCCACCACCAGCATACGGCGGATCAGGCTCTCACAGTCTGTGGAGGGGCCAGGAGGCTGAGCCAGGGCGGCCGGGACCTCGCCTGCGCTCGCACCCACCGCCCCACATGGTTTGACACACCAGGGGCCAGGAGCAGGGGCCGGGCCATCAGCTCAGTCCTGCCACCCAAGGGGAGCCATCAGCCAGGGATCCAGACCCTGGGGGCCGCCACACTTTGTGTCCACCACACAGAGAACCACTAAGGTTCACCCTTCTGCCGTGCCCCACGCCTGAGCACCAGGTGGACAGGCATCTTTATGACACAGAAAAACCGGGTGAGCCACAGCCAGTGGGTTGGACTCAGGGATGATGCCAGCACCCTGGGTGCGGGTACTGGGCGGGGACGGCAGGTGCGAGGCACAAGCCCGTGCAGCAAGGGCACCCGTCCACCCTAGAAATAGGGCACTGAGAAGGCATCCATGGGCTGGGTTTCTCCCGCAGCCCACAGTAACCTGGGCCTGATTCCCAGACTCAACAAGGACTCCGAAGCCAGCCGCGAAGGGGCTGCAGGAGACACAGGCCCCTGCCCAGGCGAGACCACGAGACTCACCTTGAGACATGAAGAAGGGGATGCGGAAGCGGCCCTCCAGCACCCGCTGTCTCAGCGTCGGCAGGTTAGGCCCATCGAAGGGGAGAGAACCGCAGACCAGGACATACAGCACCACGCCCAGGCTCTGTTGAGGACCACGGAGCCACGTCAGTGCCAGGGCAGCGCCCCCGGGAACACAGCGCCCTCGGGGAACGCGGCCTCGGGAAGGGGGTCTGCGCACACGTGGCTCCTACCCAGATGTCCAGCTGGGGGCCTTCATACTCCTTCCCCTCAAAGACTTCCGGGGCGGCATACGGGGGGCTCCCACACCACGTGGACAGAGGCTCTCCTGACTTGTAGAAATTCCCAAATCCAAAATCTGAGAGGCAAAGAAACAGATGGATGAGGTTAAACGGCAAATGGCAAGGGGCTGTGGTTTCAGCACGTTCTGGGAAGCCGGGGCTGTTCGCGGGCACACTCCCACCCCGGGGCCTCCGTGCCTGCCAGCCTGATGTCCCTGCCCCCACCCCGGGGCCTCCGTGCCTGCCAGCTTGATGTCCATGTTGCCATCCAGCAGGAGGTTCTCGGTCTTGAGGTCCCGGTGGACGATGTGACGGTCGTGACAGTACTCCACAGCCGACAGGATTTGCCAAAACTTCGTCCGCGCCTCGTTCTCACTCAGGTGCCCGTTGGAAGTCAAATAATCTGAGGAGCCACAAAACAAAGCTACAGCCCCCAGGGCAAAGCCTGTCCACCACCCAGGGAGCCCTGGAGAACACCGCGGGGTCCTGGGATGAGTGGCCCAAACAATGGCCGCGCAAATCCAGACACGTTCGTGCCATTGGTTTTCAACAGATATTGACAATGAGTGTGGCTTACCAAACATTTCTCCATTTTTCGCAAATTCAGTGACGATGTAAAGCATATCTTTTGTTTCCATAACCTAAAAAAGAAAGACCTGACATTTAACTGCACAAAAAAGGCACAAGGCAGTGCTACAAACCATCCATCAGAACCCCAGAAAATTTCTAACTTCTCTAGGACAAAGGCATTCATCATTTAAAAATGCAAAGAAAAAGAAAAATTTCTCAAATAAAAAAAAAAAATACAGGAGATCCCTACTCACAAAGACAGCTTTAAAAAATTAGAGGTGAATTCCTCACTGACTTGCCTATCCTGATACACCTTTGCTCTCACAAAAGGTCTAAATATATTAGAATTCCCCTCTGTGGTCATACTTACTTCAAGGCACCTCACATACAATTTGAGGATGCTTGGGCCTGGTAGCTCCCACCTGTAATCCTAGCACGTTGGGAGGCCAAGGCAGGGGAATCAGTTGAGTTTGAGACCAGCCTGGTCAACATGGCAAGACCCCATCTCTACAAAAAATACAAAAACTAGCTAGGTGAGGTGGTGGGCGCCTGTAATCCCAGCTACTCAGGAGGCTGAGGCAAGAGGATCGTTTGAACCCGGGAAGCAGAGGTTGCAGTGAGCTGAGATCGCACGACTGCACTCCAACTTGGGCGACAGAGCGGGACTCCCATCTCAAAAAAGGAGAGTATTCTGAAAGCTACAGAGGAGGAGATCGCTGGAAGTCTGCTGGGCTTTATAGAAGCCTAGTAGGCAACAGATGATTCCAGCCAACGGTGAGAGGGACCTGAGTAATAGAGAACGCACACCCTATTCCCACTCGCTTGATTGACAGGATGGATGAGGCTGTGGGAACCCAGCTTTATTGACAGGATGAATGAGGCTGTGAGAACCCAGTCTCATTCACTCAGCATGTAGCCCATCACTCAGCATGTAGCCACACAACAGCCGTGCCAATATAGTCCTTTGAAGTTTGCTCACTAATCAATAACTTTATTTTACTTAAAAAGATATTTAAAAATATAACTTATGTCTGTGAATACTCAAAAATTTTGGAAAGGATAAGACAATATATTCTTATGAAAAAAGATTTCTTTGGGTTCAAAATATATACAGTTATTGCTTTGTGCTGGAGGCGGTGGCTCATGCTTGTAATCCCAGCACTTTGGGATCACCCAGGCTGATCACTTGAGGTCAGGAGTTCGAGACCAGCCTGGCCAACATGGTGAAACCCCATCTCTACTAAAAATACAAAAATTAGCCGGGCGTGGTGGCGCGTGCCTGTAGTCCCAACTACTTGGGAGGCTGAGGTAGGAGAATCACTTGAACCCAGGAGGTGGAGGTTGCAGTGAGCCACGATCGATTGCGCCACTGCACTTCAGCCTGGGCGACAGTGAGACTCCATCTCAAAAAAAAAAAAGCTTCAAAAATTGCTGCTTTGAGTTATAAGTCTAGTAAGAAAAGTGTTCTATGAATTCTAGCAGTTTGGCAAGAATTTTAACTGCCCCGCCCCTGTGTGTGGTACAATAACTCTAAGACCACTGCTTACCCATCCCCAACTGAAGAAAGGGAGGAGGAGGAAAAGAATTAAAAGTCAAAGTGTTTGAACTTTTTGAAAACTTGAAAAAAAGAGGGAAGTGTCTCAGCAGGGTTCTGGGGCCCCGGCCAGCCGAATGAAAATTAGACGCTAGTGGCTGGGCGCGGTGGCTCACGCCTGTAATCCCAGCACTTTGGGAGGCCGAGGCAGGCAGATCACAAGGTCAGGAGATCCAGACTATCCTGGCTAAAATGGTGAAACCCCGTCTCTACTAAAAATACAAAAAATTAGCTGGGTGTGGTGGCGGGCACCTGTAGTCCCAGCTACTCAGGAGGCTGAGGCAGGAGAATGGCGTGAACCCAGGAGGCGGCAGTTGCAGTGAGCAGAAATCGCGCCACTGCACTCCAGCCTGGGTGACGGACAGAGACTTCGTCTCAAAAAAAAAAAAAAAAAAAAGGAAGAAAGAAAGAAAATTAGACACAAGCGTCAAAACCAGAGGAATAAAAGTCAGTTACACCACTGAATTCTATCATCTCCAAACAGTTAAGAATCACATACAGCAGCAGTAAGAAAATACACCTCCAGAAAAGACCTCCAGCACCAATCACGTGGGCAATTTGTTTCTTTATCGGAGCTAATTCCACACAATGGGCAAAGGAGAAGAATAGGAAGAAAAGGAAGGTACTACCATTAGGGTTCAGCCCTTGAGCAAAGTCAAAAACAAAACCAGCTCAGCCCACTCCTGAGGAAATGGGCCGGGCACGCTGCATAGGCAGTACACCAGTGGCCATGGAGCACACAACTTAAAAATGACAACAGAAACAAAACACAAACCAGGCGCACACGGCATGAATTCTGTGCTTAAAGACACTGAGCAAACTGTCGTCACGGTGAACACAAGTTCCACCAATACTGCTAGTTTTATTTTCAATCTAGTGCAGAGGCTTTTGGGGGATAATTTCAAATCATAATTCTCTCTCCTACCACACTGTACACCGAGCTGTCCTAATTGCACAAACACACACAACAACATCCCAGAGTCATCTCACATTCCATTTCATACGAATCATTACAAGGAACTTCAACCCAACACAAATGGATGAAATAGCACCTGCAAAGAACTTCTTCTGCAGGGAGACTTGATTTCACCTTGCAAAAGTGGTCATTTATCATTAGGGAGGTGTAAATGATTGCTGTGCTGTTCTAATTAAATTAGTACTTATTTCCTGATGATATAATTTATTAATTCCAACATGAGAACAAAAATTAAGTCACAAAATAAACCAACAGACGGACAGGGCAAGGCATGTTCCTAGCGTGGATTAAATGGCAAGCTCCTTGCTCTTACTATGGAAAAGTATTTTCATCTCTCCGTTTTTCATGGAAGAGTTTAAACAGGGAAAACAAATGCACACCTACTGTCCTTGCAAAAATAAACTAATGAAAACCGGTGAGAGCAGCTGGCTTTAAAGCTTAATAATTATCTGCAAAGGTGGAAGTTTCCAGTTTCACTCAAATTTGTCCTTTTATACTAAATGCGTGACCTGTGGCAATACCTACAGATGAGTTTGTTTTCATAGTAAAGCAAATTTACAACAGACCTCTACACATTTAAAACTGGATCAGGTTAGGATACTAAATAAAATTCTAATGAAGCAAATCTCAATTATGATCCAAAAGCAATAATTGTAAATATATCTGCACAGCCTATAAAAATCAATCTATTTACCTTATACAACCAAATGCCCAACTTCCACACACTCCCCAAAAGGGAAGCCACTTTTAGAAATTGCAGACTTACACTGCTGGAAATAAAATATAACACATTTGCCAGGATTAGCAGAGAAAGGCAAGCTGACCCCTTACCTGGTAAAGCTTTATGATGTGTGGATGGTTCAGAAGCTTCATCAGCTGAACCTCACGATAGATTTTCTCCAAATTGCTTGAATCTAATCGTGTTTTATCAATTATTTTTATTGCAACCTACAGATTTTAAAAAGAAAAAGGATATTTTGCGGGTTTTTTAAAAAAAGAAAAAAACCCTCAACCTAATTTACACATTTCATTTTTTGCAAGTTAATTTCTCAACACTCTGTCTCCAAAAGGTCACAAGAAGTTGGGAAAACATAACCAAAGTAACCACTAATGTTATTTTAAAATAATCAGAGTTAAGTAAGTGCCTTAAGTATTTGCAGGCTCACTTTACAGGGCTTAGCTCTGAGTCCATGAACCACTGCATCTCAGGTTGGTCCTTTTTTTGCCATTATCCTCTCTGCTTTCTCCCAATATATGTGCAAATTATGCAGCAACATAATATAAAGCTTTTTTTTTTTTTTTTTTTTTTTTACCGAACTAAAAACGGTTACTGTTTACCCACCACGACAATCAAGCCTGGAGCACTGAATCTGCATGGGGTCCACCCGCCAAAGGTCGGGTCGCCCCGGGCCCAGTGGGGAGGCCCCGCCGGCTGGGTCCCGCCGCCCCCACGCACCTGTGTTTTGGTGACTCGATGCCGCGCCAGCTTCACCACAGCGAAGTTGCCTTTGCCCAGGGTCCGCTCGATGTCGTAAAAACCCACCCGGAGGGGCTTCTGCTGGCCCTGGCCCTGGCCCGCGGGGTCCGCGCTGAACTCCGACATGATAACCATGGCTCCGCGCGCACCTGCGGGGCCGCACAGAGCTCAGAGCCCACCAGCGCCCCCGCCGCCCGCGGTCGGCTCCATCCGTGCCCGCGGAGCCCCCAGTCCCCACGGGACGCAGGGACCTGCTCCCACGCCTGTCGCCCCCACTCTATCCACGGGCCCCTCCAGCCCTTGGGAGGTGTGGACCCGCCCCCGCCGCCCGCAGTCCGCTCCACCTGGACCCCAGACCCTCTTCAGCCCCGCGGGGCGCGCAGACCCGCTCCCATACCCGCCCCTGCCGCCCGAGTTCGGTTCTGTCCCGATCCCGGGACCCCCTGAGCCGGGCTTCCACACTCGCCTCCCGCCGCCCGCTGCCGGTTCCGTCCCCACTCCCGATCCCCTTAGCACCTCGGGGCGCGGATCCGCTCCAACACCCGGCCCTGCCGCCCAAGGTCGGCTCGATCCGGATCCCAGGACCGCCCCCTGCCCCGCTCCCACACCCGGCCCCCGCCGCCCGCGATCCGTCCGGTCCCCACCCCCGACATCCCAGGCACCTCGGTGCTCGCGGACCCGCCCCCCACACCCGGTCTCTCCGCCCGCGGTCGGCTCCAACCCGACCCCCGGCTCCCCAGCCCCTGAGCCCCGCGGACTCACTCTTACCCCGGCCCCCGTCACGAAGGGGAGCCCGAGGGCGGCGGGGCCGCCAACCCCGCCCGCGAACCCCGCGCGCGCAAGGCCAGGGACCCTGCGCGGTGGCTGCAACCCCGAGCCCCGGCCCGGCGCCCGCGCGGAGCCCCCACGGCGGCCACCTCCGCCCGCCCGGAGTCCGCTGCTGCCGCCGCCTCACCTCCGCCGCCCCCGGAGCGCCCAGGCCAGGAAGCCGCCCGCTCGGCCGCTCGCGCTGCTCGGGTGCCTACTGCTCCGGCTGCCGCCGCCGCTGCTGTTGCCTCCGGGGCCGCGCCGCATGTCAGCCCGGAGCCGCCGCGCTCCGCCGCACGCGGCGCCCGGCCCCGCCCCGGCCCGCCCCGGCCCGCCCCCCGTAGTCCCCGCCCCCTGCCCCGCCCCCGCCGCCCGGGCGGGGGCCGCCCATTGACGTCGCTTTGACGCCAGAGCGACGCGCGGCCGAGCGGCGGGCGGAGGGAGAGCGGGAGATCGGGCGGTTGCCAAGAGACTGGCGGCTCTGACGCGCGCGGGATGAGGCCGTTGCCCTGGCGACCGCGGGCCGGTGACGTCAGGGGCGCCCGCCGCCCGAGGCCCGCCCGCCTGCGCTCTGCCGGGCGCCCCCTTCCGGGCGCTGGGGGCACTGCGGGCCCCACCGCTGAGGGCGCGGCCCCCACTCCACGCGCGGGGACTCAGGCTGGGTCCCGCGGGCGCCTTGTGCGCGCTCCCTCCAGGAGGGGACGGCTCTCGGGCAGGGGTCGCCGGCCCCTCCACGCGGCCCGCGTTCGTCCAGGCTCGGAGCCTTGGGACGTGCGGGGGCCCGGGGGCCTCGCGGGCTCGCGCGTGGGGCTGGCGGCGCGGAGGCCCTGGGGCGCTGCAGGGCGCGGGGCCACACCCAGGGCGCTCCAGGCCCCAAGAGGCCGCTTGCCCGCGGGGACGTCAGCCGCTTTTGCTGTTAAAATCTGAAATGTTCAGCAAGTTAGAAACTTGAAACCTAAGGAAGCCTGACCCGCCGCTCTGGAAGCCCCCGCCGCGCGGCCGGCCCCGGCCCCGGCCCTCAGCGGCGCTGGCGTCTGCGCGTCCCGGGGCTGCCCCCCGCAGCATGTGGGGCTGGGACCCTCTTCCCGCGTGGGTCCCGGGCGGACGCTGCGGGCGGTGACGGAGCCAGGCCGGCCGCCTGGGGAGGGGACGGGGGCGCGGGACCACTTGCTTGCCCGTGGCCGCTGCCTCATCCGAAGGGAAAACGTTTTCTTCAGGGGAGACAGAGGCTATGGGCGAACGCATTTTTTAAGCCTGAGGACCCATTTGGGAGTTAGATTCTGGATCGAGCCTAGGATCATTTTTCCTTGTGTTAAATAACACTGCTTCACAGAAGGGGGAACGAGAATTCAGGGAAGTTGGCACAAAACTTGGAACCCTTCTGGGAGGCTTTCCTGCCTGGGCGGACGCCTGGGAGGAGGGCCCGGAGAAACTAGGATGAGCTTCTCCTCATTCGCCCGACGGTCTGACCACAGATTTCCCAATCGCCACACACACACACACACACACACACACACACACACACGGGGGTTGTTTGGGAGTCAGTTGGTTTTCAAAGACTTTCAAGGAAATGAAGAGTCCCAAAGTTTTCCTTAATCGTTCAAAGTGCTTTTTCTTTGTCCCAGGTTTATATACCAAGAATACGGGGGAATATTTTTAGTTCCTTTCAGCTGAACAGTTTACAACTGCTTTTTTTCCTTCTGGAGGTCCCAACACCCTGTTAATCTGCTCCTAGGAGAACTAAACAAAAACAAGGCTGGACGTCGTGGCTCCCGCCTGTAATCCCAGTGCTTTGGGAGGCTGAGGCAGGAGGATCAGTTGAGCTCAGGAGTTTGAGACCGGCTTGGACAACATAGCAAGACCTCACCTCTATAAAATATTTTAAAAATAGCCAGGTGTGGTGGCACACGCCTGTGGGGCCAGCTACCTGGGAGCCTGAGGTGGGAGGATGGCTTGAGCCTGGGAGGCTGAGGATGTAGTGAGCGGTCACTGCACCACTGCACTCCAGCCTGAGCAAGAGAACAAGGCCCTGTCTCAAAAAAGCACAAGGATAAAAGGCGGGGTGGGGGAGAAACCAGGCCCCTGATCACACTCACCATTCAGTCCCTCAGCCTGTGACTTAAAATACTGCCCCCCTCATCCAGGAACCAGTCTTCCCCACCCCTCCCACCCTAGCCAGAGTCTTCCAAAAGGTCTTAGGTATTTGCAAACACCTGGCTGGCTGTTGGAAACATTTCATCACCCCCAAATATAAACTGCAGCCAAAACTGCCTCCGCAAAACAGGTCCCCAAACTCAGGTGCACTTGACCTTTTACCCCGACCCAGCCCTGAGCTTCCAAAACCCAGAACAGCCCTGTGCCAACCATGGCCATCCTGTTTTCCCTTCCCTGGCCCCGTGGGCGAGGAGCTCACTCTGCAGAGAAAGGCAGGAAGCACAGAGGAAAAGGCCAAGCTTGGAACGGCTGTCCCATCTCCCCAGTGGGGGAACCCCTGGCACCCTCATAACTAAGTATGTGCTTCAACCTGGCCTCTGCTACCCAATGTCTTTTGTTGTTGTTTGCGTCCTTGACCCCCAGAGGTTGTATTTCCTTTCAGAAGCTTTGACTTCTTTTCTGTTTTCTGGTCTTCCATGCTTTTAACACACGAGGAAAAATAAAACACATGGTGTGAGTCTAAGGATTGTACAAGCAAATGATTCGAGAAACTCCTCACTGAACGCAATGGAAGGAATGCTCCCAAAGTCTGCAGGAATGGTACTTTATTATTATGGTTTGCATATTATTACAGATTTGTGGAAAACGGCAAGTCAGTTTTCCTTTCCACGTGGACTTCCTTCAGCTCATCTTATGATTACCGTGTTTCTGGAGTTCATCTTGTTTTTTAGGCCTTAAGACTGGAAACCCCAACAGGAAATGGGTCCGTTTAATATTCATAGTTATAGTGCTGGCCACTGGCATGTCATAAAACTCTCAAAATCAATTGATAAACAGAGAATGGAGCATGGGGCAGCATTTTTACAAAGGGATGGGTGCCCAGCTGGCCCCAGTGCCGCCCTCGGTGAGGAAGGAATCTCCCAGTGCAGCCAGGAGTCAGACGAGTTCCTCTTCCTGACCCTACCCTCCCATCTTCAATGCCTAAGGCCCTTCCCTGTCTTCCTGGCTTTGCTTCAGGTGGTTTTGTACTTTTTAAATTTTGTTTTGGTTTTTTTAGGCTTCAGCCTAGTGGCTTTAGGTGCCAGAAAATCAGATTAACCACTGCAGCGGCATCCTTCTGAGGGACCCAGGGGCCACGTTGGTCATTTTGCCCCATTGTATCTGGAGAGCTTGACAGACACACATGTGCGCACTAGGTCAGGAAGCCATGGCCCTGGCCTGGGAAGGGCAGGTAAGAGAAAAGCCCCCAGCCCCCTCCACCCTCAGGGAATGGCCCAGTTGTCCACAGGTTAAGAACCCCCGGTGAACAGGTCAAACCAGAGACTGCCCAGTCCCAGTGTCCACCCCCAGGGCATTGCCTCCTTGGCCTCCTACACTGAGGCTCTCTGTAGTTCCGTGGCTGCCACCGTTGTGCGGATCCTACCGGGCCCTGGGCCCCTCCCCATCTCCGACAGCACCCACTTTCAGGCCAGGCCTTCCACGGGCTGCTTAAATGGACCACAAAGGCTGGCAAAGCAGCAGAAGCGTGCCTGTTCACGGGCCAGTTGGCCCTCCCCGCTCCCGCCCTCTAGGGTTTCTGGTTCCGGTTTCTGTCGCTGCCGTTAGTGAGGAATTATTCATGTGGCCAATGCGTTTTCTTGATATTTAAGCAGGGCTGTGGCCGAGATCAAGGCCGAGGACCCAAGAGGCCTTTGGGTGTCTGTGTCCCTGAGCCATATGCTGAGGTCGGAGGGCAGGGGAGGGGGGTGCAGGAAGGGGCCAGCCCCAGGGAGAGTCAGCCAGGCCCCAGACAGAGCCAGGGGTTCCCCCGGGGGGGTGCTCACTTAGGAAGAGCACCATGGACAGCCTGGCAGGGGGTCGCCCTGTGCTGAGCAGGCAGCTCTGGAGTAAACCACCTGCCTCTCTGCAGGAAGAAGGAAACCGCATCCGCAAATGGAACAAAGGTCCCCAGAGGCAGAGCAGAAGCCTCTGGGATGCTGCAGCTTCGTGCAGACACGGGGGACCAGGACTGGGGCCCAGAGCAGGCTGCAGGTGCTGGCCGTGCCCTTTATCCTGGGCACTCTGCTAGGGCCACACAGAGCGTGGCTCCCGGGAGATGGAGAGAGATGGAGACGTCTGAGTGGCGGCTCAGGTCTCGGTGTTTCCAGGTGACATGCTGGCTGCTAGTGTAGAGCACAGTAAACCATCTTTTTTTTTTTTTTTTTGGTTATTATTTACTTATGCAAAATAATGTGAGTTTCTGCCATTTACAAGAAGTGTGCCAGCTGCAATGAGTCAGCGGGTGGACATGGGTGAGCATGGCCAGACTGTGCCAGGACATGGTGGCAGACAGACATGCTTCAAAGTTCACCATGGGAAGGGACAGGTCCCCAGAGAGAGGTGAGACGGTGCAACGCGAGGGAGAGTTCGGAGTCGTCCTCCAGATGTCCATAAAGGCTCGAGAGGCCCTCTTGTGTGTCAGGCACTGCGTGAAGGTTGTGGGCACAGTAGGAGGGACACAAGACACCTTCTCTCGAGGACCGTCGGTTCCAGTTACGGAGACAGTAACAGCATAAGATGATGAGTAAGAAAAGAATGCTGGCAGGAAAGTGGCCATGGAGGGAACTGCTTCTGGGCCTCTCCGTGGGATTTGCCAGGTGTGGACTGAGCGAGGACCTTCCCTGAGAACACCAACTGCTCCAGGAGAGGGAAGAGGTGGGGGCCCGCGGGGGGCATGGGGCAGGAGGCAGCCACCCACACCTTCCCTCTCTGTATGCTGAGCAGAGGCTCTCAGCAGAGGGGAAAGAAGAGCAGAAGCCAAGACGGGGAAGACAGACCCGGTGGGGGTCCTCGGTGCCGGCCACATCCATCTGCAACCTGCTGCCCAGCGCCTGCCTGCCTGCCCGGGGTGTGCGCAGAGCAGTGTGTTCTGTCCTGGCTTCACAGCGCTGGGCACAGCCAGGCAAGGATGACAGGGAAAGGGAGGCAGGGACTTGGGGCTGTTGGAGCCAAGCTGAGGAGGAAGGAGCTGGGATGGGAAGCGGGTGGCAGGAAGGAGCGTGAGGCCTGTGGGTGGAAGGTCCCTGGCCTTGGAGATTGAAGCATTTCACTTGTGTGTCTCACAGCCCAGAGAGGCCAAGCCCGGACCATGGGGGAGAGAGGAGGACCCCGTCTTGGGGCGGGCTGAGGAGACGCTCTCTCCACGGCTTCCGGATGGGTCTCCCTCCATTTCGGCTGCATCTATGGGAAAACGGTGAAATGCTCCCTCCACTGCCGGGCCTTCTCTTATAAAGCGGGTTTTTTCTAAGTATAAAAATTCAGGCCGGGCGCGGTGGCTCACGCCTGTAATCCCAGCACTTTGGGAGGCCGAGGCGGGCAGATCACGAGGTCAGGAGATCGAGACCATCCTGGCTAACACAGTGAAACCCCCATCTCCACTAAAAATACAAAAAAATTAGCTGGGCATGGTGGCGGGCACCTGTGGTCCTAGCTACTTGGGAAGCTGAGGTAGGAAAATGGCGTGAACCCGGGAGGTGGAGGTTGCAGTGAGCCGAGATCGCCCACTGCACTCCAGCCCGGGCAACAGAGCGGGACTCTGTCTCAAAAAAAAGAAAGAGAGAGAGAGAGGAGAGAGAGAGAGGAAAGAAAGAAAGAAGAAGAAAGAGAAAGAAAGAAAGAAAGAAAGAAAGAAAGAAAGAAAGAAAGAAAGAAAGAAAGAGAAAGAAAGAGAGAGAAAGAAAGAAAGAGAGAGTAGGGAGCCAAGTCCCTGGGTTGCCAAGGCAATCCGTGGAAGCCCGTGACTTCGAAAGGACACAGGGCCCTGAGGACAGCCCCAGCCCCTGCAGTGTGGCCTGCAAGGGTGTCATTCATTTTGACCTGGCTGTTGTGGTTTTGGGTGGTATTGTTATTTGTTTGAAAAGAAAACACATGGGCTGCGTATGGCATGAGCAAGTACAGACGTCATTGGGATCGGGTAATGAAAATGACAGAGCACTCTAAAGTGACACCTTACAGGGACGCCATGATGTGGGACCAGGCCCAGTGGCACCAGCACACCACCGTCTCACTGGCATTTCCACTGTCATCCCTGTTAAACCAGAAAGAACGAAAGTGTGACAGTTAAAAATAAGTACGTGTTTCTTAGTAAAACACAGCTCATTTCAAAACTACTGAGAACAAGGGGACAGTTTGAAATTGGGCAGAGCCCCTTGGGACCAGCTGGACCTGGAAGAAGGTGCAGTCAGCTCTTCCTCAGGGCCAGGAATCTCTCGGTCACTCCGAGGCCTGGAATAAAGTTTCCAGAACCTTTTTTTGCACAAATGAACGGCAGATCTGAAATCAGCAAGAAGGTTCAGGACCTGGGCCCCCAGGATTGGAACCACAGGAGTCTCAGATCCTCAAACTAGCTGGGTTTGCTTCAGTTTTCTCAGGTGGGACGGGCCACCCTGGGTTTCCCAGGGTGATGTTCCGACAGTGGAGGTGAGATGTCACAGAATGGAGGATGTGATATGATCTGTAACATGGAATCCAGCAGAAGCTCCAGCACTTAGAAGACAGGAAGCAGTGGAGGGCCTGGGTGTCCCAGCCTTCATCATTCCCTCGCCTGGAGCAGTTGGTGTCCTCAGGGAAGGTTTTCATTCAGTCCATGCCTGGCAGATCCCATGAAGGTGCCTGGGTGATTCTGGCACAAGGGCTGGAAGATTCCTTCTTCGATCACTGTCGGTGGCCGGAGGTGGCTCACAGGCCTGGGGCTGCTCAGCGGCAGGGCAGTGGGAGGAGGTGGGCTCTGGGTTCCTTGACTCGGCTCACAGCCCCGCTCCGACTGTCCCTGCTGGGCACCCCTGGTGGTGATGTCATCAGCCTGGGCCTCCGTTTCTTTTTTCTTTTTTTTGTTTCCTGAGACGAAGTCTCGCTCTGTCACCCATGCTGGAGTTCCATGACACAATCTTGGCTCACTGCAACCTCTGCCTCCCAGGTTCAAGTGATTGTCCTGTCTCAGCCTCCCAAGTAGCTGGGACTACAGGCACGCACCACCACACCCACCTTATTTTTGTATTTTTAGTAGAGACGGAGTTTCGCCATGTTGGCCAGGCTGGTCTTGAACTCCTAACCTCAGGTGATCTGCCCACCTTGGCCTCCCAAAGTGCTGGGATGACAGGCGTGAGCCACTGCGCCTGGCCTCCATTTCTTTATGGACAATGTGTGGTCCCAGCATCCTGAAGTTGGTGTGAGGTGCAGGTGGGGTGGCTTTGGGGCAGGCCACCATGGGAGAAGGGCTGGGCTGCCAGGAACATCCCAGGGCTGCGGGGGAGCTGGGGCCTGGGCAAAGCCCCGGTGTCCTGCCTGGGGGCACCCGCCTTCTTTCCCGGGCCGAGCTCCCCGCCTGGCCCACGCAGCCAGGCTTCAGGCCCAGGGAGGGTGATGCAATGCACACAGGCCTGGCCCGCCACGCCTCGCAGGACCACGGGACAGGGAGGCCCTGGGGAGCTCATCTCACAGCTCGGGGACCCTGGAGGCCTGGCCTGGGCTTCTGCCCTTCCTCCCCTCCAGGAAGGGGCCGCTCCTTGACCCCGGGTCTGCCCTGTGAGCCCTCGGTCTAGGTGTCCCTGGGTTGTCCTGTGTCATCGTCCCTTCACAGTCACGCATTCGCACGTGGCAGGGACGGAGGAGAAATGCAGAATGGACGGAGGAGGAGGGGTCTGCAGACAGAAGCATCGCCACTTCCTATGCCCCAGTGGGGGCAAGCTCCGTGGCTGCGCCACGCCCTGGAGGGCTTTAAAAAGCGGCTGT
This sequence comes from Nomascus leucogenys, assembly GCF_006542625.1. Lineage (NCBI taxonomy): Eukaryota > Metazoa > Chordata > Mammalia > Primates > Hylobatidae > Nomascus > Nomascus leucogenys. The sequence continues at coordinate 28,348,801 of NC_044405.1, forward strand.
GTTTACTTTGCCCCTAGATGTCAGTTAGAAACAGTGTGTCCCATAATTGTTTTCTGGGGATTTTTTTGGCTTTTTTTTTTTTTTTGAGATGGAGTTTCACTGTTGTTGCCCAGGCTGGAATGCAGTGGCACGATCTCAGCTCACTGCAACCTCTGTCTCCCGAGTTCAAGCGATTCTCCTGCCTCGACCTCCCAAAGTGCTGGGATTACAGGCGCGCCACGATGCCCGGCAAATTTTTGTATTTTTAGTAGAGACGGGGTTTCCCCATTGTGGCCAGGCTGGTCTCAAACTCCTGACCTCAGGTGATCCACTCGTCTCGGCCTCCCAAAGTGCTGGGATACAGGCATGAGCAACTGCTCCCGGCCATGTCCCATAATTGAATCTGTGCTACCAAATTTATATTTTATAAATATATATTTTAAATATATTCCAGTTTGTAGCAAAGATGGTACTATGGTTTGAAAGTGTCCCCCAAGGTTCATGTGTCGGGAGCTTGATCCCCAACATGGCCGTGTTGGGAGATGCAGTCTCATGGGAGGTGTTTGGGCCGTTGGGGCACGACCCTCACAAGTGGATTAATATTTTATTACAGCAAATATGCACTAAGTTTGTTGGCCTTCGTTGGGCCTGTTTATTACATCTTGGATTTTCAGTGGCTTTTTTTCTTCTACCTTAGTTTAAAACAGTGCACAAGAAAGGATTTGGAATTTTAAAACTTTTTTTCTTGATGATAAAATGGAATATATGATTATTATAAAAATATATACGAAAATAATAATACTAACATAAGAAATAATTCATAATTCTACCACTCAGATGTCATCACTCAGTATTTTGGTGCATTTTTTTTCTAGTTGAATAGATGTACATTTTTAAAAAATAAATTTGGATTGTACCCCATATGAACACTCGTATATCCTCTTTTTCCGTTTGTAGAAAGAGAATTCCATGTATCATCTATAATTTAAATACATTATTCTTAATATCCAGTATCTCATGTTTAACATGTAACATTCCCATTTATTTAACGTTTCTATTTGTACCTTGTTGTTTCTACACATTACTATCAACAGTGTTATTCTGAGCATCTTTCCCAAAACTCTGAATTCCTATGTGAAATTTCTGCCTAGGATAAAGCCTTAAAAATGGAATTACCAAGTGAAAGAAGATAAAGTATCTTAAAGCCTTTGATCTATGTTGCCAACCCCTGACCTTAAACTGTGCCAACATTTAAGAATTTTCACTTTAAAAATATTTTGCTAAGTTCAGAAGTGGAAAATAATCTCTGTATTAGTTTCCTAGGGCAGCCATAACAAAGTATAAAAAACAGACAGTTCCAAACAACAGAGATGTGTCCCCCCACAGTGCTGGAGCCAGATGTCTGAAATCTGTGTGGGCAAGGCCATGTTCCCTCTTCAGGCTCCTGGGGAGATTCCTTTCATGCCTCTTCCAGCTTCTGGAGGTTCTCAGGGACACCTGTCAGTCTTTGGCTTACAAATCCCTCATCCAGTCTCTGCCGCCATCTTCAGATGGGCCGGCTTTTCCCGGGGCCTCCCTCTCTTCTTATAAGGACACCAGGCATTCTGTATTTAGGACCCAGCCTACTCCAGTATGGTCTCACTCTAACTAGTTAATCTACAACGACCCTATTTCCAAATAAGGCCATGTTCTTAGGTACAGTGGGTGAGGACTAAGATACTTTTCAGTGGGGGGACACAGTTCAATCTGTAATAGCATGCATTTATTGTAATGTGCAATTCTTGGATCTCCTTATGGAAAGTGATTCTTCTCTTCTTGTTCATTGGCCATTTGTGTTTCTTTTGAGTGTCAGTTCTTATTTTCTGCTCCATTTTCTATTAGTGGGTCTCAGTCAAGGCTCCCTTTATCGTGAGAGGCAGAAAAGCAAATGAAACTGGTTCAAGCTAAAAGGAGAGTTGGTGGTTAACATGACTAAAGGGCCCAGGATACTACAGGCTTCAGGCCGAGCTCGACCCAGGCTCACACAGTGTTTATCTGTTCTCTTCCCTTTTTTCAGCAGCATCCCTCAGTTCTGAGTCCCTGCCTTGGCTTTGTTCTCAGGCAGGCTCATTCCAATTTGTAGCAAAGATGGTGCTATGGTTTGAAAGTGTCCCCCAAAGTTCATGTGTCAGAAGCTTGATCCCCAACATGGCAATGGTGGGAGGTGGGGCCTAACGGTAGGTGCTTGGGTCACAGGGGCACGACCCTCACAAACAGATTAATGCCATTATTCAAGACTACATTCCTTCTAAAAGGACAAGTTTGGCAAGTTTGGCCCCATCTTGCGCTCTCTCTCCCTTTCTCTCTCTCCCCGTCTCTGTGTGTGTGTGTGTGTGTGTGTGTGTGTGTGTGTTCTCTCACTTTCTCTCTCTTGCCCTTCTGCCTTCCACCTTGGGATGCCACAGCAAGAAGGCCCTAACTAGATGCCAGTGCCATGCTCTTGGACTTCCCAGCCTCCCCAGGACATCTCTGTTCATTATAGATTACCCAGACTGTGATATTTTGTTATAGCTGCACAAAGCAGACTAAGACAGGTAGCTAACATCCTACTAGTTCACCATCGACAGAGAAAGCATATCTTTTCCCTTAGCTAACATCCTACTAGTTCACCGTCCACAGAGAAAGCGTATCTTTTCCCTGATAGTCCCAGCCACGGTCCCAGGCAAGCCCTTCATTGGCCAGGTTTATGTCATGTTTAATCTCTGGAGGTGGGGAATTTAGGCCAGCACACCCAAATAATCTGGACTAAGGGCAGGAGGGGGTGGTTCCTGGGAGCTATTACAAAGGAAGGAGCCACACATTCCTTTGCCTGAAAGATGGGCCCCTAGTACGGAAATGCTTATTTATTCTGAGAACTCTTTATATATTAAAAGCATGAATCCTTTACATCTTTCTTCCGTGTTTTTTCTTAGTTATCTGTCTCTGGGTTTTTTTTACAGGAGGCCAAACGCTGTCTTGTGAGTGTGTCATCGCTGGGGCACATTTGCCGTATAGCGTCACTGCATAATAACGTCCAACAGGGGCATATTGCCAGGACACATTCTCTGGGTGTGAACAAAAAAACAAACCTGTGGCTAGTACTTCAGTCAGTGAATTGGCATTCAAAAGCGTGTCGTCATTAGTACAGACGTCAGCGGTGAATGAGAAAGCAAAGAACCCGTGGCTGCACCTAATAAAATGCCGGCAGGGAGATAAAAGCAACTGTGGTTGTGCAATGATGGGACAGAATGCCCAGGGTCACTGGTCCAGGTGCAGGTTTTGAGTCCTCACTCAATCTTAAAAATGAGATAAGGAATGTGACTTTGAACTCATTAACCTTTTGATCAGGCTATGAACTAAAGGCAAATAGAACAGGTGGCCTGACCCCTGCCAGAGACTGGCACTGCCTGCGAGGGAGGAGCTCCCAGGTGGGCAGGGACCAGAGGTCAGTGGCTTGGTGCACCCTCCACTCATAGGGCTGGGCCGGCAGTTCTCCCTCCCTCCTCTTCTCCTCCCCCTCCAAGGGGGAGATTCTAAAACCCCCAGGAGGATGTCCCTGGTAACACAGCTTTTCCCTTTTCACGATTAGGCCCCAAGGCATGTTTAGATCCCAGGGTAACAGCACTGAGCAGTGGAAGAGCCCTTGCTACGTGGCCATCCAGCCGCGGGCCCAGGGAGGATGCGTTCCTTTTTGCACAGCTGGCTGGAGAAGCTGCTGTGCGTCAGGGCCAGGCCTGTGGCTGGGAGAGCAACAAAGTGTAGGGAGGGTCATGGGGCAACTGTGGCCCATGTTACTGCCCAGACGGTGCCCCCTGTCCTGGAAAGAGGCGTCCCCTCACAGCCCCTGCCCAGGAAGTAGGTGTCAGGGCTGACAGCGGCACCTGGGAGGTGACTTGGAGGGTCTGGGGTTGGGGGGCCGACAAGGGCATGAACAGTTGGGAGGCGGGCAAATTAGAAAGGGGCAACCAAACAAGCATCTTCCCAAATGTTTCAAGGTTTAAGAGGGCGTTGTAACATACAATGGTGTGTGAGTGTGTGTGCGCACATCCCTCTATGTGCATACATCTCTGTGCACACGTGTGCATCTGTGTGTGATGTACACGCTCACACATGTGCTAGCAGAGGAAGCACAGGGAGAGGCTCACAGGCCTGAGCGATGTTGAGAGACAGGTATGGCCCGCAGGGTGGCCTGGCAGGAGCTGGCCTGGTATCTGCCTGGCTCCCAAGCCTCACCCCCTAACCCAGGGTGCAGGCTCCAGCCGCCCTCTCTGCAGGGCAGGGCGGGACACCCTGGGTGCTCAGTGGGCTTCCTGGCCCTCAGTCCCCAGAAGGTGAGGGTCCCCATCCTCCTGGGTGCCCCCACCCCCGCTCCCAAGCCACGTGGTCATGGACTGGGGAAGCAGAGTCCAGACTCTAAGGAGGGGTTTCTTTGTCATCTTCCAACTTAGGACCCTTGGGCCAATCAGAGCAGCTCAGCCTGTTTCTCTCTTCTTCATCTCCTGTGTACTTGAAGGGCCTCCCGAGGGGCCTCCCACCTGTATGAAGTAAACCCTGGCATACAGGTGGGTGGGTCCCTGGAGGGGACAGGCCATGCTAAAGCCACCAAGCCCCCAAAAGTGCGAAAGGATGAACAGGAGGGCCGCAGGGGCATAGCTGGGTACCTTGGAGTGGGGTGGGGGCTGGATTCGGGGGTGGGAAGAGCAGAGCACGTTCCTTGCACAGGGAGGGTGCCCCATCCTCTGCACAGACCTGCCTGCCCCCTCCACTCCGCGTGGCCCAGGAGAGCCAGGCCTGGAAGGATGTCGTGGGCGACACTAGCTCGGAGTGACTCCTTTTATGGGGAAACTTTGGAACTTCATCTGAGAAAGGCTTGTGCTAACCCAGGGCCCCGCCTCTGGCCAGGGCAAGACAAGGAAGCCATCCATAGTCTTCAAGACTGTTGCTCCGCTGGGACAGTGCCGATTCCTGTGGGAGCTTCAGCACTCAGAACTCACCCTGGCATGCAGGAGGCTCACATGACACCCTTGTCAAAGAAGCTGATGGGTGATTTAATTAGTGAACAAATGATTCACGAGCAAAGAACCAAAATCTCTCGTGTGTGCCCGCATCTGTGCTTGCATGTATGTACGTGTTTGTGCATGCTTGTGTGCACTACATGCAAGTGTGTGTGTATGTGTGTATATGTTTTCTTGTGCACGCCTGTGGATTTGGTTATGTGCAGATATTTGCTTTGTGCACATGGGCATGCATAGGTGTGTGCATGTGGGTTTGCTGGATGCATGTGTGTTTGTGTTGTCAGGTGAATGCAGGCATATACTCGTGTGTATGAGTTACTGTGTGCACAAGTGCGTGTGCATGTGTGTGATTTTGTGGGTGCTTGTGTTTGTATATACGAGTTTGTGTGTATGTGTGTGTGTGTGGATCCATGTGTATGCACGTGTGTGGGTGGGTCCGTGTGTGTGCACATGCGTGCCCTCCTTTAAGCTCACCCCTGGCCAAGCCTCTTGGAGCCCAGGGCTGTGCAGGAACTTTGTGGAGCGTTTAGGGGTGTTTCAGTCAAGTTGGAAACAGGGTGGGGAGGGATGGATTTGTTGCGACCTGGAGGAGAGGGTAGATGACCTCACCCAGTTGCACACAGAGGGTGTGGGTTAGGCACCGTGTACTTAAACTTGGCATTGAAGTAGAATGGACATCCTGGGAGGTGACATGACAGGGATTTTCACCCCCACAGACGCTCACAAGGGAACTGCCCCCAGGGAGCCGTCCAGATACCCCTCCAGCCCTCCAGTCACCCCCACTCCCCCGGAAGCATTACCCACTCCGGGCACTTTGTGTGGCCAGAATGGAGAACCCTGCAGCTTCTTCATGTGGCATTTCCTCTGCCCACCCTCCCAGCTCCAGCTGGCCCGGTGCCTCCAGGCACTGGCCCTCAGCAGCACCACGCACTCAAGGGTTCATGACAAACGGGTCTGAGCAGGGCAAAGTGGCCCCAAGGACTCTGAGCAGGAAGGGATTTAACACAGGGAAGGGTTATCACAGGGCCCAGGATGCACTGCAGACTCCAGACGGGCCTCCTAGGAGACTCAGGCACAGAGTGCCGCCCCACCAGGCGCTGTCACCAGGGCAGCCCCCCCAGAGCCGTGCCAGGAGCATAAAGCCACCAGGGCTGCTGCATTGCCACTGCCTTGCACCCCCCGGGAGCTGGGGAACAGACCCGCACAGCCGTGACCACCTGAAAGCCAGATGAGCCAGGGGAAGCAGCAGCGCCTGCAGCCATCCCCGCTCCAGCACATGGAGAACGCGGCAGGACAAGCTGGTGTCTCTGTGGGGTGCCCCCGTTGTCCCCAGTCTCACACACACTCGCCTGATGGGTGGCCTTCCCCACATCCCGGACCCTGGCTAGAGTCTGGGAGGCGGCTGCCATAGTCCTGGCTGCCCCTGATGAGGGAGGCCGGCAGGGGATGCACGGCGAGTTCTCTCGGTGGTCGGCCGGGCCCCAACCCCCTGGGTGCAGCGAGGGGACCCTGCGAGCCTGCTGATGGCCGGTGAGCCGCGGTCCTCTCGTCCTAGCCGGCCTCGGGTCTGTGGTCCTCCGGGCAGGAAGTGTCTGGCAGGCCAGAGGCGGCTCCTGTGTGCGCGGAACAGCCGTGTTTACAGGGGCGTCGGCTCATGGAGCTGGCAGGGCTTCTGTCGCACCAGCCCTCGGCCCGCGGCGAATGCCGAACGCCGGTGCTGGGAACGGAAGTGGGAAATGACAAGCGGGGGCGGGGGGAGCGGCCCTGACGGGGATGTACGGGGATGCATGGGGGTGCGGGGACTTAAGGAGGAAGCGGCAGAGGGAGGTGTGTGGATGTGTGTTTGTGCGTGACTGGGGTGTGAGCGTGCCCACTGTGTGTGTGGCTGTGTGTGTGGGGTGAGTGCAGGCGTGAAGTGTGTGGGAGTGGAAGCGGTCATGAGTGTGTGCCACGGGCCTGCTGTTGGGTCCTTGGAGGCCAGGGTTGCCCCTGAAGGGCCTGCAAGCTCTTTTTTGATTTGTAGTTATTTGAGAAGTCTATACAGGAAGAAAATTAAACCGCATTTACTAAATACAATAAAATTACAGGAAGACAGAATTGTCCCCAAATTACAAACATGTGGCCCGAGTTGCTCCACGACAGCTCAGCCCCAGACCATGCAGTGGAGATGGCAGCCCGAGCCCCGGACCCATCTCCTGCTCCCCACTGAGGTGACACAGGACCCCCGTAAGTCAGGACCCCAAAGCCCCACGCAGCAGGGGGGGCTGTGTGGGGGGAGGGACCCCTGCCTGCTGTCCCTGCCCAGCCTGTGGTCCCACCCCCACTGGGCAGCGGACCCTGGACTGCTCGTGACCATGGCCTCATTTGGGAAGCTGCTATGGGCTGGTCCGAGCCTCTTCCCTCTTTCCGGGAAATCTGAGGCCCACCAGCAGCGGGCAGCAGGTCATGGGTATGGTCTCGGACTTGCAGGCCCGGGAAGCCCACCAAGGAGCAGGAAGGGCCGTGTCCTGGGATCAGAGCCCAGGCCAGAGACCCTCCCCAAGGCTGTCACCCAGGAGGGAGATGATGGGAGGTGACAATGGGGCCCAGGCTGGAAGTGAGAGGGGCCAGGCCTGTGGCAGAGTAAGAACTGGCACGGAGTGGGCAGAGGCCAAGGAGGCCGGGTGGGCACCAGGCTCAGGAGATGCTCTGCCTCACACCAAGAAAGGGGGGGGCACTGGGGCCAAGTGCCCACTGCCTGGAGAGCAGGGCTCGGTCCTCAAGGGCCCCCTGCTTTTGGAAGTTGTGCAGCCCCTGAAGCTGAAGCCTAGTCGCCCCAGCTCCACGGTCCCTGTCCAGACTCCCAGCAGATGGCCGCCCCGACCACCTACTCTGAAATCCAGGCACATCCTGGCCCCACCTGGCCAAGAGCCCACATGGCCCCGGGGCATTCATCTCACTGGGCAGGGGCAGCCTCTGACCTCATCCCAGCTCAGTAGGTGCTCACGGTGCCCTCCTAAACGCCAGCCATGAGCTTGAGCAAATGCCAGTGTGTCGTGAGGCTGAGCACAACCTGGCCCCTCCACTCCAGCTCCTGGTGGCTGTCTGCTGTGTCCCCTATGGGGGAAGAGGTTTCTCTTTGGCCTAAGCCCCCCTGCCCCTGCCTAAGGGCGCCCTTGGCCACTATGCTCAGCCCGTTGGAAACCTTAGAGCTCATGTCCACGACAGGGCCAGCCAGTGGGGAGAGGACCCGGGGCTCCCCTTGGAGGCAGGGCACTACTGGTTCCCATGGCCGCTCGGCCCCGCCTGCTCCCTCCACCCCAATTTCCCACTGGGCTTGCAGGCATCACCCCAAATACACTCCATCACCCAAGCCGTGCGCCTGGGCCTGCCTTTGGGTGTGGATGGGGGCTGCCTGGCAGAGGGTGCTCTGAGCACAGGAGCAGACGCCCAGGCTGCCCGAGGAGGGCAGGGCATGAGGACTGGGACAGCCGCGCCCCTGCTGCTTGGCACAACCCAGTGAAGAAATGACGCCCGGAAGGGCCACGTCTGAGCTTGGGGTGGGCGGTGCCGGTGGAGGGAGAGGCAGAGGCTGTCAGCCTCTCCCCACCCCTGCCTCACCTGGCCACGCCCGACGTCACCAGGTCTTTCTTTGTGAGAGCTGAGTCCACCGACCCCACCTTGTTTAGATTAGGTCGGAAGTCACCTGGGCTGAGCTGATGGCTGATTCCATCAGCAAAAAGAAGCGTGGAACATACTGGCACTTGGGCCGGTGTGAAGCCACCCCCCTGCCATGAAAAATGGCTCTTCCCTGCCACAGCCGGCCTAGCGGGAGCCGGGTCAGGGCCTAGAGACCCAGCGCTCCCCACCGGAGCCACTGCCAGGCCCAGCAGCACCTGCGGAGAATCCCGCCAGCACCCACGCCTCCCCCCGCGCCACCGCCCCGGCTTTCTGCAAATCCACCTTACGGAAGCCTGATAAGGTGAAGTCCACATTTAATTAAAAGTGAGTTACTGAGGGTTACTTTCTTTGCAGAGTGGTCCCCTAAAGGATTCCTTTAAACATGATCCAGTCAGCCAGTGCTCACTTATGTTCACCAAGTCACGTCGGTTTGGGGTGGCAGGAGCCCAGCATGCCAGGCGCCCGCGGGAGGGGAAGATGCTGGGTGGGGCCCTGCTTTCGACACTTTGCATCTTAAGCAGGTGAGCAGACAGGCACATATTTGCTCACTTAGTTCCCTGGGGTAGCTCTGATGGGCAAGGAAAACACAGCAAGGGCCAATCGTGTGGCACCGACTCGCTGTCTCTCTGTTGTATTTTATAGAAATGGTCTCACATTTGCCCAGGCTGGAGTGCAGTGGTGCAAGCACAGCTCATTGCAGCCTTGAACTCCTGGGTTCAAGCCATCCTCCCACCTTAGCCTCCCAAAGCACTGGGATTACAGGCATGAGCCAACACACCTGGCCGGCACCAACTCTCAACCGTGCTGTCGCAGACAGCGGGACCCCTGCTTGCTGCTGGATGTCACCTCCCAGCCCTGAGAGGCTGGGGATGGGAGCCGGCAGCACTCCTGTGCACAGAGCACCACAGGAAGCACTGGAATCCGGAAAGAGCGAGGGTGCCGTGAGCAGACTTCCCCGCAGGCGTCAACCTCCTGTGTGGTCAGGAGTGCAGGCGCCTGGGCAACGTGGCCAAGTGGGCGCGTGTCCTGGGGCTCCTGCAACAAGCCAGGTGGCCTCAGCAACAGACACTGATTCCCTTACGGCTCTGGGGACCAGAAGCCCCAAATTAAGCTGTGGGCAGGGCTGCGCTCCCTCTGGAGGCGCTAGCGGGGATCTTCCTCGTCTCTGGCAGCTTCTGGTGGCCCAGGCGTTCCTTGGCTTGTGGCTGCCTCCCTCCAGTCCCTGCCTGGCCCTCCCGTGGCCTCCACCCCTCTCCATCTGGCTCTCCCTGGGTCTTCTCTTCTCTTAATGAAGGTGCTTGTCCTTCACATCAGGTGGTGTGGTCCAGCCTGACAGCCCAGGACGATCACGCTGCCAGGTCTTGACCTGATTATATCTGCAAAGACCCTTTTTTCAAATAAGGTCATCTTTACAGGTTCTGGGACACAGACAGATCTTTCTGTGGGGACACCATTCAACAAAGAGGGGAGGCCACAGCCAGAACCCCCTCCGCTCAAAGGCTTGCTGCTTCCTAACTATGTTGCCTGCCACACTCGTGTCTATAGAGCTGGGACAGTGGCAGTGCCTGCCAGACCCCCCTCCGCTCAAAGGCTTGCTGCTTCCTAACTACGTTGCCCGCCACACTCGTGTCTATAGAGCTGGGACAGTGGCAGTGCCCACCTCAGAGGTCACCGTGCAGATTAAATTCATCCCTAGACACAAAGTGCTGGGTGCAGGCACAGAGAGCTGGAAGGAAAGGTTTCCTTTGACCGTGTGCTCCTTCTGCCCTTGGCTCTGCTGTGCTCGGCGTGGGCGGTGATGAGGATGTCAGTGGGTGCACAGCTGGCCCCGCAAGCTGCCCGGACCCCAGGCCTCCCCTCTTTCCAGCCAGGACGTTGTGCTCACAGCCTCTCAGGGCCACAGGTGCAGTGACTGCTGCTGTGTGCTTATTTGCTGCAGACTCCACTGGGGCCAGGCTGAGCAGGGCTCCCCAGACACATCCAGAGGTCCCTCGAGAGGGCCGCGTGGCAGGCACAGGGTTGAGGGGCCTGGGTGGCACGGCCATGGCTCACCTGGGAGTGCAGGTGGGACGCCCCCACACCTAGCAGAGTGCAGCTCCTTCCCGCACAGCCACCTGCGCTCCTTGGCCTGACCCCGTAGGGCTCTCAATAAGAAAGGACCTTCCCTCCTCCAGTCTCACCCTCAGTCTCCGCGTTGTCTCCACCCAGCACCTCCTCCTCCGATGCGTCATAGTCACAGGTCCTGGTGAGGAGGGAGCCACGCCAAGCACGGTGGCTGGAACAGGGGCGAGTGGGTGCCCACCCAGAAGTGCAGGCAATGAACTTGTGCCGTAGACCATGGTGAGCTGGGCGGGGGGGGGAGCTGTTTGTGACCGCAGCGTAGCCAAGCCCGTCCCGCCTGATGCGGCCTCTTCATCCAGAGCGGGGGTGACATGCCAGCCCCCACCTCACCGGAATGCTGGGAGGAGCGCGTCCAGGGAAGGAGCTCACTTTGTCAGCTGTAATGTGCTGTGACTATCGTGTGAGTTCCCGGGTCACTGTATAACAAGTCCCACAGCCTGGGGGCTTCAACAGAGAGTGGCTCTCTCACCATTCAGGAGGTGGAATCCAGGGTCAGGGTGCGGCACTGCTGGCTCCTGAGGCCTCTCTCCTTGGCTCCGTCTCCTGCTGCTGTCCTCACAAGGCCATCCCTCTGTGTGGGTCTGTGTCCTCATCTCCTCTCCATATAAGGACACCAGGCAGATTGGGCCAGGGCCACCCCACCAGCCACATGTTACCTTAACCACCTCTGTGAGGACCCCATCTCCAAGTAAGGTCCCTTGTGGAGGCATTGGGGCTTAGGGCTGCAGCATACAGATCTGGGGGAGACACGCGGCCCCTAACAGTATCAAGGGTGGGTGGACCCTCATAGGATAGGACAGCCGCCCAGCGGGGAGACACGTGGCTCATGACAGTATTGAGGGTGGGTGGAGCCCAATAGGATAGGACAGCCGCCGGGGGAGACACGCGGCCCATGACCGTCTCGAGGGTGGGTGGACCCCACAGCACAGCCACTGGGGGAGACACGCAGCCCATGACAGTCTGGAGGGTGGGTGGACCCCACAGCACAGCCGCCGGGGGAGACACGCAGCCCATGACAGTCTGGAGGGTGGGTGGACCCCACAGCACAGCCGCCGGACTTTTCCTCCTCTGCTGGTCTGAAAATCACTGTCTTAGGCACACAGGGAAGAATCGACACTTCATGCCAGGCGAAGGTTCCCAGAGCGCACAGGACCAGAGGATCAAAGAGCAAACGTCACCCTCAGGGTCTAACGTGCAGGTGGCAGGACCCCGGCCCTTCCTGTGTATCTGGTTGTGGGTTTTGTCTCCACTGCGTGCAGGGATGGGTACAGACTCCGTTCAAGGTCTTGACAGGAAGAGAAAACTGCCACTGCAGAGGGACTGGCTGAGGGGCTGGGATGGGGTCCCCGGGGTGCGGAGCTGCACACCAGCCGCTCCCACCGAGGCAGAAGGTCCATTGCCCTCTGCCCCGCAGCCTGCTGTTCCCAGGCCAGCGAGGGCACTCCCAGGCCCGTCTGCAGCCAGAACACGGCCCATTCCATGTGCTTGTCCTCAGAACACATTAGGAATGAATCCATGCCTCGGTCCTGGCCTCCTCCCCGAGGCTGGGTGCTCAGGCGTCCCCTTCAGCCCCTTTCTCTAGACCTTCCGGCTGAACAAACAAAAACATCTCACAGCCCTGCAACAGTCAGGAGCTGCTTGTGGAGCTCCACGCCCAGCTGGAGAGAGAGGAGGCGCCCTGGGCAGCCCGCCAGTGCCCGGGCTCTCACAGCGGAAGCCCGCGTCTTCTCGGGCCCTATTTTGAAAGCTGTTCTTTCCACAATGGCTTTGACAAGAATCGATGTGATGAGCCAGCGTGTCAATACAGGCCAGCCCAGGACTGGCCTCAGGGCCACACTGGGGAGGGTGGCAACCAGGCCCTGGCTGCAGCCCACGTGGGCAAAAGCATGGCCAGGCAGGAGGTGGGGCCTGTGAGCTTGGCTACAGCGACCATGGGCGCTGGGTTCAGGGCTCCTCAGCCCTGAGGGGGGACCCAGGCCCAGGCGGGCTCCCAGCCTCCCGATCTTCTCCCTTTGAGACCTCGCCTTCTGCACAGGGACAGGAAAGAGCCCTGAGTCCCACTTTGCAGGGATGTATTGCATTTCCAGAAAGTTCCTTCTGGGTGCAGAGTGACATGTGAACTCTGGGGACTCGCTCCAACTTGGTATCTGTTTTCTCCACGGAGGACCCAGCAGTCATGGCCGGTGTCTGCACAGCCCCTTGGATCCTGTGGAGGAATTCAGCCAGCCCCTCCCCGTGTGCCGAAAACCATGGAGGCAAAGTCAGGCCAGGTTCAGGTTCCATGCCAAGTGCCCTTTGCAAGGCCCTCCTGTGGCCAAGCCCAGCCCCATGAGATCAGGAGGCCTGGGTGGGGAGACCGCCTGGGTGGGGTCCCGGGTGGGGAGGCCGCCTGTGTGGGGGCTCCCGCCAGCGCCCCTCCCTGCTCATGGAGGCACAGGGACAGCTGTGTGTGCCCGCAGGACGCCTGGCTCCGCCCACTCGCCCCCGCAGCGTGCTAAGGAGCTCGGGCTTTGCTTTCTAGGGTACAGTGAGAACACGGGAGAGGACTGAGAGACCGCCGGCTGCCAAGGGAGGCAGGGCGGGATTCGCACCCCCGTCATCGCTGGGCCCACACGCCGCCGACAGCTTCCGCGTGTGGCCATCTGTCTTTCAGAAACCCTCTGGCAGAGGGACCCAGCAGATGACACGGGGGCCGTTCGCACTCTGAAACCTGCTTGGAGTCAAAACACTGCTGGCGAGCCTCCGTGGCAAACCCAACCCAGACGGTCTTCCCTGGTGGCCCTCAGGGTGGCGGGCAGCCTGCCAACTCCCTGCCAGCCCCTGCCCGCTGGACTCCAGGCCCGGCCGGGCCCCTGACTGGTCTCCTGACCCAGCACGCTGCTCCCCCTTGGGCCCGGCTTCCTCGCCCGCTGGGACTCCCAGGCCCCTCCCGCCCAGCCCTGAGAGCAGGAGCCCCAAGGGAGGCGGCTGCGGAGGCGAGTGGGCCACATGTGGCCGGGAGGCCAGCAGGACGAGGAGTCCCTCACGGTGCAGCACCCACAGCATCACGAGCCACTTCCCCTCCTGGGTGGCCTGGGGGCCCCACCCCACTCTGAGCTGCCCCTTGTTGTGACCTGGGTCCCCCCCCGTGGTGGGCCCGCCCCTTGCCCCTGGGATCCAGCCTCAGCGAGCCTCCATAAGTGTTGTCTCCGCCGGCCAGGCGTCAGTGCTCCACCCAGGACCACACACTCCTATCTCTGCACTTCTGCCCTCCATCCTGCCCCACGCCACCTCTGCTTGTTATTCTGGCACATTCCAGGGTGATGCCTGCTGGAGCCACGCAGCCAGTGCCTCCATCCTACCCCTAACATGACCCACCGGCCCCTTCCGCACGCTGGAAGCCCGCCCGGCCTGAAGTGTCCTCACCTGTCGCCCTATCCTCCCCTCCACCCCAGCCCACCGGTGACTCAGCCCCGAAACCCTCACAGCTCTCTCCTCCCCGAGGGAGCCGGTGACTTGACTCTGATGGTGCCGGGACCCAGCCCCGGCATGTTCAGAATCCCTGTCCTTTAGCGTCCACCTGTGGTCGCCTCCACCTCCCTGCCTGAACCTCCAGGCCCTGCAGAGCAAACACTGCTGCCTGCAGGAGACCCCTGGGGCCTTCTCCGTCCCCTCATCCTCCTGAGGAGGCTCCCCCGCCGCCGTGCCAGAATGTGCCAGAGGAACCGAGGCCCAAGCCTCCTGTGGCCCCAGCGAGGCTTCCTCTGGGGAGGACAGTGAGCCCAGCGCCCTGGCTCTCGACAGGTGGATGGAGTCCAGCTGGCATCGAGCGGGTGCCCCTCTCCACCGGTTTCCACAGTCCTTGAGAGCAAAGATGGTCCCAGCAGTGGAGCAGAGGGCAAGGGTGGGGCATCTAGAGTCTCCAGGGAGCCACTGTTGGTTGGAGAGGGAGCCCGAAGTGGGCTCCAGACCCCAGCGGGGACGGCTGATTGATCTGGGCACACGAGCAGGAGGAGCGGCGCCACCCGGGGCTGACCTTGCGGCCCTGCTCACGTCTCCGGGCATTTTGGCAGACCCACCTAGACCTGGGGGACAGCCTGATTTCCTGCAGCCGTGACCCACAAGGGTGGCAGCTCTCTCAGGCTTGAGTTACCAGGACACAGACCTGGGCCATTTAATGTGCAGGCAGCCCCAAGTCCCGGCAGGGCCAGAAGCGGAGACGGCGGCTGGGGGTGAAAGCTGCATGCTGGTCCCTGGGCCCCCTCACTCTGTGAGCTCCTGAGAGGAAGGAAGCTCCCACGCCCCACTGAGTGGAGTGCTGCTTGGCCTGGGACCCCGTCCAGTGTCTGCTGCCGTGGGGGTGGGCTCTGGGCAGAGAGAGGCCAGACAGGCACCCAGGAAAGCTGGAACACATCCCTCCTGCTTCCCCCAGGGTCCCCAGCGGCGACCTCCCTCCTGCACAGGCGTTTGTCACCCTTACCCACTAGGACATCTTTTCCATGTGCAGGGAACCCCTGGACAATGTTGCGTGCCACTACGCTGGATTTGGGCTGTATACAGACCGAAGCATGTGGCATGAAGCCTTCTGCTGTCAGCGAGTTCCTTGTCCCTCGACAGTATGTGTCCAGGCCGCCCTTCAAGGTGGCAGTGAGAGCAGTTGTCTCTTGCACACTGCGTACAGTTCTGTCACTGACTCTTACACACAGCCCTGGAGACGGGAGAGTGCCAGGAGCATTCTATGCAAGTGTCCTGGCCTGTGCAGGCATCTCCACAGCACAAACACGAGCCGGGGACCACCCCCTCTTCTGCTTCCATGATTCCACCAACTGGGTGGGGCAGAGCGGTGCCAGGGCCGGAGGCATGCCCCGGGTGAGGGCAGGTGGCCATGCCGGTGAGTGCACTGCGTTCTCAGTTAATTTATCCTAAATATTTCTAAGTTTCTTGATTATTGCAGTTGTACCCCAAAGATAATGCCCCCCTCACCAAGTAGAAGGCATATGTGCTCTGATGGCCCCTGCCACACTGGGGTCAGGGCACAGCACCACAGCGAGGCGGCGTGGGGGCTCAGAGGACCTCGGACAAGGCTCGGCACATGGGGCTTCTCCAGCCAGCCAGGGGGAAGCACCCTGCAGACTGCTAACTTTTGCAAAATAGAGTAAAAAAGATCAGCTAGAAAAATAAAACAAAAAAGGAAAGATACAAAATACAAGGCTGTTTTTATTGTTATATTTAACAGTCATCAACTCACTCCGTCTGAGGGGCGTTGGCATCTGTGGACACACTCGGCGCTGAGGTTTGTCCCACTGCGGGCAGGGACAAGCGGCTCTCCTGGGGGGCTGACCCTCGCCCACTCTGCGTGGCTGTGCTGCGTGGGACACTGAGGCACCCGTCGGCTGCTCACTGCCTGGCTGCATCTATGAGGGAGGAAACAAGCTGGGTACCAGCTCAGCCTCTGAAGACCCCACGGGTGCCCTAAGCTGTGGTGTCTGTCCCCAAAGTTCCTTTTGGGTGGGAGTGCTGGGGGTGCAGGGACAGAGGGTTCCAGCTCACCCAGAGCCAGCCCTGACCAGACGGCAGGAGCCAGGGTCTGCGGCTGGATGCAGATGGCAGGCAGATCATTCTGGGGAAATCCCTTTCTTAAACCACATACTGTCCTGGGCTGAGCAAGCCCCCCTAAAAATTCATGTCAAGTCAGAACCTCAGGATGTGACCTTATTTGGAAATAGGGTCTTTGCTGATGAATTCAAGTTAGGGTGAGCTCACAATGGAGTACGGTGGGCCCCCATCCAGTGACGGCATCCTTGTAAGAAGAGGGAAGTCAGCCCCACAGACGCAGGGAGGACAGCCACGTTTCAATGGAGACAGAGACTGGAGCCACACAGCCGCACACAGAGGGACGTCCGGGGCCACCAGGAGCTGGAAGAGGCAGGGAGGACCCTCCCCTTAGGCCTCCAGAGTGGGCAGGGGCCTGAGGATGCCCTGATCTCCAATTCCAGCCTCTACAGCTGTGAGAGGCTCAGCATCTTAGCCCCCCAGCCTGTGGCCTCTGTCAGGGCAGCCTTGGGAGCTGAGCCTGGCCCCTAACTCTCTGGAGCTCTCCTACGGACGGGGTTCTGCATCTCCTGAGCACGTCCGAAGCCCCCTTTCCGCAGGGGCCACTGCTCGCCAGGCTGACGGTGACCACCACCTTCCCTAGGGACCCACCCTCTGTTCCCAAAGGCCCTGCCCGACACCCGGCCGCTCAGCCCTACCCACAGCCACTCAGCCCTACCCCACCTAGCCTGCACGCCCCTCATGTCCACAGGGTCTTCTCTGAAGGGGCCTGGACTTTCGGTGGGGAAGCGAGGCCTCCATTTGAGGGCTGGCCCCTGATTGCTCTGGCATTTCAGTGACGTTGTGCCCCAGGCCAAGGGAAAACTCTGGAAAAACTTCTCACCAAACTCCTCTTCTGCAGAGTTGAGCTGACGGGAAGTCTGTAACTTTCCTGCAAAACGTTATTCTGCCCCCACCAGGTGGGCTGAGATGGCAAGGGCTGACGACAAGGGTCCCGGGAGTCCCCACAGCTGCGGGGGAGGGTAACTGGCACCCCCCACTCCGTGGGGAATAGCAGCAAAGCTTCACACAACCCCCAGGGCCAGTGTCTGCTGCTGAGCGCGGGTCCCACCGGAGCCAGCGTGAAAGCCACAGAAAGACAACCTGAAGTCACCAGTGCCCCTCGGCAGAAGGGACAACCCATGGTGTCTCCCCCTCCCTCCCTGCACAGCCATGAAAAGAAAGGGCCTGTGTGCTCCAACAGCAGGGAGAATAGTCCCCAAGACCCCCAGAGGCTGGGAAGCCAGAGATCACAGGAGAGGTCACCTCTGGGGGTCATGACTCGGGGGAGTCCCTGGGGGGGACCAGGGGTTCTCTGTGGTTCTGGCGTGCTCTTGGAGGGACTCACTGACACGCATGGCGGTTACATGGGTTACACGGGTGCAGACACGCAAAGAAGACCTGAGCACGAAATAAGATTTGTGTCTTTCATGGTACGTCAGCTATACCCCATTTTTAAAGACTTTCAAAAATGTTATTCTGGGCATATGCTTTGAACAGATTGTAACCCCACCCCAGAAGGAGGACCTTGGATGTGGAGCTGGAAAGCTGGAGCTGCCCAGGGCTGTCCGTCTCCCTGTGGCTTCTTCTCCAGGAGGCTCCCGGGAGCAAAGCTGAGTCGGCAAGGCCGTCCACCTGCTGAGCAGGTGTTGGCTGCCTGGGTGGCACTTCCTGTGCTGAGGCTCAGGGCTCTGAGCCCTCATGGCACACAGGTCTTGAGGACAGCGACCACGCAGCCCAATCGGCCGGGCAGGTGGACTCAGGAGGGAGAGCCGGAGGCTGCAGAGTGTGCTCCAAGGTACCCTCCGCCTGGGACTGTAAGAACAAAGAAGGCTCTGGGGCAAGGTGACAGGGACCACTCCAGCAGAGGAGCGGAGGGAGGGGTGGAGACAGCGCGAGATGACCGGAGACCACATGTTGGGTAGTGCCGGGGGGACTATGGGAAAGGGATTGGGCCCGGCGTGAAGATCCCCAGCTCAGCCCCGTGGGGGTCCTAGCAACCCCAGAAGTCCTGCTAAGACCCTGGCACAGGCCCCACTTCCCTGAGACTCAGCTTCCCCATCTTTAAAGTGAAGCCTGGCGCCTGCCTGTGAGTGCAGTGAAAATTAGATGATGGCAGCCACAGAGGCGCTCAGCACAGCACCCAGCACCCAGCGCAGGGCCGGGACCCAGAGTGGACTCTACCGTGGGGCTGCCTCAAAGAAATCTCAGCAAACAGAGGAAGTCAGCCCACCCGTGCAGCCATGAGGCCAGGAAGCCCGTCCTTTACCAAGTCATTTGGGCATTTTTTTCTCTGTGCTAACAGCCCAGACAGAGCCACAGCCTCAACCTCTGTGTGCTGACAACACCAAGCTGGGATGCCGGAGTCATGCAGGGGACAGTGCCCGGCCTGAGGCTGCAGCCTGGGTCTGGATGCCTTTCTAATTCAGGGCCTCCTCGCGGCCTGGCTCCATAAATGGTCAAATGCAGCCTGACGGCACAGCCTCCTATCAGCTCTGGGCTCCATACTGCCACACAGCCCACATACCCCGTTCCCCAGGAGACACCCGCAGGTGGGCAGCGTCACTCCCACTCGCCGAGCACACGCTGTCCCCGTCTCGTGTCCCGAGGAGCCGGAAGCAGCTGCTTCCTCCCAGCCTGAAAGCTGCACCTTGGGCTGCACTCGGCTCCCCGAACCCGCCCTCCGCTGCCCTGCAATTCGCCAAGGGAGCTACACTTCCCATAAAAAAATTTCACCTCCATTTCCTTGTAAAGAAGAAACATTTCTGACATCAAGGAAGATTCTAATTTGAAAAGCAAGTGATTCATCTCCCGGTGCCAAACAGCAGACGCAGGTGTTACCAGTCTGGGTGGGGCGCCCCAGCTGGGGGTCTGGGGTCCTCTGGGATGGTGCAAGAAGGCAGCGATGCTGGCCCCCGCCTCTGTCTGCCCATCCCATCTGCTTCCACACACCACCCTGCCATAGCTGCTCGCAGCCCCTTCTCTGTCGGTTTCCCCATCTTTTGGTTTGGTGATAAATCCGAGTTCCCATCGGGGTTGCCACCCTCTGTGTGACAGGGAGGAGAGGAGACCCTGAGTCCAAGTCCTCCTGGGGGAAGAGCGAAGATGCTGGGACCAGCCCCCAGCCTCAGCTGTCAGGGGCTCTCCAATCCCAGCAGGGAGGCCCCACGCATGGCTAGGATGGCCCAGACCCTAGGGACTGAAGGAAGTGGAAAGGATCCCCAGTCCTAACTAAGGGTTCAGACCCCCCCCCCAACGCACATCCAGGCACGCCCCCACCCCCCAGGCCTGGTTCTAGGTCTGCCAGCTCCGAGAAGGCCCCTAACAAGGATGCAGTCGGAGGGGCTGTGTCCCAGGCTGGGCTCACGCTCAGTCCCGCTGCCCCGGGGGTAGATCCGGCCCCTGGCCCGCGTGCTGTGAAGTCTTGGAGTGTCTGTGCGCCCCTTCCTTGGAGGGCAGCCACTGAGGGACTGTTGTGGGACAAGGGAGCCTCCCGGCAGCAAGTGCTCCCAATGTGTAGCTGGGATGCTGTGATGGGGACAAGATCCTGGCTTTGAAGAAAGCCCTTTCCACCCTGTCCATGTGGGGGTCTGCTGGTGCCCCTGAGCCAGTGGCCCCCTCCTGCAGGCTCCGGAGGGCTCCCCTGCCTGCATGTGGTCTCGCATTTCCTCCGTGACCTCCAAGTTCCCACTGGGGGCACACGGCTGCCCCCCTGACCCCAACTCTGGCCCTGTGCCCGCGGTGGGCAGCATCTGGCATGGGGGAGGCGCCGTTTCTTCCACACTCGCGCGTCCTCAGCCCAGATCTTCCGGTGAAGTTTCCCCAGCAAGTGGCTCCCTCTGCCCCCTCCACCCTGCTAAGTGTGGTCCCTGGGTCCCCGCCTTCCCTTCTCGGCCTCTGCCCCTGGGTCTGGGGCGTGCATCCAGCCATCCATCCCCAGGGAGACCACCTCCTCCCTCGCTCGAGACCACCACAAAGCTGCCCGGGACCTTGTTCCACCCTTTCCAAAAGTCCTCAGGACCTGCCTGTCTATGGAGCTTCCAAAATGCCCTGTGAGCTCTCCCGGGCCCCTCCTCTCCTTGGTAATAATGTCCCACACGGTGCTGCCTGCCTGGCCCCGAAAGAAAAGGGCCCTGGAGTGAGTTCTGAACACAAACTCGATGAAAGTGGTCCCCTGCTCCACCTGCCGAGTCTGCCCCTCCTCGGACTCTCCCCCTGGGCAGGGAAACCTGCCGGGGCCTGTTTCTTCCTGAAACAGCCTCAGGCTGGGAGGAGAGGGATCCACCCTTGGCCACTGAAGCATTCAGCAGGAATCAGCCCTCGGGGGACCGAGACCCTGTGACCAGCCCTGCCTCATAGGCGCCGGTCCTGGGCAGGCTCCCTTGCTCAGGCCACGCTGCTCCCAAGAAGCCAGGGTGAGCAGCTCGCAATGAGCCCCCCAACACACAGAGTGCCACATGGAGGACGGGGGCACCCCAGAAAACTGCAGACACTGCATGTCCTCTGGGAGCCCCGGCCCTGGGAGACGATGTGCAGTGGCTCCAGCTCTCACCTCATGAGCCCAAGCTCCGCCACACACTGGGTCCTGACCTGACCTGGGTCCCGGCGGCTCTCCGGCCAGGCCTCTCCCGGTGCCTCCTGCCCCTGAGGCCGGCACCCAGCATCCAGGCCCCTGTGTGGTCATCCCCTCTTCAGGCATCTGGGTCATAGCTGCAGGATAGGGGCTACCCAGAGCGGGATGTGGAGGGAGGGGCCGCAAAAGCTGGAGAGAATCCACAGGACACTATTTAGCCACCTGCCCTCGATTCTAATTCTCAGCGACAAGATTCTTTGCTCGGCCAAACTTTATCAGGCCCTTGAACCTTTTAGGCCACTCGCACACTTCCTTGCAAAATCTGGTTTTAGCAAGAACACTGCTAAGTGACTTCAGCCAGAACTGCCCCACCCATATCTGATCATCCTCATCAGGGCAGCCTGCTTGTCCTCCGGCACCCAGGTGATGATTGATGACCCCGCCTCCCTTCAGCCAGAATCCCCCCACCCCTGCTGCTTGTTCTTAGTGATATTCCATCCAAGGACCCCACTCTGCTCCTGGGCTATCAACTCTCACTCGCTGGAGCTGTATTCAGAGTGGAACCTAAATCTCTCTCCACCACTGCAAAATCCGGCTGCCCTGGTCCCAGCACCCACCCCACTGGTCCTGAGTAGTCCCCTTCCGGTCTTTAGCAAAGGTCATTGAATAAATTTCCTTTCATGTCAGGCACACCCTTAAATGCAGACACGTGTGTCCTGGGAGGATTACCAACACTCCCCCGGCCCTGCGCATCAGCTGTGAAAGGTGAGATTGGGAAGTGCTGGCCTCCTCGCCAAGGCTTCAGCCTCCATTTCTGCTTTTCAGGTCATGTTCAAACACTGGGGGTCCCAGGAGACCCACCCAGACCAGGCCCCTCTCAGGGTGGGAAGAGCGTGGAGGAAGAGCGTGGAGCAAGAGGAGGAGGCTTGGCCCAGGACGTTGGCCACGGGCTGACCCGTGCAGGGGGCCAGGGCTTAAGACGGCCCCATCTTCCACTCCAAGCATGGTCTCAATCTTGTTAGTTTATGAAAGTCAAGCCTATTGACTCAGTCAGGGTCTTGGCAGGATGGAGGGCAGGGCGCAGACAGAGATAGGGATCGCTCCAGGGGTGTGTGGCCCCGGGCTGTGGGGCAGTCCTGGAGCACCTCCACCCCAGCCTGCAGAACATCCAGAGGGAGCAGGAGCAGAGCTGGGCTGTGTAGGGCTTAGGGGACACAGCCAGCCTGCAACCCCAGCTCCCCTCCATCTGCCTCCAGTTTCCAGCCAGGGCCCCCTCTGCCAAACCTGGCCCGAGGCAGGGGCCAGGGCTCTGTCTACTGGGGCCACAGGGAGGGTGGGGAGGGGGCCGGAGCTCCCAGGGCAAGGGGAGGGGCCGCCCCCACCCCGTCACGCACTTGGAGGAGGAAGAGGAGCCCACACTGCCCCAGCGTCCACCCCACGCCTACACCAGCCCCACATGAGCTTGGGGGTCTCTGGGGGTCAGTGTCTGCAGCTACAGATGTGAGCATGCATTCGTGTGTGCAGGACCTTTGACCGCAGCATCCCATGCACCCCTGGAAAGGTGCCTTGCCTCTCTCCCTCACTCGCCATGTGCAGGGCGGTGGGCGAGTCCCAGCCAGCATAGGCACCCCGCATTTATCTGCTTCTGCAGCCCCGACAGACCAAGGCCCCCCAGGCGGGCTCCAGCCCTCCAGGCACCGCCCCGTGCTGTGGTGCCCGCCACAGGGACTGGTCTCACGGCTCCTCCAGGGCTGGCCAAATCCCCAGGCTCCGCCCCCCCGCCCACGGCGGGTGAGGTGCACAGCACTGACCAGCCCCTGGGCCACTCGTCTGAACTCTGAGTCCTCCTACAGCGGTGATCCCAGCCGGGCAGTTAGCTTGAGCGAGCCGAGTACTTACAGGACGTCACCAAACACAAGGTCCCAGCCCATATTCCATGACCTCAGCACTGCTGACGACGTCCTCCCGAGTCCATGAACTTCTTGACGGTTCTCATGGCCTCCTCCTGTGGACAGGGCAGGGCCGGCAGGTGAGGCACCTGCATGCACACCTGGCTCGACTCCCCATGCCCACCCTGCAGACCCGCAGCCCTCTCCCTCCTTCCTGCCCACCACTCTGGAGACGGGGCCTCTGGTCCTGGCCGCCCCTGTGGAAGAATGAGGGTGAGCGAGGGGCTGGGTCAGCAGCACGGCGGTGGGAGAGCCACCCAGCCTCCCGGAGGAAGCGGCCGGGCAGCACTGGCACCGTCCCACATCCCTGCTGGAGCAAAGGGGCCAGCGTGGCCACCCCACCCAGTGGTCCCCACCTGGCTGAGAGTCCCCGGGAGGCAGCACCCTCTTACTGGGAAGTCAGGCAGGGTTCTATGCATGAGCTGACACTCACAGGGCTACCACAGGCCTGTGTGGACCCCAAGAGCCAGGAAGCCGCCTGCCGATGGTCCCTCTTAGGGACTGGATCGTGGGCAGCTCAGACGGCACAGAGGGCTTCCAGGTCGCAGTGTCCTCATGTTGCGGAGGCCTGAGCTCCCTGGAGGAAAAGCAACACCTTCCAAGCCATGGGGCCGAACGCTGGTGGAGCTCAAAGCCCTGGAGCTGACAGCCCCCAGACAGAGGCGTGGACAGCGTTTCCCTGTCGGACCCTCCACCAACCGCTCCACCAGCGGCAATTTTCCCACCTGTCTCCCAGCCCCCTGGAACTCTCCCCAGGCCTGCCCCTGGCTGTTTGCTGGGCCCCCCGTGGGAGCAGCACAGTGGCTGAGTGCCTGGGCGTGGCCCTGTTGCCTGTGGGTTTCCAACAGGAATTTAGAGTCTGAAGGCTGGGAACCCTAGGGGATCACCCATTAGGGCTGAGGGCTCTGGAAAGAAGTTCAGGACAAAGGAGTTTGGGGAGAGCACTGGACTCACTTTCCTGGGGCAGACAGAACCAAGTGCCCATCACCGTGCAGCTTGAACAGCAGGCGTTCGGCGCCTCTCAGTTCCGGAGGCTGCGGGTCCAAGGTCATGGTGTGGGCAGTGTGAGCCACCACAGCCAGCCCAAGTCCTTTATACATCTTCTCAGGGGGTCTGTGTCTTAAACAGGAAATATTCAAACGCCCTTTCTCTAACTGAAGTAGGTTTTCGGATTACTTTTATGTTTATAAGATCTTGTGGCTACTGATGGTTTATTTTTTGCAATTATAACCAGCCTGCTTTCCCAGGGTCTCCCTACAGGTGTGGGGTGGGGGAGAGCCTCCAGAGGGGGCTGCGGGAAACACAGGGGAGGGAGGCCTGGGGCTGGAGACAGTGGCCGCTCCTCATGGGTCAGGGGCCTCCTTTGGGCCGCCACTGCCTTAGCAGCGCCGAGTTCTCTCTGGGGCAATCGCCGCTGTTGGTTTCATCTTCCAGCACTGCCCATTGGCCGAAGCACCTCCTGCCCCAACACTGCGCTCCTTTCTGTGGTCATTTCCTTCCCTGGGGTGGAGGCAAGTGTAGAGCCAGCTCTTAGAGGCAGGCCGGCCATCTGCAGAGTGGGAACCCTCCTGGGCCCCCTTGCCCTCCCCCCATCCTAACCTGTCCCGTCCCCCATGGGCCCGCGACCCCGCCAGCAACGGCATCCCACACTCTGCGCCTGGCTGTCTCACACACCCCATACTCTGGGCTGACCTTCAAAGGGAAGCTGCTGTTTAAATATTTAATCATCCTTGGAGTGCCTGGACTTTCATTAAGACCCTGAATCAAAAGAGGAAAAAAAGCATCTTAAAGATGACTGAAGGTGGGTGCAGTGGCTCACGCCTGTAATCCCAGCACTTTGGGAGGCCAAGTTGGGCAGATCACAAGGTCAGGAGTTCGAGACCAGCCTGGCCAACATGGTGAAACCCCGTCTCTACTAAAAATATAAAAATTAGCCTGGCATGATTGTGGACGCCTGTAATTCCAGCTACTTGGGAGGCTGAGGCAGGAGAATCACTTGAACCCTGGAGGCAGAGGTTACAGTGAGCCGAGATCCCACCACTGAACTCCAGCCCGGCCAACAGAGCGAGACTCCGTCTCAAAAAAAAAAAAAAAAAAAAAAAAAAAGAGATGGCTGAAGCCTGTGAAAACACTGGGTTAGTGATGCTTGTGTTCTCAGCCCTGCAGGGCTGCGGCACCTCCACCTCCGGCTCAGCCTCACACTGCTCCCGGGGTGTTCCCTTTGCTCTGGAGGCAGGGTGTGCGCAGCAGGGTGGGGCACCAGCCAGGCCTGAGACCCTGTCTGCCCTCCAGGACCTGCTGACCCTGCTAGATCTTCGGCCCTGCATGGCCACCAGGGGGCTACGCCACGGTGGGGTCAGGGGGGCGAGCATCACCCTCCCCGTCTCGGGGAGGGATGCAGCTCCTGGCCTACATGCGCCCGCCATGGATGGGGAAGGAAGGGGCGCCCCCTTCATTGTGTGAACCCCCAGCACTCCCCTCTGCGGGGACCGCATGTTTTCTATACAGAAAGAACTTCGCTCACCAGGGACATTTTGCTGAAACAGCTTGTAAGGGATGGCACCTGGCTGGTGCCTCTGCCCGCTATGGGGTGCGGGAGGCAATGTGGGAAGCTCCGTACTCTCTGATCGACGTATCGGTAAAATGAAAACTGCTCTAAAAAGTACTCTTTTAACTTAAAAGAAAAAAGAATAGGCCAAGGGCTTGGCCATTTTCTGAACAAGTCTAGTTCTGTGCATTCCCAGCTGCCTCTCTGAGTCTCCTTCTGGGCCCCTGCAGACACAGCCCCCTCCCGGGGTAGGGGCGACCTGTCCTGAGCAGTCTGTGCCCCGGGCTCCCAGAGCTGCCAGTGTGTCCAGGCTCTCCCCAGCTATCCGACTCCTGGGGAGCCTGCCAGGCCAGCAGTGGGTGGGTATTTGCTTGCATTTGCTTTGACAAATCGCCGCTCTGCGTGGAGGTGCCAGGAGCGTGATTTACTGGGCGTGTGATGACTACGGCTCCCGTAGCCAGGCCTGCCCGTCAAGCAGTGCTTTTGGCTTTCACTGAGGGGTGGACTTCGCTGCGGGGGATTGCTAGCTGATCACGACCCCAAGTCCTAAGGCAGAGCCACCGCGTCCACTCCACCTGCCCACGGGAGCTCCGTGCCCAGCGGTGAGCCCAGAGGGACAACTCCTGTAGAGGGGGCCCCCACCAGTCCTAGCAGCCAAAGGTGCCTGAAGAGTGAAAGGACATGCCACACTGTCCTCCCAACAGCAGTGGCCAGGGCAGGAGAGCTGCTATTTCTGGCCTACGGCCCATTTTTCAGAGTCAATTCATTTTCTAGGCAGACACACACACTCTCTCACACACATTCCTACAACTCTTTTCTCCAGATCATTCCTTCAGCCAGCTTGTTCTCAGCCGGGATTCCAGGAAAGGAGGAGGCCTTGCAAAATGCTCTGAATGGCTGTTCTCAGTTCACCAAGGGTGGGGGGAGCCAAGCCCTTTCTAGGTACAGAGGGAAAGAAGGTAGTTTCGTGGGGTCTCGGCATCAGCTCCACTCCCTCCCAGATCACTAGTGCGAAGGGACACGCCAGGCCTCTCCTCTAGGACGAAAACCAGTGTTTCTCTTGGATTCACTGAAACTAGCTGGGCTGTGCCTTCTTACAGATGGGGGTGGGGCCCGTAGAGGGGAAGGGCCTTCGAGGTCCTGTTGGTGATGACCAGGCCAGCCGAGAGCCCGGGAAAGGCCCTGTCATCAGTCTGTGCCTTGATGTCCTCCCACCCGGCCACAAAGGGACTCACTCAAGGTCACAGGGCTGCAGCGGGGCTGTGTTCAACCCGGTGGTCCCCACACACTCCTTCAAGGACCAGCATCCCATGCCCAGCTTCTGCCGCTTCCTCTCTGGGCCTGTGCCTGTGCCCAGCAGCAGGACACCCTTGCCACAGGCAAAGCAGCCCTGCACTCTAGTCCATTGAAAAGCCTGGTGAGATGCCAGGCCAGGCCATGAGCGCGGAGCCTGGCGGCACGTGTCAGGAGGCGGCGGTGGCAACCTTGACGGTGGTGGTCCTGACTCAGGAGTCTGACTCGCGAGGACTCCAGAGGGAGCAACTGACACAATGTGTCTCCTGATGGGAGGGTGGCCAACCTTCGAGAGCGTCTCCACCACCTCATCATCATCGTCAGAGCCACAGGATTTGGGGGACAGAGGAACATGGTAGAGGACACTACAGAGACAGCCAGCAGAATCCAGAGCGTCGGAAATTCTACAGGACAAAGGACCAGGTTTCTTCAACAGATAAATGATGAGTGATGGGGGAGGGGGACGGAAGCTCTCGGCATTCCAGAGGGACTTCAGAGTCACAGCGAGTCTTGGACTTTGTACTCAAACCAACCAACTCTGAAAAGACAGGAGACAACCAGGGAAATTTCAACACTGCTAGCAGATTATCACAAAGAATTCATGGGTCATGTTTTAGGTGTGATAACGGTAAAACAGTTATTTTTTTGGAAGAGTCCCTGTCCTGTACAGCTACCCACTGAGGCATTTTTTCTGATGAAATAAGGTCAGGGGTTGCTTTAAAAGAATCCAGGGAGAGGACGGATGAGGGACAGTGGGCCGGGGGAGGGAAGAAGGGTTATAGGTCAGATGGGGCTGCCACGATACTGCTCCCTCTCAAGTTCTTGATGGTTAGAAAAAATGTATGATAAAAAGTTAAAGGTATATGGCCAAAAATTAACAATAATCACAAAAACAAGCCTGTCCTTACAGTGAGGCTACACTCTTTCCTGTCTTCTAACTCTAGCCCAGGGGTCAAAAACAAAGGGAGGACCACAGGCCCCAGGGAGGCGCAGGAGGAAAATATTAATACTTGTCCTTCTTTCGAAATCTCATCTTTTAAAAGTATTTAAAATGCCTATATTCTATAATCTATGTAATATTTTACTATTAGCTAGTCCATTTGACAAGTGTTAAAAAATCAATGTGTCAGGCTGGGTGTGGTGGCTCACACCTATAATCCCAGCGCTTTGGGAGGCTGAGGCGGGCGGATCACCTGAGGTGAGGAGTTTGAGACCAGCCTGGTCAACATGGTGAAACCCCCGTCTTTACTAAAAATACACCAATTAGCTGGGCGAGGTGGTGTGTGCCTGTAACTCCAGCTACTCAGGAGGGAGGCAGGAGAATCACTTGAACCCAGGAGGCAGAGGTTGCAGTGAGCCGAGATCGCGCCACTGCACTCCAGCCTGCGTGACAGAGTGAAACTCCGTCTCAAAAAAAAAAAAAATCAATGTGTGTACATGTATCGGGAGTGTGCACTCAAACTCTTTTGATTGTTAAAGGAGGGTTTTCATAAAAGCTGGGAGAACACCCTTCTAGAACCCTGCCCTTGTAGGCCCAAAGCTACGTGCCCTGGCAGACTTCCATGAGCTGTGACCACCAGCCACCACGACAGTGTGCCCAGCCCACCCTGGTCCCCAGCTAGCTCTGACCCCTGCCCTGCCAGCGTCACCCTGAGATTCTTCTGCAAATTACAGTCTTCTCAGACTGTCGCCCCTAGGGTCTCAATGCTGGGTTCTCAACAGGCAGAACCACAGGGCTGCATTTCGGGTTGTCTTTGAAAAATGACCTGCCAAAAGAAAGTTGGGGACGAAAGCCCTCCAACAGTCTGTCCAAGTGACCCCCAACAGAAACCAAAGTGGGGTGTTGGAGGGTCCCCAGCGAGGCACCCCCGACCACCCTGCTGTTACACCCACATCAGAGTCCTGGGGCCTCTTCTGATTTCCTACTTGGACGTGCCTGAAATGCCACTTCCAAAACCCGCATTCCTATGGTTGCAGAGGCCACAAGGGAGGGCCCTCGTGGTATTTTTTCAGGACCCAAAACCACGAAGATGCCAAGAATCACAACTTTCACACAAAGGCACACTTTCTTTGATGATGGAATCTTCAGATCACACATCACAAAGGCAGCACGCCATCAGTCTTTGAAATGTCCCAAAACACGTAAAGAATGTTCCGCTGCAGATCCGGCTTGTTTCACGGGTGTGTGGCCTCCTCTTCCAAAGTCATTTCATTCTGCGGGGTCTTCGACACGCTCTGGCAGCAAGCGTGGAGAGGTGAAGATCAGGGCAGCGTTTGCGCTGAGAGTGGGCTGAGAGCGCCGCCCTGCCCACTCCGGCCTGGGGCATCCCATCTCTGCCAGGTTCTGGGCTTTGCATTTTCTTTTCATTTCATTCTTCCCAGGCAAGAGCACAAGGAAACAAGCAGAAGGGATTCAGAGAAGCAGCTCCAGGCTCCAGCTCAAAGGCCGGCACCAAAAGCAAACACCTCTGGGCGCTCTTGCCTTCAAGAAGGTGGGGAGGCTCAGAGACGCAGCATCCACCCCTCGCAGGGAACCTCAGTTGCTGGCCTGTGGTCCTGTGAAGGACATCAGGCTGGCAGATTGGAGCACACCCCTTCTTTCCAACCCCTCTTGAAAGCTTCCTTGAATCTGCCAGTCCTGCCCCCTGGAGCAGGAAGGAAAACAGAAGGCCTAGGACGCTAGAGGGGTCCCGAGCTTTCCGGAGCTCCAGCCACCAGCAGGTCTGACTGCTCAGGGCCAGACACCCCGACCACATCCTGACCTCAGGATGGCCTGCAGAAGTACTTGGCATTTCTTCTTAGCCAAATCCCTTCATTAAAAGACGGGTGAGGGTTCCAGCGCCGCCCTCTTCATTCTCAAAACTCTTATTTCAGGGCCGAAGCCCAGATGTCCAGCCCGTCGGAAATCCTCTTAGCCTGAGCTTGGCACCCAGAAGCTGGAGAGTAAACGCGCCGGGGCTGGGGTGGGAGCCCTTCCGCAAGGATGGGGATGGGGGCCACAATCCACACACACCACACACCACACCACACCACACACCACACCACAAACCACACCACACACACCACACACCACACACACACATACCACAAACCACACACCACACCACACACACCACACCACAAACCACACACACCAAACACACCACACACACCACAAACCACACACGCCACATACCACACACACCACACAACACACCACACACCACACCACACACAAACCACACACGACACCACGCACACCACACACCACACCACACACACCACACACAGCACACCACACCACAAACCACATCACACACCACACACAACCACACCACACACCACACACCTCAATCACCACATACACACCAAACACCACATACCACACACACCACGCACCACCCCATATGTCACACACACCCACATCACATATCACACACACACGACACCACATACCTAACACACATCATACACCACACACATCACACACACTACACACCGCACACCACACACACCATTTATCATACACACACCACACACACACCACATATCACACACCACACATATATCACACTACACACCTCATACCACACACCATATACCACACACACGGCACCAAATATCACACACATACATCACACACCATATACTTCACACATACACCGCATACCCCACACCACATACTACACATCACACACCTCACACACCTCACACAGACATCACACACTACATACCTCATACACACCACACACCCCCACATACCTCCCCCACACACCACACACACGCACTAGATCTCAAACATAACATACACCACATACCTCACACCCCCCCACACACACCAGACACTATATAGCTCACATATACACAACACACACCTACCTCACACATATACTCCACACACTCCACATCCCTCACACACACAATCACTATGTATCACACACACACAATACATATCTCACACACACACCACATACCTCACACAACCACATACACTACACACACATCGCACACTCACACACACGCTGCATACCTCACACATACATTTCACACACACACCACACACCTCACACACCACACACCTCACACACCACACAGTGCACACACACCACACATCTCACATGTTTCCTTGCAGAGCCGTCTCCACGCATCCACACTGCTGTTCCCATGAGTCCCCACGAAGGCCCACACCTCCAAGGCTGTCCACCCTGTTCCCACGTGGCTCTGCGCTCCCCGAATCCACCCCATCTCCCTGCAGCCCGGCCCCCACCCTCCCTGCCCCCCGAGACCAGGGCCATCAGCACAGCCTCTGCTGCCACTGGCCTTGTCCCTGAACCCCCCGTGCACCTCCACGGTGGCTGTCTCTCCCTCTCCCTCCGCAGGACAGGATGGGGCTCCCCCAGCTCCTCATGGCCACACTGGCCACCACCTTCCACGGGAGGCGTGTCCGCCCTCCCCCGCATCCCCCAGATTGCCTGGCGCCCACCCTGCCACTCACTCACTGGCTCCTAGCCCGGTTCTTGAAGTCGCTGCCCGCACAGCCCTGGAGCCGGTCGTCACCTGCTTGTCCCTCACGCTTGGTCCCCCTAGAGCCTGCCTTCCCGCCTCCCCCAGGACTTGTGGGGAGACTGCAAGGGTGGGACAGACCCCAGAAGGCGCGGCAGAGGAAACGCAGGAAAACGCTGGAGTGTGTGTGTGCGTGAGCCTGTGTGGTGCGTGTGTGCCTGTGTGATGTGTGGAGTATTGTGGTGTGTGTGTGCCTGTTGGTATGTGTGTGTGGTGTGTGGTATGTGTGTGGTGTTTGTGCGCCGGTGTAATGTGTGTGGTGTGTGTACCTGTGTGGTGTGTATGTGTGGTGTGTAGTGTATGTGTGGTGTGTGCCTGTGTGGGGTGTGGTGTGTGTGTGGCATGTGTGTGCCTGAGTGTGCTGTGTGTGTGCCTGTGATGTGTATGTGGTGTGTGTGTGGTGTGTGTTTGTGTGATGTGTGTGTGGTATGTGTACCTGTGTGGTGTGTGTGTGCCTGTGTGGTGTGTGTGGTGTATGTGTGGTGTGTAGTGTGTGTGGTGTGTGCCTGGGTGGGGAATGGCGTATGTGTATGTGATGTGTGTGTCCCTGTATGGTGTGTGTGCCTGTGTGATGTGTGTGTAGTGTGTGGTTTATGTGCCTGTGTGGTGTGTGGTGTGTGTGCCTGTGTGGAGTGTGGGGTGTGTGTGTGGTGTGTGTGCCTGTGCGATGTGTGTGGTGTGTGGAGTGGAGTGTGTGGGGTGTGGTTTGTGTGTGGTGTGTGGTATGTGGGGTGTGTGTGGTGTGTGGTGTGTGTGGTGTGTGGTGTGGGGTGTGTGTGGTGTGTGGTAGGTGGTGTGTGTGTGGGTGGAGTGTGTGGGGTGTGGTTTGTGTGTGGTGTGTGGTATGTGGGGTGTGTGTGGTGTGTGGTGTGTGTGGTGTGTGGTGTGTGATGTGTGTGGTGTGTGGTGTGTGTGGTGTGTGGTGTGGGGTGTGTGTGGTGTGTGGTAGGTGTGTGTGTGTGGGGGGTGTGTGTGGTGTGTGGTAGGTGGTGTGTGTGTGGTGTGTGGTGTGTGGTATGTGGGGTGTGGTTTGTGTGTGGTGTGTGGTATGTGGGGTGTGGTTTGTGTGTGGTGTGTGGTATGTGGGGTGTGGTTTGTGTGTGGTGTGTGGTATGTGGGGTGTGGTTTGTGTGTGGTGTGTGGTATGTGGGGTGTGGTTTGTGTGTGGTGTGTGGTATGTGGTGTGTGTGTGGGGTGTGGTAGGTGGTGTGTGTGTGGTGTGTGGTGTGTGTGTGTGGTAGGTGGTGTGTGTGTGTGTGTGGTAGGTGGTGTGTGTGTGGTAGGTGGTGTGTGTGTGGTGTGTGGTGTGTGTGTGTGGTAGGTGGTGTGTGTGTGTGTGTGTGGTAGGTGGTGTGTGTGTGGTATGTGTGGTGTGTGGTAGGTGGTGTGTGTGGTGTGTGGTAGGTGGGGTGTGTGTGGTAGGTGGTGTGTGTGTGGTGTGTGTGTGGTAGGTGGTGTGTGTGTGTGTGTGGTAGGTGGTGTGTGTGTGGTATGTGTGGTGTGTGGTAGGTGGTGTGTGTGGTGTGTGGTAGGTGGTGTGTGTGTGGTAGGTGGTGTGTGTGTGGTGTGTGGTGTGTGTGTGTGGTAGGTGGTGTGTGTGTGTGTGTGTGGTAGGTGGTGTGTGTGTGGTATGTGTGGTGTGTGGTAGGTGGTGTGTGTGGTGTGTGGTAGGTGGGGTGTGTGTGGTAGGTGGTGTGTGTGTGGTGTGTGTGTGGTAGGTGGTGTGTGTGTGTGTGGTATGTGGGGGGTGTGTGTGTGTGGTGTGTGTGTGGTGTGTGGTGTGTGTGGTGTGTGTACCCATGTGTACTCAGTAGGCCCAGGTGGGGACAGCACCCCAACACGGAACCACACCTGCAGCAGGCAGAGGAGCCCTGGCCTCCAGAGTCACTGAAGTCAGGAGAACTTTTCAGGGGTCTTCAGAAGGGCCCTCCTCACCCCGGCAGGGCCACCCACCCAGCAGGGCCTCACCTGGCGCTCGTGGGCTTCGGGCTGGTGACAGGTTCCTGGGGCCAGGCACGGGATGTTCTGGGTGGCCTGTCCCTCAAAGGTTCTATGCCTCCCACCCAGACACATCTCGAACGGGGCTGCCAGGAGGGGCCAAGGAGAGTGCGGCCGAGCGCCCAGGCAGAGCCTTTGGGCCCGGCAGGCAGCCTGTGACACTGGCACCTGTGGCTTGGGAGGGTGGCGGACGCCTTGTGCCAACAGCCAAAGAGGAGGGGAAGGCAGGGGGGTCCCGGAGGTGGTGCTGCCTGGAGCCCGTGGTCAGCCTAAGGACCTGTGCCTGGGTCCGGGCAGGACCCTCCCCTGCCCTGACCTGGGCGTGAACCCATTCTGTTCTGCACACCGGGCATGTGTGTGACGCGCAGGGACAGGGCCCAGCCTGGGCAATGCCCACTCCCTTTCCCCCTCTGACTGCCCCTATGTCTCACCCTGCCTCTCCCCACATGCCCCTCCCCACGGGGAAGTGCCTGTCCCATCTATCTTCCCAGGGCCCCTAGGCCCCGCGGCCATCCTGCCCACACCAGCATTCTAAGTGGGCTAACTGTCCACACTCTGCTTTCCCCTCCCCGCCCCTGATGGCAGCAACCCCTCCACGTGGACCTGAGTCCCACTGGCTGGGATCCATCTATTGCATAGTTGTTACCACAGTCATGAAATGTTCTGAAGATAATCACCCAGGGAAGGGCTATGTCACCTTTAAAGCCATGTGGCTGGTGTGGGGAAGAGGAGGGGCAGACAGACACGGCGGCAGCTGTCCTCAGCATGATGAGTTGGATCAGACCCCAAAAGTGGGGGGGAAGCCATGGAGGGTTCAGGCAGGTTGGAGGGGCTGGTCATCCTGCATGGAGTCTCCAAGCCCAGTGTCCTGTTTGCCTTTCTCTCTTGCCTTCCAGCTCTGTCCATGGAGCCTGCTGCAGTGGGGCCAGGGATCCTCCTGGTGGATCTGAGGGTCCAGAAAGCGGCAGCCACAAAGCACTGTGGGGCCAGAGACACTGCACCTGGGGCGGTGAAGCCCCCCTCTCCCTGTTAGATCCTGGGGCCCCTGCGGGTCTCAGGCCACGGCCAGGACAGTTTGCAGTCAGCCAGGAAGCATGGGGCCAGCCGCCCAGCACCTCCTGCCACTTGTGTCCCTGACCCTTCCCATCCCGCCCCCGCTCCAACTCCATCTTTGATGTCTGGCTGCTGTCAGGGCTGAAGCCCTCGTGCTCCCGCTTCCCCTCTGCCCACACCCAGACTGGAGAGTTTCCTCCCTTAGCCCTGGCACTGGCAGGAGGCTCAAATCATGGAAGGCCCTGTCAGACCTCAATTTTATTTTATTTCTATTTTTTGAGACAGGGTCTTGCTCTGTCGCCCCAGGCTGGAGTGCAGTGGCGCAATCTCAGCTCACTGAAGCCTTGACCTTCTGGGCCTCAAGCGATCCTCCCACCTGAGCCTCCCAAAGTGCTGGGATTACAGGTGTGGGCCACCACCCAGGGTCTCCACCCCAATTTCAATGAAAGCCCAGCCAGTGTCCTCTCCCAGCTCTGCAGACATTCCTGCAGCCCGGAAGCTGGCCCTGCTTTCCTCAGAAAGCCTCATCACGTGAGCAAGGAACCTTTCACAACCCTTTTTGTTTGTGTGAGGTGTGTGTGTGTGCATGTGTGTGTGGTATGTTTGTGTGGGGTGTGTATTGGTGTGTCTGGTTTGTGTGGGGGTGTGTGTGGTGTATGTATGGTGTGTGTATACATGTTTGTGCTGTGTATATGTGGTGTGTGTGTGTTGTTTGTATGTGTGGTGTGTGTTCATGTGTGTACTTGTGTATATGGGGTGTGTGGTGTGTATATGTGTGTGGGGTGTGTGTTGTGTGTGTTGTGTATGTATGTGGTGTGTGCATGTGCTTGTGTGTGGCATGTATGTGTGTATGGTATGTATGTGTTTGTGTACATGTCTGTGGTGTGTGTGGTGTATGTGTGTTGTTTGTGTGTACATGTGTGTTGTGTGTGGTGTGTGTGTGTACTTGTGTGTATATGGGGTGTGTGGTGTGTATATGTGTGTGGGGTGTGTTGTGTGTGTGGTATGTGTGTGGTGTGTGTGTGTGGTGTATGTGTGTATGGTACGTATGTGTACATGTTTGTAGTGTGTATATGTGGTGTATGTGTGTTTGTATGTGTGTTTGTGTGGTGTGTTCATGGGTGTACTTGTGTGTATATGGGGTGTGTGGTGTGTATGTTTGTGGGGTATGTGTGTGTTGTGTGTGTGGTGTG
This sequence comes from Nomascus leucogenys, assembly GCF_006542625.1. Lineage (NCBI taxonomy): Eukaryota > Metazoa > Chordata > Mammalia > Primates > Hylobatidae > Nomascus > Nomascus leucogenys. The sequence goes on from NC_044405.1 coordinate 28,384,314, forward strand.
CATGTGTGTGTGGTGTGTGTGTGGTGCGTGTATGTTTTTGTGTGGCATGTATGTATGGTATGTATCTGTTCGTGTATGTACGTTTGTGGTGTGTATGTGTGGTGTGTGTTGTGTGTACGTGTGTGTGTGGTATGTGTGTGGTGTGTGTGTACTTGTGTGTACATGTGGTGTGTGGTGTGTATATGGGGTGTGTGGTGTGTATATGTGTATGGGGTGTGTGTGTGTGTGTGTGGTGTATGCATGTCCTGTTCATGCAGAGTGTCCGCAACCACTTCCCGCATCCTCTGCCCCACCCGCCCAGCCCCCTGGCACCCCTGTGGACCGTGACCCCCTGAAGCCACAAACCCTGCGCTGAGCTAAACGTCCACCTGCACTGCTCGAGGTGCGGGGCGCCCAGCACTCCAGAGCCCGTTGCATTTCCACGTCGCAAATCCTCAGGGAGCATTTCCTTGGAGATACAAAAGTGCATCCACATGTCCCCAAGTTCTTTTGCTCAGGGAGTGCCGACCGGTGTCGGCCTTCCGGAAATGACCTTCTAAGCACTTCCATCCCACACAGACCTGCTTCCTGAAGCCCAGCCTGGTCTCTCTGTGCCTGTGTGTCACCCTTGCTCACTCTTACACGCCGCAAGGCCGGCTGTGTCTGCAGCTGCAGCCATCAGAGGCCTGGAGGTAGTGGAAGCAGCTCTGGTGTGCACTCAAAAGCTCCTTGCTCCAGCCACTCACTTATCACCATGTGGAGTAGAGGGTGTGTGTTTGAGTGCGGTGTGTGTGAAGCCACACCAAACTCATTCCCAGCCTAGGGAGTGAGCCTCCTCTGGCCTGGGCTTAACAAACTCTGGTCAACGTGACCCACACAGACAGCAAGAGGAGGGACGTCCACTCGCACAGACCCACTTGACCTGGGTGCAGGTGACTTCCTAGTCTTCCCTTCTATGAAACGGTGACTTCTGTGGCACGCAGCCCCCTGCCCTGGCCCACGGGGACAGGCAAGCTTGGGACCCAGGAGAGCAATGACACCGGAAGGGCCAGGCCCTTTGCTGTCTTGGGGGTGAGAGGCCAGAACTCCAAGTCACCAAGCAAAGAGGGCCCCAGAGTCCCCTGTGGTCCCCAAACCTGGCCAAGGTTAGAGTCACCGTGGGGCCTGGACAGATGCCAGGGCCAGCCCAGGCCTGCCACGCGGGGGAGACTGCCGGGAGGCGAGGCTGGGAGTCTCCTCATCAAACTTCCTGGGGCTCTTGCTGGCATCCCGCCCGGGGTTTTAAGGGACATTTGGCAGCAGCTGGACTCCGAGGGAGGGGGTTGGGGGACGACCATGCATTTGCTCTGGGAATGCTCTTGCATGTGCCCGCATTGCCCCTCGTGTCCCCATGCCCATGCCAGGTGGAGAGCGTGTCCACCAAGGCCCTGACCACACGGCCAGCTGTGCTCTCGGGAGCATGCCGCTCGGCTGGCTCTCCGGCCCTGACTCAGCTCAGGCAGGGGCTCAGCGCCCAGTCTGTGCTTGCAGGTCGTCGCTTAGGCCGGAGCTGAGGAGCTTCGCCAGGCCTGAGACATCTAGACAAGAAGTGCCAGCTCCAGTGCCCAGGGAGGCCAGGCAGGGACGTATGCCATGAGGGATGACGCAGGGTGGAGACGGTGGTGAACGCACAGAGTCACAACTCAGTGGCTGCCCCCCTTCGCCATGTGGGAATGTGGCCCCAGGGAACTAGACTCGTCTGTGGTGCTTCCTCTTTGAAAGGTAGGCCATTCCTCTAAAAGAGCTGGAGACGTGGCAGGCCAGCAGCACAGGCACTAACAAGGCAACCAGCCACTGTCAGATCATACCACACCTCTGTTCTCACCAACCTTTCGACTTACAGAAGATGAGACGTCCTCGAGACCCAGTGTGCGTGACCAGTTCCACGTGCCACTAGCGCCAGCCGCCTAGAACTCCAAGAGTGGAAAGCAAGAGCTCCCTTGCCATGCGTTTGCTCAGAACTTTAATTTTTTCTCCTCAAGGAAAATAAAAGAAACAGGTCTTCCTTCCACTGTGCAGGCAGTCAGCGAGCTCCTGCAGGTCCTGCTCTGTAAGCAGAAAGCTGGAGGCTGCACCCCAGATCAAGGCCCTCACACCTCAAAGGTTCTCACAGAGGCCCCATCTCTGCCCTGCATCTCCAGAATGTGCCTGCTGGTCAGAGAAGACTCCAGTGTGGCTCAGACAAACACAACCACCTTTCCCAGCAGCCAGGTCCATTCTCTGATGACACCCCACTGGGCACAGCCACACTGACTCCTGCTGCCACTGCAGCCACACCTGGGCCTCTCCTCCCCTGCACCAAGCATGGCGACCCTCTAGGCCATGGCCTCACCTGCCATTACACCCTGCCCCCATTACCCCCTACCCCCATTACCCCCGCCCCCATTACCCCCCCCATTACCCCCGCCCCCATTACCCCCCGCCCCCATTACCCCCGCCCCCATTACCCCGCCCCATACCCCCGCCCCCATACCCCCGCCCCATTACCCCGCCCCCATTACCCCCGCCCCATTACCCCCGCCCCATACCCCCGCCCCATTACCCCCGCCCCCATTACCCCTGCCCCCATTACCCCCGCCCCATTACCCCCGCCCCCATTACCCCCGCCCCCATTACCCCCCCCCATTACCCCCTGCCCCATTACCCCGCCCCCATTACCCCCGCCCCCATTACCCCGCCCCCATTACCCCGCCCCCATTACCCTCTGCCCCCATTACCCCCGCCCCCATTACCCCCGCCCCCATTACCCCCTGCCCCCATTACCCCCGCCCCCATTACCCCTGCCCCCATTACCCCCGCCCCCATTACCCCCTGCCCCCATTACCCCTGCCCCCATTACCCCGCCCCCATTACCCCTGCCCCCATTACCCCTGCCCCCAGCTCCGCGTGTCAGGTTTGCTGCCCTGTCCTGCCTGGAACGCTCCGCAGGTTGCTGTCTCTGTTTCCCCTCCTGCTGAATAACGACTATTGGCGGCTCTGTGGGTTCATGTGCTTCGGAATTAAACCACAGGGCCTGCTTCTCATTGCCACCGATGCTCGGCTTCCGAGCCCCCATCGCCACCCACCAACGGCTATTCAGTGCCCACAATGACAAGAACACCCTGGATACTCCCAGATCGGCTGGCTGTGATGGCGCTCACAGGCCCAGGCAAGAGCCAGCCCCAGATGGGCCCACAGTGCTGCTCTGCTTAGAGCCAACGCCTGCACCAGGCAGCCACCCTGGAGGTGCCCCTGTGAGTGGGCATAGGCAGGTATACACCCCCGCAGTGGCAGGTGCAGCATCTCGGGCAGTCAGGGGCATCTGCACAGGCCTGGGTGCAAACTGCGGCAACTCCCATGATTCTGCATACAAGAGGGGTGGGGACGTGTGTTTTCCGGGGGAAATGGTCCCTGTCGTGCATCAGATTCTCAAAGGGGTCCAGCACCCAAACAATTGCAGGGGTCATTGGGGGTCACTGGGGGTCACTGGTGCAACGGAAGCGGCCCTGGACCAGGAGTCAGGGCCCCACTGCCGACCAGCTCCACACTAAAAACTCACCACTCACCCTCGTGTTTCCTAGCAGATAGCGGGAAGAGATGCAGGCCCATCCTGTGCATGGAGGTTCAGAGTGAGCGCACTGTAAGTGGAAACTGTCATGCAAGCCTCTGGCATGACGTCCTTCCCAGACATTCTTTCACATCGGGCTTCTCGATCCAGGGTGTTGGTGCCTCCCAGGGGTCTGCGGCACCTGTGAGGCAGCAGCAGAGCCACTTCGCCATGGTCCACTGTGATGGTTGGCTCTGCTTCCTCCTGGCTGGGGCTGGGATGCATGACAGCTGGGGAGATACTACTTCTAGGGGATCTGTGAAGGTGCTTCCGGGTGAGATCAGCGTTTGAACTGGCCTCAGGAAGCCAGACGCCCCTCCTGGTGTGGGTGGAATCATTTAACCCACTGAAGGCCTGACTAGAACAAAAAAGGCAGAGGAAGGGAGAACTGGCTCTCAGAGCTGAGACTTCGTCTCCTCCTGGGATCAGACGGCGGCCCTCAGCTCTCAGGCCTGCTGCCGTGGATGGAATTACACCCAAGGCAGAGGAAGGAAGAGCTGGTTCTCAGAGCTGAGACACCATCTCCTGCTGAGCTCAGGTACTGGCCTCAGCTCTCAGGCCTGCGCCATGGATGGAATTACACCCCAGGCTTTCTTGGTTCTCCCATTTGCAGATGGCAGATCATGGAATTTCTCAGCCTCTGTAACTGCATGAGCCGATTCCTGTAATAATGCCTCTTCTCTTAGGTATCTATATCCATCTCTGTGTCTGCATCTCCTATAGGCTCTGCTTCGCTGGAGAACCCTGACTAGTACAGGCCATCTTCCCGGGATACAGGCCATCTTCCCGTGTGGGAAGTCAAGGCAGGAGCAGAAAGTGGCTAAATGAATATTTAACCACTATGCAACTATATTGAAACACATACAAATCAAGGGTGGCAAGGGCAGGCAGGCCACAAGGATGGCTGCCAGAGGCCACCATGGCACTTCCCCCCAATACCAGGAGCAAATGATGGACTTGGCCATACCCTACAACCATCCTGGGGTGTGGCCTGGAACCCCCAGGGAGAGGCAGGCAGCAGAAAGCCTGTAGGCCCCCAGCTTTGTGCCATGAGAGGTGTGCGGGGGCCAGGTCCAGGTGAGCATCCTGGCTGTCCTCCAGGAGTGGCGCCTGGCCCGCTCGCTGCTCTCTCACTTCATGGGACTTGAGGAGGGGCAGAGAGCACCCTACGGAGACAACACTGGCTTCGGGATGCACCCACAGCCACCCAGGAAAAGCCTTGAGAGCACAATGAGATGGAGACCACAGCCCCCAGGAGAGAAGACAAAACTTGAGATCTGGCTCTGACTGAATTGATTGCCGCCAAAACAATGAACAGAAATCAACATTTTCCAGCAGATTTTAACAAGATCTACACTACATAGTATTCAAGATGTCCACAATACAATTCAAAATTACTTGACGGGCCAAGCGTGGTGGCTCACGCCTGTAATCCCAGCACTTTGGGAGGCCGAGGCGGGCAGCTGATGAGGTCAGGAGTTCAAGACCAGCCTGGCCAACATGGTGAAACCCTGTCTCTACTAAAAATACAAAAATTAGCTGGGCATGATGGTGGGTGCCTTAATCCCAGCTACTCAGGAGGCTGAGGTGGGAGAATCACTTGAACCTGGGAGGCGAAGGTTGCAGTGAGCCAAGATCACACCATTGCACTCCAGCCTAGGTGGCAAAGCAAGACTCCATCTCAAAAAAAAAAAAAAAAAGAAAAGAAAAGAAAAACAAAAAGAAGACTGAAAAAAAATGAACAAAGTCCAGGGACCTGTGGAATGATATCAAAAGGTCTAACATTCACGTCCTTAGAGGCCCAGAGGAGAGAAGAAAATAGTGCAGAAAAATATTTGAAGAAATAAAAGCAGAAAACTTCCCAAATTTGGGGGAACATATCAATTTACAGTTTTAATGGGCTCAGCAAATCCCAAACAGACTAGACTCAAATAAAACCATGCCTACACATATTAAAAACTGCTAAAACACAAAAACAAAGAGAAAAATCTTGAATGCAGCTAGAGAAAAATGATACATTACACACACACAGGGAGCAGGAATTCATATGACCCACGATTTCTCATCGAAAACCACGGAGGCCATGAAAAGACACAGCGGAGGCTTGAACGCATGCAGCTAAGTGAAAACAGCCAGCCTGGGAAAGGCTACACAGCTATACAACTCCAGCTATAGAACACTCGGGAACAGGCAAAACCATGGAGACAGGAAAAAGGTCAGTGGCTGCCAGGGGTTGGGAGGAGGGAGGGATGAATTGCTGTGCTCATAACAGGGAAGGAAGCTGTGGACAGTGTGGAGAGGTGGGTGCGGGAATTCTCTGTACTTTCTGCTCAGTTTTTCTGTAAACCTAAATCTACTCTTTAAAACTCTAGTAACTAAACAGAAATTAGGTGCAAAATAAGCAGAGAACTTTTGTTTTGTTTTGTTTTTTTGAGATAGGGTCTTGCTCTGTCGCCTAGGCTGGAGTGCGATGGTGTCATCTCGGCTCATGGCAACCTCTGCATCCCAGGTTCAAGCGATTCTCCTGGCTCAGCCTTCGGAGTAGCTGGGATTATAGGTGTGAGCCACCACACCTGGCTAATTGTTGTATTTTTAGTAGAGATGGGTTCTCACCATGTCGGCCAGGCTGGTCTCGAACTCCTGACCTCAAGTGATCCACCCGCCTCAGCCTCCCAAAGTTCTGGGATTACAGGCATGAGCCACTGCACCCCACTAGCACAGAAATTTTAAAAACAAACAAACAAAAAAAACTGCTTAAACAAAACAGGGAGGCCAGAAGACGGTGGAATAATACCTTTTTTTTTCTTTTTTTTTTTTAATTATAGTTTAAGTTCTAGGGTCCATGTGCAGAACGTGCAGGTTTGCTACATATGTATACATGCGCCATGCTGGTGCACTGCACGAAGAACGAAAGGAGAAGAAGTCACCACGGAATCCTACGTCCAGTGGAGACAGCCTTCAGGAATAGAAGCAAAGACATTCTCAAGTAAAAGAACTAGAAGAGAATTGTCACCAGCAAGGGAAACGACCCCAGGGGGAAACACAGCACTTCTAGAATGAAGAAAGAGAAACAGAAATAGCAGATACCTGGGTAAATAGTTTTTAAACTATTTTTTCTTTTAAGTCCTTTAAAATATGTATGACTATTGAAAGCAAAAAATATACCATCATCTTGGCCAGGTGTGGTGGCTCATGCCTGTAATCCTAGCACTTTGGGAGGCTGAGGCGGGCAGATCACTTGAGCTCAGGAGTTCGAGACCAGCCTGGCCAACATGGTGAGACCCCATCTCTACTAAAATTACAAAAATTAGCTGGGTGTCATGGCGCGTGCCTGTAATCCCAGCTACTCAGGAGGCTGAGGCAGGAGCATCGCTTGAACGCGGGAGGCGGAGGCTGCAGTGAGCCGAGAGTGTGCCACTGCACTCCAGCCTGGGTGACAGAGCAAGACTCCGTCTAAAAAAAAAATACACACACAGACACACACACACACACACACACACACACACACACACACACCATCATCTGGTGAGATTTTTAATGTTTGCAGACATGATACATGACAACTCACAGGCAGGGTCGAAGTGCTTCCACCGCTTCCACACTTCACTTGAAGTCACAAAGCAGGATCTGCAGAAACTGTGAAAGGCTAGGTTTAGTATATTGTAATCTCTAAGCAATCACTTAGAAAAGACACACAGTAAAATAAAACTGAAAAGAGACTTAGCCAAAAAAGACAACAGATACATTAAAATGGAAAATGCTAAAATATTAAAATAAGAAAAGGGAGCAGAAGGGACAATCAAAACCAACCGTAAGACCAGACCTCAATGTCACAGTTCACAACAATAGCACATATGCATCATAACCATCCCAGGACAGACCACAGTCGCGTATCAAGAGCAGCAGGACATAAGCCACCAGGAGCAGGAGGAAGGCAGAGAAGCCATGGTGAAGACATGAAGAGAGAGCCACCTTCACCCCTAACCCTGTACCTGCAGGGTCAAGCATGACATCTGAGCCTCTGTTCCTGGACTAGGGTAACAAGGAGATCTCTGGGCCCAGGAAGGCTGGGGGCAGGGGCTGTGAGGAGCTGAGGGGCCTGCAGGCCACGCTGCCCAGGCACCCCATCTGGCACCTCTAGGTGGGTTCCCTCTCACTCCCTGGTCAGGGAGCAGTATCTGACAAAACACCCTGTTGCAGGCCTCGGTCTCCCCCTCTGCTGAACGTCAGGCGGGTGCTGTCTGGGGCCTCCAGATGCTCCAAGGGGAAGACATGGCGCTGGAAGGCTCTGGGCGGTAGAGGGCTGTACAGGAGGGGCCACGGGCCTCCTGGAACTCACCTGGGAATGCTAGAAAGCGGCAGAGACAGCTCAGATGAAGCCCTGAGGGATTCCAATGGCCCCTCTCCCATTTCTCTCCCTCCCCCATCATCACTGCCTCTGAGGCCAGGGTACCCCAGGCTCTCCAACCCCACATATGGAGGCGGGCAGGCTCAGCTTCTGTCCAGCACCAGGGCAGTTGGAGAATGAAGTAGAACCCACACGTGGCTCCGTCCCCCAGGGAGAGAAACCTGCAGACACCTTCCTGAGACTGGGACAGGGGGACAAGGAAGCCTGGCCCAGACAGAAGCACGAATTGGTGGCACGGGCCTGGTGTTGAGAACAGGGTCCAACATCACAACCCCGCTCGGGAGGCCAGCGTCCGGGGCCTCTGCCAGCTCTGTCCCAAACGGAATTTGTTCTCACTCTGGACACCCCCAGGGGCCCCCTGTGCTCACAGGCAGATCCAGGGGGCAAGAGGGGGGCCTTCCCATGCCAAGTGCAGTTGGATGATGAACGACGCCCCCAGAAGATTTGTCCAGGTCCTGACCCAAGGAACCTGAGAATGGAACCTGATTTAGAAAAGGGGTCTTTGCAGATAGATGGGATTAACTTAAGGATTTTGAGATGAAAGCCTCCTGGATGAGGGTGGACTTGAGATCCAAGGACACGTTCTTAGAAGAGAAGGGGAAAAGTTGCAGAGACACACCCACGTGAGACGGAGGCAGAGAACCGGAGCGATGCGGACACAAGCCAAGGACTGCCTGGGCCACCGGAAGCTAGGAGCGGCAAGAAGGGTTTTCTCCTGGAGCCTTCAGCAGGAGGTGGCCCTGCCGACACCTTGATTTTGAAGTCTAGCCCCAGGACTCTGAGAGGGTCCATTTCTATTGCATGAGGCCCCCCGCATGCAGTATTCTGTCATGGCAGCCCCTGCCTCATGCGGCCTGGATCTCATGAGGGGTCCACTCCCCTCGTCTCCCAGGTGGGGCGCGGCACCTTCATGCTGCCCTCTAAGGACAAGCGCATGAGAGGCCAGCCTCCCCCACCAGCAGGACAGAACGCATGAGGCCTTTAACAGGCCACACTGGTGCCTGGCGTGGCTAGGGCAGCAGTGCTGCTGCCCCACTGTGGGGCCGAAAGAAGCCAGGGATGAGGGTGCGGGCACATCTGTGGGTCCCGGAGGCTCCAGACCCCCAGGCCAACTGCACAGCCTGCAGGCAGCGCTGCCTGGCCGGCCCTGTCATCTGTCTATCCATACACCTCACCACTTTCTCTCTGGGGCCGCCCCGCCCAGAGTCCCTTTCCTGCCGGAGGCTGGGGCTTTCCTGGCAGCTACTCACCACTCTCCCGGTGTTTGTTCATCGAGGTTTCCCGCCGCTGACGGTTGTTTTGACTTGCTCAGGGTTGTCATGCACCTCTGCCCTGGCTATGTAAGGAGAAGGAGCCTTTATGCAATCCGGGAAGCCCGCGTCAGGCCCAGGAGGTACGCCAGCTCTCTAGGACGCTGGCCAAGGTCCCCCGCACTTGGCCGGATCCAGGCAGGGAGTAACAGACCTGCTGGCACCCTCCTGACCCCAGTTTCCAGCTCTCCCCTCCCCGTGTCCACAGCTCAAGGTCAGAGGACAGGCAGCCACCTGGCCAAAGGGCAGGCCCCCTTGTGCCCTGGATGGTGATGGCCTCTGGAGCCAGAAAGAATGAGGTGGTGAGGGGACCATGGAAGGCAGCCTGGACCTTAGTGAGGGTGGATGGCTTGCTGGGCGGGTTCCCCAGGGGCAGAGGCTGGGACAGGATTCAGGGTTACACGGCAGGTGACCCCTGGCCACCCCAGGAGAAGAGAGGGAAGGAGCAGGGGTCAGGACAAAGGGGCAGGTGCCCCATGGGGGACTCGGGGGGCAGGCACACATGGGGGACTAGGGAGGCTGCAGAGCCACCTGCAGAGTTGCATCCGCAGGCAGGAGACACTTGGCTACTTATCCCCCACCTGCCATCAGTCGCTGTCAAGGGGATCCCAGGGACCCTGACTGCCCAGCATGTCTGGCCTGGCTGGAGGGACTCCCCAGGTAGCGCTGAGCCATCGTACAGGCTGGAAGGACAGAGACTGTTACTGGCGCCCAGGCTTGGGGCCATGCCGCAGCAGCCTGGGAGAGGCAGCTGGAGGCAGAGAGAGAGACTGGGCTTCTCCCTGGCAGGGCCAGCCACTAGCTGAGCCTGGCTGAGAGGCGGTGAGGGGGCTGGGCCTGGCCCTGGAGCGAGCTCTACGAGGGGGTCTGGGGCTCACAGATGGGCCAGCACCATGCCTCCAAGGGTCAGAGAAGTGAGGCATCAGACAGGCTGTGGCCCAGTCCCACAGAAGAGGTGCCGTCTTGAGCCTCCAGTGTGCTCTACAGAGCCTGGAGGCCCGGACACGTTTGGGGTGGAGGGTAGGGGTCTCAGCCTGGGCCAGGCTCCCCATCTCACCCCTAAGAGTGGCAGCGGCCCAGGGTCCGGCCAGGCCCTACTGATGTGTTCTCAGGGGCCAGGACATCAGTGCAACAGGGCAGCCACTTGGGACAGGCCTCGGCCGACCGTCCCCGTCCCCAGAGCACTTTCGGCTGCATCTGGGAGCCGCATCCCCTGTTTGTTCTCTGGAACCAGGAAGCCAGGGCTTTCCACTTCCTGGCCGCTGCGGAGGCCATGCTCTTTTTACTCTCCAAATAGGAAGGCTCCTGCAAGCCTCCTGCCAAGTGAGTGTGGAGAGCTGATCTCAGTGCAGCTGAGGTTAATGGACAGGAAGTGCCGTTACCTAAATGGGCCGATAAGCTGATGCGAAGCCTGAGAAGAAAGCCTTTCCAGGCCTTGACCCAGAGAGCCAGCAGGAAAGCAGCAGGCGTCGCGGCCCCAGCAGGGAAGACCAGCTCTTGAGCTCCAGCCCCAGCTCCGTCTGCAGCCTGGCCTCGCCGCAGTGCCCTCGGCCCCCTGCTCACCCTTCTCTGACCTCCTCAGGGCTCCTGCACACACACCTGTGGGTCTACAAGGGGCAAAAAAGATCCTGGAACATCGGGGCAAGAGCCCCCCCACCAGACCCCGTGTGCAAGCCCCCATTTACGTGTTGCACTCCCAGGGGGGCCCCTGAAGCCCTCCCTCTCGGCCTCGAAATTCCCATTGTAGACATGGTCCAGCAAGGCCGGCTATCTGGCTTTCTGGCCAACGATCAAAACAGCAAGTCGGAATGATGGTGGGCTGGCAGAGGAAGGCCACCGACAACCAGGTGACTACTGAGAGCAAGGAAGAAGCCACACAGATGCAAGGACCCCAAAGTGGGAAATCCCATGGCAGGGGCCAGGGGCGCCTCAATAACAGACGTCCCACGGTGTCACCTGGGCCCAGTACAGGATGGCAGCTAGCAAGGCCGTGTCACCAGGAGGCTGAGTCACAGGGAGGCTGCGTCACCGGGAGGCTGCTCAGACTGTTGAAGGGGGCACAGGAATGTGGAATTGGTGTTGGACCAAATGAAACTGCCAACGACTGCCCTCAAAACTGGGGAGCTCCCAGTGGCTGAACCGAGGATTGCCACAGTGGGGGGGCACTGTTCTAAAAAGAGGCTGAAGGCCTAGACCATTGAGTTGTAATCATTCATCAAAACCTTTTCCATGGAATTCTGCAGCTGACCTGGGAAGGATGTGTACAGTGGCCACACGGTGCTGCAGTGAAGTCTAAGGGACTGTTCAACGTGGCACCTACATTTGGGGAATTACAGTTGTCAGAGCTTGCAGGGAGGCACCCACAACTGTCTCCCCCAAGGTAAAGACGAGTGTCCTTCACTTATGACACACCGGGTTCCTGCACAGCGATGGCCTGGAGCATCCAGAGAAGGGTCCCTGCTCTCAGAGCCAGCCAGGCGGGCTGTGTACACAGCCATGGAAAGCACCCTTGGGGGAGGGTGTTGCTGTAATTTCCGCACCCCCACTTCCTCATGTCCTGCAACCTAGCTAGAATCTGCAATCAAAAGCTACCCAGCTTTGGAAGGCTGAGGGGGATCACTTAAGGCCAGGAGTTTGAGTCCAGCCTGGGCAACATAGCAAGTTCCTGTCTCTAAAAAAAAAAAAATTAGGCAGGCGTGGTGGTGTGTCCCTGTGGTCCCAGCTCCTCAGGAGGCTGAGGTGGGAGGATCACTTGAGCCCTGGAGTTCAAGGTTGTAGTGAGCCATGATCGCACCACTGAAGGTCAGCCAGGGCAACAGAGTAGGACTGTCCCAAACGGAATTTGTTCTCACACTGGACACCCCCAGGGGCACCGTGTGCTCACAGGCAGATCAGGGGGCGGGAGGGGGGCCTTGCCATGCCTGTCTCAAAAGAAAAAAAAAGCCACCAAGGATGCTTTGGGTGTCGGCCGCCGCAGGCCCCCATCTCTCTGCATCTAGCAACATCACTTGGCCCTCAGAATGGAGCAGGAATGCGAGTTCCAGGCCCAAGTACCACAGGATGGAGGGAGCTCTCACAAAATGAGCATGGTCTTGCTAGGGGGCACAGGCTGTCTCCAGTGGACGGGCCACTCCCACACAGGCATGGAAGTGCAGGATGCACTCTTCCCGTGGTCCAAGGCCCCTTGTTTCTGGAAGGATGGGTGAAAGCAGACACTACCTGTGCCAACTGGAAACCTCTCACAATGAGATGAAATACCCGCAGGGCCATGCCCTGCCTGCAGCGGCTCCAGCCTGGCTGTGTGTTTTCAGGGGACCTTGTGCTGCGGGTGCAACTGTTAGGGTGACCAAGGGAGGGAGGGACAGGGGCAGACGGGCAGCCAGAGCACCCTCGGGAGAGGCGTGTGGCTCTGAGCTGCTGATGTACCAGCAGGAACAGGCTCCACAGGACCCTCAGGAGTGATGACATAAAGACCCTACCCCGCTGCAGGCACTGCCAAATATTCTGGGTGAGCTCCAGTCACCCCAGCACAACCCTCCCACTGTTTGGAATGGGGACCCCTGAAGCCCAGGAGTCCACCCGGGTCCCTGTGGTCTCCACTGGGACCAGGGGAGCCAGGCTTGGTGCCTGGCCACAGCCCTTGCCGGGTAGGGGAGGTGGGTCTGACTTCCAGGGGAGCATGGTGGGGGCAGCAGGGCCTGCTCGTGGGTCCCTGCCAGGGCCAGAGCGGGGCCACTGGGTGGTGGCATGGTTCCTAGCTCAGGTGTGGCAGCCGAGGCCTCAGCACAGCACAGAATCTCCTGCAGGCCTAATTTCTGGAGTCTGGCCAGGCGCAGTGGCTCATGTCTGTAATCCCAGCACTTTGGGACGCCGAGGCAGGTGGATCACAAGGTCAGGGGTTCGAGACCAGCCTGACCAACATGGTGAAACCCCATCTCTACTAAAAATATAAAAATTAGCCAGGCGTGGTGGTGCGTGCCTGTAATCCCAGCTACTTACGAGGCTAAGGCAGGAGAATCGCTTGAACCTGGGAGGTGGAGGCTGTAGTGAGCCAAGATTGCACCATTGCACTCCAGCCTGTGTGACAGAGCGAGACTCCGTCTCAAAATAAATAAATAAATACATAAATTTATTTATTTCTGGAGTCTTCATCTTACAAAGACGCAGGGGCCGGAGCCGCCCCTCACAAAAGGCAAGAATGGGCTGCGTGTCGGAGTCAGACCCAGACCAGGGACAGCAAAGCCACCGGCAGACAGGCGAGGATGAGGACGAGGCCCTGCTGCCAGACACAGTGTGCTGTCTGCACTGAAGGGGGGCCAGTGAGTGCGCAGATGGCAGCCCAGACAGGGAGGAGCCCCTAGCACAGGCCTCTCCTGGGCTCCAGCACTTCCAGAAGAAGAACAGTTAGGAGAAGGCAGATAAGGGGGTAGGACCAGGGCCAGGAGGGGCACGGTGCCTGCTGTGGCTCTGAAGTTACTCCAGATGCCCTCAGGGGCACAGCAGAGTGACTCCACCTTCCACAGTGACTCTGCAAGATGGACGCCCCTGCCCTATTTCTCAGCTGGGAAATGGGTTCCAGCAGTATCCAGACCACACCCTTGGAAGGGCAGAACCAGGAGCCCCCTTGCCAGGGGGCTTCATAGCCACTGCCTCTCACTGCCCCACCACCAGGGGGCTTCACAGCCACAGCCTCTCACTGCCCCACCACCAGGAGCTTCTCAAGGGGTGTCCCCCGCACACAGCAGAAAATCTCAAGGACTGGCAACTGCTTGAGCCTCCCAAAGCGCTGGGATTACAGGCGTGAGCCACCACGCCCAGCCCTGCCAGGGCTTTCGGTTGCCGTGTGTGCACGTCTCTGTGTGTGCGCATGCAGGCACACGTGTTAAATCTTCTCAGGCTGGGCATGGTGGCTCACACCTGTAATCCCAGCACTTTGGGAGGCCAAGGTTGGCGGATCACTTGAGGCCAAGAGTTCGAGATCATCTTGACCAACATGGCGAAACCCCATCTTTACTGAAAATATGAAAATCAGCTGGGCATGGTGGCACACACCTGTAGTAGTCCCAGATACTCAGGAGACTGAGGCATAAGAACTGCTTAAACCCGGGAGGTGGAGGTTGCAGTGAGAGGAAATGGTGCCACTGCATTCCAGCCTGGGCAACACGGCCAGACTTTGTTTAAAAAAAAAAGAAAAGAAAAGAAATTGTCATCTCTGTCACTGTTTTGCATTCCGGGCAAATTCCTTATTTCTCTCTTCTACTTCACTAATTCTCTTTTCAACTGTGTACTTGATCCTACCCCATCTTCTGAGCCTTTTGTCTCGGTGACTGTATTTTTCATTTCCAGGATGTGCCATTTTCATACCTATCCATTCTTGTCTTGAATCTGCCGTTCGGTTTTTGTAATGTATTTACTTTAATGGCTGTGGTCCTTTTTCTTATCTCTTTGGTAGATTAAGAGTATTAGATTCCTCCATAAACTTAACTCCATCTGGAATGAATTCATGTTCTGGGTATGAATTTTGTTGGTTGTTTCTTTTTCAATTTCAATGAAATTAGGATAACGTAAAATTAGCCACTTAAAAGTGTGCAATTTAGCGGCATTTAATACACTCAGGATGTTGTGTACCCATAACTGTTTCTTTCTTAACATGGAAAATCCCGTGCTTCTGAATTGGGGCTTGCAGACTCATTTTTAAAAGTTTAGTCATTGGATCAGGATATGGGAAATCAATTCTCTGAAAGTCAGTTCACAAAATGACCTTGATTGGTCAGTTTGCTGAAAATCAATTCTCTAAACGATCCATTTTCCCAAGACTTCAGAGAGAAACTTTAAACCTTGTCTGGGCAGTTGGCCGCAGCCATTTGGCAACACAGGCAGGCGCAGGGGCTGAAAATTCCAGCAAAATATGTGAACCAGGGTTAAGGGCACATTCAGAAGAAAAGATATTCAGCCAAGCTGGACCAATGCATACCAGGAAAAGGCGCCACCATAAAACAGCGAGAAGCCTTTGGGGGCCATTTTGTTACTCACTAACTAGGTCACTCTGTGAGTCGGCTCGGGTCCACCCAGGTCTAGGCAAACAGAGTTTTAGCAAATTGATCTAATTCTGAAGACAAAGTGGCAAGTAGACGTCGAGGGTGCGGTGGAGTCCCAGCTTTCCACAAAATTCTGCTAGCTGTGTGACCTCAGGCAAGTCGCTGAGCCTCTCTGTGCCTCAGTTTGCCCCTCAGGGTTCCTGTAAGGATTAAACGAGGTCGCCTAGGTGTTGGCGGAGGTTAGTAACACTCCCGGTGGGAGAGCTCTCCAGGCTGTCCTGGGCCTGCACCATCAGCCCTCAGGGCCCTTCCTGCTCCTCTCACAAGCTGATGCCACTCTGGGCCCTGGGTTTCAGGAGAAAATGACCTCTGTAGAAGCTCCCCCTGCCCAGCCCTGGGGAGGAGGCAAGCCAGGGGAGCTCTTGCGAAAGCCCCCAGGAGCACGGCTCTCCTCCCTTCCTTCTCCCTGATTGGTGGACCTATGCACGGACATGACAGCAGCGTGTCACCCACCCTGGCCACCACTCTCTCCTGGCAGCCCCAGACTGACAGTCTCTGCCTTTCCTTCTTTCTAGTGGCAGTGTCTCTAAAGCAGCTTCTCTTTCTCCCGTTTCCGACCTCACCCCGTCACCGGCTGCCCGAGGCCACCCTGCAATCAGCCATATTGGCATTCCCAAAGCCCAGTGAACCCCTGATAGTATGGTGTCCACCAGGAATGAGTTGGGCACTGGAAATCTATGCATGATAGGAACCAGAAGAGGGTGGGCCCTTCACCTTCCCCACCTTCTGGCCCCCTGACTGGTGGCTTGCCCCTGGGGCCTCCTCTGGGCTAGGGTCTGCCCACCAATGCTTGTTCCTGTGATAGGCAACGGCAACTCCAGATGTCCCATCACAGCTGCCCACCGGACACAGATATGGGGACACCAAGGGCGCAGGGGGCAAAGTCAGCTGCGCTGTGCGCAGCAGCTGCTGCCACACAATGGCACCAGCAGAGCTCCCGCCGAGTGTGCTCATACCACATGCTCCCACCGCACACATGCTGGGTTGGTGCCCCGTCTGCTGAAAGGACATGCCACCGGGCATGCTGGGTGCCACCGAGCTGCTGGCATGTTCGGTGCCTGCTGGCTGAACCTCGGAGTTGCGTGGCAGTGGCTTTGCTTCATTGCTGTCTGGTTCACTGTGCTCTAAGTTCGGGAGCCCTGCGAGCAGTGATGCGTGGCCACATCTACAGCCTCGCTGGCCTGTCACATTCCCACGTCAGGCTCTCAGCTCCAGCATGAATCTCCCATTACCCTACTGTCTTAGTCCATTCTGGCTGCTATAGCAAAATCCCACAGACTGTCGGCTTCTCAGCAGCAGAAACCTATTTCTCACAGTCCTGCAGGCTGGAAGTCCCAGACCAGGTGTCCACATGGCCAGGCTCTGGCAAGGGCCCACCTGCGGCTTGCAGATGGGCGTCTTCTTACTGTGTCCTTACATGTGGAAGGGGCAAGGGACCTCTCCTTCCTAAAAGCACTAATCCCAGCATGAGGGTTCGGTCCTCCAGGCCTAATCACCTCCCAAAGGCCCCACCTCCTAATGCCACTGCCTTGGGGGTGAGGATTTCTGCCTATGAGTTCTGGGGGACATGAGCGTCCAGCTCTCAGCAGCTGTTACTGTGGCCCGCAAGCCTGCCGCCCTCCTGCTCTTGCCCAGCCATCCACATGCACTCCAGCCCTTCCTATAGCAGGGACAGGAAAGGATTCAGATCCCACAAGGAAAGCCCAGTTCACACATCCAGCTCAGCCCTGCATGTCCCACATCCCGCTGGGAGCTAGTGGTGTTCATCGTAACTCAGTCCCAAGGCAGCCAGCAGCAGCCAAGGCAACCAACAGGTGCCACCAACATACGGGGAAATCTGCGTCACTCGGTGCCTGTCTGGTGTTCAGTTTCTAGGTAGCTGGTTCTACCCCTGCCATGCACGGGTTCCCACCCCCGCGGCTGTCCCCATCGTCCATCCCCATCATCAGCGGTGGCCAGGACCCCCCTCCCCTTCTTGGTGGAGCCAGCACTTCCTGCAGGTTCTGGACAACTGGCTGAGACTGGCCTGGGTCCTCAGGGTGCCAGGCCTGCTCAGGCCACACCACACCCAGGCTGGGAGCTGCAGCCACCACAACAGCACCTCCCAGCTGCCCTCTGCTGCTGCAGCCAACATCACAATGTCATGTCACAGCAGGTGACACAAACCCCACACAGGCATAGTCCACCCAGCCCCAGTCCCATCTCACCTCTCCTCTATTCCTGCTTCCAGACTACTCAGCCTGAAAACCCACCCCCGTCCCTGGCAGAGTCAGCTGGCCCCGGGCCCACTAGGGGGACCAGCACTGATGCTGCACACTGCCAAGTCACCCAGCAGACATGAAGGCAGGAGAGCAGGCTGGGCAGGACCACCCACTGACCTGTCCCCCTGCCTCCTGGGGCCTCCACGTCCCCACCTATGCATGGGGTCTGCGGGGGCTGCACTCACAGGCTTGCTGTGAGCAGGAGTGAGCTTCATGCGTGGTGAGGGGACTCCACATGTTCTTGTTATTGCGGATACAGTGACAGGCCCTGAATTTCAAGCGCTCCCATCCAGCAGGAACAGGGCGGAGAGTGGGGGCTAGGACTTCCATGAGGGGCCGCCTTACCAAGCCCTAGGCTCGGGTGTCAGAATCACACTCTGTACTGGGCTCCCTGTTCTGAGGCACTCCAGGGCTTCCCAGGGCCCTTCCAGGTGCCCTCCTGCCAGGGGTCCAGGGGTCTCAGGTTCCCTGCGCTCGCCTGTCTGGGAAGAAGCTGAGCCGATGGACCCTGCACCCCACAATACCACTGTCCTGGGGCTTTAACACTTAAGAGACCAGCACTCTCCCCACCGTTTTACTTTTTGAAGCTTTCAAACACATGGCAATTTATTTAACCAGTTGTGCAGTGAAGACCCTTGCGCCCCCAGACGCTCCCATGCACAGCGCACTACACTTGCCTAGCCCACATCCATCCACCCATCTGACTTCTGATGCATTTCAAAGTAAGTTATTGCAGCATTTCTCACAGAAATAAACAAATCTAAAGGTCCATCACTAGGCAAGACTAGTGAATAAACCACAGCGTATCCATACAAGGAAATATTATGTTCCATTTAAGAATGAGGTATGGGGCTGGGGGTGGTGGCTCACACCTGTAATCCCAGCACTTTGGGAGGCTGAGGTGAGCGGATGACCTGAGGTCAGGAGTTCAAGACAAGCCTGACCAACATGGCGAAATCCTGTCTCTACTAAAAATACAAACACTGGACAGGCATGGTGGCGTGTGCCTATAGTCCCAGCTACTCAGGAGGCTGAGGCAGAAGAATCGCTTGAACCGGGGAGGCAGAGGTTGCAGTGAGCCAAAATGGCACCACTGCACTCCAGCCTGAGTGACAGAGCAAGGCTCCATCTCAAAAAAAAAAAAAAAAAAAAAAAAAAAGTGAGGTATGTTCCCAAGATACATGGTCAAGTGAATATAGAAAAGTACAGAACCGTGAACAGACAAGGCTACCGTCTGTGCAAACATCTACACAAAGATCCTACCTAAGCCACAGAAAGTGGAGGCAGCAATCCCTGGGGCCAGCCTCAGCCAGGAGGGGTCCGGGTCCTCCCACAAATAACCCAACCTCCCATCCTTCAGAGGCACAGGCCTTGGAGGTGCCTGGTGGAACTGAGCACGGCTGCCCTCCATGGGAACCGCTCAGCAACTCAGCTGCACAGGCTCCTTCTTTCTTCCCACCTCTCCATCCCACTGCTCCCGCCTGTCCCCTCGGGCTTCCTGGGTCACCTCCAGGTAATCTACCTGCACCCAAGCCCCTGCCTGGGCTCTGCCTTCAGGGGAACCCAAACCAAGACACATATCTTTTATATCAAATGCAGTGTGCTTTTCTGCTGATAAATGTGGAAAGGCCCTCAGGGGAAACACAAGAATCTGGCGACAATGACCGCCTTGGGAGAGACACCAGTAGGAGACACCAGTAAGACGTTTACTACTCACTCTTCCTTTAGTTGCTTCTGTGCCTTCTGAAACTTGTTCCCTGGGCATACCTAACTTACTCAAAAACTTACTCTTTCATAAAAGACATCAACTCCTAGATGTCTGCGCGAGAGAAACGGAAACACAAGTGCCGTGAAGTGTTCAGCCACTTGATTCCCAACAGCCACAAAGTGGGCACCCCAGCATCCATCAGCTGCTGGGCAGATGCACAGTACATGCATACGATGAAACCTGGTTCAGCCATGGAAAGGAGGGAGGCTCTGACTCACGCCACAGCACAGACAAGCCTCAGCACGTGCTGCTCAGTGAGAGGCCACATCCTGTCTGACTCTGCTGCTGTGAAATACTCAGAGCAGGCGCATCCACAGAGACAGGAGCTATGCCAGGGCTGCCAGGGCCTAGGACAGGAATGGGATGAGCCGTGAAGGGGCACACGGGGTCCATCTGGAAGGATGCAATGTTCCGACGGTGGATCGTGCTAGTGGCTGCATGATGCAGTGACAACCACTGAATCATACACCTGAGACAGGTGACTTGTGTAGCATGCAAACTCCACCTCAATAAAGTTT
This sequence comes from Nomascus leucogenys, assembly GCF_006542625.1. NCBI lineage: Eukaryota > Metazoa > Chordata > Mammalia > Primates > Hylobatidae > Nomascus > Nomascus leucogenys. The sequence goes on from NC_044405.1 coordinate 28,404,281, forward strand.
TTTAAAAACAACAACAAAAAGGTGACTGACACCTCAGAACCTCCAAGTGGGGGCAGCGGTGGGCACTGCCTGCTCCTGCTGGCGGGAACTGGGTGGGCTGAGTCCCCGCGGGCAGTCCTCATAGGCAGACTTGACTGCCAATGCCTGGACACAGCTATCTGGGTGACTGGGCTCCACGACATTTGCATAGGAGCAGCAGGGTAGCTGCAGCACGCCCCTTTCTCAATCTCATTTCTGCAACTCAAACAAGAAAAGCTTAAACAAATAAACCAACAAAAGGGGTGATACACGGAGCTCCTGGCAGGGGTGCAGGGCTGTCCTGAGCCCCCAGGGATTTCTGTGCAGACAGGCTCTTGGCCCTGAGGGCCCCCACACCACTGCCCAATCCTCCTTCTGATGGGCTGTGACCCAGGGACACTTCTGTAGGCATCGTCCTGCACGGGTGGAGACCGGAGGGCTGAGGCCGGGCCAGGCAGCATCCTGTACACTCAGGAAGACCCCATGACTTCACTGGGGGTGGCAAGGACCCAGGAAATACCCATCCCCCATTTTATCCACAACAACACTGAGGAGCCCTCAGGTCCTGGCTTTTACTCCCCTCCCCCACCAGCCCATTCCCCCCTGTGGTAGGTAGGCCATTCTTGCATTGCTATAAAGAAACAGACTGAGAGTGGGTAATTTATAAAGAAAAGGGGCTTGATTGGCTCAGGTTGTGTAGGCTACACAGGAAGCATGGCACTGGTATCTGCTCGGCTTCCGGTGAGGCCTCAGGAAACTTCCAATCATGTCAGAAGGCACAGGAGGAGCCCGTGTGCTGCACAGCAAGAGCGAGAGGGCAGGTGGCGGGGGAAAGATGCCACAGACTGTTTCCCAGCCCTCTCGGGAGCTCACTGACTATCACAAGGACAGCACCAAGTCACGAGCCACCCCTATGATCCAGCTCCTCCCACCAGGCCCCACCTCCAGCACTGGGGACTACATCCCCACATGAGACCAGAGCGGGACATCCAAGCTATATCGCCCTCTTCAACAGGGAGGGGCAGAGGCTCCCCACTGTGTGCTGCTCAGAGCAGCCAGAGACCAACAGCAAATGAAAAGAAGGAGAAACAGAGCCAGCACGAGGCGGGACCAACCCTGGGTGTGATCAACAGAGCCCTGCAGCTCTATAATGTTTTAGTTATTAAAGTGAATGTGGCCAGGCATGGTGGCTCACACCTGTTATCCCAGCACTTTGGGAGGTCACGGTGGGCAGATCACCTGAGGTCAAGAGTTCGAGACCAGCCTGGCCAGCATGGCGAAACCCCATCTTTACTAAAAAAAAATACAAAAATTAGCTGGGCGTGGTGGTGCATGCCTATAATCCCAGCTACTCCGGAGGCTGAGGCAGGAGAATCACTTGAACCTGGGAGGTGCAGGTTGCAGTGAGCCGAGATCGCGCCATTGCACTCCAGTCTGGGTGAGAGTGAATGAGACTCTGTCTCAAAAATAAAAATAAAAAATAATAAAGTTAATGTAAGAATAAGGGGAACTTTGAAAAGCGGTTTTCTTATCATTTAAGGCTTATCGGTGTAACTATGTCTCCTTAAACCATTAAAACCATAATCAATGATTTAGGGTGAGTGATTCTTCCAAACACCTTAAACTTCTTGAAAGCAAACAAAACACACAAACATATGAAATGGGTTCCACACAACCAGGGTTTACGTCACCTATTTGTTTCTATGCTTGTATAAACCATCCTAGCTTACAACACTGCCTGTTTTGAAGGCTTCTTGGAGTTTAAGTAATATTACGTTCATACTTTGCTGGGGTTACAGAAGACCTTTGTGACCCAAAGGAAAAATGTTACCTTTTCAGCCTAATGGTGACTATGGGATGAATAATCCACCTATTGGCTGATTTTTAACTTAAAAAAATCTTTTTGAGACAGGCTGTCACTCTGTCACCCAGGCTGGTACACAGTGGCACAATCCTGGCTCACTGCAACTTCAAACTCCTGGACTCAAGCAGTCTTCCAGCCTCAGCCTCTTGAGTAGCTGAGACTGCAGGCATGTGCTACCACACCTGGCTCATTTTTTCTTCACAGAGATAGAGTCTTGCTCTATTACCCAGGCTGGTCGCAAACTCCTGGCCTCCAGTGATCCTCCCGTCTCAGTCTCTCAAAATGCTGGATTACAGGCATGAGCCACAGGGCCCGGCCAATTTTTAACTTTTTATTAGGAAATTGCCAAATATATACCAATGGAAAGCAAAGTATACTAAACAGCCTGTACCTGTCAGCCCTGCAGCCCTCATCACAGTGGCTGGTGACCAGTGGCCTCTCATCTATACCCCGTGGCACCCTGAGCCCCGTCCCCACACCAGCGTATTTTGAAGTAAATCTCTCACTGCACCACTAACAGTGCAGTAGAATCTCTAAATGACAGCTCTTTCTAAAAAATAATCACGATCCCATTATCACACCCAAAAATAAGTAATTCCTTCATACCACCAAAGTTCCCAACTGCCTCATCAATGCTTTTGGTAGCCTCTGTCTGTTTGGTTGGTTTATGACAATCAGGGTCCAGACAAGGTCTGCGTGCTGCGTTTGGCGGCTAGAGCTCATCTACCTTTTTTTTAATCAATAGACGAGATTCCTTCTCTTTTTCCTTTCATTGATTTGTTGAGGACAGGACACCAGGTTGTTGCCGGGTCTCATGGCCTCTGCGTGGCTGGGTGCAGTTCAGCACATTCCCCTCTGTGCCAGATACCAGTGCTTAGAACCAGAGGCTGGCTTCCTTTAGGCTGGTCCCAGTGGGGCCGTGCGATTCCCAGCACGTCCCATCCGAACGCGCACGGCGTCTGGTTGTCCCTGTCCTTCTGATTAGATCGATTGGGGTCCATCTATGGCCAGCCTGCCCCACACTGTGAAGGCCCCTGACAGCCTGTCACCTCCTAATTTCTGCGGCCATTGAGGACCAATGCCCACATCTGAGATTTCACTGGAAGTTGCAAAATGGCAATATTTTAATTCATTTTTCATTTATTAGCTAACTTTCTTTCTTTTTTTTTGACACAGAGTCTCTCTCTGTCGCCCAGGGTGGAGTGCGGTGACGTGATCTTGGCTCACTGCAAGCTCCGCCTCCCGGGTTCACGCCATTCTCTTGCCTCAGCCTCCCGAGTAGCTGGGACTACAGGCGCCCACCACCATGCCCGGCTAATTTTTTGTATTTTTAGTAGAGACGGGGTTTCACTGTGTTAGCCAGGATGGTCTCAATCTCCTGACCTCGTAATCCGCCCACCTCGGCCTCCCAAAGTGCTGGGATTACAGGCGTGAGCCACCGCACCCAGCCTATTAGCTAACCTTCTATGAAGAACTTTCCGTCATCAACTCTTTGTTTGCCAGGACAAGCAGGATACATACTTGATTCTGTCCCTTTATGAGTTTTCGGAATAAGGTGATCCCCTAACTCTTTCAAGGTGAAGGAGTTATTAATCACCTTTTAAAAAATACCCATGATGGCAAGCAGCGGCGCAGGCCATGCAACAGAAGGCAAGGTGGCCTGGGTAGAGGCCACGGCCACGGAGGGAGTCCAGGGAGGAAACCGCGCCATGGAGACCTGAATGAAGCCAGGGCCTGAGCCTGGCGGGAAACGGGACATCACGTGACAAGGTCCCGAGGCAGGGGGGACCTGAAGATGGACATGTGGGACAGGTTACCTGGCACAGCAAGGGAGGTGGCTGGAGCCTGAGGGACGGCCACACGGGCAAAGAAGACGCTCGGGGTTCTCGGCTCCCATTCTGCCTGCTCTGGAGCTGCAGCTGCTGCCCAGGGCACGGAGAATTCGAGAGACAGGCTTTCCAGGCAAATCTAGGGGAGTGAGAGACACAGAAGTTAAGGGTCCCTCGAAAGGTGATTAACATGACAGCCATGCAACCTGAACGGAGAAGAGGGAAGGGAGGGCCAGGGCAACAGCACCCCAGGGCCATGGGAAACCGGCAGGCGTTGTGGCTGAGCTGGGGAGAACAAACACCGTGAAGGGGCTGCTGACGGGCCCAGCCAAGGCAGCCGGGCTGGCTAGACAGTTTGGGAGGACCTCATGGGCAGTTGTGAGGCAGAGGCGATGCGTGGTGGCAGCTTCGCGGTCCCTGAGGGGCAGTGCCATCTCCCCAAGGCTGCGAGCCAGGGCTTCCCTGTGCCTCCCACTGTTGCCCCTTCTGTGCCCCTAGCCCTTCTGATGAGTCAGCTGGTGCCAGGTAGGAGGGGGGATAATTTACAATCAACATTTGCATTTTAACAGGAACTTCCCTGAGACAATTTCCTAAAGCAAAAGAGCAACTGTGGTGTTAACAATAGCCACCATGTAGGCGTCACCTCCTTAGTCCAAATACCAGCCCCTGAGCCACTGCTTTCCCCTTTCGTGGAAGAGGAAACCGAGGCTGAAGGTTGAGCAGCATGCCCAAGATTCCATGTGAGGGCAGCCAGAGTCCAGCTGCCCTCCTCCAGTGGCTGCCACACCCTTGGGGACCTCACCAATCCCTGCCACTACCCCTATCCACTGCAGCCTAGCCCTTGGGTGGCAAGAGAAGGCAGGGCCAGCAGCATAGCTGGATAAACCGACCATCAGCAGAGATCCTGGGACCCCTCAGCCATCGCCTGAGGGAGGCTCCTCCGGATGGGACAAGCTGGCCTAGTGGCTCTGGCCAGGGCTGCAGGGAACAGGATGCTCCCTCTCAGAAGCCGACTCAGGTCTGCCACACGGCTCAGCTCTGCCATGCGGCTCAGCTCTGCCACGTGACTCAGCTCTGCCATGTGACTCAGCTCTGCCACGTGGCTCAGCTCTGCCCCAGGGCACAGGATGGACTGCCCCGAGATGCTGCAGTGCTCCTCCTGGTCCTCCAGTTACGCAGCCTCCCCTTGGATGTTTCTAACAGTACACGTGTGCTTGTTTCTGGGGCTCCCCCTGAGTGGGAGCCTGGGAAGGGCCGGCCATCTGCAGGGCCCTCGGTCTCTGCCCCAACCAGTGGTAAAGTGTGGCTGCGGCTGTGCTACCACCTCCAGGTGAGGGGCCGGCCACAGGTGGTCTTTTGTGTGATGGGCTGTCTGGGGAGGCCCTGCTGCCCATGGGTGCCATAGATTTGCAGTGCAGGGGCCCATGTGACCCTGGAGGAAGGACGTCCTGTGAGCCTTGAGCCTGTGCAGCAGCCGGATCAGAACCACACACTGGAAACCCCCTTCAGCTAACACAACCCCCCAACAAAGACTTCCTGACGTCCTGAGGGTGCGTCTGCCTTCCAAGGCGAACATCTCACACCAACTCTGCAGCCAGCAAGTTTGCGTTAGAAGCTGGAAGCCTGCTGTTGGGGGAGCAGACCAGGATTCCTCACACCCCAAGAGTGGCTGCTAGACACTCCCTAGCACACCCCGTGCCTGTCTGACCCCATGAAGCCTGACCCTGATAACCGAGTGTGGCTTTCTGAGCCCCTAAGGAAAAACTCCAGAGTGACCGTTACACTTTGTAAAGGGCAAAGAGGCCTGTGGGCAGAGACGGGGGAGGGGTTTCTGCTGGGTCCTGCCTGGAGAACAGGTCTGAGGCCCAAAGATCCCTAGGGCCATCCTGGGTTAGAGTGAGGCGGGGCACATAAGCCCTCAGGACCCACCAGGCAAGTCCAGGGAAGGCCCATGAAGGTGGCCACCGTGAGCCTTGTGGTCCACAGGGCCAGGCTGGCACAAGCTGTGTTCTCACCCAGAAAGGCCGTTCCAGCTCCTTCTGCGCTCCTCCTCCTCCTCCCCAGTGTTCTCTGTCTCTCCACCCACCCTGCTCTCTGTCTCCCTCACACACAGAGTACAGAATTGTGGGGAGATGACTCTATTTCCTCATCGTGCGTTTATCACAGTGGCTCACCCATCCGTGGCTGCTGGGTGACTGGCAGGGTTTGCGTTGAGCTTCCGAGTGAGGTTGATTAGGAAGAGGAAGGCATGGCCACCCGGCTATTAGCAGAATGTCCAGTGTGGGCAATGCCACCCAGCTGTCGACACTGACACCCAGGCTACCCTGACAGGTGGCCACAGGGAGATGTGTGTGCATGCAGAGTTTCTCAGGACTCAACCTTCTTAAAAAGGAGGTTTGCAGTGAAGAGCACAGGGGTACCCACCGGGAGAGGATGGAAATGCTTCCATCAACCCACTGGGTTTGGGGAACAAAGCAGAAGTGTGTTAGGGCAGCTGTCAGACCACCTGCGTGCCGGGTGCTGCTGGAGGCCTGGCCTCTTGCATGAGCCTCTATCCACTCAGATTCATGGCAGGATCTGCCCCTGACAAAGGATTTCACCTGGACCGAGCTCCTGGGCCCCAAGCAGCTGACATTTGATTCTTGCAACAACTGTGCAGTAAGTAAGTGCGGGGATTACAGGTGTGAGCCACTGTGCCTGGCCAATTTTTTAAAAATTGTTTATTGTAGAAACAAGGTCTCTGTGTTGCCCAAGCTGCTCTCAAACTCCTGGCCTCAAGCAATGTTCCCACCTCAGCCTCCCAAAGTCCTGGGATGACAGGAGTGAGCCACCACGCCCGGCAATCAAGGCAATCTGGAAAGAAGAATAAAGTTGGAAGACTCACACTTTCATATTTCAAAACTTACTACAAAGCTACAGTAATCAATAGAGCGTGGTACAGGCATGAAGACAGACATATGGACCAGTGGAATACAATAGCCCAGAAATAAATCCTGGCATGTATGGCCAGATGATTTTTGATGAGAGTACCAACACCATTTAATGGGGAAAGGACAGTCTTTCCATCAAATAGTGCTGGGAAAATTGGAAATCCAGTTACATTTTTTATAAAAGTGAAGTTGGATCTTTACCTTACACCATATACAAAAATTAACTCAGCCAGGCGTGGTGGCTCACACTTGTAATCCTAACACTTTGGGAGGCTGAGGTGGGAGGATCACTTGAGGCCAGGAATTTGAGACCAGCTTGGGCAACACAGTAAGACCCCATCTCTGTCTGTAGTCCTAGGTACTCACCTGAACACATGTGGTCCATCCACAAAATGGGATATTACTCCGTTTTAAAAAGTAAGGAAATTCTGACACATACTACAACGTGGATGAGCCTTAAAGTTTAAGATAGTAACATTTTTTTTTTTTTTTTGAGATGGAGTCTCGTTCTGCTGCCCAGGCTTGAGTACAGTGGCACGATCTCAGTTCACTGCAACCTCTGCCTCCTGGGTTCAAGCGATTCTCCTGCCTCAGCCCCCCAAGTAGCTGGGACTACATGTAGCCATCATCAAGCCCAATTAATTTTCTGTATATTTAGTAGAGATGGGGTTGCATCATCTTGCCCAGGTTGGTCTCAAACTCTTGACCTCAAGTCATCCGCCCGCCTTGGCCTCCCAAAGTGCTGGGAATACAGGCATGAGCCACCACACCCAGCCACGATGGTAAAATTTGTACTGTGTATTTTACAGTAATAAAAACAAATATGCCAAAGGCTAAAAAAAATAAAGGTACAGTGGCCAGAGGAAGAAGGGCCCAGCCTGGAATCAGAGCAGAGCTGTGGGTGGGTGAAGACCCCGTGGTAGGCAATGCGTTTTAGCCGATGGGGTGCAATAGTGTGTGCCGGGCAAAGCGGACAGTTCCAGCTCCCACATCCAGGCTGCAGGGCCTTCATCCACCCAGCTGGTAATGCCTGCTCAGTCTGCAGGAATGAGCAGCTGCTACTCACCCCGTCTTGTGACCACCAGCAAATGGTTTGTTGGTGTTAAGCTGTGGCCTCAGCCACCTCAACAGGGCCCTGTCTGGCCATGGAGACGGTCCCCAAGTTCCAGTCATTGTCAGCTGCTGGGACACTCTGCGGTACTGAATCAGCCCATTGGAGTCATCCAAGTGTGAAAAGGTACCTGAATGAGGGCAGCCTGGGGACAGGAGAGCTTTCTGGAACATGGGGCAGGAAGGTAGCCTGGACCTCTTGAGACACAGCCACTGGCCCTGGCCCAGGCCCGGCCCCCGGGAGCAGCCTAGCCTCCTCCTCCCAACACCCCTGCTCCCAGGCGCCAGGACAAGGGGCCAGAGGAGACCCAGGTGGCCCAGATCCAATCCTTCCATGGTCCCCTGGGTGGGGCCAGTGCAGGGACCTCCTGGAAGCCACTGCTGTCTCCATCACCACCCAGACTCAGGCCAGTCTGAGAACCCAGGATTAGGAAGTCACCTCTGAGATGATCGGGTTAACACTTTCACATGGTGGGTTAACATCTGCTGTTATAAACCTCCCCATAAACATACACTGTGCCTTAAGACGTTAGCTAATGAGAATACAACAAATAACATAATTTTAAGTGTACACACACACACAAATTGCTGGGAGTGCAAACATTTTTTACACTTTACACAAAAGAACTCGGTGGCTTCTGGACTGGAAGACAAGGCTCTCTGAGTCCTGTTGGAAGCATGGGGTGTGATCCTGGGACAGAAGCCTTCAGCTGAAGGGGTGGGCAGGACTGAGGCCCTTCCACCAACAGAACCCTGAAAGGGACTTGGGACAAATGGCCAGCCTGCCCGCAGAGGGCCTGGAAGGGCAGGCCAGGAGCAGAGGAGGTTGCTGTCTAAATATGAGGCGCTATTCTTGGAGGCCACATGTTCACATTGCCCACAGAGCCCAGAGGGCAGCTCCGGACACAGCCAGGCCTGGAGGAGGGGCGAGGCTGATATCATGGGAGAGGGTGGCCAGAATGCCACCAGCCAGGACTGATGCAGGGCGAGGACAGGGGACCAGGCCTCCTCCCACCTGTGACTCTCCCTGTCCTGCCCACCCACCCACGGAACCACAGGAATGTGCTAGGGATTGCAGGGAACGCTGTGCCCACCCTGCGACCTTCCATCCCTGTGCACTGCCCCACCAGCCCCCTCCCCCCACCTGCTGCAGGGGCCCCGCGGGTGCCAGGGCCTGTCCAGGTCCCAGATCCAGACTTTCAAGGTCTGCAAATCACGGGATTTGTCCTAACAAGAGAGAGGGAAGCTTCCAATGTCGTCTCCCTGCATTTCTGAGCCACCGAGGATTTCAGAATCACTTAAAGGTAGTGCAATTTGCCCCCAAATCACTTTTCCAAAAATTGGGGCCAACTGGGGGGTGTCTGGGATGCAGCGGAAATCACCTATGGGGAAGTCAGTGCTGTAACAACAGCGCTGGCTTGATCCCTTCCTGCCCCCCACCTGCTCACACACCACACACTCATACCACACACTTATACCACACTCACAGCACACACACCACACTTATACCATACATGCTCACACCACACACGCACACCACACCAAACTCATCACAGCCACATCACACACCATACATGCACACACGTCACACTACATGCACACATCACACACAGCACACATGTATACCACACGTGATCACACACTTATACCACACTCACCCCACACACTCCATGCACCATACATGCACACACATCACACATATACCACACACACACCCACACACAACCACATTCACACCCCACACACATTGACACCACACACCCCAAACATACCATACATGCGCAGACACCACACAACATACATGCACACACTGCATTCACACTACACACATACACCACACACCCTCATGCCACACATGCACACTCTACATACCACACATGCACCCCCCACCCCTCACACACACACATGCACAGCACCTCCCACCACCCCAACACACAAAACAGGTTATTCATTCTGGGTGATGGGAATATAGGGGTCCAGCAATGGCAGCTGGAGCCTGTGGGAGGCCCCAGGGCTGTCTGAGCACATGGCACAGTGGCAAGTGCTAGGGGTTGGTGGGGAGCAGGCTGTAGGCTCAGGCGGCCACCCTCCAGGTGGCTGGGCAAGGATGTCCGTGTGTACACTGCAGGAGCTGCAGCCTCTCTCACACGGGGGAATGCAAGCTTGAGCCTCTCTCTGCTGCCCAGAGGCAGTGAGGTCCTGCTTGTTGACCTCCCTGCCCCTCCCTAGAAAGCCTCCAGGATGGGCTGATTCCAGAACCTCCAGAACCTCCCCAGGGTGGAATCTGGAACCAAGATCCTTTCAAAGAGCAGGAAAACCTTGGTCCACGGGTGTTTTCCTTGCTTCCAAAGCCCTAATGGTCAGGCCGGATACTGTGGCCTATTTGGATCTTCAAAGTGAGCTGTCAAGGAGGCCAGCCTCCACCCCTCGCCATGGACCTCTTTTGGTCTGGACTCGCAGCCTGTGCGTGAAAACTGGCACTCTCTGCTCAAAGAGAACATGGCCAGATGGCAGTACCTGACACTGAAGCCCACGGGGCATGTCAAGTAATTACAGACACATCTGAGGGGTCAGAGACACGCTGCACACTGCCTTGCAATGACTCTCAGAAAGCATCAGCCCTGGGCCATCTACCTGCAGCCTGGGAGTGGGGCCAGCTAATGAGACCACCGTGCTGGGCTCCAGACCCTCACCCCGCCGCAGCAACTGGTCGACCGTCTGGCTTAGATTCCCCCACCAGGCAAAGCTTCCAGACTCTCGCATGTGCCTGTGCATGCCCCTCAGAGCACTGTCTCCTGCATTTGGAGTTCAGCCCCATTCCACAGCCAGGCCCTTCCTGAAATGGCCATTTTACAACTGTCTGGCTGAGTTTCAGGAGGGCACGGCTAAGGAAGGCTCCCAGCCACACAACCAAAGCCGTAACACCTGATCCCCGCCTGCCCCCCTCACTGCAGCTCTTCCCAGCAGGGCATGGGCAGCCCTCATTCTGCTTAAGGATTCACTGACCCAAGGGGACGCTGGGGAGTGAGGAGCAGCCCGTCTCTGGGAAATGTTTAACCGTGTTTTCACTGGAGTGGTTTTCAAATCGATGGCACATTTGCTGTGGGAGAGGCAAGCCAGACATGGTGAAACTAGGGCTTCGCACAGCCATTCCTCTCTCAGCCTCTGCTGTGGGCAGAATGGGGCTGCAGTGAAGGCAGGTGCAGAAGGCCCTGGGGGTGCCGCCTGTGTTCTTTCATGTCAGGGTGCCTTCCCTGCACCCCCACTGGCCTCCAGGGGCCTCTGCACCCCCATCCCACCCCCACCCAAGCATGGCCTCCCAGCAGTGGCCTAGTACTCCCAGAGGGCATGGCAAGGAATTCCGGGGTGGATGCCACCTTGGAAAGCAAGCTTGACGGAAACTCAGCGCAGATGGAGTGGAGGGAGCGTGGGCCCACACATGTTCTGGCTCAGGAAACAACTGCCCCACCCCTTGTGCCCAGCACACACCTGCACACACATGCAGAGGAGCAGGGGCTCAAAGGGCCTTGAAGATCACTCCCAAGCCAGCTCCCCGCCCCCAACTTGAAGGACAGGAGTGTGGCAGTGCTGCTCCCGGAAGTTAGAGACCACCCCGGATGTCAGGTCAGTCTCAGTAGAGGACCACGTTCAGCACATGAAACCCCGGTGCTAAGGCAGGCTGCCTGAGCCAACAGCCTGCTCCCTACCAGCCCCACAGAGAGACAGCAGCCCCTCCTCACCAACACAGGTGCAGAGGCATCACTGAGAGGCCTTCTAATCTGCAGAAGGCTGAATGGAGGGTCCTGCATCTGTCCAGTTTGCAAACCTTCGGAGTCACCCCTGGGCACTTGGTGACGGGGTGGATGTGGCTGCCACCTGCATTGTGGCCCCGGTCCAGAGGAGAGGCGGGTAGTGATGTAGTGTTGCATCTGCTGGGGCTGCCATAACAAAGCATGCCAGACCAGGTGGCCCAAACAGCGGGGATGGATTTGTCTTGCAGTTTTGGAGGTCGGAAATCCAAGGTCAAGGTGTTGGCAGAGCTGGTTCCCTCTGTGGCTGTGAGGAGGAAGCTACCTCAGCCTCTCCCCAGCTTCTTGTTGCTGGCAACCCTTGGCATTCCTTGGTTTCTAGAAGCATCACCCTGATCTCTGCCTCCATTTCACACGTCTTATGTCTTCTCCACGTGTCTCTGTGTCCAACTTCCCCTTTTGATCATGAACATCAATCTACTTGAGTCTGACCTCATCTTAACCTGGTTACATCGGTAAAGACCCTCTTTCTAAACAAGGTCACATTTACCGGCACTGCGGGTTAGGAATTCAGTATCAAGGGGATACAGTTCGATCCATAGCAAGTAAGTAAATTCCCAAGTAAATATGTAACTTCAGATTGAGAAGTGCTCTGGAGAAAATAGGGGAATTCACCAAGGCAACCTAATTATGTTTCAAAATATTCAGAACATATTGCTATTGGAAGACCGTTCTCTAGCCTTCCACCTGGACTGGCCTCTGTCCCTCTATCTTCAAACATCCCCTGAGGACTCAGCGTTTCATTCCTTGCTATCTACGTACAGCCCTGGGGCTCTCTGCTCTGCTTCTGGGGTCTCACGCAGAACTCTGAGGAACATGGACGGCCGTCACAGGAACCTCAGTGGGCCCCGGGCAGGCTGGACAGCAAGGGCAGGGGACTGAGGCTCAACAACCAGCCCCTCCCCCAACAGACCATGGCAGCTCAGCAGACACTCCCATGCTGCCTCCCAAGGCCAAAAGAGGACGTGTTTGCAAAGGGTGTTGTCCTTCCCCTTGCCTGCGGTGATTCAGCCAGCTGAACAAGAACTCGTGGTCACCTTAGGCAGACACGCTGGACAAAGAAAACAACATGCAACCAAAAGTCCTCTTTGTCCTCGTTCACAATGCTTCTTGCCTAAATTACCCACATCTGCCGGAAGACTTGGGTGCACTTCGTCTGTACCAAGCGCAATCAGGAAGTTTGGGGTCTGTGGTGCTCCCCACCACAGCAAGCCCCAGGGCTACAGGGGTCGTTAGCTCCCAGGCCAGGGCTCTGTGGACACTGCAAAGACTGGTGCCTGCTGCAGGTGAAGCAGCTGTGAGACCTCCTGGCTCGCCTTCCCAGGGATGCGGGCTTTAATTTTCCATCCTGGCTGCCGTCCCCTTCCATGACCTGCGCTTATGAATGGCCATGTCCAACAAGTGCCATCACCCCCTCCCACTGTCTCCAAGGGGCCTGCTCTGGGGAACGCTATCTTGTTTTTCTAAAGAGCCACATCTACAAGCAAAGAGGAAGGTGTGTGGTGCCTTCCAAAGCGCTAGCTGCCGGGAAAGGACACATCCCTCACACCTCCTTTTCAAGCTGCAGAAAATGCAGCTCAGAGATGCCAAGTGAGCATGGCATTCAGGAATGTGCTGTGCCCTCCATGGAGTCAGACTTTGGCCTCTTAAGCAAGAGCAGGAGAAGACGAGGGGGTGAGCAGCAGCCAGGGGCAGGCACTGACATAAACAGATGAGGATCTAAATCCACCTGCTGGTCACACAGCCCTGAGCTGGTGCCTCGCCCCTCACAGCCCCTGCTACAGGTGTATAAAGCTGGGCACAGGTGGACAGGACGCAAAGCAGTGATGTGTGCCTCCAGTCGGCCCTGAAGGCCAGGGTGGCAGCTTCCCCTAAGAGCAGAGGGGGCCTGGGTGGCTGCCCCGAGAGAACAATGCAGTGCAGACCTGCAGCTCCTCCTGCAGTGAAAAGAGCTCTCTGCAAATATTCTCTGACAGCAATGTACCGAAATCTTTTCCTAACTCAAGTTTACAAAAATTTTGTTTTCTTCTAGAAATTTAATAGTGTTAGATCACATATGTGGGTCTATGATCTGTTAAGGTTCTGTATGCAGTGAAAAGTATGCAGTTCCATTTTTGTGCCAGTGGATATCCAATTGTCTCTGCTCCATTGTTAAAAAGACTTCCCTTTTCCACTGAATTGTCTTTGAATCCTTGTTGGAAATGTGTGTCTGTATTTGTGGGTCTATTTGTGGACTCATTCTGTTCCACTGATACACTGTCTATCCTAATTTCAACACCACACTGTGATTATGGTAGGTTTGTGGTAGGGAGGACTTGGCCTCTGGCCTGGGGTGTTGACAGAAGCTGCTCCCAGGCAGTGGTTCCTGGGGACAGTAGGGGCAGCCTGCCTCTGCTTCGGGCCGCCTGCCTCTGCTTCCGCTTCCCGCCACCTTTGCTCCACAAGGTCACAGCCCAGGAGACGAGGCAGACTCCCCCAGATTTACGTCCAACACCCAATCTGGGTTTCTGAAGAAACTTCTCGCGGAAACGCCCAGCTTCCCCGGTTTCCTTTGTTCCCAGAACCGGCAGGGAGCAGAGACAAGAATCATGAGCCTCCCAGCAGCCTGGGCCCTGGGGGAACGCCACCACCCTGCTGTGCTTCACACTCCCTAGGCACAAACCGGGACAAGTCTCCCCTCCCCTCCTGGATCCCGCACTCTGTCCTGGAACCTTCCAGAAAGAACAGGCCCAGAACCTGCAGAACCTGTGTCACCCAGAACCCCCACTGGCTGCACGGGAGACTCACGCGGGCTTTTGAAGGCCTGCACAGTTCTCTGGCTGAGGTGTGAGGAGTGGTGGAGGCTGCAGGAGGACTGAGGGCCTCCGCTGCAGAGAAACCAAGGAAGGAGGGGTGCTGCCTGCCACGAGGTGGCCCTCAGCCTGCCAGCGCCCACATCACAGGGGCTCCCATCCGCCCACCTGCCCTGGAGCTCACCCGGCCTCCGTCTCCCTATCTGTCTCGGGACATGGTGACTGTGCCCTCACCTAGTTGCTCTGAGGATAAAAAGCAAACCACCAAAGCCTCGTGCAGGCACACAGGGTGGAGACGCTCAGAACATAGGCCTGGCCGGCAGCCCCTACTAGAGCCAGGCATTCGTTCACACGCATCAGCCATTGTGGGGGAGGGCAGAGGACAGGCCCCGACTTCACAAGCCCCGCGCCCGCAGATGAGGGGAAGAAGTAAAGACGGGGCCTGTGGGTCCCCACGTGGCGGGGCGCTCTGTACTCCTGCCCCGCCGTGGCGGATAATGGGAAACCGCAAAGGAACACACCGTGGCCGTTTCTTCGGGATGGACCCGCGCGTCCTCACTGCCTTTCTCTAGGGATCCTGGGGCTCAAGTGAACGGATGCCATCCTTGGTTCATCGTTTGTTCATGTAAGGCTCCCTTGTATTTTCATTCATTCATTTTAATAACATGATGAGCACTTGTGAACCTACCCCACTCCAAGAAGTGGACAGCAGAGAAAGCAATCAACATGCTTCTTTCTCTCCCATTCCCACCCTGCCTGGCAACCTCCATCTGGAGTTTTCTCCTTCTCCTTTTTCTTAAAAGTGTTAACGCATATATACACACTTGCTGAAAAACACACGGCTCGTTGTACTTGTTTCCCAAGCTGTATGGGACAGAGTCACACAGTCTTCAGGACTTGTCATTTTCACTCGGTCTTATGCCATGCAGCACTGGTGCTGTCGCTGTGGTTCGCTCACCGTGGCCAGAGCCGTGTGGGGTTTCCGCGTGCAGTGCGCCATGATGGGCTCCTTCACTCTGGGATGACACTGGGCTGTGTCTGGCTTGGGGCTGCTCCCAACAGAACTGCCCTGAGATATGAGCACATGCTCGAGCTTCTCCTGGGGGTGCCCGGAGGGCACCTGCCATAGAAAGGGCACCTGCTGTAGAAAGGGCACACAATGTTCAACATCACACACAGTGCCAAATGGGTTTCCCAAATATTCAGACCGCTGCTCTCCCAGCGGCACTGTTAGAGAGCCACACCCGGCTCAGGCTCGACAGGTTGGACTTCCGAGGTTCGGCCAATCTGGTGGGTGCACAGTGGTCTCCTTACCATCCAGGTTTGCGTGTCCCTGGAGACGAATGAGGTTGACCATCTCTTCCCATGTTTGCCAGCCAAGTCACTGAGAAATGCCTGCCAGTCACATATGTATGTTTCTCCATTGAGTTGTAGGTCTTTTTCTTACTGATTGGTAGGATTTTTTATTTAAATTTCTCTCAGGTGGTTTTGGTAAGCATGTGTTCTTAGCTGGCAAACTTTCAGATTGTACCAACCCTTTCCTCTTTGGCTGGCACTCTTGGGTCTTGTTGAAGACTCCTCGCTGCTGCAGGTCCATGGCTATTCACTTGGTGTCCTGCTCTGGGGAAAGGCAGCCCGGGTCTGCCCCACTCCTGCCGAGTGTGCCAGCTCTTCCTTCGCGGGAGAAACCCTTCCCAGAAAAGCACCACTGGGGAGAGGCCCTGCCTCCTGCTCATGACTTAGGACACACCACAAGCTCCAAGGGACCTGTATGCACAAATGACAACTACAAAGGATACCTCTGTGGGGAGTCATTGATCTCACAAGGCAGGGAGGGGCCTCAAGGGGCACCCCAAAACAAACTGAACTAATACAAGCTGGACCCAAATGGCAGGGTTCTTCAGTGGCCCAAAGTGGACTGGGGTACCCAGCACTCAGGAGGCCAGTGTGCACCAAAGCCCAGGCTCGGGAGGACCGAGCGTTGGGCAGGGGCAGAGCCGGCCAGACTATGGTAACCACAAGGCCAGGCCGGTCAACTGGCCCCTCACAGGCGCAGTCAGCAAGACACACATGTGGCCTGTGACGACACAGGCCCTGAACTGGCGCTTGAAGGTCAGAGCCAGGATGGGCCAGCCCTGTTCTCACAGGCCTGTGGCTAGCAGGACAGTGCAGCCTCAAGGAACAAGCGAACTGAAACACCAAGAACGGCCCCGTGGGTGCAGAAGGCCTGGGCAGCATCAGGGTCAGAACAGCTGCTTGCAGACCCACCGCCCCTCCCTCCCTCTCAGCCAAGTAACTCAGTGCTGCAGCATCTGTACAAGATAGAAGTGCATCAGTGATGCCCCACAGACATCGCAGGACCCCGAGGCACACAGGCATGGCCATTCAAAACAACACACAAGGGCAGGCAAGGCTCTCTCCGAAAGACCACGACTCATCCCATCTAGACAGGCCAGGGCAAATGCACAACACGCCAGAGGCAAGCACCCCCAAGACAGCCTGGCTCCACCCCCACCCCACTCCTTCTGCAGGCTGAGAGATGGCGACAATGGCACCCTGGCACTGCACCACCCTGGACCACTCCTTGCTGTGCCAGGATAAAGGATAGCCGGTCGTGCCCTCACAGAGCACGCATGGCGAGGTCCCCACTGCTGAGACAGCAGTCACCTGGCTCTTTCGCTTTAAAATGCCCCTGTGAGACTGGAACAGGAATTAAAAAGAAATTAAAGAACGTGTAAGCAGAAACTCAGTTGTATGTAAGAAAACCCAATTCTCCCTGAGAAAGAGAAAGAGCTGGAATCCTTTAAAAATTAACTGCCTGTTTTTCTGTGGCTAGTGAGCCTTATCTCTCCCTTTCCCAGGCATTGTGGAGACCCTGATTCCCTAGCTGTGCAGCTGCAAGGTCACAGACAGATAAACTCAAGTCGCAAAATATGTTTCTCCTTAAAAAGTAAGAAATGACACAGCACTTTGGGAGGCAGAGGCAGGCAGATCACGAGGTCAGGAGATCGAGACCATCCTGGCTAACATGGTGAAACCCCGTCTCTACTAAAAATACAAAAATTAGCCGGGCGTAGTGGCGGGTGCCTGTAGTCCCAGCTACTCGGAGAGGCTGAGGCAGGAGAATGGCGTGAACCCGGGAGGCGGAGCTTGCAGTGAGCCGAGATAGCGCCACTGCACTCCAGCCTGGGCGACAGAGTGAGACTCTGTCTCAAAAAAAAAAAAAAAAGAAATGACATAATGCATGTCTCAATTAATTAAATAACTGTCTTTGTTTCTCGCTTGTGTAATATGCTTCCCCCTGTACAGCTCTCCCCCCACCCCATGAGATGCTTAAAAGGTAACTTAACTCTTTGTTCGGGGCTCAGTCCTTTGGATGTTAATCTGACGGGGCTGGTGCACCTAAATAATAAATATCCTCCTGTACCCCATCGGTTTCTCTGATTCCTTAAAAAATCCCACTATAAGACAGCATCCGCTCTGGGCTGTGTCTTTCAAACTGAGGTCTCTCCCACCCAGCCTGAGGGATCGTCTCCCAACTTCTATGAGCTGACCCTCTGCTCACAAGACACCTTAGACCCTTTAGGCTTGAGGTCTGTGCACAGCTACCTTCAATGAAGAGCACAAGTCAAGCTGCTCTTCAATGAAGAGCAGATGCCTTTCACTGCTGAATTACCCAGAGAGGAATTCATGGTTGTGCCCAGGATGGGAAAGGCTTCCAGGAGCCCCGGGGGTGAGGTGTACTCCATATTCAGTGCTGGAAGCCTGGGGCATCAGGAGCCCCCCACTCTGCCCCTCATCCCCTAGTTCCTGGTCGCAGATGCAGTGTCACACCTGAAAGCCAGAGGGAGGTTTCAGGGTGTAATCTAGCCTGTGTGACCCCTTGTTCCTAATAAACACCTGGAACCCAGGCCAGCAGCCGCCCCTGTGCCCACGGAGTAGGCAGTTGCAAACGCAGATGCAGGAAGAAGGAAGTCCTTTCTCTTAGATCCCACTCTGAGTTATTGCTGTGGCAACCATTCCTAATGCTCATCTCCTTTTCTCCAGCCTGTCTCAGAAACACGTGGTGAAGCTCCATGATGAAACGCTCTGACCCACTCTGCAGGGTACAGCATTAGTGTTCAGGTCGGCTTCCTGAGCCTAGGAAACGTCCTGGCCCTGACACAGCAGTGGGTGGCTGGTAGGGCCCTAAGCTAGGCAGGGAGGCCCCTCCTCAGGCTTCTCTGTTCTTTCCCAACCCTGGGAGGAACACCTGGATGGGGCCACCCTCTGCCTACCCCACTGGCCTCAACAGAAGGAAAACTAGACTCGTGAGATGCTCAAACTCCCAGGCAAGGATCCCCAAGAACGGCAGAGCCCAGCAGGTGAGGCCCCCCATCAACAGCAGAGCCCAGCAGGAGAGGCCCCCAGGAACAGAGGTGTCTGGCAGGTGAGGTCCCCTGAACAACAGTGGTGTCCAGCAGGAGAGGCCCCCCAGGAACAGTGTTGTCTGGCAGGTGAGACCCCTAGGGATAGAGATGTCCAGTAGAAGAAGCCTCCCAGGGACAGAGGTGTCCGGTGTCCAGCAGGCAAGGCCCCCCAGGGACAGAGGTGTCTAGCAGGAGAGGCCCCCTGATGAGCATCCTTCTGAACATGTGCTCCAGAGGAGGCCCCTCAGGAGGTAGGTAGGTACAGTCTGGTGGTGACATCCTGCATGTGCACACACAAGAGAAGAGCCCATGCAAGTCCGCAGAGTGAATGCAAAGTCCTGCCGAGGATCCTCTGCTCTCTGCCCGGCCCAGGGGTGCGTGGAGAAAGTAGGTGAGGTGGCTTTTCTTTCCTATGGACCAGACCCCCCTGTGGGTCAGAGCTAGGGCCTCAGGACAGCACTCCCTCCAGGAGGCAATTATTCTCCAGGAGTCACTCTTCCAGGGCTGCCTTCCCTAGTGTCTTCTGTGAAGCGCCGTTGCTGCTGGTGAGAAGGAGGGGAGAGGAAAGCCATCTTCAGAGGCTCAAGAACCTGCCAGGTGTGAGAGGGACCAAAACTGGTCTCTGCAGCTCCATAAGACATAGCCAGGATGACTGGGGAAGAGTTAGACAAACGTGTTTTCAACTCCGTGCTGAGAACTTTAAACAGTGAGAACACTCCAAGAACAGACAGGATGAGCTGGAAGTTCCTCTCACCTGTGAATCTTAGATCCACAGCTGCACATCATACTGTCCCTTTTCAGCCCTGTACTGTCCCCTGGGCACAAGAGCTTGCCATCTGCCCTGCATCCTCACACTGGCTGGCATGACCTCCTTGGGACACCCTGTGGATGCCTTCCTTGCCACTGCACACTGTCCCCTGGCCGACGTCACTCTTGACTTTTAGAGGAGCCTTGGGGAGTCCCTGAACCTCTGGCACCTCTGTTTCCTTTACGTTTCCTGCAAATTGAAAGTCTGGTCTGGATCAGTGATTCCCAACTCATGCTCCACGGACTAGAAGGGGCTGGACTAAGGTCAGACAGGCCTGGGAAATGCCAAGCAGAGTAAGTAGGTGTCTCTGCTGTGGATTTCTCAGAGCCTTTAACTGGCACCTATTGTGAATCTCTGAGAGAGCAACAGGGCTTCTAGGCTCCTCTGCCCCTGGAGCCAACTGATCTGCAACATCAGGTAACATCCCTGTGGTGGGTGAGCAGCAACAATCTGGGCCGGTGGTACTGGGATAAAAGAATATACCAAGACAGTTGTAGGCAAAGAAAGGCAGATTTATGAAAGTATGAAAACGCATTCCAAGGTTGCAATGGGCAGAATCAGCAGAAGAGGAACCAACCACAAAGAAACAAAGGCTTGCTGGGGATTTTATAGGGTGGTTTTTAGGCTGCAGAGGGTGACGTGCAGAACTGATAACGCCAAGGCAGCCGGGAGCTAACTTGCAGGTGTCCGGCCATAGCTCGGCACAGGAAGATCATGAGTTATCTGAGCAGGAGGCCTGCATGTCCTGGACCATGAAGAAAGTCAGATCTATAGCTTATCTGCTTTCTCTTTTTGCTTGCCCTTGGTCCTGCCAGCCTGACTCCTTTTCCCTAATTAGGACTCCACAATCCCAAGAAGCTAACATTCACAGACACAGGTTGGGAGACATCCGCTGATGCAGTTGGTGAGGGTCCCTTATGGCACCAAAACCACTTGCTGAGGCTCTGCTGAGACTCAGAAGGTGCCCTTACATGGAGCCAGAGAACAAATCGAGGCCACAGGGGGAAGGCAGGAAGAGCTGCTTCAAAAGAAAAACTTCAGGCTCCCATGAGCCTTTTAACAGCCTCCCTGCAAGGCAGCCACTGACTGATACCAGCCAGGTGATCAGTGCAGGAGAGGACGGGGCCCAGGATGGGGCTATCCATGCGGAGGAGGGGGGTGCTTTACAGACTTTTCCAGAAGGTCCCCAGGGGAACCTTCACAATTCAAGCGCAGAAAGGATGTGAGGTCTGGTGAGGTTCCAACAGCCAGAGAGGAGCCAGGCAGGTCTGTTCAGCTTGAGTGCTTGGCCCATCAGCAGCTTGCGTTGGGTCAGAGCCTTCCTCCCTCAGCCCCAACCCCCTCCCTGCTACACCCCCAAAACAGACAAGTCTGAACAGGTGTGACTAGAGGGAGCCAAAAGGCAGGGTCCTTGGTAGGTGACACATGCTCACTCCCGACACTGACTCAGACAGCAGCAGGAAAGGGAAACCCCAAACCATCCAGGCTAGCTGAGTCAGCAGGCACAGTGTGGCCCAGAGCACAGGCTCAGCCCAGCTGACTCCTGGTACCCTGGGGAGGCACTGGGAAGTTTCCGCCAGGGAAGGAATGACTGCTCTGATTTCTATTTCTAAAAGATCCAACAAGCCACTGGAGAGAGAATGACCGAGGGTGGAAAAACAGGCTGGTGAGACGGAAACTGAAGGAGGAAACCAAATGGCTCTGCCGTTTATGAGTCCACAGGGCCTGGTCACAGAACCCCGTTACTCAGTCAAACTCTACTCTAGGAGTTGCTGGGAGGGCATGTGGTAGCTCCGGGTGACTTCAAGTAAAGGAGCTTGTCCTCAAACATCTGGGTGGACCTCCTGTCAATAGCTGAAGGCCTTGAGAGCCACAAGGAAACTTCCCTGAGGAAGGAGAGATTCCTCCCATGGACTCAGTGTCAGCTCCAGCCTGAGAGTTTCCAGCCTCCCGTCTGCCCTGGATTTCAGACTTGCCTAACCAGCACCCCCACAGTTGCACAAGCCAGTTCCTCGCCGTATATCATGCAGCCACATTAAGCATGAAACGTCTGTTTAGCATCCAAATGTGCCAAAGAAAAAGATTTACACTGATCAGAATTTGGTGGCATTTGATGCTGGAGCTGAGTGTGGGGGCTGCTCTGGAGATGGGTCCAGCCCAGGGCAGTGCCCATATTGAGATACCCAAGAAAGGAGGCCGGCATGGTTGGAGGAGACCTGGGAGGGAGCTGGCTCAGGCGAAAGGAGGAGGAAGCACTGGTGCTGGGGGCAGGGGAACTTTGACCCCAGTGTATCCGAGTGTCAGGGGAGGCAGGGGGTGGCAGAAGGCGTGCTGGTATCCGCAGGGCAGGAGTGGACTGATGGAGGATGTGTGCTGTCAATGTTTCCTGAGATGGAGCAGCTGTTCCCAGCCACGGTGCAGCTGCACAGGACAGCCCAGAAGGGGCAGAGCTGAGTGACACCAGGGCCAGCTTTGCCAGACAAGTGCGACAGTGGGCAAGCAGTGAGAACACGAGGGGTGTTCCTAACAGAGTGGCTCCAACACGGTGCTGCCATGGAAGTTTCCTAGGGAGGAAGGGGGCCAGCCGGGGCGAGGCACAAGGGGCTGCTGTGCCAATGGGCAGGACCAGCTGTGCCAGGTCCAGGTGTAGAGCCAGCTTGCGGGGGTGTGGTCTTAGAACCAGTGAGAAGAAAAGTAGAAACGGGCAGGCAAGGGTTTCCCAAAGGGGCCTTTCAGAGGGGTGGCAAGGCCAATGGGCTGGGCGGCCTGGAAGGGCCACCAGGATTAGTTCAGGTTGCCCAGAAGCTAGCACCAGGTGGCTGAGGCCACAAAGAGAAGCTGATGAGGGGCAGCAGGGGCAGCCAGGGCATTTCCTTTCTGAACTGTCCCCACTCAGATGAAAGCACCATGACTGACACACATCTGTGCACAAGGCGAGTAGCCATGGAGCAGCTCCTCCGAGAGCAGACAAGGCACGAGAGGTACAGAGAACCCCATTTCAGAGCACCCCATGGTGGCACACTGGGAGAGAAGGCTCCTGACAGAGGGGCTCTGTGAAGCTGAAGCTGTACCTCCCTGTGGAGTTGCAACTCACACACGCGTGCACACATTCATACACTCATACACGTGCACACACATGCACAAACCCCCACACACTCACAAGCCTATGTGTATGCACACACATGTGCATACACTCACACGTAAACGCAGCCACCCCCACCCAGCACCAGGTACCCACCCTCGAACTCCAGAGGTTCCTGGGTGCAGGTCATCGAGCCTGTCCAGGGCCCCAGCTCCCAGCTATGCTCATCCCAAATCACTCTCGAGACTGCCCAGAGCATGACTCCAGCTATGGAGTCATGGGGGCCCCCCTCAGCCTCCTCCAGTTCACAGGCCCTTTCCTGGTCCTCAGGACCAGGGCAGATTCCAACCAGTGAACTGGAGAAGAGGGGCTTGGGACACAAGGGGATAAGAAATGAGTGCCCCAAAATGCTGTAATAACCATTCATCACCAACTTAAATGGGTCTATAATCCTAAATATGAAAAACAGATGCAGGTATTAAGCCAATGTTTATGGAGATACTCAGCCCTCCCAAATCCCAAGAAAGGATTAGGCCTTCCAAAAAATTCTAGTGACAACTTTCTAGGAAGAGCAGGCCTTTGGTGATGGCTGGTCTTGAGGGCTGGGAATGGATGGCTGAGCTCCAGGAGGAACTAAGCTCAGGTGCAGCCTGTCCAAGGGCAGTGGGAGGCTCCAGTATGATGCTAGAACATTCTGTTGCCAAGGAGAAGGTCCGCCCTCTGTATAAAGTTCAGACAGTGCCCTCCACACAGGCTTCTGCCAGCCCTCATGACCTTGCGGCTGGCCTCTCTGTCCTCCCTGTTCCTCACATCCAGCCAGTTTCTCCCACACATGGGGCCAGGGTTGCTCAGCCCTTTATACCCGGCCATAATGAGAGAAAAAACATTTATGCTGAGGTGATTTTTGCCAAGAAAGAAGGCAACCATGGGCTTGTTTCTGTCATTCCTGCTGCACTAACCCTGTCAAAGTTTGACAGCCACTGCTTCCCAGGTGGCAAGACAAGAAATGCTGGGTTGAGAAGCTGGTCCAATGACCTTGAATTTCTGGAGAGAGAACTTGGAGGCCTTGCTCTTCTCCCTTTTCTGGGCTCACAACCCCAACACATACAATCATTCTTCCACAATGTGGTGGTGAGTCATCCACACTGGGTGACCAATGGAGGCCTGGTAATTACCCAAAAAATTAAGCCTCAACAGAGCAACTTATCTGGCCATCCATTGTGAAATATATCTCAGACATTCTAAAAAGATAAGAAAGAAAAGAAAAATTCAGCCTGTAATCTTAGTACTCTGGGAGGCCCTGGCTAGGAGCTTGAGACCAGCCTGGGCAACATAGTGAGAGTCCCATCTCTACGAAAAAAATATTAAAATTATCCAGGTGTGATGGCACACACCTATAGTGCCAGCTACTTGGGAGGCTGAGGTGGGAGGATCGCTTGAGCCAAGAAGTTCAAGGCTGCAGTGAGCTATGATTGTGGCACTGCACTCTAGCCTGGATGACAGAGTGAGACCCTGTCCCTAAAAAAGAAAAAAAAACAAAAAAACAAAAAAATAAAGAAAAGAAAAATACAACCCCGACAGAACAAGACCAAAGCTAGGTATCCTCCTGTTTCCCCAACTTCCTTCTGGGAGAGCCTCCCTCTAGAACTTTCTGTCCTCCTGGAAAGTGGCCTTCACTTGAGTTCAGCAACATTTATTGGACACGGCACTTACTTGGTCCAGACACTGGGGACATAAAGAACACAGCCTGGTGGGGGCACAAGGTACAGAAACCATGAGGCCACGCTGGCCCTCCCAGCCTGCTGGCCCCAACCTCCCCTCCAAGTGACACCCTGAGGGTACACATCCTATCCCTCTGCCCAGAAGCCCCTCTTCCTACCACAGCTCCTTCTCTGACTCCTTGGCAGAGCCTGTGTGTCCTTCAAAGTCCAGCTCAGACACCACCCTGACTGCCAGAGCCCCTTCCTACCAAAAGTGTCCCCTCTGCATCAGTGCTTCACTCCAAGCCCCAAAACCCTTCCATTATGGCCAGCATCTACCATCAACTGCCCAATTCAAACCCCAGCCACTCTTTCTAGAATTTAACCTCAAAATCTGTGTCATCTATAGAATAATAATCATTGCTAAGTTGAATACCTGTATTCAACTGAATTTGAGTATGTGTATAGGGAGGCACAGGTGAAACCATTCAGATAACAGGCCATGTGTGGTACGTGCACACACTAGCTCTTAGAAAACATCTGCTAAGTATTCTGATGACTGGTTTGAGTCCAACCCCCTGATCTGTGGATCCCTGAATCTGTAGGGTCTGACCCAGGGCCAGAGCACAGAGGTTCTGATATTGATCTGTCACACTCACTGTACCCAGCATTTTGGAGAGCCCTGCAGGGGAGTAGGAGGGGGACTTGCCCTGTGGAGAGCTGGGTCGCTGCCCCATGTGCTTACTGGCTTGTGCATTTCATTCCTCAGGTTGTTTGAGCTTGATAAGTGTAAATTATGTAGCCAGTGCATGAATGATCAGGGATACATACTTTGACCTGCACTGGGGCAGGAACACAGGACTTCCTCCTGGACCTGGCTTCCACCGGAGCAGAGCCCAAGGCAGGCCTCATCCTATGCAGAAAGCTCTGTTGTGGTTTTTAGAAACCACCCTCAGGAAGAAGAATGGCCAGGGGAGCAGAAAGGAGGAAATGTCAGCCCCGAAGTTGCATTCTTGAGTTGGTCTCCTCCATGGACAACTGAGGCTCTGTCCCTCAGCGACCCTCTGAGGAGCTGGGGAGAATGGAACTTGTCTGCACATGCCTTGCTCATAGGAGTGCTGGCCTGGTATGGTCCTGGTATCCCACCCTGCCCGATCTGAGAAGCCCAGGAAAGGGCAAAAGGGGCTGTTGGTCACACCTGCATACAGCAGTGGCTGGTGCAAAGATAAGCCTGGAAGCTGTGAGGAGGCATAAGAAGTGTCCGGCGCCTAGACCCATCACTCCGCAAGAGACAGGCCTATTGGTGTCATGTGGAGAAAGACCCTAGGGCTCCAAGCTCTCAGGGTGCCAGACCAAAGACTCTGCAAGACCCTTGTCGGCCTGTCACCCAATGGGTGCTCTCTAGAGGACAGAGGGGTAAATGGCAGAGACACCTGAGGAACAGGCTTTCATGACGCCACAGAGCACCAGGTAAACTCCAGACAAGTCCACACTGTGAGGCCCAGGCCCAAGGGGCAGGGGACAGGAGGAGCCCCATGCCTTGTTGCAGGGGAAATCTGCTGCCCTGGCCCAGCCTCTTTGGGGACGCTGCATCAGGACAGGCTTACCCTGGTGGCGTCGCTTGTTTCCAGTGTGCAATGTCTGCAGGAACATCTGGGTCCCTGGCTAGAACCCCTCGTCCTGCCTCTTGAGTGCTCAGGGTATGCTATGGAAATGCAGACGAATTTTAACAGGATCCAAAGCTAAATGCAATCAGGGAGAAATGAAAACTTGGGCAAAACACGTCACATGTTCTGAGGTCAAAGGTGAAAGCTGTTTGTGACTGTCGCACACCACTTCAACTCTCTGTCACAGCCCTGCCTCTCCCCAGTATACTGCTCTGATAGTTGAGTGATGTTTTAAGTATGAAAAACTGTCACGCCTGGATGGTGGGGGGCCCTGGAAACCTGAGCTGCTGGGAAAACATGCTCCCCTCCTCCATGAGGAGGACACAAGCCCACACCCCTAAGCCACTGTCATGGGGCTGCTCTGATGGGCTTCAGGATGTGCCCCAGCCTGGAAGGAGCTTGCTGATTCTTGCCTCTGAACGGCCACGTCCTGAGCTGGAGCACCGGAAGACAGCTATGGTGCCCAGAGGCCTGGGAGCTGTGGGGTAGCCTGGCCCCACTGCAGGTGGCAGATCTGGGAGCTACAAGAAATGCTCTGCTATTTCGTACAATGCATTCTTCAGAGGCTGGTGCAATAGAGTTTAATCAACTTCCTCTGGAAGAGACTATATTACATGCAGACTTATAAGAAAGAGAAATAACTTGAATTTGGTTTGTTTGCTGTTCTTGGTGTGCACATTCATAAATCCCTAAAAACCCCGAAGCACAAGCACTGCCCCTGCCGCTCCTGCTCTCTGCTTGGTGGTCAGGCCACTCCATGCAGCAGACCAGCTCAGGCCTATGTGGCCTGGAACCATCTCTTCTACATGAGACAAGGCCAGGAGCTCTGCCCCCACCCACAAGCACATGGAGAGGGAGAGGGAGAGGGAGCCCCGTGTCTGAGCAGCAGAGATCCCAGGAAGGAGGCCAAGCCCTCCTCACACAGGAGGTCTGCAGGTGCCCTCTGAGGTGAGGGCTGCCTCTCCCAAACAGCATAAAGTGCAGCCCAGACCAGAATGTTTTGGAAGGACTCAGAAACAAGAAAGTGTGTGCTGAGTAAGGGCAGGGGCTGCAAAATACAGGGAAGAGAAGCCACCTTGCAGCCTGGACTGTGAGTTGTGCAAGCCCTGCCGGCTGCAGCCTGCCCTCCCAGGCTGGAGATTAACACAGGAGCAGACGGCTTGGCTCAGAACCAAGTGTGACTAATTGAGAGGACAAACAGGAAGGCTTTTCACCTGCCCAGACCTCATTCAGGGTTCCCTGCGAGACGACAGCATCAGGAGCCCTGGCGAGTACAGGCAGTTTTGTTCCTTGCTCTGAGTCTCTTGTGCTGATGACGTCAAAGGGGCCTAAGACAGTGCCCCCAAACCTGGACAGAGTGTGGAGGAGAAAGAAGGCTGATGAGCAAGCATTTTGGCCTTGAAGACCAGATCGCTCATCCCAAAGCTTGGGTCCCTGGGAGCTGGGTTTACTGATTCCCCTTGTGATTCTAGCTCCTTTAACCTTAAGATGGAGGCTTTCTTCAGGCAATTACCCAGGAATGGGATTTTCTTCCAGCACAGCAGAGAAAACAGGATTAAGCAAGGGGCTCTGGATCCTAAGACAGCCTCCGGAGCTGGCAGGAGAGTCTGGTGGCTTCTGCGCTGGGCCAGACTTCCACCCAGGTTTCCAGTGACAAGGTTGTTGGGTTTTAAGGGAGAAATGCAAATCTGATGAACATTTAACTCCATTAAGCAGATAGCTTCAGGTTTGTCCTGGAGGACTCAGAGGTCTCTGACCCCTGACACATCTACACTTGACCTGTAGCCAAAAATAGTTAAAAAGATTATACAGCCCTAGAAACCTGGCCCCGTCTTCAGTGCCCACAGGGTAAAACGTATCTTCTGGGCTCATGGGAGTGCTGCAGTCACAGTGCCCTCCTGCCCCCTCATACACAGGGGTACAGAGCCAGAAGCAAATGGGAGAGGAACATTCCCCTAAACCCTAGTTCCAGCCCACACAGCCAAAAGCCAACTCCCCCTTAGAAAACCTTAGTATGTGTGTCAGCCAAATTCCTTAGGGTTGAGGCAGAGGTGTAGCGAGGGAAGTTGCCTGACCGGAGTCAAGATGCAGGTATGTTTAGCATGGGAAGGAAGGTATGACAGTCCCCACACACAGAGACGCAGACAGAGAGAGAGATGCACACAGAAACACACAAAAACATACAGACAAGATACAGAAACAACACTCACAGGCAGTCACACAGACATACATGCACACATACATGCAGACTCATACAGATAGGCACACACAGAGGCACAGTCACACACAAAGACAGACAGACAGACACACAGAGACACACATACAGATCTGTGGCCATCTCCACTGAATTGCCAGGGACATCACTGAAACAACTTGAACTCTGTCCACACCTGATTCAGGCAATAAGTATCTGTGGGTCAGGGCAGGGGTTATGGGTGGATCCCACCGTGGTGTGACCGTGGGGAGAGTCCAGGGCAGCTCAGCAGCCTCCAGGGAAGGACACAGCCCAGGAGAGGTGCTAGGGGAGTCTGGGGCCCTGGTGGGTGGCTTGGACAGGTAGTGGGAGCAGCACCCAAGGAATACAGGGGCCCAGCCAGTTGAGTGGCAGGGGCTCTAGCCAGCCTGGGCATGGGTGCCTTTTCCACCCAGGGTAAACCGTAGCCACAGGGGCAGGGGTCCCCGAGGAGAAGGTGGCACAAGGAAGGGCTCTCAAGGCACCTTCTTGAAGACCAGGAAGACTTTGTGAAAGGAAAATAAATCTCAGGACCCCAAAATCACTACGCCAAAGGGAAAAGTCAAGCTGGTGTAAACCAAAAATAAAATTCTAAGTCCCCCGACCAGAACAGACCCTTCCTCTCAGTAAGAGCATTCCAAAGCTAACCTGAAAAACAAGTTCAGGCCATGATGGGAAGAGAAGTCAGGCATGACTCATTATACCCTCTTCCCTTTTGGAATTACTGATAGCACACAGTCTTTAAGTCTGATAAGAAACATTTACAATCTATTGTCTCGGAAGCCTGCTACCTGGAGGCTTCACTTACGGTCTCCACAAACCCTTATCTTAACCCAGACATTCCTAAGTCTTTAGACAATAACTTAACTCTTTCAACCAACTGTCAATCAGAATATCTTTGAATCTACCTGTGAGTTGGAAGCCCCCACCTTCCAGTTGTCCCGCTTTTCCAGACCGAACCAAAGTACATTTACATGTATTTGATTGATGTTTATGTCTCCCTAAAATGTACAAGCTGTACTCCATCCACCTTGGATACATGATCTCAGAACCTCCTGGGGTTGTGTCACGGGCCACTGGTCACTCATATTTGGCTCAGAATAAATCTATTCAAATACTTTAGAGAGTTTGACTCTTTTTGTCGACACTGGGAACTGCATCAGGCCTCCCATTTTATTCCTAAATAAGGTAGCTACAAAGATAAAAAAAAAAAAAAAAGCTACATACCTCCTTCACAATTTGACTCAAGATCTATACCCTAAAACAGTTCTGTTGATTTTCACCCTGGCAATGTAAATTGGTAAGTTATCTTCACAGGTATGGGACAAAGGACAGAACTCAAAGTCATCCCTCTGCTGGTCACCTGAGACAAATGCATATCTGATGGCTTCCTCTGCCCTATTGTTTATGTATAAAAATGCAGATTTGGCCGGGCACAGTGGTTCACGCCTGTAATCCCGGCACTTTGGGGGACTGAGGTGGGTGGATCACCTGAGGTCAGGAGTTCAAGACTAGCTTGGCTAACATGGTGAAACCCTGTGTCTACTAAAAAATTTTAAAAATTAGCCAGGCGTGGTGGCACGTGCCTGTAATCCCAGCTACTCGGGAGGCTGAGGCAGGAGAATCACTTGAACCCAGGAGGCAGAAGTTGCAGTGAGCCGAGATTGCGCCACTGCACTCCAGCCTGGGCGACAAGAGTATGAAACTCCATCTCAAAAAAAAAAAAAAAAAAAAAGTGCAGATTCACTGAGCCAGACTTAGGCATAAGTGACTATTCCTCTACCTGCCTCTCACATGTAAATTGTATATTCAGTGAAAGGCTTATCAAAGACCCAAAAGAATGCAACCTTTTGTCTCTTGTTTAGCTATGACCTGGAATGCCCTCCCACTCCTCCCAGCTTCCAGTCGTCCCATCTTTCTGGACTGAACCAATGTACTTCTTACACATATTGACTGATGACTCATATCTCTCTAAAATGTATAAAAGCAAGCTGTGGCCTGACCATCTTGGACACATGTCGTCAGGACCTCCTGAGGCTGTGTCACGGGTTCATCCTTAACCTTGGCAAAATTAACTTTCTAAATTGATTGAGGCAAGTCTCAGATACTTTTGGGTTCACAACCTGATGAGAGAACAGAAAGGCCCCAGTCTGCTGATTGCCACCCTCAACATAGCACACCCACATACCCCCAAATACAGCACACACACCCCAACATGGCACACACTGAGGCTGCTGCTCCAAGCAGCACAACAGCTCATGGGACATTCAGGTGCTGCCTCCCCATCCCTGGGCTCAGGGCCAAACCTAAACTACCTTTAAGGAACAAGAATCTAAGCCAACACATGCACCCCCAGCCCCTTTACAACAAGTTTCACAGAACCTTAGGTACAGAGAGGTAAGAAATTTCATCCAAATGTGAGAAAACAGCCTTCTACTCTCATAATTGAAGGAAGTGTGCTCAAATGCCAAAGTGTAGTACTAAGTTTCTGGAAAACTTACTTCCCTGGCTGAGGGTGGTGGAGGGAAGGACACTGATTCATCAAGAAGAGGAAAATGTTCCAAGTACAATGTATAAAGGAGCAAGCATGCGATATATTTTTTAAGAATTTCCATTAAAATGGTTCTTTCAAAAAAAAAAAAAGCTCTGATGCCTAACGGGTGAGCTTCAGCTCCCAGCAAAAATGCACACTTTGTGAACTGTATGCTCACTCCACTCTGTCCTTAAGTAATCTTAATGTCGTCTAAGTTTCAGATGCCCCTTTATTTCTCTTCTATCAGTATTTGGATTAAAAAAAACAAAAAGAAAAGAACAAAGCAGAAGCACCCGCTATTGCAAGGTATGCTCTTACCCGCCCCTCTCCCTGCCCATTCTGGCTTGGCATGACAGCTCTGGGCTGTGACCACCTGCCTGCCCAGAGCAGGGGACATCTCGAAGGGAGAGGTCCTGTTAACTCTAAGCCTAGCAATGTCCTGTGCTGGCTTTCTGGCCTAGAGCAGGCAGGAGAATTTGTCCTGCTCCTGCCCTGGTTTGTTTCAGCTTTGTGGAATCTAAAAGATAAAGACTGAAAGAGAGGACTACTCAATGATTCTAAGCAAGGTAAGATAGGTTGTAGTGATCCCTGAGCATGCAGCTCATGGAGACGGGAATGATAATTTTATAAACTGCTGCAGATACTAAACAGAACCTTTTAAAAATCAAGGCTTTTGATATTGATAATTAATCTCTGTCTCTCCCTATTCTTTTCTGAGACGAAGTCTTGCTCTGTTGCCCAGGCTGAAGTTCAGTGGTACGATCTCGGCTTACTGCAACCTCTGCCTCCACAGTGCAAGCGATTCTCCTGCCTCTGCCTCCTGAGTAGCTGGGACAACAGGCATGTGCCACCATGCCTACCTAATTTTTTTATTTTTAGTAGAGACGGGGTTTCCCCTTGTTGGCCAGGCTGGTCTTGGACTCCTGGCCTCAAGTGATCCACCCACATCAGCTTCCCAAAGTGCTGGGATGACGGGTGTGAGCCACCATGCCCGGCCAACTCTCCCTCTTCTTTCTAAATGTTATTGTGTGATCAGGCAGCCACAGGAGCCTGTCACTTATCAGCACATCTTGTCTCAATACCAGCCTAGTGGGGAGCAGGGGTTACTGCCCCCCACCACACCAACTACTCCCCATTCTGTTCCCTCCCTCTTCACCCCATGGGCCTGCTGGTGGCAGCAGAGTGGCACATTGGCCAGAGAAGCTGCAGACCCTCTGCCAGGGGGTGAAGCAGCTCATCGCCAGAACTGCAAATGCCCAGACGCAGGAGAGACACTGGCCTGAAGGCAAAGGACTCTAGATGAGGTTACGGGCCCAGGGAAAGGGAGGTGACACCAAGAGGCACGGATTCTAACCGCAACTCTGTCACTAGAGTCCAGTGTTCTCACCTGCAGAGTGTGGCTGGTGATGCCAACCTCACGGGGTGGTCGTGAGGACTGACTGAGCTGAAGGAAATCAGGCAGAGGTTCTGAACTGCCACCAGGAAGCCAATGCTTTGTTTTCAGCTATGGGACTACCATTAATGTGGGACGCCTTACAGTGTCATAGACATCATTAAATGCTTTCAATGCTCAAGTGCCTGGTTACGTGCCTGGTACTACACTAGGCCACACGAATTCCACAAGCCCAGGGCAAACGGCTCCTTACCAAAAAGTAAATGATGCTGGGGGGAATCCCACAAACTCCCAGAAACTGCAGATGAAACATCAGATAAGCATGTCCATACATTTTTGTATACAGAAGGCTTCTCAGATTCTCAGAGTGGCCCATGACCCTATAAGAACCACAGTCCTAGGGCTTATGATCCAAAACGAGAGTAGGTACGAGCCATGGCCACAGGAAAGGCTGCTGGTGCCAGCGACTGAGCATGAAGGCACAGGATGGCAGAGGAGATGCTTTCCTCCCCAGTGGGCAGATGGCAGGCCCCACTCCAGCAGGGACCTATCACCTTCACGTCAGCCCATGCTATGCAGGACCAAGTGTGTGTGTGGCAGCTGGGCACAGTGTCCAGTGAGAACATGACACTTGGGCCTCAGATCTGGGTGTGGCTGGAGTCTGTGGGGAGAGTGAAAGCTTTACCTTGGGGAGGCATGTGTGGAAACAAACTCACTTCAGCAGTCTCGAGGACTTTTGCCATTTGAGGTGCTGGGGGTGGGGAGGGCAGCAATGACTAGAGGCTGACAGTGTGGTCATCTGACAATCTTAAGAGCAGATTCCACATTTTTTTTTTTTTTTTTACATTTTTAAGTGTGAATCAGAGGCTGCTCCTGCCCCAGGCCCCACAGCCATCGCACAGAGCAAGGCCAGAGGTCTCCCAGCCAGCACCTGAGCACTCTCTACTGCCCTTCAAAGATACACCATGCCTGCACTTACAGGGCCTTTGAACTTCTTCCTAAAGCCTGCACTGCTCTCAGACATCGAAACAGTAATATTTTGCATAACACCATTTACTCTGAAAATTTGGGCTGCAAGTATGCCTTCAAGTAAAAAATATAATAGACTATGTGAGTGGGAGTCATTTTTCCAGCTAACAGACATTTTGTGCTGAGTATGATCCAAGAGCATTAAATGTACATTTATGGCGGGAAAAGCAGCAACTTAGGAAGCTCCATTGGAACAATATAAAATCCTATAATAAAGGCTATTCACAGCCAGGTGCAGCAGCTCATGCCCGTAATCCCAGCACTTTGGGGAGCTGAGGCAGGTGGATCACTTGAGTCCAGGAGTTAGAGACCAGCCTGGACAACACAGTGAAACTCCATCTCCCCCCAAAAATACAGAAAATTAGCCAGGTGTTGTGGCACACACCTAGAGTCCCAGCTGCTCTGGAGGCTGAGGCAGGAGATCACTTGATCCCAGGAGGCAGAGGCTGCATTGAGCCGAGATCACACCACTGCACTCCAGCCTTGGTGACAGAATGAGATCCTATCTCAAAAGAAAAAAAAAAAAAAAAAAAAAAGCCTATTCATGAAACCAAATAATTTTAAACTATGGTGAGCATATGAGCATAGTATTCTTAACTGTTTGAGTTTTGAAAATCACATTTGTAATAACATTTTCAAATAATAAAATTCAGCAAGTAGTGGTGGGAAAACTGAAATATCCACCTGTAAAAGAATGATGCCGGACCCTTAGCTTAATGGTATGTAAAAATTGATGCAAAATGGATCAAAGATCTAAACTGAAGAGATAAAACTATAAAACGAAGAAGAAAACACAGGAGAAAATCCTTGTGACCAAACATTTGATAATGATTTCTTGGATATGACACCGAAAGCATAGGCAATAAAAGAAAAAAATCAATAAACTAGACTTAACCAAAATGAACTCTTGCACATCAAAGGACACTATTAATAGAGTGCAGAAGCCCAGAGAGTAGGAGTTAATACCTGAAAATCCTACATCTGATAAGGCGTTTGCTCCTGTAACTCAACAACAGAAAGCAAACAATCCAACTCAAAAATGGGCAAAGGCCTTGAATAGACTTCTCTCCAAAGAAGAGATACAAACGGCCAATAAGCACAAGGAAAGATGCTCAACATTATTCGTCATTAGGGAAATGCAAATGAAAACCTCAATAAGATGCATTTCACACCCATTATCAATGGCTATTATCAATAAAACAGAAAATAACAAATGTTGATAAACATGTGGAGAAACTGGAGCCCTTGGGCACTGCTGCTGGTGGGGATGTAAAGTGGTGCGGCTGCTGTGGAAAGCAGTTGGCAGTTCCTCAGAGAGCTACACAAAGAATTACCATGTGATTCAGCAATTTCACTCTTAAGTACACACCCCAAAAAATTGAAAGCAGAAATTCAAACAGATACCTGCACCCCAATGTTCACAGCAATACTATTCACAACAGCCAAAAGGTGAAAACAAGCCAAGTGTCCCTCAACAGATGGATGAATGAATGAAATGTGCTGCGTCCACACACTGGATGATACAGCCAGAAGAGGGAATGAGTTCTGACACTCGCTACAACACAGATGAACCTTGAGGTCACGATGCTAAGTGAAATACGCCAGACCCAAAAGAACAAAGATCATATGACTCTACTTCTATGAGGTGCATGGAGTAGTCAAATGCATGGAGACAAAGAAGAGCAGATATTAGGGGCCAGGGGAGAAAGGTTTAAGGAATGTATTGTTATATAACAGGTACAGAGTTTCTGTTTGGAATGAAGAAAAGTTTCAGAAATAGATAACGGTAATGATTATAAAACACTATGACATATTTAATGCCACTGATTCTTCACTTTAAAATGGTTAAAACATAAATTTTATATTAGGTATATTTAACAATTTTTAAAACTTTTATAATTACAAATTAAAAAGGACAGTAACAACAGTTTTCATTTTGTAGCGTGCACTAATTAGCACAAAGACTCCGATTTCTTAGTCTACATCTGGAGATAAATTTAAATGTGTGCATTCTCAGAGCAGAGGGGCAGCCATTGCTCTTAAAGATGAGAGTTTGTGAAGGCAGAGGTGTACCAGTTATCTCTTGCCCTTCTTACCTGAGCCTGGACTCAAAAAGCATCCAAAGACCTTTCAATGCCCTATAGGATGCCACATCCTACACTTTATCAGGGTCTATACTCAGGATCCTACACTGGTTGGAGAAGTTCTGAGGCATTCTCAGCATCTATGCCATGGAAGAAAACAGAGCAAACTTCAGGACTTCTCAGAAAATTAGTCAGTCTGCAAAAGTTTTTATCAACCTTTTCCATTTATATTAACATGTGGCAAAATAGCTAATGGCAGGTCCAGCCGAATCAATGGAATGGGCAGGCACATTTACAAGCTTTATTCAAAACCTCTGTAAACCAAAAATAAAATTTTAAGCCCCTCAACCATCTGAATGGACCCCTCCTCTCAGCCAAGGGCCTTCCGAAGCTTGCCTGAAAAACTAGTTCAGGCCGTGATGGGAAGTGAAGGTCACACATGCCTCATTATGTCATGACGGGAAGTGGAGGTCAGACATGCCTCATTATGCCCTCCTCCCTTTGGAATTCAGGTACAACTGACCCGTATAAACATTAAAACAGAG
This sequence comes from Nomascus leucogenys, assembly GCF_006542625.1. Taxonomy (NCBI): domain Eukaryota; kingdom Metazoa; phylum Chordata; class Mammalia; order Primates; family Hylobatidae; genus Nomascus; species Nomascus leucogenys. The sequence continues at coordinate 28,440,116 of NC_044405.1, forward strand.
ATCTTGAGACTTTTTGTTGCAATAAGACACCAAATTCTAGCTTGACTCTAGTATAGCATCACATGACAGATACCAGGCCATGAAAGAAATCAAAATATTTTACCCAAAAATATATTTCTTTGACATATTTTGAAATGGCCCTGCAAAGCTGTCTCTTGTGGGGAAAAATCTACATTCCGTAGAGAATCCTTTTCCTCTTCTCTGATCCAGGAGAGAATTAACTAAGAGTCTGATACCTTTTTAAGTCTGGTAAGAAACATTTCCAATCTATTCTCTCTGAAGCCTGCTACCTGAAGGCTTCATCTGCATAATAAAAAGCTTGGTCCCCACAATAGATACTCCCTCCTAGGGATTCCAGGTCTTCTGATAATAACTTAACTCTTTTAACCAATTGCCGATTAGAAAATCTTTGAATCTGCCTATGACCTAGAACACGCCCCCCGCCCCCTCCAATTGTCCCGCCTTTCCAGACAAAACAAATATATCTTACATCTTACATCTATTGATTGATGTCTTATGTCTCTCTACAATGCATAAAACCAAACTGTGGCCCATCCACCTTGGGCACATGTTCCCAGAACTTCCTGGGGCTGTGTCACAGGCCATTGGTCACTCACATTTGGCTCAGAATAAGTCTCTTCAAATATTTTACAGAGTTTGGCTCTTTTCGTCAACACTTCCTTGACCCCGGCCTGGCTTCCAGCCTTGGTCTAATTTTCTTCAGGCTCCAGACCTGTGATCCTATGCTTGGTACTTTAATTAACTTTAAAACCCTCTGGAATGAGTGAATGGCACAGGCGATATAACTGTACGGAACTAGAAGAACTCTGTGGCATGAGGCTTATCCCAAGCTATGCCATGAGGAGGCATGGGTCTCCAAAGCCACCCATGAAGTCTCCATATTGCTCTCAGTCAGAACAAGGGTTTGCTCTTTTCGGACTGAAGAGAAAGCAGCTCTGATGGCTAATGAGCTGCCATACAGCAAGAGGAATGCTCGGAGCCATCTGGGGGAACGGGTGAGGAAGGAGGGAGTCAAGTCTGACATCTGGCCTGCCAGGTTTCACACCTTTACATACAAACTGATGGTGCCAAGGAGAAAAATAGTTCCTTAACTTAATAAATGTAAGAGGAATTCTGTTAAAATTACATTTCAAGGCTGGGCACGGTGGCTCATGCCTGTAATCCCAGCACTTTGGGAGACCGAGGCGGGCGGATCACTTGAGATCCGGAATTTAGACCAGCCTGGACAACATGGTGAAAACATGTCTCTACTGAAAGTATAAAAATTAGCCAGGCATGGTGGCGCATGCCTGTAATCCCAGCTACTCAGGAGGCTGAGGCAGGAGAATCGCTTGAACCCAGGAGGCAGAGGCTGCAGTGAGCCAAGATGGAGCCACTGCACTCCCGCTTGGGCGACAAAGCAAGACTCTTGTGTCAAAAAAATAAAAATATAGGCCGGGTGCCATGGCTCATGCCTTGGCTCCCAGCACTTTGGGAGGCCAAGGCGGGTGGATCACCTGAGGTCAGGAGTTCAAGACCAGCTTGGCCAACATGGCCAAACCCCATCTCTACTAAAAGTAACAAAAATTAACTAGGCGTGGTGGCGGGTGCCTGTAATCCCAGCGACTCAGGAGGCTAAGGCAGGAGAATCGCTTGAACCCAGGAGGTGGAGGTTGCAGTGAGCCAAGATCACACCATTGCACTTCCAGCCTGGGCAACAAAAGCAAAACTCCGTCTAAAACAAACATACAACATTTCAAAATATATGCACTATTTTACTTTGTCTGATTTTAAAATTCACGAGATCTGCAAAGTACATGCTTTTATGAATACCTTTTAAAAAACTGAGTAGGTTTTCTTTAGATAACTAGTTGTAGAAAAATTAAAGAACCTATGTTTTCCTGTTGACCTTCATATGAAGAGCAGGAGGCAGGTCACTCCTTAAAACTGGCCTTATGTACTTTTCCTAGGATATACATTCAAAATATGGAGTTGTCATATGTTTCTTCCTAAAAGAGTTTTCGTAAGAACTCTTGCTATTCTTAGCACCTCAAAATCAGGAGAAAAGAAATGATCCTTCTTAATCACATCCATCCACTAATTAGCTAAACTACACAACATCCAAGAGTCTGGCCAACACTCACTCCTCTCTATACACTGTTGACCCCATCTCTGGCAGAAAGAGGTCCTGTAGTTCTAGAGGCAGCATCCCCCATTACCTTATTAAATAAATAGCAATCAAAAAGAAGATAGCACCATGATATTAAGTATAGAAACACAACATTCTTAATTTTATTCACCAATAATCAGGACCTACAGAACCACACAGCACAGATGGATCGATTTCTGCCTCCATGAATTTTAAATTGCCTTTTGCAACATTCCTCTGGCTCGGATGAGCTAGTGTTCCACAATATGCTGGCTCGTGAAATCCAAGCAACTGTGCCTTCCTCTACACTTCTTCACTCAGCCTCAGCCTTAAATTGCACACTGCCTATAAAAATCTACTTAAAAGAAAAATGAAGTTGCTCTAAAATGCCATATGCAACAAAACAGCTTATTCTTGTAGACGCGGCTGCCACTGGTGGGGTGCACCTGCATTTGTTTTGCTCTTACAGCATGCTCAGGGCCCAGCAGCCCTCCAGCATCACACTGAAGGAAGCAGCCCAGGAAAAGGAGGGAATGTGTTCATGTGACGTGACTTCAAGGATTGATTTAAATGGTGATATGGTTAGGCTTTGTGTCCCCACCCATGTCGCATCCTAAATTATAATCCCCATAATTCCCATGTGTCAAGGGAGAGACCAGGTGAAGGTGACTGGATTATGGGGGCGGTTTCCCCCATGCTGTTCTTGTGATAGTGAGTTCTCAAGAGAGCTGACGGTTTTAGAAACATTTGGTAGGTTCTCCTGCATTCATTCTCCTTCCTGCCACCTTGAGAAGAAGGTGCCTGGCTTCCCCTTCAACCATGATTATAAGTTTCCTGAGACCTCCCCAGCCACAGTGAACTGTGAGTCAATTAAACCTCTTTCCTCTATAAATTACCAAGTCTCAGGCATTTCTTTACAGCAGACTTTAAAGCAGACTAATACAAATGGCAACTCTCACCAATCATGGTGTCTGTGAGAAATGAAGTGTATTCTCCCTTGTTCTCTGCCAGTGGCCTAGAAAACAAGCTGGACAGCAACCAGTAGGTAGATAAGACAGACACGGCAGGGCCCTGGCATACAGGTACACCCATGCACAAAAAGGGAACTGGAACTATCATTTCATTTATGGAATCTCAACTAACTGCATGTGTTCTAATCTATTATACAAGTTGTTTTTACAGCATTTGTTATAAGAAAAATAGGACTTCTAACTTTATAGCCAAAGGGCCCAGAACAGTTTAAGGAGAGTTTTTTTTTCCACCAACCAAGAGTAGCATGGTAATATGCAAAGATCAACTTCCTGTATCAAGTTTAGATTTTAGACAGCAAGGGTTATAATACAACTCTTCTGACTTTCTTTATTCAAAAATAAAAGAGGCACAAAAAATATAGAACTAAAATGTCCAATGTCATCCGAAATAGCAGGTTCACCAAAAGGTTGTAAAAGTAAACTTGCATTTTGGGGGGATTAATTACAATTACTAGAGAGAGAATGAATTGCTTTTCAAAGAAATGTATCTCAGGAAAATGCTGACCAATGGGGTAGATGGTTATTTAATTTCCCTGTTTCATAGGTGAACCTACAGGTCATGGTCTGCTGAGCAGCAAGAAGCTGCCCTAAGCAAGCCCTCTTCCAGCCAGCACAGACATGGACCACTTTTCCGGAAGGACAGGTCCTTTCATGGCCTCTCCTTTGGCAAGCTTAACCAACCACCTACAAGTACTCTCATTTCCAAGACAAGTTATGTGGGATACATATCAATTCATGTCCATCTCTAGTCAATCACATTTTGCCAATTCTAACACATGGCACATGGTGATGGTTTTGGAGTATCAAATGAGGGACCTGGGGAGGAGAAGGGACACTGGCATTTTCACCAAAACCCTGGTTGCCGAGCACACCTACACATTATGCTCCAGAGTGCGGAGATCTTCCAGGAGCTCCTGGGCTGCAGTTTGCAGGCGGGGGTTGCGGCTCTTGGACATTGCCAGGATGCGTTGCAGGGGCAGGGAGCTCCGGAACTCAGAGGCCGACTTGGAGAAGACTTCAGGTTCCAGAACCACAGACTGGACAAGCCTCAGTACATGAAGGCACACCTCTGCATCTGGATCTAGGGGAAAGAGGTAATGCTTCTGGTTAGAATAAAATTTTCTTTTTTCTTTTTGTTTTATTTTTTGAGACAGAGTCCCACTCTGTCACCCAGGCTGGAGTGCGGTGGCGTGATCTCTGCTCACTGCAACCTCCGCCTCCCAGGCTCAAGAGACTCTCCTGCCTCAGCTTTCCTCTATAACTGAGGCAGGAGTTTCCCAAGTAACTGAGATAACAGGTGTGTGCCACCATGCCTCGCTAATTTTTTGTATTTTTAGTAGAGATGGAGTTTCATCATATTGGTCAGGCTGGTCTCAAACTCCTGACCTCAAGTGATCCACCCACCTCGGCCTCCCACAGTGCTGGGATTACAGGCATGAGCCACCACGCCTGGCCTAGAATAAAATGTTCTACTGCAATCTACCCCTCAAGGGGTTCCTGGCCTTTCTGAATAACAGGTTTGACAGTTTAGAAAACTACAGGCTAATCTAGAAACACAGTCACTGCTTGATATAAAAGCTTAGCTCATAAAAGCAGCATCAAAAAACTCAATAGTCTAATAACCATCATCTTCAAATATTACAGTCATACAATTTTAAAGTGCTAAACTAGAAAGATGGGGGCTTTCTCTGTTTGCTAGTGAAGACTAAACTCTGATTTTTTTATCTTGCCCAAATTCCTATCTAAGGGGTCTGGGGAGTCATGTCCTACAAATCATAAATTCTCATCAGATGGGTTTTATTTAACCCTATATATCGTGACTTTCCAATCTGACTCTGGCATAACATTATGAGACAAGAAAGAAAATAAAAATATTTTACCCCAAAATATGTTTCTTTGCCATATTTTGAAATGGCCCTGCAAAGCTGTTCTTTGGGGGGGGAAATCTGCATTTGTAAAGAATCTTTACTAACATAGCTAGATCTTTTTCTTCGAGACCCTCCCAATCCTAAAGAGATTAACTAAGATCTGAATAGGAAACATTTGTCATCTATTGTCTCTAAGGCAGCCACCACAAGACTTCAAAAGAACTTTGACGTCCACAATCTTTACCTTAACCTGAACATTCCCTTTCTATCAATCCCAGGTCTTTATCAATCAGAAAATGTTTAAATTCACCTATAGCCTGGAAGCTCCACGCCCCCCGGCTTTGAGTTGTCCCAGTTTTCTGGACCAAACCAATGTATTTCTTAAATGTTTTTGATTGATGTCTCACACCTCTCTGAAATGGATAAAGCCAAGCCACACCCAACCACATTGGGCACATGTTCTCAGGACCTCACTCATATTTGGCTCAGAACAAATCTCTTCAAATATTTTGTAGAGTTTGACTCTTTGTCGACGCTAGCATTCTGTCCACTTATAAGATTGTTTTAAAAAGTATTACTTCTTTTTCACTCCAATTGCAGCAAATCCCTCAGGGACCACATACAGATACAGCACTTATCAGGGCCACTAAGTTTACACAATGTCACTGGGTATATACAATTCACATTGTTTATTTTCCATGAGAATGGCCCCAGGAGTCATAGAATCTGGTAGCCTTGCATACATTGTAGCAACCACTAAAAAACAGCTAGACAAACCCACTGGAAGCTTCAATCCATCACCAGAGTAGAGCCAACCTTCCTTACCATTCCTCTATACTGGCAGCCTTTACGATGCCATAAATTCACTTCTTGACTGGGTACTGTAGTTGGAACCAGGCTCAAAATCAGCACCTCTTTTTTAGCACATTTACTTAACAATAAAAAAAAAAGCAAAAAAACAAAACAAAACAAAACAAAACCTTCTAAGATGCAGACTGAAAGAGCAGACTAAACAGTCTCTCAGTGGGAGCTGCCACAGCACTAAGCTCTAACAAGCAGCTTCTCACCTACAGAATCAGAAGACTGCTGTGGCCAGGGAAGATAAAAGGCAATCTGCTCTAGCCCTCGGGTAGGGTCCAGGAGTCATCTTAAGCCAGACTGTTAGAGTCCTCCTACTTTGGGGGAAGGGAGGGGAACTTTCTCTAGTAGAGACCTGCCAAAGATAAGGGGCAGCTAAGGCAGACACAGAGGCAAAGCCAAAGGCCATGGGTGAAGATGCTTTAGCAACTCAGCCCTCATCCTAAGCTCAAGGAAAGGTTAGAGGAATTTGAAGCCAGTGGGATGGAAGGTACATACACAACAACAAAACCCAGACCCATCTCAACTCCCCAATAATGAAAGCCCAGCAGAAAAAGAAGAGTGGCCATTTCTGAATATAACACTATCTACCCACCTCATTCCCCTCTACAGAGAGGGTACGCTATGGCCCAGAGGCCAAAGGTAGCCCATGACCCGTTTCTGTACAGCCTGCAAGCTAAGAATGGTTTTACTTTTTTCTTCTTCTTCTTCTTTTGGAGACAGGGTCTTGCTCTGTCTTCCAGGCTGGAGTACTACGGTACAATCATGGCTCACTGCAGTCTCAATCTCCCGGGCTCAAGCCATCCTCCCACCTTGGCCTCCCAAGAAAGCGGGACCACAGTACATGTGGCCACGCCCAGTTAATTTTTCGAATTTTTTTGTAGAGACGGTGTCTCACCACATTGCCCAGGCTGGTATCAAACCCCTGGGTTCAAACAATCCTCCCACCTCAGTCTCCCAAAGGGCCAGAATTAGAGGCATGAACCATTGCACCCTGCCAGGTTTTACATTTTTTAAGGGTAATTTTTTAAAAGTAAAAACCAGAAGAATAATATGCAACAGGGACTACACGTGGCCCTCAAAACTCAAAATATTTATTTGGCCCATTACAGAAAAAGTTTGTTGACCTTGCCTACAGCCCTCCACACAATGTCCAACACTGAAATCAAAAATTACAATGAAGAGGCAATGGAGGCCAGGCACAGTGGCTCATACCTGTAATCCCAGCACTTTGGGAGGCCAAGGCGGGCAGATCACGAGGTCAGGAGTTTGAGACCAGCCTGGCCAGCATGGTGAAACCCCATCTCTACTAAAAATATAACAATTAGCTGGGTGTGGTGGCGCATGCCTGTAATCCCAGCTACTCAGGAGGCTGAGGCAGGAGAATCGCTTGAACCCAGGAAGCGGAGGTTGCAGTGAGCTGAGGTTGCGCCACTGCACTCCAGCCTGGGTGACAGAGTGAGACTCTGTCTCAAAAACAAACAAACAAACAAACAAACAAACAAAATAAGGCAAAGGAAACAAAAGGCTCATTGTCAAGTGACAATCAACAGAAGCAGACACACAGATAACCTGGAATAATAATACAGGAATTTCAGAAAAATAATCTGAAATAAATATGATTAATAGATGGGAAAACACTGTTTTAAGGTACTTAAACTATACCTGAAGCAGCAGATTATTATTTAAAGGTAACAGTCATGCAATGCATAACACTTCAGAGGGCTTCATTGTCAAATTCTATCAACAATTAAAACAGAAATAATAGAAATTTTAAACAAGTCTTCCAGAAAACAGAAGAGGAGGAAATAAGTCAACTTTTTTTTACGAGGCCAGAATTACACTGACACCAAAACTAGATAAAGATGTTAAAATAAAAGAACAGACCAATATCCCTCATAAACAAAGACACGAAAATCCTAAACAAAAAAATAGCAAATTGCATTCAGCAATATATAAAAAGGATAATACTTCACAGCCAATAGACACTTATTCCAGGAATGGAAGGCTGGCTCATTATTTGCAAATCAGTCACCATCACCTACCATAACAATAGACTAAAGAAGAAAAAAAAATTCTCTCTTCAATAAATGCAGAAAAGGCTTTTGACAAAATTCAACATCTGTTCATAACAGTAATAATAATAATAAATCTTCAGCAAAACAGGAATAAAAACAAACATCCTCAACCAGATTAGGGGCATCTACAAAAAACACACGGCTAACATCATACTTAATGGTAGAAGACTGAATGCTTCTTTCCTAAGATGAAGTACAATGCGATAATATCCTATCAACCCTATTCAAAATCATACTAGAGATCCTAGCCTGTGCAGTAAGGCAAGAAAAAGAAATAAAAGGTTTATTGATTAGAAAGGCAGAAATGAAACTGTCTCTATTTGCAGGTGATATGATTGTCTATACAGAAAATCCCAAAGAAACTAGAAAAAAAAGTTATTAGAACTAATTGAGTTTAGCAAGGTCACAGAATACAAATTCAACATACAAAGGTCAATTGTATCCACATACTTATAATAAAAAATTAAAAATCTAATGTTTTTTAAAAATGACCATGTATTATATAATAGCACCAAAACATGAAACACTTCAGTATAAATCTCATGAAACTATGTGTAAGATTTCTATGCTGAAAAACAACAAAACACAGATATAAGGAAGTAATAAAGATCAGAGAAAAAAAAACCCACAAAGGATCAATGAAATAAAAAGTTGTTTTTTTGACAAGATAAAATTGATAAAGCACTTCCTAGACTAACCAAGAAAAAGAGAAGACACAAATAAACAAAATCAGAAATTAAAAAGGAGACATTACAACTGATACCATGGAAATACAAAAGATCACCAGAGACTATTATGAACAACTATACACTAACTACCTAGAAAACCTAGAGGAAATGGATAAATTCCTAAACACATACAATCTACTAGATTGAATCAGGAAGAAACAGAATACCTGAACAGAGCAATGACAAGAAATAAAATTGAATCAGTAATAAAAAGTCTCCCAATGAAGTCCAAGACTGGATGGCTTCACTACCAAACTTCTACCAAACTTTCAAAGAACTAACACCAATTCTCCTAAAACTATTCCAAAAAATTGAAGAGAAAGGGATTCTCCCTAAATCACTCTATGAAGTCAGCATTATCCTGATAGTAAAACCAGACACGGATGCAATAAAAAAATGAAAATTATATGCTAGGCCAGGTGTAGTGGCTCACACCTGTAATCCCAACACTTTGGGAGGCCGAGGCGGGTGCATCATGAGGTCAGGAATTCAAGACCAGCCTGGCCAACATGGTGAAACCCCGTCTCTACTAAAAATACAAAAATTAGCCAGGCGTGGTGGCATGTGTCTGTAATCCCAGCTACTTGGAAGGCTGAGGCAGAAGAACTGCTTGAATCCGGGAGGCAGAGGTTGCAGTGAGCCGAGATTGTGCCACTACACTCCAGCCTGGGTGACAGAGCAAGACTCCATCTCAAACAACAACACACACAAAAAAAAGAAAGAAAATTATAGGCTAACATTCCTAATGAATATAGACTTAGAAATTCTCAACAAAATTCTAGCAAACTGAATCCAACTGCACAATAGAAAAATAACACATCATTATCAAATGGAACTTATCCCAGGGATTCAAGGATGGTTCAACATATGCAAATCAATAAACATGATACATTACATCAACAGAACAAAGGACAAAACCATATGATCATTCAACAGATGCTGAAAAAGCATTTGGTAAAATTCAACATCCTTTTATGATAAAAACCTTAAAAAAACTAAGGATAGAAGGAATATACCTCAACAAAATAAAGGCCACATGTGACAAATCCACAGCTAACATCATACTAAATGAGAAATGCTGAAATCCTTTCAGCCAAGAACCGCAACAAGACAAGATGCCCACTTTCACCACTCCTATCCAACATAGTACTGGAAGACCTAGCCAGAGCAATCAGACAAGATAAATAAATAAAAGGCAGCAAAATTGGAAAAGAAGAAGTGAAACTGTCGTTCTTTGCTAAAGATACGGTCTTCTACCTAGAAAATTCTAAAGAGTCCACCAAAAAACTGTTAGAACTGATAAATCCAGTGAAGCTGCAGGATACAAAATCAATATACAAAAATCAGCAGTGTTTCTATACACCAAGAATGAACAAGCTGAGAAAGAAATAAAGAATGAAGTCGCATTTACAACAGCTACCAAAAAATTAAAATACCTAGGAATAAATTTATCCTAGGAGGTGAAAGATCTCAAGGAAAATGACAAAACACTGATGAAAGAAATTGAATAGGACATAAACAAAAAGACATCCCATGTTCAAAGACTGGAAGAATTAATAGCCTCAAAATAATCATACTGCACAAAGCCATCTATAGATTCAACGCAATCTCTGTCAAAATACCAATGTCATTTTTCACAGAAATTGAAAAAAAATCTTAAAATTTGCATGGAACCAAAAGAATCCAAATAGCCAATGCAATTGAGAGCAAAAAAAAAAAAAAAAAAAAAAAAAAAGGAAAAGAAAAAAGCAGGAGGCATTGTATTACCTGACTTCAAAACAGATTACAAAGCTTTAGTAACCGAAATAGCATGGTACTGATATAAAAACAGACACACACACCAATGGAACAGAATCCAGAATCCAGAAATAAATCCACATATTTACAACAGAGGTGCCAAGAATATACCTTGGGGGAAGGACAGTCTCTTTGATAAATGGTACTGGGAAAATTGGATATCCATATGCAGAAGAATGAAACTCGATCCCTATCTCTCACCAAATATTTAAAAAGCAACTCAAGATGGATTGAAGCTTAAATGTTAGACCCAAAACTAAAAACTACTAGAAGAAAATATAGGGAATACACTTCAGGACATTTGGTACAGGCAAATATTTTATAGCTAAGACCTCGAAAGCACAGACAACAAACAAAAATAGACAAACGGGACTATATTGAACTAAAAACCTTCTGCACAGCAAAAGAAACAAGAATGAAGAGACAATGTGCTGGATGGGAGAAACTATTTGCAAACTATTCCTCTGACAAGGGGATCTATCTAAAAGGAACTCAAACAACTCTAATAAAAGAACAAATAATCCCATTAAAAAGTGAGCAAAAGATTTGAACAGATATTCCTCAAAATAAGCCACACAAATGGCCAATAAGTACACAAAAAATGTTCAGTATCACTAATCATCAGGGAAATGCAAACCGAAATCACAATGAGATATCATCTTACCCCAGTTAGAATGGCTATCACTAAAAAGACAAAAAACAGATGCTGGCGAGGATGTGGAGAAAGGGGAACTTTTACAATTGTTGATAGGCATGTAAATTAGAATAGCCACTGCAGAAAACAGTATGGAGATTTCTCAAGAAACTAGAAATAGAACTACCATGTGATCCAGCAATTCCACTTCTGGATATTTATGCAAAGGAAAAGTAATCAATATATCAAAGGGATACCCCCATGTTTATTGCAGGACTGTTCCTAATAGCCAAGAGACAAAATCAACCTACAAATGTCTGTCAACAGGTGAATGGATAAAGAAAATGTGGTATATATACACAGTGGAATACTGTTCAGTCTTAGAAAAGAATGAAATTATGTCATTTGTAGCAACATGGATAGAACTGCAGGTCATTAAGTGAAATAAGCCAGGCATAGAAAGACAACTTTTGCATGTTCTCACTCATATGTGGAAACTAAAAAGTGGATCTCATGAAGGTAGAGAGTAGAGCGACTGATAGCAGAGGCTGGGAAGGGTCTGTGGGTTGAAGGGGGGATGAGAGAGGTTGGTCAATACAAACACAGTTAGATAGAAGGTGTAAGTACTAATGTTTGAGAGTAGAGTAGGGTGACGATAGTTAGCAACAATGTATACTATATTTCAAAGTAGCTAGAAGAATGTGAAATGTTCTCAATACATAGAAATAATACTCAAGGTGATGGATACTCCAAATACCCTGAATTTATCAGCTTGATCAGTATATATTCTATGTGTGCAATAAAATATCACATATCACCCCATAAATATGTAAAATATTATATATAAAAAAGCCTGAGAACAGAATGAAGGGAAGGATAAAGGAAGAGAAGGATGATGGAAGGGGAGGACAGAGAGAAGAAAAGAGAAAGAAAAAGAAACATTTGCCAAAGTCCTTCCCATATCTCCTGGTGAACTGAACTCATGTTCTCCCAGACCCATGAACTCAGCAACAGGGTTCGGCAACTCCTGCCCGCCCACCCTAGCCCTTACTGACACATCCACTCCGATTCCTGGCTGTACCAGGAATCTCACGGCCTGGGCTCACATCCTGCTCTGCCACTTGCTCCCTGGATGAATCAGCACTGACCTGGCAGGGCTGGCGAGTTAATGCATGGGACATGCTCACAACAGGGCTCAGCACAGAGGAAGCACTGAGAACTGCTCATGATCACCACCATCACCTCATCAAGTACTTTGTACTGTCTGAATCTAGTTCATTTAAGTCTTGCCTTCTCGGCAAATTTCAAGTTCTGTCACACAGTATGCAAGGCGGTAACCCTCACAGATCCAAACCAGTGCTGTGTACACTCCCAGCTGACACTGCACCTGAACACATACCACTGTGGTGAGCAGGGTTGGCTGGACCCATTGAGATGTGCCTGCATCACAGTGAGGCCTAATGCAAGTGAAATGCCTGGAGCTTCCCAGTCAAGTAGGAGTTGCTGTCCATACCCTGCATCAGGGACTACCGTTCATGCGGTGTGCCAGCCCAGGCTGTCTGTCAATGCGTGCTCCCACATTGTCGAGTAGACTAAGATCTGATATCAGGTAAATTCTAAAAATAAATAATGCCAAACATATCTTTGAAATAAGCTACATGTCATCTGCCGCAGCACACTCAGCCAAGCAATAAAATCTACTTGGTTTTCCTCTGCTCCTTGCAGATCCTTTTCCTGTAAGCTAAAGAAATAGGTGCCTTGAGCATCAAACTATAATTTTAAAATAACCTAAAAGCCACGAATGTTCTCAACTACAATCTAAGAAGTAGTCATTCAAATCATGCCTTGTACACTGCTATTTGTTCCAAGTGACCAGCGAGCATTTTTAAAAATCTCATTTCTGTCAAGTTCTTCATAAATCTTTTTATGAACCCCTAGCAGGGGTTCTCCATGAGAGCCCCCTCCCTGCAGTAAACTTCTGCCTAGACAACCAGGCATTTCCATACATCCTCTAAACTCTAAGCAGAGGTTCCCAAAACCCAGTTTTTGACTTCTGTGCACTGACAGGCTCAATACCACATGGAAGCTCCCAAGCCTTGAGGCTTGCACCTTCTGAAGCCACGGCCTGAGCACTATGTGGGCCCCTTTCAGCCATGGTTGGAGTGACGGGGACACAGGGCACCAAGTCCCTAGGCTGCACAAAGCACAGGGACCCTGGGCCTGGCCCATGAAACCACTTTTTCCTCCTAGGCCTCTAGGCCTATGATGGGAGGGGCTGCCACAAAAGTCTCTGACATGCCTGGAGACATTTTCTCCACTGTCTTAGGGCTTAACATTCAGCTCCTTGTTACTTACGCAAATTTCTTTAGCCAGTCTGAATTTCTCCTCAGAAAACAGGATTTTCTTTTCTATCGCATTGTCAGGCTGCAAATTTTCCAAACTGCTTCCCTTATAAAACTGAATGCTTTTAACAGCACCCAGGTTACCTCCTGAATTCTTTGCTGCTTAGAAATTTCTTCCACCAGTTACCTTAAATCATCTCTCTCAAGTTCAAAATTCCACAGACCTCTAAGGCAGGGGCAAAATGCCACCAGTATCTTTAATAAAACATAACATGACAAGAGTCACCTTTGCTCCAGTTCCCAACAGGTTCTTCATCTCTGTCTGAGACCATCTCAGCCTGGACTTTATTGTCCATATCATTATCAGCATTTTGGTCAAAGCCATTCACCAAGTCTCTAGGAAGCTCCACACTTTCCCTCATTTTCCTCGCTTCTTCTGAGCCCTCCAAACTGTTCCAACATCTGCCTGTAACCCAGTTCCAAAGTCACTTCCACATTTTTGGGTATCTTTTCAGCAGCACCCCACTCCTGGTACCAATTTACTGTATTAGTCCATTTTCACACTGCTGATAAAGACATATCCAAGACTGGGAAGAAAAAGAGGTTTAATAGACTTACAGTTCCACATGGCTGGGAAGGCCTCACAATCATGGCAGGAGGTAAGGAGGAGCAAGTCACATCTTACATGGATGGCGGCAGGCAAAGAGACATCTTGGGCAGGGAAACTCCCATTTTTAAAACCATCAGACCTCGTGAGACTTATTCACTATCATGAAAACAGCACAGGAAAAGACTCACCCCCATGATTCAATAATCTCCCACTGGTTCCCTCCCACAACACATGGGAATTATGGGAGCTACAAGATGAGATTTGGTGGGGGACACAGGGCCAAACCATATCACCAACCAAAACTAATTATCTGATTCTCTAACCAAAAGAGAGTTATTGAGCTTTAAACATTAAAACAGATCAGATTCACATTTAATATTGCCATAGGAACCTTTGTATTAAAGTAGCAATTTGAGTACATTTAGTGCTATCATATAAGAATAATACTTTCACAGGTGATGTTTACTTCTGCCCTTTTTATAAGTGACCCTCACCCAAATGCAGTGGTCTTACTGCTGCCATCTGCAATGAGGGGAACGAGTTCTGGAGGGTTCAACACCTTGCCCTGTCTTATCTAAAAGAGCTGACAAACAGTGAAACTAACACAAAAAGGCAACATGCCTGTGGAACTTGACAACAATCCTTGACACACAAGCATGGGAAATGGGAGGGCAGGTGTGCTTTCAGCCTGTTCTTGGAGAACATTTAAACTATAAAAAGGGCCTTTGATAAAACAGATCAATTTCAAGGCAAATCGACAAAAGTACTGACCATAAGATCCGTTAAATTACAATTAGAACATAATTTTATTTTCAAAATCATATCTATTAAGATATGCTTATGTAAAACAAAAGAATCCCTTCCCTGGAGAAAAATTATCTAGCTAATTCTTAAAAAGAATTTAGAGATTACAAAAAGAATTCCAGCCAAACTTCCCAAAAAAAAAAAAAAAAAAAAAAAAGAATAGGTAGTTGCCATTGTGTGGAACTGAGGAGGATGAAGGGAACAAGTAATAATAAACTGAAAAGTCCTCCACAGAAAACTTCTCTCCACCAAAATCAAATATTCACCAAGAATCTGCTAAACAAAATAAAACCATCCAGAAGAAAACTGGTCTCTCCCTCAATAATTCAATATGGCAGAAGAGAGTGTGGGCTGGCAGCTGTTCCTCCCTTGCTGTGAAAACTGCCTCTTCCTTCCAGAGAGTCCTGCCCTATGAGCAACATCTGAAATGGAAATGGCCCAGGAGGTCTCCAGTGCACTACCCTTTCACCAGAGTCCCAGAACTCACAGAAACCCAAAGTTTGCTCTCCCCTTCAAGGCACTCAGCTGTGTGTATGATGAGGTGTTATGTCTTCATCCACAAAATACTGTCATTGTTCAGAACATTTTTGGAACTCCTCCTGGAATTACCTTCAATCTGTGAGCCACACACAAACATCAGTGTTACCATCTTAGATTCTGACGCCACCTCCCAATCAGGATTCTAAGACTGAGAGTGTTACTTAAAAGTCAGGTTGGTGGCCAGGTGCGGTGACTCATGCCTGTAATCCCAGCGCTTTGGGAGGCCAGGAGGTCAGGAGTTTGAGACCAGCCTGGCCAACATGCTGAAACCCTGTCTCTACTAAAAATACAAAAAAATTTGCCGAGCATGGTGACACATGCCTATAGTCCTAACTACTCAGGAGGCTGAGGCAGGAGAATCACTTGAACTCAGGAGGTGGAGGTTGCAGTGAGCCGAGATCACACCACTGCACTCCAGCCTGGGTGACAGAGTGAGACTCCATCTCAAAAAAATAAATAAAAAATAAAAGTCATGCTGGCTACTGTCAGCTTCATTTATGAGCCACTAATGAAGGTGAAGAGACCAAGTGGCTCCCCCAAGCACCACTCACACAGCTGGGCCCTCTCACCTGCCCACCTGTAGGCTTACCTGCCCAGCTCAGCAGCACAGGACAGTCCCCAGCTGCATGTGGAAACACTGTTTCCATTTAGCCCTGGAGGACACTGCATCTTCCCAGCTTTCCTCCGACCTCACCTGGCTGTTCTGTGCTCCCTCATCATCTTCATCTGCACTGAAAATGCCGGCCCCACAGCTTCATCCTCAGCCCCATATCACTCCCTCAACAATGCAGTCCCCTGTCATGGCTACAAATACCTTCTATACTATGATGATTCCCAGCACCAGCTGTTCCTCCGGCCCCGACTCCTAACATTCCCTCCTTATCCTCTCCAGTGACACTGGCCTTTAGTCACTCCTACGATACTCCTTTGCCCATAGCTGCCTCAGACCCTTCCCCTGCCACCCTTGGCCTGTGATGCTCTGCTCAAAGATCTCAGCACAGGCTGTCCTTCTCTTCCTTCAGGTATTCACTCAAATACCCAAAACAGCAGCTCCACCCAACACTCTCTAGCCTCCTCCTCATGGCACTCTATTTTTATTTGCATTACTATATGATATATGCCATTATATTTGTTTACTGTCAAGTCTCCTCACCTGAATATAAGTTCCATAGGGAAAGAACTCTGTCTTGCTCACTTCTGAGCCTGACAACTATAACAAATGGGGCTGGTCCACTCCTGCATTCTGACCCACCCGAGTGCTGGGAGCTCGACAACAATGGTAATAAACAGGCCGGCCCACTCCCTGCAGACTAACTCTCATGAGTGTACTCCAAGCTGAAGCGCACCCTCCCATGGCACCACCCCCGACCAGGGCAAGTTCAGCACTCCGGCTCAGCAGCGTTGTCTGAAGAGAGGACACAAAGCTCCCTCAGTGTATTTGGTGGAAGACAAAATAGAAACACAACTACTCTCTTACCGAGTCCTTACTTTCTTACCTGGTTAGGGATTTTTCTTTTCTTTTCTTTTTTTGGGACCAAGTCTCCCTCTGTCCCCAGGCTGGAATGCAGTGGTGTGATCTTGGCTCACTGCAACCTCCGCATCCCGGGTTCAAGCGATTCTCCTGCCTCAGCCTCCTGAGTAGCTGGGACTATAGGCGCTAGCCATCACGCCTGGCTAATTTTTGTATTTTTAGTAGAGACAGAGTTTCACCATGTTGGCCAGGCTGGTCTCGAACTCCTGACCTCAGGTGATCCACCTGCATTGGCCTCTCAAAGTGCTGGGATTACAAGCATGAGCTACCATGCCCGGCAAGAGATTTTACAATGAAACAGTTTCAGAAGATACAACTATGACTCTATTTGTAATATTCACCATGGGATACAGAAGAAGGAATGATCAGACTTGAGGATGTGAAATCTGGAAAGCCCTCTGGAAAATGGTTTCAAGTTGGATTTTGAAGGTGTAGGAACATAAAGTATCTACCCATTTAAATGATTATGAGATGGAGTCGTAAAACTTTATATAGTAGAGGCTATTTTATATTTCTGACTTTTTTCTTTCCAAAAAGATGCTACTCCCTCAAACTTTACAGTAAATTACAACTCCCTTATAATGGAATGTAACATCTTGGCTTCTCCATTAGCTCATCTGTTTCTCAATTACACTCTGGCAACAGATTCCTCACTTCTCTCTTTCCAAAATCGCTTCTCAACTTTTTCAACATGATACTGTAGACAACAGATCACACACAGAGGAAAAGTGGAAAAGGTGTTACTTGGCCCAGCCAGGAATTTGCTCCTTTTCTAAAATATACTTGCATGGCAGGTGGGTCAGCTCTGATACATATGCAGAGCCTGAATTACAACCAGATTAGTCCCACTTCCACACATGTCAAAATACATTAAAATAAGCAGATGTCAGTAACCATAACAGAAATACCACTGGCAAACAGAATTCTCAGAATTCTCATCTATTAAAATGAAGGCAACACATAATTTTTACATTTCAAATTAAATGTAGGTTTAATTTATAAATTCGGCATGGCACAGGAGAAAACACACAAGCTGAGGTAGAGGGTTTATAGTCAAGTGTCAGGATATGAATGCCAAATGGGGTACTGCCTAACTAACTGGCCTTGGCAAGTAAATCTTTTACATTCTCTGAGCCTGTTTCCTTGTCGATATAATACAAAGTACATCCATCTCAAAGAGTTTACAGCACATTGGATAATACACGTAAAACAGGTAGAAATGTAATAGTAACTATTAGGGCTCTCATTGGCTACTCTGCTTCCTTTGGCCATGCAGATTATCACATACTTATGGCCTGAAAGAATTATCTTTTCAGGAATTACCTTTTGGTTTGGTTTTCTGGGAAGTTCAGTTTATGGAGAATACGTTTTAAATATTAGAGTTTGTGTCAGCAAATACGTTTTTGTTTATTGTGATAACACAATGTGGGACAAAGCAATACTTATGTCCCTTACTTTAAATGTATGTACATATGCTATTAGTCATGTATACTGAATTATTTGTGTATATTTAAAACAAAGACATATAAGCATTCTCTTCATTGCAAATTAGATCAGAAATCCTCCAGAGGTACCCAGATACAAATGCTGTCCCCACAAAGTCCACGAAGCCTCTCCCCTCCACAGCACTCTGTGGAAGCCCCTCTGCTTTGACTCACTCCTGGACAGCCCCTCCGCCCTCTGTCCACGCAGCTTTGCCCTGACACTGGGTCATTTCCCTACCTGCTGCCACTGCATACCTTGCGGGGCCCTCCCTCCGTGCTTGTCATCCCTAGCCTTCCTTCAATATGGCTTCTAGCACCACAATGCTACTGATTCTGCTTTCTTCAAGGAGCCCAGACATCTGGATACTGGCTCTCAGGGCCTCTACTCAGTCCTCAGCCTCTTGGTCTTGTTTTCCCCTCCTTTTCCAGGCTCTCCCTTCACCAAGCAACTCCGAACCCCTCAGCAACTCTGCCTTCCCTTTCTATAGGCCAGGGGGAGTGTGCGGCGGCTCAGTCCCCTCTATTCACTGCCACCCTCATGCTCTATCCTGAAGATGGAGTCAATTCTGCTTCGTGTCATAGCTCAAAATAGAGCTCTCTCAGATTCACATTCTGAGTCTGTTTCTCTCCTGAAAAGCTCTCACCTTTCTGAGTCTAAACCCAACAAGGCAATGTGAGGAGTGTGAACAGAGGGACACAGTGATGAGGATGTGGCCACGCGTGACCACAGCCTGTGGAGGATGCCCAGGGGTGAGGCCAGAGGAGGTCAGATCATGGACTCTGATCAGAGCCCCTTCCGGTTTTCAGTGGGGATGTCAGTGGTGTAATCCGACTGTGAAAGATCAGTCTAACAAAACGGCAGGGAGAGAGAGGGCTGAATCAGAGCGACTAGGTCCGAAGCAGAGGGAACTACCAACAGATCCCCTGGTAACCCAACAAGAAATGCTCACGGTCTGGACCCAGTCAGAGTCTGCAGGACACAGCAGACATTCTGGAAGTTACAACAGCCAGGAGTAAGAGGACGCATGGCCTGACTGGACCTGCATGGTGGGAGTGAAGGGAAAGGCCAGGCCTTGGGGAGGAAAGGGGACACCATCAGCCAGGATGTGTGAGAGAGAGCACAGGGCGAGCCCCAGGGGAAGCACGACACGTCCAGCTCTGGGAGTCACGAGGTGGCTGTGGGAGGTCCACATGAAGGAAAGGCACAGGCACTGGAAGTGCTAGCCCAGAGCTTGGGAGAAAAATTTGTGCTTGAGTTAGATACTTCAGTGCCACTGTAATAAAGAAAGCAGTGACAGTCATGGCTGTAGACGTTGACTGCCCGGAGAACACATAAGGTTGGAGAAGAGGCCTGCTATGGACAGGACCCTCGGGCAAGACGCACCCTCAGGAAAGCAGGTGAAGGAGAAACAGAGGTGTGAAGTGCAGCAGAGAGGGAGCATGTGAAGTCGCCCACATTTCCTATGTCCAGCACAAGAGCACACAGGGAAGGCCCACTATAAAGCCAGTGAACAGAACTCCCTAGGGCTTCAGCAGCAACGCCTTCTCTCCAGCTGCTCCCTGGCACTCGGGTGTCCGAGAGGACAAGGATGAGTGCTGCTGAGCTCTCTCCTCTCTGTTGGAAAATTAACCAACGATGTCTGGCAAAAATGACAGCTGCAGATGCTGCCTTTTCCAACGAGCTGTCTTCAGAGTCAGAGCCCTCTGAAACACACACGTTTTCCTGTATTTGAAAGTTTAGCAAAGTGAAAAAGTTCCAATCTTCCGGGCTTAGATGTTCTTGGTATCTTTGACTTTTTTTCTCTATGCTATAAAATTTTTGGATTAGACCTAAATCAATTCTACTTTCACAATGCTAAACAATGACAAAACACACTAAGATTGGAGTATACCAATGAACAGTCGTTAAATCTGTGAGAGTAAGGAGTTTCCCTTGTTCTACAACACTAGCGGTGCACTTGGTCCTTATGAGGCTCTAAGTGTTTGGTGAATACACGAATGAGCCCATGAGTGAGTGAATGAAAGAACGTGTGTGTCCCCAGCTGTCCGCTGCCATGGCTCTGCATGGGTAAGCCAAGCATGGGGCTCTGGAATCAGAAAAAGCAGGGCTTGATCCTGGCTCCCTTGCCTACTAGCTCTGTGACCCCAGAAGAGCCACCTTTCTAATGCTCCTGCCCAGTGTGACAGGGGGGCTGACGCTGCCCACTCCCCATTGCAGCTGTACTGCCGAGCCAGCTGTGTGGTGGGCCCATAGCGGGGTGCTCCATTCACAGAGGTACAGGGACAGCCCAGAGGAGCCCAAGGCTCCCCTTGAGAACCTGTCAAGAATGCTACCGTCTCAGAGTGAAACTAGGAAAACCCACAAACTTAGAATGTACATAATTAGAAATCTTGGAAAATAAATTAGAAATCCAACTGCTAACATATGAAGAGTCCTGAATTACCCAAAACTCCAATCAAAATGACCCTGCTGTAATCTTCAGAAGGCCAGACCAAAACACCTTCGTTCATGTGATAAATGCAGATGAAACACTGCTACTTCCCCAGCTCTGGGTCACAACTGAGCACAGGGCAATGACCAGGACTTGGTCTCTGCCTTCTCCCTCACAGGGGACAGAGAAACTGTGCTGGTGGCGTCCTGGGGGGAAGGCCCTGTGAACTGAAGGGGCACCTGGCAGTCTGGCAAAGGGTGTGGAGGACAGCACAGGAAGGGGTCATCAGTGGAGCTGGCACTGTGCTGGGGGAGGGTGACACCTTGGCATCTCGGGGCTCATTTGCATTTGGCTCCCCACATCCTTCCACTTTGCTCAATTCCCAACCTTTCGGGGCAACCTCGTGATGAGTAGCTTCGTTTGCTAAGTCGTTGGAAACTAGGAAGAAGTCATCTTGTCTGCATGGGACAAAAGCATCCCAGTCACTGGTGAAGACAGCCTCGAGGCCAAGCCATCGACGGGCTTCTGCTCCATGAGCCTCTGTGAGTGAGCAGGGCCCGAGGCAGCCTTTCATGACCAAGACCACTGTGGGGCTCTCACGGGGAGGAGGCCAGACCACAGGCCCAGCAGGATCTCTTACCAGACTGCCAGCATCCTGCCTTCCCCCGGAAAACAGCACAGCTACGTCATCTCGCCCTTTCAACCTGTAACTATTCAATTTAGCACTTAAATTTGAAACAATAAAAAAATCAGTCAGTTGCCATGCACTGGCTGACTCCTCTGAAGACATCAGCAAATCTACGCGTTGGGTGATTATCTTAGGAGCAATGGTTCCTAAACCTTTTTTTGAGTTTCAGCCCTTCTTCTTTTTCTCTTTTTTTTTTTTTTTTTTTTTGAGATGGAGTCTCACTCTGTCGCCCAGGCTGGAGTGCAGTGGCGCCATCTCGGATCACTGCAAGCTCCACCTCCCGGGTTCGTACCATTCTCCTGCCTCAGCCTCCCGAGTAGCTGGGACTACAGGCGCCCACCACCACGCCTGGCTAATTTTTTGTATTTTTAGTAGAGACAGGGTTTCACCATGTTAGCCAGGATGGTCTCGATCTCCTGACCTTGTGATCCGCCCACCTCGGCCTCCCAAAGTGCTGGGATTACAGGCGTGAGCCACCGCACCTGGCCCTAAGCCCTTTTTCAATTCTGGTAAAAGCTGTGGCCCAGTCCTCCCCGACCCCAACATCCACGCACACTGAGACCACAGGGCACACAGGGCCACCCTCCGTGGGGAGCAGCTGTCCTCGAGGCTGATCTTGCTTTTCCTTCCTCTGCGATGGCTTCCTCTCGGCTCAGCCTCCTCAGGACAGGGGGTGTCGTCAACCCAGCTGCTTCCTCTTCTCTCCTGATGAAGGGATGGCTCAAAAGTGCCAGCAGCACGAGCCATGGTGGACACACAGCTCAGGGCCTTAGGCTCTGCTTCCTTCCACTCCCAGGCCTGACAGAACCCACAGGGCTCACCGCATGCGCACAGGCAACCAGGGCACAGGAGCAGCAGGGCCTTCCCTCCCCTCCTGCTGCTCATGGGGCTCCTGCTGTGCTTTTCAGGCAGTTCCTTCATGTCTTCTTCCCGTTTTAAGAAATGGAACTCAAAATGTTTGGACTTCCGGGGTTTGGAATTCCTCGAATGTTACAGGATATTTATATCACAGTTCTGATAACAGGTGCACTAAGTCAGCCACAAAAGTTACAGAACATGAAAACACAAGGCTCTACTGGGCTGCATGAGCACGCTCACCTTTCGGGGTGACGCAGCCTCATCCCTTCATGCTGACAACAAGGGCAATTTATTTTGAAGCCTGCACATCTCCGTGGAAAAAGTCATAAACCTGTCACAGAGAATTACACCCGCCACCTAAGTTTTCAGACTCCCTTTAAAAACTTGAGAAGATACTGTAGCTTTTCAATTGCAAGAAGTGGGGAGCTGATACCTAACACTGTGGGACAAACTGCCGGCCTGATTCTTTCCAGAAGGAGAGGATGATAAAAATAACTTACACTTGACTAGCAATTCACCACTTACAAATACTTTCACACATATTACTGCATTTTTATTTTGGGAGGGAAGTCTTTAGCCCAAAAGAAAATGAAACACACTACTGTTGAATAATCCTGCCAAATAAATAGGAAGTGCATCTTAACAAACCTAGCTGGACAAGAGAGTGGGCTAATGTTAGCATCCCACTATAGACTAAAAAACTCCTAAAGGTAGCTTTCTTCCTATTTATAGTTAAAAGAATAGCCAAGATTAGTGCACACTAAAAGACAGTGGTAAGTGCTAAGGATATTTAAAATATCATTCAAAAGTCGGCCAGGCACGGTGGCTCATGCCTGTAATCCCAACACTCTGGAAGGCTGGGGCGGGTGGCTCACTGAGGCTAGGACTTTGAGATCAGCCTGGCCAACATGGCGAAACCCCATCTCTACTGAAACTACAAAAATTAGCTGGGTGTGGTGGCATGCGCCTGTAGTCCCAGCTACTCAGGAGGCTGAGGCAGGAGAATCCCTTGAATTTGGGAGGAAGAGGTTGCAGTAAGCCGAGATCGCCTGACTGCACACCAGCCTGGATGACAGAGCAAGATTCTGTCTCAAAAAAAAAAAAAGTCATTTCCAAATTCTCATATTCAACAGTATGTAATGATATCAATCTCAGATGTGAGGCCATCTTCCTGGGCCAAGACCTCAGTGACTTCAATTTCTAAGTGGAAAATAAGTCAATGGTTTCCTATTTGTTTTGTGACTTCCTGATTGTCTGCAAGCCTTAAACTTGTCTATAAACCATGAATTTAAGTCATTTCCACCTCTTACTAGTCATTACTAGTTGTTACACAGAGCCTCTACACTACTAAGCCTCAGTGTCCCCACATATAAAATATGTCTGGCGTAAAGATTACACCAAATCCCATAAGGAAAGGCTCTAGTCGAGTGGCTGTCACGTAGTAAATGCACAAGTAAACATGCTATATTCACGTTTGCTTCCATTGCTGTTCATGACAAAGGCGCCAGTCATGTACAGTCTACACAACACTATATAGACAGCAACCCTCCACTACCACATCACATTGATGAAAAGCTTGCCTTGGTAACACTAAGCATTTTAAAGAATGACACAGTTATAATCTTCTGTATTCCTACAAATTAAATACTCTGCATAATCTTGAAAAATTAAATTTGTAGGTTCTTTGACTAAAGTCTTAAAACATGCAAAGTGAAACATGGTGAATTTCAGTTTTTAAAAACTTTCACTGAACATTATTTGAAGCCAAATTAATGCTTTAGTTATGCTCACAGACATCCTCAATTCCCAATTTCACTTATTATTAACAGCTATCATTATTAAAGAAATTATTCCGCTAAACCATGTGAAATTGTCATTTTCATTGGTCTAAAATGGATAAATACCGGCAATTTCATGTGGTTCAACCTAAGCCTATCACAAGTGCCTGTGCTGGGTACTCTATATAGGTCAACGAATTTAATTCTCGTAATTGCTCTGAAGTGATATCAGCAATACCATTCTTCAGGTGGTCAAGGAGCTTGTCCCAAACCCACAGCTGCCATGCAGGTTGGCACTCTAGCACCCCATCCCTCGACCTCCACTTCTCAACCACATGCAGGGGGCTCTGTTCACCTCTCGATTTGCATTTGGTGTCTTCATATTTTAAGAAAAGCAAAGCAAGTAAGTTGGTGCTGGCAGGATATGTTTTAAGAAAATGAAGATGTTACCTCCAATTATCACGCCTTCTTTATTTCTCTTTAGTATGCATATCGATAAATTTGGAATTGACTTAGGACACTTAGTGACTATATTACTACAGAAATAGTCAAAATACTTCAACTAAAAGTACAAAATACTTCAGCTAAAAGCACAAAACTGCAACTCAAAGTGGCTTAAACGTAATCACATTTATTATTTCTTACAACGAGAAGTCCAGGGCTGGATCCAATGTCTCGATTATGTTATGGAAGGCCTGGGATATTTTCTCTGTTTGCCCCAACAGCATCAACTGTAAGGCTGGCATTCGGGGCCACAGGCTTCCTCATTCAACTCCGGTGAAGAAGTCTCTCTCCCATCCCTCGGATATGGATATAACTACTCAGGTCATGTGCCCACCTCTGGACTGTCAGGCCTCTGAGCCCAAGCTAAGCCATCATATCCCCTGTGACCTGCACGTATACATCCAGATGGCCTGAAGCAATTGAAGATCCACAAAAGAAGTGAAAATAGCCAGGTCCTGCCTTAGCTGATGACATTCCACCATTGTGATCTGTTCCTGCTCCACCCTAACTGATCAACTGACCTTATGACAATACGCCCTCCCCCGGCTTGCGATAATGGACTCTGATATTCCCCTGTCCTTAAGAAGGTACTTCGTAATATTCTCCCCGCCCTTGAGAATGTACTTTGTGAGATCCACTCCCTGCCCACAAAAAATTGCTCCTAACTCCACCGCCTATCCCAAACCTATAAGAACTAATGATAATCCCACCACCCTTTGCTGACTCCTTTTTCGGACTCAGCCTGCCCGCACCTTGTTGCTCGCACAAAGCCTATTTTGTGGACTCTCTTCACACAGAAGTGCATCACATGGACCATGCACTGTTGGCAGAAGGATGCCATGTACTGACCACCTTATGCCTTGAACCCTAAACCCATCACTGGCACACAGTAAGATGGCTAGGGCTGGCTCAGACTATTCATTTTCGACCCTGTCTCACATTAGAATCCTTCAGAGAGACTTACAAATCCTGATGCCTGGGCCCTGCTCCATACTCCTGCCCAATTAATACAATCTCTAGGGATGAGATTCCCTAGAGATGTGTGTGTGCGTGTGTGTGTGTGTGTGTGAGTATTCTTTTTTTTCTCTCTGAAACTCCCTTCCCTTTCTCTGAGTCATATGATCCATGAAAGGGAGGATAGAGCCCTGAATAAAGTTGGGGTTCTGTTAGAAATGAAGAAAGGGAAAAAGGGTGCTGGATAAGCCATCCATGGTGTCCATTCTACACAGACACAACCAAACCAATCATGAAGAAAGGCAACATAGGTCCTTCTCCATGCTGCAACGGGCTCGGCACTGTACCACCTTCACCACTCTCTCATGGATGACTCTGTGTTGCACAACACACAGGTGATAACCTTAGCATGCTGTCACCTGACACGACTATAAGAATGCCTCTGAAGGGTCCTACAGCCCCACAGAATGTAAGCAGAGCTCTCCTGCACAGCCTCCCCGGTTAGATGGGGCTAGGGCACCTACCCTGTGCTGTTTCTGGGCTGAAGCTATGTGGCTGTCCAGGGCCATGGCAGTCTGCTCCACCCAGGTCTCTGTGGCCTGGCAGGGCACTCTGGCTTAGGAGGGGCATGAGCCAGAAGAGAAGACTAGTTGTGTACCTTCCAGCCCGGCCAGGACTGCCTCTGGGATGTCAGGACTTTGACAGGGCCCAAGACGTCCAAGTTTTTCTTAACAATTTTAGCACTTACACAAATGGTATACTTGTGTCCAAGAAACATAATCCACAAATATTTGACAAATGCTAACTCCCCAGTTTTCATCTCCTAAAGGGTTTCTTTTGACATCTGAATAGAAAGGGTTTCCAAGACATTATGTAACTAAGATTGTCATCAGTTGACTGTATGCACAGCTGGAGGGCTTACAAATCATATGGAAGATTTCATTAGCTGCGGTTTCCTAATCTCACAAAGAACAATAATCCTAAACACCCAGATCCTTCATCAATGAGTTAATGAAGAACATTCGATGACATCTTTTCTTAAAGAATAATGAAGAATTCATGATTATAAAAATTATTCTAATATTTGTGGCTTACAGTAAAACAAACAACAAAAATGGAGCAAGCATTACATTTTAGTAGCCTACTTTGATGCCACAGATGCCACTGTCTAAAGATGAACTGCAGGGGACGACGGTGAACTCCTAGCCCAAGAAAATATGAAGAAAGCCACAGTGTATTTTGAAGTAAAATAGTTAATTCTTGTTCTTATCTATTTTTCATTTTAGACTGAAATCGTGAAAATTAGAATCTGATTACCCTTAATACAAACACACAAAACTCTCCTTTCACCAACAAATCCCCAAAGCCGCATCACCCTTACTACCCACCCCTCTTTCTTCTCTGCCCATTCCTCCTAAGCCACCCTTGTGCCTGACCCTGTGCTCTATGGGAAACCTTTTCAGAGTTCATCAATAATTCTCTGTTGCCAAAGGCTTCTCTTCATTCTTGTTTTCTTTGAGTTCTGACTCTAACAACCATTGTATTCTTCTCAAAGAAATGTTTTTGTCCCTCTTTTTAAAATGTATAAAGCATTTCCACTTGCTGTTCCACTAAATTCTCACAGCTGCCCTGTTCCAAATAGGAACAGTGTTTATATCTCTATTTTGTGGATGACAGAGTATCACGGAAGTGAAGGGACTCATCCAGAACCACAAACCAGAAAACAGGAGAGGGGCCAGCCTGCCTTCTGATGCCTTGACCTGTCTCCTAGCTCAGGGCTCTGATGAGCCCTACATCCCTCTGCTCAGGCCTCTCGGCCAGCCTCGTCGTGTGATGTTCCCTACACTGCCAGTCTTTCTGTTTGTCACTTTTTTCAGAATGACTCCCAAACCCATGTCACTAGCAAGTTTCTTGTGAACTCTAAGCTTCTTGTCCCCAACTACTACTTGGACATTTCCATTTGGAATTTTTTACTATGATGTCAGACTGACCATGTCACACACCAAATTCATCTTCATGTAAACTCACTCCCCTTTCTCAATGTGCCTATGAGTTAATTGTATCCTGACCAGACTACACTAAAGTTTCTATTGTGCTCAGCTTGTCAGATTGGACATACGCAGGCCAAATGTTTTTTGACATCCTTTGATGTATGAAGTGGCCATTTGACCATTCAATTATATCAACAGTGAAAAATCAAACATTTAAATCATGTTTCTTATTAAAGTTATCATGTAAGCATTGATTAATCAAAGAAAACAGTCCCAGTACTCTCTTGTGGAAAGGCTGACACCTTTGTTCTATTGGACCTTCTGAAGGACAAGTTTCAAGTCAATAATGTTTGAGAAATTTTTTAAAAGATAAAAACCACATTTTGTATTAGCTCACGGTATTAGCCCAGTGTTCAGACTAAAAGGCTAAACACTGGGCTAATACAAAACTATTAAGAGAAACACTTGACCAACATAATAAAACATTTACATGTAAAATTCTTTGTCGGTGAAGATCTTATATTAAATATTTTGCTTTTCTATCAAATGGCCATCCACAAGCATCTAGTAAGCAACTTCTTTATTACGTGAGCTTACTAGAATCATAACATATACAGTACTCTGACAATGCCACATATTTGGGTTGAAAAGAATTATGAAGACACATCACTGAATATTCACTAGTTACTAAACCCTCTGGCCTTTCTCTGTGTTATGTGATATAGCCAAATTCCAGACACTGAAGGGAATCAGATGCCTATCAGAAGGCAACTGGTGCCATGGAAAAGATGTGGAATCAAAGTTGGGGGAGTGGGCACACTGCCCTCACGGGAAGGAAGATGATGCTTAAATTAGCTTAAGAAAGGTAAAAGGTGGCCGGGCACAGTAGCTCACGCCTATAATCCCAGCACTTTGGGAAGCTGAGGCGGGCGGATCACGAGGTCAGGAGATCGAGACCATCCTGGCTAACATGATGAAACCCCGT
This sequence comes from Nomascus leucogenys, assembly GCF_006542625.1. Lineage (NCBI taxonomy): Eukaryota > Metazoa > Chordata > Mammalia > Primates > Hylobatidae > Nomascus > Nomascus leucogenys. The sequence goes on from NC_044405.1 coordinate 28,468,760, forward strand.
CTCTATTAAAAACACGAAAAATTAGCCGAGCATGGTGACGGGCGCCTGTAGTCCCAGCTACTCGGGAGGCTGAGGCAGAAGAATGGCGTGAACCTGGGAGGCGGAGCTTTCAGTGGGCCAAGATCGCACCGCTGAACTCCAGCCTGAGTGGCAGAGTGAGACTCTGTCTCAAAAAAAAAAAAAGAAGGATAAAAGGAGTCACTTATGAAAGATGCTGGGATAACTCAAAATCTGAGGAAAAGCTATACAGCCCACCTGGGCAGGGATAAAGCTGACTGCAAGCCATAGGGCTCCTCTGCATCTCAGGTCAGCATTTATGTCTTGGCTTCAGCAACTGAGAACACATAAATTTTCTCCAGGTGGCCAGAAACACGGCCACAGGCAGCTCTACGGTCACATCCAATAGTTCCATGGCCCAAGAAGGAGGAAAAAACACTGTTCTTCAGCAGCTGAAGCCAGAAATCTCCTGGAGAAAGACTCTGGCCCGGCTCAGAGCACAAACCCACCACTAAAATCACCGCTGTGGCCACAGCCATATAACTGGCACTGCCAAGTCTCACCTTGGCCAGTGGTCAGAAGGGCCTGCTGCGGGAGACGAGGGCCTGCTGAGGGGGATGAAGACCTGCTGAGGCAGATGAGGGCCTGCTGAGGGAGACGAGGGCCTGCTGAGGGAGATGAGGGCCTGCTGAGGGGGATGAAGACCTGCTGAGGGGGATGAAGACCTGCTGAGGGGGATGAAGACCTGCTGAGGGGATGAAGACCTGCTGAGGAGATGAAGACCTGCTGAGGGAGATGAGGGCTGCTGAGGGAGATGAGGGCCTGCTGAGGGAGATGAAGACCTGCTGAGGGGGATGAAGACCTGCTGAGGGGGATGAAGACCTGCTGAGGGAGATGAAGACCTGCTGAGGGAGGAGGGCCTGCTGAGGGAGATGAGGGCCTGCTGAGGGAGATGAGGCCTGCTGAGGGGGATGAAGACCTGCTGAGGGAGATGAGGGCCTGCTGAGGGAGATGAGGGCCTGCTGAGGGGATGAAGACCTGCTGAGGGGATGAAGACCTGCTGAGGGAGATGAAGACCTGCTGAGGGAGATGAGGGCCTGCTGAGGGAGATGAGGGCCTGCTGAGGGGATGAAGACCTGCTGAGGGGGATGAAGACCTGCTGAGGGAGATGAAGACCTGCTGAGGGAGATGAGGGCCTGCTGAGGGAGATGAGGGCCTGCTGAGGGAGATGAGGGCCTGCTGAGGGGGATGAAGACCTGCTGAGGGGGATGAAGACCTGCTGAGGGGGATGAAGACCTGCTGAGGGGATGAAGACCTGCTGAGGGAGATGAAGACCTGCTCTGCTGAGGGAGATGAGGGCCTGCTGAGGGAGATGAGGGCCTGCTGAGGGGGATGAAGACCTGCTGAGGGAGATGAGGGCCTGCTGAGGGAGATAAAGGGCCTGCTGAGGGAGATTGAAGGAGTCCCAATATCTGCAGTCCATGCTCTGGAGACTCTGGACAGCCCATGTGTAGTGCCAGTGTGAAAGCCAGCAGGCTTGAGACCCAAGAGCTGGTGTTTCAGTTTGAGTTCAAAGGCAGGAAAAGGCCCACATCCCAGCTCAAACAGTCAAGGCAGAGATCCCTTTTATTCAGCCTTTTTATTCTGTTCGGGCTCCAACTGACTGGATGAGAGCCACCCACCTGGCTGAAGGCAATCTGCTTTACTCGGTCTACTGGTTCAAATGTTAATCTTATCCAGAAACATCCTCATAGACATACCCAGAGTTAATGTTTGGCCAAATGTCTGGGCATCTCATGGTCCAATCAAGTTGATATAAAAATTAACTCTCTTAGGGACCACCTAGGTGGCTTGAATAAAAGCTTCAAACCTGCATGAAAACCAGCCTACTAATTCTCAGAAGAGATTTTCCCCCCACTACACTCAATGCCAAAGGTCAAAACAATTTTCCTTACGAAACTTCCGGATTAAGCGAGTATCTTCAGTTTACCCTGACACTGCTGGGAAAGACCCTTGGGAGTTTCCTCTCAGGCTGCTCACCTGAGGTGGGACCGGGGCTTTGTCTCCTATCCCCCACACCCTGGGAGCCATGGAAACTAAAAGACAAGTTTGAAAAATACCCTCAAAGCAAGAAGCTAAGTTCTCTGTTAACCTCTCTGTCCTCCCACTTTCACTTGACTTTCATGCTCTAGGTATAATTTTATTTTATTTATTTATTTTGTGGCCAGGCACAGTGGCTCACACCTGTAATCCCAGCACTTTGGGAAGCCAAGGCAGGAAGATCACTTGAGACCAGGAGTTCAAGACCAGCCTGGGCAACATAGTGAAACCTCATCTCTACAAAAAAATGTTGTAAAAACTAGCCAAGTATGGTGGTGCATGCCTACAGTCCTAGCTACTCGGGAGGCTGGAGCAGGAGGATCCCATGAGCCCAGGAATTCGATTTACAGTAAGCAAGCATCACTCCACTACAGTCCAGCCTAGGCGACACTGCAAGACACTATACCAATAAGTAAGTAAAACGTTTTTTTGTGTCTCACTCAGCATTTTGACTGTTCAATAAGGAGAGGTGGTCAGGGATTTTTCCAGCATACCCCTGGCTCCCAATTCATGGCCTGGAAGGATGGAACATAGGGAGACCTATAGGAAGCTCTCAACCCAAGGTGATGGTGGCTCAAAACTGGGTGGGAAAATTAGCTGGGCGTGGTGATGGGCGCCTGTAATCCCAGCTACTGGGAGGCTGAGACAGGAGAATCACTTGAACCCAGGAGGCAGAGGGTTGCAATGAGCCAAGATTGCGCCACTGCGCTCCAGCCTGGGCGACTGACCAAGACTCTGTCTCAAAAAAAACAAACAAAAACAAAACAAAACAAAAACCTAGATGGGAGTGCTAGCTGGTGATCAGATTCTGGAGATGTTTTGAAAGTAGAGCCATCAGGATTTCCTAACAGATTGAATGTGGGCGTAAGAGATTAAAAGGAGTCAAGAATCACTCGAAGGTTTTTTAAAAGTCTGAGACACTAGAAAAATAGAATTGTAATCAATAGAGATTAGAATTTGGTGTGAGGGAAGATTGGGGTTTAGTCTGAACACACTGAATGTGAACGTTTATTAGATGTCCATGTGGAGATACCAAGTAGACAGTTCAATCTATGAGGCTAGAGCTCGGGACAGAGGTCTGGGCTGAAGGCACAAATCTGGTAGAACCTGATCAATGCTTTGTGTTACTCAGACAAGCCAAATAGATGTAAGATGGGAATAACCGCCTATCTGCCCTTTTAGCACCGAAAACATGGTAGGAAGTGCAGTTTCCTGTGATCACAATACTAGTCTGCATTAACAGTTACATAACATGTGGCCACCATCTCAATACACTCTGTCCTCGTCAGCTATTTGCTCGAGTTCTATGCCAGTTCTGTGGCTTAAGAGGAATGTGAAGAATGTGGACAAAGCCTGGGAAAACGCCAGCCATGTAGCTGAACAAAGGGAAGACAAATGCAATCTAGCAAACGTTAAAGGAAATGAGATGATTTAGTCAGGGATGATTAATAGCAACTGGTCTCGTACTGTGAATCAGAGAAGTCTAGATACTTGAAAGTAACCTGCCACCTTTAGAGCAAGCAAACAAAAGAAAATGAGTTTTCACTGCAGCGTGAGATTTTTTTTTTCATTTCAAGTCTTTTATCCCTAAAGCATGAGATATTTAGATTAGAAATAAAAGAGGAAAACTAGCACCTATTTAACACCTACTACATTAGGTGTTGGCCTAAACACTATTGCATTTTAATATACATTAAGATCCTTCAGGTAGAAATTCTCATTTTATAGATCAGAAAAGCAGGATTCTAAAAGGTTAGGTAAGTTCACAAGCAGGAAAGCTGCAATTCAAATCTGGGTCGAATGAGTCCAAAGCTCGTGTTCTTATTAAAATATATCACATTTCTTAACAGAAATTGATAAAAGTAGGAACTGATTACTGAAAGGGATAATGAGATCTTTTTTTCCTCCATCTTATTTTTTTTTTTAAATGAAGTTTCACTCTTGTTGCCCAGGCTGAAGTGCAGTGGCAAGATCTTGGCTCACTGCAACCTCTGCCTCCTGGGTTCAAACAATTCTCCTTTTCCTCGATCTTTTAAAAATTAAAAGAGATTCTTATCTGTCCAGTATATTTTCATAAACTAGATCTACCTAAAACCAAAGGAATGGAAGAAGCCAGTTTTCAAATTATCTCTTAGTCCTAAGCAGTTATGATTCTAGATTCTGAAAACAGTCCCACTACCACCAGCACCACCACCAAACACCAAGAACTATTTTTGTTCCTATTTTCCTATTCTATAGTAAACTATATATTCACCTTCTAAAACACATATGAAATTCTATAATTTAAGATTTAAAGTAATCCCATACATAACTCAGGAGTCAAACATCCTAGGCTTAAACAGATCTTGTTTTGTTTGACTTTAGAACAAATGATTCTAAAGATTCTAAAGTAAGATGACCTTGCAATGAATTTATGAGGGGTTGGGCTGTGCTCACTGTGTTGAAAGAACCAATAATTATTTTCACGGATAAGAAAGCTTGGGATGGGCCGGGCGCGGTGGCTCACGCTTGTAATCCCAGCACTTTGGGAGGCCGAGGCGGGCGGATCACGAGGTCAGGAGATCGAGACCATGGTGAAACCCCGTCTCTACTAAAAATACAAAAAATTAGCCGGGCATGGTGGCGGGCGCCTGTAGTCCCAGCTACTCGGAGAGGCTGAGGCAGGAGAATGGCGTGAACCCGGGAGGCGGAGCTTGCAGTGAGCCGAGATTGCGCCACTGCACTCCAGCCTGGGCGACAGAACGAGACTCCGTCTCAAAAAAAAAAAAAAAAAAAAAAAAAAAAAAAAAAAAAAAAAAAAAAAGCCTGGGATGGCCAGGCGCGGTAGCTCACGCCTATAATCCCAGCACTTTGGGAGACTGAGGCGGGCAGATCAACTGAGGTTGGGAGTTCGAGACCAACCTGACCAACATGGAGAAACCGCATCTCTATTAAAAATACAAAATCAGCAGGGCATGGTGGTGCATGCCTGTAATCCCAGCTACTCAGGAGGCTGAGGCAGGAGAATCGCTTGAACCCGGGAGGCAGAGGTTGTGGTGAGCAGAGATCACACCATTGCACTCCAAACTGGACAACAAAAGCGAAATTCTGTCTCAAAAAAAAAAGGAAAGCCCAGGATGATGTCCCAGAAGCAAAAAAAAAAATTGCATTAACACAACTTAACAAGCACCTCATATTATCCATAACCCAAAGCTTAAGCAGGAAAAGTCCACCTGAGTCAAAGAACACAATCTCTGATGAGTGGCAGGAACTTGGGTTGCTTGCTACTGACAGAGCTGCATAAATTAAGAAGAAACATCACAATTTTCACTCACCCCCCGGAAACTTCCAGAGGACTAGAGCTAAAAAGGCCATAGAGAACATTTAGCCTAAACTCCTCTTTTTATGAGAAAGTAGGATTACTGGCTGCAAATTAGCCTAAGTAGAGACTGGCATATTGTTTCAGGGCAACTGACTCAGAAGCCAAGCAAAGCCAGACCTAATGTCAACTAAACGTGAGAAGTCATCCAGTACTGGCCCGGCACAGTGGCTCACGCCTGTAATCCCAGCACTCCGAGAGGCCGAGGCAGGTGGATCACCTGAGGTCAGGAGTTTGAGACCAGCCTGGCCAACATGGTGAAACCTTGTCTCAACTAAAATTACAAAAATTAGCCAGGTGTAATGGCAGGCACCTGTAATTCCAGCTACTCGGGAGGCTGAGGCAGGAGAATCGCTTGAACCCAGGAGGCGGAAGTTGCAGTGAGCCAAGATTGCGTCACTGCACTCCAGCCTGGGCAACAAGAGCGAAACTCCATCTCAAAAAAATAAATAAATAAATAAATAAATAAAAAGTCATCCAGCACTAAGGCTTCCACCCCTGAGACATGTCCTGCTGAGCAGCAGTCCTGTAGCATGGTTGGGAAACAGGGTCTGGAGCCAGGCGGTTGGGGTCTCAAATCTCAGCTCCACCACCCCATAACTATATAACCCTGGCACCTTACTCACTTCTATGTGCCTCAGTTTCTTCATCTATGATACAGAAACAGTAATTACCTTACAGGGTACTGACAGACATAAATGTAACAAACGTATACACTGAAAGCCATGACTGGTACTCAAGAAGTATTAGGTATTCTTATTTAATTATTCTCTCCCTGGCACCACCAGCATCCTCTCCCACAGATTGACACTGTCTGCTTGCTCATGGCCCATAACAACCAGCCCAGATAGTTACCTCATAGGTCAGGTCTAGGAACCACCTCTGATTCTATGATTCTTGAGAGGAAAAAAGCTGTCTGGTCAAGTATCCAACCCTGGTGGGTAAGGGTTATCAATGGAGCACAAGCATAGCCCCCTGGACCTGCCCTCAAACTGTGGAAGGTCTAGGGCTTTACCCTATTTGCAAGCTTGCAAGCTAACAAGCTAGCATGCTAGAGTCTTACAGACACTGGCAGAAGACACAAACTCTTGAGTCTGAGACCAAGAATTTGTTAGAGCAACAGCCATAGCCAGAGCAGCAGCATTTATGCCAGTTTAAGACCCAATTCCACAAGGCCATACACATGCTGTGTGGGCTGTGTCACAGGAGAGGAACCCCAAGCTCTGGCTGAACTTTGCCCTAGAGGGAAACATTATCTTTACTACGTAGGTGTAAACAAACCTACCGTTTTTGCTCTGGAAGGAGACAGTATCTCTGTCCTCTAAGGATGTCTGCTATACACACATCCTTGAAAAGCTAGCCAGAAACAAAGGAGGTCAGTTCCTCTGCTCTTAACACATGAACAAACAGGAGAGACCCTTGTGTCTCGACAATATCTAAATAAATGAAGACATATACTTGTGTTCATGGATTGTAAGTCTCAATATTGCTAAAGTGTCGATTCTCCCCCAAAATGAACTGTTGATTCAACACAATCCCAAAAAAAATTCCAACAGGATTCTTTTTGGTAGCAAGTGACGAGCTGATTTTTAAATTCATATGGAAAGGCAAAGGGCTTAAAAATAGCCAAAACAACCTTGAAAGAGAACAAAGTTGGAGGACTTGTACTACCTGACTTTAAGATTTATTATAAAGCATGGTATTGGCATAATGATCCAAAAATAGATGAACGGAACAGAACAGAATCCAAAATGACCTTCACATGTATTGTCAACTGATTGTCAACAAGGTGCAAAGGCAATTCCCTGGAGAACAAAGTCTTCAAAACAAATGGTACTGGATCAACTAGATAGAAAGTCTTACGCAAAAAAATAAAGCAAAAAATAAAAATAAAAACAACAACAACAACAAAAAAAACTCTCACCACAAACAGATACCAATTCGAAACAAATCATATACCTAAATATGAAATGCAAAAATATAAAACTACTAGGAGAAAACACATTAGAAAACCTTTGTGACACTGATTTAAGAAAAAATTTCTACAACAAAAGTATGATTCTTCGAAGAAAAAGGATTATAAACTTTATCACAATTAAGATAGGTCTTCTGCTCTTCAGAAGATGCTCTTAAGAGAATGAAAGACAAGCCACAAGCTGGGAAAAAATGTTTTTCCAACACATTTGTCAAAGGACACAAACCGAATACATGAAGAACTCTCAATATTCAGTAAGAATCTATCCGATTTTTTTAAAATAAGCAAAACATATGAATAGATATCATCAAAGAAGTTGCATGAATGGCAAAACATGAAAAGATACTCAACATCATTAGTCATAACAAAAATACAAATTAAAACCACGGTGAAGTATCACGGTATCCCTATTGGAATGTCTAAAATTAAAGAGAATGATCATACACTAATACACTGCTGCTGGGAATGTAAGATGGTATAAGCACTTTGGAAAACAGGGTGGCAGTTTCATAAAAACTAACATGCACCTACCATATGTCTCAGTGATCCCACTTCTAGGTATTTACCCAAGAAAAACAAAAGCATATGTCCATGCAAAAACTTGTACAAGAATGCTCCCAGCAGCTTTATGTATAGTAGTCAAAAGCTGGAGACAACCCAAATGTCCATCACTAGCTGAATGAATACACAATTGTGGCATATCCACAACATGGAATATTATTTAGCAATAAAAAGTAATGAACTATTAATAGACACATGGATGGACGTGGATGGATCTCAAAATCAACATGGATGGATCTCAAAATAATTATGCTGAGTGAAAGAAGCATGGCAAAAAAGAATACAAACTATGATTCCACTTATATAAAATCAAAGAAAATGAAAACTACAGCGCAGAAAGGAGGCAAGTCACTCTCTGGAAAGCAGGGAGAGGAGCAGGAAGGAGGGACCACAAAGGGGCACAAAGTGCCTTTGGAGGTGATGGGTTTGCACACTACCTTGATTGTGATAATAATTTTACAGGTGGACATTTATATCAACACTTATCAATTGTTCACTTTAAATATATGCAACTTATTAAATGTCATTATACATCAATAAAGCTATTTTTTAAAAAAGCATTCACGGCTGGGCACAGTGGCTCACGCTTGTTATCCCAGCACTTTGGGAGGCCGAGGCGGGCGGATCACGAGGTCAGGAGATCGAGACCACGGTGAAACCCCATCTCTACTAAAAAAAATACAAAAAATTAGCCGGGCATGGTGGCGGGTGCCTGTAGTCCCACCTACTCGGAGAGGCTGAGGCAGGAGAATAGCGTGAACCTGGGAGGCGGAGCTTGCAGTGAGCCGAGATCGCGCCACTGCACTCCAACCTGGGTGACAGAGTGAGACTCCATCTCAAAAAAAAAAAAAAAAAAAAAAAGCATTCACCACCAAATGGAACTGACACTAAAAAAACAGAGGTTAATTTGAATTATAAAAAAATAAGGAAAATTAATTTATTCTTATACATGGGTGAAATGTATACTCATTAAACAACATATAGTGTTAAAAATTATGATGAAATTGGGACAGAAGTTTAGGTTAGATTGGTAGTTAAGGGTGAACAGGAAAGGATGCAGTAAAGATAGCTTTTTAAAGAAATTTTAAAACACACATACTATACATGTGTACTTCTCTTCAGAGCTGCGGTGTCTTTCCAATTTCTTTTTATCCAAATTATTTAACAATGGGTCTTCTCTTTTATCTGATAGAACCACATACCCACATAGAGTACTGTGCTGTTAGTAGAGAATGGGATAGGCTGATGCTGTTTACCAGCTGTTTTATAAGACAATTTTTCTTTGTGTTGTAGGGACACCAGTAAATCATAACCAAATTGAAAGCAATACTTCAGAAACAGAACTAGAGTAAACTTAACATACCGAGAAATTTTCTAAAATTTGACTTTTTTTTTAAAGAAGTAACATCTTATAATCAATCCTACTTTCTAATACTTTAAAATTTCCTTCAGCTACAGAAGAACAGGTATACAGTAGGCCCCTCTTATCCACAGTTTCACTTTCCACAGTTTCAGTTAGACACAGTCAACCATGGTCTGGAAACATCAAATGGAAAAATCCAGAAATAAACAATTCTTAAGTTTTAAATTGCACACCATTCTGCGTAGCATGATGAAATCTCGTGCTGCCATCCCACTCCATCCCATCAGGGACACGAATCATCCCTTTGTCCAGCATATGCTATGCGCCCTTTAGGTCACTCAGTAGCTGTCTAGGTCATCAGGTCAACTGCTGTAGTACCACAGCACTGGTGTTCAAGTAACCCTTATTTTACTTAACAATGGCCCTAAAGCACAAGAGTAGCAGTGCTGGCTTATTATTATAATTGTTCTATTTTATTATTAGTTGTTGATAATCTCCATGCCTAATTATAAACTAAACTTTATCATACAGATGTATGAATGTTTAAAAATATAGTACATATAGAGGGTTTGGTGCTACCTCTGGTTTCAGGCATCTGCTAGGAGACTTGGAACGTATGCCCCGTGGATAAGGGAAGACTACTGCACAACCCGTACAAGCAGCTGTACAGATAACCACCGCCCTTACCACTCAAAAGCCACCACAGCAAAGGGATGAATCCTGGACTCTCGCTGATGTATTTCAAGCCTTTCAAATTGATGCTTACATTGTACAGGGACATCAGCATTAGCCTGAAATGTAAAAGAAAAAGGTGTTGGAATGCTCCATCCACACTACATTTCACCCTAAACATACCTACTAGTTAAGAGGAACTTAACGTATTTAGATCTTCCCTCACATTTTAGATGTCCAATTCTACAATCTGGATAATGAGAATTGTAATATAATATATGTGAATTAATAATATCTGTCTATGTGAGGCTACAGGAAAATGGGAAACTTCAGCAATGATATCACATAATACCGCCTTTCATAGGCTCACATAATCAGGAGTCTCGAATGCAGAGAGGGTCCCACAGGAAACCTCACAACCCATATTTATTGATTCATTTCTTTTATTTCCAATCCTGCATTAACATACAGGTTACCCTCAATTTGTAAGAGTACTGTACTCTCAAAGTTCAATTCAGCCATCTAAAACCTAATGACATATTTTCATTCAATGAACATTATGCATGACATCCAGGTAGCCAGGTCAGGCAGGCCACAGGACTACATAATCACAGTACAAGGAATGAAGAATACTACAACCCAACCATCCCTCATAACCAACAGAGCAGTTTACTGAATAGGATAGGACTTTACAAGCTGTTTCGGGATTGAACCATGGCTGGCAATGCAGAGTCTGATGAAAGAAACTACAGGACTTTGGTTTCTGCAAATACTGCAAAATACAGAGAACCCAAACACTTTACACTGCAGAGCAATAAAAAGGCTAGACAAGTATTTTTTGCAAAGCCTTTGAAATAATGAATGAGTTTGCAAGAAATGAAAAGAAAACATCTCTGATCAGGAACAAAGTTTAAGAGCACAAAATCTCAGAGGAAAGTGCAAAAGATGCTACAATTCCAAAAGACTAGAGCTTCAGTTACAGTGGCTTCATGCAGAGGGACCGAGGGAAAAGCCTCAGAGAGACACAGGCATTCAGTTCACAGGCCCTGCAGAAACCAGAAGAGAGGAAACTTTCAAGCTTAGCATGAATTCACATTTTTGGCAGGCCTGAAAAATCCCCAAGCCAGTAATTTTAATATAAAACAGACCTGGGATAGAAGCTCCCCCAGCTTCCTGGACATTAAAGGAAAGGATCCTCAACCTGGTCTTCAAAGAATTCCCACAAATACATACTAGCAAATGGGAGTTCATAACAAAAATCATAATATGACGCATGAGAAAAAGAAGACCAGGTAAGCAACACCCAGCACAAAGAACCAATAACAGGGCTAGAACCAAAAATTTTTCAGATACTAGAAGTATCAACTGCAGAATAGAAAACTGGTATGTTAAATGGGTGAAGATAATTTTATTTTATTTTATTTTATTTTTGAGATGGAGTCTCGCTCTGTCGCCCAGGCTGGAGTGCAGTGGCGCAATCTCGGCTCACTGCAAGCTCCGCCTCCCAGGTTCAGGCCATTCTCCTGCGTCAGCCTCTCCGAGTAGCTGGGACTACAGGCGCCCGCCACCACGCCCGGATAATTTTTTGTATTTTTTAGTAGAGATGGGGTTTCACCATGGTCTCCATCTCCTGACCTCGTGATCTGCCCACCTCCGCCTCCCAAAGTGCTGGGATTACAAGCGTGAGCCACCGCACCCAGCCGAAGATAATTTTAAAAGAAATTAAAAACATAATCAAGAAGCTAGGATTACTATTATGAATGACCAGCCAATTCAAAAATAACAGCAGAATTTACAAAAATGAAAACAATAATTAAAATGTAAAACTCAAGGGTAATTCAACACATGGAAAAGGAGAAATACTAAACAGAAAAGACAGCTTAAGAAACTACAGCAAGAAAGAAAAACAGATCAAAGAAAGATAAAAGTACAAGGAGGCTAAGGTGGAAAAGTTCAACATTCTTCCAAATAGGGTCCACAAAGAAAGAACAGAAAGAACGAAGGAAAAAATTGTTTCAAAAATATTTTCCAGAAATGAGTAAATATAAACCCTCAGATTCAGGAGGCACAAAAAAATCTCAAGAAAGATAAATAAATACAAATCTACACACATCACAATCAAACTTTAGAAAATTAAAGACAAATTTTGTAAAGCACCCAGAGAGAAAAGCCATATTACCTATAAAAGAGTAATTACACCAAAAGCTGGGCTCTCTATATCTACCAAGTGTAAAGAGAAAATAATAATAGAGTTAGAATTGTAAACCCAACAAAAAGATTTTCAGCAAAAGAGGTAAAGTAAAAATGTTGTCAAAGAAAATCTCAGACATTTTTAAACAAACAGATCTGAACTAAAAGAATTTGAAGGACAGACTTCAGAAAAAGGAAAACGACATCAGAAGAATGTTCTGAGATACAAGGAGGGTTAGTAAGTAAAGGGATGTGAGTGTACAGAAGTAAACATTGGGGGGTAAAAGCAGTCATTAAAATGTCTATGGGATTTTTGAAACTTTTCAACAGAGCTAAGACACAGTCCATGAATGCATGTAATCCAGGATGTAAGTATTAGAGCATTCTAAGATCTTTCTACTGTTTAGGTGAGAAAGACATTAATTACTTTCAAGTAAACCAAATACATCAAATCATGCTTTAAAAAAGGGGCTATCACTGAAAGAAACAAGGGTAAACTTTCAAGACACTAGAAGAATAAAATGAACTCAGAAAAGATCTTAGTGACTTTGAAAGAAAGATAACAGAGTAAGACCCTGTTGAAAGAAAGAATAGAAAAGGAACAAAAAGAGAAAGAAGAAGGGAGAGAGAAAAGGAAGAGGGTGGGAGGAAGGGAAGGAGGGAGACGGGAGGGAGGAAGCGAGGGAGAGAGGTAGGGAGGGAAAGATAACTCAGAAAAATCATAATAAAAAGAAAAACAAAATATGACAGAATAAATCCAATTATTTCATTAATCACGAATGTTAATGAACAGGATATTCCTATTAAAAGGCATAGATTATAGATTGTTACATTAAAGGAAAAACAAAATGCAACCATGGACTTTTTCAAAGAAACACATCTGAAACAAAAGTTTCCAGAAAGGGGCCAGGAGTGGTGGCTCACACCTGTAATCCCAGCACTTTGGGAGGCCAGGGCGGGCAAATCGCTTGAGGCCAGGAGTTCAAGACCACCCTGGCCAACATGGCAAAACCCTGTCTCTGCTAAAAATATGAAAAAATAGCCAGATGTGGTGATGTGCACCTGTAGTCCCAACTACTAGAGAGGCTGAGGCAGGAGAATCTCTTGAACGCAGGAGGCAGAGGTTATAGTGAAGCAAGATCGCACCACTGCATTCCAGCCTGGGCAACAGAGTGAGACTCTAAAAAAAAAAAAAAGCTTGCAGAAAGTTGAAAGAATTGGAAAAGATATATCAAAGAAATACTAATGAAAAAAGAAGAAAGAGAAGGCTGAGGTAGCTACATTAACAGAAAAGAAAATAGACTGACTGCAGTGGCTCACGCTTATAATCACAACACTTTCAGAGGGTGAGGTGGGCGGACAGCTTGAGCCCAGGAGTTGGAGCTCAGCCTGGGCAACATGGCAAGACCCCGTCTCTGCAAAATGTACAAAAACAGCTGGGCATGATGGTGCGCCCCTGTGGTCGCAGCTACTGGAGCAGCTGAGGTGGGAGGATCACTTGAGCCCAGGAGGTCGAGGCTGCAGTGAGCTGTGACAGTGCTACTACACTCCAGCCTGGGTGACAGAGCAAGACCCTATCTCAAAAATAATAACTAAAAATAATAATAATTTTAAAAGAAAGAAAAGAAAAGGGAAAGCATCTTTAAAAATTAAGAGGCTAATTTTTTGTGTGTGTGTGAAACAGAGTCTTGCTCTGTCACCCAGGCTAGAGTGCAGTGGCGCCATCTTGGCTCACTGCAACCTCCGCCTCCCGGGTTCAAGTGACTCTCCTGCCTCAGCCTCCTGAGTAGCTGGGATTACACACACGTGCCACCACACCCAGCTAATTGTTGTATTTTTAGTAGAGATGGGGTTTCACCATATTGGTCAGGCTCTCGAACTCCTGACCTCATGATCCGCCCACCTCGGCCTCCCAACGTGCTGGGATTACAGGCGTGAGCCACCACACCTGGCAAGGCTAAATATTTAATGCTGAAAAGTTCAGTTCATCAGGAGGGTAGCATTTTAAACTTGTATGTACCTAATAATACAGCCTCAAAAATACATAAAGGCACAAATTGATAAAACTACAAGAAAAAGCTGACCAGTCCACAATAATGGCAGATTTTAAGGCACCTCTTATAGCACTTAATACATTAAGCTGATTCTCTGATCCACCACATAATTAAGTTAAAAATCATTTTTTAAGTAAGTTTTAAAACTCCAAACTACATTTAGAAAACTAAAAGTACATCTCTATAAGAATAAGTCAAAGAAATTATGAGGAAAATTGGGCAACTGAACAAGAATGAATACGCAAAAATAAAACTTGTGATGCTAGTGAAATACACACACACACACACACACACACACACACACACAGCCTTTAATACTTATTCCAGAAAAAAATAGCTGCAGCTATGGCAGAGTAACTTGCATTGGACTAACCCTCCCACTAATAAGAATCACAAATTCTGAACAAAATATAGGAACCATTTAAGAGGAATGGAAAGCAGCCACAGGCAGGCAGAAACTGAAGAGAAGTGCTCCCTTGAAAGAAGAGGGGTGGCTCATGCCTATAATCCCAGCACTTTGGGAGGCCAACATGGGAAGACTGCTTGAGCCCGGAGTTCAAAACCAGCTTGGGCAACACAACAAGATCCCATCTCTTCATTAAAAAACAAACAACAGAAAAAAAAACCATTAGACAGGCATGGTGGCACATGCCTAGAGTCTCAGCTACTCGGAAGGCTGAGGCAAGAGAATCACTTGAGCCCAGGGACGTCAAGTCTGCAGGGTTGTGACGGTACCAGCCACTGCACTCTGGCCTGCGTGACAGAGCAGGACCCTGTCTGAAAAAAAAAAAAAAAAAAAAAAAAAAAAAAGAATTTTTTTTTTTTTTTTATAAAGAGGCAAATATATTGAGGTTTAGACAAGGCCACATAGCACCAGGCAGCCGGCTCTCAATCAGAAACCTGGGGATGACCAGCTTGAGAAGTAAAACCAGAGTCCAGGGTCACCAGGGTGGAAAGAAAGGGAAGAAGATACCTAGAAAGGAAGGTTTCAGAACAAGAGAGCACTAAAGTGTGCATGAAAACCCTCCAAGGTCCTAGCCTCTAAATGGCACAAGTGTGAGGCAGAGAAAGAGGGAGAGCTGCAAGGCAGAGGAATGAGGCACAGCTCTGCTGCAGACCACGTCCAAGGAGCCAGAGCTCAGGTATAAGTCAGGCAAAGCTGACGACCAGCTAGGACACACATAATTCCCTTCAGGAAAAGATAACAGAGTCCAGAGCCCCCACAACCTACCTTCTGCCACCTCCAGTACACATGCTATCAAATAAACACTGAACTAGCACAGCCGGCTAGGATGAGGAGAGTAAGCCACTTGCTTTGGGTGTAAATTTAAGGGAGTATCAAAATGCCCAGTAGCCCATATTTTTTAACACTGTAATTCAATATTTTAAAAAATAATATTTAAAATGCCCTAATAAGCAAAACTTTAATTTTTTACTTTTTTTTTCTAGAGCTAGGGTCTCACTTTGTCACCCAGGCTGGAGTGCAGTGGCATAGTCATTGTTCACTGCCACCTAGAATTCCTGGGCTCAAGCAATTCTCCTGCCTCAGCCTCCTGAGTAGCTGAGACTACAGGCACCTGCCACCACACCCAGCTAATTTTTTAATTTTTTGTAGAGATGAGGTCTTGCCATCTTGCCAAGGTTGGTCTTGAATTCTTGGCCTCAGGCAATTTTCCCACATCGGCCTCCCAAAGTGCTGGGATTACAGGCATAAGCCATTGTGCCCAGCCCAAAATTTTAAATAAAGATGGAACTGGTCACATACTGGAGCCTAAGGCAAAAGGAAAAATCAGTAATACTGACCAAGTCCATTATTAAGGGACTAACTAAATATACTATGGTACATGTAACACATGCATGCCACAGAAAATTTCTATTGTAGTTCTCTATTAAAATCTCTGGTTTCCCCACTAAATTTTGTTTGTCAAAAGCAAGCTCCGTGCCTTATCTTTATCATCTCACAAACTAGTAATAGTAAGACTGGACGCAATAAGCACTCAATTTATTTACTGAAAAGTGAATCAACTCCCAGTGATTAAAGATCAAAATATATAAAAGCTAAGGTCTTCCTTCTCGCCCATGTGACCACAGGCACTTTCTTTTTTTTGTTTTGTTTTTTGTTTTTTGTTTTGAGACGGAGTCTCGCTCTGTTGCCGAGTGAGACAGACAGGCTGGAGTGCAGTGGTGCAGTCTCGGCTCCCTGCAACCTCCGCCTCCCGGGTTCCAGCAATTCTCCTGCCTCAGCCTCCTGAGTAGCTAGGACTACAGGCGTGCGCCACCACACCCGGCTAATTTTTGGAGTTTTTTTTGTTTTTGTTTTAGTAGAGACAGGGTTTCACCATGTTGGCCAGGCTGGTCTCAAACTCCTGACCTCAGGTGACCCATCTGCCTCGGCTTCCCAAAGTGCTGGGATTACAGACATGAGCCACCATCCCTGGCCGACCATGGGCACTTTCAAAGTCCCTGGCAATGCTCTGGAGCCAGAAAAGACAGAGCTATGCAAACACCCTCCAGTGCAGGGTGCTCAGTTCTCAAAACAAGGTCCTCAGCCTCCCAGCGGGCTACAAAATAAGCCACACTGCAAGTTCTTTCAAGTTTCACTGACAATTTTTACATGAATACAAAAGCTACTCACTAGTAACCTATTTAATGAGGTATTAAGGGCTACTCAAATGTAGTGTTCATGAGGAAAATTTAGCACCTTAACTAGAATTCAGTGAGGCATCGAATCCAGTATTCCAAGAAAAGTTCCTGCTTCAGATCACAAACACAGAGAGTTGGAATTCCTTAGAATTAAATATATTGCCCATGGCTGCTTTCACACAGGCAGTAACAGCAGAACTGAGTCACTGCAGCAGAGATCATATGACCCCAACAGCCTAAAATATTTTCTGTCTGACACTTTATGGAAAAAGTTTGCTGACCTCTGCCTTACAGCATGAAAATAAGATAAACCAATCTTCTGTATGTCTTAAAAAGCAAAGCTAGCATCTGGTAATAACTGTAATATAGGGCAACCTTCTGAAAAGATGGCCAGTTGAAATTCTTTGCTGACGGCCATTTAGATTTAAGGTGGCAAAAACAACTCCCAAGTTGGCAGATGTCTTTAAATTTTTATATTTGGTCAAAATCAGTTATCCTTAAGAAGCTAAAATGAAACACATACTTACAACAACCATGTCGCCACCTGAGACCTCATGTCACTGCCAAGATACATCTCACAGAAGACCAAAGACTTCTAGGTCACACAAGAGTTAGCAAAAAATAAACCCAAAAAACTGTTTCTTATGTAAATGTTTTGTCTAATATAACATTTCTATTCCAACCAAAAATATTTGTAAATAGTGTATCAAGTTTCCAATTATCAAGTCTAAAGAGACTGCCCATTCATTTTACTCTTCTAGTATTGAAATATTAAATGTTAATTCTTGGCCAGGTGCAGTGGCTCATGCCTGTAATCCCAGCACTTTGGGAGGCTGAGGCGGGCAGATCACTTGAGGTCAGGAGTTCGAGACCAGCCTGGCCAACATGGTGAAACCTCATCTCTACCAAAAATACAAAACTTAGCTGGGCGTGGTGGCGCACACCTGTAGTCCCAGCTATTTGGGAGGCTGAGGCAGGAGAAGCACTTGAGCCCGGGAGGTAGAGGTTGCAGTGAGCCAAGATGGCACCACTGTACTCCAGCCTGGGCAATAAAGTGAGACTCAGTCTCAAAAAAAAAAAAAAGAAAGAAAGAAAATGTTATTTCTCAAACTAGTGTACTAAGCGTTAGGCTTTTTCTTCCAATGACCAAAAAAAAAAAGGTAGGCAAATTCTGCTTCCTGCCACAAACCTCAGCAGAAAACCTGTTATAAATGGGGCTAATGGGCTCCAAAAGAGCAACTTCCCAGTCTCTGCAGTCTTGACATCTAAGATACATCTGACATTTAAAAGGACTGAAAATATGGCTAAAATAAAGGCACTGGTGAACTCGAAATGCCACATAAGCAACACGAGTAACTCATCTTCAATAAAAAGCAAGTTCTCTTTACCTAAATATACAAGGTCTCAGGGCTGAACAAGCACAAGGTGTGAAAAGAAAGCACTCCTCCACAGGCCAACACAACTGAGTCACTAAAGGTAGAAGTGACAACTTGACCACCTTATTCTTCATCTTAAAAGAAAATATAACTTGTAACCTACGAGTAACAGAATAAACACGCCCAGTACTTCAAAACAAACTAGCAATAAAAATAAGCAAGAAAAAGGAGTATCTGTGAAGTTCACTGCCAAGAAACAAGCCAATCAGTGATGCTAAACTGACCAAAATCTAAGGTAGCCAAATTAGCACCATAAAGTAATTCTACAGCACAATAATAAAATTCTTACAAAAGACTGCATGTAATTTGAGAAAGCAATTGGCACAGCAACACTACATTTTTAGACCAAATTATTCTTGACAGAAACTTAAGAGGCCTACCAATTTTTCATTAGACAGAGTACAGTAACTAATGACTTAACCGACTTTAGATTCTGTGCCTCTTTCCTCAGTCAAGTTAGAACCTAAAAACCTGTGGTCTATATCATGTCATCCTCAAATATCTGTATGTTAATTTGTATCTATTATGTTACAATGAAGACATACAAAAAGATATAAATAATAATACGATACCCACCTCCCTGGTTAAGAAAGAAACCCTATAACCAGAGTTGAATTCCCTTGGTGAACGCTACCCAAAGGCGTGCTTCAGTGAGGTGTAACCACAGCTATGTCTGATATTTAAACTAGCCACGCATTGCTAATACTTTAGGTGCAGAATCTTTTTTCTTTGCACGTCTGCATCAACAGCAACATACTGCAGGCAATCTTCCACGCTATGGTGAGATTCGTTTATGTTGATTTCTATAGCTCCAACCTATTTCCACTGATATATGCCAACTTTTTAACTAATCACAATTTATTTATCTATTCTCCATCTTATAGACATTTAGGTAATTTCCTAGTTTGTGCTATTACAAACACCACTGCTATAACATTTTCTGTACAAGCATCCTGGTATCCCATGGAAAACTTTCTCTGGAGTACACATGCAGACGGGGACTCTGTCCTCGGCATGTGCAGACACAGCCTCCACAGACACAGGCCAGGTGGCTCCACGTACCCTCCAGCAGCACATGGACAGGTGTAAGCTTCACTGTGGCTTCACGTCCAATCGGAAGCTTGTAATCATCAGACTGTGATTTTTTTTTTCAATGAGAGGCACCAAAAAGGCATCTTATTAGGGTTATAATTTGCTTTCCCCTGATTACTATGGAGAGTAAGAATCTTTCCTGTGTTTATGAAGCTGCTGTGTGTTTTATTCTGTAGAGTGCCTGATTTTTTTCTTTTGCCTATTTGTGTATTTGGTTATTTGCCTTTTCCTTATTCAAAAGGCCAAATAAGCAAATTACTTAGTTATACCAGTTTTTTTTTTAATGTACACAGAATGACCAAACTAGACAGGGTAAAACCCAAAAATGCCTTTCAGAAGAGCTGATGTTCACAGCACCATCTACCAATTTATAACTCAACAGAGACCAATTCAGTGGCTGGTAAGCACATTGTAGGTGAAAGCTGTACCACCTGGAAATAATACACATTAGTTCCCAGGCCCCAGATGACTTCCGGATATTGACTTTTGTTAATACCTGGAAATGATGAGGACTCTAAACTTAGGAATTTGAACATTATCTAGATAGAGTTTGTCTTGAAAACATACTTCTTTCATTAGGACAATTAATTGTAATGCAATGTCTTAAAATTATCTTACAAGATCCCTAATGATAACTTTCCTATCTAGAATTACTAAAGCTTTGACTGGAAACTGTTTAGAAACCCCATCATGTTTGAAGATTTCTGTTCAGCCAATACTTATGTGAAAAAGGGATCAAGCCACCAAAATGCACAGTAACACTCTGTAGAACTTTTAATAACAAACCGGGGAGAACCACATCCAGAAAGTGAGGATTTGCTCTCACTCATCATGTAACATTTACTGAGCATTTTCTCTGTCCTGGACTCGACACTCTGCAGAAGTTTACAGGAAATGGGAGAGAGACAAACAAAGCAACTAGTGAACAAAGTGTGGTACAAGCTTTACAGCTTCCTCTCCACACTTAGCTCTAAAAGGCTGCTACTGTCTTAAGACATTTTGTGGAAACACTTCTAGAAGCATCTTCGAAAAATACAATCTGCACTGTGACTATTCCAGACGAATTATTTGGAAAACAGGAGCTTGTGTGTGGCTCCAACCTGCAGATGCAGCCACACAGCTACTCCACAGAGAGATGGGACGATACTATCACCCTGATTTGCCCACAAAGGTGAGCTGGTTTTCCTGCAGAGCTCACGGCTGCTTCTGAAGTCAACTGCACAAAGAACCCAGAAACCTCCACAAGCCATACTCTCACTGATGACATCCGACTGGTGACACCTGGGGAAGATGCTGGGCAGGGATAAACAAACAGTAACTTCAAGAAACAGGAATCACATAGAGCCCAAACTCCAAGAGGCATTTCTGTAACCCTCCACCCTGTGCCTGGATGAGAAAACCTTGCTGAGCCACTGTTCTCCCACACATGCCAAATATTCTCTGGCCCATGACAGTGAAATGCACTGTGTCAGTTACCTCAGCTTGGTAAAAGCAGAGGTGTTCTCGTCATAGACACTGCACCCCAACTGCAAATCCAAGGACAGTGTTACCTGAGAACCAAGTGACCATTCAGGAATGTGGGTAGCTCCCACCCCGGAGGCCTCTCTCCTCACTCGGGATGAAGAACCACCTTAAACTCTGGGCCTTCTGCCATCCCCTTCAAGAACACCTCCAGCAGGTCCGACGTGAGGAGCCACTAGTGTAGATGTGAAGAGGCCTTTCATGGCCTACTCAACAAGGACTGGTAAAATCATAGGCAGCGTGGGCAGTGAGAAAAAAAATAACCTGGCCTCCATGAGGAAGTACAAAAAAAGGGAGGGAAACTTTAAAGGCTGGAGAAATCCACAAGTCTAATAAAAAATAATAATAATTGCAGTTGCCTAAGTGTTACCAAGTATCAAGGAGAATGGAAACGCCAGGGTCATGTCACAGCAGTGGAGAAAGAGGAGCCACAGAAAGGAGACTTTGGGTCATGCAGCTCAGTGCCAGGACAGTGCTCAGGGTCCCCCGCAATCCCAAGGTCCAGGCACAGCACAGATCCTGCCCACACCAGGCCCTGGGAGCACAAGCCTGGGTGACCAGTGGCCAGAGGGGAAGGAAATGGACTGAGGTGGTGACAATGGGGGACGCTCCTGACATGTGTCATTCCATGGCTGAATGACTAAGGAGAAATACACAGAGAAGAAACAGACAGGACACTGCCGGGGGCATGCCACCAGCTGACTGCACTGAACTGCCCCAGCCTTGGCTGACAGAGCTCACCCTGCACACAGTTCTGTCAAGTGGCCATTTCCAGCAGACACCTGAGAGGCTGATGGGAATGTGGAAAATTACTCGTGAGGTATGGCTGTCAAGACTGAAAAGCTACGACCGCTACAGTAAACAGAATCCAGTCATCCTGCTGGCAGCACCAACCACCTTGAGGGGCCTCCAAGGTCAGCTGGTGTGTCTGGCCACCATATACTGGAAGTTCCTAGATTTGGAGAGTTAAAAACAGGGTCTTCACAAAAAAGGCAGATAAACTAGGAACAGCCCGAAACCATATGGCTGGGGAGGCTACGCCACTGAAAGAACTCACAGAGGCTGAGTCACGACAATGTCCCATGTACAACCCTATGAATGTTTGCCACAAAAGACATGGAGATGTGGCCCAATAGCAGAATTGAGTCTGATCCACCACTGATCCACAGGGATTTCAGGGGGAGGCAAAAGGAACACACCAAGAGCCAGCTCTGCATTCTAGGAAAATGCAACATGTCATGGTAAACCCAGGCTGGCTAGTGGTTTGAAAGGGCAGACATGGCCTGGGAGACAAAAGGCTGAACAGGAGCCAGTGGAGCCGGAGCGCTGGAAATACTGGAGCAAGAAATGACAGGCAACAGGGCACATCCCAGAGGAAGGCTCAACACAGAGGCGGGAGGATTACACACACACCACAGCACACATCCCACACCACACACCAGTCACACACACCGGTCACACACATCACACACACCACGACACACACACACACACACACACCACTCACACACATCACACACACCACACACCACGCACACACCACACACACACCACGCACACACCACACACACACCACACACACCATACACACAGACACCACACACACCATACACACACACACACCACACACCATACACACACACCACATACACCATACACACACCACACACATCACACACACAATATACACACACCACCATATACACACCACACATACCACATTATAGCCACACACACCACACACACACCACACACACTACATCATACAGCACACACACCACACCACACACACACACTACACACTGCACTCACACACATCTCACAGACACCACATACACCACACACACACACCACTCACACCATACGCACACCACTCACACATGACACACCACACACCCACACAAGCCACACACTACACACCACACACGCATCACACACCACACATCACACACACCACACCCACACACCACATACACACCATACACTACACACCATGCAATCACACACACACTACACACACCAGACACATCACATACCAAAGACATCACACACAATACACCACACACACTACACACCACACACACATCACACAGACCACACACATCAGACACCACACACACCACATACCCACCACACACACATCACCACACCACATACCCACCACACACACACACCAGACACCACACACATCACACATACCACACAACACACAACACACATACATCACACACACACATACCACACAGACACCACACACACATCTCACACACCACACACACACCAGCTGATTGCACTAACTGCCCCAGCCTTGGCTGACAGAGCCCACACACCCACACCACACACATACCACACACCAGACACACACCACACACCACACACACCACATACCCACATCACACACCACAGATCACACACACATCACACCCCACACACCATACACACCAGCTGATTGTACTAACTGCCCCAGCCTTGGCTGACAAGAGCCCACAAACACACATCACCCACCCCCCGACACACCACACCACACACACACCACACATACCACACACACCCCCATTCCCCACACCCCACACTCTGACATACACACATACACACACCCCCACATATGCAGCCCACACACCCCCACACGCCCCACACACACACACCACACACACCCATACATATCCCCCACACACCTCCCACAAACACACATACCCCATACCCTCCACATGTACATGCACACCACAAACATCCCCCAACATACATATACCACACACACACATCCCCCTCACATACACAGCCACACACACCATGCATACCACACCCACATCTCCCCACACAAAATACACACATCCCAATCCCCCATAGTCCCACATATACAAACACACCACAGTCACACACATCACATGACACCCACCTCCACCCAACATATATACACACACACCACACATTCCCTCACACTCGCACCATAAACATGCCCACACAAACACATACACACCATACACACCAACACACACCCACACCACACACACCACATACCCACATCACACACCACAGATCACACACACATCACACCCCACACACCATACACACCAGCTGATTGTACTAACTGCCCCAGCCTTGGCTGACAAGAGCCCACAACACACATCACCCACCCCCCGACACACCACACCACACACACCACACATACCACACACACCCCCATTCCCCACACCCCACACTCTGACATACACACATACACACACCCCACATATGCAGCCCACACACCCCCACACGCCCCACACACACACACCACACACACCCATACATATCCCCCCACACACCTCCCACAAACACACATACCCCATACCCTCCACATGTACATGCACACCACAAACATCCCCCAACATACATATACCACACACACACATCCCCTCACATACACAGCCACACACACCATGCATACCACACCCACATCTCCCCACACAAAATACACACATCCCAATCCCCCATAGTCCCACATATACAAACACACCACAGTCACACACATCCATGACACCCACCTCCACCCAACATATACACCACACCACACATTCCCTCACACTCGCACCATAAACATGCCCCACACAAACACATACACACCATACACACCAGACACCCCAAAAAACACCCACATACACATACACCACACCCAAATACATCCTCATTTCCCCACGCCCCCCCACATATACACACCCACACCCACACCACACACACACATCCAGGCCATATGTGCCTCTGACACGTGAGAAGAAAAAGCAAAGGTGAGTGGAATAAACAAGGGAGGGCCAAGCTGAGGTGGCCACACTCACACCCTTGACTCTGTGTGGCAGGAAGTAAAGCCGCCTGCTGGGACACCCACCTGCCAAGGAAGAGCAGAGCAGGGAGGCCATGAGGGTCACACCCGAGGTCTGCCTCCACCACTGTGGAAATGAGTGGGAGCTGAGTAAGGACATAGAGGAGGATTCCGGGGTACTGGAAACCAGGAGAAATGATGAGAGTCCGTGCACACAAGAAAGCTTCTTCCCAAACCTCACTAAACAGCCCCAGCTGTAGGAACAGAGAAAAAGGATGGCTGGGCTGATCCAAGGTTGAAAGCATCGGGAAATGTGATGCACACTGGGGCTGGGTGAGCTAGAGGGGAGGCCATGGAGGCAATGGTGTGAGCAGGAGGAAGGAGGAGGGAGGAGGAGCAGGAGGTCTTGCAGTTTAGAGGGAACAATGGTAGGAAAAGGAGGCAGGGAGGAGAGGAGGTATGGCCTGAGTGCTACAGTGGTGTTTACCAGACAGTCCACCTGATGACTATGTGCAGGGTCTGGCCCAAGGCAGACTATTGCCACAGTGAAGGGCACAGCAAATCTTGGGAGCTGAAAAAGGCAGGTGACCTTGAAATTAGACTGTTGAATGAATCACCCCTAAACATGTTCAAGTCATTCAAGATAGCAGGAAATGGGGAGGGGACACCAACAAGCCAGTACTCAGTGAACAAGGGAAATGCCTGGATGGTCAGAAAAGTACAGTGATGAGAAAGGCTGGATGCGAAGAGAGCAACTGGTTGCTTGAATTTTCAAGGAGGAAAAAAATTTGCATGAGATTGGAAGAGAAACAGCCTTTTAAAAATGAGCATTCTGGGACATTTCATTAAAAATAAAAATGGTAATGGGTGCAGCAAACCAACACTTCCCCTAAGAACTGGAATAAGACAGAGATATCCACTCTTACCGCACCTATTCAACACAGAACTGAAGGCCAGGTGTGGTGGCTCACGCCTGTAGTCCCAGCACTTTGGGAAGAGCCAAGGAAGGCGGATCACTTGAGCTCAGGAGTTCGAGACCAGCCTGCGAAACATGGCGAAACCCTGTCTCTACAAAAAACTACAGAAATTAGTCAGGTGTGGTGGCACACACCTGTAGTCCCAGCTACTCAAGATGCTCAGGCAGGAGAATCGCTTGAGATCAGGAGGTCGAGGCTGCAGTGAGCCGTGGCACTGTTTAATTGAAATTTTGTAATGATAGAAATATTCTGTATCTATGCTAATAGGGTAGCTGCTAGTTATATGGAGCTGATTATGCCACTGCACTCCAGCCTGGGTAAAAGAGTGAGACCCTGTCTCAAAAAAAAACAAAAAAATAAAAAAAAAGGTACAAGTTGAGAGCCAAATCAAGAACACAATCCTTTTTACAACAGCCACACACACAAAAAAAAAACCTAGGAATACATCTACCAAGGGGGTGAAAGATCTCTTCAAGAAGAACTACAGAACACTGCTGAAAGAAGTATCATAGATGACACAACTGAAAAAACATTCCATGTTCATGGACTGGAAGAATCAATATCATGAAAATGTCCATACTGCCCAAAGCAATCTACAGATTCAATGCTATTGCTATTAAATTACCAACATCATTTTTCATAGAATTAGAACAAACTCTTCCAAAATTCTTATAGAACCAAAAAAGAGCCCAAATAGCCAAAGCAACCCTAAGAAAAAACAACAAAGCTAGAGACATCACATTGCCCACCTTCAAACTATACTACCAGGCTACACTAACTAAAACAGCATAACACTGGTACAAAAATAAACACACAGACCAATGGAACAGAATACAGAACCCAGAAATTAAAGCTGCACACATATAGCCAATTGATCTTTGACAAAATTGACAAAAATAAGCAATGAGGAAAGGACTCCCTGTTCAATAAATGGTGCTGGGAAAAATAGCCAACCATATGCAAACGAATGAAACTGGACCCCTACCTCTAACCACAGATAAAAATTAACTCGAGATGGATTAAGGACTTAAATGTAAGACCTCAAACTATAAAAGTTCTAGAACAAAATCTAGGAAATAGTCTTCTGGACATCGGCCTAGGCAAAGAATTTGACTGAGTCCTCAAAAGCAATTGCAACAAAAGCAAAAATTGACAATTGGGACCTAATAAAATAAAGAGCTTCTCTATAGCAAAAGAAACTATCAACAGAGTAAACAGACAACCTACAGAATGGGAGAAAATATTCACAAACTATGGATCCAACAAAAGTCTATATCCAGAATCTATAGGGAAGTTAAGTTAAACAAATCAACAAGAAAAAAACACAAAACCTCATTAAAAAGCAGGCAAAGGGCAACAGCAGACACTTCTTAAAAGAAGACATATATGTAGCCAACGAAACATGAAAAAACGCCCAACATCACTAGTGATCAGGGAAATGCAAATCAAAACCACAATGAGATACTATCTCACACCAGTCAAAATGGCTATTACTAGAAAGTCAAAAAACACCATGTTGGCAAAACCACTGAAAACAGGGAACTCTTATACACTGTTGGTGGGAATGTAAATTAATTCAGCACCTATGGAAAGCAGTTTGGAGATTTCTCAAAGAACTAAAAATAGACCTAGCATTCAACCCAGCAATCCCATTACTTGGTAAATAGCCAAAGGAAAATAAAATTGTTATACCAAAAAGACACCTGCCCTTATATGTTTACCACAGCACTGCTCACAATAGCAAAGATAAGTGGTGGCTCATGCCTGAAATCCCAGCACTTTGGGAGGCCGAGGTGAAAGGATCACTTGAGTTCAGGAGTTCAAGACTATCCTTGGCAAGAAAGTGAGACCCCTATCGCTACCAAAAAAAAAATTTTTTTTAATTAGCCAGGTGTGATGTCACATGCCTGCAATCCCAAGTACTTGGGAGGCCGAGGCAGGATTGCTTGAGCCCAGGAGTTTCAGACTGCAGTGAGATAAGATAGCACCACTGCATTCCAGTTTGGATGGAACAGCCAGACCCTGTCTCAAAAACAAAACTAAACAAAACAAAATAGCAAAGACATAGAATCAACCCAGGTGTCCATCAACAGTGGATTGGATAAAGAAAATGTGATACATATAAGCCATGGAATACTATGCAGCCAGAAAAAAAAGAACACCACCATTTCCTTTGCAGCAACATGGATGCAGCTGGAGGCTGCATCCACTTATCCTAAGTGAATTAATCCAGAAGTAGAAAACCAAATATTGCATGTTCTCACTTATAAGTGGGAGTTAAACCCTTGGTATACACAGACATAAAGATGGGAACAAGAGACACTGGAGACTCCAAAAGGAGAGAGGGAGGGAGAGGAACAAGGACTGAAAACTCTCCTACCGGGTACTATATTTACTATCTGAGTGACAGATTCAATAGAAGCCCAAACCTCAGCATCACGCGATATACTCTTGTAACAAACCTGCACATGTACCCCCTGAATCTAAAATTTAAATTTAATTTTTTTTAAAAAATGGGCAACTAGGAAAAAAATAACCCCTATCTCTGGGTCTAAGGTACTAACTGCTGAAAATGAGTGACCTTCGATCATGAAAGTGGCAGTGAAAGTGTAGTTCCCCAGAGAGAGGCAAGCTATACCCAAGGCAGGGGGAGGCCAGGAAGAAAAGAGGCTGATTTATAGCATGAGAAAGGTCCTGGGGCTCCAGAGGACTCAAATGTGGGTGTTAGTGAAGTGGGGGAGGTGAAAAGAGGGGAGAACAGTGCCTTGGAGATGAGGTGAGAGGGAACAAGCCATGAGTGTGTTGGAAGGCAGCCAAAGATCCCAGGGGGAAGGCCCCTCTCAGGCTGGTGCATGCTGAGATCCCGAGTCAGGATAGAGGCTAAACACACAGCTTTGCTCAGTGGCCAAATGGAAGACTGCCAAGAAAGTCAGTGAATGGCTCTGAAGGCAATTCTCCCCATCTCCCACTGCAATCAACAAGAGCTCACCAGGACCCAAAGGCACAGAGCTCCAGGGACTGGAACCAGAGAGGCTAGAAGTGACCCAGCCCTCACACACAGCTTTGCCTTGGAAGTTGAAGGGGGACTTTAGCTGGCCCATAAATATGGACCTTGTACAGACCACAGAAGCAAAAGAGGCAATGGATTAGTAACCAGAATACACAAAGACCTACAGCAGATCACTAAGAAAAATGCGGCCCAACAGGAAAGTGGGCACAAGACACAGACAGGTGACTCAAAGGAAAAACTGGAATGGTAAAAACATGTGAAGAGCCTCAACCTCACTGGCAATCTAAATCTGAAGGAAGGGAGAGAAGGACGAAGACACACAGATGATAGGTGGATGATAAAAATACTCTTTAAGGCCAGGTGCAGTGGCTCACGCCGTAATCCCAACACTCTGGGAGGCCGAGGTAGGTGGATCACTTGAGCTTAGGAGTTTGAGACAAGACTGGGAAACAAGGTGAGACCCTGTTTCTACAAAAAATACCAAAAAAAAAAATTAGCTGGGCACGGTGGCATGCAGAGTAGCTGGGACCCCAGTTACTTGGGAGGCTGAGATGGGAGGATCACTTGAGCCCTGGAGGTCGGGGCTGCAGTGAGCATGATTGCACCACTGCACTCCAGCCTGGGTAACATAGCAAGACCCTGTATCTCCCCTCTTCCCCCGGCACCTCTCTCTCTCTCTCCATATACACATATATTTTTTTTCTTTAGAGGAATATAATAAATAGCAAAGTGCAGACAAGGACGTGGGAAACAAGAACACTGACATGGTGCAGGCAGAAATGTACACTATGGTGACCAATTTGGCAGTATCTTATCAAATTGAAAATGTCCATGTCCTACTTCTCAAATATTTCTTCTGGGAAAACTCCTAGAGAACTCTCAGACAGGTTAGCAAAGAGTTTATCAAAGATGTTCACTACGGCATTATATTTGTCAAGTAAAACCTGAAAGTAACTTAAATGCCCATCAGTCAGGGAAGGATAATCCAAATATTACATCTCCTTTGATGCAAGGTACTTAAAAGGAATGAACTAGATCCACAAGCAATTTGTAAAATTATACCCCCAAACAAAACCATCTATGCCAGCCTGGGCAACATGGAGAGACCCAGTCTCTACAAAAAATTTTAAAAATTTAACAATTAGCCAGGCATGGTGGCATGCAGCGATGGTCCCAGCTACTCAGGAGGCTGAGCTGGGAGAATAACTTAAACCTAAGAGGTGGAGGCTGCAGTGAGCCATGTTCATAACACTGTGCTCCGGCCTGGGTTACAAAGCAAGACGCTGTCTCAAAAAAAAAAAAAAATTTTTTTTGCACATATGTAACACTGTATTATATGTATTATGTATGTATGTGTATTTGTTAGCACAAAATATTAAAATGGACTAGAAAGCTTGGTTCTGGATAAGATGGCCTGAACACACCCTCCAGTCTCGCTTCCACTGAATGCAGCTATAAATTTCAAAGAGAACACATGAAGCAGCTATTTGGGGACTCTGAAAAGTAAACAGTAGCAGGCAGATAGGGGAAGAAGATCAAAATTTTAAGAACCACTAAACCAGCAGAGAGTTTACCACTTTTTCCTCTAGTGTCCCTGGCCTGGACTCGAGGGAGCTCCAAAACCCAGAAGTAGCCCTGAGCCACACACAGAGCAGCAGGAGAAGGTCTCTAGTGAGGCACAATGAGTGGGAAAGGGGTCTCTTGCCAGCAACCAAGCATGGTAGCAGTGGGGACATCCCCCAGGTAACTCAAACTCTGGGGGAAAGGAATTTTTTCCTTACACCTGAAAGCTCTAAGAGCTTCTCAACTCCCGCCGCAGGGCAGGATGAGGGCAGAGTTGCAGGCACTTGGACATAGCAGGGTGTATGAAGCCCCAGCATTCCAGGTGGGGGACTGAAAAAGGCAGTCCCAGGTAACTAAAATGTACCCAGAGAGTTAACAGCTCAAAGTGACCCCTCAAAGTTGTTTATAAATTCCTGGCCTCATCCCAAGTTGTGCCTGTGTGCATCTGATCATAAACAGCATCTGAAAGACTCTGAACTTAAGATCCAGACCACCCAGGTCTCAGACTGGCCACTGGGCAGCACTCACGAGGAGCAGTTCCAACAGCACTGTAAAGACTGAAAACAGGACGACACACTGAAACCAAACAGAGAAAAGGCTGGCTGGAATCTGACCCAAAGGGGCTGACTGCCTGTGAAAATATAAACACCAGCATTTCCCAAGGATTTAAACAAGACCAGTGATCACATAAATGTCCAGGATAAATCCAAAATTACTTGACATATGAAGAAACAGGAAAATCTCAACTCTAGTGGAAAAAAACAATCAAGAGACACCAAGGCCAGGATGACACAGGTGTTGGAAGTACCTGGCACAGACTTTACAGCTCTTACTTTTAAAAAGTGCTAGGCCGGGCGCGGTGGCTCACACCTGTAATCCCAGCACTTTGGGAGGCCAAGGCAGGCGGATCACGAGGTCAGGAGATACAGACCATCCTGGCTAACACAGTGAAACCCCGTCTCTACTAAAAATACAAAAAATTAGCTGGGCATGGTGGCGGGCGCCTGTAGTCCCAGCTACTCGGAAGGCTGAGGCAGGAGAATGGTGTGAACCTGGGAGGTGGAGCTTGCAGTGAACCGAGATCACGCCACTGCACTCCAGTCTGGGTGATAGAGCGAGACTCCGTCTCAAAAAAAAAAGAGTGCTCCACAGCAGGGCATGGTGACACATGCCTGTAGTCCCAGATACTCAGGAGGCTGAGGTGGAAGCATTACTTGAATGCCTAGGAGTGTGAGGCCAGACTGGGCAATGTATGTAGAGACTCGGTCTCTTTAAAAAAAAAAAATTAAAAAATAAAGATGCTCTAAGAAGTCAAAGGCAACACTCAGAACAAACAGTGTGAGTGGCAGAATCCTACACTGCCCCTCTCCCCAAGATTTCCTGCCCTAATCTCTGGGACTATAAATTATCACACGCTGATTATGTCATTGCCTGGAAAAGGGGATTCTGTAGATGTAATTAAGGTTACTAAGCAGCTGATTCAAGAGTTAATCAAAAGGAGTTTATCCAGGTATGCCTAATCTAAACACACAAATCTATAAGAAGCAGAGCTTCTGCCTTCTTGAAGTAAATTTTTTAACAAAAGAACAAAAGCAGAGAGAGTTTCATCTTGCTGGTAGCAGAAGAGGAAGTCTCAAGAGACTGGAAACGTGGGAAGGATTCAATGAGCGACTGTGGTTTGAAGAAGGGGCCCCTGTGAGAAGCAATGCAAGCTGCCTCAGCAGCTGACCCACAGCTGACCAGCCAGCTGGGAAACAGGGAACTTGGTCCTAGAAACAAGACACTGGACTCCGCCAGCAATTTCAAAGTGCCCAGAAGCAGATTCCTCCCCCAGATTCTCTGAAAAGATCCCACCCTGGAAAACACCTCACTTTTGACCTATGCAGAGAACCTCTCAAACCCACTCAGACTTCTGACTTACCCAACTATGAAATAATAAATGGTGTTGTTTTAGCCACCAAGTTGGTGATAATTTGTTACATAAAAATAGAAAACAAATACAGATTTTAGTACCTGGAAGTGTGGTGCTACCATAACAGATACCTATTTAAATTCATTTTGACATAACCATGAAGTACCATGTGATAGTATTTGGGACTCACTGATTGCTGTAAGGCGAAAACATTCCTTCCTTAAATTTATTTTCTAAAATGCTATTTAAGAGACAGTGCATCCCCTTAACTTCTCCAGGCAATTTATTTCTTCTAGTTTTTAGAACTACCACCAAAATTAACTGTGTTTACTTGAAGAGAGGCCCAATCAGCACAGTCTAATTAATATGTAAATAGAATTAACTTTTTAACATTATCCACCATACACTTTGAGTTTGGTACACTGTCCTGGCTTCAAGTCTCCCAGAAGCTGCAATATGGTGTCCAAGAGCACCCGGCTTGAATTAACCAAGAATTCACGACCACATGCTATAGCAGCAACATCTGCAACAGAAAATGAAACAAAGCATCAAGATCATTATGACTCAGAACCTAGACAATTTTGTGCATAAGAGAGTATTTGTTGCTGTTTTTCTCCTAAAAGACCTAATGAAAACACAGCTGACAATGAGGCATTTACAAATGAAATTGCTAGGCATGGTGGTTCACACCTGTAATCCCAACATTTTGAAAGACTGAGGTGGGAGGACTGCTTGAGGCCACAAGTTCAAGACCAGCCTGGGCAACACAGCAAGACCCTATCTCTACAAAAAATTTAAAAATTAGCCAGGCATGGTATGTGCACCTGTAGTCCTAGCTATTCAGGAGGTGGAGGCAGAAGGATTGCTCGAGCCCAGGAGGTAGAGGCTGCAGTGAGCCATGATCATGCCACTGCACTCCAGCCTGGGTGACAGAGCAAAGCCCTGTCTCAAAAAAAGAAAAGTATTATCAACAAAAATGACAGCTCAGAAAGAATCACTGACAACCACAAGAGTTACTGAAATATTAAGTAATGTGCACTGTGATTAGCAAGCGCCCAAAGAGTGAAACAGAGCCCTGGAATCTAACCAAGTCTGCAGTCACTATGCTCCAGAGTGCTGCATTAAACAGCTGTGGGCAGTCAGGATCCAAACATAAGGTGGGGGCTGATTATCTTATCTGGGACTGAGGATGTGAAAATTCACTTTTAATGGCATCCGTAATCTGAAAACCCAAAATCCAAAATGCTCCAAAATCTAAAAATTTTTGAGCACTGACAAAGATGCACAAAGGTCATGCTCACAGAGCACTGCAGATTTCAGATTTTTGAATTAGAGTGTTGAACCAGTAGGTATAATGCAAGTATTTCAAAATCCAAAACACTTGTGGTCCCAGGCATTTCAGATAAGGAATATTCAATCTATATTTGCTAATAACTTTTAGCCATGATACAAAACTGAAATTATATGTAGTCAAAAAAGAGTATGAAAATGGATTTTGAAGAAAACTTATTTTCTCAATTTTACGTCCCACTGTGGAACAGCAAGTATCCCATTTCTTCATGCCTGAGGCCCTGCGAATCAGCCTGAAGATCAGACCGAGTATACATTGCTCCCAATGGGCAGTGCTGCAGCCATTACAGGCTCCATCAACATTTCCAAATACCTCGAAGTATCCAATGATCCAAGTGCATTTATGTATGTGTTTGTTAAGAGTTTTCTTTAGTTGGGTCTGACAGTAAAGCATGATTCAAACTGACTAAGATTTCTAAGCCAAATGACGAGACCAAGATGGAAAAGAGATGGGGCAGCAGCATTGCCTTGCTCCTGATTTTAATGGAAACACTTCTAAAAATTCAGTTAAGTGTGATGTCTGATCTGTTTCTGGTAGATACCCTTTATCAGTTTAAAGAAGTCTTTTTTTATTTTTGGCTTGCTAAGAATTATCAAAAATGGAAGCTGAGTTTTATCACTTATTTGTTCTGCCTTTGACTGGATGTAATCTGATGGCAGAATATAAAATTTCATGTTACCAGGCCAGCTTCATGAACTCAGATCTCTGACATTACTATTTACTTTTGTTCACCTGGTCTCAGATGGACCACAAGAGGGATAGTAAAGTCTACTAAGCCTAACAGATTTTTCCCCCTTTCTACTTGTCTTTGCAGCATTTTAACCATATCATTGGTGCTGTGTCTTCGAGTACACACTTTGATGACAGCCATAACTTTATTGAGGACAGGACCTTTCAATGACATAAACTTACCTTCTTTGGTCAATGAATTTTAACCTGATAGGTACATTTTCCAGAATATGACACATTCTAGTTTTACTAAGGAAATATTTTAGGAGAAAAATGAAGCACGTAAGCATTTGGCATCAGAAACACAGAACAGATAGCTTTTAGGTAGCTTTTCAGGGAAAAGCATTATTCATGTAAATAACTTCAGATAATATACTGAAACCCAGCAGAAAAGCAGAACTATTTGGTAGCCTGACTCCAGAGATGGCTACCAGGTGGGCCTGGCCTCATGTTCAGACCCTTGAGTAGTCACCTACACTGCGACTCACTTGTAACAAGTAGAATACAGCAGAATGGACACCGTGAGCCTTCTAAGGATGGACAGGAAGAAGCCTTAAGATTTCCACTTTGGTCTCCTGCCACTTGCTCTAGGATCCCTGAGTCACTATGAAAGAGTCCAGCTACCCTAAGGCTGCCATGATCAAGAGACCACACAGAAATAGCACAGTGGAGGCCAGACGTGGTGGTTCACGCCAGTAATCCCAGCACTTTGGAAGGCCAAGGTGGGTGGATCACCTGAGGTCAGGAGTTTCAGATGAGCCTGGCCAACATGGCAAAACCCTGTCTCTACCAAAAATACAAAATTAGCCAGGCGTGGTGGCTCACACCTGTAATCCTAGCTACTTGGGAGGCTAAGGCAGGAGAATCATTTGAACCCAGCAGGCGGACGCTGCAGTAAGCCGAGACTGCACTACTGCACTCCAGCCTAGGAGACACAGCGAAACTCTGTCTTTTAAAAAAAAGAAAAAACGTGGTGGCTCATGCCTGTAATCCCAGCACTTTGGGAGGCCAAGGCGAGCGGATCACGCGGTCTGGAGATCGAGACCATCCTGGCTAACATGGTGAAACTGTCTCTACTAAAAATACAAAAAATTAGCCAGGCACGCTGGCAGGCGCCTGTAGTCCCAGCTACTCAGGATGCTGAGGCAGGAGAATGGCGTGAACCTGGGAGGTGGAGTTTGCAGTGAGCTGAGATTGCACCACTGCACTTCGGCCTGGGTGATAGAGCAAGACTCCATCTCAAAAAAAAAAAGGAAAAAGGAAAAAAAGTATAAGAAATAGCACAGTGAAGAAGCCTTGAGACTCTATGAGGGAAGAAGAGAGAAAAAGACACCCCACTAGCCCCCAGCTGTTCCACCCCTCAACAATTTGAGTCATCCCAGCTAAGGCCCCAGATGTTGGAGAGCAGCAACAGCAAACTGTCCCTGCCAAGCCTGACCAAACCGTAGACCCACAAGCAAGATAAATGTTTTTTGTTTTTTGTTTTTTTTTTGAGACGGAGTCTCACTCTGTCGCCCAGGCCAGACTGCAGTGGCGCAATCTCGGCTCACTGCAAGCTCTGCCTCCCGGGTTCACGCCATTCTCCTGCCTCAGCCTCTCCGAGTAGCTGGGACTACAGGCGCCCGCCACCACGCCCGGCTAATTTTTTAGTAGAGATGGTGTTTCACCGTGGTCTCGATCTCCTAGGATAAATGTTAAGACTTTATATTTTGAGGAGGTTTGTTACACAGCAATAGAAAATAGAAACATTACTAATACATCGCTGAAGAAAAAAAATATATATATATATATATCATAGCAAGCAACAATGCCCAACACAACAAATGTACGGGTAAATGAAGCCTGTATCATAGATCCAGTATTGTAACTGCAAATGCCAATGCTGCATTTCATTAAATATCACTAAAACATGAACTACAAAGTAAAATAAATGTGAATAAATTCCTGCACAGCTTCAGTATTTGTCAATCTGTTGGAATTTCTTTGTTTGTTTTACATGGTAATTTGTACTTTGCTTACTGATATTTAATCTATCCAGAATGCTTGTGAGTCAATTCAAGGCCCATAGAATTGACTTTGTTACCATCTACCAAAACTAAAAAACTGCCAGTTAATTTTTCTGTTAAAATGGTTTTTGTAGGTTCATTTTTCATTAAAAGTGTTTATAGGTAATTCTAGAGGTTAGTATAGTAATTACATAATTTAGGAAATGGGGCCAGGTACGGTGGCTCCCACCTGTAATCCCAGTACTTTCAGAGGCCAAGGTGGGTGGATCACCTGAGGGCAAGAGTTTGAGACCAGCTTGGCCAACATGGAGAAACCCCATCTCTACTAAAAATACAAAAATTAGCCAGGTGTGGTAGCATGCACCTGTAATCCCATCTACTCAGGAGGCTGAGGCAGAAGAATCACTTGAACCCGGGAGGCGGAGGTTGCAGTGAGCCGAGGTAGCGCCACTGCACTCCAGCCTGGGTAACAGAGCAAAACTCAGTCTCAAAAAAAAAAGGAAATAAATCTGGCCCAAGCATAGTGGCTCACACCTATAATCCCAATACTTTTGGAGGCCAAGGTAGGAGGATCGCTTGAGCCTAGAAGTTTGAGATGAGTCTTAGGCAACATAGTGAGACCCCGTCTCTACAAAAAAAAAAAAAAAAATTAGCTAGGTGTGGTGGCTCATGCCTATAGTCCCAGCTACCCAGGTTGAGGTGGGAGGATTGCTTGAACCCAGGAGTTTGAGGCTACAGTGAATTATGATCACACCACTGTACTCCAGCCTGGGCGATTAAGAGTGAGACCCCATTTAAAAAAAAAAAAAAAAGAATCTGGTGTCAATTATTTATGCTGAAAAGGATATACAGAGTTGAGACGTACTATGTCTGATACTTTTGCTTTAGAATGTAATAATTTTATCTTATTTTGAGCAAAAAAAGTAATAATAGGGTATTGGCAGAATGATAGACATATAAATCAATGGTAGAATTGAGAGTACATAAATAAATCCTCACATTTATGGTCAACTGAATTCCAACAAAGGTGCCAAGACAAATCAATGGAGAAATGATAAAAGAATAATCTTTTGAACAAATGGTGCTAAAACAACTGGATATCCACATGCAAAGGAAGGAAGTTGGATACCTACCACACACCATATACAAATATTAACTCAAAATGGATCAAAGATCTGAATATAAGAATTAAAGCTGGCTGGGCGTGGCGGCTCACACCTGTTAATCCCAGTACTTTGGGAGGCCGAGGCGGGCGGATCACGAGGTCAGGAGATCAAGACCATCCTGGCTAATATGGTGAAACCCCGTCTCTACTAAAAATACAAAAAAAAAAAAAATTAGCCGGGCGCGGTGGCGGGTGCCTTAGTCCCAGCTACTCAGGATGCTGAGGCAGGAGAATGGCGTGAACCCGGGAGGCGGAGCTTGCTGTGAGTGGAGATCGCACCACTACACTCCAGCCTGGGCGACAGAGCAAGACTCCGTCTCAAAAAAAGAAAAAAAAAAAAAAGAAAGCTATAAACTTCTTTTTTTATTTTTTTGAATCTTACTCTGTCACCTGAGCTGGAGTGCAGTGGCACAATCACAGCTCACTGCATCCTCAACCTCCTGAGTAGCTGGGACTACAGGCCTGCACCGCCACACCCAGCTAATTTCATACTTAACAGACTAAAGTACACTGTAAACACAACTTTTATATATGCTGGGAAACCAAAAAATTCATGTGACTCACTTTATTGTGCTATTTGCTTTATTGCAGTAATCTGGAACCAACCCTACAGTATCTCTGAGGTATGGCTGTATTTCAAAATCATATCTCTGATAAGGTATTAGCATATTACAAATACCTCTTACAACTCAGTAATAGAAAGGAAAATAACCCAATTAAAATATGGGCAACAAGGAGTTTCTGGTTCTAAATGGTGGCATATAAATTGGCTTCACTGCTTCCCAACAGAAAACTAAAAACGAACATACAGCAGCTCCAAGATTATCAGCAGCAATATCCCAGAACTCTAAATATGAGGATCAGACAGCTCTCACGGTAACAAACAAGTGAAAAAAACTCTGAACAGACAGTAATACAACTGGACTTTCATACCTGTGACACCCCTCTCCATAATGTGCCCAGCACCAAGCGTGAGGAAAATTTCCCCAACTCAGTTGCTACACTGGAAAAAGCAGATGGAGGTGAACAACTACTGTCCCACCATCTTAGGTTCCCTGGCAGAAGACCTGTCCCTGCTTCAACCCATGGGAAGCACTGTAAGTACCTGAAGGGAAACTATCCCTGAGGATAGCCAGAGGCCAACTGGGGAAGCAGAACTACTATTACCAACCCTGGAAACTCTGCTCTGTAACTTGGCCAGAGAAGACACCAAATCAGACTGGCTGTTCAGCAGATGCACACAGTAGAAGGTATGTCCCACAGGTCCCCTGGGCACAGATGCCTTGCCAGTATTCCCACACTGCCGGGTTATCCTCTTTGTGACCTCCCCCATTCGGGATGGGCAACACTCTGATGGTTCCCTAGAGCCAAGGTAAACCTGGGCTTAAGGCACCATCTAGTGCCTATAAAGAGGCAGCAACCTAGCAGAAAAAAAGGAAGAAATTCAACAAGTAAATTATAAAGACTCTCTAAGTAAACAGATCCAATAAAAACCAAAATAACCCAGACAGACAAGACTGGAATAAATACTCTTTCAATGCAAAGACATAGACATATATCCATAAGAAACAACAGTAAACAGGGAACCATGGCCTCCCCAAACAGACAAAGCAAAGAACCAGTGACTGTCTCTAACAAGATGGCAATATGTGAGTTCTCTGACCAAGAATTCAAAATAGTAGTTTTAAGGAAATTCAGTGATCTCCAAGATAACATAGAAAAGTAATTCAGAAATTTGTCAGAGAAATTTAATAAAGAGATTGAAACTTAAAACAATCAAACTGCTGGGCACAGTGGCTCATGCCTGTAATCCCAACACCGTGGAAGGCTGAGATAGGGTCCTTGGGGCAAGGAGTTTGAGAACAGCCTCAGCAACATAGCAAGACCCCATCTCTACAAAAAAAACATGAAAAATTAGCCAAGCACTGTGGTGATCACCTGTAGTCTTACCTACTCAGGAGGCTGAGGTGAAAGTATTGCTTGAGCCCAGGAGTTCAAGGTTGCAGTGAGCTACAATTGTACCACTGGACTCCAGGCTGGGTAACAGAGCAAGATCCCATCTCTAAAAAATCATCATCATCATCATCATCATCATCATCAAACAGAAATCCTGGAACTGAGAAATACATTTGCTGAACTGAAAAATTAATTTGAGGCTCTCAACAGCGGAATGGATCAAGCAGAGAATCACTGAGCTCAGAGACAAGCTATCCAAAAACACAGAGAGGAGAAAAAGAAAAAACCAAAGGAATGAACATCACCTACAAGATATAGAAAATTACCTCAAAAGACCCAATCTAAGAATTATGGTGTTCAACAAGGTGATGAGCAACAATAATGGGTAGAAAGCTTATTCAAAGAAATAACAGAAAACTTCTAAAACTTAAGATATAAATATCCAGCTACAGGAAGACCACAGAACACCAGAGTCAACTTAAATGAGTGTACCCCAAGGTACATACTAATCAAACTCTCAACATTCAGAAATAAAGAGAGAAACTTAAAAACAGCAAAAGAAAAGAAGCAAGTAACAAAGGAACTCTAATTCATCTGGCGACAGACTTCTCAACAGAAACTATACAGGCCAGGCCAGGTACAGTGGCTCATGCCTGTAATCCCAGCACTTTGGGAGGCCAAGGCAGGCAGATCACTTGAGGTTAGGAGTTTGAGACCAGTCTGGCCAACATGGTGAAACCCTGTCTCCACTAAAAAAACAGAAATTAGCCAGGCGTGGTGGCACATGCCTGTGGTCTCAGCTACTCGGGAGGCTAAGGCAGGAGAATCACTTGAACCTGGGAGCTGGACACTGCAGTGAGCCAAGACTGTGCCACTGCATTCCAGCCTAGGCAAGACAGCAAGATTCTGTCTCAGAAAAAAAAAAAAAAAAGAAGAAGAAGAAACCATATAGGCCAGGAAGGAGTGGGATGATATTTTCAAGGTTCTGAAAGAAAGAAAACACTACATAGGAATATCATATCCAGCAAAGCCATCCCTCAAATATGAAGGAGTAATAAAGTCTTTCCCAAACAAACACTGAGAGAATTTACCACCAACCAGACCCATCTTAGAAGAAATGCTAAAGGAAGTTCCTCAAACTGAAAGAAAAACACACTAACATGCAGGAAGAAAAAAAACTGAGGGTATAAAACCCACTGGAAAAAGAAATACTTAAATAAACATATAAAATAAATATAAAACACACTGGTACACAGACAACCCCAGAATACTCAAATACTGTACTCATGATGTGCAATCCACACAAAACTCTAGTATGAAGCCTAGAAACAGAAACAATCAGAGCTGCAGAGACCTATTAAAAGACAGGTAATATAAATATGTAAATTGAGCTAACAAAAAGTCAAAATATGGGGGATGGAGTTAAAGTATAGGGGTATTTTTAGTTTTTTCTTTGTTTCTATTATTTTTTGTGATCAAAGATAAGTCATCTCTTTAAAATAACTTGTTATATCTAAAGATTTTTTTTGTAAGCCTCATGGTAACCACAAAGCAAAAATCTGTAATAGATGCACTAAAAATAAAAAGCAATGAACTAAAACACACCAGAGAAAATCACTTAACCATAAAGGATGACAGTAAGAAAGCAAGAAAAAAGAGAGGAGTTACAAAACAACCAGGAAACAAGCAACAAATTAGCAGTAATAAGTCCTTACTTATCGATAGTAACACTGAATATAAACAGATTCAATTTTCTAAATAAAAGAAATATGGAGTGGCTGAATGGAAAGAAACAAGACTCAACTACATGCTGCCTATAAGAAACCCACTTCGCCCATAAAGGCACATACAGACTCAAAGTGAAGGGTGGAAAAAGATATCTATGCAACTGGAAACCAAAAAAAACAGGAGTAGCTACAGCTATATCAGATAAAATAGACTACAAGTCAAAGACTGTCAAAAGAGACCAAGTCACTATATAATGAAAAATGGACCAACTCGGCTAGAGGATATAACGACTGTAAGTATCTACGCACCCAACACAGCAGCATCCAAGTATATAAATCAATCATTAATAAATCTAAAGGGAGAAACTGACTGCAGTACAATAATAGTAGAGTCTTCAACATTCCACTCTCAGTAATGGCCAGATGATCCAGACCAAAAAAAAAAAATCAACAAAGAAACATCAGAGGTAAACTACACACTAGACCAAATAGACCTGAATCTTTACAGATCATTTCACCCAACTGTTACAGAATATACATTCTTTTCATCAGCATATGGAACATTCTCCACTACAGACAACATCTTATACCACAAAACAAGTCTCAACAAATTCAAAAGTAGAATCATATCAAATAGCTTTTCTTTTTTCTTTTTTTTTTTTTCGTAGAGATAGGATCTTGCCATGTTGCCCAGGCTCATCTGAAACTCCTCACCTCAAGCAATCCTCCCACCTGAGTCTCTCATAGTGCTAGGATTACAGGCATGGGCCACTATGCCCAGCTCAGGTAT
The DNA here is from genome assembly GCF_006542625.1 of Nomascus leucogenys. Lineage (NCBI taxonomy): Eukaryota > Metazoa > Chordata > Mammalia > Primates > Hylobatidae > Nomascus > Nomascus leucogenys. Next base: position 28,510,701 of record NC_044405.1, read on the forward strand.
CTTTTCTGACCACAATAGAATAAAACTAGAAATTAATAACAAGAGGAACCTTAGAAACTATATAAACACATGCAAATTAAACAACATACACCTGAACAACCAAATAGGTCAATGAAAAAATTGGGAAGAAATTTAAAATTTTCTTGAAACAAATGAAAATGGAAAAACAACATACCAAAATCTCTAGGACATGGCAAAAGCGATACTAAGAGGGAAGTTTATAGCAATAAATGCCTGTATCAAAAAAGTAGAACGACTCCAAATAATCTAATGATGCACCAAGGAAATAAAAAAGTAAGAACAAACTAAACTCAAAAATACTAGAAAGAAAGAAATAATAAAGATCAGAGCATTAATACATGAAATTAAAACTAAAAAAATATAGAAGATTAAGGAAACTTCGAGAGCCTCAAGGTTCTCTCCATAGTCCAACAGGTGTCCATGCCCAGAAGAGATCTTGTAGACGACACTCCCATAGCAAAGCCTGACTCTATGCTGTTTGTTGAGACGGTCTTATCTTAAAAGTACAGAGTCAATACCAGGCTGGTGATGAAGTCACCTGGGTCAAGGTTCCAGAGTGGTCTTCCTTCTTATAGTGCCTCAAATTATATTTGTTTGCTACCTGTTGCCTAGAGTATTAAAAGGTTCTGTTCAGCTATTGTCCTGACAGATGATTCAACAGGTGATTCCGAAAAAAAAAAAAGAGGAAAAAATAATGTTGATCAGTGCTCAAGTTGTAAATCAACTCTCTCCAAACTAACCTCACCTTTCAGGAGGTTCAACCACAATGGGGGAACCAGGACAACGCTAATGATCTCTCCTAGAGATCAAGGTACATGAGAAACAAATGGGTGCTCAAAGAACCAAAAACAGCAACAATGACTCCTGCACACCTAGAAAAAGATGAGCTATTCTGAAGACATGGGGAAAGGGAGCCACCAGCACATAAAATGGTGCAGTCACTGTGGAAACCTGTCTGGCAGTTCCTCAAAAAGCTGAACAGAGTTACCACAACCTGCTATTCCACCCCGAGGTAGATACCCAGAAAAACTGAAACATACATCCACACATAAACTTCTGCACGAATGCTCGTATCAGCATTATCCATAACAGCCAAAAGGTGGAAACAACCCAGGTGCCTGTTTATTGACCCTTCACTGCTGACTTAGACTCTGACAACAGAAGACCAGTAAGTTTAAGCTCAAAACTGGCTCCTTATTCTTCCACATGCAGAGTCACACAATTCTAGGACTGGGATACCATAATTGTCATCTAGTGTCAGACTCTTCTCAGAAGACAAAAACCGAAGGTCATATATTCAAGAATACAGGGTTAGTCAGTGGCAGAAGCAGCAATAGACATGGGGCCTCAAGCCCCACCTGGCCTTTTCTGCACGCCACACTGCCTCCATGTGTTGGTGTGAGTGTGTGGAGGAGGAGGGATTGGCAGGCCAAGAGCAGCCACGCTCACTGACACAAAGGTGCTCTGCTGGTAACTTTGTGTAACTTAGGAAGGTCCCTGGAAGACTAAGCTGGATCCAGTCCTGCCCCCAAATTATCAATCATCAAAAAGTAATTTTGATGCTGCAATTATTATCTAATATTATTTGAATACATAAACCAGAGACAAGGAGTACAATCATGATTTTCAAATCACTGAAAAGCAGAAAAAAGCATTTAGAAAAGTTTTCACTAGCAAGTTAAGCAGTTAATCTTCACAGGACTGTGAAGATTTCCGTCTCTTTTACGCTCTTCATTTGCCCTCTTATCCAAGTTACTGGAAACAATCACATTGCTATCAATGTGCTATCATTTACTACAGTTCAGTAGAAAATCCACAATACATAAAGTAATTAGGGCAGATGTTACTATTCCACCTTACAGACGTCCAGAGACATCCTGGGAAGTAGATTCACTGGGCCTAACCTCCTCTGCACTACACTAACTTATCATTAAAGAACAGTGACTACAGTTGAGTAGAAATTAAACAATTTCAATGTTTAAATAAATTCCTGATTTCCAGCTTTAGCTTAGGATATGGAAAACTGGTAACAGCTACCCCATTCTTTCCAGGGGCAGAGGGAGAGATAATTTACCAAAATTGCAGGTGTTCTTGAACACATTAGAGAGCTAAGGCTGGACATCAGCCAACCAATCTGAAAAATGATGAAAGGCAGCAGCCTCCAAGCAGATACATGAAGCAAGCACTGGCTCACCTGGGGCATATGCTGGACACCATACAAGGCAGCAAAAAAAAAAAAAAAAAAAAAAAAAAATCCAGCTAAAATATTGAACAAATCAGAAAATCAGTGGTTGCCTTGGGCTGGTGATGAGTGGAGAACTGGACTACAGAAGGATGAGGTGCAGGAAGTCTGGGGGAAGGAATTAGTTCCACAACCTAATTGTGGTGGGTAAATGACTGCATACTTTTGTAGAAATTTACAGAACTGCAAAAAGGTTTAAAAAAAAAAAACTAAAGAACGAATTCACTGTATGTAAAATTTTAAAAAGAACATTTGTTTCAGAAGGAAAAGGATCCATTTGACAGCTAACCCATGGTCTCTATTACCTATCCCCACAGAATAGTCTTGGTATGTGAGACTCATAAGCCCCCAAGGCCTCTGCAAATCAGCACTTTAATAAAATATTCTTCCCAGTCGAATTCATTAACATGCAAATATAAGTGCCCACTATCCAACTCTTCATAAGAGTTCCTATGTAAACCACCACAAGCACAGGAAAACAAAGCCGCGCTGAGCTTGAATGCTGGGCAACAGGGTGGCTTCACTCACAGCCCACTGCCTCACCAGCATGTCAGCCAGCAATTCAGGCAGTTCAAATTCACAACTAGCAACATGACAAGTCGCATAGGTCATACGCCTTTGGGGTCACTTGCAAAGAGAAGAAAACGCAAATTATTTAATTTGCAAATGTCTTCTGTTAAAAGACTACCTTCAAACAATTTTTTTAAGGAAGGGCAATGCAAGCCTGCTACAACTGTAGGTGCCATGATGAACGTACAGAATGCTGCCCTGCACTGGAGTAAGGAATAGCCAGAAAACATCACAGTCTCAGCATCCACCCTGCAAGAACTATCATCAAGTTTTAAGGGATTAAGAAACAAATGTCTACACAGGACCTACCCCATTAGGATTTCAATAAAAGAATAATAACACCATAAGAAAAATAAAATTTCCTCTCACTTTAACAGCAGAGAATTTTCCTAAGAACAGCATGGGAAAATAATAATAAACCAGAGATTAAAGATCAATGTAAAAAAAAAAAAAGTCTGAAATTAAATAATTCAAACTTAAAGCTGCTGGGACTTTAAATTATCCCAACCATTGTGAGGAATGTAGCTATGCGGCTGCAAATTCTGCCTTTTTCTTTCCTGTAAATAATTAAGACCAAACTGCTGGAGATAAGACTTCCTCAGATAACCCTCCTTGGAATGTAGCAATCTATAAACAGTCAAATCACTGTGGCACACACACTGGTCTTGTATGGAAAATGTTCTAATCCTGCTGGAACTTCTCTATCTCTGCCTGTATCAGTGAAACCTTCTTCACTTTGGAACCCTGACCCCACTGGTTTGAGGTTGGTATTTCTGAGTGGCCATTGTCAAGCTCTGTGCACAAATAAACTCTGTACTTAGTCATATTTTCTGAATCTCGTTGTTTAAGGCTGGTAAGTCACAGCAATGTATTGAACCATTTCACTGACTTCAGAACAAAGAGCCTCAATACTCACCAGTACATTCCACCTCTTTCTATACTGAGATTTTTTTTTTTTTTTTTTTTTTTTTTAGAGACGGAGTCTTGCTCTGTCACCCAGGGTGGAGTGTAGTGGCACAATCTCAGCTCACTACAACCTCCACCTCCCAGGTTCAAGCGATTCTCCTGCCTCAGCCTCCTGAGTAGCTGAGATTACAGGTGGCTGTAACACCACACCTGGCTAATTTTTTTGTATTTTTAGTAGAGACAGGGTTTCCCCATGTTGGCCAGGCTGGTCTCGAACTCCTCCTGACTTCAAGTGATCCACCCGCCTCAAGCCTCCCAAAATGCTGGGATTACAGGCATGAGCCACTGTGCCTTGCCTCTATACTAAGAAATTATTTAGTCCCTGGACTTTATCCCTTATGACAGTTCTGATATGGAATTTTATCATAACTCTCAGGGAAAGGTTTACTTTATTATCTTTTAGGAGAATTTTACCGAAGAGGCAATTTAGGTTTTTGGAATTATATGATTATTATACTAAAACAATAGCAAAGAGCTCAGTTTAAGCTTAGCTTAAGGCTTTTACTTTAGCCAGCTAGACAGTAAAATCATAATTCTGAATAAAGCAGCTAAACTTAGTTGTTTTTTTCTGTCAAGGTGCATAACTACACAGAACATGCAAACTCATCTGTTTCCTTCACATCATTCATTCTTAATAACTGATACTTATCAGAATCACCTGGGGTGATGTTCCAAAATAAACACACCTGGTACCTATCCCAGATCTATGGAATCAGATTATCCAGGGTGCTCCCCAGCATTAATATCTGAAAACACTCCTGAGAGATGTTTACACACTCTCAACCCTGACTGTAAACACCAGTCTCTACAACAGTCACTACAGCTGAAAAGAATTACAGGCACATTTCATTTTATTGCATTCGCTGTATTGTGCTTTGCAGATACTGTTTTTTTACAAATTGAAGGAATGTGGCAACCCTGCATTAAGCAAGTGTTGGTGCCATTTTTCCAACAGTATGTGCTTATTTCATGTCTCTGTGTCACCTTTTGGTAATTCTTGCAATAGTTGAAAATTTTCATTATTATTACATCTGTTATGGTCATCTGTGATCAGTGATCTTTGATGTTACCACTGTAATTGTTTGGGGGCACCATGAGCCACACCCATATAAGACAGCAAATTTAATCAATACATGCTATTTATCTTCTGATTTTTCCAGTGACTGGCCATTCCCGTTTCTCTCCCTCTCCTATGAACTTGCTATTCCCTGAGATACAATATTGAAATTAGGCCAGTTAATAACCCTACAGTGACCTCTAAATGTTCAAGCAAAAGGAAAAGGTTACACATCTGAAAGCAAAAGCTAGAAATGATTAAGCTTAGTGAAGAAGGCATGGCCAAAGCTGAGACCTGCTGAAAGTTAGACCTCTTGCGCCAAACAGCCAAGTTATGAGTGTACACATGAATGATAACGCAAAACAGCCTTATTGCTGATATGGAGCACGCCCCAAGGATTCTAGACAGAAGATCAAAAATCATCAAAAATCCCGTAAGCCAAAGCCCAATTCATAGAAAAGCCCTAATGCTGTTCAATTCTGTGAAGGCTGACAGGGGTAAGGAAGCTGCAGAAGAAAAGCTGGAAGCTAGTACAGGTTGCTTGGAAAGAAGTTGTCTCTATAACATAAAAGTACAACGTGCAGCAGCAAGTGCTGATGGAGAAGCTGCAGCAAGTTATCCAGAAGATCTAAGATCACTGCCGTGGGTGGTTACACTAAACAAGAGATTTTCAACGTAGACAAAGTAGCTTTCTATTGGAAGAAGACGCCATCTAGGACTTTCACCGCTAGAGAAAAGTCAATGCCTGGCTTCAAAGCATCAAAAGACAGGCTGACTCTCTTGTTAGGGGCCAACGGTGCTGGTGACTTTAACTGAAGTCAATGCTCATTTAAAGCCAATGCTCATTTAACCATTCTGAAAATCCTAGAGCCCTTAAGAATTATGCTAAATCTACTGTTGCCTATGCTCTAGAAATAGAAAAACAAAGCCTGGATGACAGCACACCTGTTTACAGCATACTTCACTGAATATTTTCAGCCCACTGTTGAGACCTACTGCTCAGAAAAGAAGATTTCTTTCAAAATACTACTGTTCATTGACAATGCACCTGGTCAATCAAGAGCCATGATGGAGAGGTATACGGAGAGTAATGTTGACTCCATGCCTGCTAATACAAGATCTATTCTTCAGCTCATACATCAAAAAGAAGTTTCAACTTTCAAGTCCTATTTTTTTTTAAGAACTACCTTTCATAAGGCTACAGATGCCATAGACAGTGATTCCTCTGATGGACCTGGGTGAAGTAAACTGAAAACCTTCTAAAAAGGATTCACCTTTCTAGATGCCATTAAGAATATTCATGATTCAGCTGGGCACAGTGGCTTATGCCTATAATCCCAGCACTTTGGGAGGCTGAGGTGGGCAGATCACCTGAGGTTGGGAGTTTGAGACCAGCTGGCCAACATGGAGAAATCCCATCTCTACTAAAAATACAAAATTAGCCGGGCGTGGTGGTGCATGCCTGTAATCCCAGCTACTCAGGAGGCTGAGGCAGGAGAATCGCTTAAATCCAGGAGGCGGAGGTTGCAGTGAGCTGAGATCGCACCATTGCACTCCAGCCTGGGCAACAAGAGAATATTCATGATTCATGGGAGGAGGTCAAAATAACAACATTAACAGGAGTTTGGAAGAAGTTGATTTCAATCCTCATAGATGACTTTGAAGGGTTCATAACTTCAGTGGAGTAAGTAACTACAGACGTGGTGGTAGAAACAACGGATGAGTTGCTTCTTATGGAAGAACAAAGAAAGTGATTTCTTGAGATGGAATATACTCTTGGTGAAGATGCTAAGACATTGTTAGCAATTGTTGAAATAAGAACAAAAGATTCAGAATATTACATAAACTTAGTCGACAAAGCAGCAGCAGGGTTTGAGACGGCTGACTCCAATTTTGAAAGATATTCTACTGTGGAAAAAATGCTATCAAACAGCATCACATGCTACACAGAAATCTTACATGAAAGAAAGAGTTAAGCAATGTGGCAAACTTCATTGCTGCCTCATTTTAAGAAATTGCCACAGCCAACCCAACCTTCAGAAACTACCACCCTGATCAGTTAGCAGTCATCAATATCATGGCAAGACCCTCTACCAGCAAAAAATTGTAACTCGCTGAAGGCTCAGGTGATCATTAGCATTTTTAGCAATAAAGAATTTTCTAATTAAAGTTTGTACATTGTTTTTTAGACAATGCTATTGTACATATAACAGACTACAGTATAGTGTAAACATAATTTGTATATGCACTGAGAAACCAAAAAAATTCATGTGACTCGTTTGTTATTGCAATATTTGCTCTATTGCAGTGGTCTGGAACCAAACATGCAATATCTCCAAAGTATGCTTGCACTTACTTGTTACAATTCCAGCCAGAGCAAAAACAAACTGATTTTCATCCGAATCAAGCTCCTTGATATCACCATCTAGCGACTTCACAAAACTCTCCATCGTTTGACCAGTGATGCTGAAAAACTTCAAGGCTTTATCCTGAAAGTTTGAAAATCAAAGTGTCATATCTTTTTACAGACACTAGTGTGAAAACATTTTAAAAGTGCAGGATACAGAAGATTCTAGTTTTAATTGTAGAATATTGTAAAATCTATTCCCTCATTAAAAGTTCCCATTAAAAGAACAGAGAAAGCAGCTTGAGGCATGCAGGTGCAACAAAACTACCCCGAAGATTGGTGGACTCTTCATATGCATAAATATGAAATAGGACAAATGTACGTGATGATGAAAGTAAATGGGAAGAATTCACTCAAAATGTAATAAAAATATACTAGAAAAACATGCTGTCTATTTGCTCTGAGCATTAAACCAGAGGTGTTCAAACCTTTAGCATAACTTTTTTCAAAAAAAAAAACCTTAATGGACACATGTAAAAGCGGTAAAGACTGGCTCCTCTGGTAGTTTAAATCTTCATCACTTGGCAAAAAGCATTTCCAAGTTTGAACCTTTGAGTTACTGCCTTTGGGGTACTAGAGTTCTGAAGAAGAATTTTAAAACCAATGTACATTTTAACACAGTTAAAAAAAATGGAAATATTTGCATTTACAAATGATACAAGAAAACTTCATGGATGATCAAATAATCTAAAACTGGGTTGTGGTGATGGTTGATGCAACTCTAGAAATTTGCTAAAAACCACTAAATTGTACATTTACAATCTTATAGTATGTAAATTAAACCTAATAAAGCTCAACAAACTTTTTAAAACACATTTAGTCTTTCTACCTAAAGTCAAACACAACTGCTATTTCTATTAGCAGTAAGTAATTTCTCACTGGTTTCCTGCCACACATCCGCCTCTTCTTCATTTCCAGTCATGATCACGCCGTGCTCCCAGAGTCAAACACCGATCTTTTTTGGCTCCTCTTGTCCCCTCCAGGTGCCCACTCTGCCCGGCCACCACATCTGCCTCAACTGCCATGGCTCTCATACATGTTCCTTCTTTCCCATCTCCCCTGCAGAGGGCCAAGCTCACTCCAGCCAGACCAGCTAGAATGACCACCTCATCAGTCAACCTGTCTAGACGCGATGTGCCACAACTCCACCTCCTAATCCATCCTCACTCACTGTCAGGTGAATCTTCCTAAAATTCTGCTCTTATCCTATCACTCTATTACTGAAAAACTCTTAGGGAAAATCCGGTCTTACCATCTACAGGATGAATCATCACATCCCAACCTACGTTTAAGCTTTATCTCCCCACTACTCTATTACATTAACTCTCCACTGTGTCAACTGACCTACTCACTGTCCTGAAACAAAACCACCCATTTTCTGCCATTTCTACCTATTCTTCAAGGCCCATTTCAAATTTATCCCCTTCTGTGAAGTTCCCTGATAAACGCCTGCACACGTGCATACATGTACGTGCACATGCTCCCCCACACACACACTCACACACACTCCCACACACACACTCTCCCACACACACACATGCACACACACACACACCCGCTCCCACACACACACACCCGCTCCCACACACACAGGCTCCCACACACACACATGCTCCCCACACACACATGCTCCCACACACATGCTCCCCCACACACACGCTCCCATACACACGCTCCCACACATGCTCCCCCCACACACATGCTCCCATACATACACACGCTCCCACACATGCTCCCCACACACACACGCTCCCCACACACACGCTCCCCACACACACACGCTCCCCCCACACACACCCACACACTCACATGCTCCCCCACACACGCTCCCCCCACACATGCTCACACACATGCTCCCACACACACATGCACACACACAGGCTCACACACACACACACTCCCACACACACACTCCCACACACAAACATGCTCCCACACACGCTCCCCCACACACACATGCTCCCCCACATACACACATATGCTCTCACACACACACGCTCACACACACATGCTCATACACACACGCTCACACACGCTGCCACACACACACACAGTTGAACCTTGAAAACAAAGGATTTAAACTGCACAGGTCCACTTACACAAGAATTTTCTTCAGTAAAAGTTACACCGAGTGTGTCTGCTACTCCAGCCTCCCCTTCCACCTCCTCCACCTCTACTACCCCTTAGACAGCAAGGCCAACCCAACCACTCCTCTTCCTCCTCTTCAGCCTACTCAATTTGAAGATGATGAGGGTGAAGACCTTCATGATGATCTAACATATAAAAAATGTGTTAATCAACTATTTATGTTATCAGTAAGGCTTCCAGCCAACAGTAGAGAGAGTCAAAAGTTCTATGTGGCTTTTCGACTGTGCAGCGGGTCAGCGCTCCTAACCTCCATGTTGCTCAAGTTTCAACTGCATCTATATGTATGTGTGTATGTATAAACACACATACACATCTACATACATGTATATATGTTAGATAACATAATATTCAATAAATTAAATACTACATTAACCATGAGATAATATATATAAAAGCACTTTTGATCGTGTTAAACACATGTAAAATATTAATACTGAAGTGGTAATATGTCCACGTATACCACAAGGTCTCCTGGAGAGAAGGGATCTCATTTCATTCACTTTGCATCAGGTTACAATGAACCATATACGATAGGTATTCAATAACTAGCTGATGAATGAACAAAAGAAAATGGAAACATATGGACTTAGTCTTTAAATGCCTTAATAAGCTATATGCTCTAAGTTACACAAGCATTAATCAACAATATCTAGAGAGCCCACTGACCATACTTACTCCTCCCAAAATGGCCTTGACGACTTCCTCACTGCTGGAGACACCCCACAAGAGGGTACAGGCTGCTGCTCCCATTTCTGTACAATACTCTGCCTGCTGCAGGAGTTGCTGCTTCACTTCATTCACCTGCTGCCGAAGAGCCAGTTTCTCCTGAAAGCAAAACAAAATCGAAAAATAAATAATAGCATTCAACCTTGACATATCTTTATTACATTTCCTCTTTCATAAAGATATTTATTAAAGAAATGCACGTATAATTATAGAAAATAGTTGCAAATGAAAGCTAGTCCTAAGAGATCCATAATCTATATCTACAAAAGAAATTTCAAAGGCAAAAATATTTGAGAAATATCTGAGGAAAGAACATATACCACATTATGGCTGATAAACCCACAGAGCTGAATTCATCTGCTTTAAGTAACTATATGAAAGATCTCAAGCCCCAAGTGACTATACCCAGAACCAGCACCAACCAAGGCTTCTGAACAAAAACAACCTCACAAAGCAATTTACCCAGAGAGCAACATTTCTAAGACAGGAGACTGCCTCCTCCAAATGGCTCACTCCACTGAAAAAACGCCATCTGCCAGAGGCAGACACCAAATAAAAGGCACTTGGACATCAGGATTTGTAAAAAAAGCAGTACTTTAGAAAAACTCATTCTATATAAACATATCCTTAAGTCCTCATGAGAATATTGCCAAAGGTGCCAGTAAATATAAAATACAATCTGTGAAGCTAAACAGGGAAAGAAAACCTAAAATCTATGACCAGGTAGGAAAGATGGGAGGAGGGGCAAAAATAAGTGTGAACGCTGGGAGTCCTATTCATGCCCTGGTGCAGCAAGCCAGTGCTAGTCTAAGAAGAAGATGGAGGCTAGGAAGAGTTTCCTACTCTCCCACCAGCAGTGTCTGAGGTGACCTGTAGCTGGGCAAGTCTCCGCCATGGCACTCTTCACAAGGGAAACACAGGGAATGGCCATCCTGATGGCCCTCCTGACAACACAAGCACACTTCGAGGATTCACCTTGAGTGTACTACTAGAGTGATGGCGGGCTTTCTGTCCTCTCCAACCACCAGCACCAGGTACCTGAAATTCCCTTAAAAGGTGATAGCATTTCCTGATTTAATAAGACAAAAACTGAAAAATATAAAACCCTAGTTAAATTCATTTATACCAAATGTAATTAGTTACATAAACCACAAAGTTAAAGTATATTAAATGTTGTAGGTTTTCTTTTAGAGAGATAAATACAAGACAAAGTAGAGGGGGCTTTTCACCCCCTGGAGGAAAAAGGGAGCTTTGGAGCCACAAATCAAAACTGTTGACCTCATAACTCAGATTAGGGTGGCCCACTCATAGTTACCTGGAGACAATGCACTTGGCACATAGAGATTCATACACATTCATACATATATGCACACATGTATTTAAGAAAAAAATGGCCACTGAGCCTCTGGCACATGCTAATACTGCATCATGTGATCTGTCAACTCTGGGTTTTTAATGTCTTCATTATAACAACAATCTGGACTCCTAGATTCATCCTTCCAGTGTATGTAGCTGAACACAAGTCATGGTGACACATGAAGAAAACTATGCCACAGCACTTCCTTTTGGAATTCTAGCTTTTCTCACAACTTAAGCTGTCTGCATCTCAGTTAGTCAGGATATGGTGGTTCTTCTGCATGACCACAAAAAGACTACTGAGAAGGACCAGGCAGGACTTTGCTCACTACAGTCACATTTGGTAGTTGCAGGAGGATATTCCCCAACGCAGGGTTCCACACACAGTACAATAATATAAAATTTAAAAAAAACCTCAAAGAAAATCATAGCATTCCCAGTAACATCAAAAATAAAGAATTTTTTAAAGTGCAAGACCTATACAATGAAAACTACAAAGCATTACTGAAAGAAGGTAAAGAAGAGTTAAATAAAGAGATATACCATGTTCAAAAATTGGTAGGATGTCAATTCTTCCCAAACTGATTTACAGATTCAACACAATCCCTATCAAAATCTCAGCAGACTTCTGTACAAAGTGATAATCTGATTCTAAAATTTCTATGGAAATTCAAAAGACTCAGAATATCTAAAAAATTGTCTGAAAAAGAACAATGTTAGAAGACTAACAGTGCCTGATTTAGAGGAAAAACAAACTAATTATAAACCTACCAAAATAGAACCATTGTGGCATTGGTATAAGGATGGACATATAGATCAGTGAAAACACTGACATGTCAATTGATTTTAACAAAGGTGCCAATGTAATTCAATGGAAAAAGTATAGTCTTTTCAACAACTGATGCTAAAACAACTGAATATTCATATGCAAAAAAAATTAATTCAAAATGAATCACAGGGCCAGGCGCAGTGGCTCACACCTATAATCCTAGCATTCTGGGAGGCTGAGGTGGGTGGATTGCTTGAGGTCAGGAGTTCAAGTCTAGCCTGACCAACATGGTGAAACCCCGTCTCTACTAAAAATACAAAAGTTAGCTGAGCATGGTGGCACAGGCCTGTAATCCCACCTATAATCCCACCTACTTGGGAGGCTGAGGCAGGAGAATCACTTGAACCCAGGAGGGGGCGGTTGCAGTGAGCCGAGATCGTGCCACTGCACTCCAGCCTGGGTGACAGAGCAAGACTCCATCTCAAAAAAAAAAAAGAATCATAGGCCAGCCACAGTGGCTCATTGTAGCTTGGGAGGCTGAGACGGGAGGATCAAGACCATCCTGGGCACCATAGCGAGACCCCATCTCTACAAAAAAAAAAAAAAAAAATTTTTTTTTTTTAAATAGCCAGGCATGGTGAGACTGAAGTAGGATCACTTGAGCCCAGGACGTCGAAGCTGACATGATCACACCACTACACTCCAGCCTAGGTGACAGAGCAAGACACCATCTCAAGAAAGAAAAAAAAGAAAAGAAAAAAGGAAGGGGGAAAAAAAGAGAAAGAATCATAAACATAAATGTAAAATTTCTCAGAAAAAATCATTATGACCATGGGTTAGGCAAATATTCCTTAGATATCACAAAATCAGGATCTATTAAAAAATAATAATAAAATAAGTTTCATCAAAACTTAAAACTTTTACTCTTCAAAAGATACCTCATAAAGAAAGTAAAAAGACAAGCCACAGGCTAAGAGAAAGTACTTCTAATCACATATCTAAAAAAGGACTTGTGTCGAGATTAAAGAATTCTTACAAATCAATAAGACAACCCAATTAAAAATCAGCAAAAGATTTGAAGAGATATTTAACCAAAGAAAACATATAAATGTGGCCGAGCGCAATAGTAATCCCAGCACTTTGAGAGGCCAAGGCAGGCAGATCACTTGAGGTCAGGAGTTTGGGACCAGTCTGGCCAACATGGTGAAATCCTGTCTCTAATAAAAATACGAAAATTAGCTGGGTGTGGTGGTGTGCGCCTGTAATCCCAGCTGCTCAGGAGGCTGAGGCAGAAGAATTGCTTGAACCCGGGAGGCGGAGCTTGCAGTGAGCCGAGATCACGCCACTGCGCTCCAGCCTGGGTGACAGAGCAAGACTCTGTCTCAAAAAAAAGAAAAAAAATTAATTACTCAGTCTCAGATATTTTGTTATTGCAACACAAAATGAACTAAGATAATTATGAACCTTTATGTTGTAGGGCAGATTTTTAAACATAAAAGTTAAAAGATAGCAAGTGAATGATCTACGTGTTAAATGGTTATAAAATCCATCTGTTCAACTACATTCCAACCCACTCAGAATACATACATTTACAAATACAATTTATTGAGGATTAAGAGTAAAAAATTCAGACCCACTGCTTATCATAAGTGAAAGACTGTAAGCCAGCCCCACTTTCTGGCTTGGTGAGAGTCTGTCCCTGAGCATGGTACCTTCTTCTCTCTCATGTTGTCGGCCTGCACGGTTTCCAGGCGGGCTTTAAAGTGCTCACAATCCATTTTCAGCTGCTCTAATTCTTGGTCTTTCCTTTCCAGGTCTAGGAGAAAGAGACATAAAATTACTCAAGATATTTCAAGTCACTAATCTCTCCCTAAGCATCTATTTTGCCCAGTCTTGACTTAGTAAAATGTGTACTGATTTCTTAGGTGAGAATATTTGCATTTCTTGACTTCTAGCCTGTCCTTGAATAACCAATATTCTAAAAATCCTGCTCTCTAAGTTCATCTCAGTTTTTAGCCCACAGCACAAAGGACTTTGGTTGTTTTCTGTTTTGTGTTTTTAAGGCTTCACTTTACTGCCAGACTAGTACTCAAGGCTTCAAGAAAACGTGTTATTTAAAGGATGGAACGCAGAGCTGAGAAGCCCGACTGTCTCATAGCACAGACTTGTCGCTACTCCATGAAAAGCAGAAGGCAGCTCAGGGAGTGCACGGCGCCAGCACAGGCTGATTTACAAAGCTAGTGTCACCCACTGGCAGACTGACTCAATGGGAACAACTGCAGTAGTAGGCACTGGAGGAGGGAAAGAACAGTGACAAAAATGAGAAAATGCTATAGTGAAAGAGTGGGAACTACATAATACTTCCTCTCCACCACACTCATTTAGTTGATGAGTCAACAACAGCCAACAAAAATCCCAAAAAAATCCACGTCAATAAATCAAGCAAAAGTATTATCAACTTTAAAGTATTATGTTGCAGAAATACTGACATTCAAAAAAATCGAATACATAATACAAATTTTTAAGTGTTTGATCTCAAGAGCTAGGAAATCATCAGTTTTTATGCCAACATATACCAAGATTTGACGGTGCTAAGAGCTAATGGTCTAACTTCTTTGATTAAAGTAGTGATGCTTTAGGACAGTGATTCTCAAACTTTAGTGTACATCAGAATCCCTGGAGGACTTGATAATACAGAGTCAGCTGGGTCCCATCCACAGAGTTTCCAATTTGGAACGTCTGGGGTGAGCCTGAGAATTTACATTTCTAACAAGTTCCCAGATGAGACTCATGCTGCCTGTCTGGAACCCACACTTCGAGAACTACCTCTGGGCAATAACCTGGTCTCCCATCACCAATAAAATAAAATGAACACACAACACACGACCAGCAACAGCAAACACGTGAACCCATCCACAGAAACGTGAAAGAGCAAAAAAATGGAGAGTAATGGAAGGCAGCTACCTAATATTTGCCACATGAAGGAATTTCACTTCTTTACACATTCCCTCTCCTAATCCTTGAACTGAGAAAAACACAAGGCAACTCTGGTTATCTGTCTCATTCTTGTACTGTCACTTGCCATGAGTGAGAAAGCCTCAAAGAGCCAGGCGCCTGGAAAACAGAACATTACTCCACCCTAGAGGAGAAAAAGCTCACACACACTTCCTCAACTATGTGCAAACAAACGAGAAGGGGGTAGGGCTTTCGAATCTAGGGGTCTGAGAGGACAACAGGAAGCCAGAATAAGAAACTTGTGGGGACTGCTTAGAACCACATGTGTATCCCAAAAGCTCTAAAGGAAACGTTAATAAAGGAAGGAAGCAAGCAAGCTAGTCTCTAAATTTTCTAGAGACCCTGTCCTAGAAGAAAGATTAGAACCTAAAAGTAAATATGCAGACCAGCTAAACATTATAAAATTGGCTGGCAAAGCTTCTTATAAAATGTGTTTCTTAGGGGCCAGGCTCAGTGGCTTACGCCTGTGTAATTCCAGCACTTTGGAAAGCTGAGGTGGGAGGATCACTTGAGGCCGTAAGTTCGAGACCAGCCAGGGTAAGACTCCCATCTCTTAAAAAAAAAAAAAAAAAAAAAGTGTTTCTCAGAAATAGAGCAAAGTGCCTTTGGACTATTTCCTCTCCCTCAAATCAGTTTCATTTTCTGCTCTTTTAAGAAATATTGTGCCACAATGACTTTTACTGGAATTCTTGATTTTATCCTAATCCTAACCAAAAAATCAACTAGCAAGCACTATGCTTTAAAAACTACATACTTGCATTATTTGTGACAATGTTAAATGGAAATACATTATTTATACACATACACACTACAATCATCATATGAAATACCACCTATGGTCATAGACAAAAATGAACAAACTGAAAAACTAAGATGAAATTTGTGATTTAAAATTTTTTCTTTACATTTAACTGTTAAATTTGGCTTCTACTATTAAACTATATATTACTCAAACATGGTAAAGGAGATAGGAAATCTCTACAAGCCTTATCACGTGTAAAAACCTGTGGGAATTAACTTTGACCACCCAAAAGGACTCTCTTGCATTATGGTAATTTCATAATCACTTGTTCTAGACAGCTGCTAGTGTAAGTTAACATACCAGAGGGACAGGGTTAAAACATCCCACTCTACAGTAGGCAATCTCATAGAATTCCAGTCAGTCATCAGGGAGGCCACACCCATCTACGCCAGGCTCCTGGGGAGATGGCAAGTGCCCTTCTGCTGTATGAGGCCGCCGCCTTGTGGCCAGATGGAAGCATTGCTGCTGCCTTGGAACAGAACCCTGACCTTGCATTTTCAACTTGGCCCCACCGTATGCATGCTACCTAAAAGCACCCTGAAGGCAGGGATTTGCATAGGTTTTCTTCTATGCCTACCCTCCAAATGTCTATATGGAATATAGTAGGCAATACATAAATATTTGTCACATAAATTTATTTCACTTCTTTATACATTCCTTCTGCTAATCTTTGAACCAAGAAAAACACATGGCTACTTTATCTGTATGTCTCATTCTTATACAATAAGAATATGTTACTTTTATAATTTTTTTAAGCCCAGAGAGAGAAATAATATAAACAGTGAATATTACAAACAACCTAAATCATAGACCATTTAAACATCTATGTATCTTCTGAAACATTTTTTTTTTTTTTTTTTTTTGAGACGGAGTCTCTCTGTTGCCCAGGCTGGAGTGCAGTGGGGCGATCTCAGCTCACTGCAGCCAGGGCCTCCCAGGTTCAAGTGATCCCCTCAATCCAGCCTCCCAAGTAGCTGGGACTACAGGCGCCCGCCACCAACCACGCCTGGATAATTTTTGTATTTTTAGTAGAGATGTGGTTTCACTATGTTGGCTAGGCTGATCTTGAACTCCTGACCTCAAGTGATCTGCCCATCTTGGCCTCCCAAAGTGCTGTGATTACAGGCGTGAGCTGCTGCATGCAGTCCATAATCCCTTCTTAATACAGGTCTAATAACATGAGAATGGCTGTGTCTCTTGATGCTCAACTTATTCACAGGGAGGGTACAGAAAGCTAGAAATGAAAATAAGGGTTTCTAAAACACTAATCAAAGAAAACTGCACAAATGGCGTCAATTTATCTTACCATTTATCACCCGGTATGTGAGGTCAGGAGTTCAAGAGCAGCCTAGACAACATGGCGAAACCCCGTCTCTACTAAAAATACGAAAATTAGCCCGGCATGGTGGTACATGCCCATAGTCCCAGCTACTCGGGAGGCTGAGGTGTGAGGATTGCTTGAACCTGGAAGGCAGAGGCTGCAGTGAGCCAAGATCACGCCAATGCACTCCAGCCTGGGCAACAGAGCAAGACTTCATCTCAAAAAAAAAAAAAAAAAAAAAAAAAAACAAAAAAAAAAACAAAAATCAATCTTGCTGAACTCAAATTAATTCTGTTGATTTCCCAAACCAGAGTCAGGGAATTTTGCTTTTCATTCACTGACACACATATATGACATGAACAGTGGAGCGGTCACGGGTGATATTCAAACACTACACACCTCTTCCCCCTCCATCCTGACCACCTTTCCACCTTCTCTGTCCATAAGCTCCCCAAGTGTTTTTTTTCCTCTACTTTCCTGTGTTCTGGACAATCTGCACCCTGATCTGTGCCCCAAGAGGCAGATGTGAAGACCCACAGCAACAGGGCTCCCTCATCCTATGGCTTCCTGTTGGATGCAGTAGCAGCCCCGCAGGAAACTGGAGGACTGGAGAAGATGACTAAGGGTGGGACATGTCTCCCCACTCCATCCTCCCTGCTGGGCTTCATCCTTCAGGGTTGTCACAGGTGCTGTCAAGCATCTTGTCCGGAGCAACGCCTCTCACCACGTCTGGTACCTCTCTCCCTTCTCCTGCTCCTTCAGCCCAGGGGAGGCAATGGCACTCCACCCGTTAGTTCCTGGGTGCTTCTTTCTCCAGGCACTGGTTCCCCGAACCCTGATCACACTTTAATCTCTTCACTTTACTCTGTTTACTCCTTTTGTTCCCTGCCAGGATATGGATGTGATACACTCTTGATGTTCTTTCATTTGGGCCACAATAAACTCCGAGTCAAAGTAATAATCCTTTTTTGGTGCTGACTCTTTGGTTCCACTCCTCATGGATATTTCTCAAGTTCTTATTTCTATAGACTACAAATAATTCTTCCCAGAACTGAAACGGGGGTACCCCATATCAAACTATCAGGAAATTAATCTCAAAATATCCTACACTTTAGAAATCACATAGTGCAGTGGTTTTCAAATCCTACTGCTAAGAATCTAAGAGTACCTGGGGAACAATTACAGTCCCATAAACATTTAATTAATATCTCCATTTTACAATGTTATTTAAACTTTTTATTTGGAAGTAATTTCAAATTCACAAAAACTAATGCCAAAAAAAAAAAAATGCCTGTATCTCTCTTTACCCAGACTTACCTACTATTAACATTTTGTTTGCCTCATTTGCTCATCATTTATTTATTTAATTTAAAAAAATTTTTTTGAGATGGAGTTTCCCTCTGTTGCCCAGGCTAGAGTGCAGTGGCATGATCTCAACTCACTGTCACTTCTACCTTACGGGCTCAAGCGACTCTCCTGCCTCAGCCTCCCAAGTAGCTGGGATTACAGGTGTGCTGACCGCGCCTGGCCTTTTGTTTGTTTTTTTGGTTTTTTGGTTTTTTTTTAATTTTAAATATAAAAATGAGCCGGGCACGATGGCGCGCACCTGTAGTCCCAGCTACTCGGGAGGCTGAGGCAGGAGAATGGCATGAACCAGGAAGGCTGGGGTTGCATTGAGTCAAGATCATGCCACTGCACTCCAGCCTGGGTGACAGAGGGAGACTCCATCTCAAAAAAAAGGGAAGAAAAATCTGTTGGTCAAATATCTCACCAGCGTATCATGGCTGCACTAGTTTGCATTCACTGCTGATATTTTCAATGACCAAAACAAGGCTGGTTCACATTAATATCAAAAAATATATAAACAAATAAATTTTAAAAGATTAAAATTATTTAACATTTTAATTATTTCAGAAATGAGGCCAAAATTTTAGGTGTGCTGTCAACATACAAAAATAATTCCAGCTCCTCTGAGACTGTCAGTGAATATCTGACTGCCGCTAAGGTGCCAAACTATCAAATGCCGCATAATGCATGAAAAGTGTTTTCTGTAAGACAATGAAGATTTAAACAGACTGAATGGCTTTTTTATTATTTCTCTCCAAAATGAACAATTGCCAATCAAGGAAAGCAAAGAATTGCTAGATCTTAGCGATTTGATTGTAAAACAAAAATATCTGTCTCCTCTTATTTCAAGCTTCGTATCAGTTTAATTATAAAGTGTCTTCATATTGCTAGGTGAACTATTTCAAAACCACCATCTGCAACTCCTTATCTGTGGGATTGTGTCTTCTTGCTACTTCACAAGCAAAACTAAAAATGAACTGGATGCTGAAGGTGATCATCCAAGTATCTTCCAAAATCCCTGATACTAAATTTTTGTTTTCACCACACCACCTTCATTGTACTTACTGATTTTATAAGTAAATGTTCTAAAACAATTTTTAAAATAAATATCAGAAAATACAATTTTCATCTATTTTACATCTAGAACCATCATATACTATTACAGAATTTTTTTTTTGAGACGGAGTCTCACTCGGTTACCCAGGCTAGAGTACAGTGGCGCGATCTCGGCTCACTGCAAGCTCCGCCTCCTGGGTTCACGCCATTCTCCTGCCTCAGCCTCCCAAGAAGCTGGGACTACAGGTGCCCACCACCATGCCTGGCTAATTTTTGTATTTTTAGTAGATACAGGGTTTCACCATGTTAGCCAGGATGGTCTCGATCTCCTGACCTCGTGATCTGCCCACCTCGGCCTCCCAAAGTGCTGGGATTACAGGTGTGAGCCACCGCGCCCGACCCATAACATTTTATTTATAAAAAAATAGGATTTTCCTAGTTTTAAACAAATTTTTGATACCCACTGATTTATTCAACACTGTTGGATGAATAAAGCACAAGAAGGGATGAGAGAAAACAGAGGGTGATATTTTACTAAGTAATTAAGTGCCACTACCTTAGCAAGTCAAATGGAGGTTCCTATAGTGTTTTCAGGCTTGCTTTTTTTTTTTTTTTGAGATGGAGTCTCACTTTGTCACCCAGGTCAGAGTGCAGTGGCATGATCTGAGCTCACTGCAACCTCTGCCTCCTGGGTTCAAGCGATTCTCCTGCCTCAGCCTCCTGAGTAGCCGGGATTACAGGTACATGCCATCACACCCGGCTAATTTCTCTATTTTTAGTAGAGATGGGGTTTCACCTTGTCCGCCAGTCTGGTCTCGAACTCCTGACCTCAAGTGATCTGCCAGCCTTGGCTTCCCAAAGTGTTGGGATTACAGGCGTGAGCCACCGCACCCGGCCCGGTTTACATCTCTTGCAAACATACGTGAGTCTTACTCGAACCTCCCTAAACTTTTCCCAAACTCAAGAAGTGACAATGGCCGAGCCAGAAGCTAAGCTGCTGGGCTGTGAATTGGAGTGTCTCTTTATTTCCCCAAGGGTTCACATAGTTTCCCACACCATCTGAGGAGGTGTTATTTACCGGGGACTCCCATGAGCCAGGCACAGTGGCACACACTTTACAGAGCTTATCTCATTTTAAGCTTTGCCATAGCCTATGAGGTAAGCATTACTGTCCACATTTTGTAGACACTAATCAGCAAGCAGTATATAGACGATCCTTTATCTCCATACTCTCACTGCCGATCGTAAATCATGACACTTTGTCCTGACTTCACCACCGAGACTAATCAAACGTCCCTTCCATTCCATCCATATAGCCACAGTCCCACACACTAATGGAACCCACGACCTTCCTTGAAGAATGCTCTAATTCATCTTCCACCCAATTCCTCAAACCTATCCTACACTCACCTATAAAAACCATTCTCCTAAAAACGTCATTTTGATCACTATTTTGATGGTTATTTCCATGTGGTAATTTCCAGTTGACTCTCATCTCAAATTAAAAACAATCTATGATTGTCTTCCATAAACTGCTCATTTTCCATCCCTAATTCTGCTATACCCCCAATCCTTACTCCATACAGCAATCAAACACTAGCTGATGAACCTGCAATCGGTCCTGCTCAATCCTATGTGTGACTTTCACATGCCACCCCGCTGGCCTAGAATATCTCCCCTTCTCCTTCTAACAAATCATGCCTCTCCCCAGTACCCATCAACTCCCTAAGACTCTTAGGCAACACCTTCGTCAGTATTATTGCAAACTGCCACTTACCTTGCCCAGTCCTCCCAAAGGTAGATGCTGCGCTAGAATCAAAATCAAGCCCCATTCGCTACTCGATGTGTCACCTCAATCCTCTAGCTGGCTTACAAGTTACTGTATAGCCTAAGCCCATCCAAACAAAATTATATCCACACTCTAAAAGAAACTTCTCAAATCAGGTCTACTCCTTCCCTGCCTGCTGCATTCATTCCTACCTTCAGGTTGCATTTTGTCACTGCTTAAGATTGGAAGCACATGGTGACTCATGTCTGTAATCTCAGCACTTTGGGAGGCCGAGGCAGGCAGATCACTTGAGGTCAGGAGATCGAGACCAGCGTGGCCAATATGGTGCAACCCTGTCTCTACTAAAAATACAAAAATTAGCCAGGCATGATGGCAGGCGCCTGTATTCCCAGCTACTCTGGAGGCTGAGGCAGGAGAATAGCTTGAACCCGGGAGGCAGAGCTTGCAGTGAGCCGAGATCACACCACTGCACTGCAGCCTGGGTGACAGAGCAAGACTCCGTCTCAAAAAAAAAAAAAACTGGAAGCGCACATTAACCTCTAGAAGCAAAAGGAGTGGATACTGGACCATAGGGCTAGTGGGAGAGTAGAAGAATCAGTATGTCAAACGGCTCTTGCTGCCACAGTACAATCGTGAATTTCCTCTGTAGAGCTCTATTCTTAGAGTCATGTCTAGCATGATTAGCCAAGGAAGTCAGGCTCGTGGGAAGGCTTGGGGAGGGCCTTCAGATCTAGGCCTTATAAAAAGAAAAATTTTTATTTTTATTGATGTTGCCTAAATGGTAAAAACTCAAAAGCCAAAATTAGATAAAAGATGCCTTAGGAGGCCACAGTAACCCTCCTGGAACCAGCCCAGCCCAATCTGATCCTTCCTTTCTCTTAACACCACGTTTCCTGGAGCACATGTGCGTTTCATGAGATAGGACTGCAAACTAGAAAGAAGGGCATCAGGCCAAGCGCAGTGGCTCATGACTGTAATCCAGTGCTTTGGGAGGCCGAGGTGGGCAGATCACCTGAGGTCAGGAGTTCAAGACTAGTCTGGCCAACGTGGTGAAACCTGGTCTCTAACTAAAAATACAAAAATTAGCTGGCGTGGTGGCACACACCTGTAATCACAGCTACTTGGGAGGCTGAGGCAAGAGAATCGCTTGAACCCAGGAGGCAGAGGTTGCAGGGTTGCAGTGAGCTGAGATCATGCCACTGCACTCAAGCCTGGGCAACAGAGTGAGACTCGGAAGAGAGAAAGAGAGACAGAGAGAGAGAAAGAGAGA
Source organism: Nomascus leucogenys (assembly GCF_006542625.1). Taxonomy (NCBI): domain Eukaryota; kingdom Metazoa; phylum Chordata; class Mammalia; order Primates; family Hylobatidae; genus Nomascus; species Nomascus leucogenys. Next base: position 28,533,563 of record NC_044405.1, read on the forward strand.
AAAGGGAAAGGAAGGGAAGAGAAGGGGAGGGAAGAGGGGAGAGGAGGGGAGGGAGAAGGAAGGAAGAGAGAGAAGGAAAGAAGGGCATGCAGAGACAGTAGGGTGCTCCCTCAAGACCAAATAATCAGCCAGGGAGATAATGACAGACAAAATCAGGGGCCCTGCACTCCCAACAACTTATAAAGTAAAATGGAAATAAAACCATGTGTCTGAAGGAGAAGCACAGGGTACCCTGACAACATTTCAAAGGAAGATGAATCATGTCGAGGTAGTCAGATTAGGCGGTGACTCTGGGCCGGGGCTGTGACCAATAATATAAAGCCTTTTAAGCCCGAGTATGGTTTTGTTTAGGTTTTTGGATAATAGTGAGTTTGGGTGGGGTTTTTAGGTTTTTGTTCTTTATCCTAAAAACAAAGAGAAGCTTTTGAAGACTTACACAGGTGAATGGCATCATCAGATTGAACTGCCATAAACTACTCAGGCTACAGTGTGTCCGAGGGACTGGAGAGTGGCAGTGAGGAGATCGCCAGGAGGAGGCAGAACACAGCAGTCGAGACAGACGCAGGCTGATGATTCAGGATGCATCCATGAAGTAACACTCGCAAGACTTACCAGCGGACAGGTTTCATGGGAAGTAGTGAGGAAGAGAGACAGGTAACAAGGAAGACTCCTGGGTCTCTAGTCTGGGTGTTGGTGCTCTGGGGAGACTGAGGCAGGCCAGTGTAAGACAGGGGCAGGGGACAGATAGCATGAGGCAGATATGACAACAGGAAGTAAAAATTAGCTTGCACCAAGAAAGCAAAAGTCTGTCCTGACTTCTGTCAGGCTGGAATAACAAACACAGATAAAGTCAGGTGCCAAGTTAACAGAAAATATCTCTTAAAGACAATGCAACTGTAACGTGTCATAATGACCTCTTCTTCAAGTGACTGCTAACTTCTCATTCACTGAGAAGCCTTATTCTGTAAAATCCCAGACTCGCAGAAATTTTGTTGTTTGAAATTATACAAGTAGGAAGATCCCACTCTTGCCTGCAGGATCTGAGTCACTGTGACACAGAAAAGAACCCTATTTCCAGCTACTGCAGAGCTTCAAGTAAGGGATTTCTATAACAATGTTCCACGTCTATTATGACTGTTGTAGTTTTCAAGGAAACGGGACCTGAGCCCACTTCACAGTCAGAATTAATATTGGTCCCTTTAGACACAGTTCTATTTTTGCTTCATTTATGCTTCACCTAATACCACTCTGTCTCCAAGTCCTAGAACAACTCTATCCTCTTCTTTGTTGAGAAGCCCCATGGTTTCTCGGTGTTCTGGTATGGTCTTCCTCACTGCAAAGAGCCATAACCCTCACTCTGTTAGACTGTGGGTCTGTTCCTGGTGACCTTAGATGGATTAGGCTAGGGCAAACATTCAGAACTTGAAATAATCATGAAACAAGCAGGAAGAAATGCCAAGTAGGAGTCAGGCACGAAGCCGTGAGCTTGGAGAGTTCTGGGCCAGAGAGTAAATCCAGCAGCCCCTGGCATCAAGATGGTAACTGAAGCTATGAGTATGCATGAGACTGCCTAGGGAGAAGCCATGGGGTGAGGCAAGAAGAGGGGCCTGGGCCTGAGCCTCAAGCCCTATTTGAAGGCTGCTAAGCAGAGAAGGATAAATTTCAGCCAAGGGGAATAAGCAGGAATTGCTAGAGAGACTATGGGAAAAAAGGTGACTCTATAGCCTGGGGGAGGCCAGGACTATGAAATAAGATCTCCCAAAGTCAGACTGTGATCAAGTGACCACAGATTTGTTTGTGGCCCTCACTCGGTTTGATTGTGGCAGGGGGACTGATCACTAAAGACATTCATGTTAACTAACTCATGAGACCCTGATGTATTTTTTAGAGTGCCAGTTTATTAATTTATAGTGAGAATATAACCAACCAGCAGGCTGCCATACAGTGCTACTGGTGTATGCCTATTTACCTTCCTTTCCTGAAGATAAATGCACAAGGAATGACTAATCTCAGAAAGTTGCTGGATGAGCATGAAATCAAAACCAGGGAAATTAGAAGTCAATGACCTGACATTTTGGCAACCAGTGACAAGCCATGTATCCAGCAGAGGCCCAGTGGGAAAAAGAAATCAACCCAGATGTTGAGACTTTTCTGAAAGGACCACTTACAGAGGGGAGAGCAGAGATAACAGAACCACCAAGGGACAGTGAGGTACCCAGGGACTAGCAACAGCCCTACAGCCACAGGAGCAGGAGTACAGCAAGGGCTAGAACTATGGAAGAGGCCTCTAGACAGGAGTCTTTGTTGTGGAGGGATGCAGCTACTGCCACAAAACAGCAGCAAAGCAGGGAGGGAGCAGAAAGAAACACCTCAACCTCTGTCTCCACCCAGCAATGCCTTCCATTGGTGAGCCTCACTGGCAGCCAGCAAGGGAACCAGGAGAACCCCATCTGCAGGGCTCTACCTCCCAGAGCACACCATAGGGCAGAGAAGAATGGATCCGAGGACTTCGGAGAGAATATAAACAGGACAAGGTGCTGTGGACGAGAACTGTCCCTTCTAACTGGATATGGCTGGCCCACTGACCAGATACATTTGCACATGCCAGAAACTCATATTCTTGGGGTGAGCTATCTTCTTGTCTGGACGAGTGCTACACCTACCTGGGCCCCCTGGATGCACCTTTTCTAGAGGGCACACAGGGAGGGCTAACAACCAAATGTCATGCAGTAAATTGGCCTTTACCGTCAAAGGCTGATTTAATCATGATTCGGCCTCAATCAAGCAAGTGCTAAGACAATCTCAGAATATGTCCAGGAACTTCAATAGGCTGGTATTCACCATAATGGCTCAGCTCAAATCTCAAGTCTGAATGGACACCAGAAAGCCTAAACTTCAATCAGTTCTAGAAACTGGCTCACCCATCCACCTAAAGATAAGTGAACACACTTCCAGCTATCTCTACTGACAAGTAAACTCCATGCAAGGTTTCCATATGGCAAGATCCTTAACTTACACAGTAAGTACTTAATTTTCAGAATAGAGCTTTTCAGTTATCAAAAGTATGAAATTCTTCTGCCAATGAAGAGAGTGAGAGAGAAAGAGAAGCTGTTAACAGATGCTCAGAAAACTGGCAACCAACTTACACCAACTTACATATGTCCAAGTCACTACATTGAGGAAACCTCCCTTTCTTAGGTCATCAGACTCTCCCAAATATCATCACAAGGACTATAAGAGTACCTTAAAATTTGTTTACAATTATTTACCTAAGGTAAATCTGCTAGAACAAATTACTGTTATCACCAATGACTGCTGAAAATGGAGACTCACTTTTTTCTACAACCTTTAATTTCTGGAAGCTCTCCAGCACCTCCCCATTTAGTATTCTGGGTAAGAAGTCCCGTATTTGCATCACTTCAGTTGTCAGCCGTTCCAGGTCCTTCTTTCTGACTTTAACAAATTCCTCTTTAGTTCCCATGTGCTAAAAGAACAAGCAGATCTTATTATATTTCTCTTCACATGACAAAAAAAACAACAGCCCAAGTTAACTTGCTTTTCTTTCATGCCTCTTATGTGCATCGTTGTTTCAAATCATGTCTCTACCTACTGTATGTTCTGCTATAGATATGTTTTATGTATATATAAACATTTTGAAAGCTGAAGCTTCAGCCTTCAAAAAGGGAGCCAGATGTTAAAAATAATAAGGACAAACAGGCCAGGCATGGTGGCTCACACTTGAAATCCCAGGAATTTGGGAGGCCAGGAGTTCAAGACCAGTCTGGGCAACATAGAGACCCTGTCACTATAAAAATATGAAAACGTGCCCAGGAGGCCCGGCGCAGTGGCTTGCGCCTGTAATCCCAGCACTTTGGGAGGCCGAGGCGGGTGGATCACCTGAGGTCAGGAGTTCAAGACCAGCCTGACCAATATGGTGAAACTCCATCTCACTAAAAATACAAAAATTAGCCAGGTGTGGTGGCGGGCGCCTATACTCAGCAGGCTGACACGGGAAGAAGGCTTGAGCTCAGGAGTTGGAGGCTGCAGTGAGCTATGATCATACCACTGCACTCCAGTCTGGGCAACAGAGCAAGACCACGAAAAAGAAAAGTCATACAAGAGCTCTATTCCTAAAAGTCAAAGAAAACCCCTGCAACTTTTTATCATTGCAGCACCAAACTAATCAGGAGGAAAAGGAAGTCATCTAGTTTCCTACTGGGTTTGCCAAGCCCTCCGCCCGTGATCTCACCTACTATTCACCCCAAGCTTCCAAGATTGTCTAGATGGAAATTAAGGCACGGGAGCTAGATGACTTTCAATGCAGCACAATTAATAACGGGTGGAAGCAGGATGTGAACACGGATCTGGCCCCAGAGTCCAAGCGCCTTCTCCATCGCATGCAATCAGTTACAGTTATAAAATCGATGGAGGGCAGATTCTCTCTAAGCCTGACGCTAAGTCCCGAAGCAGGGGGCCACGGCCTTCGGAGGGGAACTGGGCTTCCACAGGGCAGAGAGGAGAGTGACCATCCATCCCACGCTCCCATGCCCGCTTTGGCGCCACTGAGTGCCCCCACCGCGCGCAGCCTCACAGACCGGGTCCCCGCGTGGGTTTGGAGGCGAAGTCGCCTCCCACCCAGGTCACCACCCCGCTCTGGCCCAGCCCACGCTGTGAGGGGAGGAAGTCTCCAGGCTTCCCCCAAGCACGCGACAGCGGGCCCCGTCTCGGAGCGCACGGAGCAAGGCCCTGAAGGAAGTGAATGGCGACGGCTCAAACATGCTGGCGGCGGCCAGGGCTTCCTCACTGACCCGGCAGGCCTCCTCAGCGGCGCCCGCTTCGCCCATGGCCGCTGCCGCCTAGGCTCCGTTCGCCTGCGCGTCGGCGCGCCCTCTGACCCCTCACGCCAGAAAGCGCGGGAACGTGTCCGCGCCAGGGGTCGGGAACGGAGAGCCGCCGGGCTCAAACCTCGCAGAATTTGCGCAGTATTCTCGGCCTAGAGAGCGAGGAGTGGCCTTGGCGAGGTCCCACTTTGGCTCTTCTGGCTTAGCCGGGGTTTTAAACTTGTTATCTGCAAAGCAGAAGGAAAGTCAGCCCCTGATGTAAGTGTCAAGTAAAATAAATCGGATGGGTCCTTTCCTGTTTGGCGAGGAATGCTACACTAAGGGGGACTGCGTTCAAACGGGCAGTCTTTGCTGGAAACCTCGCCTCCGCCGTTCGCCTTCCCTCGCTCGGATTCAGGCGCTTTTATGTTAAGGGTTGAATTTTTGTGTCAACAGGCACCTCGGGAGGTCGCCCAGATAACTGAGCGGAGCAACTGAGATAACCCCCGCTAGGTGTGCAGTGACCTAGTCCATTAATTTGCCCCAGCACGCCCGCTGAGTCCGCAAAATATAGGATGGCCTCGGGTTTTAGATGAACCCAAAGCTAAGATTTCTTCCCTCTCTGGAATTAGCAAGCAGCCCGCCCTGCCCAACTCCCCTGGAAGCGCGCGTGCTCTCCAGGCCTCGGGACGCCTGCGCGGGCGCCCCTGCACTGGCACCAGGGCTCCGGGGTAGGGGCGCGCCGACCTGCCCAAGCCTCTGCAGGCGCTGGAGGAAGGCGAGCTCTCCACCCGCTCAACAGGCCCCAGTGCTGGCCTTTCCTTCCAGTCTCAACTCCACCCGGGGGCCCGGGGGCTCCATAGTTAAAAACTCCACGCCACGGAGATCGCAGGTGAGCTGCTGGCTCAACCAGGTGTGCTAAATGGGATTAAAGATCCTAGACCGTGGCCAGGCACGGTGGCTCAAGCCTGTAATCCCAACGATCAGGGAGGCCGACGCGGGAGGATTGCTTGAGCCCAGGAGTTTGAGACCAGCCTGGGCAACATAGCGAGACACCGTCTCTACAAAAAAATAACAAGTAGTGGGGCGTGATGGCGCGCGCCTGTAGTCTCAGCCACTTGGGCGGTCGAGATGGGAGGATCGCTTGAGTCTGGGAGGTTGAGGCTGCAGTGAGCCAGGATCACCGCCAAGATCGCGCCACTGCATTCCAGCCTGGGCGACAGAGGAAGACCCTGTCTCAAAAACAAAGAAAAAATCCTAGACCGTTTACAAACAGCCTTCCGTCTCTTCCTGGCCAAGTCCTAACCCTGGCTAACCTCGCCGTCTACAGCCTGAATTCTGGCAACCGAAAGGCAGCGCCGGCGCCACGTGCACACAGGCTGGGCCGCTCCGCCAGCTGCCAGGGTCACGGCCACGCTCACTCCCAGAGCGCGCTGCGAGCGGCGGCGCCTTTGTGACGCCATCAGCCCGCGCGCCGCCGCCGCCTTCTGTGCAGTCGCGGCCCGGGCGGACGGTGGCTGCCTGCTCCGCAGCGCTCGGCTGGCGGCAGCAGCACCGCGGGTTGCGCGGCCGGGGATGCTCCAGTGGGCGCGATGGCCCCCGCCATGCAGCCGGCCGAGATCCAGTTTGCCCAGCGGCTGGCGTCCAGCGAGAAGGGCATCCGGGACCGAGCGGTGAAGAAGCTGCGCCAGTACATCAGCGTGAAGACGCAGAGGGAGACAGGTGGGCGCACGGCGGCGGTCAGCAGCGCCACATGGCGGGCGGGGGGCCGGGGTTGGGGCTGCGGCCCCGGCACGGAATGCGGCTTCCACGTGTTGTCGTGACACCCAGCGTGTGCTTCGGTTTTCGCGCTGCCAGAACCGCTTCTTGCTGTGTCTAGTGCCTTTTTACACTTAAGGAAACGGGTTGAGGGGGTTCCGTTACTTGTGAAAGTCACAGTAAGCGGGGAAGCTGAGAAAAGACCCACATGGGTCCGATTCCCCAGCCGGCATCTCGAATCGCTGGGGTGGCCTGATTTGCCCTGGTGTCCGGTCGGTGATTGCCGCCTTCCTTTGACCAGCACCTTCACGTGACGGGGCTGCAGGAGAGAAGACAGAATCACTACCCTCGAGGATCTATTAGTAATAAAGCAAGGAGGCAAACAGGCAAATAAAGTAGACCTTGTGTAAGTGTAGTAAAGGAAATGAAAACCAGGTAGTAGGCCGGGCGCCGTGTCTCACGCATGTAATCCCAGCACCGTGGGAAGCCGAGGCGGGCGGATCACCTGAGGTCGGGAGTTCGAGACCAGCCGGGCCAACATGGTGAAACCCCGGCTCTATTAAAAATACAAAATTAGCTGGGCATGGTGGTGCATGCCTGTAATCTCAATACTCGGGAGGCTGAGGCAGGAGAATCGCTTGAACCTGGGAGGCGGAGGTTGCGGTGAGCCGAGATCGCACCATTGCACTCCAGCCTAGGCAACAAGAGCGAAACTCTGTCTCAAAAAGAAAAGGAAAGGAAAGGAAAAAGAAAACCAGGTAATAGCAAAAAGGGAAGGAGGTTGCTCTTCTTGATAGGCTGTTCTGGGAAGGCCTTTCTGGGGTGATGTTCACCTCAGATCTGAAGAGAGATGAGCGGAAACCGCCTATGCAGAGGCAGGAAAGAGCTTCACGTGCCCTAGGAGTGGTTTGAAAGACCAATAAGTTGGGGTTGGCGGGGCGAGTGTTATGAGATGAAGTTGGAGATGTAGGCAGTGGCCAGATCACACAGGGCTTTGTAGTTTAGATTTTAACGGCACTGCTGTTGAATGATTTCATTTGCCCGATCCAAAAATATTTTCTGTAAACTCTTGAGTGAGCCCATACAATATGAACTACAATGTGTGATAGAGGTTTTAAGATGAAGTTTGATTTAGTTACTGATGGTACTAATACATTTAGAATCTGCTTAAAAGAACAGATATTATCTCCCCCATCACTGACATTCTCAGCTTGTTTTATTTTTAAGAGAAATCACCAGACTACCCAAAAAAAAAAAAATACACTTTCCTGGGAAGTCTGGTAGAAAAAGGAATAAAGACCAAAATTCCTGACTTTGATTCTGTTAAGAATCTCCCCAAGAGATTTTGTTTACTCTCACAGTCCCAGGTACCCCATATATGCTGGTGGTTTCTAAACCTAAATTGTTGACCCAGCCCTTTCCTACTTGCAGCTCGGATGTGATGTGCCTTGCTAGCCTGGCTTTTCTACCTGGCACCTCGCACTCAGGATGCCAAAAAACGTTCTATTTTCTTTCCCCGAAAGCCTGTTCTCTGCTGCTGCTCTGCTGCCACCTGTTTTCTTTTCTTTTGGTTGCTGGTTCCCACTAGCCATTCAGATTCCAGCTGGACACACGGGATTGTCCTGGACTCCTCTGTCTTCGTCATCCTCTTCCCCTGGCCCACATCCAGTGTCCCTCAGTCCTCCCTCCTTCGCCTCCTGATGAAATAAATTCTCTGACCGTGGGCCCTTTGTATCTCACCCAAACTTCTGCAACTGCATATTTCCTAACTGGTCTCCTTAACTTCATTTGTGTCCCCAGGAATCTGTCCTCCACAGACCAGCCCAGGGTCATCTTCCTAAAACAAATCTGATCCCACATCACCAATATTTTTTGAAATTCAGTGTCTGCAAGTCATGATGCGTCCTCAGGTGCTCTTCCTGCCTAAGCCCCGTGTGACTGCTTCATGTTCCGTCAACAGAACCGGTCATGGTCATGGTTCTTGGTGTACAGCACACAATTTCTCACCTCTCTGCCTTTGCTTCTCCTGTTCACTCTGCAGAGAATCCCACACCTTCTTCACTGCCAGCATTCAGTTCAGTATCACTTCCTTCAAAAAGCCTCTCCTAGCATCTTGCCCTACTCCTCCAGGGTTCTAAAACATCCACTGTGTCTCTGTTGTAGCACTTAGCTACATTGCTTCTTAATTATCAACGTGTCATTCTTCTCCCAAAACACTGTAAGCTTCCATCTGTTTTCTTAGCCAGAAGTGGGAGTACATCCAACCATAAAAGGTCTTGGCCTATACAAGAGTGGAAGACCAGAGGCAATACTTATGGTGCTAAGACAGCCTAGACAGAGGCTTTTGCTCAAACCCTTTGGTGGGCCAGCCCAGGATTTGCAAATGCTGAGGTTATGCGGGGGCCTAAGACCAGTTTACACCAGTGCTCCAGAGTCCTGTCTGGTTAGTGCCTATCACACCCAGAGTGACTTGTCTTGTATATCTTGTTCACCACCACATTGCATGGAGTACAATGGGCCTTCAAAAAATAACTCTGCAGCGTGAACGTCATGGACAGTGATAATGGGACAAGAAAACACAAGGTCTCCACCACAGCTATGCCCCATCACAATTAAAACACAAGTTTGGAAATAGCTTGGCCTGACATTTAACTCCCGATGACAGGCTCAAACTTTTTTGCATCTTGTCTTAGGCATCATAAAGGAAATGTGAGATATCACTCTTCCTGAAGCATGAGCTGTTCTGCAGCAACATAGATAGCTTTGTAATTTTAAAAATAAATTGGAAATCTTTGTATTGCTTTAAGTAACAGAATGTTGCGCTCCTGCTCTAACTGTTCAAGTTGGGTACTCACAGTCATAAAATGATCACTCTCCATGGCTTTCATTCATAAGAGCTTATTTGTTCCAATTCATTCGTTCATTCATATATTTAGCAAACATTTATGGACTGCCAACTGTGTACTATTATGTACGCTATTCTTGGCACTGGGAATATAGCAGTGAACAAAACAGACAATCCCTGCCTATCTTATCAGTTCTGCAACTTTAAAAATATTGACTAAAATGGGGAGGCATCCCAAAATCAACCAGGTGACAATTTCATTTGTATCATTGCTTTCTTTTTGGCAGCATACAAAATAACAGTACATCTTATGGTTGATGCTGTATTAGATTCAGTGTAGATGATGGAGGAAATAAGTTTTTTTATAATGATGGGGTTAGCGTTCTCTCTACCCAAGAGTTATAATAAATAGGAGTTGTGGATGTTCTGACGCTGGGGTGTGTTCAAGTATAACACTTTACCCCCATCTAAAATGGCTCCTGGGCTCATTGCATGGTGAGAGTAGCTGTTGGATTTGCTCATTTCAAAACTTACTGATATTTCACATGTCTACATGTCTCGCTTTGATGTTTACCTCATTTGTTTTGTGTGTTTTTGTTTTTTGAGACAGAGTTTCGCTCTTTCACCCAGGCTGGAGTGCAATAGCACGATCTCTGCTAACTGCAACCTCCACCGTCCAGTTTCAAGCGATTCTCCTGCCTCACCGTCCCGAGTAGCTGGGAGGGCCCACCACCACACCTGGCTAATTTTTGTGTTTTTAGTAGAGACCGTGTTTCACCATGTTGGCCAGGCTGGTCTTGAGCTCCTGACCTCATGATCCGCCCGCCTAGGCCTCTCAAAGTGCTGGGATTATAGGTGTGAGCCACACCATGCCCAGCCTTTGTTTTTGTTTTTTTTGAGAGACAGAGACTTGCTCTGTCACCCAGGCTGGAGTGCAGTGGCACAATCTCAGCTCACTGCAACCTCCACCTCCCAGGTTCAAGCGATTCTCCTGCCTCAGCTTCTCAAGTAGCTGGGACTGCAGGCATGCACCACCACGCCCAGCTAATTTTTGTATTTTTTTTAGTAGAGACAGGGTTTCACTCTGTGATGGCGAGGCTGGTCTTGAACTCCTGACCTCAGGTGATCTGCCCACCTCGGCCTCCCAAAGTGCTGGATTATAGGAGTGAGCCACTGCACCTGTCCTACCTCATTCATTTTGAAATAACTAAACCTATACTGTATTGTTGTAAAAACATAGTTGTATTAAGTTTAAGAAATTTAGCCCCAAGAAGAAAATAGAGAAGACAAGACTGGTGAAACCAAACTGCTTCAGATAATGTACTTTGCCTCTCAGAGCTTTGAAAGTAATTCAGTAATGAGCATTTCTCTCTTTTACTTTGAATACTTCAAAAATTGGTGGCTTGTTTTTATCAAATTCCTAGGTGAACACACACACACAGACATAAATGGAAAATAGATGTTTTAAAAGGGAACAAAATGGGCCGGGCACAGTGGCTCACGCCTATAATCCCAACACTTTGGGAGGCCAAGGCGGGTAGATCTCCCCTGAGGTTGGGAGTTCGAGACCAGCCTGACCAACAGGGAGAAACCCTGTCTCTACTAAAAATACAAAATTAGCCAGCCGTGGTGGCACATGCCTGTAATCCCAGCTACTCGGGAGGCTGAGGCAGGAGAATCACCTGAACCCAGAAGGCGGCGGTTGCAGTGAGCCAAGATCACACCATTGCACTCCAGCCTGGGCAACAAGAGCAAAACTTGTTTTGTCTCAAGAAAAAGAAAGAAAAGGGAACAAAATGTGAATAAATCCTAGGAATAGAAAGTGAGACAATTATTATTGTAATATCTCACCAACTCAGTAGTGTTTTGTTCTTACAGTGTTTTCACATGTCTTGGGCTTGACCCTAACAATAAATCTTTCATATAGTATAGGTGATAGAACTGAGGCCCAAAAGTCAGTTGACAGTTTTCTAATACTGGGCCCTTGTCAGTAGGAAGTTGGGGCCTGAGCCAAGGTTTGTTTCCGTGCTACTCTGTTGCCTCCTAGAAAAGAGACAATCAGAGTATCTTTTCTGATTGTATTAGCCTGTTCTCACGCTGCTAATAAAGACACACTGGAGACTGGGTAATTTATAAAGGAAAGAGGTTTAATGGACTCACAGTTCCACATGGCTGGGGAGGCCTCACAATCATGGCAGACAGCAAAAGAGAAGCAAAGCAAAGGCACGTCATCCATGGCAGCAGGCAAGCGGGTATTACTCACCCAGCCCACTTTGCTGCCCACTGTCCAGGGTCTATTGTCACTCTGTCAGAATCTACTGTTGTCCATTATGAATGCCTCTGTAGCACATCATACTGTGCCTTTGCCTGTTATAGGCGTGGGCTATCCATAGCAGATGCTGGGCAGACCACATTATCACTTACTGTTGGCTTGACCCAATGGTATACTTACAAAACCATCTGGAGATAAATATGCTGTTTTTAAGTGAGAAAGACCAGAATACAGAATATTATGCCATTTAGGTCATACAGACAACTGTGCTTTTCTGCACTACCTGTAACTGTTCTGTAAATAAATGCACAGGAAAGATCTGGAAAGATGCACATCAGACAGGTTCCATCAGTCCCTCTGGTTCAGAGCCTGGGATTCAGGAGGCAAGGAGCAAGACAAGCTTGTGATTATATCACTTTGATGGTGGTAAGGTTCTTTGCAATAACCGTGTTTTTATTAGTTAGGACTCTTTCAGTTGCAACTTGACAGAACATCCACGCCACGCTAGTTTTATTTTATTTTATTTATTTGTTTATTTTTTGAGATGGAGTCTCGCTCTGTCACTCAGGCTGGAATGCAGTGGTGTGATCTTGGCTCACTGAAACCTCTCTCCTGGGTTCCAGCGATTCTCTTGCCTCATGGAGAATATTGGTGCCATTCTCTTGGGATTAAATGAGTGCTCACTCCTGGTTCCTAGTTCCTGACTGTTAAAGAGCCTGGCACCTTCCTCCTCTCTTGCTATGTGACATGACAACTCCTCTTCCCCTCCAGCCAAGACGGGACACTCCCTGAGGTCCTCACCAGAAGCAGATGCTGGAGCCATGCTTGTACAGCCTGCAGAGCCTCGAGCCAAATAAACCTCTTAGCGTCAGGTGTTCCTTTATAGCGGCGCGACAGACTAAGACAATGATGCAACTGGAAGGGCAGGAGCATTAACCAACTTAAACACAAAAAGAGGATTTAAAGGACCCAGGTTACTGCATGGGGTCAGGCTCAGGGCACTCCTTGTCCTTGCTGGGCAGCTACATTGTGATTCCCCTCCAAGGCTCTCCACCTTCAAGCAGGGTGTGGAGGGACTCTGTGGTCTGGGTGGGGCTTACCCCACATGGAGAGGAGGCGGCTTCCGCCAATTCATCAGAATTCCCTTGGCCACAGGACAGGTTCAAGAAAAGCCAAGCGACCCTCTGCAGGTAAAAATCTTCTTGCTCAGTCCTTAGGAGTCTCTAGCTCTCTCCTTACTGGACTTGAAGAGAACACACAGTTTGTACCTGCTCCCAGCCACCTTGTAACACAAGTGGAGCCTGTCTGAGAATGGAGACAATCTTTGGGGCAGCAGAGGTTGCAGTGGAGAAAAACAAGGTTCTGGCACCAGCAGTTGAGCTCCTGCACAAAGTTGTGCTTCACTTTACCCTTAAAACTAGCATGGCAGCCAGGCGTGGTGGCTCGCACCTGTAATCCCAGCACTATGGGAGGCCGAGGCGGGCGGATCACGAGCTCAAGAGACTGAAACCATCCTGGCCAACATGGCGAAACCCCGTCTCTACTAAAAACTACAAAACTTAGCTGGGTGCGGCGGCAGGTGCCTGTAATCCCAGCTACTTGGGAGGCTGAGGCAGGAGAATCACTTGAACCCGGGCAGCAGAGGTTGCAGTGAGCCAAGATTGCACCACTGCACTCCAGCCTGGGCAAAAAAGTGAAACTGTCTCAAAAAAAAAAAAAAAAATCCTTAATAGCATGAAATATCCAATCTGTTCAGTTTTTCTCATCAAATGTTTTTTACGAGCAATCCAAATGAGGACCACTCATTGCATTTGGGTAATATGTCTGCCAAGACGCTCTTAAAAATCTAACAGTTCTTACCCATCTTTTTTTTCTGTACAGTTTATTTGTTGGAGGACATGGGTCATATGCCTTGTAGAGTTTCACATATTTGGGGTTTGTTGACTGCATCCTGTTGTCTCACTTAGCATGTTCCTCTGTCCCCTGTATTTCCTATAAACTAGTATTAATAGTTAAGATTTGACACAGTTGGGTGTTTTTTTGTTGGTTTTTTTTTTTTTACTTTTGTAAGAATACTTCACAGGTAGGTGCAGCGTTCTTCCTGTTGGCATCACCTCTGGCATCTGATGCGTGATTATTCCCGGTGCATGTTAATGATCAGTCAGTGGGTTTGGGTGTTGATGGTGTGACACATCCACTTTCAAGTTTCTTAACATCATTTGTTTGTTTGTTTGCTTGTTTGTTTGAGAGGCAGAGTTGCTCTGTTGCCAGGTTGGAGTGCAGTGGCACGATTATAGCTTACTGCAGCCTCAAATTCCTGGGCTCAGGTCATCCTCCCACCTCAGCCACCTGAGTACTTGGGACTACAGGCACATGCCACCACGCCCTGCCAATTTTTTGGTTTTGTTGTTGGTGTGTGTGTGTGTGTTTAAGAAAGGGTCTTGCTCTGTCGCCCAAGCTCCATGGAGTACAGTGTTGTAGATACTGGGTTTTGCTGTGTTGCCCAGGCTGGTCTCAAACTGCTGAGCTCAAGTGAGCCACCATGCGTGGGTGATATCTTTTCGTCTAATGTTTTAGCAGCTATTTGTGATCCTTGCCCAAAGCCTTCAATTCACTGGGGATATATGTGGCCTTTGAACATGATTAAATATAAGTGCAGGTCACTGTGACCAAGAAAAAAAAAGTTACTGCAATCATGACCGCAGTTGGCTCAGCTGTAGTGGGGTTTATCACTCATACCATACTTACATTATCCACGTGAGGATCCCCAGTATGACTTGTTCATAACAAGAGGGCAAGAGAACCAGTTGGTTCATCTTCTCTCCAACTGTGAAAGGAAATATACTTTAATAAACTAGTTTTATGTTAGTTCCTGATATCTTGGTTTTACATGGAAAACTATCATAAAAGAATCAAAATGCAGGCCGGGCGTGGTGGCTCATGCCAGTAATCCCAGCACTTTGGGAGGCCGAGGCCAGCAGATCACCTGAGGTCAGGAGTTCTGGACCAGCCTGGCCAACATGGTGAAACCTTGTCTCCACTAAAAACACAAAAAATTAGCCAGGCGTGGTGGCGCGTGCCTATAATCCCAGCTACTCTTGAGGCTGAAGCAGGAGAATCGCTTGAACCTGGGAGGCGGAGGTTGCAGTGAACCTAGATTGTGCCACTGCACTCCAGCTTGGGCAACAGAGCAAGACTCTGTCTCAAAAAAAAAAAAAAAAAAATCAAAATGTACCATTATAAAATTGTTGATGGGAGAAAGACCCTTAGTAAAGTGGAAATCAATACCTGTAAATTAAGATAAACGCACTCTGAATACACTAAGCTTTGGTCCATCAAAAAAGGTGTTTTTGTCACTTTTTTTTTTTTTTGGAGACAGTCTCGCTCTGTCGCCCAAGCTGGAGTGCAATGGCACGATCTCGGCTCACTGCAAACTCTACCTCCCGGGTTCACGCCATTCTACTGCCTCAGCCTCCGGAGTAGCTGGGACTACAGGTGCCCATCACCGCGCCCGGCTAATTTTTTTTGTATTTTTAGTAGAGACGGGGTTTCACTGTGTTAGTGAGGATGGTCTCCATCTTCTGACCTCATGATCCGCCCACCTCGGCCTCCCAAAGTGCTGAGATTACAGGCATGAGCCACCACGCCCGGCCCTTTTTGTCACTTTTTAAGCATCTTTTGGAGTATTAAGATAACATTGATTCTAAATATTTGTTTGCATTCATCTAGTTTATAGCACGTTATTGCTCCAAAAGATTTCTCCTAGGATATCCTAGTAAAATCCTAATAAGGACCATTTGTAACACACGTCAAGACTTGAGGAGTCTGTTTGTGTTCTAATTTCATGGTCCATAGGCTTGGAAACTCCCAAGAGTGTATACCTGCCTTATCATTTTGTGATTCTTTATGTCAGTCAGCAAATACTTTATGACACCTGGGGTCTACTCAGGAGATCTAAGGCTGAACGAGACTGGTCACTCAGTCATAGCTCATGAAGGCAGAGGTAGAGCCCTGAGTGGCTAGAGTCAGAACAAAGCCAACCCTGGTGATGCCACAGTAAACGATCACTGTTACAGGGAGGGTGATTGACAAAGCCAACCCTGGTGATGCCGCAGTAAATGATCACTGTTACAGGGAGGGTGACTAGGAGGCAGCCATTTTTGACCTCATACTAGGATCCTTAAAAGGTAATTTTTGCAAAAATATTCCAAAGCAGTATCAGTGTCCCCGGGCCCTTTCCTAGGCCTTTGACTTTCAGATGTACTGTTTGGAGCTCCTGTGTCCTCAGCCTGGCTAGTTTTCTGTTCCTCGGAAGTGGGGCTGCCCGTTGCTGGGGCTTCATATGACTTGAGCAAGTCCCCCGCATCTCTTGTAAGATTTGCAGTTTTACTTCACAAGACAAGCAAAAATGTCGGTGTGCAGGATGGCTGCACGTGGTGGGTGGGGAGGGCCTTGATGGGGAGCTGATTTCATAAGCGGCCACTTTGTTCATGAATTTTGTATTGTGATGGCATTTGCTTCCTCACGCTGAGGCCGGGCCACCACTGCCACCCTACGTAGCTGATAAAGCTGCAGGTACAGTAGTAATTTATTTGTGTTTCTTTTATAACAATAAGGAAATGTTTGCTTCAATTTTTTAAAAAGACGTGCAAACGAAAGAGAATTAAAATGTATGTGGTCCTTCACCACTTTCTAGACTTGAAGAAAGGAGATGCATAGACTCTAAGATGTTTGTATTGTTTTGCCTTCCAGGAGGTTTCAGTCAGGAAGAACTTCTAAAAATCTGGAAGGGGCTCTTCTACTGCATGTGGGTGCAGGATGAACCCCTTCTACAGGTAACATGCGTTCCCTTTGTCATGCTCCCGGGTTCTTGCTGTGGATGGGTAAGAGACTTGATCGCTCATGCTGTGCCAGTCCCCCGATACACTGACGCACACTGACAGTCATGCTTCAAGGAGTCATTTTCTTACCTCTTGTCCATACAGAAAGGGATGCAGGGTCAACACAGTTAGGTGAATTGTCTTTTCAAATAAAAGGAAAGATGTGCATTCGTTGTCAATTTACTATTTCTCTGTAAAATTTCAAAGGTTCCATGCTAGGTTTTACATTACTTAAAGTTTCTCTCTTCTGCTAAGTTTATTTTTTGTGGTCAAGGATGGCATGACAGGAGCACTAACTAGTCAAGACCCTGTGAAACCCAGGACAGGGCAGCCACGTCACTGGGCTTCAGGTTCCATGGAGAGCAGCGGTAGCGCTCAGCGAAAGCCTCCCTGTTAAAGCCGAGTGCGCCTGCGCAGTCACCCAAACGTGCAGCAGGCTCGGTCTCTCTCTGCGGGGCCTGCTGAGCCCACTGAGCCCACCACCAAAGCCAACACTAAAGAAGTGACTTTCACTTTTTAAAAGCTTTGTTCTGACTCATGAAAGTAGATCCGATCTGCCTCTGTAGAGGGAGAGCAGGCTTGTCCAACCTGCGGCCACGTGCGGCCCAGGATGGCTTCAAATGTGGCCCAACACAAATTCGGAAACTTTCTTAGGACCTTATGAGATTTTTTTTTTTAAGCTCTTCACTATTGTTAGTGTTAGTGTATTCTGTGTATGGCCCAAGGCAGTTCTTCCAGTGTGGCCCAGGGAAGGCAAAAGACTGGACACCCCTGAGGTAGAGGAACCAGCCTTGAGAATTGCTTGCAAGTCTCTGATGCAGATGACAAGTCCTCAGGGCAAGATTTTACTTTTCTGTGTTTTAATATGCAGCCTTGCCACTTCTCCCATGCTGCGTAATAACTTGTTTTAATTTATTTTTATTTTACTGAACATATTTTGAGTAGGAGCAGGGCAAAATATTTTTATATTACATTCAGAAGTAACAACCAACAGCTTTAGTGGAGGAAGAAAACCAATGGACAGAAATCTCATTTTCCCACGAAGGAAAACAGACCGGGTGCAGTGTGAGTCAGACTGATGAGTGTGCTTTTCTCACAGAACCTCGCTGCACCTCAGCAGGGCATGCTCTCCCAGGGACCCCTTCACCCAGGACAGAGCCCAGAAGGCTGAGTTAACCTTCACATTCCACCTTGTCTCTGAGCAAGCTGTGGGGAGGACTTTCCCATGGCATGCAGTGAGCATCCCCAGCATCTCGCCTCTGTGGGGTCTGCCGTGCTGTCTTTGTGTTTCACATCATTTCTGGGGATTATGATGAAGTTTTCTTTTTTTTTTTTTTTTTTTTTTTTACAGAATTTCACTCTGTTGCCCAGGCTGAAGTGCAGTGGTGCAATCATGGCTCACCACAGCCCCAACCTCACTATTGCTCAGCTGATCCTGCTGCCTCAGCCACCCGAGTAGCTGGGACTACATACAGGTGCACGCCTCCATGCCTGGCTCATTTTTGTATTTTTTGTATTTTGTATTTTATTTTTGTATTTTTGTCTCATTGTGTTGCCTAGGCTGGTGTTGAACTCCTGCGATCACCCGCCTCAAGCGATCACCTGCCTCGGCCTCCCAAAGTGCTCGGGCTCCCATTACAGGCATGAGCTGCCATGCCCAGCTTAGATGTGGGCTTTTTGGTTGTTGTTGTTGTGAGATGGAGTCTCGCTCTGTCACCCAGGCTGGAGTGCAGTGGCACGATCTTGGCCCACTGCACCCTCTACCTCCGAGTTCAAGCAATTCTGTCTCAGCTTCCTAAGTAGCTGGAACTACAGGCACATGCCACCACGCCTGACTAATTTTTGAATTTTTAGTAGAGATGTGGGGAGTGCCATCTTGGTCAGGCTGGTCTTGAACTCCTGACCTCAGGTGATCCACTTGCCTCGGCCTCCCAAAGTGCTAGGATTACAGGCGTGAGCCACCGCACGTGGACAGATATAGTTATAAAGCCAGGAACTGATGACTAATTTATTTCATCTCTAGTTCATTTGAACTGATAATTAGAGATGCTTTTTTAAACATGTAGCTTAACACAGTTCTTGCAGACATACCAAGTTAGCATAATAGTCCATCAATATTGGAAATTACACATTTGATAAAATTCAGATACTCGGATACATACTTCTTAGTGGAAGTGACAAGAGGGGCAGACCTTCCCACCGGCAAAAGTGGGAGGAGGAAGCAGGCCGCGGCACAGGCATCTCATGTTGCCCCACGATAACCCCCATGTTTCTCCCCAACCCCGCCTCTGCAGGAAGAGCTCGCCAACACCATTGCGCAGCTAGTCCATGCTGTTAACAACTCAGCGGCTCGTAAGTCCTGTTGTTTCTTCTCCTTCCTTCCAAGTTTTCCGACTTGCTAGTTTAATGGGAACCTTGTGCCGGTATGTGTAGATGTCAGGGGACAAGCCAGTCCTGTTTTTAAAAGCTGTGATAAACTTAGTCGTTGACTTGGTGAGAGGGCAGAGTGTCTTGGGGAGAATCATTTTGACATCTCAACGATTTCAGAAAATGCTTTTAGAATAACAATCCTCCAGAATCTTCAAATTCTGAGTTACTTTAACACTTGGAGCCTGGAGAGCCAGATGCAGGGTCTTTGGTGACCTCTGGATGCCAGGTTCGTCTTCCCCAAGAGCAGAGCCATCACTGGTAATAAATAAATACATAGAAGACACCACCAGTCACAGACTATGAAGTAACTCCTCTCAACCATAGAGAAAAGAAATTAGGGTGCTTCTATTTCAGGTGTTGATTGCTTGCAAAGGAAAAAAAAGGCAGCAGACTTCGTTTGTTCTGCTTAATGCTCTTCAGAAAACCATCCTAATGATTTCAACACCCCCCAGTGGTGCTCTGAATATTAGCTGACTCATATTGAACAAAATTCTACATATGATGTATAATAGATTTGCAAAGATGAAAAAAGAACTGTGCAAAAAGAAATAAAGCCAAAAAATCAACAAAAATTGTTTTTCAATAAAAAAGTGCTAGTTCTGTGGGTCAGAAGAGAAAAATTCAGTGTTTTGTGCTGTAGCTCACCCAGACGACACCTATAATCAGACAAAAATATGAGTTTCTATATGGATTATATAAGTGTCAGAATTAATGGTTTTAGACTGATTGTTAGGTACCAATGCAGTAGGAAGAGTTACTAGAAGTGGAACAAGGAGTCTTTTGATCTTAAAAGAAACGTGGCTTTGCAATGGATAAAGGAAAAAGGCTCCAGAGAGCATTCAAATCTGACATTACAATGTTGCCAGCCCTTCCTATTATTCTGCTTTTATTTAAATGCAAAAGATCAAGGCCAGGCGCGGTGGCTCATGCCTGTAATCCCAGCACTTTGGGAGGCCGAGGTGGATGGAACACCTGAGGTCAGGAGTTTGAGACCAGCCTGGCCAACATGGTTAAACCCCATCTTTACTAAAAATACAAAAATTAGCCGGGTGTGGTGGTGCGCACCTGTAATCCCAGCTACTCGGGAGGCTGAGGCAGGAGAATCACTTGAACCCAGGAGGCAGAGGTTGCGATGAGCTGAGATTGCGCCATTGCCCTCCAGCCTGGGCCACAGAGTGGGACCCCATCTCAAAAAAAAAAAAAAAAAAAAGTAAGAGATCTGCACAGTCCAAGTGATGTTTAATAAATAAGTGTAAAAGAAATGATTGAGTATATTTAATTATCAAACAGATTTTCTAGCTGCCCAAGAATTACTGAGAAAAGTGAATAATAAATAATGCTAGTTTGTTCCTCTTCATTATTTTCTTGCTATATGGTAGTATGTTGATGTGGAAGCCAAGTATTTAGAGCCTTTTGTTCACTGCAGAACACCTGTTCATTCAGACCTTTTGGCAAACCATGAATCGAGAATGGAAAGGAATAGACAGGCTACGCCTGGACAAATACTATATGGTAAGATCTGCCACAGTTACTTCAAAAACTCCTGGGAAGAAAAGAATGACCTTTATCTTAAAAACAATGGAAAGGTTTATTTGTGAAGCAAAACAAGCCACAGGCTTAGTGTGAAGGAAGAATTTGAATGTGTCCTGGAAAGCTTCTCTGTTTTAGCTTTTGCAGCTCTTAAGGATGAGTTTGGGGAGCATTAGTGAATATGTTGGGTATTTTTTTGAGACAGAGTCTCTCTTGCTCTGTTCCCCAGGTTGGAGTGCAGTGGTGCAATCTCAGCTCACTGCGACCTCCGCCTCCTGGGTTCAAGTGATTCTCATGCCTCGGCCTCCTGAGTAGCTGGGACTACAGATGCGTACCACTACGCCCGGCTAATTTTTGTATTTTTAGTAGAGATGAGGGTTTGCCATGTTGGCCAGGGTGGTCTTGAACTCCTGGCCTCAAATGATCTGCCCACCTCAGCCTCCCAAAATGCTGGGATTACAGGTGTGAGCCACTGCTCTTGGCTGTGAATGTGGTTTTTGATCTAGAAGTTAAATATAACTGTTGTGAATATTTTTTTACTTTTGGGATCCAGGCCGTAACAATTTAATTGGTCCCCTCATTCTGCTGAGCTGATTAATATTTCTTACCTTTCCTTTTTTTTTTTTTTTTTTTTTTTTTTTTAACAAAAATTGCCTTTCTTTAGCTGATTCGTCTGGTCCTGAGGCAGTCCTTTGAAGTCTTGAAGCGAAATGGCTGGGAAGAAAGGTCAGTAAACCATTTGAGTTAGCATGTGGTAGCCTTAAAACTTAAAAGGTAGCAGAGTGTTTGTCAAGTTTTCTGAACCTGTAGAGTATCATGAGAAGCTCGATACATTGTTACCTACAGAGAATTGAAATCCAGTAGAAGGCATAAAACAGTTAAGTATATATGACAATTAACATTTTATACTGATTTAAGTGATTGCTTTTTTCTTGTAAAATGATTTCAGCCTTGCATTGATTGTTACGCTGTGTAGGTACTAGACGGAGTATTTTTGTTTCTCTTTGGGAAGTGGGAAGTGTTGGCATACTGTCATTCACAGAAGCATGTGTTTGGTTCTTTAGCCGAATCAAGGTTTTCTTGGATGTCCTGATGAAGGAGATCCTGTGTCCTGAGAGTCAGTCTCCTAATGGAGTGAGATTCCACTTCATTGATATTTACCTGGATGAACTCTCCAAAGTCGGGGGGAAGGAGGTAAGCAGCTGCCGACAGGCTGCCCATGGGGTGAGGGGGCCGCCAGTGTTTGCAGTAATCGCCAGTGAAGTGCTGTGGGGTGGCCCTTCGCATGACCAGCGACTGTAGCAGTGTGAATTGCTTCAGTCCTGTGTGGGAATGTGTCCTAAGCAGCTGGTGGGATGGGATTTGTGCACTGAGGATGTACATGACAGTCTTACCTGTAAAATGGAATTGAAAGCAACCTACAGACTCCAATAAAGAACTCACTAACATGGGGGAGTGCTCAGGATCTAGGGAGCTTTATAAAGCGGTAGGAAAAGCTATGCAAATGGTAGACATTTTTAAGGTATATATTAATAAATAGACAAAAGGCTGGAAAGGAAACATACATTTTTTAGTATGCAAATGATTCTCTGAATGTGGGAATGTGCACAGATTTTACTTTTCTTTCACAGGTGTTTTGCAGGGAACATGTATTTTTTTGATTAAAAGAAAATATGTTATATTCAAAACAATAATTCTTTTGTCTCACACTTGGAGGCACTGTCCCTGTTACCCCTCTTATAGAGGAAGTATATGTATATCCTGTATCAGGTTTGTCCAGCCCGTGGCCTGAGAGCTGCGTGGGGCCCAGGGCAGCTTTGAATGTAGCCCAACACAAATTCATAAACTTTCTTAAAATATTATGAGAATTTTTTTTTTGCCTTTTACTTTTTTATTTTATTTTATTTTTAGCTCATCAGCTGTTGTCAGTGTTTGTGCATTTTAGGTGTGGCCCAAGACAGTTCTTCTTCCAGTGTGGCTCGGGGAAGTCACGAGATTGGACACCCTTGTTGTATATGTTGGGCATATAGGATAGTGCAGGTTGGGCTGGGGTAGCTTTCTCCAGCCACTGCACTAAGATACCAAGTAGTTGAAGGGCGGCCTCGATCTTTAGCCTGGCTCCAGGCTTCTGTGGCATTCCACAGGGGCGCTTTGGGGCTATGTGAGACAGGCATTGCTTGGTCTAACTCCACCTTTGTAGAAGATGGGAATGGTCCCTTTTTCAAGGACATGTCAAGAAGGGAAAGGCTCTTTCTCAATTTTTCCCTTTTTCTAAATTACAGCTTTTAGCAGATCAGAATCTCAAGTTTATCGATCCATTCTGCAAAATCGCTGCGAAGACGAAGGAGTAAGTGATTCCCCTGTTCGTTCCTCCTGCTCCATGGCACTTGCTCATGGGGTGTTGCTTGCCGTCGTGCAGCCTGGCGCGGGGTACCCAGGACACTGCTTCACAGCAGAGAGCAGCTGGAGAAGACAGCTGAAGCTTTGAGCAGTGATTTGGCTCTTCTGGCTTCAGTATTTGACTCACTCATTCCAGGAATGCCCTCCCAAACCCAAAGATCTGACCGCTGGGCGTCCCATGCCTGTCGGGTGGCACTTAGGCAGTTCCTCTCAGATGCTTGCTGGCCCACGGGGGCCACTCCAGACCACAGCAACGTGTGCAGGGCTCGCCTCTGCGCTCCTGAAGCCAGAAGGCCAGGCCGTTTGTTCTAATCACATGCTCTCCGCTGTGCTTCTACCCTCAGCCACACCCTGGTGCAGACCATAGCTCGGGGTGTCTTCGAAGCTATCGTAGATCAGTCTCCTTTTGTGCCTGAAGAGATGATGGAGGAACAGAAGACAAAAGTGGGTGATGGTGACCTCTCTGCTGAGGAGATACCTGAAAATGAGGTATCCTTGAGAAGAGCTGTCAGTAAAAAGAAGACAGGTAGGAGGATGTTCTTGGTCAGTCTAACTTTCTTTCTGGTAAAATCCTCCTCAGACAAACAGTTTTTAATACATTTGTTGGCATCTTACTGAATGCAACCTAGAGTTGATGGCTCCGCCTCAGCCCCTCCCAAGAAAGGCAGCAGAGGTAGGTTCATTGTGCCTGGGGGGTGCCTAGCGGGGCTCTGGGGAGACCTGAGACCTGTCCCATGTGGCATACACACATTTCTGTACCTCCCAGGATCTCAGGACTCTCCTCGAGGATTTTACCATTGTCACTGCTAGTGCTTTTTGTTTGCTTTGTTGTTTTGACGTATTTCAACACC
Source organism: Nomascus leucogenys (assembly GCF_006542625.1). Taxonomy (NCBI): domain Eukaryota; kingdom Metazoa; phylum Chordata; class Mammalia; order Primates; family Hylobatidae; genus Nomascus; species Nomascus leucogenys. Next base: position 28,557,349 of record NC_044405.1, read on the forward strand.
TTAGCATGGCCTCATTCCTACCTGTTACTCAAGGGACGCATGCTTGTTTCTGTGGCTGTCCTTTCTCAACTCATGGCTGCCTTCAGGGAATGTTTTTCTTTTTCTTGGGATGTTTAAATGCCCACTGTGAACTGACATCATTACTACTGTTTTGTGTCTGTGGACTTAATGTAGAATGTGCATTTGAAGTTGCAGGCCCAACCAAACTCTCACCGCAGTGCTTCATGGCATCTGAATGCACAAAATGAGGGAAATGGTTAGGTCACAGTTTACCCATGCTTTTGAAGTGTTACATAACCATTTAAAAGCAAAGTTCCTAAAAACTAAGGACCAAAGGAAACGTGATATATGTATATATATATTTTTTAAAGTGGGCACAAACTCTACGTAGAAGGAGTCTGATTTGTTGTTTGGGTTTTCTTTAATTATTATGGCTATATAATAGTTGTGCATCTGATTTTTTTTTAAACTTTTATTTGTGCTTTTATTTTTTTTTCCTAAAAGGTTATTTTATTTATTTTGATAATTTAGGGGGAACAAGTGGTTTGGGTTACATGAATAAGTTCTTTAGTGTGATTTCTGAGATTTTGGTACACCCGTCACCCGAGCAGTGTACACTGTCCCCAGTGTGTAGTCTTTTATCCCCCACCCCCCTCCCACCCTTCCCCCTGAGTCCCCAAAGCCCATTGTATCATTCTTAAGCCTTTGCATCCTCATAGCTTAGCTCCCACTTTTAAGTGAGAACATAGAATATTTGGTTTTCCATTCCTGAGTTACTTCGCTTAGAATAATGGTCTCCAACTCTAGCTAGCCAGGTTGCTGTGGATACCATTATTTCATTCCTTTTTATGGCTGAGTAGTATTCACGGTATATATACCACATTTTCTTTATCCATTCATTGGTCAATGGGCATTCAGGCTGGTTCCATGTTTTTGCAGCTGTGAATTGTGCTGCTATAAACATGCGTGTGCAAGTGTCTTTTCCATATAGTGACTTCTTTTACTCTGGGTAGATACCCAGCAGTGGGATTGCCAGATCAAATGGTGGATCTACTTTTAGTTCTTTAAGGAATCTCCACACTGTTTTCCATAGTGGTTGTACTGGTTGACATTCCCACCAGTGGTGTAAAAGTCTTCCCTTTTTACCACATCTGTGCCAACATCTTTTTTTTTTTTTTTTTTTTTTTTTTTTTTTTTTTTTGAGATGGAGTTTTGCTTCTTGTCGCCCAGGCTGGAGTGCAATGGTGCCATCTTAGTTCACTGCAACCTCCACCTCCCAAGTTCAAGCAATTCTCCTGCCTCAGCCTCCTGAGTAACCGGGATTACAGACACCCACCACCAGGCCCAGCTAATTTTTTGCATTTTAGTAGAGATGGGGTTTCATCATGTTGGCCAGGCTGGTCGCAAACTCCTGACCTCAGGTGATCCACCCACCTCTGCCTCCCAAAGTGCAGGGATTACAGGCATGAGCCACCAGGCCGAGCCACCAACATCTATTATTTTTTGATTTTTTTAATTATGGCCATTCTTGCTGGACTGAGGTGGTATCTCATTATGGTTTTCATTTGCATTTCCGTATGTTTGTTGACCATTTGTATGTCTTCTTTTGAGAATTGTCTGTTCATTTCCTTAGCCCACTTTTTGATGGGACTGTTTTTTTCTTGCTGATTTGTTTGAGTTCCTTGTAGATTCTGGATATTAGTCCTTTGTTGGCTGCACAATTGGGAAATATTTTCTCTCATTTTGTTTGTTTATTCTGCTGATTATTTCTTTTGCTGTGCAGAAGCTTTTTAGTTTAATTAGGTCACATCTGTTTTTGTTTTCATTGCATTTGCTTTTAGGTTCTTGGTCATGAACTCTTTACCTAAGCCAACATCTGGAAGAGTTTTTCTAATGCTGTCTTCTACAATTTGTATGGTTTCAGGTCCTATATTTAAGTCTTTAATCCATCTTGAGTTGGTTTTTCTATAAGGTGAGAGATGAGGATCCAGTTTCATTCTTGACAATTATCTCAGCACCATTTTTGAATAGGGTGTCCTTTCCCCAGTTTGTTTTTGTTTGCTTGGTTGAAGATCAGTTGAGTGTAAGTATTTGGGTTTATTTCTGGGTTCTCCTGTTCCGTTGGTCTACATGCCTATTTTACACAAGTACCAATACCATGCCGTTATGATGACTATGGCTTTATAGTATAGTTTGAAATCAGGTGTTCTTATGTCTCCGGGTTTTTTTTTTTTTTTTTTTTTTTTTTTTTTTTTGGTTTTTTGGTGTTTTGGTTTTTTTTTGGGGGGGTGGTGGGGGGAGAGACAGAGTCTTGCTCTGTCGCCCAGGCTGGAGTGCAATGGTGCGATCTCAGCTCACTGCAACCTCTGCCTCCCGTGTTCAAGCGATTCTCATGCCTCAACCTCCCTAGTAGCTGGAATTATAGGCAGGCACCACCACACCCGGCTAATATGCCTTTGTATTTTTGGTAGATATGGGGTTTCACCATGTTAGCCAGGCTGATCTCGAACTCCTGACCTCAAATGATCCACCAGCTTCAGCCTCCCAAAGTACCGGGATTACAGGCATGAGCCACTACTCCCAGCCTCTAGATTTATTCTTTTTGCTTAGTCTTGCTTTGGCTATGCAGGCTCTTCTTTGGCTCCATGTGAATTTTAGGATTGTTTTTTCTAGTTCTGTGAAGAATGATAATGGTATTTTTATGGGAATTGCGTTGAATCTGTAGATTGCTTTTGCCAGTATGGTCGTTTTCACAATACTGATTCTACCCATCCGTGAGCATGAGATGTGCTGTATTTCCATTTGTTTGTGTCATCAGTGACTTCTTTCAGCAGAGTTTTGTAGTTTTCCTTGTAGAGATCTTTCACATCCTTGGTTAGGTATATTCCTAAGGTTTTTGAGGTTTTGTTGTTTGTTTTTTGTTGTCACTGTTGTTTTCATAGGGGTTTTTTTGCAGCTGTTGTAGAAGGGAGTGAGTTCTTGATATGATTCTCAGCTTGGTTGTCGTTGGTGTATAGCAGTCATACTGATTTGTGTACATTGGCTTTGTATCCTGAAACTTTGCTGAATTCATTTACCATTCTAGGAGCTTTTTGGATGAGTCTTTAGGGTTTTCTAGGTATATGATTGTATCATTGGCAAACGTCGACTTTGACTTCCTCTTTACCCGTTTGGATGCTGTTTATTTCTTTTGTGGGATTGCACTGGCTACGACTGTCTGTGCTTTTAAAAAATCTGGAAGGATAAACCAAGACGTTTTGTTTTATTTATTTAGAGACAGGGTCAGCCAGGCGCAGTGGCTCAGGCCTGTAATCCCAGCACTTTGGGAGGCAGAGGCAGGCGGATTACGAGGTCAGGAGTTCGAGACCAGCCTGACCAACATGCTCAAGAACCCTGTCTCTACTAAAAATACAAAAAAAAAAATTAGCCAGGCATGGTGGCGCATGCCTGTAACCCCAGCTACTCAGGAGGCTGAGGCAGGAGAATCACTTGAACCTAGGAGGCAGAAGTTGCAGTGAGCAGAGATCGAGCCACTGCACTCCAGCCTGGGCAACAGAAGGAGACGCCATCTCAAAAAAAAAAAAAAAAAAAGAGAGAGAGAGAGAGACAGGGTCTTGCTCTGTTGCCCAGGCTGGAGTGCAGTGGAGCAATCATGGTTTATTGTAGCCTCAACCTCCTGGGCTCAAGTGATCCTCGCACCTCAGCCTCCCAAGTAGCTGGGACCACAAGCACACACCTCTTTATTTTTCGTAGAGACAGGGGTCTCACTATATTGCCTAGGCTGGTCTTAAACTCTTAGGCTTAAGCATTCCACCCACGTCGGCCTCCCAAAGTGCTGGGATTAAAAGCATGAACCACCACACCTAGCCCAAAATGTTAGTATAGTTAGCTGTAGGTGGCAGAATTATGGGTGATTTCTGTTTCCTTTGTACTTCTCTATTTCCTACAGTGATTATATATTATATTTAATCAGAAAAAATCAAGCTGGTTGCAGTGGCTCATGCCTGTAATCCCAGCACTCTGGGAAGCCCAGGCAGTCGGATAACTTGAGGTCAGGAGTTCGAGACCAGCCTGGCCAACATGGTGAAACCAAGTCTCTACCAAAAAGTACAAAAATTAGCCAGGTATGGTGGCGTGCGCCTGCAGTCCCAGCTACTTGGGAGGCTGAGGTGGGAGAATCACTTGAATCCAGGAGGCAGAGGCTGAAGTGAGCCGAGATGGTGCCACTGCACTCCAGCGTGGGCAACCAAGCAAAACCCTGTCTCAAAAAATAAATAAATAAACAGATAAAGATAGATGATAGATAGATAGATAGATTGATAGATAGATAGATAGATAGATAGATAGATAGATAGAACCAAGAATCTTTTTTTTTCTTTTTAATTTTTAGAACTGGTCAACAGGAAGTAATTTTTTTTTTTTTTTTTTTTTTTTTGAGATTGAGTTTCGCTCTTGTCGCCCAGGCTGGAGTGCAATGGTGCGATCTCGGCTCACTGCAACCTCCGCCTCCCAGGTTCAAGCAATTCTCCTGCCTCAGCCTCCCAAGTAGCTGGGATTACAGGCATGCACCACCATGCTCGGCAAAATTTGTGTCTCTCTTTTGGTCGGGCTGGTCTCGAACTCCCGACCTCAGTTGATCCGCCCGCCTGGGCCTCCCAAAGTCTTGGAATTACAGACAGGCATGAGCCACCGTGCCTGGCCAAGAATCTTTAAAAGAAAGAAAAAATACTCTGGCCAGGCATGGTGGCTCACACCCGTAATCCCAGCCACTTTGGGAGCCTGAGGTGGGAGGATCGCTTGAGCCTAGGAGTTGGAGACCAGCTTGGGCAACATAACAAGACCTTGACTCTACAAAAATTTTAAAATTAGCCAAGCGTGGTGGCACATGCCTATGGTCTCAGCTACTCAGGAGGCTGAGCTGGGAGAATCAGTTGAACCTGGGAGGGTGAGGCTGCCGTGAATCATGATTGTTATCACTGCACCGCATCCTGGGCAACAGAGCTACCAGCGACCCTGTCTCAAAAAAGAAAGAATAAAAGAAATAGTCTAGTCTAGGTGTGGGGACTCATGCCTATAATCATAGTACTTTGGAAGGCCAAGATGGGAAGATCACTTGAGCCTAGGAGTTTGAGACCAGCTTGGGCAACATAATGAGACGCCCATCTCTAAAACAAAACAAAAAAAAAGGAATAGTCTGATTTTAAATTTGGTGTAGATAACAGAATTGACTAAGGACCTGGAGCAAATTTTATGTGGTCATGGGAGTAGTCTCTGGGTCCCTCCGCTCCCCACATTTCTGTCAGCCTAACCTGGACACAGACTGTCTTCTGAGTGCAGTTCCAGACGTTCCCTCCCAGTTGCGTTCATCAAATGCGTACTGCGCCTGCCCCATCCTCCCCAGGCCTCGCCCTGATGTCACACCACTAATAAGCTTAGAGGGTTCCAGGAACAGTACACATTTAAGATAATTTTGAGTTCTCCTGAGTCTGTTTAATCTGCATCTTCATAGGCTGTAACACTCTTTGAATTTTTTTTTTTTTTGAGACAGAGTCTCGCTGTGTCACCCAGGCTGGAGTGCAGTGGCTCAATCTCGGCTCACTGCAAGCTCCGCCTCCCGGGTTCATGCCATTCTCCTGCCTCAACCTCCCGAGTAGCTGGGACTACAGGCGCCCGCCACCTCGCCCGGCTAATTTTTTGTATTTTGAGTAGAGACGGGGTTTCAGCGTGGTCTCGATCTCCTGACCTCATGATCCGCCTGCCTCGGCCTCCCAAAGTGCTGGGATTACAAGCGTGAGCCACCGCGCCCAGCCACTCTTTGAATTTTTTAAGTGCTAAAAGTTGCGTTAATATTGACTTGTGTTTCCTGAAGCATGCTCGTGAAAAGTGACTGTACTGCTGTGACAGGTTCTCACCAAGGTCCTAAACTGACCTGAGACTAGAGCCAGATTCCTGCGTCCATGCTTCTACCCCTGGTGGTCCAGGGCGGTGCAGTGTCCCATCCGCTTGCCTGCATCCCTGGACAGGAGCTTCCCATTCACCACAGCCTTCGTCCTAACGCGACTGTGTGTGGAGGAGGGAATCATCGAAGGCATCAGGGAATTGGGGTTTTATGGGTACAAAAGGCAAAACATGCTTTTTCCCAGACTTATCTTCATTCCCATAGCCTGAACAATCAAAATGTCCTGGGAAATTATAAATGGCTTTGCAGAGTTTTTCTCCTTAAATAAATTTTCTTTCATTTTTTCTTTTTTTGAGATGGAGTCTCCCTGTCGCCCGGGCTGGAGTGCAGTGGCATGATCTCGGCTCACTGCAACCTCTGCCTCCTAGGTTCAAGTGATTCTCATGCCTCAGCCTCCCAAGTAGCTGGGGTTACAGGCACCCGCAACCACGCCCAGCTAATTTTTGTATTTTTAGTGGAGACGGGGTTTTGCCATGTTGCCCAGGCCGATCTAGAATTCCTGGCCTCAAGTGATCCACCCACCTCAGCCTCCCAAAGTGCTAGAATTACAGGCGTGAGCCACCGTGCCCAACCTTCCTTTTTTCTAAGAGACACCTAATTAGACAGTGGCTCCTGTGGAAGTAGTCACTTCTGTGTATTTGATATGTCAAGAATTTGGTCTTTGGGCATATTTTGACAGCACTGGGCAAAAATCATTCCAGAAAAGATGGACTCAGTGATGAAAGAGGAAGAGATGACTGCGGAACCTTTGAGGACACAGGGCCCCTTCTCCAGGTGGGTGGCAGTTGTTGCTTTTTATAGAATATAGATTTGCTGTGGAGTAGCCTGACTAGAGAATTAGGGTCACAGCTAGTTAAGCTATAAGGCCTGAAGTGTAAACTCCTTTTTAATCCCTTCAGTCACTAAATGTCACCTTCCTAAGAATAACCTCATTGGAGACAAGGAAATGTAAATGTGATGGAGTTTTAAAAGAGATAGTGGCACTTATCTTAAATGGCGAAGCTCTGCTCTGTTCTCTACCACAAAGCCAGCTCTAGTGGCACTTTTCAAATAAAAAAAAGTTTGCCAAGTACAGATTGCAAATCTAGATTAAATTTAAAAAGAAGCACACCCTCTGGCCGGGTACATTGGCTCATGCCTGTAATCCCAGCATTTTGGGAGGCCCAGGCGGGCAGATCACCTGAGGTCAAGAGTTCAAGACCAGGCTGGCCAACACAGTGAAACCCGTCCCTACTAAAAATACAAAAATTACCCGACGCAGTGGCGCACGCCTGTAATCCCAGCTTCTCGGGAGGCTGAGGCAGGAAAATCGTTTGAACCCAGGAGGCTGAGGTTGTAGTGAACCAAGATCACGCCACTGCACTCCAGCCTGGGTGACAGACTCTGGCTCAAAAAAAAAAAAAAAAAAACCACACCCAGGTAAATTTTGTTGTGGGTATTCTATCACAATTTTTTTTTTTAAAGAATTACGTACCCAGCTTCTCCCAAGAATAAACAGAACATGCATTTTTCTTTTTTTTTTTTTTTTTTTTTGAGATGGAGTCGCACTCTGTCGCCCAGGCTGGAATGCAGTGGCTCGATCTCAGCTCACTGGAAGCTCTGCCTCCTGAGTTCACGCCATTCTCCTGCCTCAGCCTCCCGTGTAGCTGGGACTATAGGCGCCCGCCATCACGCCTGGCTAATATTTTGTATTTTTAGTAGAGACGGGGTTTTGCCGTGTTAGCCAGGATGGTCTCAATCTCCTGACCTTGTGATCCACCCGCCTCGGCCTCCCAAAGTGCTGGGATTACAGGCATGAGCCACTGCGCCGGCCTGAACATGCATTTTTCAAAGGTAGTGCTTGTGCTCCTGGTTGCCAAGTCCCAGCACAAGCTTGTTTAGCCTATCTATTGCCAAATGCTTCAGTAAGGGTTTCTCTTACTAGCAGATGTAAATGTCCAAGTCAGGCAGTGTTGTTTGGCTGCAGACTTATGTTTAGTTTCTCTTCTTGCCTAGTTTGACTATAAGGCTGTTGCTGATCGACTCCTGGAAATGACCAGCAGGAAGAACACGCCCCACTTCAACAGGAAGCGCCTCTCCAAACTCATCAAGAAGTCAGTAACTGACATCATCATTCCTTTAGTTCTCATCTCCTGGTGTGGGACAAGCCATCTGCATGCTTATCTTTTTTCTTTCTTTTTTTGTCCTTTAATGCTTTTGTGTATAGCAATGTAATAGACACATGTAAACTGAAAAGCTTAATGGAAACAGCAGTCCCACCCCTCAGGTTCCATTCTTCCAATGCAGCCATACTCATCTCTTAGCTGCTTTAGAATGATGTGAAGTCTATTCATGTCTAAAATAAACCAACCAGAAACTGATGTGAATCTGCTATTTAGGTGTCTTCTGCTGGTGTGCTGCTGAGGTAGATAGGGTTAATTCTTTACCTCTTCTCTCCCTCCCATATGGCTATGCCAAAAGTGTTAGTTAATTCAGCTGTCAGTGTTGACGTCACTCTGACCATAGTGACATGATGACCTGGAATTCATGGAGGGCCTCGTGTGGCTTGCTGTCATTGGTGACAACAACTATCTGATCACAGTCTAGGAGCCGGGCACTGCTCTGAGCACTTTGTATACATTCAAGTATTCCATGTTAAGCCCCCAGAAAGTAGCTACTGTAGTTTTGCCCATTTCCCAGCTGGTTCTTAGGGCACAGGATGGTCCTAGCTTGCCTGAGGTCCCTGCTATCCAGTGTCTCCTCCCCCATGCACCTCCCCACACTGTGCTTCAATGCGTCTTGTTTGTTCTAATGCACAAAAATTGTGTGAAGCAAAACATGGCTTCGCCTTTCTCCACTGGAGAATTGAATATAAGCAGAGATCTACGCTATTTCTGCCTTCAGAAACAAAAATTGAATTTCTTAGTTTGATTTGGGTGTGCCAAGATGCATCTCTGGCCCGCCATGTCCTTGCTGGTATTGATGGTAACCGAGGGCGGCACTGGCTTTGAGCCTTTTGGCTTTTGTATTGCACCACCCTTCCCTCGCGGAATTTCCTGTCTAGCTTCCCCTCCTGGAGGAGAACATGAATTAAGAACTATTTAACTATGGCTTGTATTTTAAAAATTAAATACATATGTCTACAGAAGACAGAAGGGATTTCTTTATGAACATTTGTTATTTTTTTATTTTTTATTTTTTTATTTTTAGATTCCAAGACCTCTCTGAAGGTGAGGCACGCCGAGAATCATCATTCATGGTGTTTTTCATGAATATGGACCCCACTGGGGACGTTGATGCCAAACGCTGAGAAACAGGATTGAAAGAACTTTACTGAAAACCTCTAATAAGAAATAATAGTCCTTAGCCCAGGCACAATAGCGAAGCCGCATCTCCACTAAAAATGGAAACATTAGCCCTGTAGTCCCAGTCACTCGGGAGTCTAAGAGGGGAGGATCGCTTGAGCCCAGGAGGTCCAGGATGCAGTAAGTTGTAATCACACCACTGCACTCCAGTCTGGGTGACACAGCAAGACCCTAGCTTTTAAGAAAGAAAGACCAGCCCTTACCTAGTAATACCGCAGTACAGCCGTGGGAAGTGATGCAAGCCTAGGGCCCCCTGCAGCCTGCCCACCTTCCTATCCCAGGCTCTCCCCTAACCACCAAAGCAAGAAGGCAGACTGCTCTCGTGTGGGTACTGTGATGTTTTGGTTTGGTTTTTATTATTTTAACTAGATGGATTTTCAATGGCCTAGGAAGGTTTTAATTAGATACTCTATGAAGGTAAAAAATGTAATTTCTCAGGATCCCTTTCATTTGTTGTTATGGTCGGTGGTCCCCCAGGAAAGGCTGATGCTGTAAGCTTGGTTACATTTGGACAAGTCAGTGAAGTTACCCCATACCCCTCATGCACTAGGGACACTTGGAATTGGGAAAGGCACCAGCAAGCTGGTTGGAATGCGGAGACTGCATTAGCCAAGTGTCCGGGGCCCAGCCATGGAGGGTGTCACCGAGGGCTTGTGATCCCTTGCCTTGCCTTGGTTGAGAAATCCACAAAGCTTTTTTAAGTCTGTAATTGCTGTGTCAGCAGCACTCAGGTTTGGGTGGGAGAAACGGTGAGGAACGATGATGATGAGGCAGAAATTGGGAGGGGTGCTGCTCTTAGGCCCCTGAGGCAGAGTCCCAAGTGCCTGGGGAAGCTGACAGTGTGTCACTCTGGCATCTAGGAAGCAGTATATCTCAACTCAGTTTTGCGGAGGACATTTCTGCTGATGACGATGACCAAATCCTCAGTCAAGGAAAGCATAAGAAGAAAGGAAATAAACTTTTAGAGAAAACTAACTGGGAAAAGGAGAAAGGTAAGCTGCAAAGCTGAAAAGAAAGGCACGACTCAGCCCTTGGGGAGCGGCGTGCACCATGGAGGCCTCGGAGACTTGAGCTCGTGCCGTCATAAAGCATTAGCAGAGCCCAAAGCTTCAGTCTAATGGCTGAGAGGTAAAGGCGGTTTTCCAAGTGTTGTGCTGTTTTCGGTGGAGCCGCGTCCCCACCTCACCCTGCTCATGTCCTCCTGCTCTCCAGGGCACCTCTGCAGGGAAGCAGGAGCTGCAGGGAGCACTGGGGGGCGGCTGTTTAATGACCACTCTAGATCTATGGTTTTTACCCTTGGGCCCTAAAATTAGTGGAAATCTGACTATTTCAGTTCCATGTGTGTTTACAAATGGCCAGAAGGAAGGCTTCCAGTCACAGTTGGGGATGGAGGAAGTGGGACCAGACGACAAAGGTAGTGGGTGCACCGAGTAACTTAAGGGAGACAGAAACCTTCCTGGTGGTAGAATGCCAGGAAATTGCGTCCGCCAGTCATACTGTCTCAGAATCACCAGCAGGACTCTGGCCCAGCCGGCATTGGGGTGCTTGTTGATGGGTTTCTGTCTTTTTAGGAAGCAGAGTCTTTTGTGTAGAGGAAGAGGACAGTGAAAGCAGTCTTCAGAAGAGAAGAAGGAAGAAGAAGAAGCAGCACCACCTGCAGCCTGAAAATCCAGGCCCAGGGGATGCAGCCCCGTCCCTGGAACAGAACCGGGGCAGGGAACCCGAGGCCGCTGGGCCAAAAGCCCTGAAGGCGTGTGTGGCCGAGCCAGGCGCAGAGGCCATGTCCAGCACTGGAGAGGAGGGTGGCTCCGAGCGTCCTCCAGCTGTCCCCACGCACAATAAAAGGAAACGGCCACGGAAGAGGAGCCCGAGGGCCCACAGGGAAATGTCGGAATCTGCACTGTTGCCCCCAGAGGACGTGTCTCAGAGTGGCCCGCGTGGCAGTCATCCTCAGGGACCTAGAGGGCCCCTGACAGGTGGAGCCCAACTCCTAAAAAGGAAGCGGAAGCTTGGAGTTGTCCCCGTCAATGGCAATGGCCTGTCCACGCCGGCCTGGCCTCCACTGCAGCAGGAAGGCCCTCCCACAGGCCCCGCAGAAGGGGCGAACAGCCACACCACCCTGCCCCAGTGCAGAAGGCTGCAGAAGAAGAAGGCAGGGCCCGGCAGCCTGGAGCTCTGTGGCCTGCCCAGCCAGAAAACAGCAAGCTTGAAAAAGAGGAAGAAAATGAGAGCGATGTCAAACTTGGTAGAGTACAACGGGGTGCTGGAGTCCGAAGCTGGGCAACCCCAGGCTCTGGTAAGGTGGGAGCACCCACAGGCCAGCTCGCCGCAGAGGCACTCACTCGCGTCCAGGGGGCTCCACTGCCTCCTGAGAGGAAGGGTGGGGGCTGGCGGCCAGGCCTCTGGACTCAGCAGCAGTTAGAATAGGGTGTGTTCATAACAGCCTTCACTAAGGAGGAATCACAGGTGACCAGTACTTCGGTCCTCCTCATTGGCCACCTTCACTCCCCCAGGCCACGTGCTTGGGTTCGGGAGGGCCCGCTCCAAGCTGGGAAGGTTATCCCATGGGCCAGGCACTCCTGCCCCAGGTGTGTTCAGGCCAGTCCGGGCCTCCATCAAAGGCAGGTCTGGTTTTCTTCATCAGCCCTTGGCCAGTCCAGGCCCCTTTGGCAAAAGAGGAAGCCCAAAATTCTCTTGCCTCACTTACTTCTTTTCTATATTCTTTTCTTAGCTTCTCCCCCACCCCTGTCTCAAGAAACTTCACTAGCAGGACCACTTATCTCCTTAATGGAAAGACTTTCCTTCCACTTCGATCTCTAGAGCCAGATATAAATGAGGAACCAAGCTGTTGATCTGGTCTTGGGTCTGGCTGTGTCACCCAGGCTGGAGTGCAGTGGCACAATCTCGGCTCACTGCAACCTCCACTTCCCAGGTTCAAGCGATTCTTCTGCCTCTGCCTCCCAAGTAGCTGGAATTACAGACACACATCACCATGCCCGGCTAATTTTTGTTATTTTTGTAGAGACAGAGTTTTGCCTTGTTGCCCAGGCTGGGCTCAAGCAGTCCACCTGCCTCGGCCTCCCAAAGTGCGGGATTACAGGCGTGAGCCCCTGCACCTGGCCCTGATCCGCTTTTCACACCACCTCTGGGCGCACTGGGCTTCCAGGCCAGGGCCGGCAAATGTAGTTTCACTGGAACAGAGCCACATCCACTCATATGTGCAGGTCCATGGCCACTTTCATGCTGCAGCGGCAGAGGCGAGTGGTAGAGACAGAGACCTGTGGTCTGTAAAGCAGAAAATAACTCTGCCCTTCACAGAGTTTGCGCACCTTGGTCAGCTCTTGCTTTGCACACACCGCTTTGCGGAGGTTATGACATCTCTTTTGTTTAAGTGGACATGTGTGCACCTGGTCAAGTGCTGGTTTGGGGCTAAGAGTGTCTGCAAGTGGCTAGTGAGTGAGTTTATGGTCAGGAAAGCCTTACCCAGGGGAAGCAGTGCACTGAGCTGGACAGCAGGAGGCCCATTTCTAGCCTCGAGTCTCCTACCTCACAGTGCCGCCATCTCCTCCCTGGACTGCAGCCTGCCCCTCGTACCCTCAGCGCTGCTTCCTCACTAAGAGGGCCAGAGACATTGCCTTTCTTGCTGTCGTCTCAGGCCCCTGGCAGCCTATTGTAAAGAGGATGGGGTGTTGCTCAATAAGTCCCAGGGTCGAGGGAAGCTTTCCCCTGCCATCTCTCGTGGCACAGGGAAGGCGCACAGGAGAATCTCCTCGGGCTTCCCTGCCCTCTAGGCGGCACACTTGAACCTGCCAGAGCCACCCATGTGTCGGCAGCGGCACTGGGCTGCCCATGCCTCTGAGAGCCCAGAACGAGACCCGGTCTCTCTCTGGGTGGCTGTCAGTTGCAGCACACCCAGTGAGTGTCCTGAGCCTGCCTGTGAGGGACCCACAGCCCCACATGGGCATCACTGTCCTCCACACCAGACTGCCAGCGCAGTGACGATTCAGCTACAAATGGGAGAGTGAATTATTAACAGATTGGCTTTGAAAGGCCGAAATCCTCATTTTGACGATGAAGATGAAAGTGGGTCCTTACTCTGACAAGGCGTTTTCATTGCCCCTCTTGGCATGGTGCCATGATAGGCAGTTGTGTTGTATGTGAAGCCTGAGCTCTGCCGAATGGAAGGGCTGTCTGCAAGCGCAGTGCGGAAAACCGCGGGCTGTGGGGTGGGCTGGATCCGCCGTGGGGCTCTGCCTTCCCCTCCTGTGTGCGTGGGCAGCACAGGAGGCTCTGGTCTGACCCCTTCTCTCCGATTCTCACCCCTCACTCACATAGGGAAGCAGTGGGACCTGCAGTTCCCTGAAGAAGCAGAAACTGAGGGCAGAGAGCGACTTTGTGAAGTTTGACACCCCCTTCTTACCAAAGCCCCTGTTCTTCAGAAGAGCCAAGAGCAGCACTGCCACCCGCCCTCCAGGCCCTGCCGTCCAGGTACGCACCCTCCCCAGAGTGGCACAGCACGTTTCACCACAAGGGCACAGATGGGCTTGAGCTGATGGTGCTTCCCATGCCGGGCCTGGAGCCCCACTGTGGCCCTCTGAGCCTGTCCACGGTGGACAGGTTCCGCCTCCAGGGTAGCATAAGGTCCGGGTGGTCTGGGACCCACCCTGAGGGATCACAGTCGGGAAGGGGACTTTGAGGGGCGGTTGATCCACACATTCTGCCTCCCAGGGCTTCCTGCTCAGGGTTTGCAGAAACCAGTTTTCTCTCGTGAAATGTCACAGTGTTAAACGCAAGTGGTGCAAGTCAGCAGTAGGAGGTCCACACAGAAATGTGGGTCAGAGCGGGAACTTGAGGAAGTACTTCCTAATGCGGGCTGGATCCGCTTCCAGGCATGTCAGTAGGAAAGAAGATAGTTGATTGTGGTGAACTGTTGGAATATGCAGATAGCTCGGAGTCCTTGTGCACAAAAAGCTGGAAATTGTATGTCCATTGTCCATTGAAGTGAGATTCCATCATAGGCATCGTCTCATCGACATCATAGAGCCTTCAAGTTAGAACTTCAGAACTCTCCAGCAAAAGGCAGAGGAGTCTTGGCATTTGTCCTCACGGGTTCTCAGTGGTGAACTGTTTTTAGGACAGTTCAGGCATCCTCACTGTTTGCCTTTCTTCCCTGGATCGTAGAACCCCGCAGTGGTGATGAGGCAGTGACCGCAGATGGGCCAAGAGTGTGGGCACCACTGACCCTGAGCTGGGGGAGGTGCACGTGTAGCACGCTGGGAAGGACAGAGGGTGGTCCTGGTGAAGCCCCGACACGACGGTTGGTTTCAGTCTTGGCCACAGTCCCTTTGGCCTCTCCCTATATGTGCCACTCAGTGAGCAGCATTGTAGGCGGCGTCCCCTCCAGGGCAGGTTCTCCAGAAAAATCTGACAGGGAGACTAAGCGCCTCCGTTGCACTTGCGTTACTCCTTTTGTTCCTGGTATTTCTCTTCTGCAGCTAAACAAGACACCGTCCAGCTCCAAGAAAGTCACCTTTGGGCTGAACAGAAACATGACTGCAGGTAAGTGGGGTTTAGCCGGCGGCAAGCTTCTCTGAAGCACAGCTGCGGCTCCTGGCGCGGCTCGCAGCCTGGTTCCGCAAGGCGGTCGGGGAAGAGAGGGGGTCCTAGCTCCTCACTGCCCATTTCTTTTTTTTTTTTTGAGACAGAGTCTCGCCACTCTGTCACCCAGGCTGCAGTGCAGTGGCGAGATCTTGGTTCACTGCAACCTCCGTCCCCCGGGTTCAAGCGATTCTCCTGCCTCAGCCTGCTGGGTAGCTGGGATCACAGGCGCATGCCATCACACCCAGCTCATTTTTGTATTTTTAGTAGAGATGGAGTTTCACCACGTCAGCCAGGCTGGTCTCAAACTCCTGACCTCAGGTGATCCGCCTGCCTCGGCCTCCCAAAGATCTGGGATTACAGGCGTAAGCCACCGAGCCCGACCCCTCACTGCCCGTTTCTGAGTTAGAAGGAAGCACCTATGTGTCTGTCCCTCGTCCTCAAAGGGCTGTGAGTGGGGTGCCAGTGGTGAGTGGGCAGCCAACTGCCTGGGACCTATTAAGAGAGGCTACCTGGTGAGACGTGATCCAAAAAGCCGTTTTCCCAAGTGTCTTTCTAAATACTGGAAGCCATCCCCCAGAGAGGCCATTTGAGATCATAGTGGTCCATCAGCTGTAGCTGTCTCTCTGCGAAACTTCGGAACCACTTGCTTCCTGGGGGACGGAGAAGGGTAACCCCTATCTTCCTACTTTTCATATTGGTGCCATCCATTCGAGTTGCTTTTACAAAGGAAACCAAAGTTTTAAAAAGTATTATAGGCCGGGCGCGGTGGCTCACGCCTGTAATCCCAGCACTTTGGGAGGCCAAGGTGGGCAGATCATGAGGTCAGGAGTTCGAGACCAGCCTGGCCAACATGGTAAAACCCCGTCTCCACTAAAAATACAAAAATTAGCTGGGCGCAGTGGCAAGCACCTGTAGTCTCAGCTACTCGAGAGGCTGAGGCAGGAGAATTGCTTGAACCCAGGAGATGGAGGTTGCAGTGAGCCAAGATCGTGCCACTGCACTCCAGCCTGGGTGACAGGCTGGGTGAGACTCCATCTCAAAAAAAAAAAAAAAAAAAAAAAAAAAGTATTATAACGAATTTAGGACCTGACTGTTGTTGGGAACTGCAAGTAATAGAGAGTATGTGTATGTGTGTGTGTACATGCACCAGTATGTATGTGTGTGTGCGTGTGCATGCGCACATGCGTGAGTGTGTATGTTTAGGGAGAAGAGACTCTCAGAGAGCCTGAGGAGCTCACCCAGCCTTTACAGCTGGAGAAAATGAACAGTACGAATCCTGCAGCTCCACACAGCACAGATTTGTCCCAGACACAAATGCCTGGTTCACCCACTGTCCAAAACACCCCCACCCCCTGTTCACCCTTCCAGGAGCCACCCTACCAGCAGCTCCCCTTGGTCTGTGCAGGCAGCCCTGGGCCCTCCCTTGGGAGGGTGAGTTGGGGCATGGGATGTGGCCTCGCTGCCCTCCTTCCCTCAGAAGGCTCTTGAGCCTGCTCTCTGTGGGGCCTTGAGATGGCCCTGCTTCGTCCTAGCAAATGGGTGGAGTCGGCACCCAGGCAGGATGCTGTCTAAGCTGTTGAAGGGACAGCTGTCGGACCCGCTTAATATGGGGCCTTGCTCTCATTTGGGACAGAATTCAAGAAGACAGACAAGAGTATCTTGGTCAGTCCCACGGGCCCTTCTCGAGTGGCCTTCGACCCTGAACAGAAGCCCCTCCACGGGGTGCTGAAGACCCCCACCAGCTCACCTGCCAGCTCACCCCTGGTGGCCAAGAAGCCCCTGACCACCACACCAAGGAGAAGGCCCAGGGCTATGGATTTCTTCTGAGGAGCAGCAGAGTCCCTTGTAAAAGACTGCTTTTGTACAGAATGCGCTATAAATTATACCTTTAAGAATGTGGGGCCTTTTTTATGATTTTATAAGTTCCCATGAGTTGTGTGCACGAGGTTCTGAAAGTGCCCACAGGCTGCTGCGTCCTGGCCCCTCTGTAGTGGCTGCGGGCGTCTTGGTTGAATCTTTTGCTACAAACCATGTTTGTGTTTGAGCTCTCCAGGATTTTACATTTTTGGGTAACCTCAGTGATTCCCATTGGTGTAGGAAATGAGAGCCTCTCTGAAGCTGAGGAGAGCACGTTGATCTGAACTTTAAATCAATCAGTGCTGTTGGCACAATGAAAGGTGGAACTGCACTTCTGTTGAGCTCTCAGTTCTGTGGAATTTGGTACTCATTACTGTATTCGCTGTACTAAGTTGGTTTCTGTTAGTCTTAACAGTCTGTTTTCTCTTAAAAGCATGTAGGGCTTCATTGCCATGTTCTGTGGGTGTTTGGCAGGTTACCGATGGGGAAGATTCTTGTCACAGAATCAGCAATACCATAGTTTTTCTACATGTGCTCAGCTGGGGGTGTGGACAGGTAGGGGTGGGGAAAGAAGAGGCTCTGTGTTCTGGGGGCTTTTTCTTCTCCTCCCCCTACCTGGTTTCCCTCCCTGTTTTCCTACCTCTACGGCAAGCCCAAAGTGTCTTCTCGGGAGCCCAGCGCAGCCCCCGGCTCTTACCCAGGACCCCGCCCCGTGCTGAGCCTTCTGCTGAGGTCCTTGCGTGGAGCACACTCATTCCTCCAAGCCCTTGCGCTCCCGTTTCTCTCTCTCCGTCCACGTTCCAGCCGAGTCACTGCCTGACCGGCTCCATGGCAGCTCCCCATCTTCCCTAGAGGCTGCCTGCGCATCTGGAGCCTGCGCTCCGGCTCAGCGACCTTTCCTGTCAAATGCGGAAGCGTGCACTTACAGTTTAGACAGTTCCCCTGTAAGTTCATTACAAGCACGGGCGGAAGGCACTCAGGCTTTAGTTGGAGAAACAGAAATAAGGCCTTCTTTTGAGCAGCGATTGCTCGATCATTGATCTGTTTGAGGAAGTGCCTGACCTGGGCCTGAGAGCTGGAGAAGGTGCAGATTCAGAGTGAGCGGCTCCTGAGGAGAGCCGCCAAGGCTGCGCGCCTTCTCCATGGCTTCCGCAGCTACCGTCTGCACCGTGAGAGGGCACGGGCGCACGGTTTGGGCTGGCTGGCTTGCAGCTCTCCCAGCCAGCCACGCTCTGCTCAGGCGTGGAAGTGAAAGCCGCCTCCTTCCCGTCATGTCCCCATACAGGAGCCTCGGTTTTTCAGCAAAACCCGGCCAGTCCCCTTCTCCACTGCTGCCTCCCAGCAGAGGGCGCCAGGTTCTCCAAGGTCCCAGCTATGGCTTTGGACAACGTGGCTTCGGCCCCTGGGATTGCAGAGTTGCATTGGGTTTACCTCGGTCTCACTCGTTCATAGAGCCAAGGGTGGGGTTTCACCTGCGAACATCAGACTGACTTGCCGGCGCCAAGAGCAGTTGACTCACTGATGAAGGCCCTGGTGAGGGAAAGCACTCGCTCTGTTCTTCGCCTACTCTGTAATCGTTTTGTCATAATGCGCCATGAAAAAAATGAATTAACTTGTGCTGTTAAATCGTCACTGTAATGAGAAGTCTTATGTACAACATACTTGTGGTGGCTGCATGGTTTAATGGCTGCATTGGATAGGATCTTCACATCACATTCAGAACCAAAACTGATACAGTGAAACAATTAAGGTGAGCAAATATTTTTAACTTTTCTTTTTTGTTTTTTAAGTTTCATTCTTCCTAGAATATTTTTCTAACAATTTTTATTTCAGCTTTAAAGATGGGTCATATAGCCAAACGGGCCATATAATCCAACATTGTTGAGATGTCTTAAGACATCTAAGGCAGAACTGGCACATTTGTTCTGCAGACTATTGCAGGAATGTTTCTCCTAGCATTTCTATATTATCTGTCCATTCTGAGGAACCAGTGAATGTCCTATAAACGCACCTCCTGTCAAAACCACACCTGAGAGGTCCTGGCTGGGAGTGACAGGGTGCTTCTTAGATTCTATTGGTCTTTCTCTCATTCTCCGAACTTACTCGTTTTTATGAGTAAGTCAACTAGGTTTACAGTCCCTTATTTTTAATGCCTAAGTTTTGACAGCAGGAAGAAAACAATTTTTTAAAAATTCTCATTACATAGATGCACAAGAATATGTCACATAAAGAAAATGTGTTTAGAATACCAGTTTTCTATTTAAGCATGATATTTTCCTAAGTAAAATTGCCAAGTGGACTTGGAAGTCCAGAAAAGAAAATAATTTACATTAATGCTGGTGATCTTAATAATATTTTGTGAAACGATGCTTCCCCCTTCTCCATGGTCTGTCAATTTTGTACAATTAGGTATCTGACTTTACAAGTTTGTTATCCTTTCTAATTTTTACTGAACTGAAAGCACAAAGAAGACTACACAGAAAAATCTGGAAACAGTTGCAGGTGTTGGGAGGAAGATGAAATCGAGCTGTCTTTTAACTTTTGTATGTGTTTTATCAGAATTTGCTGGACTATGCTGGCAAGGACTTTGTTTACGATCAAATTGTACTAGTGTCTGCAGGGTTTGTCAGTACTCGTCAAAGCCAAGTCCAATTAAAAAAAAAAGTCTTTGCCCTCCAATTTGTGTTTGATGTTGACTTTCAGTATGGGTAAAAATAGGCCTCTTTGGGAGCTGTTCCAGCACAGCAGAGTTGGGAAGACGCTGGTGTTGGTCAAGACTCTGGGTACCATTCTCTTCATCTCTCTGCTGCTGCCAGAGCCGCTGGGGGCGCTGCTCCGGGGATCTTCTCCGAGTGCTTGAAGCAGGCCTGACTGCGCACAAATGCTGTCGTGTCTAACACATCACTCCACAGGCCTACGCTTGTGACGATGAGCAGAGAATCATGCCAGTGTCCTGGGTGGAGATCCCCCGCTGCAGCCCAGAAACTGACTGCAGCTAGGGTAAGGCGGGCACGGGGGGGCTGGCACCCAGCACACAGCCTGTTCCAGCTAGGGTGAGGCGGGCACGGGGGGGCTGGTACCCGGCACACAGCCTGTTCCAGCTAGGATGAGGCGGGCACGGGGGGCTGGTACCCAGCAGACAGCCTGTTCCAGCTAGGGTGAGGCGGGCACGGGGGGCTGGTACCCAGCAGACAGCCTGTTGTGGGTGTTGGCAGTGGGTGTGGTCAGTGTCGGGCAAGCAGAGTACAGGCATGGCGCAGTCTTTATAGGCACACGTTCCCCAGAACAAATTTTTCACCTGTACTTTGGATCCCAGACAAGTCCACAGACAGGTGCTGAACAAGCAAGCAAACAAAAACCCTGGGCCGGGTGTGGCGGCTCACCCCAGTAATCTCAGCACTTGGGAGGCCTAGGCGGGCAAGTCGCTTGAGTCCAGGAGTTTGAGACCAGCCTGGGCAACATGGCAAAACCCTGTCCCTACAAAAAAAAAAAAATACAAATAATTAGCCAGGCATGGTGGCGTGCACCTGTAGTCCCCGCTACTTGGGGGCCTGAGGCAGGAGGATTGCTTGAACCTGGGAGGTCAAGGCTTCAGTGAGCTATGATCATACCACTGCACTCCAGCCTGGGTGACAAAATGAGACCCTGTCTTTTAAAAAAAAAAAAGAAAAAAGCCCTAGAGGAAGAAGGAAATCTGTTGTAATGTATTATTTAAAATGTCCAGTTTTCAACAAAAACAAGTTAAGACATTCAAAGAAACAAAAGAGTGTCACATACACTAGGAGCAGAGAGGCAATAGACACTGGCTTTGAGGGCACCCAGGTGCTGACCTTAGCAGACAAACTTCAACTAGCCATTATCAATATGTTCACAACACTAAAGGAAACCATATTTAAAGAAATAAAAGATGGGGCCGGGCGCACTGTCTCACGCCTGTAATCCCAGCACTTTGGGAGGCCGAGGCGGGTGGATCACCTGAGGTCAGGAGTTCGACACCAGCCTGGCCAATATGATGAAACCCCGTCTCTACTAAAAATACAAAAATTAGCCAGGGGGGCTGAGGCAGGAGAATCACTTGAACCTGAGAGGCAGAGGTTGCAGTGAGCCAAGATCGCACCCCTGCATTCCAGCCTGGGCAACAAGAGCGAAACGCCTGTCTCAAAAATAAAAATAAATAAAAGATAGTATGATGACAGTGTCTCATCAAATAATACCAATAGGTATTTTTAAAAGGAACCAAATAGAGATACAGATCTTAAAAAGCACAGTAAGAGAAATCAAAACTTCACTAGAGTTGAGACCCTCTAGTGAAGTTTTTATTTGTTATTGTAGATTTGACGGGGTAGAAGAAAGAATCAGCAAACTTGTAGATTAATAGAAATTATGTGATCTGGAAAAAAAAAATTGATGAACAGAGCTTCAGAAATGCAGGACCGCCAAGTGCTGCAGCACACATGGCAGCAGGACCGCAGGAGAAAAAATACTCAAAAAAAATCATGGCCAAAAACTTGCCAGCTTTGAGTTTATCTTCCTTGGAGTGTGTGGAGTTTCTTAGATGTGTACACTGATCAAAAACCGCACACATCTAAGTAACTCCACACCCTCCAACACCCAAACACAGCTGAAATGATGAAACTCAAAATGTTGAAAGACAAAACTTCAAAGCAACCAGAGGACTCATCACATACAAGAGAACCCCAGTAAGATTAAGATTTTTTTTTAACCTGATTCAGACATTTTTTCTGACTTCTCATCAGAAAAAAAAAAAAAAAATACACTGAAGGCAGGGATGAGATACTCAAAACGCTGACAGAAAAAAGCCAAGAGGCTTTCTTAAATTGAGGTGAAATTCACATAACCTTTTTTTTTTTTTTTTTTGAGACAGTCTTTGTCACGCAGGCTGGAGTGAGGTGGTGTGATCTCGGCTCATTGCAACCTCCACCTCCTGGGTTCAAGCAATTCTTGTGCCTTGGCCTCCAAGAAGCTGGGATTGCAGGCATGCGCCACTACACCCAGCTAATTTTTGTATTTTTAGTAGAGACAGGGTTTTGCCATGTTGGCCAGGCTGGTCTCGAACTCCTGGCCTCAAGTGATCTGCCCACCTTGGCCTCCCAAAGTGCTGGGGTTACAGGCGTGAGCTGCCGTGCCGAGTGGCATAATCATTGTTTAAAGTGTACAGTTCAGTGGCATTTACTGTTGGGAAAAGGGCTTGTGGGGTGCCTGTATAAACTGGCCATAAAAATATGGCACAGTAAGTTGTGGAAGCCACAAGAAGCCTCTGAGGAGGAAAGCCTCCTAATTGCCATCACGTTCCCATGCTCAGAGCGAGACCCGCTCTCTTATCTGTAAACACTGCGTTCAAGGAGAAAGACACTCCTTTGAAGCACTGGAATGTGGACAGACGTGCGAGCTCCTAGTTAAGCCCGCACCCACCAGCTACTGTCCAATAAGTTAAAGATATGCTGTTTGGGCACAAAGGAGATTCATTTAAACCGCTATTGCTATAGATTACGCCTATGACGTACTGCCTCCCTTTCACTGTTTTGCCCTGAACATCTGCTTCTTAGATCGAAGTGACTGTACTCAATAAATAGTGTGGAGACCAGAGCTTGGCGCCTTTTACAGCCTCCATTTTGCAACTGGCCCCCTGGCTCCCACCTTTATAAACTCTTAACCTGTCTCTTCTCATTCTTTTGTTTCCACCAGACTTGGGGTACCCTGCGGGTGATGTTGAGGCTGGTCTCCCACATTTAATATATTCACAGCGTTGTGAGACCACACCTCCATCTCCTGCAGGCATTTCATCACCCCAGGAGAAGGCCTGCACCCCCTGAGCAGTCAGCCCCGCTCCCCTCCTCG
The DNA here is from genome assembly GCF_006542625.1 of Nomascus leucogenys. Lineage (NCBI taxonomy): Eukaryota > Metazoa > Chordata > Mammalia > Primates > Hylobatidae > Nomascus > Nomascus leucogenys. Next base: position 28,579,969 of record NC_044405.1, read on the forward strand.
CCAGCACCTGGCAGCCAGCACTTTGTTTCTAGACATCCCCCCCCCCCCCCCCCCCCCCCCCCCCCCCCCCCCCCCCCCCCCCCCCCCCCCCCCCCCCCCCCCCCCCCCCCCCCCCAGCACCTGGCAGCCAGCACTTTGTGTTTCTAGATATTTCATGAGCGTGGACTCGTGCTCTATGTGGATTAATGTTTTGCCAAACGCGTCACCTGTCCCCCCTGGTGTGAGGATGTCTCTGAGGTTCCTGAGAGACTGGGCTGGCAGAGGATGTGCATGTTTCGTTTTAGAAGGTGCCATTCCCGGCCAGGTGCGGTGGCTCATGCCTGTAATCCCAGCACTTTGGGAGGCCAAGGCGGGCAGATCACAAGGTCAGGAGATAAGACCATCCTGGCCAACATGGTGAAACCCTGTCTCTACTAAAAATACACAAATTAGCTGGGCATGGTGGCATGTGCCTAGAGCCCCAGCTACTCTGGAGGCTGAGATGGGAGGATCTCTTGAGCCCAGGAGGTTAAGGCTGCAGTGAGCCATGACTGTGCCACTGCACTCCAGCCTGGGCGACAGAGCAAGACCCTGTCTCGAAGAAAAAAATAAAAATAAGTTATGGGCAATATGGCATTGGGTCCTCAAAGCACTCCAGCCTGCATTACCAGGTGACATTCCTCTCTATAACTACATCACCACGGTTACAGGAAACCAACTGACATCAAGGACATCTTCACACAAGTTCATGTTCAAATTTCCCCCAGCTGTTCTCAAAACATTTTTTCTTACCGGGAAATAACCAAGGATGTGCAGTGATTCTTGTCTAAAGTCTCTCTTCCAGAGCGTCTGCCCCTCATTTCTTCTGATACTGCATTCTTGAAGAGTGTGTCTAACTTTGACCCCACAGCCCAGTGGGTTGCCTCTGATTGCCCTGGGGACGATCTAGCAGGGTTGTGGCCTGTCCACTCTGTCACAGGGACCCCTGTGTGGGAAGTCCTGGACATCCAACGCCCCTGACGGTGCTCAGCCAGGTGATTGATGGCCTGGTTGCTATGCCAACTCCAACCTCAGCTTTCCAGCTTTCTCTAGGAAGGGATAATCCCCCTGGCTCAGCATCAGGACCCAAATCCAGAGCTCACAGGCTGGTTTCCCCGTGACTTGGTCCTAGTGCAGCTCAGGGCAGCACATGGGCTGGCGTCTTCCTGTGTGTCCAGGTGGGCAGCCCGAGGAGGCCTGTTCTCACCCAGCCAGGGTGCTGAGCTGGCACCGTGGGGACACAGCAGACTCCAAGAAGACATCATCTTCTCCCCAGAGCTCCTGCTTCTCAAGCACAAATTGTCATCTAACTTTAGTCTCTAAACTGTGGATCTACCTAGGACCCCAGAGATCAATAAATTCCAGGGTTAGCACAGCAGACAAGCAGACACATGGCTGGTTTTTGCAGCACCTGAGAATAAACTATTATTGTACCAACTCCCCAGCTACATACCACTTTTCTATAAATGAAACATAAGCCAAGCCAAAACTTTGTTTAAAAACATAAAGCTAAATGCAGAAACATGACTGGATTTAGGTTTGTTTTCTGAGCCTACAAAGCCTGCGGGAACCAGGACATTACTGCTGCCTCTGAATGTTCCGTTCCTGCTTTGAAGTTCCCAGGGACTCCGGAAAGGAGGGGCTGCCTGCAAAGTTGGAGAACGCCCACCCCAGTGCCCTGACCAGAACGCACGTGCACACTCACATGCAACAGCTGCAGCTGGCCGGACGCAGTGGCTCCTGTCTGCAATCCCAGCACTCTGGGAGGCTGAGGAGGGCGGATCACTTGAGCTCAGGAGTTCTAGACCAGCCTGGGCAACATGGTGAAACCCCAACTCTACCAAAAATACCAAAAAATTAGCGGGGTGTGGTGGTACGCACCTGTAGTCCCAGCCTCAGGAAGCTAATGTAGGAGGATTGCTTGAGCCCAGTGGGTAGAGGTTGCAGTGAGCCAAGATCGCACCACTACACTCCAGCCTGGGTGACAGACTGAGACCCCATCTCATGAAATAAACCCCTAAAAACCACACACACACACACACACAGCTGCAGCCAGGTGAGGGCCCCATCCTCGGATGCACCCACACGCTGACTCACTGAAGGTGGGTGCAGATCAAGGAGTCCCAGGCACTCTCTCCTTTGATAAAAATGCTTGGCACCCCCGCCAAGTGCCCAGGCAGCGCCAGGCGCTGGGATACAGGCCAGAAAGACAACAGGGACTGCTTGGAGTCCAGGGACCAGAGAGGAGATGAGACGGAGGAACCCGCGACACCATGCAAGTCACAGCTGTCACTTTCAATTTCCTTGCACACTTTGTTTTGTTTTTGAAACTGAGTCTTGCTCTGTTGCCAGGCTGGAGTGCAGTGGCGCGGTCTCGGCTCACTGCAACGTCCGTCTCCAAGGTTCCAGCGATTCCCCTGCCTCAGCCTCCTGAGTAGCTGGGATTACAGGTACGTACCACCACATCTGGCTTATTGTTATTTTTTTTATTTTAGTAGAGATGGGGTTTCACCATGTTGGCCAAGATGGTCTCAATCTCCTGACCTCATGATCCACCCGCCTCAGCCTCCCAAAGTGCTGGGATTATAGGCGTGAGCCACTGCACCCGGCTGTAGACACGTTTTTTAAAAGAGAAAAAGAAACTGTCAATCTTTTTAAATAATGTATTTCCAAAATATAATTTCGACACGTAATTAATATTTAAAAGTATTGAGATATTTTGCAGGTTTTTTTCTGTAGTAAGTTTCCAAAAGCAGGCGTGTATGCTGATGGCGCGCGTCGCCTGGCACTCTGGAGTCACATGTGGTTGCAGCTATGATATTGGCCATGGCGATTCTACAGCTAAAGCTGAGAGGAAGTTTGTCCAGAGGACAAGTCGGGGTAGGGATCTCAGTAGAGGGAACCGCACCTGAGTAGAGGCACAAAAGAGGGAACAACCAGTGCAGCCAGGGTGTGGGGGGCCGGCCAGGGAGGGCCGTGGGGGCTGTGGGGGCCGTGGGCAGGGTTTGGGCTTTGTCCTGTGCACACTTCAGGAGCCACTGGAGAGCACCCACCAGGCAGCAGGGGAAGGAAGGGTCAGAGGCCCGGACGGACCAGAGGCGGGAGGGCAGCCAGGCCTGGGGCCCACACCTGGGCTCAGCGGGCAGGAGCGGAGGACCGGCTTCTGGTTGATGTGGGGAGGGCCCAGGGAGAATGGGGAAAAGAAGACAGGGAGGCTTCCGAGTGCGTCGGCCTCTCTCCACCTCGTTTCCTGATCCACGTCATGTCCCCGGGCACATTTTCCTTCTGAGAAGAGCTGGGAAGCCAGTCAGCAGGCGGGCCTCTGTCCTCACCTCCATTAACCTGGCCCTTGCAGCTGTCCCAGGCTTCCAGGGCCAGCCCCCTGGGGTTTGGCACACTGCAGCCTCTGACTTTCTCTCCTCTGCTCCTTCGGGAGCACGTTCCAGAAGAGACACTGTCTCCGCGGCCTGCACGGACGCCGCGGCCCAGCAGGCGGCTGTCTCAGGAAGACAGGCCCGGCTGCAGGAAAGGGCAGCCCCGGGCTTCTGGCAGGGGCTGAGGCAGGGAGGCCAGCCCTACTTGGGAGCTGGAGGTGGCGTTGACTGGGGGTGTAGGGGGTCCGCAGACGGCAGCTGAAGCCCCTTCTCTGCAGGTTACGCTGGTGCGATTCCCTTGTAGGAAGCAGAGTCCGGGTGGAGAGAACGGTGAGCCGCCTGCGTCTTGTTGCGATTCAGCCCCTGTGTTTTCGCGGAGGGCCCTGCGCCCGCCTTTTGTTCCTAGGACTGGGTGCCCTTCTGAACCCAGTCTAAAAATTGCCGCAGCTCTTTCTGGCGTTAGTCACTGCCTGGTGACTAAGGCTTCAGTCCGTCAATCTTTAAATCCTATAATTATTTCTCCACCCAGGTTTTTAAGAATAAAAGTTGAAAATGTACTGAACTGACAGCTACCGGATTTGATTCCTATTCGATTCGTACCTTCCCCGAGTGGCCCTGATCGCCACTGCAGCGCCACGTCCTGGCAAATCATTCACACCGACCTTGAGAACTCAGCAGAGGCGCAGCACTGACACTCAGCCCCGCCCCCTATCACGGGCTTTCTACGGTTGAAAGAAGACGTTGCTTTTGTTCCCCACAAGCAACTGCAGGCAGTGCTACTTATTTTTAACACAGTTGAGCAGGCAACTTTATCTTAAATGATTATGTGCTGAAATCTGCTGATGAAAACGCTATAAGATGGGCGTGGGCGGGGGTGGCAGCCAGGTGTGTTCTGCGTGACGGCTTTTTCTGAACCTGCTGGACAAAGTCCCCACTTGTTGCCTGCTCAGCCCCAGTCACAGCCCCACCTTCCCGGGGCTTATCTTCATTTCCCCAAACCGCCACGCTGTTGACCCGCTCACTGGCCTCTTTGTGGGGACCCTTCAGCCAGAAGGCCCTTCCCCCTTCCTGCCCAGCTCTGGCCCTGGAAGGGCCCCCAGGCCTGCCACGTGGAGGCTGTTAGAGGTGGAACGTCTGAGGCCTCCAAATGCATGTGTTGAAACCTAATCCCCAGAGGAATGGTATTTGGCGATGGAGTTTCCCAGAAGTGGCTTGGTTCGTGCTGGCTGCTATAGCAAGTACAGTCATGGGTCGCCTAGTGAGATCTGTTTTGAGAAATGCATGCTCGGGCGATATCACTGTCGTGCAGACATCACAGAGCGCACTCACACAAACCCGGCTAGCACAGCCCGCGACACACCTGAGCCCTGTGCTGTAACCTGCTGTTCCCAGGCTACAAACCTGCAGAGCATGTCACTGCACCAAATACTGTTGGCCCCCGTGACAGTGGTGAGCACTTGTATACCTAAATACAGAAAAGGCGTAAAAAATAAAGTGCCGGCCAGGTACAGTGGCTCACGCCTGTAATCCCAGCACTTTGGGAGGACGAGGCGGTTGGATCACCTGAGGTCAGGAGTTCGAGACCAGCCTGGCCAACATGGTGAAACTCCATCTCTACTAAAAATACAAAAATTAGCCGGGCATGGAGGCACATGCCTGTAATCCCAGCTTCTGAGGCTGAGGCAGGAGAATTGCTTGAACTGGGGAGGCGGAGGTTGCAGTGAGCCAAGATCACACCACTGCATCTAGCCTGGGTGACAGAGTGAGACTCTGTCTCAAAAAAAAAAAAAAAATATGGTGTCATCATGTATGGGACTATCTATGGGACTTGTGGCACTTGACTGGACCACAAACTGCTTATAAACAACAGAAATTGATTTCTCAAAGTTCCGGAGGCTGGAGATCCAAGATGGAGCACTGGCAGATCTGGTATCTGGGAGAGGCCAGGCAGCTCTTTGGGCCTCTTTCACAAGGGCACAAATCCCATTCCTGAGGGCTCCCTGCAATGACTTCATCACCTCCCAAGACCCCATGTCCTGATACCCTCACCCTGGGAGTTAGGTTCAACCTATGCATTTGGGGGGACACACTCAGTCTCTAGCAGTTGGGTAGACCCAAGATTGCCCTCAGGAGCTCCTTTGGGAGGCGCTCTGTATTGGGTCCAGTGCCAGGAAAAAATATCTGACTTGTGGGTAGAGGCTATGTTATTTAAAAAATACATCTTTAGGTTGGGCACAGTGACTCAAGCCTATAATCCCAGCACTTTGGGAGGCTGAGGCAGGTGGATCACCTGAGGTCGGGAGTTCGAGACCAGCCTGGCCAACATGGCAAAACCTCATCTCTACTAAAAAATACAAAAATTAGCTGGGCGTGGTGGCATACGCCTGTATTCCCAGCTACTCGGGAGGCTGAGGGAGGAGAATCCCTTGAACCTGGGGAGTGGAGGTTGCAGTGAGCTGAGATCACACCACTGCACTCCAGCCTGGGTGACAGAGCAAGACTCCGTCTCAAAAAAAAAAAAAAAAAAATCTTTAAATATGAGAGAGCCTCTCAGCTTGACAGCACTCCTGCTGTCACAAACACAGATGCGGCCATGAAAAAGAATGAGATCATGTCCTTTGTAGCAACATGGATGCAGCTGGAGGCCACTGTCCTGAGTGAATCGATACAGGAGCTAAAAACCAAATACCACATGCTCTCAGTTATAAGTGGGAGCTAAACATCGGTGCCCATGGACATAAAGACCGCAACCGTAAACACTGGGACCACCAGAGAGGAGAGGGAGGGAGCAGGGAAGGGCTGAGAAAATAACTGCCGGAGACTATGCTCAGTACCTGGGTGCAGGATCATTCGCACCCCAAACCTCAGCATCACACGGTATACCCAGGAAACAGACCTGCACCTGCACCCCTGAATTAAAAATAAAAGTTGGAAAAGAAAAAAATAGGCTGGGTGTGGTGGCTCACGCCTGTAATCCCAGAACTTTGGGAGGCCGAGGCGGGCGGATCACCTAAGGTCAGGAGTTTGAGACCAGCCTGGCAAACATGGCAAAACCCCGTATCTACTAAAAATACAAAAATTAGCCCAGAAGGGTGGCAGGTGCCTGTAATCCCAGCTACTTGGGAGGCTGAGGCAGGAGAATTGCTTGAGCCCAGGAGGCGGAGGTTGCAGTGAGCCAAGATCGCCCAGCTGCCGTCCAGCCTGGGCAACAGAGCAAGACTCTGTCTCAAAAAAGAAAAAAAGAAAAGAAAACAAATACATAAATAGTCGGAATAAATAGCTCTACGAGTTAAAGGTGGTCCCTGTATCAAGAATGAGACATGCCGATGGAGAGCCTGCTGAACAGAATGCTGTTTTCCATTAAAGATCTTATTATTTTGCTTTAAAAAATTGTTTGCATCATTAGATAGTAAATAAAGTTTAATTGAAAAAAATAGGATTTCTATAAGGAAAACACAAACATAGGGCCGGGCGTGGTTGCTCACGCCTGTAATCCCAGCACTTTGGGAGGCTGAGACAGGTGGATCACCTTAGGTCAGGAGTTCGAGACCAGCCTGGTCGACGTGGTGAAACCTTGTCTTTACTAAAAATACAAAAATTAGCTGGGTATGGTGGCACATGCCCATAATTCCAGCTACTCGGGAGGCTGAGGCAGGAGAATCGCTTGAACCTGGGAGGTGGAGGTTGCAGTGAGCCGAGATCGTGGCACTGCACTCCAGCCTGGGCAACAGAGTGAGACCCTGTCTCAGAAAAAAAAAAGAAAAAACAAACACACAGTCATACCTGAGACAGGGTAGGGATGGGGCTGGCTCGGTTAACCCCCCACTAGAGCATTCTCTCATGCCTTCCACGGGTCACACACCCCACACCACTACCTGGCTTGACACCAAACTCGCTAACCCTGAGACTTTGGTCATACAAAGAAAACAGCCATTTATATTGCTCTTCTGTGCTCTTGTAATATTTAACTAGGCCTTTTACTTAAAGAATTTCAAGAACTGGCCTTAAAATATCCAGAATATCAACCAAGGTTGTAGAATGTCCCCACCTTGGGAAGGAATGCTGAGAAACAGATTTACAGCCTCGCTGACCCAGCCAGACAGCCAGCTGGCCCATGACTCAAAATAACCATTGCAACCAGAAGTGCTGATCAGCCTGTCCTAGCCCTCGGAGGCCTTCCCCAGCCCAGCCTGCACGCCCTACCCTGATATCACTTTCCACCCTTTGCCTGACAAAAAGTCCTGACCAGCTCCTTTCCAGGACCCAGTCAGGGACTCTCTCTCCCTTGGGCTGCCTCCCTTATGCCTGGACATAAGCTCCAGCGAAGCCTTGTCTGGGAAAACTCTTCTGGCCCCATGTCAATTTCCATTGCATTGAGAGCCCAAGAACCCATGGTTGGTAACATTGTCCATTCCTGTGTCCAAATGGAAAGCCTTCTATTTTGTTTTGTATTTTATTTTATTTTTTGAGACAGGGTCTTGCTCTGTCACCCAGGCTGGAGTGCAATGGCGCAATTATGGCTCACTGCAGCCTCTGTCTCCTGGGCTCAAGGGATTCTCCTGCATCAGCCTCCCGAGTAGCTGGAACCATAGGCCCATGCCACCATGCCTGGCTAATTTTTTTTTTTTTTTAGCAGCGATGGGGGTCTCACTATATTGCCCAGGCTGGTCTTAAATTCCTGGGCTCAAGCGATCCTCCTGCCTCAGCCACCCAAAGTTCTAGGATTGCAGCCATGAACTACTACCACTGGCTGAAAGCAAGGTTTTTTTTTTTTTTTTTTGAGATGGAGTCTCGCCCTGTTGCCCCAGGCTGGAGTGCAATGGCACGATCTCGGCTCACTGCAACCTCCACCTCCTCGGTTCAACCAATTCTCCTGCCTCAGCCTCCCAAGTAGCTGGGATTACAGGCACGTGCCACCACACACAGCTAATTTTTTGTATCTTTAGTACAGATGGGGTTTCACCATGTTGGCCAGGATGGTCTCGAACTCCTGACCTTGTGCTCTGCACATCTCAGTCTCCCAAAGTGCTGGGATTATAGGCATGAGCCACCGTGCCAGGCAAAAGCAAGCTTTTAAAAAAAGCATTGATAACATGACATGTGGTCAACATAACCATGGTCATGTAAAACAAAAATAAAATTCTGAGGCCCCCCAACCGTCTGAATGGACTTCCTCCTCGGCCAGGGAACTCTGAAAATTTAACCTGAGAGACTGGTTCAGGCCATGATGGAAGTGGGGATGGGATGTGCCTTATTCTACCTCTCCAGCATTAACATCAGTGCAGACTTCAAGTCTGATAAGAAACATTTGACAGCCCATTCTCTCTAAAGCCTGCTACCTGAAGGCTTTCTTTGAAAGTAAGAGCTTCGTCTCTATAGTCCTTGATCTTAACAGACATTCCTTTCTACTGATCCCAGGTCTTTTTTTTTTTGAGACGGAGTCTTGCTCTGTCGCCCAGGCTGGAGTGCAGTGGCGCGATCTTGGCTCACTGCAAGCTCCACCTCCCAGGTTCGCCATTCCCCTGCCTCAGCCTCCCAAGTAGCTGGGACTACAGGCTCCCGCCACCACACCCAGCTAATTTTTTTGTATTTTTAGTAGAGATGGGGTTTCACCGTGTTAGCCAGGATGGTCTCGATCTCCTGACCTCATGATTCTCCCTCCTCAGCCTCCTAAAGTGCTGGGATTACAGGTGTGAGCCACCGCGCCCGGCCAGTCCCAGGTCTTTAAATAAACTCAATTAATTGTCAATCAGAAATTTTTTTTTTTTTTTTTTGAGGGGGAGTCCCACTCTGTCGCCCAGGCTGGAGTGCAGTGACGCGATCTCGGCTCACTGCAAGCTCCACCTCCCGGGTTCACGCCATTCTCCTGCCTCAGCCTCCTGAGTAGCTGGGACTACAGGCGCCAGGCTAATTTTTTTTGTATTTTTAGTAGAGATGGGGTTTCACCGTGTTAGCCAGGATGGTCTCGATCTCCTGACCTTGTGATCCACCCGCCTCGGCCTCCCAAAGTGCTGGGATTACGGGCGTGAGCCACCGCGTCCGGCCTGTTAACCTGAAAATTTTTAAATCTACCTGTAAGCTGGAAATCCCCCCAACCCCCTTCAAGTTGTCTCACATTTCTGGGCAAAACCAATGTATTTTTTTTTTTTTTTTTTTTTGAGACAGAGTCTCACTCTGTCACCCAGGCTGGAGTGCAGTTGCACAATCTTGGCTCACTGCAATCTCCGCCTCCTGGGTTCAAGTGATTCTCCTACCTCAGCCTCCTGAGTAGCTGGGACTACAGGCATCCACCATCACGCCTGACTAATTTTTTTATTTTTAGTAGAGACAGGGTTTCACCATATTGGCCAGGCTGGTCTTGAACTCCTGACCTTGTGATCCTCCTGCCTCGGCCTCCCAAAGTGCTGGGATTACAGGCATGAGCCACCATTCCTGGCAAAACCAAATTTTTTTTTTTTTGAGATGGAGTCTCACTCTGTCACCCAGGCTGGAGTCCAGTGGCGCGATCTTGACTCTGCAACGTCTGCCTCCTGGGTTCAAGTGATTCTCCTGCCTTAGCCTCCCGAGTTGTTGGGATTACAAGCACGCGCCACCATGCCCAGCTAATTTTTGTATTTTTAGTAGAGATAGGGTTTCACCATGTTGGCCAGGCTGGTCTCGAACTCCCAACCTCAGGTGATTCGCCCACCTTGGCCTTCCAAAGTGCTGGGATTACAAGTGTAAGCTGCCGCACCCAGCCCAAAACCAATGTATTCCTTAAATGTATTTGATTGAAGTTTCATATTTCCCTAAAATGTCTAAAACCAAACTGCACCCTGACCACCTTGGGCACATGTTCTCAGGACCTCCTGAGGCCTGTGTTGATACAGACAGGAGACAGGGAAATACTGGGTAGAAGAGGGCAGTTCCCTGGGAAAGCCGCCACCCTCAAGCCTGGGAACCCACGGCCCTAAATGGGAATGGGCATTCCTGTTTTTGCACCCAAAAGTTGCCTTTTGGTCTGCCATGTCCCCCTGTCCTGTACCCATATAAACCCCAAATCCCTGTCTCCATGAGGAGACAAACAGAAGAGCAGAAGGACAGCAGAATGGTGGGGCAGAGAGAAGGAGTGTCTGAACACCAAGAGGAGTTCAGCTGGGGGATGGTCAGAGAGGAGATCAGCCGCTGGACGGCCAAACTCCAAGGGAAGCTCATCTTTCCACTCCATCCCCTCTGCAGCTCCCCATCCATCCCCCTGAGAGCCACCTCCACCACTCCATAAAAACCCTGCATTCATCCTTCAAGTCTGTGTGTGACTTGGTTCTTCCTGGATGCTGGATGAGGACCTGGGTACCAAGAGGGTACTGGCTGGTTAAGACTTAAGCCATCTGCAGATGGCAAGGCTGAAGAGTGCATTGTAACACACGTCTGCTTGGGCTTCGGGAGTCGCAGACACCCACCCCTGGATGCTGCTGTGGGGCTGGAGCCCAGGGGCACTCATCCCTGCTCCTGCACTTGCCCGTCTCTGTGCCCCCCCTCCTGTAAGGGGTTTGAACATGCATGACGGCTCAACAGACAAGTCACACCCTTATTGCACATCCTACAAGGGGGCTCAGGGAACTCTCCCATCACTCATATTTGGCTTAGAGTAAATTTCTTTCAATATTTTACAGATTTTGACTCTTTTTGTTGACATTTTCCAAGGTTCACCATCCTTTGAGGGCACACTGTGTTGCCACCATAACTCAGCTGGCCATGTCTCGAATGCTCTGGTGGAAGACCAGCTTGGTGTCAGTTCTCTCAGGTCCCCTCTTTTCTTTCTCAGTGAATGACTTTCTGGACACCATCTCCGGGACCCCATCCACTTGCCTCCCCAGGTGGAACCCAGCTCTGGGTCTCTCCAGCCACCTGTTCCCTAGGGGAGCCTCCCTGGCCACCACCCAGCTGAAGGCCACCCCTCCAGGGCTCTCTCCCTGGAAAGGCTGACCTAGGGGTACAGGCTGGGGTGGCAGCCCACCCAATCGAAGCGAGGCATCCCATTCGTCTCCTGGACTGGGCATCTTTTCAGTAGACTCGTAGTGTCTAGAAGGTCTTTACTATCTGAATCATCAAGGAAAAAGCTTTGCTCTTGGACTGATAATTAGTGGCAACTGACATGTGCTCATAAAAACACCAAATTAGCTCATCTGCCCACACAGCGCCTTTCACCCTTGGGTGGTCTCAGAAGCACCTGCAGAGCTAAAAAGGAGCTCAGGGCCAGGCTCAGTGAGGTAGGACAGGGCCGGACCTAGGTGTGTGTATCCAGTTCCCTGGGTGACTCTAAAATGACCAGTGTGAGAACCACAGGCACTGGCCATCTGCACAACAGCTGGGAATGGGCAACCAGATCTTTGAAAAGCCCAAGAAACCACAGGCAAAAATGTACTCACCACAGTGACATTTTTAGAATTTTGATCGGGGCCCTCTGTCGAGAAGGAGGGTCCTGGAGCCCACGGGCCTGGAGGCTGGTCAGCTCTCTTCCATGCCTCCCCTGCTGTTTCCTCTTAGTGCTTGGGACCAAAGCTGTGATAGGATGGGGAGGGTGGGGTGGGGATGGGAGGGGACCATGGATGATGGATCAAAGTGCAGAAGGATGAAATCCACTGCAGAGAGAGAGAGGGATTCATCAGGCGCTCCTAAGAGCCAAAGGCGAGAGACTCACAGAGTAGGATGAGCAAAGGGTAGTAAGGGCAGTTGATGGTGCTGCCTTTGTAGGTTCCTGGGGCTCTCACCCAGCACCGCTTGTCACCAACTCTGTAACCTCTGACTTCTCCTTAGTTTGTTGACTTCACAATCTGTAAGTTTGGGAAAGGACAGGAGACTTTATTTCTTACAAAGGGTTACGGCCTTTAAGGTGATGAGACAGGAGAGTTCCCTGGAGCCTTTTGCTGGACTTGTGATAGGGGTGTGGCTTGCTTACCTGGCACCCCTCTCAAACTCCTTTTGGGAGGGGAAGCATGCAGGCGAGTGGGTGCAAGGACCAGGACAAGCGCTTTTGGACTCCAGCCTCATGGTGGTATCTAGGGGTGTGTTACAATTAATTCTCTTTATTTTATTTTATTATTTTTTTGAGACGGAGTCTCTCACTGTCACCCGGGCTGGAGGGCAATGGCGAGATCTTGGCTCACTGCAACCTCCGCCTCCTGGGTTCATGCAATTCTCCTGCCTCAGCCTCCCAAGTAGCTGGGATTACAGGCGCACACCACCACACCCAGCTAATTTTTTGTATTTTTAGTAGAGATGGGGTTTCACTATGTTGGCCCGACTGGTCTTGAACTCCTGACCTCGTGATCCGCTCGCCTCAGCCTCCCAAAGTGCTGGGATTACAGGTGTGAGCCAATTAATTCTCTTCTAGCAATTGTCATCCGTGGATCGCTAAGTGTTAAGCAGTTTAGTGGCGAGTGGAGTGTCAGAGTGACAGCCTTTTACACCCCACCCTCTTGGTACTCAGGTCCTTCTCTGGCATCCAGGAAGAATCAGGTGACATGGACTTGAAGGATGGTGAATGTGGAGGTTTTACTGAGGGATGGAGGTGGCTGTCAGCGGGATGGGGAGCCAGAAAGCGGATTGGTGAGAAGATAATCGTCCCTGGTCGAACTCCTCTCCACGCTCAGATGCTTCTTTCTCTCCTTCTCTGCTGTGCCACTGCACTCCTCTGTCAGTGAAGTTTTGGGTTTTTATGGGTACAAGATGGGGGCGTGGCGGGCCAGGATGGTTTTGGAAAAAGCACCATTCAGGTGGGAAAACAAGGATGTGAAGTTCTTATTTAGGGGAATGGGCCCAGGCTTGTGGGTGGGGCCTTTGCTGGGAAACTGTCCTCTTCTATCCAGTATTTCCCTGCCTCCTGTCTGTATCAGTGGCCCTCCCAAAGAGACAGGTCCTTCAAGGGAGGAGAGGTTGGGGAAGGAGCCCTATGCTGAAAGGGTTGGCTAAACATACATATGCAGCAGGTTACAGGAGGAGCGGCGAATATTCATGAAGGGGGTCCTGCTGCATGCGTACTAAACAAACATGCATGTTACATACGACCTGTGTTCACTCTGGGGTGGAGTCTTAACATGTCAATGTGTGTCAATGAGGCCCTAAACCTCAGAGGTCTTCTCAGGACACAGGCACTCAGGTGCGCAGCCTCTGTAAACCGGCCGGAGCCGGTCCATGGTCGGGGTCCCTTATCAGGAGGAGGTTCCTGAAGTCAGTCTCCTGCCCAATCAGAGCTGTGGTCATGGCTGTGGAATGTGGTCAGTTGGCATCTGCGGGCGGATGAGCTGCAGTCATTTGAATCTTGCTCATTGCCAGGCCAGTGTGTGTTTAGCCACTGGAGAAAAAGTAGCTGTGGCATGAGAGCAGAGTCCATCCTCTCAGTGTAGGGTACGAGGCTCGACCCTTGCCTGGCGTGGTCTGAGGTCCTGTTTGTAATTTGATATCTTATTGCCACAGAGTCTGTTCTGTGGGTCTTACGTTTTCTATTTTAACTTTAGTGCTGTTCAGTGTTGTGTGTAAACCCTAAAGGGAGGGGGTAAAAAGATGTAGCTGACCTCCTGTTCCCTCATGGCCAGGAACTCAGTTTTAGGGTTTTTCTGGTGTTGCTTTGGCTACAAGGTGCTTTTTTGGTGGAGGGGGGCTTAGGATTTTATTTTAGTTTACACTCCTCTGTAAAGTAGTGTGAAGATTCAATGTGTTAATGCATGAAATATGCTTAGCTCACAGTACGTGCTCAATCAATGTTAGCTGTTATTATTATTACTATTATTTTTTGAGATGGAGTTTTGCTCTGTCACCCAGGCTGGAGTGCAGTGGCATGGTATCAGCTCACTGCAACCTCCGCCACTCAGGTTCAAGTGGTTCTCCTGCCTCAGCCCCCTCGAGCAGCTGAGATTACAGGCACCACCACACCTGGCTAATTTTTTTTTTTTTTTTTTTTGAGTGGGGGATGGAGTCTCACCTTGTGGCCCAGGCTGGAGTGCAGTGGTGCGATCTTGGCTCACTGCAACCTCTACCTCCAGGGTTTGAGTGATTCTCCTGCCTCAGCGTCCCAAGTAGCTGGGATTACAGGTGTGTGCCACCACATCTGGCTAATTTTTGTATTTTTAGCAGAGACGGGGTTTTGCCATGTTGGCCAGGCTGGTCTCAAACTCCTGACTGCATGATCCGCCTGCCTCAGCATCCCAAAGTGCTGGGATTACAGGCGTGAGTCATCCCACCCGGCCTAATTTTTGTATTTTTAGTAGAGATGGGGTTTCACCACGTTGGCCAGGCTGGTCTTGAACTTCTGACCTCAAGTGATCCAACCGCCTTGGCCTCCCAAAGTGCTGGCATTACAGGTGTGAGCCACCGTGCCTGGCCTATTATTTTTTAGAGATGGCTTACCTTATGTTGTCCAGGCTGGCCTCCACCTCCTGGGCTCAAGCAATCCTCCCTCCTCAGCCTCCTTAGTAGCTGGGACTGCAGGTGTGAGCCACCGTGCACTGCTTAAATGTTAGCTATTATTATTATTATTTTTTAAGGCAGAGTCTCCCTCTGTCATCAGGCTGGAGTGCAGTGGTGTGATCTTGGCTCACTGCAACCTCTGCCTCCTGGGTGCAAGTGATTCTCCTGCCTCAGCCTCCCAAGTAGCTGGGACTACAGGCACGCACCACCACACCCGGCTAATATTTGTATTTTTACTAGAGACGGCATGTTGGCCAGGATGGTCTTGATCTTTTGCCGTCGTGATCTGCCCACTGCGGACTCCCAAAGTGCTGGGATTATAGGCGTGAGCCACTGCACCCGGCCAAGGTTAGCTATTATTAATGGACAATTATTACTAATTATGATGTACTTTCTTTTAAAAACCTACATCTCTAAGTAATGTCTTCCTCCCTCATTCCTCAGCACCTGCCTGGTCGGGCATTGGGTCTCACCAAGCTACAGAGCCCTAGGTGCGCTGTGTTAGGTCACCAAGACTTCATTCTGGTGATATTGACCCCAGGGCCCCAAATCACCATGTCTGCAAGTCTGGAACCCAAAGGCCTCCGTTCCCCGGGGTGGTGCAGGGAAGCCGCAGGGAGTGCGTCAGCTGTGGAGAGCGTAGGGGTGGGAAGTGAAGGCTGTGGGGTCCCCTAGGGGGTCAGGTTCGTCCTCGAAGGCAGGCCCTCCACAGGAAGACCGGGTTGGGGTGGGATCGGACACTCGGCCCAGGGCCGGGCACCTGTGGATGGACGGCCGGGCATGTGGCCAGGGGCTGGGGGCCTCTGCAGGCCGCGCCACCGGAGTGGGTACTCAGGGTCCGCAAGGGTCTGGGGCGCCCCCAGAGAAGACCGCCGCCCCAGGCCTGTGCGGGGGAGACTGGGTCCCACCGGCCCCGTGTCTGTCAGCTCCCGCGCGGCCCCTGGGAAGGGACGCGGATCGGATGCGGGCTCCGCGCCCTGCAGGCAGTTGAGAGCGCGGTTCCCTTGGGGATCCGGGGTCCAGGGTCACTTTCGCGCCTCGGCACTATTCCCACGCCCGCGCACACTCTCGTGGCTCTCCGCGTTGCGCGAGTGTCGCGCCGGGAGGTCAGGGGCGTGGCGCCCGGGCCCCTGAGTCTCCCCTGCGCGCGGCGGGGCGCGGGGCGCGGGGCGCAGGGCTGAGGCGGTGCACGCGTGTTGAATGAATGAACGAACGAACGAACGAACGGCGCTCCAGAGCCCTCTCCAGGCGGAATGAAAGTACAAACCCAACGTTTCGGGCGACAGAGTGGCGGGGGCCGCCAGGAGGGGCGGCGCGGCCAGGGTCCGGTTTCGCTTCCTCCCAGCCCGGGGGCGGGGCCTGCGTGGCTGTCCCCGCCCCGGTCCGCCCCCGGCCCGCCCCCGGCGCCGCGCGGAACTCGCGGGTTCGGAACCGCCCGCTGAGGTCAGAAGGAGGCGTCTGCGCTGATCGGGGCCGCCGCGCGCCAGAGCCGGAGTCGCAGCCGAGGGGAGCCGGGGCCGGAGCCCGAGCCCGAGCCGAGACAGAGCCCGAGCGAGCGGCGGAGACCGTGCCCCCACCTCGGCCCCGCGCCGCCGCGGCCAGGCCCGGCATGGAGGAGGAGTGCCGGGTGCTCTCCATACAGAGCCACGTCATCCGCGGCTACGTGGGCAACCGGGCGGCCACGTTCCCGCTGCAGGTACGCATCCGCCCGCAGCCCGGGCTTACGTAACCCGAGCCCGTGACCTTGGCGGGGCTGCCCGAGACGAGCCTCAGTTCCCCGAGGGAGGCTCGGGAGCTGCGGGCAGAGCCTGGCGCGGGCGCCCGGGAGGCAGGCGCGGGATGAGCCGCCCGCTCTACTTGGCTTGCGGAGGGCTGAGCGCTCCGGGAGCCCCTGCGGGTGGGACGGGTCCGGTGTCGGGGTGCGCGGGTAGGAGGGAGCCTTGTGCACCAGCTGTGGCGCAGCCGCTCGTTCTCGCCCCTTCCCGCCGACCGGGCCGACTGTCGCGGGGGCGGGGGCCGGTGCGGCTCCCGGAGGCGAGGAAATGCCGCAGAGCCCCGAGGAGTCCCGGAGCAGTCACGCGAGCCGGGACCTTGCCCCGCTGGAACGCAGAGGCGGCCGTGGAGCTCGAGGCGCTCGCGCGCTCACCTGCTGGGCCCCTGTGGGTCGGGAAGTCAGGAAGAAGGAGGAAGACGCCGAGTGAGGTCACGGTGCCCACGAGGGTGGATTCCACTCGGCCTGACCACGCCAGGAGGTGGCCGAAGGGAAGAGGGTGGGGCAGGGGCTGCCCTGCACCCTCTAGCAGAGCGTCATCCCTGCAAGTGTTTGCTCTGACGAGGAAAAGCCCCAGAGAGCAGTTCGGGACTGTGCGGATTGGCTTTAGGGAGCCACCTTTTAAAACGCGTTAGCCCACGGCTTCCTGGTTGCAGCTAAGTGGCCCGTGGAGGGGTAGGAGAGGCCTGGGTGCAGTGGCGTGGGTGTCACGCAAGGCCGAGGCAGAACCAGGACGACGGGCACTTCCTGGCTTTGTCGAGTCAGCAGGAGGGCTGGGGGTGCCCTGCCGGGTGGTGCTCTCCTATGCTGCCCACCTGTGGCCTGGTCACTGGGGATGGGAGCAGGTATGCCCGGTCCCTGTGCTGGGCCCCACGGGATGTGAGGAAGGGCCACCTGGGCACGGCGGGGCCTGCGGTGCGGGCTGGCCTGGGAGGAAGACAGGAAGAGGGGAGCAGAACTTCAATGGAATTTGAGGGCTGACCTAGGCGTGCCCCCAGGAGGACCAAGCTGAGCAGAGTTGAGCGTGGAAAGGCAGGGGGTTCGAGTCCGAAGTAAGTGGAGGTCCTGTTGGGAAGGATGTGGTGCTTCACAGGTGGTCTCACTTGAACCCCTGTTCCATCCAGCTGCGGGCAGACGCTGCCTGGGACAGTAAGGGTGCACCTGTTCTGTGGCCCCGGCTCTTAAGTACTGCGCTGGACCACTCCTAGCTTGAGGGGTTTGGGGGAGGTCACCACAGGCTGGCGGATTGTTTGGGCAGAGTCAGAGGTAGGATTGGGCTTGGGAAGAAAGGTGCAGGGTCCCTGAAGCAGGGGCAGCCAGGGAGTGTGGAACCAGGGGGCTCTGAGGACAGCGTCCCCTCTCTTGGCAGAAGTGTGCAGGTCCTGCTGCGTCTGTCCCGTCCCTCCTCCCATCCACGTCCTACTTCATTGGGCAAACTGTTTCCTTCTTTGGCTCACTTGGGATCCCCCAGCAATGTCCCTTGTTCTCGAACTCCCAGTGACTCAAGGGAGCGGTGTCCTCTGATTGCTCACCTCAGGTGGAGCCTCGAAAGGATGGCGCTGCTGTTCCTACCTGGGGTCTCCCCAGTGCCCGGCATCCTTACCTGTGGGCTCCACAGGGTTCCATGCAGGCATTTGGCTCCCATACCCCGACATCCAAGCCCGGCTGGACAAGAAGCAATGTGGTGACTGAGGGGCTGAGATGACCGGTGACCCAGCGAGCCTGGACCAGCCTTAGTGGGCACAGGAGGGACTGGGGGACAGAGCCTGGAAGTGGCCTTGGGGCTGGTGTTTGCCGCTTCTAGCTGCAGTTCCAAGGGGACGCATCCCCAAAGTCTAGAGCTGCTCTCTCAAGAGTTTGTTCTTGATTTTGATCATCACCTTGTGGCTTAGGACTCCAAAGCCTTGTTCACATGGCTGAATGTGAGCAAAGAAAACTTAGAAACTGGCAGAACATAGCCTGTGGCTGGGCCCCAGAGATTTGCCTCAAGGCTACTTGGAATGAGACTGGAGAATGCCTCAGGGGTGTGGCATGTAGCAGGGCGGCTGGAGAGGCTCCTTATGGGGACTGACCCGGGTGTCTGGGGGTCCCACCTCAAAGCAGGTGTCTCCTCATCTTGGAATTCCAGCTGAGGGACCTGGCCCTGGTTTCTGAGCCTTCCGGAGTCTCACC
The DNA here is from genome assembly GCF_006542625.1 of Nomascus leucogenys. Lineage (NCBI taxonomy): Eukaryota > Metazoa > Chordata > Mammalia > Primates > Hylobatidae > Nomascus > Nomascus leucogenys. The sequence continues at coordinate 28,598,749 of NC_044405.1, forward strand.
TGCAAACTAGGCACAATACCTGTTTGCAAGATAGCACCAGGGCTCCTTGTGCCCTTCATGCCAGGCTCAGGGTACACCTATTGCCAGGGAGCTCCCACTGATTCCTTGTGAGTGTAGCACGGATGTGTTGCGACTGGACCATCACCACGTCTAGCTTCAGAGCTGTTCTCCCCAGCTGCTTTCTGCCAGGTCCTCTCAGAGGCAGCCACCCTCCCTGGGCAGAGCAAAACCTTGAGCCTGTGTTTGGATTTTGTTTCTGGGCCTAAGCCCAAGGTACATTTTAGTGGTAGGGAACTAAAGGAGGGAACATGTTGGCATGACCAGTGCTGGCAGGAGGTGCAGTGTGTCAGGCAGCATGATTTGGGTTTGCAGATTGAGCGCGGAGGGCAAGGGCAGGCTTGAGGTTTGGGGGTGCATGGAGGAGAGGAGCTGGGGGGCTGCCCAAGTCAAGCACAGACCTGCCCAAGACAGGCCATGGGATGCGCCCTGGGGTGGGGCACTTCCCCGCGGCCCTGGCTTGGATTCTAGACAGGTAGGAGTGGAGGGAACAAGTGGCTGCGGCCGTCTGCCCTTCCACATTGCTAGGACTGTTTCCTCTTGGGTGTAGGAAACCTCAGGTTCTTCCAGGGCTGGGAGGTTTGGCTCTTTGGAGCCCCGGGTGTGTATGTGTGGAGAGCCTTCCCAGCTACCAGTTCCGCAGCTCACGTGTTTCTTAGGCCTCACTGCGTGGGGGAGATCCTGGGGCCCTCAGGGCAGCCTCCCAACCCCTTTTGCTCTATTGCTTCCGTAACTCTAAGGTACACAGCTGTAGGGTTATGTATGAGTTTGCTGGAGTGAAAATACCATACGCAGCCTTAGGGTCATGTAGGAGTTTGCCTGGACTGCCATAACAAAGTACCGCAAACCAGGTGGCAGAAACTTACCTCTCATGGTCTGGGGGCCAGAAGTCTGAGACCAGGGTGTGGGCAGGGCCATGCTCCCTCCATACAAGGGTCCTTCCCGGCCTCTTCCAGCTCTCGGTGGCCCCAGGCTTCTGGGGCTCACGGCCAAATCACTCCAATCTCTGTCTCTGTCCTCACATGGCCTCTGCCCTGTGTGCTCTCATAAAAGCACACTTGACATGGGATTCAGGCCCACCTGGATAATCTGGCGTGATCTCTTCTTGGAATCTTACATCTGCAAAGATACTTTTTCTTTCTTTCTTTCTTTTTTGAGACGAAGTCTTGCTCTGTTACCCAGGCAGGAGTGCAGTGGTGCGATCTCGGCTCACTGCAAGCTCTGCCTCCCGGGTTCACGCCATTCTCCTGCCTCAGCCTCCCGAGTAGCTGGGACTACAGGCACCTGTCACCACGCCCAGCTAATTTTTTTGTATTTTTAGTAGAGACGGGGTTTCACCGTATTAGCCAGGATGGTCTCAATCTCCTGATCTCGTGATCCGCCCACCTCGGCCTCCCAAAGTACTGGGATTACAGGCATGGGCACCGTGCCTGGCCTTCTTTTTCTTTTTCTTTCTTTTTTTTTTTTTTTGAGACGAAGGTCTCGCTCTGTCGCTCAGGCTGAGGTGCAGTGGAGCGATCTAGGCTCACTGCAACCTCCCCCTTCCAGGTACAAGCAATTCTCCTGCCTTAGCCTCCTGAGTAGCTGGGATTACAAGTGTGCATCACCACACCCGACTAATTTTTCTGTATTTCTTTTTAGTAGAGATGGGGTTTCACCATGTTGGCCAGGCTGGTCTTGAGCTCCTGACCTCAGGTGATCTGCCCACCTCGGCCTCCCAAAGTGCTGGGATTACAGGCGTGAGCCACCACGCCCGGCCCAAAGATCCTTTTTCCAAATAGAGTCCCGTTCACAGGTTTCAGTTAAACATATCCTTCGAGGGTCCAGCATTCAATCTGGAAGGAGCCTTCAGAGAAATTTGAAAGTGGCATAAACCAAGGGGTGAATTAAAGGCCCAGAAGTTGATGACGTCAAGCCGTCCTTTTTGGAAGTGAGGGGAGCAGCACAGCTGTGAGTCTCCAAACTGGGCTGTGCAGAAATCGTCCCAAGCACGTCTAAGGCCAGTAGCTGCCCAGTGGGGAGAGGCAAGCCTGTCCTGTCACTGTGCGTCCCGTCCAGGTGGAGAGGTAGTGGGCTCCTGCTGGCTGGGTGACATCCGTGTCCTTCGTCTGTCAGCCTCTGGAGCAGCCGAGGCTGGGCACCAGGCACTGCTGCCTCGGACACATGTGACCTCTGTGTTGCAGGACTACAGTGCAGGTGTGCTGTCTTAGGGCCGCTCCTAGGGAGGAGGTCGTAGGCATCAGACATTAAATGATTGAATTCCATGGCTTTGAGAATCTAACTTGGGGCCTTAGCTCAAGACCCATTTAAATACCACATTGCAGAGACCAGAAGGCAAGACCATGGGACTCCCTGCAGCCCCCACCAGAAGACCCTGTGAGGTGGCTCCGTTTGGGGCCTGCGGGCAGCCCTATTCTTTCATTCTCCTGGTCCGTCGGTGTAGAGCAAACCTGAGACAGCTGAGGGGGCTTGGCGGAGGTTGTATTTCTCTGTCCAGGGGCCTCAATGCCATGCCCGTTAGGCAGGTGGACTGTGGCTCAAACACCCCACAGGAAGAGGCAGGGGGCTCCCTGCCCTGGAACCCTGGATGTCAGCACCTGCTCTGACTCCTACCTGCTGAGTGACGTTGGCAAAAGTAGCTGTGGCAGAGGCCGAGGGTCCCACCTGCTTACTGGGCCCCGCTTCTTCGGACAGGAGCAGAAGCTGCAGAGCTTTGGGACCTCAGCACTTTAGCAGCACATGGACGCGAGCAGCGAGTCACCCCGGGCTCCCAGAGACGCACGACGGGGTCCCAAGGGGGTTGCTTGAGGGCCCTCAAGTCAGGAGCTGATTTCTATCCTCGAATATTTAAGCATCCCCGAGCCCAGGTGCGGCGGCTCACACCTATAATCCCAGTACTTTAGGAGGCCGAGGTGGGTGGATCAGTTGAGCCTGGGAGTTTGAGACCACCCTGGGCAACATAGCAAGACTCCAGCTCTACAAGAAGAAAAAAAAAAAGCTGGCTATGTGACTCACATCTGTAGTCCCACCTACTTGGGAAGCTGAAGTGGGAGGATCACCTGATCCCAGGAGATGGAGGATGCAGTGACCCGTGATGGTGCCACTGCACTCCAGCCTGGGTGACAGAGTGAGACCGTGTCTCAAAACAAACAAACAAACAAACAAAAGTAAAAAATAAACGTGTGGAAATACAATGTATTTTTAACCAGAAAGTTGACAGAGAATACCGATGCACTAGGTAGACCGTTTCAAAAAAAAAAAAGAAAATCTGCTTTTCAAGGTGGCCTCTTCATAGATGTGGCATCGCTGGAGGGTTCTCTTGGGGAAATGGTTAAAACGCCTGGTGTTGGCCGGGCGCAGTGGCTCACACCTGTAATCCCAGCACTTTGGGAGGCTGAAGCAGGCAGATCACAAGGTCAGGAAATCGAGACCAGTCTGGCTAACACGGTGAAACCCCGTCTCTACTAAAATTACAAAAAATTTTCCGGGCGTGATGGCGGGCGACTGTAGTCCCAGCTGCTTGAGAGGCTGAGGCAGGAGAATGGCGTGAACCCGGGAGGCGGAGCTTGCAGTGAGCCGAGATCGCCACACTGCACTCCAGCACAGGGGACAGAGCAAGACTCCGTCTCAAAACAAAACAAAACACCTGGTGTTTTGAAAAATCTTTACATTTTTTCTTAGAATTCCTAGGATAGAAAAAGCCTTCTTTGTCTTCAGAAGTGTGGCGATAAGATCCTGGAAGAATACCACCCTGCCTGTTAAAAGACATCATTTTTGCCTTAACCTTTTTCAAGGTGACATGCATTTGCAAACAGCACAAAAGAGCCAGCGCTGGGCCAGGCACAGTGGCTCACGCCTATAATCCCAGCACTTTGGGAGGCTGGGGTGGGTGGATCACCTGAGGTCAGGAGTTCGAGACCAGCCTGGCCAACATGGTGAAACTCCATCTCTACTAAAAATACAAAAAATTAGCCGGGCGTGGTGGCGCACTCCTGTAATCCCAGCTACTCAGGAGGGTGAGGAAGGAGAGTGCTTAAACCCAGGAGGTGGAGGTTGCAGTGAGCCAAGATTGCACCACTGCACTCCAGCGACAGAGCAAGAATCAGCCTCAAAACAAAAAAAAAAAAAAAAAAAGGGAAGGAAAGAGAGCCAGTGCTGAAAAGTGTGCCTCCTTCCTTCCTCGAGTGGCCCGCACTAACTTCCCTAGAGGTGATGCTGCTGCTGCATGTTGGAGACGCTTCTGAGTGTCCTCGGAACATTCCCACGTGCTCTCCAGGCCACGCTGGGCAGCTGGCTTTCCTCCCGTCTAATTGGGATTCTCTCTCTCTCTCTGGCCTCTGCCAGTCCCTGGGTCTGAGCCAGAATGTGTCCCAATCCAGGAAACAGGTGTTGTTTCTGGTATGTATTCTTTTTCTTTCATCTTTCTCCAAGAAGGAACAAAATTGGCTAGCTTTTTGCTTTTCTGACTCCCTTAGTTTGGGACTGAGGTTTCTGTTATTCTTGTTTGGCTGTCATGGAGAAAAACAAGAACTTATCGCTCCTGTTTTCCTTTTTTTCCCTTTTTTTTTTTTGAGACGGAGTCTCACTCTGTCACCCCGGCTGGAGTGCAGTGGCGCGATCTCGGCTCACTGCAGCCTCCTCCTCCCAGGTTCACGCCATTCTCCTGCCTCAGCCTCCCAAGTAGCTGGGACTACAGACGCCCGCCACCACGCCAGGCTAATTTTTTTGTATTTTTAGTAGAGACGGGGTTTCACCTTGTTAGCCAGGATGGTCTCGATTTCCTGACCTCGGGATCTGCCCGCCTTGGCCTCCCAAAGTGCTGAGATTACAGGCGTGAGCCACCACGCCCGTCCAATTTTTGTATTTTGGTAGAGATGGGGTTTCACTATGTTGGCCAGGCTGGTCTTGAACTCCTGACCTCAGGCGATCCACCCACCTCAGCCTCCGAAAGTATTGGGATTATAGGCGTGAGCCACTGCACCCAGCCTATTGGTCCAATTTTCTGATCTATTTTTCACTCTTGCCTCTGGCTCTAGCCCACATCGGTGCATATGTGTGTGTGTATGTGGGTGTGCATGTGTGTACATGGTGTGTGTATGTGGGTGTGCATGTGTGTACATGGTGTGTATGTGGGTGTGCATGTGTGTACATGGTGTGTATGTGGGTGTGCTTGTGTGTACATGGCATGCATGTGTGCATGTGGGATGCATGTGTGTATGGGGCATGTGTGCATGGCGTGTATGCACATGTCTGGGCATGCATGTGTGTGTGTCATGGGCAAGCATGTGTGTGTGTGTGGTGTGTTGCTCTGCAGGCCCCAGTGTTGGCCGCCCCCCCCTCCCCGGTCTTTCCTGTAAGTGACTTCCCTCCTAGGAGGCTTGGTGTGACTGACATTCTCTGGAAAGGGAGGGGCGGATCTGCAGAACGGGCAGCTTCAGGGACACAGGGGCTGCTGAGTGGCATTGTGGCTTGTTGGCCTTGGTGTCTGCGGGTTCCCACCCACACAGAGCTTTTGAAATGGAATCATGCGTGCCCAGTTCACAGAGCGAGTGATGCTGAGGAATAAGAACGGAGGGAACTTCTCAAGGAGGAAGGAAGAAAGGAGTTGTCAAAGATGGGCTGAGCAAAAAACCGTGCGATCGGCCGAGGAGGGGCCGGCAGCGCCTCCCTTCCTGCCCACAGAGCAGCCGCCCTGTGCCCGTCTATTCCCCGGCTCTACATGGGGCCTCTGTTTTAAAGGGTTCTGTGGCCAAGACAAGCCTGCCAGCCCCTGTCCCTGTCCTTGGCCACTCCTCCGGCAGCTTTCCCCATTCCTGAAGCAGGTGGCTAGCCCTGCTCAGCCTCTTGTCCCATCTCCTTACCTGTGACAGTCACCAAGCTTCTGGGAATGTGGTCACCCTAGGACAGCTAAACGAGGAAGCTGTGCGTTGCACGCAGGTTTGGCTGACCCCAAGGGCCAGTTGCTGTGCGTGGGAGCCAGCACTAGGTGGAGCTCTGCCGGCCGGGGCACAGGGAGGAACGGCATCCAGGAGGAGGGTGCAGCAGGGTGAGGCCCTGTGGAACAGACTGGAGCTGGAATAAGGTGGCGTTTTTGCTGCATGCTGTGGGGGTGGACGGGGCCCGAGGTCACACCAGGGAGCCCATACTGGGTCAGGAATGCTGCTTTGGCAATCCCTGGACTCAGCCCCCAGCTGTCTGGCCATTTGAGCGCTTCTGAACCAGCCATGGCCTCTGCCTTCCCTTAGCACTTTGCAATGAGCCCAGCACCTGGCAGCCCCTGACCAGCTAGTGCACGGTCCCTCTGCGGCACTGTGAGCCTGGAAGTAGGGGGCTGGGTGTCCGTGTGCTCTGAGCAGGGCTGGGGGCCCAGGCGATGGGCTCTGGAGCTGTGAAGGCTGAGGCAGGGGTGGGTCAGGGATGAGGGGAGACTGCTCTGGGGGGCTCGGGCCATTTCCACCAGAAGTTCCCCTGGGAGTTTGTAGGACAAAGGACATGGTTGACGTGGATCGTAGGGCTGACCAGTGGCAGACGGTGGGAGGGACACGGGGTGCTTGGGCCCCAGGTTGATCAGGGTGAAGCAGTCACATGATCTCTCCCGTCCTCTTTTCTCATTCTGGTTTCCTGAAGTGGTCAGAGGTCTCTTTGCAAAATAAGCTACAGGGAAGGTTCTGCTGGGTGGGTGGCTCTGGCTTCTGTGCAGCGCTCACCCTGCTCTCCCCTGGAACGCCTGGAACTAGGGTGGTCAGGCTGGGGTGGAGGAGCTGCACTGGAATGTTCCAGAGCTTCCCCCACTCCTGCCGTTCTGAGTCACTCTGCCTCCTCGGAGATGGAGGATCAGCTGAGCCGCCGCGCTCACGTAGTGTCTCGCGGTCTGCCTCACTGTGAGCAGAGTGGGATGCTGCCGATAAGGCGCGCACGTGGGCCCTGGGAGGCGCCCGAGGCAGCCACTCCCGCACGTGGGCAGGAGGAGGGTTGCTCACACCACCGGCCGAGGGAGGAGGACTGCGGGCTGCGCCTGGCAGAGGACGAGCTTGTGTCGCGGGCGGCAGGGAGAAGGGAGTCGGAGAGCTCCTCGGCCTTCGTTCTGCCGCCGCTGCTCCTGCGGTCCAGCCGCATGACTAATGAGGTTGAAAGCCCTTCCGCTGTGGCCCCCGCAGGAAGTTCCCAGGAGGAAGCTGGAACCCTTTCTAAGCCATTCCACTGGCCTGGACTCTGCTGGGATTATTTTGACCCCCCAGGCCAGAGTGTAGCCATCTGACTGGCTTTCTCTCTGGGCAGGAGACGGGGCGCACGCCTGCAGGTGGGGGAGCCCCAGTACGTCGCAGGGATGAGCGGTGCAAAGCCCAGCCCCCCCCATCCCGCACCCCCACCCCCCGCAATCCTGCCCCCTGGCTGCAGCCCCCGCGGCTCTTCCCGCCCTGGCTCCCCTGTGTGCTCGGCACTTGTTCCGTTGACGGAGTTACACCTTGCGGTAGACGCTGGGCAGGAGCTTGTCCTTCAGACTTTTCGGCGGAGACAGCCAGGCTGTTCTGTGGCAGCAGTGGGTTTGCCAGAGGCCAGGGGCTTTGGCCAGGGCCGGCAGGGAGCCGCAATCCCGAAGAACCCTCGTTCTTCGCGTGCTGTCGCGGAGGCTACATAGGCCCGATTGCAGCAGGGACTGGGAGGCTGAAAGAAGGACGGTCTGAGGGGAGAGAGGGGAGTTGGCCAGGCACAGGGGTTTCAGAGCTTTCCAGGGTTCAGAAGGTGCCCAGGGTTCTGCAGCCCAGTGAGGAGTTCACAGAGTGGTGGGTGACCCAGCAGCCAGGGGCATCAGCTGTGGGAGTGGGACGCTCCGGGAGTCTGAGCTGCATCCTGTGGGCGCAGCAGACCCTCAAGGGCTGGGTTTGGAGGGGTACATCTGGAGGTGGGGGTGGGGAATGCACATTGTGGGGAGTTAGGAGCAGAACGGTAGCACAGGCCAAGCACGGTGGCTCACGCCTTGTTATCGCAGCACTTTGGGAGGCTGAGGTGGGAGGATCGCTTGAGCCCAGGAGTTCAAGACCAGCCTGGGCAATATGGGCAATATTTCTCCACAAAAAATAAAACATAAAAAATTAGCCAGGCATGGTGACACATGCCTGTAGTCCCAGCTACTCGGGAGGCTAAGGCAGGAGAATCAATTGAGCCCAGGAGGGAGAGGTTGCAGCGAGCTGAGATTGTGCCACTGGACCCCAGCCTGGGCAACAGCGTGAGATCCTGTCTCAAAAAAAGAAAACAAAAAAAAAACAAAAAATGGTAGCACGGCGGCCTAATAAGACCATCCCAAGAAGGGGGATGAGGTGATAGTCCACAGGCCTCAGTGGACCGTCACAGCAGGTATGGACATCAGAGAGTCTTGCTCATATCTGATTGATTGATTGATTGATTTGGTTTAATTTGAATTTTTTTTGAGACAGAGTCTCTCTCGGTCACCCAGGCTGGAGTGCAGTGGCATAGTCTTGGCTCACTGCAACCTCCGCCTCCCAGGTTCAAGTGATTCTCCTGCCTTAGCCTCCTGAGTAGCTGGGACTACAGGCACGAGACACCACACCCGGCTAATTTTTGTATTTTTAGTAGAGACCGGGTTTTGCCATGTTGTCCAGGCTGGTCTCGAACTCCTGACCTCAGATGATCCTCCCGCCTCGGCCTCACAAAGTGCTGGGATTATAGGCGTGAGTCACTGTGCCCAGCCCTCATACCTGATTTAGAGTATGTACTGCCAAGGTCCGTGGTGTGAATACTTCCACTATAGCTGAACGTAAACTACCAACCTGAGCAGGAAAGAGCTGCACAGCAGCCTCTGTCACGTAGCGTTCTTCCCTCCAGACACAATAGACACGAACAGCTGAATAGACAACAGATAGGGTAAAATGCTAGTAAACTAGGAAGTGGTGAGGCTACAATATATATTATGTTTACTTTTAATATAATTTATGTAGTCTGGGTGCAGTGGCTCATACCTGTAGTCCCAGCACTTTGGGAGGCTAAGGGAGGAGAATTGATTGAGCTTAGGAGTTCAGGACTAGCCTGGACAACATAGTGAGACTCTGTCTCAACCAAAAAATATAAAAATTAGCCAGGTGTGGCAGCACGCACCTGTAGTCCTAGCTACTCAGGAGGCTGAAGAGGGTGGATCCCTTGATCCCAGGAGTTCAAGACTGCAGTGAGCTATGATTGTGCCACTGTACTCCAGCCTGGGTGACGGAGTGAGACCCTGTCTCAAAAAATAATAATATAATTTACATAATTGTAAGTTTGATGACTCAATTTTTTTTTTTTTTAAATAGAGATGGAATCTTGCTATGTTCCTCAGTCTGGTCTTGAACTCCTGGGCTTAAGTGATCAATCCTCCAGCCTCAGCCTCCCAAAGTGCTGCGATCACAGGTGTGAGCCACTGTGCCTGGCCATATGACTCAGTTTTTAATAATGACTGTATGTAAAACTGACCTGCACTGTTGCATCTGGCAGTCGCGTGGCCCAATCCATCTTCAAAGCCAGCAACAGTCGTTGAGTCCTTCTTTAACTTCCAGTGTCTGATTTTTCCTTCTGCCCATCAGCCTGAGAAAACTCTGCTTTTGAAGGGCTCATGTCATTCAGTTAAACTCTCCTGGATAAGAAGATCGTCATGGGAGAGAGATCTCATCACACTGACAGGTTTCACCCACACTCAGGGGGTTGCCCGAGGGTGAGCGGGGCCCCTGAAGGTCATTCTTAGAATTCTGCCACAGAAGAGCCCCATAGGCCATTATAGGGACAGGGTTTACTGTAGAACAGGTGATTCACATACATAGACCAGCAATGCTGTTCCTATAGGGGCCCAAGCTGATCCCATCAGTCAGCAGGGCTGCTTACAGGGCACCTGGCCTGTCCTTGTTGAAGGCAATTCCTGTGAAGGCTGTGGAGGAGCCGGAACTGGGGCCCGTGCTCCGGGCAGGAGGTGAGCATTGTGGAGAGCCCAGCAGCCTGCTGGGCTGAACCTTGGGCCAAGAACCAGTCTGTCCTTGGCTCCCTTGGGGAGTGGGGAAAGATGAGGTGTATCAGGCAGGGTCCAGTCCAGAAACAGAAACCAGAGCAACGATTGTAGAGGCCGTTGTTCAGCTAGGTATTGAGAAAATCGAGAAGGCAAAAAAGGGAATACAGGTGTCGTGGAGGAGACCCCTGCTAGCATCGGCTCCACACAGCTGACCCTGGGATAAGAGAATTGCTGGACTCTTTAGAACTTGGAGCTGGGAAGGCGGGTATCTGCCAGCTGGCGGGTGCTGGGAGTCTGCGGGGGCATGCGATGAGGAATTCTGCAGGTGGTGGGAAAGCCACAAAGCAGATTCCACTGCTGCTATGGGAAGGGACGGTCACTACTGCTGCCCCTGAGGGGAGAAGAGCCCCAGGGGAAGAAGAGCGCCGCTGGCAGAAGCCCATTCTCTTTGCAGGCTTCAGTTTCACACTCTTGGTACCTCCTGGCGGTGCCTGGGAGGGAGCCACTGCTGTACAGAGATGCCAATTCCAGAGGCATGGTCCGGCACAGAGCGGTGGCTTCCAGCTGAAGGACACGTGTAAGAGCAGGAGATGCCTTTCTCTGGGGTCCCAGCCTCCCGTCCTAGACCTTGGCACCCCGCCCCCCATGCATTGTCGTCTTCTGAGTCTGGCTTTGTCTGGCACATGAAATTGGATGGGTAGACTCTGGAAGCGTCCAGACCAGCTTGCGATGCTGATGAATCAGCTGATTTTGATGGGGTGTGTGAAATGGAGATGCCAGCCCAGGGGCTCAGCTGGCTCGTGCTCTCATTTAAAAGCAGAAAATAGCGACTTCATTCTCGGATACGTTTGCCAGCCCCAAAGGATTAATTATCTACACACCCAGAAGCAGTGGAGCAGAATATTTTGGCAGGATTTTCAGGATTTGTGTCATCGTTGCTTAATATCTGTTTCTTCGCAGTCGGTTAGAATTTTAAAGGATTTGAAATACTGCAAGCTATCTGTGTATAGAGGCTGTGGATTCGGGCTGGTACATTTGCAAAATGCCCATTTTATTTTTTATTTTTATTTTTATATTTTTTGAGACAGAGTGTCACTCTGTCACCCAGGCTAGAGTGCAGTGGTGCCATCACGGCTCACTGCAGCCTCCACCTCCTGGGCTCAGTGATCCTCCCACCTCAGCCTCCCGAGTAGCTGGGACTACAGCCATGCACCACCACGCCCGGCTAATTTCTGTATTTTTTGTAGAGACAGGGTTTTTGCCATGTTGCCCAGGCTGGTCTTGAACTCCTAGCCTCAAGCTGTACTCCCACCTCGGCCTCCTAAAGTGCTGGGATTACAGGCATGAGCCACTGCGCCTGGCCACGAAGTGCCAACTTTAACTTTTTAGATTAGTAAGACTGCTAACGTGTTTCATTAGTTTAGTGATAATACTGGCTTCAAAGAAAGACCTTGGCAAATACAAATCCTAAGCAGATAGCTCAACTCATTATCACAAAGCAAACCCCAGCCAGTGAAGAAACAAATTTGGGAAGCCCCGGAAGCCCCTCCCCATCCCCCCACCCCCACCCCACCCCCACCCCCTGCCCTGGAAACAGTCGCTGTCCTAGTGCTGACACCAGAGGTGGCACTGCCTGGCTTTGAACGCGAAGGTGGAACTCAAGGGTGGTTAGCTGTTCAGATACAGTAGGAAGAGAGGGTTTGGGGCATTGCTGGTGCACGGGAGAGGGTGGGGATGGCCCCCCAAACTAGCGGAGGCCGGGCTTGGCCCTTGGAGATACAGGAAGGAGGCCCCTGCTCCGTGGATTCCGTCCTCCCTCTCCATCTGTCTGGAACCCTCACCCTCTCCCTCCCTCTCTGTCCTCACGCACCCACTCCGTGTCTCTCACTCGGGCTTTTGAGCCACCTGTGCTGCCCGCGGGGCCCTTGGCCTGGCTTCCTCCAAGGGGTGGGCTAGACACCCACATTTTCACAGCAGAGACAGCCTCCCAGCCTCTGTTCAGTGTCTGGACAGACGGGTATTGCCTTCGTTTTATCGTTTATTAGTCTTACTGAGTGCTTTCGCTGGGTGCGATTTCTGGAATGATGTGTGAAGTGCTTCCCCATGGAGGTCCTGTGGGCTGGGCGATGCCCTCCCGGGCTGGTTGCTCCCCAGAGAGGGAAGCCCAGCTCCAGACACGCGAGGCCCTGCCTGCGCACATGTCACGTGTGACTCGGGGAGAGCCTCCTGCTCTGACGCATCGGCCCTCCACCCTGCACCTGGGGGCCCCGTGCCAGCCGGGGCTCATTTACTCCCCTCTTCTGAGTCAGCGCCTGCTGGGGTTCATGGGACCTCAGACCTGGCTCTCTTATGCCTACCTGTTCCTTCTCTGTCTTGCAGGTTTTAGGATTTGAGATTGACGCAGTGAACTCTGTCCAGTTTTCAAACCACACAGGTAAGGCGTTGGCTCCAGCAGCCGGCACAGAGCAGACTGTGGGTGTGAGGCACAGGGTGGAGTGTGGGTGTGAGGGACGGGGCGGGGTGTGGGTGTGAGGGACGGGGCGGAGTGTGGGTGTGAGGCACGGGGCTTTCATGTGGACGGGGACCTGGAGTCCCGAGCGACACTCGGGCAGAGCCTGCACAGCATATCAGGGTGTAGGCCTGGGTGGCCTCACCTCTGAGTGGGGGTGTGTTGACTCAGCTTGGTTGCTTTGAGGCCGTGTGACCCAGTGCAGGTGGCAGAACCTCTCAGTGCTTCAGTGTCCTTCTCTGTAAAACAGGAGGGCAATCCTAACACCTGCCGTGAGGTTGCCAGAGTTGATTAGGTCAGTTGCATAAAGTGCTTGGACCAGTGCCTGGCTCAGAGCACAGCCGTGAGACTCCTGCCGTCGGCCTGCCTCCTGGAGCTGAGGAGGGTCCCCCATGGGGTGGTAGTGCTGAGGGATGTATAGGTGGTTCTGGGTATTCTCTGTTAACAGCAGTGCTGCAGGGGCCTGTGTGTGCATCTGTCTCCGTGCCCTGGGACGCTGAGGACTTTGCTGGCTCAGGGGACTGAGGGTGGCCGGCCTCAGAAGCCCCTCACAGGCCATGCTTTCCATGCCCCCAGCCCCATGGCCTGGAGGTGGAGATGCATGGAGCCCTCCCTCCTCTCTGTGGTCCCTATACTGCTTCGTCGGCAGGAGAACAGAGCTGTTGTTCTTTGAAACCCCACCTCGCTTCCCCTGAAATTTCTCTGAACCCAGGCGGAAACTTGGGAGCACAGAACGTCCCAGAAACAGCCTGGCAGAGCATCAGTGGGATATGTTGGGGGGGGGGGCTGGCCCCTACTCTTGGGAGTGGGAAGGAATGCTGTGGTTTCTCTTGAGGCGGGCATGACACATGCCAAGTGAGAGGAAAAAGTTGCTCGGCCGGTGTAGACGGACAGGCTCCAGCTCTCACTGAAACCCTTTCCTGCCTTTGCTTGCTGGGCACACTGGGTGCTGTGAGATTTGGAGACTCAGGCCCTCCAGGAGCCTCCCTGAACCCACATGTTCTTCCTGGCTGCTCTCGCCGCCCTCCTTTAGGATTTGTTTTTCAGTGAGTGAGCTGGCTGGCTTGGACACTAAAGCAGGGTGTTGAGTGTGTTTCTGGGGACTGTGTTGTGCTCCGTCAGTGCTGGTTCAACATCCGCACCGACCCAGCTGCCCTTGCATGGATTCCAGGATGCGGGGAGGGCCCTGGGCTTTGGCTGTGCCTTCTGGGCTTGGTGGAAGCTTCTCAGTGGGTGGTGGGCTGGCTGACCCGAGGGCCCAGAGACAGAAAAGGGGTCTCTGGCCTGCCCTCAGGGGGCCGGGATGAGGACAGGACCCCAGGCGCTTGGGAGCCTCCACAGTTGCAGAGCCAGACGAACAGCCTGGGGGTGTCCCTTCCCATGGGGTCCAGCCTGTGGTTCCTGGGAGCCCCCACTCCAGCCTCCTCCAGATGCCACTGGGGGCCTGCTGGTTTAGGACCCCTTAGCCAGCTCCGTCTATGGCTGTGGGCTGGCTCCCAGCACCCTGTACCCACGCTCTCGGGGTCAGCTGTTTGTGCGGCCTGATCAGGAGGCCCCCGGGTAGCTTCCCTAAGGCTGTCTCTGTGGCTCAGGGGCAACTCCCTAGGGCAGTGAGGGCAGGCATCACTCTCACCTGCACCGGGGCCCTTCTGCCTGCTCCCCTTCCCTCGCCCCAGCCACCCTGTGCTGCCGGGGAGTGAGGCTGGTGCATCGTGTACCTGCCCTGGGTGCCACGGGAGCTGGTGGTCAGGACGGGGGACTCGGCCTCCTCCATGCAGCCCCTCAGCCCCTCTGGGCTCCCGTGCTGCCCACTGTGAGTGCAGTGCCCACGATGACACTGTCTGTTCCGCAGACCTTGACAGAGCTGGAGGCGCTTTTTGTTGTTTGAGTTTTTTTGTTGTTGTTTTTCCTTTTTGTTCCCCCCACCCTCCGTCTAAGGGCTAGAGGTGCTTATTTTTCACCAAACTCACCTCCAGGAAGCAGTTTACTGGGCCTAATTATGCACAAAGAAAGACGTCTGCATGTGCCACGGGCCTCCCGCATTGTAGGGGCTGTTCTGCTCCGGGCACCCTTGCTGCAGGGCTGCGCTCCCCGGGCTGTCTGGGGGGCCGCGTTGTCATGTTCCTTCTGCTGCGTGGCCCATTGTGCATGCCCAGGACCAGCTCACGCCGTGTGTGACCGGCCACGTGAGCTCAGCCACAAGCAGCCCTGCGGACACTCGGGCTGTTTCCACTTTTTGGCTGTTGGGGTCATGCTACCATGAACGTTTGTCTCAGTTCTCCAGCGCGTACCTAGGAGTCGAAGGTGGGGTTGCACAGGCTGTGCCTCATTTGGCAGGGAGCTGCGATGATGCTGCCAGGAAGCTCATTCGCCACTCTGCCCAGGGTTTTCCTTTTCCTTTTTCTGTTTTTTTTGTGAGACAAGGTCTCACTCTGTCGTTCAGGCTGGAGTGCAGTCCTGCGGTCATGACTCACTGCAGCCTTGACTTCCTGAGATCAAGAGATCCTCCCAACTCACCCTCTTAAGTGGCTGGGCCTACAGGTGTGCACCACCACACCCAGCTAATGTTGCTATTTTTCATAGAGATGGAGTCTCACTATGTTGCCCCGGGTGGTCTTGAACTCCTTGGGCTCAAGCGATCCTGCCCCCTCAGCCTCCCAAAGTGCTGGGATTACAGGTGTGAGACTCCACACCCAGTCTCTTCTTTTTTCTTTTTTAGAGACAAGGTCAGTCTCTGTCACCCAGGCTGGCCTGCAGTGGTGCAACCCGCTCACCACAGCCTTGACCTCCTGGGCTGAAGCAATCTTTCTGCCTCCGCCTCCCGAGTGGCTGGGACTACAGGTGTGCGTCACCACGCCCACCTCCTGCCCAGGGTTGTTACTGGGGTGGTCACATGGGCAGCTTCTGCCTGGGATAGGCCACAAAGCCAGACTCCCGGCGGGGACACGGGTGTTCCACACAAGCTGCGTTGTTGGTTCCCTGACGCCCGTCAGGCTGGGAAGTGGGAAAGCCGAGCCCCCAAGTGCCTGCAGAGCCCACCTGGCGCAGGCCTCGCCGCCTTGGGGCTGCTGCTTGCACTTCTGCCCCTTCCCCCGGCTAGGCCCCCGTTCCTTGAGGCCGTACCACACCCCCATTCATTTTTCCACACCCTGAACTGTGCCTCCCAAGCCCAGGGCAGCCGGGCTTGGCAGAGCCTCCACCTTGCGGCCAGTATTCCCAGTGGCCCCTTTGAGAGGATTTCCTGGAGCTCCCTGTCTGAGCTTCCTGGACTGAGGGCATTGGGAAGGCGCCTGCAGAGCTGGCGGTCAGCGAGTGCACGGGTCGCGCTGTCCTGGCTTTTGGAGTGTGGAGCCAGAGGGCGTGGGACAGGTGCCCTGCTGCTGGGCTTGGTGGTCCCTTCTGTAGGGAAGGGGCAGCTGGTGTGAACACAAGGAGCTGCAGGGCTGGAGAAGGCCAGGGCCAGGAGCCTGTCGACGGACACCAGCGAGGGGCCAGGCCCGGGCCAGACTCCCTGGCCGGCTGGGGTCTGACAGGAGCGCCAGGCTCCTTGGGCTGCCCGAGGAGCCACTTGTTTGGCCCCTGTTTTTTCATCTATAAATGGAATGAGTTGGACACAAGATCCAAGTGCCCTCCCCTGTTTGAGAAGGTTCTTGTGGGCTCTGGGCCCATCCCACATCCCACAGTGGGCAGGAGGCCACCAAGAGATGCAAGACCATGCCCCCTATTTCGATGGGAAGCTGCACCTCACAGGGGCCTGGGGCCTGCGTCTGAGACCCGGCCAAGTGCTGGACGTCTCCCCTTCCTCATGGCTGTTATGGCTGAATTACGTCCCCCCCCCAAATTCTCATGTTGCAGTCTTTAACCCTAGCACCTCAGAGTGGGACTGGGTTTGGAGAAGGAGCCCCTACAGAGGTCATCAGGTTCAAAGGGGCCATCGGGGCTGTGGGTGGGCCCTGATCCAAGCTGATTGGTGTCCTTGTAAGAAGATGAGATGGGGACACAGACACACACAGAGGGACAGCCCCATGAGGAAACAGGGAGTCAGTGCCGTCTGCAAGCCCAGGGGAGAGGCCTCAGGAACCAACCCTGGCAATGCCTGGACCTTGGACCCCAGTGCCTAGGACAGTAGGAGAATCGGAGCCGCCTGGCTGCAGTCCTTCCCGATGGCACCCTGTGTTAGTCCATTCTCACACTGCTAATTGTTGGGAAAAGGGCTTGTGGGGTGCCTGTATAAACTGGCCATAAAAATATGGCACAGTAAGTTGTGGAAGCCACAAGAGGCCTCTGAGGAGGAAAGCCTCCTAATTGCCATCACGTTCCCATGCTCAGAGCGAGACCCGCTCTCTTATCTGTAAACACTGTGTTCAAGGAGAAAGACACTCCTTTGAAGCACTGGAATGTGGACAGACGTGCGTGCGAGCTCCTAGTTAACTCCTAGTTAAGCCCGCACCCACCAGCTCCTCTCTGATAAGTTAAAGATATGCTGTTTGAGCACAAAGGAGATTCATTTAAACCGCTATTGCTATAGATTACGCCTATGACGTACTGCCTCCCTTTCACTGTTTCGCCCTGAACATCTGCTTCTTAGATCGAAGTGATTGTACTCAACAAATAGCGTGGAAACCAGAGTTCGGTGCCTTTTGCAGCCTCCATTTTGCAGCTGGCCCCCTGGCTCCCACCTTTATGAACTTTTTTTTTTTTTTTGGAGACAGAGTCTCGCTCTGTTGCCCAGGCTGGAGTGCAATGGTGCCATCTCGGCTCACTGCAAGCTCCGCCCCCCAGGTTCATGCCATTCTCCTGCCTCAGCCTCCCAAGTAGCTGGGACTACAGGCACCCACCACCACGCCCGGCTAATTTTTTTGTATTTTTAGTAGGGATGGGGTTTCACAGTGTTCGCCAGGTTGGTCTCAATCTCCTGACCTCATGATCTGCCCGCCTCAGCCTCCCAAAGTGCTGGGATTACAGGCATGAGCCACCGCGCCCGGCCCCACCTTTATGAACTCTTAACCTGTCTCTTCTCATTCCTTTGTCACCACTGGACTTTGGGTACCCCATGGGTGGTGTTGAGGCTAGTCCCCAACACTAATAAAGACATACCTGAGACTGGGTCATTTATAAAGGAAAAAGGTTTAATGGACTCACAGTTCAGCAGAGCTGGGGAGGCCTCAGGAAACTTACAGTCATGGCAGAAGGGGAAGCAAACACCTCCTTCTTCACATGGTGGCAGGAAGGAGAAGTGCAGAGTGAGGGGCCCAGAGTTTTAAAAGCCCCTTGAAGCCATCAGCTTTTGTGAGAACTCAGTCACTATCATGAGAACAGGATGGGGGAACCACCCCCGTGATTGAATGACCTCCTGCCAGGTCCTTCCCACAACATGTAGGGATTATGGGAACTACAACTCAAGATGAGATTAGGGTGGGGACACAGCCAGGCCATGTCACCTCCCCAGGAAAGGAGCACATGTGCAGCAGTGGTGAGTCCCACCCTGCTTGGAAAGATATTCAGAATCCAAGAGCAGAAAGGACCAGGAGGGACCATTGCTTGCCTCCCTCCTCCTACCCCTCACCCCAAACCCTGCCCCGGCCTGGCAGAAGCCTCCCCAGGACACACCCTGCACCGGAGGGGCAGGCTGCTGTGTGAGGCACTGACCTTGCCCGCGGTGGATACCCCCTGCCCCTCCTGACCCCCAGTGACTGTTAAGCCAGAGTCCATCAGGGGCTTGGTCTCTGGCACACCCACCCCTCAGTGCATACACCCTGGTGTCCCGGGCAGAGCACAGGGTAGGCGCCCCCAGATGCACCCCCAGACACCGCACTGTGCCTGGGGCGTGGCTTCTGATGGCAGTCTCAGGAACTTTGCACCACACGTGCTCCCGTGCGACGGCCCCTGGGGAAAGCCAAAGGTGTCCCTTCCAGCAGGAGCCAGCGATGTACGCAGGAGGGCCCTCGGGGGCAGGAGCCATGGAGCCCTCCTCTGGTGTGGGAATTCAGGGGATCTTAGCCACAGGGCATGGCGTGTGGGCTCAGAGCTGGCCGTGACCTACCAGTGCGTGATACTTGTACTTTGCTGTTCTAGGAACCCATACATCAGTTTTCCTTATTTGCTGAAAAAGGCACATGCATTAGAGGGGTGATTCATGTCGGAGGAGGCCAGGAGCCCCTCGATGTGAGGTGTTTCTCATGGGCGAATGTGGGGCATCCATGGTGGACCCCCACCCTGTATGGATGGCTGCCCCCTGAGCAGCGCCTTGAGCTGGAGCTGTGGTCGGGTTCCCCAGTGCAGGAAAGGCTCCCAGGAGGCTAGTGGTCCCGCCTGCAGGACGCCGATGCGTCTGTCCTCACACATTGATATGCCTGTCTGCCTGGGACGGACACTTCACCCTGGCTACCCGTCAGGCCAAGGGCAGGTTGTATACACCTGGGCTGAGGCCTCTTTCTCATTCACATTTATCTCTTGCTCAGGAGTTGATCTAAGACAGGCTCTAACTGCACCTTAATAAGCTTGTTGGGGAGGAGTTGGGGGTGGGGACATAACATGCCTTGCCTGCCAGGGTGTCCGGGTGACAGTGGCCGGTGGCTGAGCACCCCGGCCTGAATAGCTGGGAGCTAATGCAGGGGACGCTGGGAAGCAAGAGGCTGTGGGGAGGGAGTAGCCAGGGGCATTCCGGACAGCGACGGGGGAGCAACGCAGCTGTGAGCTGGTGTGTCTCTCCCCGCGTCCCGCCTGTACCTGGGACGCAGCTCCCACAGGAACGGGCAGTGGGAGGGTGGGGGCCACGGAGGTCGTACTAACAATCCCTGACAGTGTAGGGGCAGGGGGCTCGCAGGGGGCTCGAGGCGTCCCATGTGGACAGCTGTCGGGACTTGCCAAGCACTGCGCCTGGTGATCTCCTTCGGGTTTCAGCCAGTCCATGGGGAGGAGCCGTCCACCAGGCAGCCTCAGGGAGAGTGGGCGGGTGTCGAGGGAAGCCCGCGGCCCCGGCTGGCCCCCTTGTGTCTGAGCCCCCGTGGTTTCCTCTGCCTCTAGGCTATGCCCACTGGAAGGGCCAAGTGCTGAATTCAGATGAGCTCCAGGAGTTGTACGAAGGCCTGAAGCTGAACAACATGAATAAATATGACTACGTGCTCACAGGCAGGTGTCAGAGCGAGCTGCCACAGGGACTGTGCACCCCACTCCAGCCAGGGTGGGCTCAGGGAGGTCCAGAGCACCCCCACCCTGGACCTGTCTCGGGTCCCTGCCCCTTCAAGGAGGGCCTTGGCATTCCCAAGCCACCATCACACCCCCGGTAGCCTGGGGGGGTCCTGGCCACACTATGCCTGCTGGGACAATGACTGCCCAGGCTGTGCCAAGTCACCCCCACTCCTGTGACCACACTGGGGTTCCAGTGCCCAGGGGAGGGTGCAGGCAGGGTGTTGGGAATGCTAACCGGGGCAGGACAGGTGGGTGGGACACTCAGGTGACCGGCTGCTACCTGGTACACTGCCATCCTTTGTCAACTTTCTGGTTAAAAAAAAATTGTATTTCTATACATGTTTATTATTATTATTATTTTTGAGACAGGGTCTCACTCTGTAGCCCAGGCTGGAGTGCAGTGGCGCAATCATAGCTCACTGCAGCCTCAACCTCCCAGGCTCAGGTGATCCTCCTGCCTCAACCTCCCAAGTAGCTGGGAGTAAAGGCGTGCACCACCATGCCCAGCTAACTTTTTTTGTGTGTGTGTGTGGAGACAGGGTTTTGCCATGTTGCCCAGGCTGGTCTTGAACTCCTGGGCTCAAGCCAGCCACCCACCCTAGCCTCCCAAAGTGCTGGGATTACAGGCGTAAGCCACTGCAGCCAGCCTGGTTTCTACACTTTTAAATGGTTAGGGGAAACACTTAGCCTCCCAAAGTGTTAGAATTACAGGCGTGAGCTACTGCGCCGAGCCTCTCTACATGTATAAAAGTCACATATAAGACCAGGCACAGGGGCTCGAACCTGTAATCCCAACACTTTGGGAAGACTAGGAGGGAGGCTCGCTTGAGGCCAGGAGTTCAAAACCAGCCTGAGCAACATAGTGAGACCCTGTCTCTATTTTTAAAAATTAATTAGCTGGGCACAGTCCCAGCTACTCGGGAAGCTCAGGTAGGAGGACGGCTCGAGCCTGGGAGTTCAAGGCTGCAGTGAGCTGTGGTTGAACCACTGCACTCTGGACTGGGGGACAGAATTAGACCCTGTCTCAAAATAAGTAAGATTAAAGTGTCATATGCTTATTACTGAAAGTAGAAATATAAATAAAGGAAAGATTACTCCTTCACCTCGCCCATGGGTTCATTCCTGTGAAGCACAGCGTTTCTGTTGGGAAATGCTGCCGGGTCTGCCCTCCGTGTCTTTGGACTGTGAGGACACCTCGCCTGCACCCACCTCCCTCCCCCCGGCTCCTGAGCACTGTGGGGACACCTCACCTGCACCCACCTCCCTCCCCCC
Organism: Nomascus leucogenys; assembly: GCF_006542625.1. Taxonomy (NCBI): domain Eukaryota; kingdom Metazoa; phylum Chordata; class Mammalia; order Primates; family Hylobatidae; genus Nomascus; species Nomascus leucogenys. Next base: position 28,619,769 of record NC_044405.1, read on the forward strand.
TGCCCCCGGCACTGTGGGGACACCTCGCCTGCACCCACCTCCCTCCCCCCAGCTCCTGAGCACTGTGGGGACACCTCGCCTGCACCCACCCCCCTCCCCCCAGCCCCTGAGCACTCTGGGGACACCTCGCCCACACTCACCTCCCTCCCCAGCCACCCCTCTGCAGGGTCTGCTGGTGCTTCCCTTTCTTTGTGCCACAGTTGATTGTGGTGAGTCTCCTGTTTTCTGAGGGTAACCTGGATTCTCCCCCTAAAGGTTATACGAGGGACAAGTCGTTCCTGGCCATGGTGGTGGACATCGTGCAGGAGCTGAAGCAGCAGAACCCCAGGCTGGTGTACGGTAGGCAGGGGCCCACACTGGGGTCTGGCTGTGTGGCCCCACATGGGTGGGGCTGGCCTGGGAGCCCGGGAAGGGACGTCTTAGCCTCCTTCCTCCTCTGCACCCCTCCGTGCCCCGCCTCTCCGGGCCAGTGAGTTGTGTCTGCTGGGCCTCTGAAGATGTGGGCCTGCTGAAGTCCGCCGGGCTAGAAGCGTTTACAGGTGACCCTGGTGTCTTGTGTGGCTGGTGTGAGACAGGAAGGGGCGTCAGTGTGCTCATATAGCAGGGCTGCTCTGTGAAGGCCTGGGGCCCAGGCAGCACTGTTGTGTGACTACACTGACCCTACAGGTGGAAGGGGCAAAGGGCCACACCCAGGCAGGACCAGGCTAGGGAGTTGGAGAAGGGAGGGGTCGCACCCAGGCAGGGCCAGGCTAGGGAGTAGTGGGAGGGAGGGTCACACCTAGACTGGGCCTGCTAGGGAGTGGCCAAATCTTTGGGGCATCTGCCTAGATCGGTCTTTCCTTAGAGGCCAGGCAGTGCTGGATCCATCTTGCCGCCTGGGAGAAGGGGCAGCGTCACCAAACCTTGCAGACAGGCTCTCTCTGGGGCACAGGTCTCCCGGGTGTCGGGAGGGCAGGCCTGGCCCAGCACATGGTTTGCCACACTGTGTACTGTTGCCCAAAAGGAGAGTGCTTGTCGGTACAGATGCGTGAGGCCCGGATTGTGTGTGCTTGAGGCCAGGAAGAGGAAGGGAGCTGCTGCACCTGCTTGGGTGGCAAACAGTGATGAATAGCACCTCACAGCAATTAGGATGACTGTCATCAAAGACACAGAAAATAGCCAGTATGGGCGAGGATGCAGAAACCCTCATGCACAGCTGCTGGGAGTATAAAAGGGTGCGGCCACTGTGGAAAACACGTTGGTAGTTCCCCAACAAGCGGAACACGGACATCATGTGACCCAGCAGTTCCGCCCTGCGCATGTATCCGAAAGAGCTGAAAACAGAGACTCAAGCGGATGTGTGTATTCCCACGTCTGTAGCAGCATTTTTCCCAGTGACCAAAGGTGGAAACAGGCTGTGTCCATTGATGGGTGATAGACAGACAAAGTGTCCATGCATGCAATGGAGTATTACTCAGTCCGGAAAAGGAAGGAAATTCTGACACACTCTGCAATGTGGATGGCGCTTGAGGACATGATGCTTAGTGAAAGTAGCCAGACACCAAAAAGGGCGACTGTTATACAATTCCGCTATCTGAAATAGCTAGGAAAGGCCAGTTCATCACTGTAGAAAGCAGACGAAGGCCCGGCGGGGCTAGGAAAGGCCAGTTCATCACTGTAGAAAGCAGACGAAGGCCCGGCAGGGCTAGGAAAGGCCAGTTCATCGCGATAGAAAGCAGACAAAGGCCCTGCGCGGCTAGGAAAGGCCAGTTCATTGCGGTAGAAAGCAGATGAAGGCTCGGTGTGGTGGCTTACGCCTGGAATCCCAGCACTTGGGGAGGCTGAGGTGGGCGGATCACCTGAAGTCAGGAGTTCGAGATCAGCCTGGCCAACATGGTGAAACCCCATCTCTAATAAAAATACAAAAATTAGCCAGGCCTGGTGGCGCGCACCTGTAATCTCAGCTACTTTGGAGGCTGAGGCAAGAGAATCACTTGAACCCGGGAGGCGGGGGTTGCAGTGAGCCAAGATTGCGCCACTGCACTCCAGCTTGGGTGACAGGGCGAGACTCCATCTCAAAAAATAAAAATAAAAATAAATAAATAAATAAAAAGCAAGCAGACTAGACGTTACCAGGGCCTAGGGCAGGGGGAATGGGGAGTGAGTGTATAATGAGGACAGAGTTTCGGTTTGGAAAGATGAAACATTTTGGAGGTGGATGGTGGTCGTGGTTATACAACAGCGAGAATGTCCTTAATGCTCCTGAATTATACGCCTAAACATGCTTAAACTGGCAAAGATTATGGTATATATTTTTTACTGTATTAAAAAATTAAATTAAAAAAGGGAAGATACCTACTTCAACTTGGCAGCTTAAAAAAAAAGAAAAAAGCCAAATGTGGTTGCTCACACCTGTGATCCGAGCACTTTGGGAGGCCGAGGTGAGAGGATCGCTTAAGCCTAGGAGTTCAAAACCAGCCTCGGCAACATGGTGAGAACCCATCGTACAAATCATTTAAAAGTTAGCTGGGTGTGCTGCTGCATGCCTGTGGTCTCAGCCACTTGGGAGGGTGAGGCAGGAGGATCGTCTGAGCCTGGAAGATCAAGGTTGCAGTGAACCATGATTGCACCACTGCACTCCAGCCTGGACAACAGAGCAAGACCCTGTCTAAAGAAAAGAAGAAAGAAGGCCGGGCTCGATGGCTCATGCTTGTAATCCCAGCACTTTGGGAGGCCGAGGCGGGCGGATCACGAGGTCAGGAGATGGAGACCACGGTGAAACCCCGTCTCTACTCAAAATACAAAAAATTAGCCGGGCGTGGTGGCGGGTGCCTGTAGTCCCAGCTACTTGGAGAGGCTGAGGCAGGAGAATGGCGTGAACCCGAGAGGCGGAGCTTGCAGTGAGCCGAGATCGCGCCACTGCACTCCAGCCTGGGTGAGAGAGTGAGACTCCGTCTCAAAAAAAAAAAAAAAAAAAAAGAAGAAGAAAGAAATGTTGAGGGTTTCTTACTCGTCAGCTGTAGCCTTTGCTGATAAGATGCCCTTGTGTCTCTGCAGTGTGTGATCCAGTCTTGGGTGACAAGTGGGACGGCGAAGGCTCGATGGTGAGTAATTCCACGTGTGTGATTTAAAAGTGTGGTGAGTGGAGCTATTCCTGTCCAGCCAGAAGACAGGCCCACATCTCTAAGTGTCTAACTTGGTGGGACTCCTCTGTCCAGGGGTAAAAAGACAAACCTTGTTAGGAAGGAGAAAGGGGACCGACATGTTCTCTGTAAAGTGACTGACAGTAGATAAATATTGACGCCTTTGCCGGCCGCACAGCCCTGCCACAGCTGTTTGCATTAGAGCACAGAAGCAGCCACAGATAAGAGGTGTACAAACATGATGACTTCTTTTCTTTTCTTTCTTTTCTTATTGAGACAGAGTCTCACTCAGTCACCCAGGCTGGAGTGCAGTGTCACGATCTCAGCTCACTGCAACTTCTGCCTCCCGGGCTCAGACAATTCTCATGCCTCAGTCTCCCAAGTAGCTGGAATTACAGGTGTGCAACACCACACCCAGCTAATTTGTATAGTTTTACTAGATACGATTTCACCATGTTGTCCAGGCTGGTCTCGAACTCCTGGCCTCAAGTGATCCGCCTGCCTTGGCCTCCCAAAGTGCTAGGATTACAGGCATGAGCCACCGTGCCCAGCCATGGATGACTATTTTCTAATAAAATTTCATTTGTGGACACTGAAATTTGAATTTTCTATAATTTTCATGTGTCACAAAATGTCATTCTTTTTTTTTTACTTTTTTCCCCTAACCATTTAAAAATGTAGAAACCAGGCTGGGTGCAGTCGCTCACGCCTGTAATCCCAGCACTTTGGGATGCCAGAGCGGGTGGCTGGCTTGAGCCCAGGAGTTCAAGACCAGCCTGGGCAACATGGCAAAACCCCGCCATCTCTAATCAAAATACGAGACAATGAGCTGGGTGTGGTGGCACCTACCTATAGTCCCAGCTACTTGGGAGGCTGAGGTGGGAGGATCACTTGAGCCCAGGAGGTGGAGGCTGCAGTGAGCTGAGATCGCACCACTACAGTCACTCCACAGAACAAGACCCCATCTCAAAAAACAAAAGAAATCTAGAAACCACTCAGCCCACGAGCTGTATAGTAACAGCAGCAGCTGCAGCCCACAGACCTGGACATCGGATCAAGTGGATGGAGAACAAATCCACCATGACCAGTCCAGAAGCCTAGAATTTAGAGGCGGAAGGAACCCAAAGGGGATCCTGCCTGTGGGTTTTTAACTCAGCCATTCAGCGCCAAGGCGATTTCAGTATCTGCCTTCTTTGTCGTTGTGTCTAGTGTGTCTGTTTGCTTGCTGTATATTCACTGAGCACAGCGGGCTTCTCCACTGGCACAGGGCACGCCTGGGCCTGTGCCCTCCCTGCCCCGCTGGGTCAGTGGTTGAAGTCAGGATATCTGTTGTTGGGCATCTAACTGGGTAGGGCGGGCTGGTGTGCTCAGCGTCTGTCTGTCCACTTTCTCCCATGCTTGTTCTCTGGAAGGTTCCCTGTCCTGTGCCCATCCTGCAGGACCCCAGCTTGCAGCTCTCTGCCTTCCCTTCATGGTAGTCCCTGGCGTGGGCTCTGCTGACCCTCAGCAGACACTCGCGTTTGGATCATGAAGAGTTGGGGCCACTGTCCAGTTCAGTGCGGCTACGGGATCTGGCCCCTTGATTTTGATCACATTTGTTTTCCTGAACAAGAGTGGCCTAAACACGAGCTCCTGTCTCAGATGAGCCGTCATCCGGTATCTCCCCTTTCCGTGAGGTTAAAGGGGTGTGTTGGCCCTCCCTACCCAAAATGGGGCTCTAAAGAGCTTTCCTTCGATTTCCTGGTCCAGGGATCGGGGACATCCAGGTGCCACCCACCCATCCTTAGTGCCTCCTAAGCCATGTCTGGAGCAGCGGCCGGCGTGTGACCACCTTGTGTGCTCTGAGCACCAGGTGCAGACGTGCCTCCTGTGGGGCCTTTGATCTCCAAGGGAGGTTTCCGGGAGCAAAGTGAAGTGAAGGGATTGGAAACTCAGGCCACTCAGCCAGCAGGGGCTGGTGAAATGTTCCATAAAGCCCACAAAATTCTTCCAGAGCTTCGCACTGCCTCTGGCTTAAATTTGATCGCTAAGGAAAATCACGTGTTGCCTGGCACAGTGGCTCATGCCTGTAATCCCAGCACTTTGGGAGGCTGAGGCGGGTGGATCACCTGAGGTCAGGAGTTTGAGACCAGGCTGGCCAACATGGCGAAACCCCATCTCTACTAAAAAAAATACAAAAAAATTAGCCGGGCGTGGTGGTGGGCGCCTGTAATCCTAGCTACTCGGGAAGCTGAGGCAGGAGAATCACTTGAACCCAGGAGGTGGAGGTTGCAGTGAGCCAAGACCACGCCATTGCACTCCAACCTGGGCAACAGGAGCGAAACTGTCTCAAAAAAACGAAACAAAACAAAAGAAAAAAACGTGTTGAATTGTTTGTCAGGCAACTTAGACAAAAACAAGTAGACGAAGGGTGCGTTGACTCAGCCAGGAAGAGCTGGCGGGTTGGGCTCCCAGTCGCAGATGGGCATGGCCAGCACCCCCCAGCCCTCCCCAGATGACCAGGGCCGCTCCATCCACCCGTGGGGTTTCTCTTTCCTCGTCTCCCTCCTCCCTCCCTCCCTCTCTCCTTCACCTCCTTCTCCTCTCAGACACTCTGCGGGGACCCACTGTGCGCCCTGAGTCCTCCCTCGGCCCCTCGGAGCACTTAGGGTTCCCCGCTCTAGTGTGCCTCGGCCACACGCTGCCCCCGTGGTGGGAACAACTTGTCTCCACAGTCGGGGGGCCTGGCCCCTAAGCCTGGACTTCAGGGAGCTTTTTGGGGAGCACTCCGTGGTGGGCTTCCCTCCGCGCCCCCTGGCGTGCTTCCCTTCCAGTGACTCGGCCTCTCCTCCTGCCTCCTTTGTTCGCCAGTACGTCCCGGAGGACCTCCTTCCCGTCTACAAAGAAAAAGTGGTGCCGGTTGCGGACATCATCACGCCCAACCAGTTTGAGGCCGAGTAAGTCATTTTATTTTATTTTACTTTATTTATTTTTCAAGATGGGTCTCGCTCTTGTCGCCCAGGCTGGAGTGCAGGGGCACAATCACAGCTCACTGCAACCTCTGTCTCTGGGATTCAAGCAATTCTTCTGCCTCAGCCTCCTGAGTAGCTGGGATTACAGGCGTGAGCCACCACGCCCGGCTAATTTTTGTATTTTTAGTAGAGATGGGGTTTCACCATGTTGGCCAGGCTGGTCTTGAACTCCTGACCTCAGATGATCCACCCATCTCAATCTTCCAAAGTGCTGGGATTACAGGCGTGAGTCACCGTGCCGAGCAGAGTAAGTCATTTTAAATGGCAAATGCTACCAGTCTTTCCCCAGTGAGAGCTGCAGAGAACGTGCCAGAAGGGTCTCCCCTCTGCCCTCGGGCTGCCTGTTTAGCTTACGAAGTGGTTCTCAGGAAGGTCCTGCCGTGGGGCGAGTGCCCCTTGATACTGGAGCAGGATGTGGTGGGGGCGCCTGGGTTGGAGAAGCCCCTGCCCACCTGAGTCCCAGGCTCACGCTTTCTCTTTGGTGGTGGCAGCCATGGGTGATGGGGATGGTTCTGCTGCCCCTGTGCCTTCCTGAGTGGCAGGGCCCCTGGAGAGGAAGGGGAAGGGCGACCTGGGGAGCTGTGGGCTTGTCGGGGTCACCACAGCAGAGGGAGGGTGGGGGCAGCACAGGCGGCCAGATCACCTGCCGCCCTGTGAGGGGAAGAGGAGTGTGTTGGGCCTGCCTGTCTGATACCGAGTTTGAAAAGGTCTTTCTTTGGGTGCATGGCCCCGCCCAGCTGAAGAATCAGACACCAGGGGGAAGCCGCCAGCGCCCCAATGCCATGAAGAGTGGAGCTGCCCGCGGAGGGGTCTGGTGCCTGTCACAGCTTAGCTCTACCTGGCCCCGAGCCAGGTCCTGAGCCCCCCATTCACGCAGGGGTGGGGGTGCCTGGACTCTTGGAGGCCCGGAATCCCTGACCTGGGCCTGTCCAAACTCGGGGGTGGCATCTCACTCGAGGCCCCTGAGCCATGGGTGGCCCATGCATGCATTAATCGTTAGCGGCTCTTTGACTTTGTATGGATGTCAGTCACCCATGCTGAGACCCTTCCCTGTGGCGTAGGCCTTAAGTGGGGGCCATGGCTGCTGTCCATCACCACGGTTACGTATAAACAGCAGCCATGATTGGGCCTTACGTGACTCCTGTAATGTGAGGGTCCCCTTTAGAACCAAACCCCACATGTTGCAGGGGCCCCGGCCCATGGTGGCCAGTGGACGAAGAGTTAGCTGCCTGTAGGGATGGGGGTTTCCAGAGCCGCTGCGGTTTGGGGAATGTCAGCACACAACCCGGAGAGGAGGGGCTCACCTGTCCCCGCCTGCCTGTCCCCGCCTGTCTTCCAGGTTACTGAGTGGCCGGAAGATCCACAGCCAGGAGGACGCCTTGGGGGTAAGGAGGCCCTCTGGGGCCTGTGTGGGGCAGATGTGCCGCTCACGGTGGGGACAGGAGACAGGCTGGCTGAGTGGCACCACTGCGTCATTTCTCCCCAGCAGTGACTGAACAGTCTGTACTAGTCAGGGGCCTCCAGAGATCAGCAGGATATGTGTGTGTGTGTGTGCATGTGTGCACGTGTTTGTGCATGTGTGCGTTTGCGTGCATGTGTGCGTGTGTGTGCGCGCGTATTGTGTGTGCATTTGTGTGCGTGTGTGCACGTCCATGTGTGCACATGTTTGTGCGTGTGTGTAAATGGGTGTGTGTGGGCATGTGTGTGCGTGTGTGGGCATGTGTCTGCGCATGTGTGCACGTGTTTGTGCATGTGCGTGCGTGTGTGTGTACATGTGTGCGTGTGTCCATGTGCGTGTGTGTGCATGTGTGTATGTGGGTATGTGTGCGTGTGCGCATATGTGCGCATGTGTGTGAAGGGATATTGTAAGGTGGTGGCTTGAGCTGTGTGGGGGCTCCTGGGCATGTTTGGAATTTGCAAGGCCGGCTGTTGGGAAGGGCAGGCTGGGCATGTTTGGAATTTGCAAGGCCGGCTGTTGGGAAGGGCAGTCTGGAGGCTGGACATAGGAGCAGATGCAGCCGCCCAAGGTGCAGTGTCTTCAAAGTCCTTTTTCTCTGGGACTTGGAGACCGTGGGTAGACGTCTTGCTAGCATTGAGCTTTGGTTGAGTCTTCTTAGTCTGTTGGGGCTGCTGTGACAAAATGCCTGAGACTGGATGATTTATAAAAAACAGAACTTTTGGCCGGACACAGTGGCTCACGCCTGTAATCCCAGCACTTTGGGAGACTGAGGCAGGCAGATCACTTGAGGTCAGGAGTTCAAGACCAGCCTGGCCAACATGGTAAAACCCCATCTCTACTAAAAATACAAAAATTAGCCGGGCATGGTGGTGCACGCCTATAATCCCGGCTAGTTGGGAGGCTGAGGCAGGAGAATCGCTTGAAGCCAGGAGGCGGAGGTTGCAGTGAGCTGAGATTGCACCACTGCATTCCAGCCTGGGCGACAGAGTGAGTGAGACTCCATCTCAAAAAAAAAAAAAAAAAAAAAAAGAACAGAACTTTGTTCCCCACAGTTCTGGAGGCTGGGAAGTCCAAGGTCAAGGCACCAGCAGGCTCAGGGTCTGGCGGGGGCTGCTTTGCTACCCGGACTGCACCTTGTTGCTGCGTCCTCATGTTTGGACAGCGGGGGCTCGAGGGGCCCATGCTGCTCCCTCCAGCCCTCTCATCAGGCACAGTGAAAGGGGAGCCCTCGTGACTTAATCATGCCCCAGAGGACCCCCTCTGAATATTGCCACATGGGTGCCATGTTTCTTTTTTTTTTTTTGAGACGGAGTTTCGCTCTGTCGCCCAGGCTGGAGTGCAGTGGCGCGATCTCGGCTCACTGCAGGCTCCGCCTCCCGGGTTCACGCCATTCTCCTGCCTCAGCCTCCCGAGTAGCTGGGACTACAGGCGCCTGCCACCACGCCCGGCTAATTTTTTGTATGTTTAGTAGAGACGGGGTTTCACCACGTTGGCCAGGATGGTCTTGATCTCCTGACCTCGTGATCTGCCCGCCTCGGCCTCCCAAAGTGCTGGGATTACAGGCGTGAGCCACCGTGCCCGGCCATGGGTGCCATGTTTCAACATGCATTTTAGAGCAGACACCGTCAGACTGCAGCAGGAGTCCACGTGCTTTGGGCTACGTTCCCAAGCAGCCTGGCGCTGCCCTGAGTTTTGTCTTCACAGCCCAGGAGCCTGGTTCTGGGAATGGGCCACCGCAGCGGCCACTCCTCCCACTCGGAGGCCTTTCGCTGACCTGGTATTGGGCCCTGGGACTGCAGAGTCAGCTGACCCTGGAGCAGGGTCCAGATTCTGCTATGGACACGTGCTGGGTGGTGATGCAGCAAGTGTGTGTGTGTGTGTGTGTGTGTATGTGTGTGTGCACGCGTGCTGCCTGCTCTGAGGCAGCCGTGCAGTGGAGACAGTTTCTACGAGAGTTACAGAAAAGCCAACGTACAGAGGGGCCAGCTCCTCCCTGCTGCAGGACAGGCACGCGTCTGTCCACTTACCTGCCCAGCCCCCGAGGAGGCCCTTGCCAGTCACCTGTGGGGAGCCACGTGGTTTGGGCTGACAGTTTGGGGGGGATAGTGGCTGACCAGGTGGCTGTCTCCCCTCTGGGAGTGCTGCCATTGGAAACGGGCTCTGGGGGAGTGGGATGTGACCGGCCGTGGCTGACGCTCCCTGTGCCACTGCCAGGTGATGGAGGGGGGAGTAGGGTGTGACCGGCCGTGGCTGACATGTGACCAGCCGTGGCTGACGCTCCCCGTGCCGCTGCCAGGTGATGGAGGGGGGAGTGGGGTGTGACCGGCCGTGGCTGACATGTGACCAGCCGTGGCTGACGCTCCCCGTGCCGCTGCCAGGTGATGGACATGCTGCACTCTATGGGCCCCGACACCGTGGTCATCACGAGCTCCGACCTGCCCTCCCCGCGGGGCAGCGACTACCTGATCGTGCTGGGGAGCCAGAGGAGGAGTAAGTGCCCCCATCATGCACCGCCGCCGCCTCTGCTCTTCCCAGAGGAAGGTGTTCTTTGGGGCTGCAAGAATGTTCTGGGTTCAATAGCATGAAATTTAAGCCTTATCCAGCACTGGGAGGACATCCCCATTTTACAGACTCTCAGGGATCAGGTGGGCTTCCCAAGACCTCAGAGGTCACGATGAATGGCCTGGCTGGAACCGGCTTCCACGGACCCAGCATCATAGGCCTCACTCAGAGCCAGGCCGGGTCCCTGAGTTCACTGGGAGGACGCGTCCACCCGGCTGTGCTGATTGTTTACACAGACACCACCTGGTTGATTTTCTCTGAACAGTGTGAAAATGACACAGAAGGCTCGGGTCGTGTACTAAGCTAATGGCCGCGAGTTCATACCCATGGCCCCAAAAGAACAGTTGTGACCTCCTTGCTGCTCTGTGTTTGGACATGGGAGACTTGCGGGCACACACATAGGTACAAATGCACATACACTCAGGCACAAATGCACATACACATGGGCACACATAGGCATACATGCACACATACACACGGGCACACACAGAGGCATACATGCACACGGGCACACGCACATGTGGGCACAGGCACATGGGCACATGCACACATACGCGGACACATGCATACACATGGACACATGCATACACATGGACTCACACATACAGACATGCGGACACACATGCATACACGTGGGCACATGCATACACACGCACACACACACATGCACACACACACTTGGATATGTCCAGGCATATCCTAGTTCTTCATGCCGTTGTTACTCTCGGGAGTTGCACAGCGACCCCCGAGGCGGCCTGACCGTGTGGCCCTTGGAGGGTGCAGTCTTTCCCTTTCCCTTGCTGCGGTGATGGGGACCCCATGCATGCCGTGAGCCCCCACATCCTGAGCGAGGCCACCTTGTGCTCTGCCCCTGTGACTCTCCCTGCCGCTGTGCCCCGGGGGACCAGGAACGGGGAGGCTGTCCCTGGCAGAGGAGCAGCAGATCTCAGTGACCTTGCCCATCTTCTCCCCCCTAGGGAATCCCACTGGCTCCACGGTGATGGAACGCATCCGGATGGACATTCGCAAGGTGGACGCCGTCTTTGTGGGCACTGGGGACCTGTTTGCTGCCATGCTCCTGGCGTGGACACACAAGCACCCCAATAACCTCAAGGTCAGCCACACGCACTGCTCCCCTCCTCGCCCACTCCCACAGCACCTCATGGGGAGCAGGGTATGAGAGTCCTGGTGGGGGGTCCCTGCTGAGCTGACAGAGCATGGCCCTGAGTGCTGGCCCCAGTTGCGGGGGAGGGCAATGGCCAGGCCACGGGCTCCGGAGTTGCACCTGTCACCCTCACATCGCCTCCCATCTCCCCTTATTTGGGACCTAGGGATGATCAGAGTCTGTGAGGGCTTGGGTGACAGATGTTTCAGAACAGACCCACGGGGGTCCCACTGGGATTCAGATGCCGCCCGCTTGGCTTTGGCGCACGGCTCTGGGATGCATGGAGCTGTTGTGTCCTTGGTGACTTGGGGGCTGCTGCGGAGGAGTGGCACCCTGCAGCATTTCCCACAGTGTGACTACGGCAGTGACCTGAGGGACTGAATGGCTGGAGCCGCCCTTCGGGGACAGTAGGCGGGAGGCTGAGGACAGGGTTCCAGGCAGGTGTGGAGAGCCGTCTTTCCAGGCGTTTTGTCTGGATGTCTGCCTGCTTTTCAAGTTGGTAGAGATCGGTGGCTTTGCTTAGACACTGGGCGGAGTGGGTCTGTTGGGTGACTGACATGGCAGGTTGGGATGTGGGGTCTCGTGAGCCTTTCTTGTGTGTCCCATGGTTAAGCACACAGCTCAGCGGGGACAGAGGAGTTTTGTTGCAACTCTGGCGCTCAGATCCGCGACCTCCTGTGCTGCGTGCAGCAAAGTTGCTTGTGGCCTCGGCAGGTGGTTTTGTCAGCCGAGTCCGCGGACCCCTGGAGTGTGTCTTCTTACAACACCGTCCAGAGCCCTGCTGTGCTCTGAGGTGGTCCCCAGCCCCTGGGCTCAGCCCCCCAAACTCCCCTGGGTGCTCCCCACGGCCTCCGCAGTGGGTTCAGGTGGGAGGGAGGGGCCTGCCATCCCTTTGGAATGTGGGACAGGGCGGGGGTGCCATGGGAGTGACAGGAGGAAGTCAGGACACCTCTGTCACTGTTGGGTGCGCTGGGGAAGGAAGAGTTCAGAGGTCAGGACCTGCAGGTGGCTCTCTGTGTGCTGTCTTTGCCGGGCCCCTCAAGGGGCCATGTGTCCCCCGGGGTACACCTCCTTCCCCACAAGTCAGTTTCAGCTGAATGTCCTGGTGTGTAAAATGGAAGAGGTGGACTGAGGCCCTTCGCCTCCCATGGGACTAGCTCTCTGCACACCCTGAGCTGGAATGCACAGCTCCCTCATTCCGTCCCTTCTGGCCCCTCAAGGGCAATTAAACAGGGCCATTAAGTAGGCCTGCCTTGTTTAATTGGTGGTGCAGGGCAGTGGAAACGTGCCAGCTGGCGCCCCAAGGAGGCCTCACTGCCAGGCCGCCCAAGGTCACATTCTGGGTTTGGCCAGCCCGGAGTTGTGGAGTCGGGGAGTGAGTTCCCTGCGCATCCCCAGCACCTTTGACTCTGAGGCATCACTGGGTGATGATTGGCTGACTCTGAGGCATCACTGGGTGATGATTGGCTGACTCTGAGGCGTCACTGAGTGATGATTGGCTGACTCTGAGGCATCACTGAGTGATGATTGGCTGACTCTGAGGCATCACTGAGTGATGATTGGCTGACTGAGGCGTCACTGGGTGATGATTGGCTGACTCTGAGGCGTCACTGAGTGATGATTGGCTGACTCTGAGGCATCACTGAGTGATGATTGGCTGGGCTTTCGGCAGGAGCCCTTCCCCTTGTAGATTCGTTAAAAGGAGTTAATTCTGGGAGCTCTTACCGAGCTCCTGCTGCCTGCCAAGTTCTGTGCAGCTCATGAGGCTGTCCCTTCTGTGAGCCACCTCTTGTCCAGAGCAGTGGCTGGGACCAGGCATCCGCTCAGCCCTCCGGGCTCTCCACGGTGGGCAGTCCGCAGCCTGTCCTCCAGGGTTCAGCACGTGCATTGGCGGAGCCGGCTCCCCAGTGGCTTGGAGAGCAGAACGGCCCTTGTGTTCATTAGAAATCCCCTCCTGGCAGCAGTGGGCACGTCGGGTGTTGTGAGTGGGCCAGGGGCACAGCAAGTCTCTCCTCCCTGCAGGTGGCCTGTGAGAAGACCGTGTCTACCTTGCACCACGTTCTGCAGAGGACCATCCAGTGTGCAAAAGGTACGGCAGCCGGGCTGCGTGGGCTGCGTGGGCCCCTGGCTCCCGAAGTGGGTGGGAGAGAAGAGCTGGCACGTGCTGGTTTTGAAGGTGTGACCAGTGTCTCCTGCTGGCCTCGCCTTTGGGAGTGGGGGCAGCAGGCAGCAGCGGGAGCCCCTCTGAGATGGGAACTCAGTGCTCTCTGCCTGTCCCGCAGCCCAGGCCGGGGAAGGAGTGAGGCCCAGCCCCATGCAGCTGGAGCTGCGGATGGTGCAGAGCAAAAGGGACATCGAGGACCCGGAGATCGTCGTCCAGGCCACGGTGCTGTGAGGGCCGCGCCGCTCACCCGTGACGCGCAGCGCGTTGGTGTCTCCGTGTTTGTCCCTGTGAAAACATGTAACGTCTGCCTTAGAGCCATGACCGAAACTTGCTATTTTTTTCTTTCATGAGTGTCCGGCATCTGCTGGTCTTCATTGTGAAATGTGCCAGTCGTGCTTTGTGAAAAATAACAAAGCGATCACAGAAATTTGTGATCTGAAAACCCGGCTCCCTTCCCCACGAGGCTCCTGGACCTCCGGGAAGACGGGCCCCTGTTTGCCATCTCGGGGGGTGTTCCATGTGAGAGGGTGAGTGGGTGAAGCCGAGCCTGCTGCGCGTTGACCCTCGAGTGGGCCCCGGCTGCCACTACCGCACAGAGGCCGTGTTGCGTGTGGGCTGGGCCTGGGTGGCTTGTCTTTGCATCTGTGAGAAGGAGTCGGGTGGTAACTGTTGAGGGCAGGAAGAATTCTGCCAAGTATCTTTACTGTCATTCTGATCATAGCCTCTTTGTTCCTGCATTTGAACTTTTGTTTCTTACTTTGCTGCTCGTTTAGTCCCTGGAGATTTCAGATCTTAGGCTGCTGTTTCGCCGTATGGGAGGGTTGATGTGAGCTTGCTCAGAGGCACACAGGTGCAGAGTCAGGGACCTTCCCAGGCCCCAGCAAATACAAGTCGGTCCGCAGACCTCTCAGGTATCTGCGGGACCTCCTGTAACCCATGGGCGTCTTCCAGGAATCCGCTGAGCGACGTGAGGAAGATGCTAACGCAGTAAGGTCCGTGCTGGGCCAAGAGCAGCTTTGAAGCTCCGGAGAACCACCCCGTCAGGTTCCCTGTGGAAGCTCCCCTCATCTGTGGTACAGCAGGCTGAGCACTGCGCGTTTGCCACGTGCTGCCCGTGACAGCACATCGAGCCACAGCATTTGTAGACAGGACAGAGGGGTGCATGCCCCCTGCCCCTGCTGGCACATTTAGCCCTTGTCCCCTGACCTCAGTTCTGTGCCCCAGCAAATGCCCAGGGGCAAGAGGCCACCCTGGAAGCTGCCAATCTTCCGAGGTGGGTGTGGGGCACGGTGGGGGCGGGCAGCCCCCAGGCCCTTGGGCAGGCTGGGGTGGCGGCAGAGGCCACAGCACCAGCTCTGACACGTCCTGTCATCCTCTGCTCAGCAGTGACCTCCCTGGCCCCACTTTGCCCAGAGTTTGGGGTCCCCCTAGGTATAGCTATAGGCGGCAGTGCCTGTCTCTGGCTTGCCTTGATTTCAACCACACCCCTGCAGCCCTGCACCCCAGCTCTGGGGTGTGCAGAGGTTTGTGTCTCCAGGGAACCAATGGCTGGAGAGAAATAGGGAGATGCAGGAAGTGGGGGCCCATGGGGCCCCTAGGAAGCGGACTCTCCAAGGGGTACCCCCACCCCGCTACCTTCCCCACAGATGGGTCCCTCCTGGAGCCCACACCCTCCTGTGAGGCCATTCCAGTGTCTTCTAGAAAGACTCGCTTGCCAGGAGTGCGTTCTTTGTTGAAAAATGCCCTAAAGGGAAAAGATGCAGGTTTAGGTGGAACCCCCCACCCCCGCCCCCACTCTTCCCCACTCTGTTCGTTCTGAATGCCTTCACGAGCGTGCATCAGGGCGCCTGGCTCCCCTACCTCAACCAGTGAGTCAGACATGGGTTTCCCAGCCATGTTTCCTGGCTCCGAGGACACGGGTGGCAGGCCCCTTGCAGCTCAGAGCCACTGGTCCCTGCAGGGCGTTGCCACAACAGCAGGAAGGAGGAAGGCTGTGGCCGGAGCCTGGCGGGGGGGCGGCCTCCCCAGTATGTGAGTGCGGGGATCCGCCAGAACCACCTGGCCCTCTGTAGGGTGTTTAACTGGAAATACCCTCACTGCCAAGTGGAGACTGGGGCGTGTGCCACATTGCCAGCCACCAGGAAAGCTTTTCTTTTTCTTTTTTTTTTTTTTTGAACACCAAGAGTACGTATAGCATGGGGGAAAGAACCTAAATGTCTCTCTCTTCTGTGAGCTGGTGAAAAACCCAGCATGAAAATGCAGTGTCAGGTGTGGGGCTCTTTCTGCCCGTGCGGTGGATGTTACGGGCGGTGTGCCCTGGGGAGCAAACTTTGATTCTTGGTTCTTTGAGCTCGTTTCAGAGGCTGAGTCCCCACGTCAGCTTTACTTCTTGGACTTCCCTGTATTAAGCAAGA
Organism: Nomascus leucogenys; assembly: GCF_006542625.1. Classification (NCBI taxonomy): domain Eukaryota; kingdom Metazoa; phylum Chordata; class Mammalia; order Primates; family Hylobatidae; genus Nomascus; species Nomascus leucogenys. Next base: position 28,635,666 of record NC_044405.1, read on the forward strand.
ATTAGGAGAATGGCTGTCCCCGCAGGCGCCTCCCGTAAATCCTGAGCTCTCTGGCGCAATCTGAAACTCTGTTTTCTTTGGCTGTATCAGCCGAGCCGGGAGAGGCCTAGGCCGTGACTAAGGAGAAAGAAATCGGGGTTTCCGAGAGCAGATGGTGCCTTTGTGGGTGCAGGGCTGTTGTGGAAATTGTCAGCCTCTATGGGCAGAGTCCTGCATCCCCTCCCCAGACTGCCTGCTGTCACCACAGAGCAGCTGGAGCCTGCCCTGTCCACGGCCCGTTTCCACCCGGGCATGGTCGTCTCTCATGACTTGGGCAGAGGCCCCCGGTGGTCTTGAGTTTCAGTCTCTCATCCAGGAAGGTAACCATGGGCATTGGCAATGGGTTTCCATATGGCTCGAATCTAAATTAGAATTGATCTTTGTTTTCAGTTTCCATAGTTAATAACATGCAAAATAATGAGAAGAATTTATTTTAAGGTGAGAGCTGTATTCGTCCAACATTGCCTGCTTATTGTCAGGGTACAGAATTTTAATACTTTCTTAATCCAGTTTTTCACACTTCTTGTAGACCGTAAGGATGAATTCCACAATAGGATCCTTTTTAAAATCGATTTTAAATTGTTGCCTAGTCCTGCCAAGGTTATTATGTGCATCTGTTATTTTTCCAGTACATGTAAACAATTGCAGCGTGATGCTTTGTTTAATGTCCTGTTCTTAAGCTCGTTAGAGCCAGTTTTGAAACGTTTGGTCTTACCGTGAACGGAGGCTGGCTTGGCTTAGCCACGCTGATGAGTAAGTGAGGGATGTCTCCATCTTGAGATCAGCAGGCAAGAGAGTTGCCTGCACCAGGGGGGAGGCCGAAGCCCCTGGGATAACAGTCCCCACCGCCACCCGAGGTAAGACAATAAAAGCTATGTGGTTGAGCTCAGGCCTCTCGTCTGGTGTCAGAGAAGGCAGAGCCCACAGTAGGGTGCAGGGTACAAGGCCCTGGGAGGGCACTGGCCAGGGAAGGTGGGATAGATGGTCCTCAGATTGCTGGGCCCCGAGCAGCTCCCCGCCCTGCCCATCCGCCTGCCCTGGCTCCAGCCTCGTTCTCTCTTTAGTTTAACTGTGCAAAAACAGGAGGTTGAGAGTGTTCTGGCAGCTGGAGCTCTTCTCCTTGTCCTTCCTGCCCTCCGATGGGGCCGCCTGTGTCGGGGCAGCAGGGTCCATGTTTATGGAGATCAGAGGTGCCCCCACTGTGTGGCTGGACTGTACTCTGCTGCCCGGGTAGCCAGGAGTCTCTCCCTCTCTCCCCTGCCGCCTGCCTGGTCTCATGGGCCTCCTTCACACACCCCTCCTTGTGGATCGCCTGCCTGGGCCCAGAGCAGGGGAACTGGAGTTTGCGAGTGAGTAGAGCAGGTTATGTGCAGACAGGGAAACAAGAACTTCGGACCTGGCTTTCTGAGTCCAGGTGAGAGCTGTGTGGCCCCCTGATGCCACTCTGCCTGCCAGAGGGATGTGTCTGCTGAGCCTTTTCCTTCCACGCTGCCTCTCACTGCCAGGCCAGCGGCTTCCGCTGAGACTCGCTGGAGAGGCGGCTCCCGTGTCCGTCCACCGAGCACTCAGATGGATGCTGATCACCAGGGCCGAGGGGGCTCCCAGAAGGACCCCAGGCCCTGGGGAGGGTGGCTCTGGGAGACCAAGTCCACTGCCCGGAAGTCTTGTCAGCCCTAAGCCAGGGAAGCCTGGAGCTTGGCCTGGCGGGTCTGGGTGGACACCGTCCCCACTCTGGACTCCCAGCACAGGGGAGGAGGCCTGAGCCTGTGTGGCCCTGTAGCCTTGGGCAGAGCTGGGCCTGTCGTGTGTTCCTGCCTGGCAGGTGCAGGTGCTGGCCATCTGCAGGTGGAAGGAGGTGGGAATCTTGGATATTTTTTTTTTTGAGAGGGAGTCTCGCTCTGACACCCAGGGTGGCGTGCAATGGTGTGATCTTGGCTCACTGTAAACTCCGCTTCCCGGGTTCAAGTGGTTCTCCTGCCCCAGCCTCCCAAGTAGCTGGAATTACAGGCATGCGCCACCACGCTCAGCTGATTTTTGTATTTTTAGTAGAGATGGGATTTCACCATGTTGGCCAAGCTAGTCTCAAACTCCTGACCTCAAGTGATCTGCCCGCCTCGGCCTCCCAAAGTGCTGGGATTACAGGCGTGAGCCACTGCACCCGGCAGAATCTTGGAATTTTTATAGACAGCACCTCAGTTTCTGACTCCAGCTGCACACCTGCTGCCTCTACCAGCAGGAGTTGCCACCAGGCCAGAGCCAGGGCCAGGTCCCTGCGTCCATCCCCCCCAGTAGGATGGACGTGAGCCATCCTTCTAGGGGACTTTTTTCAGTGTGCGACTCGTCTGTTAGGTGGTAGGAGCCAGTGTGTGTGGCCTGTGCCACGCTCCGCAGTGCGTGGCTGGGCTCTGTGTGTGTCCTGTATCCCCTGTCCCTGCAGGGCCCAGCAGGCATCGTGGCATGACAGCTGTGTCCAAGCCACTGCTCGAGCATCCCATCACCCACCAGGGCGCACGGTCACTCCCACTGGGGGCTTTCTGTCGCATGTGTGTCTCCTGTCGACTCTGCAGTTTGTTCTCAGAGCAGAATGTTTCCTGTTCTCAGTGCACAAAGACACTGGTTTTCAATCAGCGTCTAAAACCACGTTCCTGCCTTTCATTGCAACACAGTGTGTTCATTTGTTTAAAACAGAGTTTAATGAGTAAGTGTAGATGACTGGTCAATATCTTAAAAATTTATATTAATAAAAAGTTCTTCCTGGAATTTTTCTTTTGATTCTGGCAGAAGAAACAGATGTTTTTAGTTTTCCCACTGTCTGAGCCAAGCAGGACCCTGTCCCAGAGCAAGAGATGTCCCCTTCCATCTCTGACCCTTGCCTGGGACAAGCCTTGTTGGGGCGCCCCAGCTTCAGGGTTGTGGTGGGAACAGCACCCCCAAATGCCAGCCTCTCCTTTCTTCCCATCCACCAGTTCACTGTGGGGCCATTTCTGGTCTTTGTGCAACAGGAAACCCATTTCTGGTGGGAGATGCCTTCCAGTGCCACAGGGCCACTCACCCCATGCATCTCTGTCCTGCCCATCAGTGCTGGGACGGACAGCAAGGGCAAGCCCGGTGTCTGGCGGATAGGTGGGTGGGAACAGACAGGAGAATGCTGTCCTAAGCCTCTGCTTGGGGATCCCCCACACGGCCTGGGTACTGCCTGGGAAACCTGTCCTAAGTAAAACTATGGGCCTCGCCTCGCCCACTGGCCTACGAAGCCAGCATCTCCGTGAAGGTGGATGGAAGCGCCTTTGTCCTCATTTTGAGCTGCAAGCTGGGTCAGCGGCTTCTGAAGCCCTCAAGTGACTTTCTAACCCAAGACCCAGCCACTGGCAGGAGGAGGGCAGGTGCAGGGCTACTGGGACAAAAAGAGGCCTCAGCAGGCCTGGCAGACCCTTCCAGTACATCCCAAAGCGTGTCGAGCAGCTGGGAGAACCCGTGTCAAGCTTGACCCATCACAGGTCCCCATGAGGTGTCTGAAGCCCCTTCTTGGTGATGGGAGGCAGAGGTGCTGATATTCTGGAGAATGGACGCGAGTCCTCAGCTGGCTCCGCGTGGGCCCTTGGAGGGTGCAAGGTGTGTGGTGACCTTCTGGAGGCCTTTAACTTCATGGCTGCATCATTCCTGATTTAGAACTTTAACAGGAGCTTCATCTAGTGATTGAAAAACTGGACCAACGGGAGGATGGCGGCGCAGCCCGGTCCCTCCGTGGAATGGAGCTCTTCGGAGGCATCAAAGCACCTGTCGCCGCCGTGGTTCCACTGCCGAGGGAGTGCGGGTTCCGCAAGGTTCGGGGGTGGCTTCGTTTGCCCGGAGTGGCCGGCCCTGCGTGTGCCGTGTGGATGTTTGCGAGCCTCGGTCCCACAGCACTGTGTAGGCTGCATCTGTTTCGTGCTGGTCCTGTTGACTTGTATGATATCCACAAATAAATATTTTCATGGCAGTGGTGTTGAGGCGTGATGGTTCCTTCCCATCCCAGGAGCTCCCTACCTGTGATTGGCTGAACACCCATTACCCTGCCAGCAACGCTAGGGGTTGCTGCTGGAAATGGTGGCAGCTGACTCCCTAAAAACCTCCCCCTTGGAGGAAAGAGCATGCCTTGCCCCTGCCTGCCGGGCCCAGGCCCCTCCCGTACTGCGCTCTGTTCTCTGCCTTGGGGGCTGGCCTGACTGTGTGGCCTCTGAGGATCTAGTCTTCACTTTCCCTTGTTGGGGGGATGGGGCCCCCATGCACACTCTGTGCCCCAGTGTTCTGAGTGAAGGCATCCTGTGCTCTGCCCCTGTGACCCTCCCTGCCTCAGTGCCACCCTTCCTGGAGCTGGGACACGGAGGCTGATCCTTCCCTGAATGGGAGTCGCGAGCCCTTTGCCTTCTTCCCCCACCTCCTAGACTTGTAGCCCCAAAATGTGCTGCCCTGGGCCCTGCCTCAGGTTTCCATAGGGAAACGGCACAGGCCACGCTCCCTCGCCTGCTGGCACCCTAGTCTCTGATGGAGACCGTGGCCTCTCCACCCAGAAAGGGGGCCAGGCCCCACCATCCCTGAGCTCTGTCTGCCTATGTCTCTGGCTGCCACTGACCCCACCAGTATCTTGGCCTCTTGACAGACCCCCTCTGCCCTGACTCTGCGTCATACTCAGGCCTCACGACACACTCCTGGGCAAGGCTGCGTCGGCAGCACCCTGGCCAGGGCTGTGGTCGGGCCATGGAGGGGGCCCCCTGGCTGAGACCACACCCTGTACCCCCAAAAGAGGTCATCCTGCCTGTGCCAGAAACCCCGTCAAGTACATGTGCACCCCTGGAGTGTGGGCGCAAAGGCCGGCCACATTTAGCCAGTTGTACATTCATTCAGGCTGCAATTCTTTCTTATCCCTGGGCTCAGGGCCGCACCCAGACACATGAGGCCGGGGAGGCATGACTCAGCAGCCCTTAGGATCTGTGTCCTGTGATTTTGTCACTGTTAAGGAGCACAAAGGTGAGCGTAGCCATGGGGGAGAAGAGGGAAGGAAGAAGGGCCAACTGTGGCCGAGTCAGCTCTGCTCAGTCTGAACGGCCCCTCCCATGGCTCCCAGGCCAAGCAGCAGCCTCTTGAGCAGCACTGAGCCCCGCTCCTGTCCTTCCAGCTCGCTCTCAGGGGCTCACCCCCCCCACCCCCACAGTCAGCCTTGCAGTCAGCTTTCTCTAAAGGCAGCTCCAGCACACGTAGCTCTCTCTGCCTTGCACGTTGTCCACGGCGCTCCCTGCCCCCAGATCCCGGTGTCCCCGCCGCAGCTCAGCGCGACTCCTTGATCTGGCCCTGCATCGCATCCCCTGGTTGTGTGGCTACACGTGCTGCAAAGGAGCCTGGGAAGTGTGTCTTTTCCATCTGTGCGAAATTCTATAGTTTTTCTCGCCCTTGAGGGAGGTGGGGAGAAGGATCTGGGCAGGGTAGGCTCGGCCCATCTCTGGCCACCTATGGCACTGTAAGCCTCTTAGAGAGCAGCCGTGCCTGCCTCGCGCTGCAAGCAGAACTGCAGGGTGCCTGGCACAAGGACATTCAGATGTGGGAACGAGGGAGGAGGGAGAGATGACCTGGACAGGAATGGGTGTGAGTTCAGTCGATGATCAGGGACTGTGCCCAACCAGGGGCTGGCTGTGCCGTGGGGAGCTCACGGAGCTGGAGTCCTGACCCTGCCTTTTGTGGGACAGAAAATGGGAATTTACACCGCTTCCGGGCAGCTCAATTAGGACATCTTAGATGCTCTACCTGGTAGTGGAATTATTAGATTACTCAAGCCTGCAATTTTATCTCTTGCACAATTTGCATCCAATTATATTATTCTATCTCTAACCTAGTGCGAATCTAATCTCATCTCCATCAATTGGCCCTGCGTCATAACGCACATTTCCCGACAGCAGTTAGAGGAGAGACTGAGTGAGGCTGTGGTGGTATTTCCCAGCTCCTTTGGGCTGCTAAGGATACTGTTGGCTTTGCCTGGCTCCCCACAGACCCTGTCTACACAGACAGAACCTCAGCTAACACAGAGCCTGGCTGCCCTGTTCTGCCAGATCAGGAACACATGGCCAGCAAAACCTGCAGGCACAGGAGGTGGCGGCTCACGCCTGTAAGCCCACCACATTTTGGAGCTGAGGTGGGTGGATCACTTGATCTCAGGAGTTCAAGACCAGCCTAAGCAACATGACGAAACCCCATCGCTACAAAAAACACAAATAATTAGCAGAACAAGGCGGCATGCACCTGTAGTTCCAGCTGCTCAGGAGGCTGAGGCAGGAGGATCACCTGAGCTAGGGGAGGTCAAGACTGCAGTGAGCCATGATGGCCCCACTGCCCTCCAGCCTGGGCAACAGAGTGAGACCCTTGTCTCAAAAAAACAAAACCCAGGCCTGGAGTGGTGGTTCATGCCTGTAGTCACAGCACTTTGAGAGGCTGAAGGGGGTGGATCACCTGAGGTCAGGAGTTCGAGACTGGCCTGGCCAACATGGTGAAACCTGGTCTCTACTAAAAATACAAAAATTAGCCAGGCATGGTGGCAGGCGCCTATAATCCCAACTACTCAGGAGGCTGAGGCAGGAGAATCACTTGAACCCAGGATGCGGAGGTTGCAGTGAGCCAAGATTGCACCATTGCACTCCAGCCCAGGTGACAGGAGTGAAACTCCATCTCAAAAACAAACAAACAAACAACAAAACAAAACAAAACAAACCTACAAGCTTTGGGAAAAGTGATGCTCACTGAGAATTCGGGGTGGAGGGTAGGAGACCCAACCAAGATGACACTGTCACTCGAGAGTGAGTGACAGCGGGCTGGGGACCCGCAGCTGCCTGCTCAGCCCAGGGACCATACCTGCCTCAGGAGCTTCAGAGTGAGGGTCTGGGCTCTCAGTGTGGGGTGGTTCCTTGCCTAGCATCTGTTCAGTGCATTTACATCAGCCGGGGCCCCAGTGGAAACAGGCAGCACTCACAGGAGCAACTCAAGGAGCGTTTGGTGTCCGGCGTGTGGAAGCAGTGTTCCTTTTCAGGACGGGGCCCGCGTTACAAACGGGGAGCTCAGGCCAGGCCGTCCTGGGCTCCTGCACGTTCTGGACACTGCACACCCACCCCTCCACCTTCCTGTCCTACCTGTGACTTGAGCAGGCGCCCAGGCTGTAGGGCAGACTGCAGGAGAGGGGCTGCCCTGGGAGGGGGTTGTAGCCCTGTGCAGGGCTGGCTCCCCTTGCCATTTTCATTTATTTATTTATTATTATTATCTTCAAGACAGGATCTCTCTCTGTCACCCAGGCGAGAGTTCAGTGGTATGATGACTCACTGCAGCCTCGACCTCCTGGCTCAAATGATATGATCCTCCCACCTCAGCCTACCAAGTAGTTGAGACTACAAGTGTGCGTCACCAAACCTGGCTAATTTTTTATTTTTTGTAGAGATAGGGGTCTCACTATGTTGCCTAGGCTGGTCTCAAACTCCTGAGCTCAAGTGATCCTCCCACCTCGGCCTCCCGAAGCTCAAGCCATTTTTAACATTGCCGAGGCAAACAGTTTTGGGGAAACATGCCTGAAGGAACCATGAGTAAGACCTCCACGTTTTCTTTCTGGCTCTCAGGGGTCTGGAGGGGAAGTGGCTCATGGCAGGTCCCAGCACGTAGGCCTCTGTTTTCTGGTTGATGTTCCAGGATGGGGAAGGACCTAAGCCGTCAGTGTCCTGGAGATCCAGCATCTTAATTCATTCAGGGTAGCCCGTCCCACCCTCCAGACTGCTGGGCACACCAGGGGCTCTGCTCCTGCTCTGTCCCAGGACTCAGGGCCCCTCCAGGGCAGCTGCCGTGACGCTGTGGCTGTGAGGCATTCAGCCGCCTCCCAGAATATGCCATGCTCTTGCCCAACCTGGACTCCCCACACTCTGCTGCTGGTGCCAGGACAGTCTCACCCGCCTCGGCCTCTGTCTCCTCCTCCTCAAGCTTCAGGTCTGAACTTGGGCATGGCCTCTGCCCAGAAGCCTTCTGCACCTCTGTCAGATCCCCGTTTACCCCCAACAGGAACCTCCCTTAGGGCAGTTGGTACAATTTCACATCCATGACAGTGACAGTCACCGCCCCCATGCTGTGAGCCCCACGGGAGTCCAAGCTGACCTCATTCTTCCCCTACTACGCACCTCATCCACTTTGAGCTCCTGTGTTAGTCCATTCTCATGCTGCGAATAGAGACATATCCGAGACTGGATAGTTTATAAAGGAAAGAGGTTTAATTGACTCACAGTTTAGCATGGCTGGGGAGACCTCAGGAAACTTACAATCATGGCAGAAGGGGAAGCAAACACATCCTTGTTCACATGGTGGCGGGAAGGAGAAGTGCAGAGCAAAAGCGGGGAGAGCCCCTTATAAAACCATCAGATGTCATGAGGATTCACTCACTGTCACGAGAACAGCATGAGGGTAACCACCACCATGATTCAGTGACCTCCCACCAGGTCCCTCCCATGACATGGGATTATGGGAGCTACAATTCAAGATGAAATTTGGGTGGAAACACAGCCAAACCATATCAGAGTGCCTAACGCACTCTCAGACGGCAGGGTTAAACCAGCAGTGGGTTCGGTTAAACTAGCAGTGGGTTTGGTTAAACCAGCAGTGGGTTTGGTTAAACCAGCAGCAGGTTTAGTAACAAGGGACTTTTGTCAGCAGGTAGCGAAATTCATCAGATTTCCAAGCTGCTGCTGTTGATGCTCCTAAGGAAGCAGACAGCATGTGGATGAAATTGACAACTTCATAAAAATAATATATATAGAGAGAGAGAGAAACGGAGTCTTACTCTGTTGCCCAGGCTGAAGTGCAGTGGCGCAATCTTGGCTCACTGCAACCTCCTCTGCCTCCTGGGTTCAAGCTATTCTCTTGCCTCAGTCTCCTGAGTAGCTGGGATTACAGGCACCTGCCTGGCTAATTTATTTTATTTTATTTTTTTCAGTAGGGATGGGGTTTCACCGTGTTGGTCAGGCTAGTCTCGAACTCCTGACCTCAAGTGATCCACCCACCTCAGCCTCCCAAAGTGCTGGGATTACAGGCGTGAACCTGTAATTTTGATCCCTTTGTCAACTTGTATTTAAACCAGACCACAGCATTAATATTTTATTTTCTGTTTTTACACTGATATTTCCTGTTTACACACAAGGTTCTAACCCTAAATCCAGCTTCCCCCAACCCAGGTGCCCCATAGGAGTTCCTGGTCACTGCTCCTGCAGACACACGCTCCCTTCCTGTTGGGGATGGCTCTCCCCCTGCGTGGTCCGCTAAACAGCCCCTCCCCCACCTGCCTTCCACTGGAAGTTCTCAAGTGGGATACATCAGGTTTTCCTTTCAATGCAAAACTGCTTGATTCTGTTTTGCGTGTTATAAATGCTTAGTCTCAGAGTTCATAGTTCATGTTAAGAGTGCAGAATACACACAGTCCGTGATTCAGTTTTTTTTTTCTTTTTGAGACAGGATCTCACTCTGTCACCCACCCAGGCTGGAGTGCAGAGGTGAGATCTCGGCTCACTGCACCCACCACCTCCTGGGTCCAAGTGATCCTCCCGTCTCAGCCTCCCAAGTAGCTGGGATTACAGGCACCTGCCACAACGCCCAGCTAATTTTTGTATTATTAGTAGAGACAGGGTTTCACCATGTTGGTCAGGCTGGCCTAGAACTCCTGACCTCAAAGTGATCCACCCACCTTGGCCTCCCAAAGTGTTGGGATTCCAGGTGTGAGCCACTGTGCCCAGCCTGATTCAGAATTTCCTAACATCACTTTCAAAGCTCTGTGGACTCACTGGTAGATCCCTCCTTAGTCTTCACTGCCCCCACGATCTGGACAGCCTGAATCCTGCAGCTGCAGTTCTGGCATACGCTGCCGGACGCCTTGGAGGCAAAGCGCAGCTCAGGACACCCTCAGGAACACATTCACATTGTGACCCCGGTTCACAGAGACTTTCATCCCCAGTCTTAGCTCTTATCATATATGATGCTCCCTCTTCTGTCCTATTTAACATAGAATCACAGGTGGGAAGCCACCGGACCGATTCCATGAATGGGAAGTAATCCCTGTTGAAAACTAGAAGGCGTTTTGAAAAACAGTCACACTCTCCTAAGATACCTCCCTTTAGGAGCCCACATGGCTCCATGGGAAGCCTCCCACGCCGCACGGCGCTCAGTGAGGCTGCAGGCTATTCTGCACGTGCATGACACTGTGTGGCTGCCTCTCTGTACCGGAGCATAAAGTGTGTGAATGTATCTGAGACCTGGAGCCAGTTATGCTCTGGAAATGGATTTACTCACACTCTTTTATTTTATGGGAGAAACTGAAGCTTGGGGCCAGGAGCTAAGAGTCAGAGCAACAACATGCAAAGAGTGGTGGTTAGGAACGCAGGCCGGAGCGGGCAGGTGTGAATCCTGGGTCCACCACCCGCTTGCTGTGTGAGCCAGGCAGTCTCCCCACCCTCCATGCCCCCGAGGGGAAGGACCTGCCCAGGGTGGTTCAGACAAAGAAAAAAATCTAAAACAAAGGAGGCAATCTGTAAGGATTTTAAAAATATATCCATTTTGAAAATATTCTGAAAGGAATTAAGATCACCGATTGGGAAGGAAAGAAATCAACACAATGAAATTTAGGAAGAGAAATGCAAGAGCAGCTGCAGAATCCCGCCCCTTCCACCCCGAGGGGCACAGCCCGGAGATGAAGCTTATTTTAGGATCGAAAGTGCACGCTCTGGTAGACGGAGGATCACTTTAATGGTCAGTCTTCTGGCTGAAGGGCCCCGTCCAAAGTCAGGATCAGAAATAGGTCAGCTCATCATGCTTGGCTTTGTTGGTCTGGTAGTTAGATAAGGTCAAGGGCTTGTTTTCCTGAGGGAGAGGTTGGAACACTCGCAGGTGTACAAAGTCCTCGTCGCCGACGTGCACCTGGGAAGACAGCACAGTAAGTGAAGCCTCTGATCCCAAGTCACCTTGCTTCGTCCCTCCAGGTCATTAGCAGCCGGCTGAAGACAATCTTGTCTTCTGCATGTGCAGCGGATGCCTCACATCCCACACTTGTTTCCTGAGGGTTCTTAGCTCCCCAGAAGCCCTAGTCCTTCTCCTGAAAGGCTGATGGACACACACAGTAGGATGCTTACCTCAGGGGGCAGCCACAGGGCGCCCCAGCACCTAAGACCACACAGCCTGGTCCTGCACAGGTGGTTTCCTACCAGCACCTGTTCGGGACAGGCCCTCCCGAGGCCCACACTCTACCTTGATGAAATAGTTTGTCCCCGCGACCACCTGGCTCTTGAACGACACGGCCTTAAACACAGGGAACTTCTTGTTTTCTTTCTCTTCAAGCTGGGACCTCACCTAGGCAGAGGGGACAGAATGAGGATGTCTCAATGGCTTCTTGGATTCCCTCCTGCTAGAGTAACTTGCGCGCATGCGCGCACGCACGATTCTGACAATTCACACAATTGTCTCTTACAACTGAAGGGACATTTAAACTGTTAGTCTAATAATAAAGTAGAAAAAAACGGTTCCAGCCGGGTAGGATGGCTCAAAGCTGTAATCCCAGAACTTTGGGAGGCTGAGGTGGGCGGATCACTTGAGGTCAGGAGTTTGAGACCAGCCTAGCCAAATGGCAAAATCCCGTTTCTACTAAAAATACAAAAATTAGCTGGGGGTGGTGGCGAGCATCTGTAATCCCAGCTACTCGGGAGGCTAAGGCAGGAGAATCCCTTGAACCCGGGAAGCGGAGGTTGCAGTGGGCCGAGATTGCGACACTGCACTCCAGCCTGGGCAACAGAGTGAGACTGCGTCTCAAAAACAAAAAACACAGGCCTCAGCATCGCCTGGACCTGTTCTTGCTTGGGGCATCGCGGTCGGTCACCAACCATGACAGCGAGGCGGGCCTGGCCTGTGCTCCACCAGAGGCGGCTTCCTGCACAGAGGACCTGCTCATTTCAGCCCCTCCAGAATCTTCTGGCAGGCGCAGAGCAACAGGACGTCCATCTTACAGACGAGGAAACCGAGACACAGGGAAGGTTGCCGTCTGCAACCCAGCCCGGTTTTTATCTTGTTTTTTTGTGTTTTAACTTTTTATTTAGACTTACAGTTTGAAACAGTGCTGGAATTGGAAGCATGTAAAGAAGCCTGTGGACCCTTTATGCAGATACACTTAAGTTTTTAACCCATGTGCCTTATCACTGGGGACCTCTTGCACTCTCTCTCATGATTTTTTTCCTGAACTAGTTGAGGACATTGACAAAGATTCTTGCTTGGCCAAACTGTAGTCGGGCTCCTGAAGCGCCTAGGCCACCTGCGCACTTCCTTGTAAAATCCAGTTTTAGCAAGAAGCCTGGCTAAGTCAGTTTAGCCAGACCCTTCCCACCTGCTTGCTATCGGATCACCGTGGAGATCGGAGCCGGCTGCTCACCTGCGCCATCGCCGGCGACGCCCGGTCACCCTGCCTGCCTGAAGCCAGAAGCGCCTCATCCCTGGGGTTTCCTCTCAGAGACTGTCCATGCAGGGACTGCACCCTGCTCCGGGGCTATCAATTCCCACTCGCCCTTGCTGCATTCAGCGGAGCCCAATGTCTCCCCAGCGGCGCCCCAGGCGCGGCCCCCTCCCCTGCACACTCGCGCGCAGCGCCCGAGCGGAGGGAGGCCTCTCACGGCCACAGCCCGGGCCAGCCCGGGGGTCCACGGCCAAGCCCGTCCGCCCAGGGCTGCGCAGCGGGGCCGAAGCTGCTGCTTTCCCTCCAGGAGCCACGGCCACGCCCTGAAGCTAAGGCAGGACTCCGGGCCAGCCCCGTTCCCGCGGCCCACCCACCTGGTCGGCGATGTCCTGGGTCTCGGCGGTGGCCGGCTGCGTGGCGGAAGGCGCCCCGCACATCATCTTGGCGGCGACGGAGGGAACCTGGCGAGGGGACTCGGTGAGGGGCCGCGGCGGCTCCTCCGCTCAAGTAGGCGCTGCGGTCACGTGACGCGCGGGCGGAACCAAGGCGCGGGGAGGAGGCACCTTGGCTTGGGAGTCCCCTGCGGGGTCGCGGTGTCCCCGCAAGAAGGGGCGCGCGGGGCGGGGCGCAGGGCGGGGCGCGGGGCGGGGAGCTTGGCCACCACTCGCCGCCGGCTGAGTCTCCGCGCCCAGCGCCGGTGTCGGGAGGGAGCACCCCCCTCCCGGGGCTGGTATCGTCTTTCCAGGCGCCTAGTCACACGGACCGGGGCGGGGGCGCGGCCGGGTGTCGCCGGTGGGTTGGCCGCGCAGGGTGGGACGATAGGGGAGGGGCAGTCGGAGTGGGCGCAATCCTGCAGGGTGGCAGGGTCCGGGCCGCGCGCGAGGGAGGGCACGGGGGGGGCAGCGCTGCAGGGGTCAGGGGTCAGGGGTCCCGGCCCCGCGGGAGTAGGTGTGCGGGCTGCAGTGGACATCACCGCTTGTGACCCAGAACACTGAAGGCTGAAGGGGGTGGACAGAGGGGCCCAGAGAAGGGGAGACGGCGCCCACGCGCCCCAGGCTGGGTGAGGGCAGGGGGTAGATCAGAGGGATGAGAAGAAGGCAGGGTTGTCTGTTGGAATTTGCGTTTTCGGATTTCTTTTCTTTCTTTTTTTCTTTTTCTTTTCTCTCTTTTTTTTTTTTTGAGACGGAGTCTCGCCTTGTCACCCAGGCTGGAGTGCGGTGGCGCGATCTCTGCTCACTGCAAGCTCCGCCTCCCGGGTTCACGCCAGTCTCCTGCCTCAGCCTCCCGAGTAGCTGGGACTACAGGCGCCCGCCACCACGCCCGGCTAATTTTTTTGTATTTTTAGTCGAGACGGGGTTTCACCGTGTTAACCAAGATGGTCTCGATCTGCTGACCTTGTGATCCACCCGCCTCAGCCTCCCAAAGTGCTGGGATTACAGGCCTGAGCCACCGCACCCGGCCTTTTTTTTTTTTTTTTTTTTTCTCGCTCTGTCACCCAGGCTTGAGTGCAGTGTCTCGATCTCAGCTCACTGCAACCTCCGCCTCCCGGGTTCAAGCGATTCTCCTGCCTCAGCCTCCCGAGTAGCTGGGACTACAGGTGCTCACCACCACGCGCAGCTAATTTTTGTGTTTTTAGTAGAGATGGGGGTTTCACCATATTGGCCAGGCTGGTCTCGAACTCCTGACCTCGTGATCCACCTGCCTCGGGCTCCCAAAGTGCTGGGATTACAGACATGAGCCACCGTGCCTGGCCTCTTTTCTTTTTCTTTCTTTCTCTCTCTCTCTCTCTTATTTCTTTTTTTCTTTCTTTCTTTTTCCTTCCTTCCTTCCTTCCTTCCTTTTTTTCCTTTCTTCCCTTTCTTCCCTTTCTTTCCTTTCTCTTTCTTTTCTTTTCTTTTCGACAGAGTCTTGCTCTGTTGGCCAGCCTGGGGTGCAGTGGCCTGATCACAACTCATTGCAGCCTGGACCTCCTGGGCTCAAGCAGTCTTCCCACCTCAGCTGCTATATTAGCTGGGACCACAGGCCCACCCTACCACACACATATATATAGAGACAGAGAGTTTTACCATGTTACCCAGGCTGGTCTGGAACTCCTGAGCAATCTGTCCACCTCAGCCTCCCAAAGTGCTGGGATTATTGGCATAAACCACTGCACCCCTAATTTAAAAAAAAATGTTTTTGTAGAGATGGGAGTCTCACTATGTTGCCCAGGCTGGTCTTGAACTCCTAGGCTAAAAGCGATCCATCCCCCAAAGTGCTGGGATGACAGGCCTGAGCCACCACACAGGCCCTTTGGTTTAGGATTTCTGTTAGACTGGACACCTGGGGAAGGGAAGGGTCGCTTGCCTTACTTGGGGTGGGGGTGGGGCCTGTGCTAGGCACCTGTTGGTGTGATTGGCTCTTCAAAATGACCCAGACCCCCCACCCAAGGGCTGTCCCTCAGGGGGACTGGTCTGCTCCTGGGTGCAAGGCCCCAGCTGGAGCGGCCCATGAATGGGGTGTGGGGTCCTTTCCCTTACCTGCCAGGGCACAGCCTAGTCTGTCACTTCAGGGAAGGCCCCAAAGGGGTGGGCAGTCAGGTGTGGTTGAAGCCTGGGGGGAGCGGGGCAGAGACCCCCACCATTGTTGAATGAGTGAAGGCAGATTTGACCCCACAAAAATGGAAAACTCTTCTATGTGGAAAACAAAGCATCAGAGGAAAAAATGGTCAAGAAGAGAAAGGGACGTTTGCTGCTTGTGCAGGTCCTGCAGCTCTGTGGGGCTTGTGCTGTGGAAGGTGTTGGCCTTGAGGCCTTTGGTCCTGAGGTGCCTCCTGGAGTTGGATCCTCACTCTCCTTGCTGGAGCTGGGTCCCAGGTGCCTCCATTTTACAAATAGGAGGATAACACCTGTGGAAATAAACAAAGCCCACGCAAATGAGAACAAAAGGCCATTTATTCAGGGCTTGCTGTACAAGGGAGTCGCCATCCTCTCTTGTGTTGACCGAGATTCCTCAGCAGGCGGGTGCAGAGCCGGGGAAAAGCCTGGAATGGGAAGGGGAGGCTCAGGTGCACCTGACGGAGGCTGTGGCCTGGGGAGCCGGAAGAGGGGCGCATTAGGAGTATGACCGTGACAGGTCCGTTGCCTAGGGTGCAGGAAGTCAGCACGCTGCCACCCAGGGTTTGCAGCAGACAGTTTGAACCGCAAGGTTGCAACTGGGAGGAGACCTCAAATCCATCTCCCCGAGGAGTTTGGGGCTGGGAACTTTCAGGGGTTTGGAGTGGGCTGAGGGCAGGGGCCGCTGATCAGTGGAGAAGTGCAGGGTGAAGCAGGGTGGAGTCATGGGGTGGGGTTGAAGACGCTGTGTTCTCATGCTGGTTCACTTCCTCTGTGGGGCTCTTCAAACTGGTTGGCCTGGAATTAAGGATCTGAAACATCTTAAGGAATTCTTAAAAGCCTCATGATTCTGAAGTCAGAGATTCCGTCCATAGGAACAGTAGGGGTGCAGATGGTCACTAGTGCTACGTGACTTTCAGTTAGAAGGAAGTGGATTAAAGTGTAGCCTGACAAACGCTTAGTTATCCTTCTCTCGCTCCCTCCCCACTCCCTCCCTCTCTCTCTCTCTCTCTCTCTCTTTTTCTCTCTCTGTCTCTTTCTCTCTTTCTTTCTTCAGAGTCTCGCTTTGCCATCCAGACTGGAGTGCAGTGCCATGATCTTGGCTCACTGCTGCAACCACTGCCTCCTGGGTTCAAGCGATTCTCCTGCCTCAGCCTCCCGAGTAGCTGGGATTCCAGGTGCGTGCCACCACGCCCAGCTAATTTTTGTATAGAAACAGGGTTTCACCATGTTAGCCAGGCTGGTCTTGAACTCCTGACCTCAGGTGATCCACCCACCTCAGCCTCCCAAAGTGTTGGGATTACAGGCATGAGCCACCGCACCCGGCCTATAACTCTGTTTCCGCTGAATGCTTAGTTATAATAAATATATAATAAATATAATATATAACATAATATATAATAAATGTCCAGCACCTGGGCAGAAAGCGTCTGGCTAGCCGCAAAGGTTGAGGTTTGGCCTCTGGACAGTGGCTGTGGCTCAGAGTTCTCTTCCCGTATTTGGTCTGGCTGTTTTCTGTTTGTGTGTTCGCTGTCTCACGATGTCAAAGCTGCCTTAGTGCTGCAGGTCTGGGTGCAGATGTTTCAAACCTTCTTGGAGGGCAGGTGCTGGATGCATTATCCCCACAGCTGCCTGAGTGCGGACCCAGCCCTTCTTCGCACCTGCTGTGTGGTGAAGGACTAATTGCTGAAACTCTCTGTGCCTCTCTCTGTGGGGATAATGCTAATAACCAACCTCAAATTTTTTTTTTAAAGGACTAAATGAATTAGTGAGTACAAAAAGCTTGGGACAGTGTCTGAGCTCCAGGGTGAGTTGTCAGTATTGTTATTATTAGGATGCTAATCAAAGCCAACCTAGAATTTGTATTACTTTTTCCATCAAAAGCCCTGGAATTATTTATTTATTTATTTTTTTGAGACACAGTCTGATTCTGTTGCCCACGCTGGAGTTCAGTGGCACGATCACAGCTCACTGCAGCCTGGACCTCCCAGACTCAAGCAATCTTCCCACCTCAGCCTCCTGAGTAGCTGGGGCCACAGGTGTGCACCACCATGCCTGGCTAACTTTTTAATTTTTTGTAGAGATGGAAGTCTCACTGTGTTGCCCGGGCTAATCTTGAAATCCTGGGCCCAAGTGATCCTCCTACCTCTGAAACCACCTTTGCAAAAACTGTATCCATGAGAAAATGGTGGCAGTGGGAGAGATCTGATCCAGCCAACCCTGCTCTGGCCTTTAGCTTTTAAGCTGCCTTGATTACCCCTGGGCTTAGGCTGAGCTAAGTTCGGCAGACATTTAGTTTATAGTTTAGATGATACTGGCCCTTCCCCAAAACTCAACCACCTTTGCAAAGCTCAAGAGAGACTAGGCTAGGAGAAGGAGAGGAGCCTGGGTTGAGCTAAGGTATAGACAAACAATTGCCAGCCATTATTCTGGAGGTCAAAGGACAGCAACCTCCCCAGGTAGTCCTGCAGTTAATGTCGCTATTGTAGACTGGCCTTTTGAGATACTTTTGCAGGTTTTGGGCATGTCTGACACCCATGGCTCTACCTGGACCCACTGACCATGGCTCCTGTGGCCCCTTCCAGAAGCAACTCAGTGCAAAAGGACAGCTTCCCTTGATTTCATCTCTGACCCACTCGGTCAGCAGCAAGCACCCATTGCCTAGCCACCCCAACCCCTTCCCCCAGACTACCTTTGAAAAACCCTAACCCACAGGCCTGCGATGAGGTTGATTTGAATAATTACTCCATCTCCCTTGTGGCATGGCCAGGCCAGCCTCACATCAATTCACTTTTTTTTTTTTTTTTTGAGACAGAGTCTCCCTCTGTCGCCCAGGCTGGAGTGCAGTGGTGCAATCTTGGCTCACTGCAACCTCTGCCTCCCGGGTTCAAGTGATTCTCCTGCCTTAGCCTCCCAAGTAACTGTGATTATAGGCATGCATCTCCATGCCTGGCTAATTTTTGTATTTTTAGTAGAGACGAGGTTTCACCATGTTGGCCAGGCTGGTCTCAAACTCCTGACCTCAGGTGATTCAACCCCCTTGGCTTCCCAAAGTGCTGGGGTTGCAGGTGTGAGCCACCGCGCCCGACAATTAACTTTCTTTTCTTCAATGCCGTGGCCTTTGTACAGCAGGCAGGAAGAACCTGTTGGGCAGTTCCACCTCGGCCTCCCAAAATGCTGGGATTACAGGCATGAGCCATCACCCCGACCATGCTGACTTTTACCTCCCATTCTTTGATGCCAGAGTTTTTCATTTACCGAAGGCAAGGGGAAAAGACCAAATACCTTGTCTCCCCACTTAGAGAATGAGAAAGAAAAAAATTATGAGTATTTCTTATCTGAGGAAAATGAACCCCTCCCTTTTTTTTTGAGATGGAATCTCACTGTGTCACCCAGGCTGGAGTGCAGTGGCGCCATCTTGGCTCACTGCAAGCTTCTCCTCCTGGGTTCACACCATTCTCCTGCTTCAGCCTCCCAAGTAGCTGAGACTACAGGCACCCACCACCATGCCTGGCTAATTTTTTTGTATTTTTAGTAGAGACAGGGTTTCACCATGTTGGCCAGAATGGTCTTAATCTCCTGACCTCGGGATCTGCCCGCCTTGGCCTCCCAAAGTGCTGGGATTACAGGCATGAGCCACCAGGCCCAGCTGAAAGCAAACCCTTTTAAGTTATCAGGCCCAGAGAGAAATTAAAATGAGACAACAATCACATGCTGTTTCTCCTAGAGCTGTGTCACCATCTCTGGAGACTGCTTCCTCTCACCACAAGTAGCTGTAAGTGAACCTAAGGATGCTGCACATAGGACACCGTAATCCCATACAATGTATAGCCAATCACTAATCAATATTATTTCTGTAAACCAATGAGAATTCCTGATAGACAATTTTGTATCAGCCTGCTCCTTGTCCCCCTTTTGTCTTTAAAAACCTGCTTGTCGGCTGGGTGTGATGGCTCACACCTGTAATCCCAGCAGTTTGGAAGGCCAAAGCGGGTGGATCACCTGAGGTCAGGAGTTCGAGACCAGCCTGGCCAACATGATGGAACCCCATCTCTACTAAAAATGCAAAAAAATTAGCTGAGCATGGTGTCGGGCACCTGTAATCCCAGCTACTTGGGAGGCTGAGGCAGGAGAATCACTTGAACCTGGGAGGCTGAGGTTGCAGCGAGCCAAGATTGCGCCACTGCACTCCGGCCTGGGCAACAGAAGTGAAACTTCGTCTCAAACAAACAAACAAACAAACAAACAAAACCTGCTGTCACGGAGGTCAAAAGCAGCACTCCCAAGGCAATGTGGAAGTGTGTCTTGCTGTCCTCAACTTTAGCCCACGCACAGTCTCTACATCAATTCTGCCTCAGCTTCTTCCTTCAACAAGAAAGAAAGGAAGGAAGGACTGACAAGACCTGGGGGCACCTCAGAGACTTTGAACATCACTTACACATGAAATCTGTATTCAGAAGAATCAAACTTTGAAATCTAAACTATTTCAGAATCTCACTTTTGAAATCTTGGATTTCCCCAGGGTCAGTAGAACCCCAGTTTGTTTGCTTGATTTTTCTTCCATGTGCCTTCCTCCTCAGCATGCTCATCAGGTTTCTTGGGGGTTTTGGGGGGCTTCCTGTTAATACTCCTAAGCAGGTGACTCATACACCTGTTCCTGGCTCCAATCAGTTGTTTTTCCATTATGCAAGAGTTTCATCATGAGAATTTGTTGTTAATTAAATTCTAGACATCAGAGGGTCTCAGCCCAAGCAATAGGTGTTGGGGGCTGTGGGCACCAGGCGCTGCAGGGGGGCTGTGGGCCCCATCCTGGCACCCTGTTCATGAACCTGCAAGCGATGCTGTGGGGAGCTCTGCCTGGTGCGAAAACTGCTGACGTGGTGGGCTAAGGAGGTCAAAACCCCTCTGTTGCAGGATGTCCCAGTGGACCTCAGGTCCCTCCTGTTTGCTGAGCTTGTGTTTCAGCTGCCTTTCTTTCCCACTGCAAGCCCTGCCTTCTTCCAAAAGCTGCCGGTAGATCCAAAGCCCTACAGACTTCTACTCAGGTTGCGACATGGCAACGTGAATTCCAATACTCTCCACATTTCTATTTGAGGATTTTGCAAAAGCCAGTGGCTTCCAAGGAAAAAGGCCTGAGACCATGCATGAACTATTCACCCTTGCATCTGGCTATGCACCTTACTCACACGTCCCTTTCATATGTCTACGTTTGCTGTTGAAGAGCTCCTACTGCAAGTATGCAAGTATGGGGAGAAAAGAAAGAAAATGAGGGAAACAACCAGTGAGCCGGGAAGGGAGGCCCGCGGGGCACTTGCCTGTGGGACCCAATACGAGGAAAACCGCTCAGAACCCAGGTCTTCAGCAGCATTCAAAACACACAAGAGCAAGATGGTGACAGGAGTGTCATCAAACTCTCATCCTGCACAGGCACCGGGACGGACAGATCAGTCAGTGGCGGGTGCGCAGTGTGCTGTGGGCTACGTCATAGGTATGTGGTGCCCGACACCTCAGTGTGTGACCAAGTCTTGCTGTAGGATGACTAAGCAGGACCAGAACAGAAACTGGATAAGCTTCTAAGAGCATGGCCTGCTTGACACTGTTACAGGAAAGGGGTCCCGATCCGGACCCCAAGAGACGGTTCTTGGATCTCTTGCAAGAAAGAATTCAGGGCAAGTCCACAGAGAAAAGTGAAAGCAAGTTTATTAAGAAAGTAGAGGAATGAGAATGACTATTCCATAGAGCAGCCCCAGGACTGCTGGTTGCCCATTTTTATGGTTATTTCTTGATGACATGCTAAACAAGGGGTGGATTATTCATGCTTCCCCTTTTTAGACCATATAGGGTAACTTCCTGATGTTGCCATGGCATCTGTAAACTGTCATGGCGCTGGTGGGAGTGTAGCAGTGAGGATGAGCAGAGGCCATTCTTGTGGCCATCTTGGTTTTGGTGGGTTTTAGCTGGCTCGTGTACTGCATCCTGTTTTATCAGCAAGGTCTTTATGGCCTGTAATTTGTACTGACCTCCTAGCTCATCCTGTGACTAAGAAGGCCTTAACCATCTGGGAATGCAGCCCAGTAGGTCTCAGCCTCATTTTACCCAGCTCCTATTCAAGATGGAGTCGCCCTGGTTCAAACACCTCTGAACATGTTCGTGCACTGTTTGACCCGCAGCAGATAAGCCTGAGGCTAAGCCCTTGACTCATAATTCTCGAGAGCATATCGCCAATCAGGAGAATGAATGGTGGCGGCCAGGCATGGTGGCTCACGCCTGTAATCCCAGCACTGTGGGGGAGCAAGGTGGGAGGGTCGCTTGAGCCCAGGAGTTCAAGACCAGACTGGACAAAGCAATGAGACGCCATCTGTGATGGTTCATACTGAGTGTCAACTTGATCGGGTTGAAGGATGCAAAGTGCTGATCCTGGGTGTGTCTGTGAGGGTGTTGCCAAAGGAGATTCACATTTGAGTCAGTGGCTGGGGAAGGTGGACCCACCCTTAATCTAGGTGGGCACCATCTAATCAGCTGTCAGCACAGCTAGAATATAAAGCAGGCGGAAAAATGTAAAAAGACGAGACTGGCCCAGCCTCCCCGCCTACATCTTTCTCCCGTGCTGGATGCTTCCTGCCCTCGGACATCGGACTCCAAGTTTTTCAGTTTTGGGACTCAGGCTGGCTCTCCTCGCTCCTCAGCTTGCAAACAGCCTACTGTGGGGCCTTGTGATTGTGAGAGTTAATACTTAATAAACTCACCTTTATATATATATATCCTATTAGTTCTGTCCCTCTAGAAAACCCTAATACACCATCTCTACAAAAAATAAAAAATTAGCCAGCTGAGGTGATGCACACCTGTGGTCCCAGCTATTCAGAAGGCGGGGGTGGGAGGATCACTTGAGCCCTGGAGGTCGAGGCTGCAGTGAGCTGTGATTGCAACCGTGCACTCCAGCCTGGGAGATAGAGTGAAACTCTGTCTCTTAAAAAAATAAATAAAATAAAATAAAAGTAGTGGGACATTTCAGGCCATTTAAAAATTTGAAATTTTGGTCTTTAATATTCATTAAAAACCAGGTCATGTTTTCTTGTCTCCACCTCTACCCTGGGGGAAAAAGAGAAAATACAGTGAAAAAGAAGTAGTTTTCCTTAAGGTTGAGCCCTAGCGTGACTTTCAGTCAGAAATGGGTTATACTGCAGCCAGGTGTGGTGGCGGGCGCCTGTAGTCGCAGCTACTCGAGAGGCTGACGCAGGAGACACTTGAACCCGGGAGGCGGAGCTTGCAGTGAGCTGAGATCATGCTACTGCACTCCAGCCTGGGTGACAGAGCAAGACTCTGTCAAAAAAAAAAAAAGGGCGGGGGGGTTACCCTGGAGAGTGTTTTTGTTTCTGCCTTCAACAGGTCATGCCAGGAGAAGAGATTTTTTTTTTTTTTTGAGACGGAGTCTCCCTCTGTTGCCCAGGTTGGAGTGCAGTGGTGCTATCTTGGCTCACTGCAAGCTCCGCCTCCCAGGTTCACACCATTCTCCTGCCTCAGCCTCCCAAGTAGCTGGGACTACAGGCACCTGCCACCACACCCAGCTAATTTTTTGTGTTTTTAGTAGAGACGGGTTTCACGGACGAGGTCTGGATCTCCTGACCTCGTGATCCACCCGCCTCGGCCTCCCAAAGTGCTGGGATTACAGGCATGAGCCAGCACGCCCAGCCCAAGAAGAGATTTTTTAAAGCCACTTTATTCTATTCCAAATCTTAGTCTTCCATATCTTTAGAGACCACCTGCCATGTCCTTTCCGTCTGAAGCCTGGCATCTCGAGCCCGGTGTGAAGGTGTGCTCCCCAATGCATAACTTCACTCTCCTAGTACAGCTTAGTCTCTCCCACCCTGTTCTCAGCAGTGGGTGTGACATACCCACTGTGCGCCTGATATACCCACTATGCGCGAGACGTACCCACTATGGGCCTGACATGCCCACTGTGCGCATGACACAACCACTGTGTGCCTGCGACATACCCACTGTGTGGGCGACATACCCACTGTGTGCGTGCAACATTCCACTGTGCGTGCGACATACCCACTGTGTGCGACATACCCACTGTGTGCCTGACATGCCCATTGTGCGCATGACACAACCACTGTGTGCCTGCGACATACCCACTGTGTGCGTGCAACATTCCCACTGTGCCACGACATACCACTGTGTGCAACATACCCACTGTGTGTGCGACATACCCACTGTGTGCCTGACATGCCATGTGCGCATGACACAACCACTGTGTGCCTGCGACATACCACTGTGCACGCACATACCCACTGTGCACACGACATCCCACTGTGCGCGTGAAATACCCACTGTGTGCGTGCGACATACCCACTGTGTGCAACATACCCACTGTGCGCACGACATACCCCTGTGCGCACGAATGCCACTGTGTGCGTGCGACATACCACTGTGCGTGCGACATACCCACTGTGTGCACATACTCACTGTGTGCCTGACATGCCATTGTGCACGACACAACCACTGTGTGCTGCGACATACCCACTGTGTGCATGACATACCCACTGTGTGCATGACATACCCACTGTGCGCGTGACATACCCACTGTGTGCGACATACTCACTGTGTGCCTGACATGCCCATTGTGCACGACACAACCACCGCGCGCGACATACCCACCGGCGCGCGACATACCCCCGCGCGCGACATACCCACTGTGCGCGCGAAATACTGTGTACCTGACATGCCCACTGTGCGCAAGACACAACCACTGTGTGCCTGCGACATACCCACTGTGTGTGAGACATACCCACTGTGCGCCTGACATGCCCATTGTGCACATGACATGCCCACTGTGCGTGCGACATACCCACTGTGTGCGACATACTCACTGTGTGCCTGACATGCCCATTGTGCACGACACAACCACTGTGTGCTGCGACATACCCACTGTGGCATGACATACCACTGTGTGCATGACATACCCACTGTGCGCGTGACATACCCACTGTGTGCGACATACTCACTGTGTGCCTGACATGCCCATTGTGCACGACACAACCCCGCGCGCGCATCCCCCGCGCGCGACATACCCACCGCGCGCGCGACATACCCACTGTGCGCGCGAAATACTGGTACCTGACATGCCCACTGTGCGCAAGACACAACCACTGTGTGCCTGCGACATACCCACTGTGTGTGAGACATACCCACTGTGCGCCTGACATGCCCATTGTGCACATGACATGCCCACTGTGTGCGTGCGACATACCCACTGTGTGAGTGCAGGGCCTCTTCTCATTCGTGCTTGTCCCCCGGAAAGTCGTGTCCACTGGAACCTCGGAATGTGTGGCCTTAATTTGGAAAACGGGTCTTTCCAGACATGGTTAGTTAACATGAGGTCATGCTAAATTAAGGCAGGCCTAAGTCCACTGACTGGCGTCCTCCTAAGAAGAGGAGAGGCTGGCCGGGTGCAGTGGCTCCCGCTTGTAATCCGAGCACTTTGGGGAGGCCGAGGCAGGTCGATCACCTGAGGTCAGGAGTTCGAGATCAGTCAGCCTGGCCAATATGGTGAAACCCCATCTCTACTAAAAACACAAAAATCAGCCAGAAATTGCTTGAATTCTGGAGGTGGAGGTTGCAGTGAGCCAAGATCGTGCCATTGCACTCCAGCGTGGGCAACAGAGCGAAACTCTGTAACAACAACAACAACAACAAGAACTAATTCAGATTCTAAAACTGGTTGCTAAATGTTTCCTAATTTTTTTTTTTTTTTTTTTTTTAGACAGAGTTTCAAAGTCTGTAGCCCAGGCTGGAGTGCAGTGGCATGATCTTGTGATCTTAGCTCACTGCAACCTCCGCTTCTTGTGTTCAAGCAATTCTCTTGCCTCAGCTTCCTGAATAGCTGGGATTACAGGTGCTCGCCACCACACCCAGCTAATTTTTGTATTTTTAGTAGAGATGGGGTTTCGCCATGTTGGCCAGGATGGTCTCGAACTCCTGACCTCAGGTGATCCACCTGCTTTGGCCTCCCCAAGTGTTGGTTGGGATTACAGGCATGAGCCACCACTCCCAGCCTTTTCAATTTTATGAAAAATTTCATACATAGAAAATGTCAGAAGATAGGTCAATGAAGACCTGTGTTCCTGCCTGTAGACACCACAATGGTATTTTTTTGAGACGGAGTCTCACTCTGTCACCCAGGCTGGAGTGCAGTGTCTCGATCTTAGCTCACTGCAAGCTCCGCCTCCCGGGTTTGCGCCATTCTCCTGCCTCAGCCTCCTGAGTAGCTGGGACTACAGGCGCCCGCCACCACGCTCAGCTAATTTTTTGTGTTTTTAGTAGAGACGGGGTTTCACCGTGTTAGCCAGGATGGTCTCGATCTCCTGACCTCGTGATCCGCCCGCCTTGGCCTCCCAAAGTGCTGGGATTACAGGCGTGAGCCACCGCGTCCGGCCAACGCCACGATTGTTAACAGTGTGCCATAGTTGCTTATCTGCATACACATATGTGCGTGTAATGATTTACTTTTTGCAGAATGAATTACAGACATCATGACAGGTCATCTTTACCAAAGAGTTCTGCAGTTATTTCTAAAAATAAAGAACATTTTTCTACTTCAGGGTATGGCAAACTATGGCCCTAGGCCAAATGCAGCCTCCCCGTTTTTTTTTTTTTTTGAGACAGAGTCTCACTCTGTCGCCCAGGGTGGAGTGCAGCGGCGCAATCTCGGCTCACTGCAACCTCCGCCTCCCGGATTCAAGCAATTCTCCCGCCTCAGCCTCCTGAGTAGCTGGGATTACAGGCATGAGCCACCACGCCCGGCTAATTTTTGTATTTTTAGTAGAGACGGGGTTTCACCATGTTTGTCAGGCTGGTCTCAAACTCCTGACCTCGTGATCCACCCGCCTCAGCCTCCCAAACTGCTGGAATTACAGGCGTGAGCCACCCTTGGTTTTAAAAATAAAGTTTCGGCCGGGCGCGGTGGCTCACGCCTGTAATCCCAGCACTTTGGGAGGCCGAGGCGGGCGGATCACGAGGTCAGGAGATCGAGACCACGGTGAAACCCCTCCTCTACTAAAAATACAAAAAATTAGCCGGGCGTGGTGGCGGGCGCCTGTAGACCCAGCTACTCCGGATGCTGGGGCAGGAGAATGGCGTGAACCCGGGAGGCGGAGCTTGCAGTGAGCCGAGATTGCGCCACTGCACTCCAGCCTGGGCGACAGAGCGAGAGACTCCGTCTCAAAATAAAAAAAAAAAAAAAAAAAAAAAAAAAAAAAGTTTCGAGCCGAGAGTGGTGGCGCCCGTGGTCCCAGCTCACCGGGAGGCTGAGGCTGGGGGATCCCCGGAGCCCGCGAGGCATAGGCTGCCGTGAGCCAAGACCGCGCGCCTTGCACTCCAGCCTGGGTAACAGAGCGAGACCCTGTCTCAGGAAAAAAATACAAGTGGGGTTATAAATAAAATGAGATTAAAAAACAACAGATCTTTGCCTCACAATCCCGACCAACCGCAGCTCCAGCGAGGCGCAGGCGCAGGCGCAGGCGCGCGATCGATGGTTCCGCGCATGCGCACAGGCAGGGAGCGCGCGTCCCCTCTGTAGCCTTCGGCCTCCGGGAGTTGCAGTTGCGCGGATCGGCCACTGCGCGGCGGTGGCGTGCGCCTAGGCGGTGTCGCGGGCTGTGACGTCACGCCACGCGCCAGGGCCAGGAGGAGGCGGGCGCAGGAGGCGCGTGCTCAGTGTGCTGCGTACCAGGCGACTCCGGGACAGGGGGTCTCGGCCTTCGGCATCATGGTTTCTCGCTTGCAGCTCCCGCCTGAGATCCAGCTGGCTCAGCGCCTGGCGGGGAATGAGCAGGTGACCCGGGACCGGGCGGTGAGGAAGCTCCGGAAATACATCGTCGCCAGGACTCAGCGGGCCGCAGGTTGGCGGGGGTCTGGGCGGCTGGCGTCTCTGGGGCCGGCTGGGCTGGTGCGGGTGTGGGCGGCGGCGGCCGGAGCTGGGGGCCCTCCGAGCCCTGTGGAACCTCCACGTGGCCGGGCCGGGCAGGCGGGGTCCACGGGCCTGTTCCCGCTATTCCCGGCCCACGGCCCCCGCCGCCGCTTTCCCTCGTGGTGCGGTGACTTCTGGTCCTTCTGCGAGAACGCTGTTCCCCAGCACCCTAACCCCTTTCCTAGCTCGGACGTCCCCTCCCTGCAGTAGACCATGTACTCCTGCTGCCCTGCTGTCTGGGCACCCAGTATTTTTCCCTCATGGCAGCATTCCCACTGTTTGCAGTTTTCTGTTTGCGTTAATTATTGGATTGTTTTCCGATTTCCACTCGAGGGTACCTCTCTGAGGGCCGAGAATCTACTTCTTGTTCATGGTACCCGGTGGTTCTCCGAGCGTGGTCCCCCATGAGCAGTAGCATCCCCTGGGCATTTGTGAGAAATACACGTTCTATCCGGGCGCAGTGACCCAAGCCTGTAATCCCAGCTACTTGGGATGTCGATGTGGGAGGATCACAAAAGCCCGGGAGTCCAGCCTGGACAACATAGCAAGACTCCATTTCCATTGCAAAAGAAAAGAAAGAAATGCAAGTTCTAGGATCCCAGCCCTGCCAAATCAGGACTAGCATCTGCTTTATGAAGCTGTTAAGTGATTCTGCTCCCCACACTCAGCCTGAGAACCACTCCTACAGGAAGAGGTTGCCAGACACATAGGACTTCAGTGAATGTCAACTAATGTTTTAAATTAAAAATTTTTTTTAAATTTTTCTGAGTGAGACAGACCTCACTGTCATCCATGGTGGAGGAGTGCATTGGCACGATTACAGCTCACTGCAGCCTCTACCTCCCAGGCTCAAGTGAGCCTCCCATCTCAGCCTCTCCAATAGCTGGGACTACTGGCACCATGCCACCAGGCCAGCTAAGTTTTGTATTTTTTGTACAAATTGGGGTCTTCCTATGTTGCCCAGACTGGTCTTGAACTCCTGGCCTCAAGTGATCCTGCCTCAGTACTCATTTCCAAAGTGGTGAGAGTACAGGCATGAGCCACTGCACCTGGCCTGAGTAATTTCTGTTTCTCTCGTAGTCTGAATGCCTGAGTTCACTTTATTCTTTTAGTATTTGAGATATATAACAGAAAAGTGCAGAAGCCCTCAGTATAATGCTGGATGAATTATCACCAACAGATTAACCTTGTGGCCACTGTCCAGCTAAGGAAACGGTCAAGGTTTGCAATTTTGAATTTCCAAAATGGAGTATGGTGCCTGATACCTTGTAGATTCTCAGTCAGTTTTACTGTGTGCATGAAGTGGCGGTTACCTGGAGGAGCCACATAGCCACAGGTGCGGCAGGTTCTGGGTTAGAAGGATTGTTTGAAGGGGAGGGCCAGATTCTGCTCCCCGGTTGCCTTTACTGTAAGTGGGACTTTGGTCTCATTCAGGCAGTTACGTTTCTGTGGCTTCCTTTCTGGCACTCGAAGGTGTGGGGTTCATTTGGTCCAAATGTTGCTGTTTTGATGCAGGTGGTTTTACGCACGACGAGCTGCTGAAGGTGTGGAAAGGACTGTTTTATTGCATGTGGATGCAGGACAAGCCACTCCTCCAGGTGAGTGGGGGGGCAGCAGAGAAGGTACAGAAGCAGCGGGGGAGGATGGATGGGCATCTGGTTGACCCAGTTTTTTGTTTTTTTTTTAAGTCGGAGTTTTGCTCTTGTTGCCCAGGCTGGAGTGCAGTGGCGCAATCTCGGCTCACTGCAACCTCCGCCTTCTGGTTTTAAGCAATTCTCCTGCCTCAGCCTCCTGAGTAGCTGGGAGTACAGGTACCTGCCACCATGCCGGGCTAATTTTTTGTATTTTTAGTAGAGACGGAGTTTCATCATGTTGGTCAGGCTGGTCTTGAACTCCTGACTTCGTGATCGCCCGCCTCGGCCTCCCAAAGTGCTGGGATTACAGGCGTGAGCCACCGCACCCAGCCTGGTCGACCCAGTTTTGATATGGCCAGAGACTGTGGGGAGGTCATATAGCCTTGACGCTTGGTTCTGCATGGCTGGTGGGCCTGGGCCTTTGTTAGGTGAGTCTTTCACTTGCTGAGATGTTGATGTGATTGACTGAGCTGTGCACTGCAGTAGCACTGGGGTGGGTGAAAACTGGGTTTTGTGTTTGTCCTGGGTTGCAAACAAGTGCAGAAATAGTGGAAACCAAGGGGCGAATTCAAGTCTCCTGAGACAAGGACTTCTCCTGCTAGCCTTTTTCAAACATTGTTTCTCAAATTGTGAATTTTGTGCTCTCCTTCAAAATCTCCTGGGTGGTGAGGGTACTTAGTTAAATTCAGGTTCCTGGGCCATATTCCATGCCCACTGAATTATCAAGGGGAGGCTATGAAATGTCCCTTAGCAAGTACCCTGGGCGATGCCTAGTGCGGTGATGCAGGCAGATAGCGAGTGATCTATGGCGTCTCGCAGCCTTCCTCCTCCTGATGGTTAGGGGGCTGTGAGTCCAAGGCTCCCTTTCGCTCTCCCACGTCCCTCTTTAACCATGACTCTGTGGCTCAGGGCACAGCCCCTGTCAGGAGGGCAGTGCCTGCTGTGGTTGTGTGAGAGGCTGTTGACCCCGGCTGTAGAGGGGTCTTTTGGAGCAGGGGTGAAACCTCCAGTCCACTGAGCTGAGACCCCTGGAAGCCAACTCTGTGATGAGTAAGTGAGTGAGTGGGTGAGTGGGTGGCTGTGTGTGTGTCATTGTGAGAGCCTGGTGCTTCAGGGGCTGAGGGTGTTTTTGTTGTTTCCTACACAGGAAGAATTAGGAAGGGCCATTTCCCAGCTCGTTCATGCTTTTCAGACCACGGAGGCGCGTGAGTATGCTCTGCCATAGTTGGGTACATTTGTAAATGTCAGAACCTCTGAGCATCAGAGCCACCAGGCCCAGGAGGTTTGTGTTCTCAAATCCAGAGTAAGGAATGCCTAAGGGCAATAGAGCGCCAGCTGGTGTCTGTGGGTGCTTAGCATGTGTGAAATGCTGGTGTAAGTATTCAACGTGGATTAGCTCATTTACCCAAAACACTCATTTCGAGTCTAATGGGCTAATATCTTACACTTTAAAAATAAAGTGAAAAGCCAGGATAACGTCACCAAGAGATTTGACTGAATTCCGCCTGATGGTCCTGAGGTTCCTGCAGTTGACTTTTCTAACTCCTCTGTTCTCTGGTGACCGGAGTTGAGAAGTTCTTACCCTGCCTGTCTGTGGGACTCACTTGAGGAGCCTCTAAAAATCCTGATGTCCAGATCCTGGTCCAGCGAAACCCAGTTCTGGGGGTAGGGCCTGGGCATCAGCATTTTTATCTATAACTATGTAAAGAAAGGGTTCCTCCATGTTCTCACCTCACTTCCCAGAGTGGCTTCGTGCTCCTCAGTGGTTCTCTTCTGGCTTATTCCTCCTTCAGAGCGCCTGTTCCTTCAGGCCTTCTGGCAGACCATGAATCGCGAGTGGACGGGCATCGACAGGCTGCGCCTGGATAAGTTCTACATGGTGAGGCAGCCACCAGGGTGCCGGCGGGCTGGGGCAGCGCGGGTCTCAGTGCCTGGCTGAGCAGAGACAGGTGGCGCCTGGGCAGGGAGGCGACCTGAGGCAGTGCGACCCCGAAGCCAGGGGTGGGAGGTGGAGCCGAGACTCTGGGCGGTTCCTGACCAGGGCTCTGCAGCATTGTCCAGTCTCTGAGGGTCATTGAATGGGCAAGGAATTCTACCCTTAAAACACCACACAGACTTTTGGTTCAGAGAAGGAAAGTGACGATTGCTCTCCTGGTGAGAGTCGATGGTGACACCGTTGTTACGTTGTCAAAGAGGCAGAGTGAGTCTGGAGGTGCAGCGGAGGAGCTGCGGTCACGCCCTAGCCTGAGCCCTGGAGTGCTTAGCCTGCGAGGCTGGGATGGATGGTCACAGTGCGGGACTTCCTTTCCCTCCTCCCTCATTGTATCCCCATTCAGGGTACTGATGTGCCCTGAGAATACAGGGGAACACTGGGGTTTAGAGGTGCAGCATGTTGCTGCCTGGACCTGCTTCCCTCCTTCCCTCTTGTTGAACCGTGAGGTCTCGTTACTAAGGTGGTGGTCATTGTAACCTTAGAGCAGGCCTGAGATACAGGGACATTGTCACTGTGTAGGAGTCGGTCACCCAATGGGGACACCAAAAGGGGCCGTGTCCGAGCCTCACTGAGGACAGGTGTTGATCTGCCACTCTGGCTTCAGTGTCCAGCGCAGATTCGGGCCAGGATTGTGCAGACAGCGTATACACCAGTGATTCTAGAAGTGGAGACCAGGGCGGGAAAGGCCTGGAGCTCAAGAAGGAAGGAGGCTCCGGGGCAGGCCAGGGGCCCGGCCATGCACTCAGACAGAGTGCAGACTCTTAGGGACAATGGGGCTCTGCAGGGAGGCCACCCTGCTGTTTTGCTGAGATGCGGCTCCTGGGTCCTTGGATGGATGCATTCTGCTGCTTTCCATGGCTTGTTTCCGGGTGCCCCTTGTGTGGCTGAGTCCGGCAGCACAGCCTTGCGTCAGGGCCGGCCTCAGTGGCACTGCAGGGTGGCATGGGGGATAGGCCTCCCGTGTCCGCAAGAACAGTGTCCGGGCTGCTGGGCTGTGTTCGTCATCGGGGCTTCTGGGGGTCCGCGTGTCCTCTGCTGCTATTGACTGCAGCTCAGACCCCACTCTGGGCATGTGGGCATGCTGGGTCAGTAGCCTAAAGGGGGGGACAACTGCAGAAGGGTGTTGAGCCCCATGGAGGGAAGTGGCATTGTGGGGCACATCTGGAGCTTGATTCACGGGTGAGACTTGGCGGGAGGGCCTTTGCTGTGTAGCGGACGGCAGAGGAAGTGAGCTACCTTCTCCCCATTGGGGAGAGCTTGGTGAGAACCAGCTGTGTTTCAGACCCGGTTTTGCGGAGGGCTCCACTGCCCATGGGGGTAGCTGTGCCTGTTTCCTGGTTCTCCCTTATGAATTGGTCTGTTCCGTTTCAGTCCCGGTTTATGAACTGGACTCGTAGGACTGTCCCCTATTCCCCGCCGCCCCCCATGCACCTGCTTCCTGTCAGCTGGGGCCTTGGAGCCGGGGAGAGGGCGCGTTCTCAGCCCAGGGTTCTGAGGGCTTGGTGGTGTGTCCTCCAGCGTCTGTCTGTCAGCAGCTCTGTGGGCCGGCAGAGGTGACCACGGCCATGGCTTTATCCTGCAGCGGATTGTGGTACATGGGGAAGGGTGGTCTGGTGAAGCAGGGCTGGGCTTCTGCTAACATGAACCTTCTTCTGTGTCAAAGCTCATGCGGATGGTCCTGAACGAGTCCTTGAAGGTTCTGAAGATGCGAGGCTGGGAAGAAAGGTGGGTGCGCGGCAGGCCTGCTCTGGGGGAATGCTGTTCTTGGGGACAGCAGTCATGTGTTTGTCGTTTGATTCTTTGTCATAAGGAGATGTCAGCCTTTATATTAACACGTGCCCCCAATCATGCTTAGAGAGAAGATATTTTTTAAAGTAAAAATCAGTTTGTGTGTTTGTGGAAATGATGCCATTTATCCTCAGGCTTGTAGGCCAGTTCTCACTGGGAGTCAGGAGGGAGTTTTTTAATGAAAGGGTGTCCAGCCGAGGAGCTGCTTATAAAAACACGGCGTGTTCCGCTCCGTTAGCAATGCTTTTTGTTTTTTTGAAATAGGTCTCACTGTTGCCTAGGCTGGAGTGCAGTGGCTAGAGTGCAGTGGCGTGATCTTGGCTCAACTACAGCCTTGACCTCCTGGGCTCAAGTGATCCTCCTGCCTCAGCCGCCCAACTGGCTGGGACTGCAGATGTGTACCACCAGGCCCACGTAATTTTTGTATCTTTTTTTGGTAGAGACGAGTTCTGTCCTGTTGCCCATACTGGTCTCAAACTCTTGGGCTCAAACAATCTGCCTGCCTAGGCCTCCCAAAGTTGTAAGCAATGTTAATTGTTCCTAATTCTAAAAATATGTAAATTGGCTGGGCGTGGTGGCTCACATCTGTAATCCCAGCACTTTGGGAGGCCGAGGCGGGCAGATCACTAGGTCAAGAGATCGAGACCATCCTGGCCACTATGGTGAAACCCTGTCTCTACTAAAAATACCAAAATTAGATAAATGCATAAAAAAGAATTAGCAGGCTGGTTATGGTGGGGCAAGGGGATCTCTTGAGCCCAGGAGTTTGAGGCTGCAGTGATCCGTGACTGAGCCACTGCACTCTAGCCTAGGTGATAAAGTGAGATTCTGTTTTGTTTTTGTTTAAGAATCAGCAGGAATTGCACTGTGGCTGCTGAGTTTCTCCAGGTTTGAGTTGCATGGATGATTTTGCATTTAGGGCAGCGGTGCCTCTGGTTTGGAGGGATTTTCATTCTTGAGTTCCCTGGCAGGACTCTGATGCCAGGAGTCTCATTCATTCTAGGCCTTAGCATTGTGAATTACCCCATAGGGGTCTTATGGCTTAAGCTGAATTAAATGTTAAAGGGATGATTTTACTTTTGTTAACTTTTTTTTGCTTATTATTACAAGAGTACTTTTCCTCCCTGTAACTGAGAATTCAGTACAGGAATCATGTGGAAGACCTTGGTGCCTTCCCCCAGTGCCTGGGGTCCCAGTGCTGACAGTGGGGTCCGCTCTTCCCACCCTCTTGGATCTCCTGCAGACATAACCAGGCTGTTGTTAATACCCATGGCATTGCCACTGGCCTGGGAAGTCGGTCCCTCGCATCTGTGTGTCTTCCTCTTGGTCTCAGCACCTGTTCTTGCCTCTGTCTCCTTTTTCCTGAGCCGTGGAGAGCATCACTTTTCCTTTCCATCACGAGTGCTTCTCCAGCCTTGCTGTGGAGCTTCCTAAGGATCACACAGTTTACAGATCTGAGTTAGGCAGCTGTGTTATTAAGCACCCCAGGAGGTCCAGATGCATGTAGATGCTACGGATTATTCTCTGGGGCTGTCTAGTCTTCAGATCCAGGGCCTGTGATGCCATCAAACCCACCTGCCATGGAGAACTCTGGTGGACGTCACAGATGGAATGCGCCGTGTGGCAGGGCCCGGGAAGCCAGCAGGTGGCTCATGGTCCTCGGCCCCTTTCTGGGCCTCCACCTTCCTTTCTCTGCCTGTGCCGTCCTGATGTGTCTTCCCCAGCGGTACCCAGTGGAGACAGTGGAGAGGAACACCAGGCAGGGTGTGTCGTCTAGCCAAGCCTTTCTCTAGGAAAGCCTTTCTGCTAGCAATCTTGACAGAGGGAAGGCCTGTCTGAATGTTTACACACGCTGCATTTTGTAGCTGACATTCAAACTCAGGCCATATGTTCTGGTGCTGGTGCTGGTCACATAACTCCCTAATTGCCAGACTGCTTTGCGCTGGAGGAGACCCAGGATCGTTGATATCATCTGCGCGGACATGAAGGCTGGCATGTTTGCAGACAGTGGCGCCTGCCCGCACTTAGGTTCCCATCAGAGCGTGTAACCGTGGGAGAGTGGGGGCACGGCTGTCTTGGGGCTTGTCGAGGCTGCCTGTCGTATTTGCTTTTTCTTTCCTCAGACACATCGAGGAGCTGCTAGAGCTGCTGATGACCGAGATCCTGCACCCCAGCAGCCAGGCCCCCCACGGGGTGAAGAGCCACTTCATCGAGATCTTCCTGGAGGAGCTGACCAAAGTGGGCGCTGAGGAGGTGAGGCTGGGCCCCAACGGGGCGGTGGAGCTGGGCGTTTGTGGAGGAGGAACTGAACTCCCTCTGGCTTTCCCCATAGCTTACGGCAGACCAGAACCTGAAGTTCATCGACCCCTTCTGCAGAATTGCTGCGCGGACCAAGGAGTAAGTGGTGGGTGGCCTGGTCGGGCCCGACTCCTTCACTGAGTTCTTCCATGGGGCTGCTGTTGTGGGGGTGCTGCTCCCTCGAGGGATGAATCTGTCTCAGAGTGGCTGCTGGCCGTGCGGAGGGGGAGAGGTTGCAGGGGAGTCGGCGGCTTCCGCTTGGGAATCCAGCATGACGGGCCTGCTCGCCAGCCTCTGCTCTGCCCCTCAGTTCCTTGGTTTTGAACAACATCACTCGAGGCATCTTTGAGACGATTGTGGAGCAGGCCCCGTTTGCCATTGAAGACCTCCTGAATGAACTGGACGCACAGGATGAGGAGGTGGCGTCGGACAGTGATGAGTCCTCTGAGGGCGGTGAGCGCGGAGATGCGCTGTCCCAGAAGAGGTCTGAGAAGCCGCCCGCAGGTGGGGGTCACAGCGCACCTGGCTCCTCCTCGGGGCCTGTCCTGGGCTGAGCCAGTGCAGTCTCCTGCTGGGTTACTCCTGCCACCTCCTGCCTGGTCCCCTTGTCTCTGCCCCTCCCTACAGTCCATCCTCAGCATGGAAGCCAGAGTGACTTCTGTGGGCACCACGCACACGTCGTTTCCCCTCAACCCCCAGCCTCTGGTGTGCTCCATGCCCTCTCCGGACCCCTGGGCTCCTCAGTCTAACCCTGCCTCTGGCCCAGTTGGCCCCCTGGACTTGTTCTTGCCTTGGTGCCGAGTCTCCCCATCCCTCCCACCGTCTGTCTCCCCGTCACTCTCTGGGGCTGCACTCTTTCAGCCTCCTGGCCTCTCCCAGCCCCCCACGCAGTCTTCCCCGTAGCGTCACTGTGGCACGGGATGTGAATCACTTGCTCCTCATGTTCCTTGTTCCTGGCCCGTCTCCACAGAGGATAGCAAGCTCTGTCCATACTGACCGTGACTGGGTTCAGGCCTGAGACCTCAGGGCAGCTGACTGCTCTGTGTGCAGTGTGTGTGAGGGGCAGGTCTACTCACCCTCCCCTCACTGCCTGCCAGAGGCCTCTGGGGGCAGCCGTGGGGTCCAGCCTGGCCCATTTTTTGGTTCGAGGCTGCACTCATTGTCCGAGCCTGCTGGGTGGTCTGAGCTCTAAGTGTGGCATCCTGGTGCTGTGGAGGGCGTGTCTTTGACCATGCTCAGGACCCCAGTGTGCCCCAACTCAGTGCTGTGGCCACTGTGCCCCTTGGCTTCCTAATCAGAAGACCCCCTCCCCGCCGCCCCCAGCACTTGGCCCGGCCACCCTGTATGCTTCTCCCTGGTCTCTGCCTTGCCCTTCTCTCTCAGTAGCCGAGGCTCCTGGCAGGTCCGCCAGTGCCTGCTGCTGGCCCCCGGCTGCCACCTCCAGAGCAGACCTTTGTCACATGCTGCCTGCCAGAAGAAACCTTTCTTATGCAGACAGTGCCATCAAAGCCCCAAATACCCAGCCTAGCTCGAGTGCCCGACCGAAACATCAGCTCCCACAGCTTCTGGACCAGGCCGCCCTGAGGCTGGACTGAGCTGCCCCTCCTCACTTCCAGAACTTTTGACACGGCCTTTGTTGCCCAAAATGCCAGCTTGTAGTCAGCCACTCAGGGCTGTATAGGCACCTGTGACCTGGGACGTCTTTTTTCCTTTCCAGGCCCGAGGTGGCACCTCTCATCCTGTCCATACGAGATTAGAGGTCACTTGGCACTTAGTATCTGCCTTGAGCTGCGGGCTTTCCTGCCTGTGCCCATGTTCTGACCAGGGTGCACGGAGCGGGCTCTCCGTTCCTGGGTGTTTCCTGCCTGTGCCCATGTTCTGACCAGGGTGCACGGAGCGGGCTCTCCGTTCCTGGGTGTTTCTCGCGTGTGCCAGGCTCTGACCAGGGTGCACGGAGCGGGCTCTCCGTTCCTGGGTGTTTCTCGCGTGTGCTCAGGCTCTGACCAGGGTGCACGGAGCGGGCTCTCCGTTCCTGGGTGTTTCTCGCGTGTGCTCAGGCTCTGACCAGGGTGCACGGAGCGGGCTCTCCATTCCTGGGTGTTTTCTGCCTGTGCCCAGGCTCTGACCAGGGTGCATGGAGCAGGCTCTCCGTTCCTGGGTGTTTGGGGCCGGCACATGTTGGGCACAGGTAGGGTTCACGGGGTCCCTTTTGTTCCAGGCTCCGTCTGCAGGGCTGAACCTGAGGCTGATGAGGAGCAGGCAGGTGATGACAGGGACAGTGGCGGCCCTGTCCTCCAGGTGGGTGCCCTGGGCTCATGGCTGCGCCCTCAGCCTTTGCCCTCCTGTGCTGCCGCTTGCTCTGGAAGAGGAGGGGGGCATTAGGAGGGAGGATGGCAGCCGTCGGCATGGAGAGTTAACCTGGATGGGGGTTAGCTTTGAATGAGGGATGGGTGCCCCAACCCTGCCTGCCTGTAGGTGAGTGGGATCGTTGAGAGTGGGGCTGGGGCCTGGGAGGGTGGGCTCAGGGAGAACTGCATTATCCAGGGCTGGCCTCACCTCACGCTGTCCTCTTGCCTCACACATGGGCAGCCCCCCAGATTTCCTGCAGCCCCCTCGTTGGGGTGCTGGTCTGGAATGAGATGGCATGTGCCAAGCGGCTGGCCTGTGGGTCCCAGCGAGGAGTCCACTCAGCCAGTGGGGTCTGACTTCAGGCAAATTGGAAACTTAAATGTTTTAAGTTTTAAATATGATTATCTGCAGACTGAATAAAATTTGGCTGTGTTGGGTTAAAATTGATCAAATGAACTTATTTTCTTTGTGCTTGTCTGTGTGTGGCTCCTAGAGTTGTAAAGCTGCAGGCAGGCTGCTGGCGGGCTTGTGCCCCGCAGTGTGCCTCTTGCAGAGTGTGCCCCGCAGTGTGCGTCTTGCAGAGTGTGCCCCTCAGTGCTTGCCCCACAGTGCGCCCGCAGCACGTGTGGTGTCCGCTGTGCTGTAGAGTTGGCGGAGCTGCAGGACCCTCAGTGAGGGTGGGCTGTGTTCTCGTGAGCCGAGTGGAGAACCTGCAAGTGGGGCCAGTGCTGTCTGGGTCTCAGGGGTTCCATGTTCTTGGAGACTGCAGAGCGTGACTGACCTTGCCTCTGTGACGTCTCTCTTTTGAAACAGTTTGACTACGAGGCAGTTGCTAACAGACTGTTTGAAATGGCCAGCCGCCAGAGCACCCCTTCTCAGAACAGAAAGCGTCTCTACAAAGTGATCCGGAAGTGAGTGTCTGAGGGCGCTGCATCCTCCCTGCTGCCCTTGGGGTTGCCCTTTCCTCCTCAGATCTGGGTGCCTTTGCCTTTTCCTGGGCCCTTCCGCAGCCCCCAGGGCGATCCCCACTAGGACCCTGAGACCCCTCCACAGCCCCTGGGGTTCCCCTGGCTAGGACCCTGTAGCCCCTGTAGCTGGAGCTTCCTCCTGCTGTGGAAGCCGCAGCCATGGTAAGTGGGTATCTGTCTTACTCTTTCAGGCTGCAGGACCTGGCAGGAGGTGAGGACTGGCCGGGCACTGACAGTGGCACCACCTTGGAGGTGGAGCTCCATCCTGTGGAAGTGGATTGGTTCCAGGGGTCTCATAGCACGTGGGGTCTCTTTGCAGAGAGGCCTGGTGGTGGTTCTGGGGGACAGGGAGGCAGGGCACAGAGTTCCACAGCTCTCGTTTTTGTGGTTTTTGCTGAGTGGTTCTCAGACTTGAGTGTCCGTTGGAGTCCCCCAGAGCCTGAGAGACGGGGTGCTGGCCTCAGGGGCTCCCAAGCACTGACTGCGGTGCTGCTGCTGGTCTGTTGTGCAGGACACGTCTGTTCTTGGCAGCGTGTGGCGGATGGAACTGGCATAGGTTATCGGAAGGATGGTTTCCTAGTGGGGGTTGATGGTTAGAGACGTAAGCGTTTCCCCCGGTGTTTCCTTATGAAAAGTTTCAGACCTGCAGCTCAGTTGGAAGGATTTTGTAGTGGATATCTGCATGTCCCCGCCGGCGTCCAGCATCAGAATTTCCTGTCCTTGTGTTAAGCTCCTCTATCCCAGCGTCACAGCCCCTGCATCCACCAGCGGCGTGTCATGAGCTGTAGTCCAGGATTTGGTTTTTTTTATTTTTTATTTTTTGAGACGGTGTCTCGCTCTGTTGCCCGGGATAGAGTGCAGTGGTGTGATTACAGCTCACTGCAGCCTCGATCTCCTGGTCTCGAGATCCTTCCACCTCAGCCTCCCAGTCGCTGGGACCACAGGCGCACACCACCACGCCAGCTAATTGTTTTATTTTTTGTAGAGACAGGGTTTCGCTCTGTTGCCAGGCTAGTCGTCTGGGGCTTTTAGGACAGCGTGCGTCAGTGAGGTGCATGAGGATTGTGTGCATCTGGTAGGTTTTGATGCAGAAAGTTGCCTTGTGCCGCCAGCATGGGCATTTTAGGCTGTAGATTTTGGTGTACAGGTTGAGCGTCTCTAATCTGAAACCCCAAATCCAAAATGCCGCCAAGTCCAAAGCTGAATGCTGACAGGAAGCTCCAGGGAAATACTCGTCGGAACGTTTTGTGTTTGGGATTTTCAGATTAGGGATGTTGAACTGGTGAATATGATGCAGACGTTCCAAAACAATCTGACATTCAAAGCACTGCTGGTCCCAAGCATTTGGGTTCGTGCATGCACTAGCTGTGTCCTGGACGCTCCAGGAACTGGCTTTTCCAGATGGGCTTGGGTCTGAGCTGGTTCATGTCAGCTGTGGCGGGTACTGAACACGCTGCTCCTGGGCATTACAGCAGGGCACTTTCTCACACACGTTGTCGGGAGGTGGTGCTGGCTGGGGCCTGCTGGAAGCAGCGAGCCTCAAACCATAAGCCCCCAGCCCCTGAGAGCCCCCTGACTTCTGCCCTGGTTCTCAGGCATTTTCCCTGAGGACGAGATCCCAGAGAAGGCCTGCAGGCGTCTGCTTGAAGGGAGGCGGCAGAAGAAGACGAAGAAGCAGAAGCGTCTGCTCAGGTTGCAGCGGGAGAGAGGTAGGACTAGGGGGTGTGTTAGTCATGGAGCCGGCGTCCTCACCTGCTTGCTTGTCCCCTGGATGGGGGTCA
This sequence comes from Nomascus leucogenys, assembly GCF_006542625.1. Lineage (NCBI taxonomy): Eukaryota > Metazoa > Chordata > Mammalia > Primates > Hylobatidae > Nomascus > Nomascus leucogenys. The sequence continues at coordinate 28,675,559 of NC_044405.1, forward strand.
CCTGCAGTCTCTCCCCCTGAAGCATGAGTGCCGAGTCCCCCGTCCTGGGTGCCTGCTATCCACGCATCCCAGAAGTGCCCTGTTCTTGGCATCCCTCCTGTAGGCCTCTCCCTGCTTCCCCTACCTGCCTTCCTTGTCTGCAGCTCCCCCCAGCTGTGTGCGCTGCCCTCCCTCCCGGTCTGGAGACGATCCTCCTGGCTGGGCTGCCTCCTTCCGCGCCTCCGTCTTAGATCCAAGCCCCGTCCGCTCCTCTCCCGCACCCTCCAGAGATTGCTGAGTCTCTCCACTTCTTCCCTCCACTTCTTCCCTCTACTTCCGTCCTTGATTTCAGGGGCCGTCTTCCGTGTCGGGCCTCTGACCACACGAGTGTGGTTGGCATGTGGTGCCCTCACCAGGGGCAACCCTGGGTCCGCAGCAGACCACTCAGGGCCTGGAGCTGCCTAGCTGCAGTGGAGGGGTTTCAGCACAGTGCTGGGCAGGGCACAGGCCCATGGCAAGAGTGGGGTGCATAGGAGGCAGACGGTGGCTTTGCCCCGCACTGGGAAGCCTTCCCTGTTACTCCCTCCGTGCTAAACTGGCCCCAGGGCCTAGGGATTCACCCCTTCCCTTGCCCAGAGCTCCGTGCCATTGAAGCCGTCCATCTCATTTCCCACGGGGCAGTGGCCTCCTCTGCAGCCGGCCCTTGGCTGTGTGAACACTGTCGGCCTGGCGTTCAGGACCTGGCACTGCCCGGCATCCGCTTCTTCCACCTCCCCTTCTGCCTTGAGCCCAGTCCTGCCCACTCCTCTGTGCCTTTGCTCCTGGCTCTCATGACCCTGTCCTCACGCTGGTCCTTCTGAGGTCAGCCCTCACTGGGGTCCTGAGCCGTGTGGATGGAGCTTGGCGCCCACACTGGACACGGGATGCGTCTGGCTGGCTGTTGTGGCCGTGTTGTCCTCCCAGGTCTGTGGTGCGGGCATCCTCAGCCCGAGTGGGAGTAAGTGGCAGGAGCCCATGTTGGCGTTCTCTGGCTCATGGGGTGTTGCTGTTTTGTCAGGGAAAGGTGAGAAGGAGCCCCCGAGCCCAGGCGTGGAGAGGAAGAGGAGCAGGAGGAAGGGTGTGGGGGCCGACCCCGAGGTGCGAGCAGAGGCTGGTGAGCAGCCAGGCACAGCTGAGCGGGCCCTGCTCCGAGATCAGCCCAGGGGCCGTGGCCAGAGAGGGGCTCGCCAGAGAAGGAGGACACCTCGGCCCCTGGCCAGTGCCCGAGCAAAGGTGGCCAATGTCCAGGAGCCGGAGAAGAAGAAGAAACGCAGGGAGTGACGTGGCCGGGCCCAGGACAGGCAGGGAGGGAGGCCAGTCCGTGCTTGCACCGAGGGACGAGGCTGACTGGGCTGTTCTGTAGACTCAGGACCATGGTTCCAGAACTCCTGTGCCAGGTGGGAGAGAAGGGCAGCACTGGAGAGATTGGCCCGTCATTAGGGGCTAGCGTCCCAGGAACCAGACCTTTCCCCAGAGCCTCCGCCTGTGGCTGTGATGACCTTGGACCAGAAGGTCAAACTCTGAAGACTGAAACTCCACCTGCAGCAAGACTGGCCGCCCCCGCTGTGGGGGGTTCAGAAAATAAAATGCTGCATGGCCTTTGCCAGGGAAGTGTCGCTTCGGGTGTGTCCTATGGACGTGTGGGAGGTGGCAGGCACCAGCCTCTGAGCAGTGTGGTGGTTTCTATTCATGTTTGTGGAAAGATCTTGTAAGACATTGCTCCTTTCACAGAGCTGCCCAGGTGTTAACAGGGCTGTCTGGACGGGGCTCTTTTGCTTCCCCGTCAGTCTGGGCTCTGGAGTCGTGCAGTGAATTCAGCTCCCATAAGGCCCAGATTGTCCAGGGTGAGCGTGTGTGTGGTGGGAAGACCTGGCTTCCGCGAGGCCATTGTCCCTGGAGGCAGGAGTGCCCTGCCATCCTCAGTACCTGCGGGTCCACAGGCTGCACACCTCCTCCCCTCAGCCAGGTCACACTCAGCATCCTCCCTGCCCCTCTCCCCTTCACGCCTGCTGGAGCCTGTGAGGGAGGTGGCAGGTCCCCACTTTGGTGATGGAGATCTGACAGTAGCCCAGGGCTTTCCACCTGCATGGAACAAGGATCTATCTGCTGCCAGCGCTATGGCCACAGCCTGCATAGGTGACAAGGGGCCACTGTGTTGGGTTTTGTCCACATCTTCTGTTCCATGGGTGCCCAGCCAGCCAGGCCGTGTGGGATCCAGCAAGAGGCCAGGGCTTGGAGTGGGCCTGGGACCAGTAAGGACCTCTAGGCTGTGGCTGGCATTGTGTAGACCCTGGACTGCATCCGGTTCCCCAAAGCCCTGCTGCATTCGAGTATCCCCCAACCCCGGGCAGGTGGCACCTGGTGACACCTCCTTCAGTCCCACTCAGCTGGGCGGCCGGGGAAGGCCAGGGCCCCTGTTCTAGGGGTTAGGGTTCATTCCCCAAAGGAACTTAAGAAGACAAGCGTGGCCAGGCACAGTGGCTCACACCTGTAATCCCAGCACTTTGGGAGGCTGAGGTGGCCGGATCACCTGAGGTCGGGAGTTTGAGACCAGACTGACCAACATGGAGAAACCCCATCTCTACTAAAAATACAATATTAGCCAGGCGTGGTGGCGCACGCCTATAATCCCAGCTACTTGGGAGGTTGAGGCAAGAGAATTGCTTGAACCTGGGAGGCAGAGGTTGTGGTGAGCCAAGATTGTGCCACTGCACTCCAGCCTGGGCAACGAGGGTGAAACTGTTTAAAAAAAAAAAAAAAAAGACAAGCGTGTCCAACATAAACTGCCGGCGGCAAGCGTCAGGTCTGGGCAGTGTCCTCTGGGCCTGGTCAGTGTTTCCCTGGGCCTGGCCTCTTCACCCCCAGCAGGGCCTGTTGGGAGGAGCCCCTGCGGTTGGAGGCCTTTGGAAGGGAACGGGGTGCATAATAACGCTTTCTTGTTTTTGAAGTTTCTTTGGTCAAAAGCTAAGGAAACAACCATGCTAACAGAAGTTTCTGGGAAGAAGCAAATTAGTCATGCCGAATTGCGGTTGTGAAACCAGAAGCCACAGTGACTTTGGACCTTCTTTGACGCGTGTGTTCACAGGGAGGGGTGTTTTGTGGCTGCGCCGGCACCATCATGCTCTGGCTGTTCCCAGGTCATGCTGGGTACACATTTCCCCATCTTCAGAATTGTTTCAAATAAGCGCATTGTGCTTACGACATGAATTACTGAATTCCTCTCCTATTGCTAGTCTCTCTTACTTTATTTTTTATTTTTTTATTTTTGAGACCGAGTTGTTTTATTTCCCCATGTGAATGGTAATTCCAGCTGCTCAGGAGGCCAAGGTGGGAGAAGCGCCTGAGCCCAGGAGAGAATCCTTGAGAGGTAATTCACATAAGAGTACAGTTCACCCAACTGAAGTGTATAATTTGAGTTTTTAGCATATTCAGAGTTGTACAGCCATCACCACAGTCAACTTTAGACCATTTTCAGCCCAAAAGAAACTGGGTATGCCTTAGCCATCACCCCTCTGTCTCCCCGCCACCCGCACGGATCCTCCTGGCCTCAGGTTCCGGGCCGTGTCTGTTCTGGCCATGTGTTACGGGATCATGCAGCACGTGGCCTTTTGCGTCTGGCTGTTTTCACGCAGCACCATGGTTCCAGGGCTCATCCACACCGTGGATTCTTTCCTCCTTATGGCTGAGTGACATCCCATGGTACAGAGTGCATTGCATCTGCCCGTTTGTCCAGTGATGGACATTTGAGGTGTTCCTGCCTTTGGCCGTCTTGAGTCACGCTGCTGCATAAGGATGAGTTTTCAGGGGAGGGATGCTTTCATTCCTCTGGGGCAGATGCCTAGGAGTTATGGCTGGGTTTTGTGCTCACCGTGTCTAGTCGGTTGAAGAACTACTTTCCAGACTTTTCTACAAGTGGCTGCATGCGTTGAGTTGAGCCTCGGGGATGGGCCCTTGTCTGGGTGTTCTGCTATGGCCAGGCTGATGGGATCCCAGGAGGTGACTCTTCTCAGGACATTTGGCCCAGCCACTCTGACTTTGTGACCAGGACAGGAAGCACCTGTGGTTCCACTCGCCTGCCTGTGGAGTGGGAATAACAGCACAGGGCTGGGATGAGGATGATGTTGCTTTTTCCTGGAAAAACAATCTCTCAACCTTACAGAAACATTGCAGACACAGAGAGCATTTCTCCCCCGAGCCTTCTGAGAGTATTTCCTGACTTGGTGCCCCAGCACCCTGGATACTTTGTGGTGCATTTCCTCCTACAGAGACATTCCCTTAACCACAGCACAGCGGTCACATAGGGAGCTAGAGCTGGTGTGGTGGCACATGCGTGTAGTCCCAGCTACCCTGGAGGCCAAGGCGGGAGGATCGCTTGGGCCCACGAATTTTGAGTGAGCCTGGGCAACATCAAGACCCTGTCTCAAACCAGGAAAAATCAGGGAATTAGCGTGGACACCTCACTGTGTCCAACCCTCGAACCCTCAGTCCTTAGTTGTCTCAGTGAAGTCGTTTACAGCCCCAGGGCCCTGTTCAGATTCTCTCATTTCTCTGAAGAGTTCTAGCTCCTGTGAGGGGAGGGTGGTGTTTAGAAGCCGATCTGGCTGGGCCTCTGCTATTCCGATCTCACTGTTCACAGGCGTTCTCAGCTGGCAGAGCTGGGGCAGTGTGTGCACAGCGCATGCCTGTTCTCTACCTGTCCCTCCAGCCCACCCGCCAGCCACCCTCCATCTGTCTAGATTAAGGTCTCCAGAAAAAACAGAATCAATGAATGGGGTGTGTGTCTGTCCACTCCAGCTGCAAGAACAAAACAGTAGGGACTGGGCAGCTTAGGCCTGGGAAGGTGAGTTTCTGTTCTGGAGGATTCTGAGGGAGTGTCGGCAGGGTTACTTTTCCTGGGCCCCCTCCTTGGCTTATCTTAATCAACGGCCACCTTCTCACGTGTCCTGACCTTTTTTTTTGGAGAAAAAGTCTCGCTCTGTCGCCCAGGCTGGAGTGCAGTGGCACCATCGCAGCTCACTGCAACCTCCGCCTCCCAGGTTCAAGCGATTCTCCTGCCTCAGCCCCTGAGTACCTGGGATTACAGGCGTGTGCCACCATGCCCGGCTAATTTTTGTATTTTTAGTAGAGATGGGGTTTCACCATGTTGATCAGGCTGGTCTTGAACTCCGGACCTCATGATCCTCCTGCCTCAGCCTCCCAAAGTGCTGGGATTACAGGCGTGAGCCACTGCGCCTGGCCATCCTGACCTCTCTTACAAGGATGTCAGGAAGGTTGGACTAGGGCCCAGCCCTGTGATCTCATTTAACCCTAGTGACCTCCTTAGAGGCCCCATCTCCAGTCACACTGGGAGTTAGGGCTTCAACATGTGCTTGTCAGGGGACACAGTCCTGTCCATAGCAGGCGTGTGTGTGTGGTGGTGGTGGCGGAGGGGAGAGTGCCCTGTTCATTGTGAGGCTTCGGCTCACAGGACTGGGGCTGGCAGTTGGGAGTTCTGCAGGGCAGGCGGCTGGCTGGAGACCCCGGAAGGTCCTCAGGGGAGGGGACCCCGGTCTTTTAAGGCCTTGGCCAGGCAGACTGGATGAGGCCCCCTCTGCGGAGGTCCACCTGCTTTCCTCGGTCCACCAATTCAAATCAGCCTCATCCTGGAAACACCCTCAGGAACATCGGGGCGCTCCACCCGAAGCTGGGTACCGGGGTCCGCTGCAGCATTGGCTGCTCACTGTCTTATCTGCTGCCTGTGCCTGCCCTACTCGTGTTAGGAGTTGACCTCCAGGAGAGGCGGTGCCTCCAGCTGTGACGACACCCGGGGTGTATTCTGGGGTTTCCCTTGTGTTTGAACCTCCCTTTCCCGAAGGACCTCCGGCTTCCATTACCCCCGATACTCATTTCATGCAGAACTGAGGCTGGGCGTGGGTGCTGCGCCCCTTCCCGCATGGGTGCCCTCCTCACCTTTGGCTCTGTCACCCCCGCGGGAACCCTCCTGTCTGGTCACCTGCTTTCACACCCGGCCGCACCACCCCCTGCAGGGCCCCTGGTTCCTGTGGGGCTCTGACACCAGGACACCCGCTCTTCACCCAGCCTGGGCCGCCGTGGCCCCCCGCCCCCATGATGCAGCTCTGCCCTTGTTGGCCCTGTCTGAGGCTCCCAAGGGAGCTTGAGGGAGCTCGGGGGTGCCTGGTGAGCGGGGGTCTCCTGGATGCTCCTCTTCTAAGCTCAGAGGCTGACCTGGCAAGTGGCAGCGCCTCACCTCCCCATTTGGAGCCCACAAGGAGGAAGAAAAGAATCTTCTTGACTCACCCATCACGGAGACCCACGGCCATCCTGAGAGGTGCGGCCACGTGAGCAACAACGCTCCACCTGGGTGTGGGCGAGGGTCTTCCAGGGACCCTAAGCCTTTTTAAAGAACAACTTCAAGACGTAATTCATGCAGTGTTCAGTTCCCCGTCGTGGGTGCACAATCGGGCAGCTGTGCACTGCAGCACAGTTCATTTTAGAGCATCTCAGCGCCCCAGAGAGCAAGTCCCTACGCAGGGCCCCCTTTACCTGGAGGTGACTGAGGAGGGGCCTGTGGACTCGCAGGGTGGTGAGGCGAGTGTGTGCATGTACAGCTTCCTCCAGCAGCCAAACGGTCTAGAACAAACATGATGTGTCCTCGCTGACTTCAGAGCTTCAGTAGCAACCCACGCCACAGCTTCACAGTTGACAGTTGTCACAGGCTCTGCCCGGAGGTGACATTCTGGGGACTGAGCAGCAGCTCAGGAGTTACAGACTTAGAGGGGCCGCCTCCGAGCCCCCCTGCTTTTCCTCCTTGCCTAGATACCAGTAGATGGAGACCCCAGCTGCAGTCCTGCCAGCCCACAGCGGCTCACGTGCCAAAGGCTCTTCCCTGCAGGCGCTCAGCCAGCCTGGGTCGCCAGAGGTGCCCATTTTCCTGCCTGGCATGGCTGAGCAGAACCAAGAAACAGCCTTGAACCCCAAGACCTCTCCCTCAGCCAGAATGTTCTCTGCGTGAGCTTCTCATGCTCAAATATGATCGTGACCTATAACTTCTCCCAGCAGGCCCTGCGGGAAGTAGAGGCATTGCACGGGCGAGGGAGGTAAGCAGGGAGCAGTCCCTGGCGAGGGTAGGCCCTGCAGCTGCGGCAGGGGTGAGGGGAGGGGCTGAGAGGTGGATGGCAAGTCAGGCAGCGCCCTGGGTGTTGTAGGGCAGTTCATGCAGGGGTGTGGCCTGGCCAGGCAATTTTGGACCCACTTCCTGGCCGTGGGATCGAGAGTGGGACAGTTCTGCCAGCAGCCCCGGGGTTGGAACGTTGACCCAAGTCTCACAGAACTCCCACTGTTGCCTATACTCTGCCTCATGAAGACAGACCGGTAATGGGGACTGTTCCCCCTCATTAGCCCAGAAGTTCCCCCAGAGGGCACAGGACCCCACCTGGTGACTGTTGAGGCCTGGACGGTGGTGGTGGATGAAGAAGAGGCCTGGTTTGCAGTGTGTGTGGTGCTGTGGCCCACCAGGAGGAAGGCCCAGGAGTGGGCATCCATGTGCCCAGCCCCCAGCCCGTGTGGTAAGGAGCCGGCCCCACAGCCACAGCCTGGAGTCTGAAAGGGAACATCTCCATCTCTGATGGGAACCTTTTCCCCAAGTGGACTCTTCTGCCATGAAGAGAATGGCCAGTGCCGCGGTGAGCTGCCCAGAGATGATCCCTCCAGGCATCACTTACCTGTACACAGGGCTGGTGTTATTTCCTGAGCCAGATTCAGCCGGAAGGAGCTGCAGCAGACTGCCTCGGAGTCTTCCCGCAGGGGCCATCTCCCCAACGCACAGCCTCTCCCCTGTGTAGCCTCTCCCCCATGTGACCTCTCCCCACTGCGGCGTCTCCCCCTTGTGACCTCTCCCCTGCGTGGCCTCCCCTCGCGTGGCCTCTCTCCCATGTGACCTCCCCTCGCGTGGCCTCTCCCCAATGTGACCTCTCCCCTGCGTGTCCTCCCCCATGTGACCTCCCCCCTGCATGGCCTCTCCCCAGCGTGGCCTCTCCCCTGTGTGGCATCACCCATGGGTTCTCATTGCATGGAGCCCTGGCCCCTTACTGTGGGTGAGGAGTAGGGAGAGGATTGGCCGTTGGGTTCTGGGTTCCGTAGTCCAGAGAGGGCAGTCCGGCCCTCTCTGTGCCTCCCCCAGGGATGTTGCTGGCCCTTTGTCCCCCTCTGTCATGTCCCCTGTCACCTGCCCTCTAGGACCTGCATGGCTGCAGTCCCACTAGCTGCCTCTTGGGGGTGCCCACAGCCCTGGAATGGGCTTGGGGGAGAATACGCCGCCCGGAGCCTCTCCAACCCTTTGCTCCAGGCCACTTGCTCCACCCCTTCTTGCTGCCCCGTGTGACCCAGGATCCCTTTGGGCAAGGGCCTCGTTGTCTCCCTGAGTGGAGCCTCCGCAGGTGCTTCACGAAGGCTGGCACCCACCTCTACCTGTGTGCCATGGCCTGGGATGGACCCTGCAGCTGTGGCCCTCCTGGCACTATCCCTACCCTGTGCCCCGGTGGGTGTGCAGTGGGGACAGGCACCCTGGGGTCCTTGGAGGCTCAGCCTCCTCAGCCCTCACCCCCGAGACCCCATTGTGGCGCCTGTGTCCACTCAGGGCTCATCCCAAGCCTGGCCAGAGGTGGGGAGGGGACAGAGGGGGCCACATAGGAGCCTCTACCAGCCCCTTTCTTACCACGAGGTGGGGGCACTTCCTTCCCACAGGGTCTCAGGCTTGTGGGCTCCGCCCAGCTGCCCAGACCCCACAGGGCCCTTCTGACCCTTCTCTTTGGGGTCTGCTCTGGGGGACTCCAGGCCACTCGCTCCACCCCATCCCTCTCCTGGAGCCTCCCAGCACCTCAATTCCGACTGTGGGGAAAACAGAACCCTAGGAAGAAACCTCATGGCTGTGGGCAGGGGAGGGCGGCCGGGAGCCCCAGCTGCCCCACAGGGCCATTGAGTGAAGGCAGAGCCTGGGAGGGAAGTCAGACCCATGCATGGGTCCCGTCCTGTTGGTGTCGGCGTCCCTGAGTGAGCAGCCATCTGCTGCCCCCTGGAAAGAGACCTGGAGAAGCAGCTTCAAGCCTTGGAGCCCCGCCCAGCTGCTAGCAGCCCCTGGGTCATGGTGTGAAGGGGAAGGGCGGGGGCTTGAGGAGGAAAGTGAGAGGATTGTGCCTGGGGGCCCCTGGAGGGCCAGTCTGGAGGTGCGTGGGGCGAGGCGGTGCTGGCCATGCCCCTGTCTGAGATGGGCAGAGGGAAGGCGCCCAGGGCTGAGCCCGGGGTCCCCAGGCCAGTCCTGCACTGCTCTGGGGTTCGGTTTCCTCACCTGCACAAAGGGCGGGTCCTGTGCTCTCCGGAGGCCACACGGGGTCTCCCTGAGGCACTGAGTCTGGCTTGTTTCTGGAAACTGAGGCACAGGAGGACGTTGATAACCGCCTCCCTCTGTCCTCTTTCCCAGGGGTGCAGCTCGTCCGTCCCCATGGTTTCAGATTTGCCCAGCATGTTGCAATGACTACCTGGCACTCGGTTTGCCCAGTGCCGCCTGGCCCTGCAGCCTTTCCCAGGCCTCGCAAGGGTGGCACAGATGGGGAAACGCCATCTGCAGGGGCGTCACCCCCGAAGGATGTGTCCGCCACACTCCCTTGACAGTCATGTGGGTCCCGGGAGGGTGCGTGTGACTCTTCCCAGGGTTGCAGCGTTGGGGCGTTGTGCCAGCCTGGCCCCATGGGTGCGGAGTGCTGTGGACCCCTCGGCCCTCCCGACCTCGTTTCCCTTTGATGTAGAAGTCTGCATGGCATGAATTCCAGTGACAACGGCCCGGGCCAGGCTCCGTGCACCGCTGGTACCGCTGCCCAGGGCTGGTCTCTGCAGTCACCCTCCTTCCTTCCTGGTGGCTCCTCCCTCCCTCCTTTGTTCTTCTTTCTTTTCCTGCCTAAATGTTTATCCAGTCCCTCCTGCATTAAATATCCGTGCTGTGCAACAAATTACCTTGAACTTGGTGACTTCACCACCACTGCATGTCAGCGCCCAGCCGTAGACGAGGGTTTGGGTGGCATGGCCGGGCCTGCCCAGGGCTCCCAGGCTGAAGTGGGTGCTGAAGCTGCCAGGCACTGGAGGCTGGGCCTCTCCCACACTCCCTGGCTGTTGGGAGGGTGCATTCTTTTTTCTTCCCTGTCTTCTAGAGGATGCACTCTTGGCTGTAGGCCTCCTGTTTCTCTCACGGGCTACTCCTGGGGTTCCCTCAGATCCTGGAGGTGCCCACAGCCCCCTTCCGCGAGGCTCCCCCACCCCCACACTTTGCTTCTTCAGTGCCAGCAGGAGAAGTTCTCCCTCATCAGCTTCCTCGGAGAAGGGCTCACCTGGTCAGATCAGGCCCCGCACTTGGGCGGGCACAGCAGGGCGCACTCTGTGATGCACCCAGAACCTGCCCCCGCAGCCCCTGAGTCCTGGCCACTGTCCCCAGCCCTACGCCCCTCTCAGAGCTTGACCCAGGGGCAGCACAGTGGGCAGCTCCTTCTCTCTCCTGTCCCTGGAAAACTCTGCTCTGGGTGGTTTGGTGGAGAATGAGAGGATTCGAAAACGCTGGTACGTGGCAGGGGCTGGCAGATTCCAAAAGTGGCCCCAGACTCCCTGGACTCCCAAGACCATTCATCTGGTGCCACAGTAACTGATCCCCATGGCCAGGGCATTGGGGAGCCAGGCAGGGGCAGGGGAGGGGTGTTCCGGGTCCTCCCTTCTTGCCTTGACCTACATCCCAGGTGACCCAGCGAGGCCCAGGCCCCCGCCCTGCCTGCCCCGCCTGCCCCGCCTCACAGTCAGGCTTCCATGTTCATCCTCATCCCCAGCAGCCCCTGGGTCCCCCTGTCACCCTCAGGGCACTTGAGGGCACAGTTAGGCCAGACCAAGTGTGGGGCCTGGCCTGGAGCAGGTGGGTGCCAGGGAATGAGTATAGGGCTTATGGTGCCGTTGCCTGTCTGCTGCCTGGTCTGTCCGAGGGCCAGTGGCCCTGTCCCTAGGCTGTGGGGTACAGGTCCCATTCCCTGGGGGAGTGAAGGGCTCAGGCAGCAGGCAGCCCTGTCCCCTCCCCTAGGGTGTGCCTGGGTGACTCCCGGGCTGGCCGACTGGGAGCCAGCCTGAGTGTAGATTTCGAGTTTGAGCAGCAGGTCCTCACCCTGCCCCTGGCACCCCTTGGGCACCTCCTGGCACCCCGTCTGCTTTGTGCCACTTGCCCTGGGGTCTGTCCCTCCCTTGGACAGACAACAGTGTCCTATTTTTTTTTTTTTTTTTTTTTTTGAGACAGAGTCTCGCTCTGTCACCCAGGCTGGAGTGCAATGGCATGATCTCGGCTTACTGCAACCTCCACCTCCTGGGTTCAAGCGATTCTCCTGCCTCAGCCTCCTGAGTAGCTGGCATTACAGGTGCGCGCCACCATGCCCAGCTAATTTTTGTATTTTTAGTAGAGACAGGGTTTCACCATGTTGGCCAGGCTGGTCTCCAACTCCTGACCTCACGATCTGCCCGCCTTGGCCTTCCAAAGTGCTGGGATTACAGGCGAGAGCCACTGCGCCCAGCCCATAATGTCCTACCCTTGCCCGAAGGTTCTGAGCGGTTCGGGTCTCCTGGAGATGGAGAAGCCACAGCCTGGTGCCACCTGTCCTTTTCTCTCCGCTGCTCACAGAGGCCGAGGTCTGCACACCCATGGCTGCCCCAGGCTGCCCGCCAGGAGCTGCCTTTTCCCTGGCCAGGCTGTTTCTCAGCCCTGCGGTTCCCAAGGAAATGCGCTTCCAGGCCAGCCCGGATGGAGTTCACTTTTCTCCCAACTGGAATGCGGCTGAATTGAATCCAGCCTCTGCTCCCCTCACCTCCACATGCTGAGTTTCTGCTCCCAGCTCCCTCGGCCTGGGTCAGGTTGGGTGGGTGGTGACACCGTATTCTGGCCCTTGGGGTTTAGGTCAGAGTTGCTGGGGCCTGTGTGGGGTGATCACGGTGCTCTCTGGAGAGGGAGGGAGCCGCAGGTGAGCGGGGCGGAGCCAGGCCAGGAGGTGGGCTTGGCTGGAGACAGCCTGGTCCCACTGGGAGCCCTGGAACACCTGGAGTTGGGCTGGCTGGGGCAGGAGGGCTGTCTCTTGGGCACCCCTCCAACCTGTCAATCAGCCGTGGGCTGCCCTTCCATTGAGATATGGGGAAAACCTTGATGAGGTTTGTTCAAGGTGAATGTTCGTGAGGTGTGAGCCACCGTCCCTGGCACATAATGTCCTACTCTTGCCTCTCGCCTAAGGCAAGGGTCCGCAACACCCGGGCTCAAACTCTGTTTTGGAGGGAGGAAGGAAGGAAGCAGGAAGACTACCTGAAGCCCCCAGTAAGTGCAGTGGAGAAAAAAGAGCAAGGTGAAGGGTTGGCCGCGTGGAGGATGAGTGTGTGGTCAGGGGAGGGCTTCTTTGGGCAAAGATTTGACAGAGGCAAAGCCGGGAGCCGAGTGGATATTTGGGGCAGAGAGGGGTTGGCGGCAGGAGTAGCCAGTGCCAAGGCCCTGCAGGGGTGCACGGGGGTGTAGACCGGTGAGGGGGCGTGGCTGCAGGGGAAAGGTGGGTGGGCGGGGCAGGGGGGCGGCGGAGAGAACAAGTGGCCCCATCCTTTGAGGCCACTGTGTGAGTCTGCTCTGGCGGCCATGACAAAGGATCACAGGCTGGGGCTTCAGCAACCCACATAAATTCTCCCACAGTCCCGGAGGCTGGGGCCCAAGGCCAGGGTGCAGTGGGGCTGGCTCCTGAGGCCTCTCTCCTGGGCTGGCACCAGGCGCCTCCTCCCCGTGTCCTCACAGGGCCGTCCTCCTGTGTGTCTGTGTCCTCATTGCCTCTTATAAAAACACAGGCAGGTTGGGTGGGGTCCACCCAAATAGCCTTATTTTAACTTAAAACACTTTTTTTTCATGTTCTGGCTTCTCAATAAATTTTTTTTTAATTAAGGTATTTGTGACACTTAAAGATCATATATTTAAGATACAATTTGCTGATTTACAATCTAATTTTAATCTAATCACCTCTCTTAAGATCCTACCTCCAAATACAGTCACAGCTGGGACCCTGGGGGCGTCAAGACTCCCACGTTTGGATTTTTGAGGGACACAGTTCGGCCTGTGACAGTCTCTGCTGTCTGAGGGACACCGACCCCATATGCGTTTCCTGTCTCCAGCTGCCTGTGTCGGTCAGGTGTTATTCTCACGCGCCGGCCCTGGTCACCAGGTCCCCTCCGCACCCTGGGCCGTGCCGCACTTGGGTAGCATTTTAGGTGGAGCAGCCCCGGCCCCTGCCTCCCTCTCGTGCTGAGGGGTTAACAGGGCTTGATCTCTGGGTGAGCTGCTGTGCCCTGTGCACTTCCGCCTCCAGGGCCCTCAGCCACTGCCAGGGCGCAGCCCAGCTCAGCCAGGTGGTGAATGGACACAGGAGCTACTGGGGAGATTTGGCCCCAGGTCAGATCCTGGCCTGGGGCGTGTGGCCCTTGTGGGGCCAGAAAACCTGTCCTTACCACCTAGCAGGTGCTAGGGGATGACCCCTGGACATAGCCCCTCCTGCCACTCTCCCCCTGACCGGGAAGTCACCCCCACTGCCCCCCCCGACACTTTCCCTGTGAGAGGCGACCAGGCACCCCACAAAGCCTGCTGTGGGGTCTCCCAGACCCAGGCTGGAGGGACTGACCTATCAGCCACCTCCCCTCCACACCTCCCCAACCCCCCTGGCCCCAGACAGCCTCTGTCCACGAGGGGTCTGCCCCAGGAGCTGGCCACAGCCCCAGCAGGGACGGCAGCTCTGTGGGGGACTGGCAGGGGATGCCTCTGCAGGGCACAGGTGGACAAGAGGCCTCTCCTGGATGGCCCGCAGGAGGCCCAGCCTAGGAGGAGGGCTGGGGGGCACTAAACGAGGCAAAGGCTGGGGGACCATGGTTGGGCCAAGGAAAGAAGGGGGGCAGCAGAGAGCGCCGTCTGCTGCAGGCTGAGCTCAGGACGGAGGTCTGGGCACACTTGGCTTGGGGCAGGTGGCCGCCTTGTGTGGGTCGAGGAGGCGCAACCTGACCTGTGACCCAGTCCCTGGTTCTGAGGTCATGGCAAGGCCACTGGAGACCCCAACTGGCCGGGCCCTTCGCCGTGCAGGGTGGCTGCAGAGACCCGCTCAGTGGGTGCCCGCCGTCACCAGCTGGAACCAGCAGGTGGGCGTGGCAGGACGGACCACAGGGAGGATGGTAGAGGGGCCAGGGAAGCACATTTAGCACACCTGGGGCTGCCTGTGGTCTGACGCCCCAGAGGGTGACACCTTTCGAGGCTCGAAGGCAGCTTAGGGCAGCTCCTCCCACACAAAGGCCTCCTCTGGGCTGTAAGGGTCAGCGTTTCTCCTGGAAGTGGCCCAGCCCTGGGGCCTCTTTGCATGCCCTCTGGGTGCCGGGTCAGGAGGGCGCTGGCTCCGCCCCAGAAACTGGGTAGATGTGTGTTAGCTGGGCAGTGGCTTCTGAGGGGCTGCACCAGGAGGCTCTGTGGGCGTCCCCAGGGCTTCCCCTCAATGCTGTGGTCCCACCCTAGACTGGGTAGCCAGCCTGGCGCCCTCCTCCCACATAGTGTCACAGACAGGCCCACCGACCCTGTGGGCTTGGGGTGGGACAGCCAGGGTCCCAGTCTCGGCAAGGTCTGGTGCGATGGGTGTCTCAGCTGCAGCCAGCACTGTGTCCACCCCCTCCGCAAGGCAGTGTGTGATCAGAGCAGGAGCGTAGCCTGCTGGTTTCGGTACACGTGGTGGAATGCATGTCAGTGCACGCTAGCAGCATCGCTGTGTTCTTTGTGAGGCAGCTCCATGCCATGGCCAAACTCTCAGTCTCTGTCCTGCTGATTGCTAGAGCAGGTGTGGTGGCCCATGTCCGAGGACGGCTGTGTCCTGGAGAGGTGGGCAGGGGCTGGGTTCATCTGCCTCTGGAGCCTGCTGGCAGCCTCCTTCCGGGTTTCATGGCTGGCAAGCATGAAAGCTGCCTTGATGGTGGCGGGGCCCCATTGATGTCAGATTGGCGTGGCCTCCTGAGAGTTCCTCCTGTGGGTGTGCGCAGGGATTGCGTGTGCAGGAAATGGACGCACACTGGAGCTGGGCCCCCAGGGGCTGCCCCGGGCCTGGGTGGGGGCCCTGCCCTTATCTGTCTGTCTCTCTGTCAGTCTGGCTTCCTCCTCTCCAACTCTACCTCTTTTGGGGTCTCCTTTCTGCTCTGTGTCACCCCAGGATAGCTTCTCCAATGTGGAAGCTTTAACTTTCTGTTGTGTGTGTGTGTTTTGTTTTTTTTTTTTTTTGAGATAGGGTCTTGCTCCATTGCCCAGGCTGGAGTGCAGTGGCGCAATCTCAGCCTACTGCAGCCTCAGCCTCCTGGACTCAAGCGATTCTCCAACCTTAGCCTCCTGAGTAGCTGGGATTACAGGTGCACACTGCAATGCCCAGCTAATTAAAAACTTTGTTTTTTTTTTTGTAGAGATTGTGGTCTCACAGTGTTGTCTAGGCTGGTCTCAAACTCCCGAGCTTCTGTGATCCTCCTGCCTTGGCCTCCCAAAGTGCTGAGATTCCAGGTGCACACACACACACACAAGCACACATATGCACATAGACACACAAGCATACGCAGACACACAGACACATACATGCATGTACACACACGTGCACACACATACACAAGTCCACACAGGCACTTCCTGTGATCTCCAAGCCTGAGGCTTTATGCTTGGTGGGTGGGGTCTGCCTCTACCCTCTGTCCAGACCGAGGCCCCCTCAGCCTGCAGAGCAGTGCTGCAGCTTCGGGAATGTGCTGTGTGAGCTCCCTTCTGTCTTAGACCCCCTCTTCCCTCTGAACTCTGCGATTGGAAGGTGGAACTTCTCCTCCTCCTATTTTCCTCCCCAACATTCACTGCCTTGTCTTTTGTTCTGCTTTCTGGGAGATGTTCTTGAACGTCCGAACTTCCTCCTGCATTTTAAATTTCTGCCCTCCCAGGTTTCATTTCCAAGAGCTCATTCCTGCTCTCTGCTTGTTCTTTTTTTTACAGCTTCCTGTTCCTGTTTCATGGTGCAGTGTCTTTTTTTCTCCATCTTTCCTGCTGTGGTGGGGTTTTCCAGCAGGAAAACTCAGAGCTGGGGGGGAGGGCTCTGCCATGGTTGGTGAGTTTGCTCCCCTTTCCCCATGGGCTGTGTTGGTTGGAAAGAACTCTCTCCCTCCCCCAACTCCTCGTCAAATTCAGATGCTCACAGGGTCTCCAATATGCAGCGACCTTTCATGGATTAAATTCTGAGCCATTCTTTTGCCCCTAGAAGGTTGTCCTCTATAGAACAGAGTAAAACTGTTAGGAGATTGTTAGAACAAGGTCTTGCAGGCACCTTCACTTGGCAGAAGAATCGATCAAACGCCATTTAGAAGGGAGTTCATTGAAGGGGCCTTAGTTTCCCGTTTCCTTTGTAACCAAGACAGTTCTTTCCAGAGGGAGTAGATTCGGCTTGACCCTGCATCTCAGCCCAGGTTCCCAGCGGCTACATGCCAACATTCGATGGGGATGGGGATGGGGAAGTGCAGTCCCAGGGGAGAGATGGGGGGGGTGGGGAGAAGGGGAGGGAGGGAGAGCAGGCTGTGGCTGTGCAGTCCTGAGCTGGCCTCAGCCTTTGGAGAGGACAGCGGACATCCTGGAGAGGCCACCGGGAGCCACTGCATCCTGGCAGAGTTGAGTGTGGCGGCCTGAGCCCTGGCCTTGATTCTGCGACCTCGGGTGTGAACTCACCAGGTGCGAGAAGGGGACGCTGGCAGGGACACAGACCGTGCCTGAGCCGGCCTTCCTGTGTAGGCCCAGATACCGGCTCAGGTGCCACCTCCCCTGGTGCTATCCACACCAGGACAGCAGAAGCCTCGTGCCTGGTCCCCAGGGACACAGTTCTGAATCAGAACCTCTCACGGCACATCGAATTGAACCTGACCAACGCCTGGGTCCTGGCAGTGGAGGCTGGGAGGAGAGTGTGGGATTCTGTCCGGGGAGGCAGGACTGTCACCGTGGGGAGCTATGAACATGGATGGGGCTTGCTGAAAAGACTCAAGCAGCTCGGGGGTCAGAACAGCTCCGAGAACCACATCCTCCTCCCACTTTGGGATCCGGGCCAAGTCTCCCTGCCTCTCCGGGCCTTGGTTCCCCCCTCTGTAAGCGTGTGGAGGACAAGATGACCTCTAAGACCTGTCCAGTTCTGGGGTCCCGCCCCTGGGGCCTTTGCAGCCTGGGCTGGCAGCCCTGCATGATATGGGGGACACCTGCAGGGGCCGCACCCCTGCATAGACTGGAGTTAATTCTGGGTTAAGCAAAGCCTGTGTTTCCCACACGGGCCCAGCTTCTGAGGTCTGGAAAGATGAGGATCTGCACTTGCTTCCATCAGCAGCATGTCCTGTGCACACGAAGGTTGCACCGACCTAAAAACACCACCCCGATGATGATCTGAGCTTTTAAGCGTCTCCTGCTGTCTGCAGCACGTTGAGCAGAACACCCTCCAAATTCGACCTTATTTGGAATAAGGGTCTTTGCAGGTGTAATTAGTTGAGAGTCTGCAATCATCCTGGATTTAGGGTGGGCCCTAAATCCAATGACTGGTGTCCTTATGAGAAGAGGAGAGGCCACAGAGGGACTCATGGAGAAGGCCATGGACGGCGGAGGCAGGGGTCAAGGTGACAGCCACAGCCGAGGGACGCCTAGAGTCACCCGAAGCGGGGATGGGCAGGAAGGATCCTCCTTAGAGCCTTTGGAAGGAGCGGGGCCCTGCCCACACCTTGGTTTCAGCTTTCTGGACATCAGAACTTCGAGGGACTCCTTTTCTGTTGCTTTGAGCCACCAAGTTTGTGTAATTCGCTACTACAGCAGCCACAGGAACTCAGGCACCATTTCTCTTCTTTTTTTGACATGGAGTCTCACTCTGTCACCAGGCTGGAGTGCAGTGGCACCATCTCAGCTCACTGCAACCTCTGCCTCCCGGGTTCAAGCAATTCTCCTGTCTCAGCCTCCTGAGTAGCTGGGGCTACAGCCGCGCACCACCCTGCTAGCTAATTTTTGTATTTTTAGCAGAGACGGGGTTTCACCATGTTGGCTAGGATGGTCTCAATCTCTTGGCCTCGTGATCCACCCACCTTGGCCTCCCAAAGTGCTGGGATTACAAGCATGAGCCACCGTGCCCAACCTCTCTTTTTGAAAAGAAGTGACCAACATTTTATGAGATAATGTAATCTCAACACCAAAAAAATGAGGACATTACAAGAAAGGTTAATTACTGACCAATCTTAATTATTAGAAAAATACTTTTCAAAACAGCAAAGAAAATATTAGCAAAATTCATCAAGCAATGGATTTTGTCCCAGGAACTCAGGTTTAGTAAAACATTACAAAAGGTACCCAGATAATGCACCTTTTACCACTCTCACCAGTTAAAGGAGAAAAGACATGTTCCTGTATCAGCTGGTTCATAGCTGATATTCAATAAAATTCAACAAAGCAATGACCTCAACAGAAGAAAGATTTTCTTCCAAAAATCTACAGAAAATGCTTGATGGCAAAAAAAAAATAATAATAATAATAATTTTTTTTTTAAGAGATGGGGTCTTGTGCCGGGCGCGATGGCTCACACCTGTAATCCCAGCACTTTGGGAGGCCGAGGCGGGCGGATCACAAGGTCAGGAGATTGAGACCATCCTAGCTAACACGGTGAAACCCCGTCTCCGCTAAACATACAAAAAATTAGCCGGGCGTGGTGGCAGGCGCCTGTAGTCCCAGCTACTCGGGAGGCTGAGGCAGGAGAATGGTGTGAACCCGGGAGGCAGAGCTTGCAGTGAGCCGAGATAGCACCACTGCACTGCAGCCTGGGCGACAGAGCGAGACTCCGTCTCAAAAAAAAAAAAAGAGATGGGGTCTCGCTATGTTACCCAGGCTGAACTCAATCTCCTGAGCTCAAGTGATCCTTCTGCCTCAGCTTCCGAGTACCTGGGATCACAGGCGTGAGCCCCCGTGCCCGGCTCAGAGGGGCTTCTCGTAAGCTAGGAGCAAGCCCAGGCCCTCCCTCCAGATGTGGTTGAGCTGGAGCTCACTGGAGCTCAGACCACCGCCCCACGGGACCCCGGCCTCAGACCCAGGTGGCTTTGGCTGCTCATCTTCAAGGCCCCAAAGCTCCTGTTTCTGCTCCTTTTTATTTATTTATTTGAGACAGGATCTCACTCTGTGGCCCAGGCTGGAGTGCAGTGGTGCGATTATAGCTCACTGCAGCCTCGACCTCCCGGGCTTAGGTGATCCTCCTGCCTCGGCCTCCCGAGCAGCTGGGACCCCAGGTGCAGCCACAGTGTACCGGCCTCTGCTCTCTTCCATACACGATGGAAGCAGCTGGGAGTGACACCTGCCCAAGTCCTCGTAGGTCTCCTCAGGTCCTGTCGGGTCGTCAGGGCTAAGGTCGGCTGAGGGTTGGGTGTTCACAGGCTGATTTTAGGCTGGGCCTGCTGACCATAGGGCCTGGGAGTGAGCCCCATGTCCCGGAGGCCTCTTCCCTGGTCTCCATCCTATCCCCAGGTAATCTTGGCCTCTGCTTCATCTTGGATAAACCGTGGCCCCACAGAGGCCTCAGAAAGCGAAACCCTGCCCCTGGGAGGTTCTGGTCCCATTTCAGCTCCTTTTCTAATTCGGTGGTGAGACAGCAAACCTGAGGCTAGAGTGGCTGTGCAGACAGGCCCCCGGCCAAAGGCCCCGGGTCTTCCAGCAGCTTTCATTGTCACCGGACCTGGCCTGCTCCAAGATTCCCGAGAGCGGTGGGGCTGTCCCCCACACCCAGGTCCCATCAGCGAGGCTGGGGGCTCCTCTCCCCTCGCTGACGGACGGGAAGCCAGGCTCGCCTTCCTTCCAGGTCCTCGATTCTCACTGGATCAACAGTGTCACAAGTCAGACTCCTTAAAACTGCTTTCCAAGGGAACTCTAAATATCTGTTTCTAGAAGTGTTGGCATTGAAGAGTTGGAGATGACTCACAGCCCAGCCAGTGTCTCCTCTTCCACACCCACACTGCTGGGTCTATTTCTAGACAGCTTGGTTGTGTGCGGAGTTCAGGGAACCTGGATCTTCCAGTGTCTTGTCTTAACTGGAACGTCCAGAGTATCTGGCGCGCTGTTTGCGGCCACTCCCCTGAAGCTCAAAGGCCATGACGAGCCCTCCCAGTGATCAAAGACAAAGTCACTTATGTTCCACATCATTGCCCCTTGCAGCGATAGGTGTTTAAGTGCATCCTGGAGGTTTTCTGAGGCAGGCAGTTGGAGTATGGAAGTGGTCATCGTGGAAGCCACACTCGCGTTTGTGCTGTTTTCAGGAGGCCTTCGTCCCAAGCCCTGCACCCCACCCTGGCCGCAGTGCTTAGCATCACCCCCATCCCCGGGGCAGGAAGCCAAGGGCCAGAGTAGCCCCCGCCGATGAGCAGTGAGGGGCTGTCCAGTGCTTTCATTCGATCCATCCCAGTTTTCTCATCAACAAAGTGAGGATGAGAATGCCTCAGAATCACAATGCTTACCTTTCAGGGTTGTTTTGAGGAGTAAGAGATGACACACGAGCAGGGTACACACAGCAGGCACTCCATGTGTGCAGGGATCAGCGTGCACACAGCAGGCACTCCATGTGTGCAGGTCCCTCCTCCTCCTGGATGTTTATCAAGCGTCTCCCTGACAGTGCCCCGCGTTCGCTGCAGGCACCGTGCCCAATGAGGGGAGGCCTCTGGATCGAGTCCGGGTGGGTGCGGCTCCACCTCTTCCAGCTCCAGACCAGGAAGAGCCTCTCAAGCTGCTTTTCAGGGCCACGTGGAGCTGAGGCTGGTGCCACTGTCTGACGGCTCAATGGCTGCAGACCATCGGCTGTGTCTAAATCCATAAAAGTCCTAAATGAGCTAACAAACCATTCATGAGATCTTTTCCATTCTCCTACTGGACACGCACATTTCCACGAAGACCTGGAAGGCCCATTAGAACTCGGAAACGGGCTGCTCCAAGTTGGGTTCTGGAAGGTGGCATCAGGAGCTCTGGCCTCAGCCCCAGCCTGCAGCCTCCTCTTCCTAGCCAGGACCCTCCGGCACCACCACAGCCCTCAGCAAATAGCTGTGCTTGGCTGCCCCTCGGGCCTGGGGTGGTCCCCTTGGAGGAAGGACCCGGGAGAGGCTCATGCGGACCCGGGAGGCCGGCTGGGGTCTTTGGGCAGAGAAATCTCCGTCTGGGGCCCTGGAATGTGGTCTAGAAGGTGAGGGTGGGGGGCTCTGGGCGGAAGTTCCCTGGGCCCTGCGACCGCCCTGCCCTCCGAGTTGGGGGTGCCTCCCACGTGTCCTCCCACAGCCTGGGTCTCCAGGCCCCGCCACGGGGAGATCAGCTCAGCGAGGCACACCCAGCGCTGCACCTCCCGGCCCCTGGAGCTTCACCCGGAGGTTAGGGCAGAACTTTGTCCATCAGGAACTGGGGGTTCAGCCTTCTCCACCCCTGCCTGGGGAGCAGCTGTCCCCAGGCTCAGGGGCTCCTTTGGCCTCTTGGCAGGGTTCTCAGGGGCACCAGCAGTGAGCTGCCCGCAGTACCCAGTGGTGCCCAGCAGGGAGGTGGCCCCTGCCACCCACTGCTCACTTGGCCACAGTGAGATGTCCCCATGCAGGATCCCGCACCAGCTCGGCTTGCTGAGAACCCGGCCAAGGCAGGTATCAAATACGGTAACCCGAGGAAGGAATTTCAACAGACCCGTACACAAGGAGAGCATGATCCAGCGCCCGGCGCCAGGTCTGCTCTGACAGCACGGCCAGGACGGCGGGTCCTGCACGTTCCCGCTCGTGGAAATCCAGCGCCTGGCGCCACGTCTGCTCTGACTACCAGGCCAGGATGGCAAGTCCCGCACGTTCCCGCTCATGTGGAAAGGCTACACCATTTAGTAGAAGAGGGTTTTATCACAGAAGCTAGTGCTAAGGGGACTGCAGCGTGACCGCCATCCCTCATCTTGTTTGCTCACTGCGTGCGCCAGCACAGACCCTCCCGCCCCACTGTGGACACACCGAGGGAGGGGCGTGGGGAGGCAGGAGGAGACAGGAACCCTCCCACCATGCCCCTCCCCTGGCACAGGGCTGCATTTGCCCTCAGCCCCCAACTTAAGGTTGCACAGAGGGGCAGAACTGGGGGTGCTGAGGTCCAGGGTTGGGAGGGGCCTAAAGCCTGAGAGGAGAAGAGAAGGAGAAGCAGCAAATTAGTACAAGGTGGCCCCGGAAGGGGACCAGGAAGTGACCCTGTGAGGTGGCCGTGTCCACCCGCTGCTAGGGTCAGACCCCTGGGCCGGATCCTGAGCTGCCCTCTGGAGAAGGCAGCCCTCCAGGCCTAGGCATCCCTGGGCTTCCCCGGGGCGAGCAGAAGCAGCTGGGAAGCCTGTCCCACGGGAGGGGCATCACGGGGCCCTTGAGTCGAGAGAGATGCATCTGGGTGTGGGGGGTATGGGGTGGGGTCTCGGTTGAGCAGCAGTTCAGGGAGGGCCGCAGCAAGCTCAGCCAGCACCAGCTACTCGGGAGGCTGAGACAGAAAGAATCGCTTGAACCTGGGAAGCAGAGGTTGCAGTGAGCCAAGATCGCGTCATTGCACTCTAGCCTGGGCGACAGAACAGTTCTCCATCTCAAAAAAAAAAAAAAAAAAAAAATTACAGTGATTGGCTGGGTGCAGTGACTCATGCCTGTAATCCCAGCACTTTGGGAGGCTAAGGCGGGCAGATCGCTTGATCCCAGGAGTTTGAGACCAGCCTGGGCATCATAGCAAGACCCCATCTCTACCAAAAAAAAAAATACAAAAATTAGGCAGATGTGGTGGCATTCATCTGTGGTCTCAGCTACTGCAGAGGCTTAGGTGTAAGGATGGCTTGAGCCTGGGAGGCAGAGGTTGCAGTGAGCTGAGATAGTACCACTGCATTCCAGCCTGTGCATGACAGAGCCAGACCCTGTCTCAATTTAAACATTATAAAAAACAAAACAAAAAAATACAGTGATGACCGGGCGTGGTGGCTCATGCCTGTAATCCCAGCACTTTGGGAGGCTGAGGCGGGCGGATCATTTGAGGTCAGGAGTTTGAGACCAGCCTGGCCAACGTGGTGAAACTCCATCTCTACTAAAAATACAAAAATTAGCTGGGTGTGGTGGCGCATGCCTATAATCCCAGCTACTTGGGAGGCTGAGGCGGGCAGATCATTTGAGCCCAGGAGTTCAAGACCAGCCTGGGCAAACAGCAAGACCTCAACTCTACAAAAAATATAAAAATTAGGCCAGGTGCTGTGGCTGGCTGGGCATGGTGGCTCACGCCTGTAATCCCAGCACATTGGGAGGCCGAGGTGGGTGGATCAGCTGAGGTCAGGCATTCAAGAGCAGCCTGGCCAACATGGTGAAACCCTGTCTCTACTAAAAATACAAATATTAACTGGGCGTGGTGTTGCACGCCTGTAATCCCAGCTACTCGGGAGGCGGAGGCGGAGGCAGGAGGCTCCCTTGAATCTGGGAGGCGGAGGTTGTGGTGAGCTGAGATCAAACCACTACACTCCAGAGAGTGAGACTCTGTCTCAAAAAAAGAACAAAAGAAAGGACACAGCAAGAACCATAACAGAAAATTAGATATATTGGACTTCATCAAAATTGAAAAGTTCTGCTTATTAAGAGACATCATTATAAAATAAATAGACAAGCCATAGACTGAGAGAAGAATATTTGTAAAATACACATTTGTCAATAAAAAGAAAAACAAGGCAACTAAAAATGGGCAATCTGAACAGGCATGTCACAAAAGATGGCACCCAGATGGCCAACAAGCACACGAAAAAGTGCTTGACATCGTCAGACATTGAGGAAATAAAAGTTAAAACCACGTGAGGTAGGCCATCAGAAAGGCTAAAGCTAAAATGACGGGGTGTTTAGCTGTGGTGGGGGCCCTGGAACCCCTGCTGCACACTGCAGGTGGGTGTGTAAATGGTACAATCCCTTTGGTACAAGATCTGGTAATTTCTTGTAAAGCTAAATATACAACTACCCTATGACCTAGCAGCTGCTCTACTGAATTTTTATGGAGAGATGGGGTGTGGTGGCGTGCGCCTGTAACCCCAGGCTTGAGGCAGGAGAATCGCTTGAACCCAGGAGGTGGAGGCTGCAGTGAGCCGAGATCACACCAGCCTGGGTGAAAGAGCAAGACCTTGTCTCTTAAAAAACAAAAAAAACACAAACAACGCCCCCCATCCCCAAAACGCCCGTACTCAAGTGTCAAGATTTGATAAAACTGATACTTCCAGGCCATCAAGCACGTCAGGTGTTTGGTGATGAAGAATCCGATGTCCGTTAGTAGAGCTTGGGGCCATAGCCTTGATTTGTGCTAAGACACCAGCAGTTTAAAAGCACACTGTGGTAAAATACACATTTACCATCCCGCCCATGTTTAGGGGTCCCATTCGGTGGCATTAACAGCATCCACATTGCTGTACGACTTCACCACCCCGGAGCTGCTTCAGCTTTCCAAACTGGAACTCCATCCCCATGAAACGCTCCCTCCCCGCCCCCCACCAGCACCTTCACTCCACCTGCTGTCTGTGTGGGTCAGACTCCTCTAGGGACCTAAGTGGGGTCACACAGCATTTGGCTCTTGTGACTGGCTTCTTTGACCGAGCGTAACGTCCCCACATGTCTGAATTGCCGGCACCCCGGCTTTACCTGCCATTGCTTCTGTACCATCGACAGTGCAAATGTGAGTCCCATTAAAAAAAACATCTCGAGGAACATCTTAGTCTTGCCATGAAAATAGTTTGGACCTCCCAGACCCCCTAGGGCATCAAGTGAGTCCACACAGGAGAACCCCGCACCCCGTGGCTTCTACCCGCAGACACAGCCGAGGTTATCACCGCAGTTGTACTCAAACAGGAACATTCTCCACAAAGCCACAGTGCTGGCGCCACACGAAGGAAATTCACAGCGGTGTCTTTCTGTTGGATCCCAATATCCAGTCCACACTCAGGCTCCCAGCTGAGCCAGCGTGTCACACGTGGTGTTTTTCCAAACCAGCGCCAAGACTCACGCTCTCCTTGGCCGCGGGTTTCTCGTCCCTGTTGTGGCAGAAGCCCCCAGCCCTCCCCACTTTTCCTCCTCCGTGACAGTTTGAGGACACTGACTCGGAAGAGAAGGCACACCCAGGGCACAGCCCTCCCCAGTGCTCCTGCAACAGGCAGTGCTGTCTACAGCAGGCGTCTCGGCAGCGTGGAGAGAGAAGCCACCTGGCTGCCGGCTTCCATCTCAGATTTGGTGCTGCTTTGGGTGATGGACGTGGAGAGGGAACCACCCCAGTGTCGGCGGTGCCCATGACCCTCAGGCAGTGTGAAACACAGCTGCTTCCACATGCCAGAAGGCTGTTAGAAAATCCTGCACGTCTGCCGGGCGCGGTGGCTCACGCCTGTAATCCCAGCACTTTGGGAGGCCGAGGCGGGCGGATCACGAGGTCAGGAGATCGAGACCATCCTGGCTAACACAGTGAAACCCCGTCTCTACTAAAAACACAAAAAATTAGCCGGGCGTGGTGGCGGGTGTCTGTAGTCCCAGCTACTCGGAGAGGCTGAGGCAGGAGAATGGTGTGAACCCGGGAGGCGGAGCTTGCAGTGAGCCGAGATCGCGCCACTGCACTCCAGCCTGGGCGACAGAGCGAGACTCCGTCTCAAAAAAAAAGAAAAGAAAATCCCGCTTGTCACCGCCCTCGCCTCCAGGAGTCACTCTGTGGTCACTGGACTGTGCCCCAGCGGCGGGATCAGCTTCCCATGGGCGGCCGCCCGCACCAGGCTCGTTGGTCACCGCAAACCCACACTGCCTTCCCACGCCAGCTCAGGAGCCAACGCTGCTTCTCAGTGTCCTCAGCCACAGCCCTTGTTCATCGGACACGAAGGGAGCTCACCAAGGACCACCCAATGGTGCAGAGTTCTTATCCAGCCACACAACCAGCTTCACACAGCTGCCCTTGAGGAAACAAAATTTAACTCTGACCTGCCTATGTGTGCCTGCACTGTCTTGTTATTAAATGCGCCAACATATTACTTTAATATTTCGATAACTTTGTCACTTTAATTGGTTTTCTTTGCAATCAGATGTGTTTTATCTTATGGATTTGTCAACATCGTTTGAGAAGAAGCCCATAGGGCTCAGCAGATAACCAGGTGGGCCGTGGCATAAAGTGTTAAGAACGTGCTCGCTTAGGCAATACATGTGCTAAAATTGGAACGATACAGAGAAGATTAGCAAATTAAAAAATGTTAGGAACTCAGTATGGTGAGGTACGGTGCCTCATGCCTGTAATCCCAGCACTTTGGGAGGCCGAGATGGAAGGACTGCTTGAGGCCAAGAGGTTGAAACCAGCCTGGACAACATAGGAGACCCTGTCTCTACTAAAAATAAAAAATTAGCTGGGTGTGGTGGTGCACGCCTGCAGTTCTAGCTACTTAGGAGGCTGAGGCGGGAGGATCGCTTGAGCCCAGGAATTTGAGGCTGCAGTGAGTTATGATGCACCACTGCACTCCAGCCTGGGCAACAGGGCGAGACCCTGTCTCAAAAAACAAAAACAAAACAAACCCCAACAACCTCGGTCTGGAGGATCCATCCAGGTCAAAACGTATGCAGGGTCCTGTGGAGGATCTGTGGGTTCATGCTGCCCTCATGTGAGGCCACGGTGTGGGTCATCCCATGGGCGGGGACACCAAATGGACCACTTGGTTGGGGTGGTGACCTTGAGAGCTCTCTTTTGTGAGGGTCCTTGACAGTGAGCAAGTCGCCGGCTCAGCAGCACCACGGACACGGCTTTCCCACACACCCCCGGGGTTTCGGCAGCCAGTGCTCACCCCCGCCTGAATCAGCCATTCCCCAAGGGGGCTGGTGTCTGGAGACGTTCTCAGTCGGCTGTTCCTGCCACACTTCTTAGCTGGCATTTTCTGTAAGGAGAAGCTGTTCCTCATTAACTAGAAAAGGCCAGTGACTGGTGATCACTTTCCTTTCAAAGCCAATCTTCAGAGGGAGGAATTTGCAGGATGTCACCTCCGGGTGACAAATGACATTTGCTTTCTTCTCCCTCACTCTCTCTTTGGTATCACTGTGGACTTACAGATTTTTCCTTTTTTTTTTTTTCGAGGTGGTGGAGTCTCACTCTGTCGCCCAGGCTGGAGTGCGGTGGCGCAGTCTCGGCTCACTGCAACTTTTGCCTCCCAGGTTCAAGCGATTCTCTTGCCTCAGCCTCCTGAGTAGCTGAGATTACAGGCACCTGTCACCTCACCTGGCTAATTTTTGTATTTTTATTAGAGATGGGGTTTCACCATGTTGGCCGGGCTGGTTTTGAACTCCTAACCTCAGATGATCCACCCACCTTGGCCTCCCAAAGTGCTGAGATTACAGGCTCGAGCCAGGTTTTTATTTAGTACTAGTTTACAATCAAAGTAATCGATTGCTCTTTTTAATGTTCCAAATGACCCACACTTGGCCAGTGGGAGCCCCTGGTGGCCCAGCCGTCCACCCTGCCAGACGTGGGCAAGTGTCCTCACCTCTGGCATGACCAGGTGCCAGGCACACCAGGACCTCACCTGCCCCGCCCTGGAGTCAGCCCCTTCTCCAAAGAGAGTGCTCCACAACCCTGAGTGGCAGGGCATGAAAGCACGGCCCTCCCGCGGGCACAGAACGCAGCCTCCCTCTGCCTCAGGCTGTCCTGTGTGGCCGTTTCCCTCTCTCTCATTGACCTTTCCAGGCCCAGGATTTTCGGGGGGCCCAGAGCGTACATACTTTCCATTTGTAAGGCTTCTTTTCCCATATGCTGCATGATATGGCCTCCTCGGGCATCCAAGGCCCTGCCAAGGGTTTCCAACACGTGTCCATGACAAAACACCAGGTCCTTCTCCTCTCCTCACCCTGTACCCCCACAAGTCCATCAGTAAGTCGTGCTGGCCCCACCTGGACGAGGTTTCCAGCATCTGACCTGCCCTCCAGGCTGCCCTCACCCAGGCCTGCATGCTCCCTGTGTCCCCATCCCCAGTGCACATGGCTCCCTGTAGCCCTGTGACTTTGCAGAGAAGGCCATGTTTCTGAGTCCCTCGTCACCAATGAGGCAGCTGTGGGCAACGGGGAAGGCAGGCAACTTGGCCTCCCAAGCAGGTGACATGTGAGGTTGGCAGCAGCTCCCAGGGAGTCACCGCGGCAGGGACTTCCAAGGTTCCCGAGAGTGCTTGAGAGCTGTCACCTTGCTCCTGGCCTTCCTTAGGGTCCTGTCCAGCAGCTGTGAGAGCCTTTGAGCACCTGCGTCTGAACCCTTCTCGGAACACCTGGAGTGGCTTCCACTCTCTGGGCCAGATCTGACTGATAGCCCCAGACAGCCCTTCACAGGGTCGGGGGCAGTGGAGATGACTCCTTCCTGGGGCCTCCCTGTGACTGGCGGGAAATGTCAGCGACCACTGGCCACCTTCCCACTTGACTCATACCTTAGTTTTCCATGATGACTGTTTCAATGATGGTTTATAAATATCAGATGCCAGGTGGTTTTTCTTTTTATTTTCGAGATGGAGTCTTGCTCTGTCGTCAGACTGGAGTGCAGTGGCGCCATGTCGGCTCACTGCAACCTCCAACTCCCTGGTTCAAGCTATTCTCCTGCCTCAGCCTCCCGAGTAGCTGGGATTACAGGCACATGCCACCACGTCCGGCTAATTTTTGTATTTTTAGTAGAGACGGGGTTTCACCATGTTGGCCAGGATGATCTCGATCTCCTGACCTCGTGATCCGCCCGCCTCGGCTTCCCAAAGTGCTGGGATTACAGGCATGAGCCACCACACCTGGCCAGATGCCAGGTTGTTTTTTTAAAAAAGCGTGTGACAGTTCCTCAAAAATTTAAACATATGAAATATAGAGTTGTCATGTGACACAGCAATTCCACTCCTAGGACAGACCCAGAATACTGAAATCAGGGACTCAAAGAGATGCTTGCCCCAGGAGGCTTAGACTGGCACTCACAATGCCAAAAGGTGGAATCAATCCAGGGTTCCCTGACAAACGAATGGGCAAACTCAGAGTGGCACCTGGCCTGCTGAACATATTTTGGCTCCTGTGCGGGCTGCACCTTTTGTCAATGGGTGTCTATCACCCATATAATCTCTGGCACTGCACTCCAGCCTGGGCGATAGAGCAAGGCTCCGTCTCAAAACCAATAAACAAACTAGAAAAGGTACCAAAAAAAAACAGTGCCAAGAAGAGGAAGGAGCGATGGAATTGCTGTGGTAGGCCCTTAGACACACGTGAAGTGCAGTGATACTGTTTCAGGGTGGAACATGCTCCGTTGAAGGTGTGCGTTGTATCACTTGGCAGACAGGGAGAGGAGGGAAAGCAATTTGAGCTGAGCAAGCTCGCCCTCACCGTGGACACTGGCTGGGCTAGAGGAGAGGCGCCTGCAGAGGGCCCATTGGGTCTGGGGTTGGGGAGGTGTCTCTACTGGGTGCACCCCCCATTTCACTTCCTCCCTTCTGCCAGGCTGGGGGTCCACACACTGTTCTGATTTTCGAGGCTGCCCTCCACACTCCATTTGGCGATGGGCCAAGATGTCTAAGCGGGCCAGCGCCTCCCCGCCCTGCGGAGGAGCCTGCGTACGCCCGGAAGCGCCCGTCGCCTCGCAGCCTGCTTGGGGGCTGTCTGGTGCCATTGTCTACGGTGGCATTGGGTTGTCCGGGCACAGCAGGAGGGTCTCAGAGCCTGTGCCTACCATGGCTGCATCTCTCAAGGCGCCCATAGCGGTCAGCCCTTCCCGTTGCGGCTTCCATGTGGCCAGGCCGAGTCTCCAACGTCTCATTCAGAGGAGGGATTGGCGCAGCCGCCGTGCTCACGATCTTTCCCCTCAATGAGCAGCTTTGGTGAATCATCTCTGAAAAGACAGCTGAATTATTTAAAGCAAGTGCATCCATGAGAAGGAACTGCTTGCTGGGGCCTCAGGCCTTGCTGTGAGCTGTTCACCAGGAGGGAGCTGGCTGGGCAGGGGGTATGAAGGCCGCAGGTGTGAAGGTAGAGTCATTACCAGGCAGGGGCACAGTGTGACCCAGCTGGGCAGAGAGCACTGGCCTGTCTCAGAGGTGAACTCACAGGTCTGGAAATGGTCTGAATAGAAAGGATTGGTCTCCGGAGGAAAGCATACTCTTCCTATTACCAGAACCTTGTGGGGTTTTTATTGATATTTCACTGGATTACAAATGTTGAAAGTGTTGCAAAATGAACATCCTGGTGACTCAAGTATTTCATGGACCCTCACAAACCTCTGCGGACGCTGTTGGACCGGACCCCAAACCACAACGGGGCTGTGGTAGAGGAACTGCACGAAAAGCAGGTTTCCTATAAGGAAAGACAAGAGGAAGCTCATTCTCCACACTCAGACCACTGGGCGTGGTGTTTGGGGAGCCCTTGGGGGAGCTGTAACGGGGCCTGGAGACCTGCTCCATTGCGCCCCCGACCAGGGCCCGGCCTGGCTCTGACTCCGGGGCGGGCGGTGATGCCATCTGTCTTCTGCAGAGGAGAACGCTGGGACCCCCTGGAGCTCGTTTCATGAACGACTCCAAACCCGGATGTTTGCAGTGGGAGGAGAGGAAGGGAGCGCCTGACTGTGTCTTCTTCATCTCCCTGAACACAGGAGGGGGCAGCCTGGCTGAAGGCCTGACCCCTGGGGGGAAAGCGCACCTGGTGAAAAACTGTTTTCTGACTGATGTGATGATAAAAATGAATGGCAGGTCCTTCTCATACTGCATGTGGAAAGAAGGCCCTGGAAGCGCCACTGCTTGGCTCCAGCGCCCCAGCTTGTTCGGAGCAAGCTGTGGCCCACAGGGAGCCCCTGGAGGATCTGCTGGCTTCCTTAACGAAGCAATGCTCCGAGCACCAAGGTGGGGATGGGGGTCTCCCTCAGCGTCTTCAGGAAGGAAACAAGCAGTGCCTTTCCCTGTGGGCCAAGTTCCAGGCCCTGCCCCTCCCTGAAGGGCAAGGGGCATTGGGGGACAAGAGATGGACCTCCTGGGGACACATCCTTTCCCAGGCCAGCCTGAGCTCCAGTTTGATTTTATTAAGGGAGTCAGAAGGGGGCCCGTACAGACAGACCGTCATGGGACCACTATGGCCCAGACACCATGGCCACAGGCCACCACCAAGAAGAGGGCAGGGTCAGGAGGCACAGGGACTCAAGCCCTCCAGACGCAGCAGTCCCGGCCATCTCCTCACCCTGGTCCCTCACCTCAGCCCGACAGGATGACCATCACTGGCCACACACAGCTGAGGAGCTAGGACCCCACCTGGGCCAAACCCTGACGGGGGGGTCACCAGATATCAAAATGAGAGGGAGATGGGGAGAGAGAGAAAGAGGCAGTGGGGAGGAGAGAGAGGATATCTTGGAATTTAATACTATTCAGTGTTCAAAAACCAAGCATCAGGGATAGCCACTTTCGGAATGTCAGAGTAGGGCCCCCTCCAAATCTGTGTCTCCATAAAAGCCGTGAGAATACTGGCAAAAATTATTAAAGTGAACTCTTTCAGAACTCTGGAAATTCACCAAAGGGTTGCAACCCTCTGAGGAGCATCTCTACTAAAAAATACAACAAATTAGCCAGGCATGGTGGCGGGCGCCTGTAGTCCCAGCTACTCGGGAGGCTGAGGCAGGAGAATGGTGTGAACCCAGGAGGCAGAGCTTAAGCCAAGATTGTGTTGCTGCACTCCAGCCTGGGCAACAGAGCAAGACTCCATCTCAAAAAAAAAAAAAAAAAAAACCACTGAATCTCATTGGAACAATGACTGTTGGGCATTTTAGCTGTCACTGTTTCTATTCCCCCCCACCCCTGTACTAGCCTTGAAAACCAGCATCCTGGTACCCACTGGCAGATTAGGGTGGGTTTGGATCTCCCAGAAGCCCCATCCCCTGATAATTGTCACTATTTGACCCATCTGGCAGCTTCCTAGAAACACTCCCCCGCCCCCGCCCCACCACCACCCTTTGCAGGGCTCGTCTTTATTGACCTGACTCAGACCTTACTTATTAGGAACAGCTTTTTCCTGGGGATGATTGTTGAGAACCGTCGGTGGAAACTGCTTAACATCGCAGCTGCCTAGCTGGCGATACCAGTAGGGGCAAACAAGAAGACCAAAACCTTAAAAGGAAAAGCTGGGGAATGGGATGTCCACAGGGGGTTTGAAAGGCTGACATGTTCCTGGGAATCTAGAAATTAGAAATCACTAATAGAAGAAAATCTGGGAAATTCACAGATATGTGGAAGTTAAGTAACATACTCCTAAATCACCAATGAATCAAAGAGGAAGTCACAAAATAAATTAGAAAATCCTTTGAGATGAGTGAAAATAAAACCACAACATACCAAAATTTATGGAGTACAGAAATGAAGTGGTTGGAGGAAAATTTATAGCTGTAAATACCTGCATGAATAAAGAAAAAAGAAAAATAATGAGATACCACTCCATGTCCATTAGAATGGGGAGAATCCAAAGGACTGACAACACCAAATGCTGGTGAGGGCGTGGAGCCACAGGAACGCCCATTCATTGCTGGTGGGAATGCAAAATGGTGCAGCCACTTGGGAAGACAGTTTGGCAGCGTCTTACAAAAGTAAACACGCTCTTTCCATAGGACCTGGCAATCACACTCTTCAGTATTTACCCAAATGAGCTGAAAACTTATATCCACACAAAAAACCTGCACACAGGACTGGATGTAGTGGCTCACACCTGTAATCTCAGCACATTGGGAGGCCGAGGTGGGAGGATCTCTTGAGCCCAGGAGTTCAAGACCAGCCTGGGCAACAAAATGAGATCCCATCTCTACAAAAAATTTTAAAAATTATCCAAGTGTGGTGACACACACCTGTAGTCCCAGCTACTCAGGAGACTGAGGTGGGAGGATGGCTTGAGTCCAGGAGTTCAAGGCTACGGTGAGCTATGATCACATCACTGCATGCCAGCCTGGGTGACAGAGAAGGACCCTGTCTCAAAAAAAACAAAACAAAACCAAAAAACCAACCAACCAAAAACCTACACCTGGATATTTATAGCGGCTTTATTCATAATTTCCAAAACTTGGAAGCAACCAAGATGTCCTTCAGTATGTGAATGGATAAATAAACGACGATGCATCCAGACCGTGGACTATTATTCAGCACTAAGAAGAAATGAGCTGTCAGCTGTGAAAAGATGTGGAGGAACTTCAGATGTGTATTGCCAGGTGAAAGAAGCCAGTCTGAAAATCCACCTACTGGGCGATTCTGTATGGGAAGA
This sequence comes from Nomascus leucogenys, assembly GCF_006542625.1. Classification (NCBI taxonomy): domain Eukaryota; kingdom Metazoa; phylum Chordata; class Mammalia; order Primates; family Hylobatidae; genus Nomascus; species Nomascus leucogenys. The sequence goes on from NC_044405.1 coordinate 28,708,943, forward strand.
GAAACCTGATCTCTACCCTCTTGGGGTCTTCGGCTGGGTCTGAGAATCAAATTGACCTAAGTCAGGTTAACAGGAGAAAAGCAGGGCCAGGCGCAGTGGCTCACGCCTGTAATCCCAGCACTTTGGGAGGCTGAGGTGGGCAGATCACTTGAAGTCAGGAGTTTGAGACCAGCCTGGCCAATATGGTGAAACTCCGTCTCTACTAAAAATACAAAAATTAGCCAGGCATGGTGGCGGGTGCCTGTCGTCCCAGCAGGAGAATCATTTGAACCCGGGAGGCAGAAGTTGCAGTGAGCAGAGATTGCGCCACTGCACTCCAGCCTGGCGACAGAATGAGACTCTGTCTCAAAAAAACCCAAACCAAACCAAAACAAAAAAACTACAGGAGAAAAGCAGACAGATTTTGTTTTACAGGTGCATGGAAGTCCCCACAAGAAGATGAAGACCCAAAGACATGGCCAGGCCTAAATGTCTATAGATTAGGCTGAGCAAAGAGAGGAAATTGTGGAAAAGTCACTAAAATATATGAGGTGACCAAAGGAAGACAAGAATTATTTTAACAAGATCTGTTTGTACAGATTTCTCTCTGCCTGGAATCCCCATCTCTGGTGATAAAAATGTTTCTTTCCTCCTGGTGTAGGGAACTGGGCTCTCATATGGGAATTTAATCTCCTACTTTCAGGAAGAAAAGCGGGGGGTCTAAGTGTATTTCTTGCAGCTACTTTTATTTTTAGTGCCTTTAGCTAAAATAATTCTTATGCCATAGTGGCAGGTTTTTGGCTGGTATATTCCCTTCAATTCCGACTTTATGATGTCTGGAAAAGACAAAACTATGAAGACAGTAAAAAGATCAGTGTTCGCCGGGGTGGGGGGAGGGAGGGATGAATAAGCAGAGCACAGGGGACTTTTAGGGCCATAAAACACTCTGCATGACACTATAATGATGGATCCACACCATGTGCATGTGTGAAAACCCACAGAATGTACACCACCAATAGGCTGGGCGCGGTGGCTCACGCCAGTAATCCCAGCTTTGTGGGAGGCTGGGCGGATCACTTGAGGTCAGGAGTTCAAGACCAGCCTGGCCAACATGGTGAAACCCTATCTCTACTAAAAATACAAAAATTAGTCAGGTGTGGTGGCTCACACCTGTAATCCCAGCTATTCAGGAGGCTGAGGCAGGAGAATCACTTGAACCCAGGAGGCAGAAGTTGCAGTGAGCTGAGACCACACCACTGCACTCCACCCTGGGTAACAGAGGGAGACTGCCTCAATAAATAAATAAATAACCAGAATGCAACCATTTGTCTCTTATCTACCTATGACCTGGAAGACTCCTCCCCACTTCAAGTTGCCCTCTTTCCAGACCAAACCAATGTCTTCTGTATTAGTCCATTTTCACATTGCTATAAAGACAACACACCCAATGTTGCTATATCCCGTATGTTGCTATAAAGACAACATACCGGGTCATTTAGAAAGAAGAGAGGTTTAATTGACTCATAGTTCTGCAGGGCTGGGGAGGTCTCAGGAAACTTACGAATTGTGGTGGAAGGGGAAGCGGCATGTCTTACATGGTGGCAGGCGAGAGAGTGGTGAGCGAAGGGGGAAGAGCCCTTGATAAAACTATCAGATCTCATGAGAAACCCCTCACTATCACAAGGACAGCAGGGTGGAACCCCGGGACCCAGTCACCTCCCACCCAGTCTCAACCTAAACGTATGGGGATATGGGGATTGCCATTCAAGATGAGATTTGGGTGGGGACACAAAGCCTAACCCTATCAACATCTTACATATATTGATCGATGTCTTGTGCCTCCCTAAAGTGTATAAAACCAAGCTGTGTGCTGACCACCTTGGGCATAGGTCACCAGGCCCTCCTGAGTCTGTGTCACAGATGTGTGCCCTTAACTTTGGAAAAAATAAACTTCCTAAATTGACTGAGACTTGTCTCAGATATTTGGGGTTCATATCATAGACCAGGGCAAATGCCTAGTCATGAGCATGGGTACATGGGAAGAGATGGGGACAGGCCACCCAAGAGCAAAGCCAGCTGGGGCACCACAAGCATGGGAAGGGAGTGAGGCCCCACTTCATGAGCAGACTCTGCACTCACCCATCTAGGGGGGCTGCTGGAGGTGCAGGCAGTTGGTATTGGCAGCCGGGCCACAGGGGAATCGTGCACATCTGAACTGAACCCTCTTCCTCAGGACAGACATTTTTAAATTTCACTTAAACCACAACCTCTTCATTATATAGGTTATAAAATAAACTGTTGCCGGGTTTGCTGTGAAATGGCTTACCTCTCAGCAGGCTGCCTGCTGTGTGTATTAATCAGAGTTCAATTACAGACCGTCTGGCGTTTGTGCATGTCCCAGCTGGGCTGGTGCGTACTGTGACAATTGTCCATGCCTGGGGGTCTGTCTACTGGATCCCCAAGGAGAAAGCTTCCTTCGTGGACGGCATGACCATTTCCATGCACACAGCCCTGGTGGGGGGAGCTGGAGTTTGCCCAGGTCCCCCCGCAGTCACAGTGATAGGTACCAGGTCCCTCAGCAGTCATAGCGATAGGTGCTTCACATTTGTTTCTCATTTTATCCTCACGACAACTCTGCTGTCAATTCTGATTCTGAGGTCAAACAATGCTGGGAAGCTGGGTGACCTGGCAGGGACCTGGCCATTGCAGGGAGGGGGCTGCAGATGGAACCAGAGGCTTCCAAAGAGACGGGAAAGCATCCAGTTTGCAGACCAGGAATCAGCACATCTGGAACCATGAGGCAGGAGGAGCTTCGAGATCATCCAGGGGGACCTCCTACCTGCCAGGAACTTCCACTCCTATTCCCTCTCAAGTAGCTCTCTGCTCAAAGTCTCTGTGTAAGCAAGGGTCCCTGACAGCTTTAACTGGCATGGGGGGAAGGATGAGCTGCCTCTCCTATTTAATTTTAATTTTTTTTTTTTTTTTTTTTTTGAGGAGTTTCGCTCTTGTTGCCCAGGCTGGAGTGCAGTGGTGCGATCTCGGCTCACTGCAACCTCCGACTCCCGGGTTCAAGTGATTCTCCTGCCTCAGCCTCCCAAGTAGCTGGGATTACAGGCATGCCCCACCATGCCCAGCTAATTTTGTATTTTTAATAGAGACGGGGTTTCTCCATGTTGGCCAAGCTGGTCTTGAGCTCCCGACCTCTGGTGATCTGCCCCCCTCGGCCTCCCAAAGTGCTGGGATTACGGGCATAAGCCACTGCACCTGGCCTATTTTAATTTTAATTTTATTTTTTTTGTGAGACAGGGTCTCACTCTGTCACCCAGGTTGGAGTGCAGTGGCACCATCAGGGCTCACTGCAGCCTCGGCCTCCCCAGGCTCAAGTGGTTCTCCCACCTCAGCCTCCCAGGCAGCTGGGACTACAGGTTCATGCTAGCATGCCTGGCTAATGTTTCTATTTTTTGTAGAAACAGGATCTCGCCATGTTACCCAGGGTGGTCTGGAATTCCTGGACTCACACAATCCTCCCGCCTCTGCCTCCCAAAGTGCTGGGATTACAGGTGTGAGCCACCACATCAGGCCTGCCCCTCCTATTTTGTTCCAATTATTTACGAGGGGTTGCGCAAAGAAGCTCTCCAGCTAAAGGGACTGAGCTTTTACTCCCTGCAACAGTGTGACCTCAGGCAAGTTAGTCTCGGAAGGTGCTTCTGCTACACAGGTATAGCATGCAATGAACGGGGGCTTTGTCATGACGACGACGATGGTGATGATGGTGCTTTGCCCTGATTCTGATTGGCTGGGTTGGTGAAGGGCTGGGGCGCTTCTTCCTGAAGATGATCCTATGAACCGCCCCAGAGAAACACTCCTGCATCTCACAACGTTCTACCTCGTGGTCTTGTCTTCTCTTTCCTACCAGATTCTAAATTCTCTTCCCAAGAGGTGGCACGAACCTGTGAGTCCCAGCTGCAACCCACGGAGAAGCAAGCGAGCCGTGTCCCTCATCGATCCGGCCTGTCAGCACCTCTGTCTCTCCATGCAGGCCAGGCGGCTCCAGATGCGGGACTTGCTCCTGGCAGCTTGGCAGCTTTGCATCTGTAAGGCATATATTACTGTAGAGTGCCTTTCAGCGTTAAGTCGTTTACGTGTATTGCAGAAAGACAGCGAGGAAAAGAGAGACTGCACTTGTTATGGGCTGAGCGTTTGGGTGGGCGTGCCTCCCTCCAGATTCACATGTCAAAGCCCCAACCCCCAGCACTGCAGAAGGGGACTGCGTTGGAGATGAGGTCCTCACAGAGGTGATTAGAGTAAAACGAGGTCACTAAGGTGGGCTCTGATTGGATGTCCTTGTAAGAAGAGCAGATGAGAGGCCGGACGTGGTGGCTCACGCCTGTAATCCCAGCACTTTGGGAGGCCGAGGTGGGTGGATCACGAGGTCAGGAGATCGAGACTATCCTGGCTAACATGATGAAACCCCGTCTCTACTAAAAATACAAAAAATTAACCAGGCGTGGTGGCGGGCGCCTGTAGTCCCAGCTACTCGGGAGGCTGAGGCAGGAGAAATGCATGAACCCGGGAGACGGAGCTTGCAGTGAGCCAAGATCGCGCCACTGCACTCCAGCCAGGGCGACAGAGCAAGACTCTGTCTCGAAAAAAAAAAAGAGCAGATAGATGAGGACACACACAGAGGGACAGCCCTGGGGGATACAGGGAGGAGTCGGTGTTTACATACCAAGGAGAGGCTTCAGAGGAACCAGCCCTGCTGACACCTTGATCTTGGATGTCCAGCCCCCAGGATGTGAGAGGATCCGTGTCTGTGGCCGAAGCCCTGCAGCCTGTGTGCTGTGCACAGCAGCCCAGGAAGCAAATCCAGCACATCAACAAGGCTGAGAAAACGCTTGTCTTTGTGGCCCCTACTGCCGGAGGCCACCACACGAGCAAGGGGTTGCAGTCTCCCTGCTGTCAGAAGTTTGCTCCATGTCCTTGCAGACACCACCCCCATTGTGGAGCTTCCGGGAGATGGGTGCTGCTCAGGCTGGGTGCACAGAAGGGCCAAGGCAGGGCAGGGCTCCTATATCAGGGCCTGGGTGGGGTTGCCAGGTACAGCCCTATTGGGGAAAGGCCTCTGAGGAAGTGGATTTGTAGAGGAGAGACTCAGGGACCGAATTTCAGAGAAACCCATCAGTGGCTTTCCCCTAGTGCAAATTCACCTGATCCTCGCAGAGACCTATGAGACCATCTGGGCAGCAACCACCACCACTTTTGACCATGCAGGAAGCAGAGGCTCTGAACAAGACAATCTGCACCCAGTAGAACCCCCAGAGTCTCCGGACAAGACGATCTGCCCTAACAGAACCCCCATAGCCCTGGCACGCGCACTGACTCCTCCAGCATGGCCACCCCTCCCCACGAGGCGCACAGACTCCTCCAGCATGGCCACCCCTCCCCACGAGGCCGTGTCCGGAGGCAGAGGGGGCTTTCGGTGGCAGAGAACCCATGCCTCCCGCCCCTCACTGCACCGCGCTCAGGGGGCACCAGGGACTGAGCCCTTCCAGCTCTGGCAAAAAAGAGGAACAAAAACACACTGATTTTACGAGACCAGGTTCAGTCTGTGGCCTGTCCCGACACTAAAGGATGGCTTATTTTTTAGTGTAATGACAGGACCAGGGACGTTAGGAAATTAACCAGATGAGAACTGAAACTGAGGGAAGGGCCCTGAATTTCCTCCTCTAGTGTTTCCAAGAAGTGACGCCAGGCTTGTGTTCAGCGGCCTATGTGGTGCCTTCCTCCGTGGTGGCCCCAGGCAGGAGGGGTGTGGTCTGAGTGCCCTTATCTAACGCTCGCTTTTCTCCCAGAAATAACTCTTCTGTTGCTCGAGTTTCAAAAAAGAATTTTTTTTTTTTTTTTTTTTGACAGAGTCTCGCGCTGTTACCCGGGCTGGAGTGCAGTGGCGCAATCTCATCTCATTGCAACCTCTGCCTCCTGGTTTCAAGTGATTCTCCCACTTCAGCCTCCTGAGTAGCTGGGATTTCAAGCACCCACCACCACGCCCGGCTAATTTTTGTATTTTTGTAGAGATGGGGTTTCACCATGTTGGCCAGGCTGGTCTTGAACTCCTGACCTCAAATGATCCACCCGCCTCAGCTGGGATTACTGGGATTACAGGTGTGAGCCACTGTGCCCAGCCTTGAAATTTTTTTGGGTGGGAGGGGTACACAGAGAGCGTTTATATGGTGAATGCTGATGGCAAACATCATCCAAGAGAGACAAGATGGGAAAAGTGCTGCCACCAGAGGCCCTAGGGAGCCTCAGGCTAGATACGAAATATCACCCAGGGAAAGGCCTGGGCTCTGGGCAGGCTGGCAAGGCCCTCAGCCATTCAGCACCCTGCAGACAAGCATTTCAGAGTCGATGCAACCATTGCTGTCCTCATGCCCTGCCACCAGCATCTCTCCTCCTTCCTCTGTCATCTCCTCACCCAGTGAGACAAGAACATGCCGGATTTCCATGCCCATGATGGTGCCATTTTCTTCCTTGTCAAACACCTGAAGTCTTTCCACATAATCCTCATAGGTGCCCTGGTCCTTGTTCCCTGCCACCGTCTGCAGCAGGGGCAGGAAGTGCTCAAAGTCCAGCACCTTCACGTTCATCTCATCACTCTTGGGGTTCCCCAGGACCAGGAGCGCTGCGGCGTTGGTGGGATTCTGGTCCAGGGCCCTCATCATGTCCCCACAAGGGCTGGGAGGACCTTGCCATCACCTGTTCAGTCAAACAGCCAGAAGGCAGCCTTGAACTCTGCGCTGGTCATTGGTGAAGTCACACATCTTGACTGCTCAGCTCTCCAGGACCTTTCCCTGTAGTAATGGCTCAGTGAAATGAACGGCTCAGTGAAATATTTTATAATCATGATCCGTGTCTATGCCTAAATCGCCCTGCCTAAGACACTGAATAGCCTTCCGATAAAACCCCCTTTCATGCCAACTCACTGGGCTTTTTTCTGGAAGACTTCCTTGGCCCCACTAGCATCAGTACTTGAGCGGCTCCTTTCCCTATTTCTCGGGAATTAGGTGGTATATTGGATCTGTAAGCCATTGGGTTCTCCTGCATGCATTTAAAATACCAAATTGCCGGGCGCGGTGGCTCACACCTGTAATCCCAGCACTGTGGGAGGCTGAGGTGGGTGGATCACCTGAGGTCAGGAGATCAAGACCATCCTGGCTAACATGGTGAAACCCCGTCTCTACTAAAAATATAAAAATTAGCCGGGCTTGATGGCAGGCACCTGTAATCCCAGCTACTTGGGAGGCTGAGGCAGGAGAATTGCTTGAACCTGGGAGGTGGAGGTTGCAGTGAGCCCTGCTACACTCCAGCGTGGGTGACAAGAGCAAAACTCTGTCTCAAAAAGAAAGAAAAAAAGAAACAAATAAACAACAACAACAACAAAAAAACAAATCTGTCGGGCTCAGTGGCTCACGTCTATAATCCCAACACTTTGGGAGGCAAGCTGAAAAAAAAAAAAAAAAAAAAAAAAAAAAAAAAAAAAAAAAAAAAAAAAAAAAAAAACTTGGGAGGACAAACAAAGGCGGGTGGATCACCTGAGGTCAGAAGTTCGAGACCAGCCTGGCCAATATGGTGAAATCCCATCTCCACTAAAAATACAAAAATTAGCTGGGCATGGTGGCGTGCACCTGTAATCCCAGCTACTTGGGAGGCCGAGGCAGGAGAATCGCTTGAACCCGGGAGGCGGAGATTGCAGTGAGCCGAGATCGTGCCATTGCGCTCCAACGTGGGTGACGAGCAAAACTCTGTCTCAAAAATAAACAAATCTGTTGGGCGTGGTGGCTCATGCCTGTAATCTCAGCACTTTGGGAGGCCAAGGCGGGCAGATCACCTGAGGTCAGGAGTTCCAGATCAGCCTGGCCAACGTGGTGAAACCCTGTCTCTACTAAAAACACAATATTAGCTGGGGGTGATGACACACTCCTGTAATCCTAGCTACTCAGGAGGCTGAGGCAGGAGAATCACTTGAATCTGGGAGGCAGAGGTTGTAGTGTAGTGAGCTGACATCGCACTATTGCACTCCAGCCTGGGTGACAAGAGCAAAACTGTCTCAAAACAAACAAACAAAACAAACAAATCTGTTGGGAAGCTAAAGTGGGAGGATCACTTGAGCCCAGGAATTCAAGAGCAGCCTAGTGACATAGTGAGACCCTGTCTCTACCGAAAAAAAGAAAATTTAGGTGAGCATGGTGGCTCACAACTGTAGTCTTAGCTACTGGGGAGGCTGAGGTGGGAGGATCACTTGAGCCCAGGAGGTTGAGGCTGCAGTGAGCCATGATCACACCACTGCACTATAACCTGAGTGACAGAACAAGACCCTGTCTCAAAAAAAACTCCAAATTTGAACAGGTGAATTTTTTTTTTTTTCGAGACAGAGTCTAGCTCCAGGCTGGAGTGCAGTGGCGCGGTTGGCTCACTGAAACCTCAGCCTCCTGGGTTCAAGTGATTCTCCTGCCTCAGCCTCCTGAGTAGCTGGGATTACAGGAGCCAGCCACCATGTCTGGCTAATTTTGTACTTGTAGTTGAGATGGGGTTTCACCATTTTGGCCAAGCTGGTCTTGAACTCCTGACCTCAGGTGATCTGCCCACCTTGGCCTCCCAAAGTGCTGGGATTACAGGAGTGAGCCACCATGGCCTGGCTGTTAATTTTTAGAAACCGTAGGTATGTTTTGTTTTGTTTTGTGTTTTGTTTTTTTTTTTTTGCCCCAGAGTACAATTTGAAAAAATATTTGTGTAAAAGAGAAAAACTAAAGTTTTTGCTTGCTCGTGTGCACATGGCGTGTGTCCTGGTGTGCAGGCGTCTGGGAGGAAGGGAGGCCTTCCTTTGAGAGATGGCATTTCCCTGTGTTTTCTGAGGGGGAAATGCATGGCTAAGGAGTTGAAGTGGGTCTGTCCCCTTCCCTGTGACAGGAGCCTGCCCGGGGCAGTGGCTCCTGCCTTCATGAGGAGGCTTTAGTGAATTTAAGGGACCCATGGATGGCTCTTCAGTTCGGAAACAGGGGCACAGGCGCCTGCCCTTGCCTGCAGAGTAGGGTGTGGGCCCCGGGAGGTGCTCTGGTCAAAGCCGCATTTCTAAGCAAGCGGGAGGCTGAGGTCTCCTTTGCAGGCCCCTGTGTCACACAGGCCTCCAGGCGGTGGACATTCAGTGGGGTTGGGTCGTTTGTAGGCCCCTGGGTCACATAGGCCTCCAGGCGGTGGACACTCAGTGGGGTTTGGGTGCACAGGGCATGAGGGGTGTCGTAACCTCTGTGAAAGACACCAGAGGGGAGTGGGACTGGCAGGTAAGCCTCAGACCCAGGCCCCGAGCAAAGGCTGGTGGCCAGGAGCATGGGGCCACACACCCTGCCTGCTCGGACTGGCTGGGGTGCCTGAAGAGGGCAGTCTCGGCCTGCACCCCAACAGCCTCCACTTGGTCTCTCTCTGTCTCTGCTCCTCCCTCAGCCAGGACCTTGGAGCCGCTCAGACTCTGACACTCGCTGAGAGGGTGTGAAGCGTGGATCACAGCTCCCAGCTGTCACCTGCCCAGGCCCTGCGCTGGGCTTTGCAGGCCCGCAGTCTTTACCATGTGGCCACTTCACAGTGCGGTTACTGTCGCCCCACTTTGCAGGAGGAGATGGGGTCTGGACTCACACCCAGGGCTGCTACTCTGTGCAGACACTTCCCCACCTGCTGGCGTTGGCCTGCTCTTGTGACCTTGACTTTGACCTCCTGGCTGATGAGGCCAGGCTCCTCTGGGAGTCGCTCTGTACTCTCTGCTGACCCCTGGGATGGGGGATGGATGTGTTACAGGAAAAGGGTCCAGATCTAGACACCAAGAGGGGGTTCTTGGATCTTGCACAAGAAATATAATTCAGGGCGAGTCCGTAAAGTGAAAGCAGTTTATTAGGAAAATAAAGGAATTAAGAATGGCTTACTCCATAGAGACAGCAGCCCCAGGACTGTTGGTCGCCCATTTTTATGGTTATTCTTGATGACATGCTAAACAAGGGGTGGATTATTCATGCTTCCCTTTTTTAGACCATATAGGGTAACTTCCTGACGTTGCCATGGCATCTGTAAACTGTCATGGCGCTGGTGGGAGTGTAGCAGTGAGGATGGTCAGAGGTCACTCTTGTGGCCATCTTGGTTTTGGTGGGTTTTATCCAGGTTCTTTACTGCAAGCTGTTTTATCAGTAAGGTCTTTATGACCTGTATCTTGTGGCGACCTCCTAGCTCATCGTGTGACTTAGAACGCCTTACCTGTCTGGGAATGCAGCCCACTAGATCTCAGCCTTTTATTCAGCCCCTGTTCAAGATGGAGTTGCTGTGGTTCAAAAGCCTCTGACAGATGGCAACAATCTCATCGGACTCGGCGCCTCCAGACTGAACTCGGCTTCTCAAGAATCATTTCCAGGGGCGAGGTCTTAGTGTACCCAGGGTTTCTAACCTCTTTGCTGTGAAAGATCTTGTTTATAATTTTTGCCTCTGTAGAAGTCTATGTTTAAAAAATAATGTGTCTTCTAGGAAAAAAAGCTTTTGTTTGCATTGTTTTCCTGTTACCTTTTAGCCAAAAATAGTTAACGTCCATCCAGTAGAGATTAGTGCCCACACGCTGGAGTTCGCGTATTTACAGCAAAGTTATTATCTTTCGTTTTGGTAAACTTTTACATCTGAGATAAATATAGAGTTGTCTCTGGGCTTTTAAGAATGCCGGAGTTACCCCGAGGTCCCCTGGCTCTCCCGGCATCCTCTTGGAGATCAGGGAAATCTGGGTGGGAACCTACTCATTTTACAAAAAAAAGAAGCTAAGACCAAATGGGTAATGTCCTTGTTTAAGGTCACAGGCTGGCGCTGAGCCTTGGCTCTCAGCTCCCCGGGCAGTCGCGTGACTCAGCGTCCAGCCTCACCTGCTCCAGGGCCCTCCCTACTGCCAGCCGCTGCCTGTCCTCTCCCCTGACCTGCCTTGAGCCAGACTGGGCCCCCTGGGCCTCGGGCAGGGCTGGATGGGCAAGTTGTCCAATGAGGCCCCCTCAGAACTGGAAAGCCTCCTTCTGGGTGTGAGGTGGGCAGCAATCTGCATTTGGCCCTGGGATCACCTCTCCAGCTCAGTTTGCTTCTCTGTGAGGCCAGATGTCAGCAAGTTCAGGCTGAGAATTAGAGTGAATAATGAAGAGGGGGCCTCTTTCCCAGGGCCTGGCTCATATGCACTGTGGACAACAAATACCAAAAAGGCTGGGCACATGGCTCACACCTGTAATCTCAGCACTCTGGGAGGCCGAGGTGGGTGGATCACTTGACGTCAGGAGTTCGAGACCAGCCTGGCCAACATGATGAAACCCCATCACTATTAAAAATACAAAGATAGCCAGGCGTGGTGGCGGGTGCCTGTAATCCCAGCTACTCCGGAGGCTGAATGAGGCAGGAGAATTGCTGGAACCCAGGAGGCGGAGGCTGCAGTGAGCCAAGATCGTACCACTGTACTCCAACCTGGGCGACAGAGCAAGTCTCTGTCTCAAACAAACAAACAAAAAAATGACTTTTCCTCTTTTCATTCCTAGCAAAAATCCCCTCTCTGGACAAATACTACTCAAGGTCAGAATCTCCCTTTGCCCCCAGTTTTTCATTGAGGGGGCTGAGGATCTCAGTCTCCCTTTCTTTTTTTTTTTTTTTTTTTTTTTGAGATCCAGTCTCTCTGTTGCCCAGGCAGGAGTGCAATGGCATGATCTTGGCTCACCACGAGTCTCTTTCTTAATAACCAACCCTATTACCGGGTCAGGAGAAGCTGCTGGCGCTGTGGCTGCATCAGGGCCTAGAGCCGGGCTGCCTGCCTCTGCTGCCCTGTGTGCTGGCAGATAAGGTAGGGAGGTTTGTTATGCCTCAGTTTCCTTAAAGGTAAAATGGGGTGTCAGTCATCTCTACCTTGTGGCCTGGTTTTGGTTAATGAACTAATCTACACACATAACAAGGGCTCAACAGAGGTTAGCGATGACGTTTCCTGCCAATCTGAGCACCTGTGCGCTGGAACCCTGTAAACAGTTGAGGGTGGGTGGCTGACTTCCAGCTCCCTTCAAATGCTTTTCTGAGTGTTTGCGCACCGGCGGCTCTCCAGGGGCTCGGCTCAGGTCTCAGTGACCACAGATTCTAATGAAGAAAGGGTCTGTCTCTGTCATCCAGGCTGGAGTGCAGGGGGCACGTTCATGGCTCACTGCAGCCTCGACTCCCACCTAAGCCTCCTGAGTAGCTGAGACTACAGGTGTGCTGTATCACACGCAGCTGATTTTAATTTTGTTGACCAGGCTGGTCTGTCAGTGAAGTTTTACACCATTGAGACAAACATAATATTTGGGGCTGATCTAAAAGCTCAAAGTGAGGCTGAAGGAGCCATCCAATGTTTAAATGAAGAGGTACATCATAATTCATTTTTAATAAGTATGCAGAGCTGGGCGGCTCATGCCTCTAATCCCAGCATTTTGGGAGGCCAAGGTGGGAGGATCGTTGAAGCCAGGAGTCTGAGAGCAGCCTGGGTAACAGAGTGAGACCCCATCTTTACTAAATAAATAATAAATAAATAGATAGCTGGGCGTGGTGGTGCATGCTTATAGCCCTAGCTATTTGAGAGGCTGAGGTGGGAGGATCCCTTCAGGGATCCTACAGTGAGCTATGATCATACCACTGCACTCCTAGCCTGGCTGACAGGGGGACACCCTTTTTCTAATAATAATAATAAATTATAAAATTTATAAATTATAAAATGTGTGCTTGTGATAAATCTAAACATTACTACCTAACATACATAGAGATTTTATTACTATAAAATTTCCTTACCCTGCCCATTCAGTGTCATATCTTCACAGAGCCTTCTGGACTTGTATCTGCCTATGTTGTTTTCTGTTTGTTTGTTTGTTTGTTTGTTTGTTTGTTTTGAGACAGAGTCTCGCTCTGTCACCCAGGCCAGAGTGCAATGGCTAGATCTCAGCTCACTGCAACCTCTGCCTCCCGGGTTCAAGCAATTCTTCTGTCTCAGCCTCCTGAGTAACTAGGATTACAAGAGAGCACCACCACGCCCAGCTAATTTTTGTATCTTGTTTTAGCAGAGGTGGAGTTTCACCATGGCTGGTCTGGAACCCCCGATCTCAAGTAATCCGCCCGCCTTGGCCTCCCAAAGTGCTGGGATTACAGGTGTGAGCCACCGCATCCGGTCATTTTGTTTTTTTTTTTTTGAGATGGAGTCTCACTCTGTCGCCTAGGCTGGAGTGCAGTGGCACAGTCTTGGCTCACTGCAACCTCTGCCTCCCAGGTTCAAGCAGTTCTCTGCCTAAGCCTCCGGAGTACCTGGGATTACAGGCGCCTGCTACCACGCCAGGCTAATTTTTTTTTTTTATTTTTAGTAGACACGGGGTTTCACCATCTTGGCCAGTCTAGTCTTGAACTCCTGACCTCGTGATCCACCCGCCTCAGCTTCCCAAAGTGCTGGGATTATTACAGACAGGTGTGAGCCACCGCGCCCGGCCATATTTTGTTTGTTTATTTTAAATAAAGCACATCATTGTATATTCACTGCTCTGCACTATTTTTATTTTTTAATTTAACAGATCTTGTAAACTATATCCTATCTGTGTACACAGAATTATCACATCACAACTTTAGAAAAATGTTTTAAATTAAAAATGCTAAATGAATGTTCTAGAGTTTATTTAACCAAGTGTCTGGTTGTTCTCAGCCTTCCCGTGATTATAGGTAGAGCTGTAAGTCAGATCCACACATCCCGCAGGTGCCTGTGGGAATTTATCTGTGGTACAGATTACCCAAAGTGACATGAGGGGTGAGAGGTTTTACAAATGGTGAATTCCACAAGCTTTGCAAATCTTAACTCCTTTTTCAAGAATAAGGGAACTGTGAGTAGGACAGGTGCACAGTACTTTCATTTTATTTCAGTCTAAGTATTTTCCGAAATAATTTGGGGAGGCTTAAAGGGAGGTGCACGCTGGGTGCGGGGGCTCATACTTGTAATCCCAGCACTTTGGGAGGAGGAGGTGGGAGAATACTCGAGCTCAGGAGTTCAAGATCAGCCTGGGCAACACCGTGAGGCCCCATTTCTACAAAAAAAAAAAAAAAAAAAAAAAAAAAAAAAAAAATTAAAAATTAGCCAGACATGGTGGTGTGTGCCTGTGGTCCCAGATACTTGGGAGGCTGAGGTGGGAGGATCACTTGAGCCCTGGAGTTCAAGGCTTCAGTGAGCCACGACTGTACCACTGCACTCCAGGCTGGGCGACAGAGCAAGACCCCGTCTCAATAATTAAAAAAAAAAAAAAAAGGAAAAAAAGGGGCATAGTAGACAGTACCAGTACTTGGTATTTTAAATGGTTTTCAAATGAAGCCCACCCAAGCTCAGCAAGTCCAGCCTGGGCCTGAGGACCTGAGCAGGCGCCAGGTCACACAAGGTACCGGGTGCAGGAGGCGGAGCCCGCAGCGGGCCCTGCTCTGACAGCGGCACCTGCGCGGCCTCCGCGGGTTCGGGGATCGGCCGCTGGCCAGGTGCAGGGGACGGGGGAACAGGCGCCGCTGTGCTGGGGCTGAGATGGCTCCGCGGTCTAGAGGGGACGGCGTCAGCGCCCGCGGGGGTTCGCAGGGCAGCTCCGGGGCGACCCCCACCCCCGCCACGGTCAAGTGTCGATACAGTGTTGCCAGCCGGGTGCCAACTATGAATAAGTCCACGGGCGCAGCACGTGGGCTGAAACGCGATCCTTCCGCGGAGCCGCTCTCGTGGAGCCGTCCCCACCGAGCCCGCCGCGCGGCGACCCCTGACGGCGACCCTAAGCCCCGGCCGACCGGGGGAGGAGCTCGCGCCCGAAACTTCCCCGGCGCCCGCAGGAGACCCCGGCAGGGGAGATGCCGGGGCCCAGGCAGAGCTCGGAGGCGCCTCCCGGCCCCACCCCGCGCCCCGGCCCCCTCTGTCCCCGACCCCGTCCGTGGGAGCCCTCGCGGGACCCCAGCCTGGTCCTTCGCCACCTCCCCCCGTTCAGCCCGGACCTCCGTGATCCCCTTCCCCCCGCGCCCCCCGCGGTCCCGGCCCGTCCGCCCCCCTCCCCCAACGCGGTCCCCAGCCCCGTCCGTTAGCGGATCCCATGCAGGCTCCGCACCCGGCCCCGCCGGCGCCCTCGGCCCACACCTCCCTCCGCGCGCGTGTCCCCCCGTGACCTCCGTTTCCCCGTGTTTCCCCCCGCGTCCCCCCCCCGCCCCCCCGCGTCCCCCCCCGCGTCCCCCCCCGCGTCGCCCCCCCGCGTCCTTCCCCCGTGTCCCCCCGCGCGTCCCCCCAGCGTGTCCCTCGGCCGCCCCGCGCGCGCCGGCGGAACTGTGGGATCGCCGCGCACAGGAAGTGGCGGCGGCGGCGCGGCCGAGGGCGGAGGGCGGCGGGATGGGGGCCGGGGGCGGCGGGCGCCGCACTCGCTGAGGCCCCGACGCAGGGCCGGGCCGGGCCCAGGGCCGAGAAGCGCAGCGGCCGGAGCGGGGCCGCGGAGGCGACGCCGGGGACGCCCGCGCGACGAGCAGGTGGCGGCGGCTGCAGGTGAGTACCGAGGCCCCCGCCCGAGGTCGGGCCGTCTCCCACTTCCCCCACGCCCCGCCGCCGCCCGAGGTCGCCCTCCCGCCGCCGGAGGTCGCCCCTGCCCCAGCCGTCAGACCTCGGGCCGCCCGGGGCCCCGCGCCGCAATGGGCCGGCCGCGCTCCGCGGGGCGCGGGGCCTGGGAAGGCGCGGGGCCGGGAGGGGGTCTGGGCCCGGGTCCTGTGCGCCCTCCGCATCCCCGGCCTCCCCGGCGGCCTGGTCCAGCGCGAGGCCCCGGCCACTTCCCGCAGCAGCCTCGGTGGCGCTGGGCCCAGTGGGAGGCCCGGGGGTTCGAGGCCGGGGCCGAGGGAGGACGAGTGGGTTCCCGCGGGGACGTCCCATCCCTCCGTCCTGGACTCTGCTCCGGGCCCCGCTCGGCTCCCCCGTGGACAGGACGCGCCCGCCGCCTGGTTTCGGGGCGCGGCGGACCCGGGACCCCCCCAGGGGCCTCCTCCTCGCGCGCCCAGGCCGAGGGTGCAGTTTCACTTTGCCGCTCCGCGCGGGGAGGGTTGCGGGGCCCAGGGTTGACTGTGGGTTCGGCCCGGAGACCGGCGGCGCGTTTGCACCGGGAGGGTCAGGGGATGGGGTCAGTCCGGGAACAAGAGCCGTGGGGGCGAAAACCCACCCCTGGCCACCCCAGGACCCTTGGAACACTGGTCCCAAGTACTTAGGAAAGGAGGGTTATTAGTATTTGAAGCTAGCTGAAAATGGTGCAGTTTTTTTTTTTTTTTTTTTAACTTTGAGAGAAGTTTAGTGACATGGGGAAAATGCTTTTATAAATGGCTTCCCAGACCTTTAAAAAAAAAAAAGCAGCACAATTTTAAAAGCCTTGTCTAAGAGAATACTTGAGCAGTTGGGTTCTTTTTCCTGGGAAACATGATCTTAGTAGAAGGAAAGATGTGGGCTGTTGGCCTCCAGACAGAGGGTGATGAGCGTGCTGCTCTTATTAAAAATGAAAGCCAACGCCGAGAGCCTGCTGGGGGCTGGGAGGTGGGGCGGGCGGCGGGCCCAGGCTACTAGAGGGACCCAGGATCCTGCAGCTTTTAAATTGCAGGCGCGGCTGCTCCGACTCGCTTAGGAATTGCTAAACTTCTCAGTTTAAAAGCTTCAGAGGGCTCTCCCGAGGATGCTGAGCACGCTCTTAATTTGGTCACTTCTTTGCTGCTCCCCCTCCCTCTTTCCAACGAATCCCCCTCCCCCACAGAGTTCGGCGTTAGCCTGTCCCTGTTACAACTCGCTTCTTGTATCCATTTCTGGTTACTCTTAAGTATCTTCTTGAGGACATTGTCTAAAAAGCAGCTGCATGCCATTGACATTCAGATCGAACAGGGCCCCTTGGCCTTAGAAGGTGTAGGGGCCTTAAGTGTTCTGAAGCTGACTTCATGGAGTGGCCGCCCTCTGTGGTCACCCTACCTGTGTGTGGCCCTGTCCTGGCGTATCTGCCAGGGGCACGCGCTGCAGCAGCCTGAAGACTGCTGGGTTAAAGGCAGTGTGGCCGGGTGGGAAAGTCCCCAGGAGTGTGGATTCTAGAACAGGCCTTACTGGAGGGAGGGTGCTGCCCCGCCCCAGGCTGGGCCCCAGTGCAGACTCCACGCTGGGGAGCTACACCCTGTGCCTGGACGCGCGTCTGTGTGCCAGGACTGGGGAAGCAAACTGAAAGTAATGGTTTTATTTTGGAAATTAGAAAAAGAGCATTCACCAAAGTAATCTGTTCCGTCCCTGCCGTAGACATGTGACTGATACGCCTGCCTCCCATCCCCTCAGCACTTTGACCTCGTAAACAAATGGTCTGACAAAACAGGGCTTGAGTTACTTGCCCGAGGTTATGTCACGGAAAGGCAGGGCCGCCTTTAGGGTAACATCCCCGGAACTCCCACCTCCACAGACCCGTCCGGGTGCTGGAAGTCCGTGGATGCTATCCCTGGTCAAATCAGAGGTAGGTGGGAAATGTTGGAATTCTCCTAAACAGGGAAGGGGAAGATCAGAATGTGTGTTTGAGAAGAGCCTGATTTCCTGGATTCCTTTGGAGGAGGGGTGTCCTTAACTCGCCCAATCACATTTACCCTGTTCATCAACCTTTAGCGCCGCTTAGGCTCTCACAGTGCAGACCCCACGGCAGAGCCCCTACTGCTTGGCACTGAAGAGCCAGTGCAGGCCCATTGTCACCATCAAAACCCACCTCTGGTAAATTCAATGGCTTCTGCTTCCACGCTTTGCCTCCCTCTCTGGCCTTGTCAAAAACTCTTGTGATTTCCGTGTTACAAGGTATGGCTGGTGGAACTGGCGTTTCTAGATCACAGCATGGGACGTGACTGGCTACATTTGACTGTTTCCTTTTTAATGACTTGTTTAATGTGAGATCTTAGCTACTCCATCTCATTGCAAGATTTTTGTTACAGTAATACAGTAAAGTTGGACTGAGTTTTCTTTTCTTTTTTTTTTTTTTTTTTTGAGACGGAGTCTCGCTGTCACCCAGGCTGGAGTGCAGTGGCGCGATCTTGGCTCACTGCAGGCTCCGCCCCCGGGGGTTCACGCCATTCTCCTGCCTCAGCCTCCCGAGTAGCTGGGACTATAGGCGCCCGCCACCTCGCCCGGCTAATTTTTTTGTATTTTTAGTAGAGATGGGGTTTCACTGTGTTAGCCAGGATGGTCTCCATCTCCTGACCTCGTGATCCGCCCGCCTTGGCCTCCCAAAGTGCTGGGATTACAGGCGTGAGCCACCGCGCCCGGCCAAAGTTGGACTGAGTTTTCTAAAGACAGTTGCTCAGAAATTTCATGGGAATTTACTTTTGGTTAACCTAAGAGTGTTTGGGGTTTTAAATGGGTCGTTTCAAGTGGTAAAGTAACATGACCATGAATCGTCTGTCCTTCCTAAAACCACTTCATAATAATTTCAAGATTAATTCTAAATTACCAATTTCAAAATGCTGCATTTTAGGCAAATGCATTAATCGTTCACCTTCTGACAGGCTTTCATTTAGTCATTTAGAAGTGGCCATGTTTTGATTTTCTTTGTCAAGCAAAGTGCAGGAGACTGGCACTCTAATAACCTTGGGACAGTGTCTGTGTTTAGTTTTGGAGGCGGGAAGGCCGAGTTGATGGTGAAAGTTGGCGTTAGTTCTTTCTGCAGGGCCAAAGTCTGTACCTGGCTATTAGGCTACATGGATGCTGGGGTTAAATTGGCCACATCTTTTCCCAAGCCTAGGTAGAAGGATTGCAGGTAGGATATGTTTTAAATGTTACTGGTGGTGAATTGAAAGCAACACAAGTATCCTTCAGTGTGTGACACGCAGAAATCTCCCTCCTGGCTGGCGTGCCCTGTGTCACTTAGGACTCAGAGTGGAGCTGGGTGCTCTTGGTGGCACAGTGTGCCTGCAGCCCAGAGGCCTGTCCCCAGTGACTGGGAAGGCCATGCGTCATTGATGGAGATGAAAGCGGGTAGGGAATGAAATGCATAATACATAACAATAATGATGAATTATAAAATGAGCAGCAGTAAAAGCTGTACAAGGAAATACCTGTCCTGAGATCGATTACTCACCCCTGACTGTCTGCCCTCCTGGTTCTCAGCCAGGTGTCGGGAGCTGAGTACCGGTGCTGCAGCCATGGTGGCTCTTGTTCTCTTCCTCATGTCCTATTTGCTGACCTGACACTAAATCTGTCACCTGCTTTATGACATGCTTATTTTATAAGCTCCTCTACATCCCTGTAAGGAGAGTGGTATTGCCCCATCACACAGAAACTGACAGAGACACTGACATGGGAAACTGAGTGAGGAAGTGTGGCCAGCATCTCAGCTTGGGCAAATCCAGATTTAAACAAAGGTCCTATAGAATCCAAAGCTGTTATTCTTTCCACCAAACCACGCTGATGCTCATAAGATCCAATAGATGAAAATCTACATTTCTGAAACGGAGGCCATACTTGCTGGACTGGGGGCTCTGAAATCTCCATCTGAATTGATAGAAACAGATACATGCTGGATATGGAATCAAGAAGAAAATTAATTCAATTGACGTAAATTCATCTATGCTCAGCTTTTTATGGTACACTTGGTGGGAGTAAAATGAAGAGCTGTTTATTGACTCCTCATGTGAAGAATGTGCCGATGATTGGGTTAAGCTTTTCACAGATTGATTTCTGATTTAGGCCATTGTCCTAGTCTAATTGGAGTGATCGATTGAGTGAACAAATGTGCATTTTATTAGGGAGTTACACTTAATTTTTGCATTGAGAAATTAATCAGTTGTTATACTTTGTAAAATATGGTGTAATAGCATTGATTTTTGCCAAAATAGACAGAAGTCAGATTGTTAGAGGAAGACCGCGTCAGTTTGGGTTACCCAGTTGTCAGTTTGGAAGCAAGTGCCCAGATGAGATGGGAAGTGCAGGGAGAAACCCTGCAGAGGATGGTGGGGGAGCACCAGACTTCCAGGCAGGGCTGACCCCCGTGAGAGGAGGCGGAGGGAGCAGGGCTGGGGAGGAGAAGCCTTAGACCCAGCCCTGAGTTAGGCACAGCCAGCCCAGTGCTGAGTGGACCCCCCGGGTGGCCCTGCATGAGTACCCCCTTTGGTCATTATCCCTGAAGGGGTCCCGAAGGTGTCTCAGCAAGGAGGCTGTGGCTCACCTGTCTCCTCACCTGTCACCTTGAAGCGGCTCTCTCTGGCAGAGCTAGCTCCATGGCGGCCTCAGAGACGAAGTTTAGGGACTTAAAATTTTATGCATTTATTTTAGAGATGGGGCCTCACTGTGTTGCCCAGGCTGGACTCAAACTCCTGGGCTCAAGCGATCCTCCCACCTTGGCCTCCCCAGTATCTGGGACTACAGGTGCTGCCACCACGCCTGGCTAAGTTTAGTGACTTTTGATAATCCACAAAAACAAAAGGAACAGTAAAGACAATCCCAACTGTGACTCACTATGCGGCACGGGCGGGCGGGATTTTGGATTAGTTTTAGGAAGCGAACCACAGCCGTCCTCCTTGGACTCCCAGCCGTGGCTGGCAGTGAGCTGGTGCAGGGAGGTGAAGTGCTGGTGTCCTGGGAATTTTCAAATGCGCTACAGCGATCAGGACACACGTGTTTCAGTGCACACAGGTTATTTTCAGTTTTCTAAATCAGGAGCTTATTACTACGACTTAAGTTCTAGAACATTGGTTAGAAAATATGTTTGTCGTGCAGTTCAGTTCCAGCTCCAGGCTAGCATTGCATTTTCCTGGAGCCCCAAAGCCTTTGTAACTTTTACTTCTTTTCTTTAAATGTTAGTGAATTATTGGGTCCCCGGGCGGTGGTTCACACCTGTAATGCCAGCACTTTGGGAGGCCGAGGTGGGTGGATCACTTGAGGTCAGGAGTTTGAGACCAGCCTGGCCAACATGATGAAACCCCGTCTCTACTTAAGAAAAAAACAAAAAACAAAACAAAACAACAACAACAAAAATTAGCCAGGTGTGGTGGCGCATGCATAGGTCCCAGCTACTCGGGATGCTGAGGAAGGAGAATGCCTTGAACCTGGGAGGCGGACCTTGCAGTGAGCTGAGATCGTGCCCCTGCACTCCAGCCTGGGCGACAGACCCAGACTCCATCTCAATAAATAAATAAATGTTAGTGAATTATTGAGTATATAATGTTTCTCTTTGGTGAACAAAGCTATACAGGAAAATCGTAAACACAGATTCTGACAGGATCCAGCTAGGAAGGTAAGTGAGAATGCAGATATGAGGCCTATGAAGGGGTGGCTGTGGCGAACATGAGTGAGAGACTGAGGGCTCTTCCACAGGGTCTGGCTCACCTGATCACCTGCTACTGACCCCCAGCTGAGCAGGGCCAGGTGGGTATAGGACCAGAGTGACTCCGTCCTTAGTCTTCTGAGAGAATCCAGATATCTGGAGTTTTATATACAATGTATTTATTTTTAACAAACTGCACATGCCAAATTACAAATGTTGCCACCTGAATTCAACTGGGGCTACTATTTTTACAGTCTCTGGGCTACAGTATTTGTTTATTTCTTGAAACAAAGTAACTGAACTAATTAAATGAGGACAAAACAGGCACTTCCAAAATGCAGGAAGAGAGGGGAAAAAAATCCCAAGAATTTATGTGCAGATGAAACCAAAAGAATCATTGCCTCTGTCTCAGGGATGGCTGCTGGAAACAGCATTCTCTGATGGTGCTTAGAGGAAAGGAGAAGATGGTACTAAGAGAATAAGCATCAATTGGAAAACAATGTAACTCCACGTGTCTTTAAGGGCCTACAGGAGACCCTCCCATAAGATCTATGCAAAGATAAAGCCTGCAAAAAGTAATGTTTTCAGCATGCATCTATACATTTACCAGAAGCACTTCTAATCTTGACCTGTTTACATGGAATGTTCTATGTCCATGTCTCTGGACACACGTGATCCACATACTCGTCAGCACTTGGCATTGCTGTTGATTTTTGCAAAGATAGTAGATGCAAACTGTTGTGCAGTTGTGGTCTTGATTTACGCCTCCCTGCTGGATGAATTGAGCATCCTGTATATTTATTGGTTATGTGTGTCCTTCCCTGTGAAATTCCTGTTCATGTGCTTCATCCATTTTTCTTTTGGGTTATGTCTTTTTCTCACCTATTCTTTATATATAGTTTCCATAGTATATATTTCCTTATGGATTCGGGATGTTCATCTTTGGTTGTAATGTGTGCATTATATACTTTTCCCAGTTGGGTTTTATCTTTTCACTTTTTTTGTTTTGGTGAAAAGATAGTTTTAATGTAATGTGTAATTTTATCCATCCTTCTTTTCTAGGTAGTGCCTTTTGCATATTACTTTAAGTTCTTCCCAATTCTTGGGTCACAAATGTATTCTGTATTTTTCTGTAGAAGTTGTAAAGTTTGCTTTCTCTGCTTAAGCCCTTTATCTCTTTAGAGTTGACTGTGCAGGTCTTCCGAGGTGTCTTTTGATAAAGCACTGTGGTATTTCACATTCCATCTGGCACTCTGTGCTTACATTTATTCCCAGGTACCCTTATTATTGTTCTTGCTTTTGTAAATGGTGTTTTTTTTTTTTTTTCTTTTGAGACAGAATCTTGCTCTGTCGCCCAGGCTGGAGTGCAGTGGCAGGATCTCAGTTCACTGCAACCGCTGCCTCCCGGGTTCAAGTGATTTTCCTGCTTCAGCCTCCCGAGTAGCTGGGATTACAGGCATACGCCACAATGCCCAGCTAATTTTTGTATTTTTAGTAGAGAGAGGGTTTCACCATGTTGGCCAGGCTGGTCTCGAACTCCTGACCTCAAGTGATCCACCCACCTCGGCCTCCCAAAGTGTTGGAATTACAGGCGTGAGCCACCGCACCGGCCATAAGTGGTGTTTTTTATTTTTATTGATTTCTAAGTCTTTGCTGGTGTTCTGTAGAAATGCAGTTGACTGTTGGGTATTGATTTAACAGCTGATCACCTTGCCATTGCTTAAAATTTATTTGTAGATTTTGGG
This sequence comes from Nomascus leucogenys, assembly GCF_006542625.1. NCBI lineage: Eukaryota > Metazoa > Chordata > Mammalia > Primates > Hylobatidae > Nomascus > Nomascus leucogenys. The sequence goes on from NC_044405.1 coordinate 28,732,029, forward strand.
GATTTTCTCAGTAGACATTCATGTCATGTGGGAACGGTGAAGACTCTGTTTCTTCCTTATATCTTTCATATTTTTCCTTCCTGTTTTGTTGCCTGGGCCAGGCCCTGCTGGGCAGGGCTGTATGGAAGCGTGACAGGCCATCCTTGTCCTGTTCCTGATTTTAGGGAAATGCTTCTACCATGTTGCCTTCTGGTGTGGGTACAAACAGTGGCCACTTAGTTCCGAATCATCCCACTCTGCCTCCTTGAAGCAGAGGAGGCCTGGTGTGAGAAATACAAACGAAGTGACCCAAAAGCAAGGAGCTGGAGAGATGGAAGATCCACTGTCATGGATCGCCAGGAAGATGCAGAAACAAAACCACAGAGACCCGCAGCCTCCCCCTGCCGGGATGGCGAAACTTAGAAGACTGTGGGGACAAGTGCTGGAGAAGATGTGGGGGCAGACAGAGCACTGGTGCCAGCATCGCTGCTTTGGGAATGGCAGGAGCTGCAGGGAGATGGCATTGAGTGGCGGGTGCACCTGCCGTGTGCTTCCCGGGGGACGTGCTGAGGTGTTCATAGTGGCATGTGTGTTAGAGTCAGACCCTGGGAGCTCTCTCAATGCCTGTCTCCAAATAAAATGAAAAATAACCTCGTGCTACATTCACCGTGGAGAGGGGAAGGAAGTAGCTCCTCCAGGCCGCAACATGTGTGCGCCTCCAGAGGATAACGCTGGGTGGAAGGAGTGAGCCGCAGAAGTGTGCGCCTCCGGAGGATAACGCTGAGTGGAAGGAGTGAGCCGCAACATGTGGGGGGGGGGGGGGGGGGGTGTGCGCCTCCGGAGGATAACGCTGGGTGGAAGGAGTGAGCCGCAACATGTGTGCGCCTCCGGAGGATAACGCTGGGTGGAAGGAGTGAGCCGCAGAAGTGTGCGCCTCCGGAGGATAACGCTGAGTGGAAGGAGTGAGCCGCAGAAGTGTGCGCCTCCGGAGGATAACGCTGAGTGGAAGGAGTGAGCCGCAGAAGTGTGCGCCTCCGGAGGATAACGCTGAGTGGAAGGAGTGAGCCGCAACATGTGTGCGCCTCCGGAGGATAACGCTGGGTGGAAGGAGTGAGCCGCAACATGTGTGCGCCTCCGGAGGATAACGCTGGGTGGAAGGAGTGAGCCGCAGAAGTGTGCGCCTCCGGAGGATAACGCTGGAGTGGAAGGAGTGAGCCGCAGAAGTGTGCGCCTCCGGAGGATAACGCTGAGTGGAAGGAGTGAGCCGCAGAAGTGTGCGCCTCCGGAGGATAACGCTGAGTGGAAGGAGTGAGCCGCAGAAGTGTGCGCCTCCGGAGGATAACGCTGAGTGGAAGGAGTGAGCCGCAGAAGTGTGCGCCTCCGGAGGATAACGCTGAGTGGAAGGAGTGAGCCGCAGAAGTGTGCGCCTCCGGAGGATAACGCTGGAGTGGGAAGGAGTGAGCTGCAGAAGTGTGCGCAGCACTGAACTCCATGGAGGTAAAGCACGCGCACCAGCAAAACCCATGTGCCCTGAGGACTCCAGCTGTAGTACCTGGAAGGAGAACACAGGGCTTCTGCATCCTCTGCCTCCCGGGTTCAAGCGATTCTCCTGCCTCAGCCTCCCGAGTAGCTGGGATTACAGGCATGCACCACCACGCCTGGCTAATTTTTGCATTTTCAGTAGAGACGGGGTTTCACCATGTTGGCCAGGCTGGTCTCGAACTCCTGACCTCAGGTGATTCTCCCACCTCGGCCTTCTAAAATGCTGGGATTACAGGCGTGAGCCACTGCGCCTGGCCCAAGTTGTCAGTTTCTTGATACGAAGGTCAGAATATTTTCTTAATTTTTATATCTCTAGTATATCTGACAGTAAATCACCCTTTTCATTCCTAACATGGTTTTACCTTTCTTTTCTAGATTCATCTCACAGAGGCTCATCTATTTGATTAGTGTTCACCAAAAACCAGCCATTAGTCTTGCTGATTTTCTCCACTGTGTCTGTTTCTGTATCACTAATTTCTGTTCATTGTCAGCATTTCCTTCTACACTCTTTGGGTTTATTCTGGTGTTCTCTTTCTAGGTTACTAAATTGAAACATTTTCTTTTCTATTTTCTCTAAGCTTAGTTTCTTAATTTTCAACTTCCTGTCATAAGTATTTTTTTTTTTTTTTTTTTTTGAAACAGAGTCTCCCTCTGTCACGCAGGCTGGAGTGCAGTGGCGTGATCTCGGCTCACTGCAACCTCCGCCTCCCAGATTCAAGTGGTTCTCCTGCCTCAGCCTCCTGAGTAGCTGGGATTACAGGTGCATGCCACCACGCCTGGCTAACTTTTGTATTTTTAGTAGAGACAGGGTTTCACCATGTTGGCCAGGCTGGTCTTAAACTCCTGACCTCAGGCAATCCGCCCACCTCGGCCTCCCAAAGTGCTGGGATTACAGGCATGAGCCACCGCACCCGGTCCTGTCATAAGCATTTAAGTCTATGTAGCTTTCCTACTTAGTTCTGCTGTACCGTCGTCTCTTGTTTATTTTGATATGTAATATTTTCATTGTTCAGCATTTTACAATTTTATTATTCTTCCATGACCCATGAATGCATTTATGTCCAAAGGCACTGAGGATTTTAGGTTGTTTTTATTATGATTTCAGCTGAAAAGGCTCATGGGCAGAGGGATATAGTCTGTATAGTGCTGAGTCTCTGGCATTTCTTTAAGGATTGAATTCTATTATGTATCTTCTGGCTTATAAAGTTGCTGTTAGGAAGTCAGCTGTCATTTCGATTGTCCTTCCTGTGTCAGTAGTAAGCTTTTTGTCTGGCTGCTTTTATAGTCTCTTTATTTCTGGTGTTTTTCAACTTCACTGTGGTCTTTCTAGCATGGATTTCTTTTTATTTATCCTGTTTTGGATTCATTGTACTTCCTGAAGATAAAGTATCGTGTCTTTCAGCAATTCTGGAAAAATTTCAGCCATTATTTTGTTCAATACAGTCATTCTGCGGTATCCACTAGGGATTGGTTCCAGAATCCAGCATGAATACCAAAATTAGTGGATGCTTAAGTTCCTGATATAAAATGGTGTCGTATTTGTGTATAACCTGTGCACATTCTCCCATATATGTATTTTTTTCTTTTTTTTTTTGAGACGGAGTCTTGCTCAGTCGCCCAAGCTGGAGTGCAGTGGCATGATCTTGGCTCACTGTAACCTCCATGTCCTAGGTTCAAGCAATTCTCTAGCCTCAGCCTCCTGAGTAGCTGGAATTACAGGCGCCCACCACCATGCCCAGCTAATTTTTGTATTTTTAGTAGAGAAGGGGTTTCACCATATTGGCCAGGCTGGTTTTGAACTCTGACCTCGTGATCTGCCCTCCTCAGCCTCCCTCCCATGTATTTTTAAATCATCTTTAGATTACTTATAATATCTAATACAATGCCTATATATAACTTCATTAATGTGGATTTAACATAGTAGAGAGCAGCAAATTTGAATTTTGCTTTTAGGAATTTTTCTGCCCAAATATCTTCGATCCACAGTTGGTTGAATCCACAAATGTGGAACCCCTAGATATGGAGGGTCAACCATACAGCATCTGCCTTATGCTTTGTTTTCTCATACCATCCTCCCAGCCACTTAAACTCTCGTTCATGTTTTTACCTTTCAGTCTTTTTATGCTTCATTCCAGGTTATTTCTTCAGCTCTGTCTTCCAGTTTAGCAACTCTATCTTCATCTCCGTCTACTGTGCTATTTAAATATATATACAATTTTTTTGAGATGGAGTCTTGCTCTGTCGCCCAGGCTGGAGTGCAGTGGTGCGATCTCGGCTCACTGCAACCTCTGCCTCCTGGGTTCAAGTGATTCTCCTGCCTCAGCCTCAAGAGTAGCTGGGATTACAGGTGCCCACCACCATGCCCGGCTAATTTTTGTATTTCTAGTAGAGATGGGGTTTCACCCGTTTGGCCAGGCTGGTCTCAAATTCCTGACCTCAGGTGATCCACCTGGCTTGGCCTCGCAAAGTGCTGGGATTACAGGTGTGAGCCACCGTGCCCAGCCTCTGCGCTATTAATATTTAACCTGTTATTGTTGTTCTTCTTTTCCTTTTTTTTTTTTTGTTGGTAGAGATGGGGTCTTGCTATGTTGCCAGGGCTGGTCTTGAACTCCCAGGGTCAAGTGATCCTCTCACCGCAGCCTCCCAAGTGATGGGATTACAGGCACCATGCCCAGCCTAACCTGTTCTTTTAATTTTCATTTTTTTAATGATTATATTTTTCATTTCTGAAAGTTCTCTTTGTTTCTTTCCAAGTTTGCTTCTCCTCTTGTTTGGTATTCTTTTCCTTACACTTATTTTTATTTTCTCTTTATGTCTAAACGTACTTATTTTCTATACTGTAACTAATAATACCAAAGTAATACCGATAATAATATTAACAAATACTAAAATCTGAATTTCTTGAGGGTTGGACTCCGCCACTTGTTCTGCTGCCTCTTGCTCACTGATGCTTGCCTGTCACACGCTTTGTGATTTTGGATTGTGGGCTCATTTCACGTGGGCTTTGTCTGTAGATTCCTGCAAGGCTTGAAGGGAGCAAAGCCTCCCTGGAGAAGCCCTGCTCCTGCCAGGAGTCCAGGAGTGGGACTGATCTAGAATTACTTTAGGCTGATTTCCTGGGCTCACAAAGGGGATGTCTAAAGATGTAGTTGACTTAGATGGAAAGTGATCCTACAGCAGAAATCTGAGATTGAAGAAACTGATGATGGTGGAGGTGGATCTACATAAATCCTGATGAATGAAACCATAATGAACAGTAGAAGGAATGTCACAGATTGGATGTACCAAAATGACCGGGCTATCTGGGGGGACATTTTATCTAACTCTAAAACTACCTGGTGGAGGACAACGTGTAATTTCCAGGGTGTTTAAAGCTGGGAAGCCTCCCCACTGAGCACATCATTATCAAATGCTTTTCACCAGTTTTTGTTTTGTTTTGTTTTTTGTTTGTTTGTTTTTTTTAGACAAAGTCTCACTCTGTTTCCCAAGCTGGAGTGCAGTGGCACAATCTTGGCTTACTGCAACCTCCGCCTCCAGGGCTCAAGTATTCTTGTGTCTCAGTCTCCTGAGTAGCTGGGACTACAGGTGCATGCCACCACACCCAGCTAATTTTTTGTATTTTAGTAGAGATGGGATTTGACCATGTTACCCAGGGTGGTCTTGAACTCCTGAGCTCAGGGGATCCACCCGCCTTGGCCTCCCAAAGTGCTGGGATTACAGGTGTGAGCCACCATGCCCAGCCCACCGGTTTTAACAATTGCAAAATGTGACTCAGACTTTGTCCTTATAAACTTAACTTTTTGTCAACTTCCCTGTCACCCATCCCACCTGAGATGCTTTCTGCTACTTTAGCATAGGCAGACTAGGTTGCCATTTCAATTGGCTTTCTTCAGATGACTTTTATTTGGTAGCTGAAGAACTGCTGTACATATACACGGCATATGCCAGTAATAGTTAAAGGGCATGTGAGGTTTCAAAAGTAGAAAATAAATGTGAAGAAAAAGACTAGGAAGCACCTGAAATGGTGCCATTCTTTTTCTTTTTTTCTTTTTGAGATTCGCTCTTGTTGCCCAGTCTGGAGTCCAACGGTGCCATCTTGGCTCACCACAACTTCTGCCTCCTGGGTTCAAGTGATTCTCCTGCCTCAGCCTCCTGAGTAGCCACGATTATAGGCATGCACCACCATGCCCTGCTATTTTTTTTGTATTTTTAATAGAGACGGGGTTTCTCCTTGTTGGTTAGGCTGGCCTTGAACTCCCGACCTCGGGTGATCCGCCCACCTCGGCCTCCCAAAGTGCTGGGATTACAGGCATGAGCCACCGCGCCCGGCTGAAATGGTGCTATTCTTGGGATCTGGCTGAGGATATCTTCCCAGCAGGCCCATTCCCATCTGTTGTTCTGGTACCACCATCTTCTCTCCTCTATCTTCTGTCTCCACTGGTGTCCAGGACAGTAACCTGGGCCCCATCTATGACCCCCTTCCTCCATCTCCCACACCCCCTTCCCCACTTATGGCTCCTTGATCCTCACGATTCCTCCTGCCCCACCACCAGCCTCGCCTTCGACTGAGACTGCCCGTGGTCTTGCGTGGGGGTCGCTCCATCTCAGCTCCCATCACACGTGTTCCCCACAGCACAAGAGGCAGCGTTTCAGGAGCCCTGCGCTTTCCCCGCCACTGCTTGCTCAGCGCCCCCGTGATGACGCCTGCTAGTGTCAGTGTCCCCCGGCCTCATGCTCTGCACCCCACACCTGGTCTTTAAGCTGCCCCACTGGCCACACTCTGCCTTGGACCTTAGCCTGCCTGGAACACTCTTTCTCCTTTTGCCTGGTGACTTCGACCTGGATGTCACTTTGCCGAGGTGGCCTGCTCCTATCCCGAGTGTGAGTTAGATACACGCACACACTTAACGCACAACAGAGTCATGTCATGGCTCTGTCGCCCGCTTCAGTTCACATTGCACTGCTGACCTTCCCATTTGCCCCCTCGAGGGAGGGCTGCACTTGGCTCCACTGTGTGGACACAGCCAGCCGTGGCCAGCCCTGTCAGTGGACACCGATGCCGCTCCGTTTTCCCAGTTATAAATAAGATGGGCATCCTTGTGCAGTTCTTCTGTAGTCAGTGTCTTGAAGGTAAATTCTACAGGTGGATTGCTGAGCAAAGGGTCTTGCCATTTCAAAGACGTTAGACACGTGGTTGCTGATTCACCCTCTGCAAAGATCATGTCTGTTTCTGCTCACACCAGTAGTATTTGAAAGAATGACACTGTTGTAGATGTTTAATAGTTTTTTATTTCCATTTGTCTTTTTTTTTTTTTTTTTTGGACACAGAGTTTTGCTCTGTTGCCCAGACTGGAGTGCAGTGGTGCAGTCTCGATCTTGGCTCGTTGCAACCTCCACCTCCTGGGTTCAAGCGATTCTTGTGCCCCAGCTTCTGGAGTAGCTGAGATTGAAGTTGCACGCCACCACACCTAGCTAATTTTTGTATTTTTTGTAGAGATGAGGTTTCACCATATTGGCCAGGCTGATCTCAAACTCCTGGCCTCAAGCAATCTGCCCACCTCAGGTCCTAAAGTGCTAGGATTACAGGTGTGAGCCACCACGCTTGGCTTGTCTTCTAGTTTTGAAATTCAACATGCCGTTGGCTGCGGTGTCTCATGCCTGTAATCCCAGCACTTTGGGAGGCTGAGGCCGGCTGATCACTCGAGGTCAGGAGTTCGAGACCAGCCTGGCCAACATAGCGAAACCCTGTCTCTACTAAAAATACCAAAACTAGCTGGGTGTGGCAGTGTGTGCTTGTAATCCCAGCTTCTCAGAAGGCTGAGATATGGAAACTGCCTGGACCTAGGAGGTGGAGGTTGCAGTGAGCTGAGATTGTACCACTGCACTCCAGCCTACAACAGAGTGAGACTCTATCTCAAAAAAAAAAAAAAAAAAAAAAAAAAATCCAACATGCTAAGACTGAGTAAAGCTTCATCTCCTGTGAATACCGTATAAAGCACAATTGATGCGTACAGTATTTTATTTCAGCTGTGGAAATGGAGCGCGGGTATCTGGCTGTGGAGGAGGAGTCTGGTCTTTCTCGGTGGGAAGTGCTGGCTGGCGGTGGGCTTGGAGGCTGGGTCGTGGGGGTGTGGCTCAGGCAAGTTTCCTTCTCTGCTCTCGGCTGCGCACCTGTCTCCTTGTCTGTTCTTCCTCAGCAGTTTGTGAGGCTGCACATGTGAAAGTGCCTTGTCAATGGCATAGTGGCACGTGGACCTGCTGTGCCGTGTGCGTGTCAGGGCAGCCATGTTGCGTGTGGCTATCTGCACTCCGAGTCCTGGCTGGGCCGCCCGGGGATGACGGCACTTAGGGAAGAGTGACCGCAGTCAATGAGCACCACTTTGAAAAGCAGAGCAATCTAGAAGCGACAGCCTGAGCTCTGCGCCTTTGTCCTGAGCTGGCCTTAGGACCTCTGGGCACCTAGTACTCTTGCTTCCCGTGAGCTCCCACATCCCCGCATCCTGGCATGTGGGCCTCTCCCTACGCTCCTGGGGTGGAACTGAGAAGACGTGGGTTCTGCCCGTCTCTGTTCCTGTTTATTCTTAAAGAACGGGCCAGCGTGACTCCGGGGCTGAGGACGCAGCCCTGCATCTGCTGTGTCCCCAGGCATCTCAGGAGCACTGTGGAAACTCAGGGTGCGGACTTGAGCTTCAACATCAGTTGGCACTGGCCTTTTGCACCCACAAAACTGGTGTTTGTCTGTGGCCTCCCAGGCTGGTGCTGTGTTCCTGGACCAGCATCCAATTCCCCTGCTGCTGAATCACTTCATGGCTCAGCACAGCTGAGGGCAGCAACTGTTGTCCCCTAGAGCCCGAGATCTGGGAGCGGCAGGGGTGGCCGCTGTTCCTGTGGAACACACCGGAGAGGCGTCTGCAGGGGCGGGGTGGGGCTCCTGGTCAGCCTGTTCTTGTCTTGTTCTGGTGCCACTTTCTCAGGTAGGCGAGGGCTGCCTTTGTAAGTCACAGGCAGGAAGATGGGAAAGGGCCTCTGCAGGTCTCTACTGCCAGGAGCTCAGCTTTGATCTTGAGTGCTGGGGGCCGTCCAGCTTTACTGGCAGGGATTCTGATGACTCAGAGACGGTAGCTACCCTTTTCCCAGTGGTATTGCCACTGTGCATTGGGATGGGTCACAGCTATGTCTGTGGCCTTTTGCAAATGAACTTCAAAATTTGCAATCACATTTATGGTAGGACAGATTCATTTCACAATGATTTTGCCAGTTACCCTTGTTATTCCCACTCACATATATCTCCCCAAAGTGGAAACAAGGACACGTCTGGAGACAGGCGCTGGACGTCTCCTACTCACTGGCATTAAGTGGGCAGGCGGCTTACTGCTGAGTGATGGTCCCTGGACGTTTCCAGTCGACTGTGTTTGACATGGTGGCGAATCGGACATGTGACGGGTGGCAATATGTTAACTGTTCGTAGCAAGGAAGATCTGTTTTGAGGCTGGTGGTTTGATAACAAGTTGGTCATTCTTAATGCCAGGGAGGGGGAAGAGAGAGAAAATGAGAGAGAGAGAATGAATGAGAATAAATGTGAGAACTTTTTTTGGAAAAAAAGAAAATTGAGAAGGAAGTGGTAGTAATTACTAATTGTTTTTACTTTGTCACTTATTATGTATTTATTTCCAGAAAGGGATCAGTTTTTTCTTCCTTCCAAGTTTTGTGGAAGGAAAAGAAAACTGGAAGTATTTAATAACTTTGTCATAATTTTTATTTTGTGCCTTGTGATTACATTGTATTTTGGGGAGTGGGCCAACTTTTTCTTAAGAAATGCTTTATATGAAAACACATACATAAAGTATTGAACCCCTGCACCTGCCTCAAGTCGAGAAATTAACCACTATAAATGCTTTAGAAGGCAAAGGGTTGGTAAAACTAAAAACTGCTAAAATTCTTAACATGCAGACAGAAAAGGGAGGTGGGAAGGATGTCGCCCTCAGAGAACCTGTCATATCTCAGCCTGTGCTGTCTGGGGCAGACGGCATGAGCCACGCAGCCCACAGAGGCATGCTGGAAACATGGCTGGTGGGAACTGAGATGTGCTCGTGGTGTGAAATGCACGCCAATCTCAGAGGCTTAATATGAAAGAGAAGGTAAGTGATCTCATTCATATTCTTCTATATTGGTTACATGTAGAAATGATAATATTTTGGATATACTGGGTTAAATAAAATGTAATATTAATTTTGTTTTTTAGATGGAGTTTTGCTCTGTTGCCCAGGCTGGAGTGCAATGGCACAATCTTGGCCCACTGCAACCTCTGCCTCCTGGGTTCAAGCGATTCTCCTGTCTCAGCCTCCCGAGTAGCGGAATTACAGGTGCATGCCACCACACCCAGCTAATTTTTGTATTTTTAATAGAGACGGGGGTTTCATCATATTGGTCAGGCTGGTCTCAAACTCCTGACCTCAGGTGATCCACCTGCCTTGGCCTCCCAAAGTGCTGGGATTACAGGCGTGAGCCACCATGCCTGGCCTATTAAAAATTTTTTTTGCCAATTTCTTTTTACTTTTGAATGTGGCCTCTAGCAACGTAAAGTTGCACACAGGCCGGCATTTGCAGCTCACGTGTGTTTGCCATGTTGGTGTGGTCCAGGGTCTAAGCCACTGCAGGGGCAGAGCCTTGTCCCTTGGGTAAGTCCCTCATCTGGGGGCCCTGTGCCCAGGGCCGAGGGAGTGGTCAGTCTCAGCCTGTCATTCCCCGCCCTGCTGGGCCCCACGTCTCCTTTGCATAATGGAGGTGACGCGGGAAAATGCTTAGAGCAGTGTCTGGTGAATGTGTTATTAGTGCTCTGTGTTATTAATAAAGCATTATGATGTCTCTTGTGCAGTATGGAAATAGGTCTCATAGATTGCACCCAGGATTTCAGATGGACATGTATTTCCATCTGGAAACTCTTGCACGCGTTTGCACTGGGAGATGAAGTGGTCCCTCTTGGCTCAAGCTGCAGTGAGAGGGTGGTGGGGGTAGACTCAGTCCCTTGCTGGGGTTGGCCAAGGCAGGCGTCCTCTTCCGCCCTCAGGCGTGTGTTATGGGAGGTTTCATTCCTGGAAAATCCAGCAGTGTCTATGAAACCAAGATACATGGCATTTGCATCAGAGTTGGAGTCAGATCTAAGCCCGGAGGGCAGGTGTCTGGTAAGACCCATGAAGGGTGCATTTCAGCCCCCCTCTAAGAACCAGCAGTGCCTTCCGTCACTGCAACAGCAAACACCCATCCATAAACATCTAGGGCAGCAGGCAGTCACATCTCGTGAGACTCGCTGGGTCAGAGGGCCCTTGGGTCTCCTCCAGCCACGGGTGCCCTGGTCTTGGGGGGTGGTGCCCTGGGTTGGGCTTAAGGAGGTAGCTGCCCAGCTGTGCCTGTTGTCTCCGTCCTCAGGGCCCTGGGGCAACTGCTGGCCACCAAGCAGTGTGCAGTGTCATAGCCCCTCACTTGTCCCGTGGGGCCACCCATGAGATGCAGGATTCCTGGTTAGCCCCAACACCAGGCCCACACCTCCACGCAGGCCTGGAAGGCAGGAGACAGCAAGCTTTCTCCTTCTTTATTTGTGAATTATCAGCACCTAGAAACTTAAGAGGGCAAATACTGAATGGCTGGAGACTGTGAAGCTGTGATACACACGGAGTTGCTCCTTTGCCTCCTGGCTGGGATGCTGGCCTGCAGAGCCTCCTGCCCGGGTCACTCCACTGCGCATGCTCCGCGGCCACCGTGAGGCTGACCTGCCTCAGACACCCTTCTCCTTGAGCCTCAAGGGCCTCATGGCCTGGACCTCCGTGATCAGCCAGAGAAGCCCAGAGTCCATGGTGGTGTGGCCTCCTGTCCACTCTGGGACCCCAGGAGAGGGCCTGTCCTCGCTGAGCCTCTGACGCCGGTTCTGAGCCTCTTGGACAACATTTTCTCTCCTGTTTACAAGTAGGAGCTCCTTGCATAAATAAGATGGGAAAAACCCCTGCAGATGACATGGCCTGGGCCCTGGGCCCCGGGAACCGTTTCTGTTCCTTGTCACTCAGCCTGGCCAGTCCTTGAGTTTTTCCCCAGAGTGTCCTCAATAAGGAATAGCAAGCCCGGGTATTTTCTTCTGGTCAGTATTCTGTTTTTTTGTTTTGTTTTGTTTTGTTTTTTGTTTTGGAGATGGAGTTTCGCTTTGTCGCCCAGGCTGGAGTACAGTGGTATGATCTTGGCTCACTGCAGCCTCTGCCTCTTGGGTTCAAGCGATTCTCCTGCCTCAGGCACCCAAGTTGCTGGGGTTACAGGTGCCCATTGCCACACCTGGCTAATTTTTGTATTTTTAGTAGAGACAGGGTTTCGCCATGTTGGCCAGGCTGGTCTCGAACTTCTGACCTGAGGCAATCCACCTGCCTTGGCCTCCCAAAGTGCTGGGATTACAGGTGAGAGCACCTGTGCCCGGCTAATTTTGTATTTTTAGTAGAGAGACGGGGTTTCTCCATGTTGGTCGGGCTGGTCTCGAACTCCTGAGCTCAAGTAATCCGCTTGCCTCAGCCTCCCAAAGTGCTGGGATTACAAGCGTGAGCCACCGTGCCTGGCCAGTGTTCTGGTCTGTTTGTGATGGGTGTAAGAATATGTCTCTTTAAAGAGGTACATCTGGCCAGGTGGTTACCTCTGTCACCAGAGATGAGTCACCCTGTCTCAGCTCACAGGGCTTCCTGGACATTCCCAGATAGTCCCCAGGGCTGGAGGCCTGTCGAACGTGTAGCTCTGCCACGCCCTTTGATCTCTTCCTCCTCTCCTCCTCCCCCTCCTTCCCCCTCCTCCCCCCTCCTCCCTCCTCCTTCCCCCTCCTTCCCCCTCCTCCCCCTCCTCCCCCCCTTCCCCCTCCTCCTTCCCCCTCCTCCTTCCCTCCTGCTGAGGGCATTTGGCCTCATAGATAAGCGGTTTCTAATGAGCTCACTGGTTTCCGATGGTGGGTGGGGAGTGACTCTGGGCTTTCCGTGCTGCCTCTGCAGCCTTGTCCCTGTCTTCTGCTGGGCAGAGCGCGGCCCTTTCCTAATCCGAAAGAGCTGCACAGTCCCTTCCTGTGCTGCCTCTGGTCTCGCCTAGCTGGCTGTGCGGTTGTGGGATGTGGGGCCCAGCCTCCTGCTCCTTCAGAGGCCTGGGGTGGGTGAGGCTGGGGTGCCCTGGTGCTGGATGCAGGGGCGCTGTGGTGCTGAATGCTGGGGTGGCCTGGTACTGGGTGCTGAGTGCCCTGGTGCTGGACGTTGGGTGCCCAGGCACTGGATGCTGGGGTGGCCTGGTGCTGGATGCTGGGTGGCCTGGTGCTGGATGCTGGGTGGCCTGGTGCTGGACGTTGGGTGCCCAGGCACTGGATGCTGGGGTGGCCTGGTGCTGGATGCTGGGTGGCCTGGTGCTGGGTGCTGGGTGGCCTGGTGCTGGGTGCTGGGTGGCCTGGTGCTGGGTGCTGGGTGGCCTGGTGCTGAGTACTGCGTGCTCTGGTGGTGGATGCAGAGGCAAGGCTATCTGTGGGTCTGCCCTTGGGTGTGGGGCAAGCCAGGTCAGCATACTGCAAAGCACACATTGGGCTGCTGCTTGTGTAATTGTCTCCTTGTCTCTGCTCTTTCCCTTCTCCCACCTCACCTGGGATAGATCGCAGTTGAGAGTGATGCCTTTGTTTTTTGTCAAAAGCATCAGACTCATGCCTCATGGCATTCTCCTTAAGGGAAGCACTGGTTTTACTAAAGACGCGCTTCAATGCGGTGACGTGTGGTGCTGAGCAAGGCAGGGAACCTGGCCCCTGACCTGTGTACACTGACCAGCCGTGCTCCCCCGACCCTGCGGCTAGACCTCAAATGGCGTCCGCACCTCCCTCAGCCAAGTGCGGCCCCTCTGGTAGCATGGAGCTCGCAGAGGCTGGGTGCAGGAGGCCTGGGCCTGGGCCAGACAGGTTCCCTGCACAGCTGCTTTTGCGTCATTGATGCAGACGCAGAGACTCACTTCTCTGCTTCCTGTGTTCCTAGTTGGTCTCCAGTTCTCGAACAAATAACTTTCAATTACAATTTTTTTCTCTACCTATGACTGCCCTTTTTTTTTTTTTTTTTTTTTTTTTTTTTTTTTTTTTGAGACAGAGTCTCACTCTCTCGCCCATACTAGAGGGCAATGGCAAAATCTCAGCTCACTGCAACCTCTACCTCCCGGGTTCAAGCAATTCTCCTGTCTCAGCCTCACAAGTAGCTGGGATTACAGGCGCACGCCACCACGCCCAGCTAATTTTTGTATTTTTAGTAGAGATGGGGTTTCACCATGTTAGTCAGGCTGGTCTCAAACTCCTGACCTCAAGTGATCCACCCGTCTTGGCCTCCCAAAGCGCAGAGATTACAGGCATAAGCCACCATGCCCAGTGCCAGTTTCTTATATACGCTGATTTGGAGGAAGAAAAGGGCCTGTTGTTTGATGACTCTGTGGCCCCAGGCCCAGCCCTGCGGAAGCCTGGAGTGTATAGCCGGGGTTCATGGCACAGGTGAGGGGAGCCACAGGTGAAGGTGCACAGGTGCACAGGGCTCCCGTGGGCGAGGGCACCGTGGCTCAGGGACAGGTAAGCAGTGTTTTCAGGAGCACTGAGGAGCGGGCCAGTGCTGGTAACGGGGTTCCTTGGCAGCAGCTGACAGGAGGGAAGGTTGCCCGGTCAGGGGCTCCAAATACAGGCAGGGTTTTTGCAAAGCCGGGGCAGTGACATGGCAATCGTGATGCCAGAGGAAACCGAAGCCTGCAAAGGGCACAGCTGGGTGGACGCAGCACCTGTGGCCAGAGACTGGTGGCTGAGCATGGGGGTGCCTGCCATGGAAACTCGCAGGACTTGGAGCTGATGGTTAGGGTAGGGAGGTGCCAATATCACCTCTGCTCCTCCTGGCAGTCCCCCTGCTGTGCTATCAAATATTAGGTCTTTATACTAGATCTTTTTTTATTAAAAAAATTTTGTTTAAAGATGGAGTCTTGCTCTGTTGCCCAGGCTGGAGTGCAGTGGTGCGATCTCGGCTCACTGCAACCTCTGCCTCCCAGGTCCAAGTGATTCTCATGCCTCAGTCTCCCGAATAGCTGAGATTACAGCCGTATGCTATCGCGCCTGGCCTATTTTTTGTATTTTTAGTAGAGATGGTTTCAGCCTGTTGGCCAGGCTAGTCTTGAACTCCTAAACTCAAGCCTCAGCCTCCAAAAGTACTGGGATTACAAGCGTGAGCCATCACACCTGGCCAAATACTAGGCCTTATTCATTCTTTCTAACTAATTTTTGTACCCATTAACCTCCCTCTACCCTCATATCCTTCCCAGCCTTCTCTGTCTTCATGAGTTCAGTTGTTTTGATTTTTACATCCCACAAATAAGTGGGAACATGTTACGCTTGTCTTTCTGTGCCTGGCTTATTTCACTTAATATCATGAGCTCCAGTTCCATCCATGTTGCTGCAGATGATAGAATCTCCTTCTTTTTATGGCTGAATAATACTCCATTGTGTACAAGAACCACATTTTCTTTATCCATCCGTCTCTTGATGGACACGTGGGTTGCCTCCAAATCTTGGTCCTTATGAACAGCGCTAAACAAACATGGAAGTGCAGGTATCTCTGATATACTGATTTCCTTTCTTTTGGGTATATACCTAAGAGTTAGATAGCTGGGTCACATGGTGGCTTTATTTTTAGTTTTCTGAGGAACCTCTAAACTGCTCTCAGTAGTGGTTGTACTAACTCACATTCCCACCAACGGTGGTTTTCTGGAGATTTCAGAGTACAGGAACTGGCTAAACGTGGGTACTCCAAAGCAACCCTGCTAACCAGGTCCAGGCCCAGCTCCTTCTTTGTTTTTGCAGGTGAAGTAGTACTGGCTGTCACTCCATTGCCTTCTTGGTGCCTGTGGCCACTGTTGAGCTGCAGTGGCCCCAAGCCTGAAATATTCACCATCTTCCTGCCCAGAAGCAGTTGCCAGCCTCTGTTCTGGATGAAAAGACCCCAAAGAAACAACCAAATGCAGCCTAGGAACCTGGATTAGAGTCCAGGTTGAAATAGCAACTATCTCAGTGTTTCTGGGACAGCTGGGGAAATGCAAATGTAGGTTGACTAATAGATGATATTAGGGACTAAGGGTTAATTTTCTTAGTGTGCTAATTTTATTGTGATGATGAAGAAGAAGGCCTTACTCTTAGCAGAGACACACTGAATATTTGGGTATAAAGTGCTATGATGTCTAGAAGTAATGCTCAGGTGGTTGAGGAATAAAAGCGTGTGCGCACACACACACACACACAACTGCACTCTCCTCAAATGTTAATTCTAATATAGGTAGTTGTATACAGAGTTTGTTTGTTTATTTATTTATTTATTTATTTAGAGACAGAGTTTCGCTCTGTCACCCAGGCTGGAGTGTAGCGGCGTGATCTTAGCTCACCGCAACCTCCACCTCTCAGATTCAAGTGATTCTCCTGCCTCAGCCTCCCAAGTAGCTGGGACTATAGGCACCTGCCATCACACCCACTGACTTTTGTATTTTTAGTAGAGACTGGGTTTCACCATGTTGGCCAGGCTGGTCTCAAACTCCTGAGCTCAAGTGAACTCCTGCCTCAACCTCCCAAAGTGCTGGGATGACAGGCGTGTGAGCCACCGCTCCCGGCCCATATACACGTTCTTGTTGTACTATTATTTCAACTTCTCTGTACAAACTTTTCATTTAAAAAGTTGGAGAAAACATCATGTTTTAGTTTTTTGTTTATTCTTGAGACAGAGTCTCACTCTTTCACCCGTACTGGAGTGCAGTGGCACAGTCACAGCTCCCTGCAGCCTCAACCTCCCAGGCTCAAACGATCCTTCCACCTCAGCCTCCAGGTAGCTGGCACTACAGGTTCACACCACCACACCCAGCTAATTTTTAATTTTTTTTGTAGAGATGGGGTCTCAATATATTGCCCAGGCTGGTCTCGAATTCCTGGGCTCAAGCAATCCTCCTGTCTCAGCCTTCCAAAATGTTGGAGTGACAGGCTTGCATCACTGCACCCAGGTTGGTTTTACTTTTTAACATTTGTAAGGCTTTACTCCACCTGGAACTGTTTTTGTGTGGGATATATGTATATATGAAAGCTAATGTATGCTGGGCTTAATACCTAGGTGATGGGATGATCTGTGCAGCAAACCACCATGGCACACGTTTACCTATGGAACAAACCTGCACATCCTGCACATGTACCCCGGAACTTAAAATAAAAGTTGAAGAAAGAAAGAAACCTTAGCAGGGTAGCTAGATAAATGGTAAGATCAATCAGTGTTCTTATATATCAGCAACAAACAGGTAGAAAATGAATTATTTAAATACCAGTTACAGTACCATCCAAAATATGAAGTACAGGAACACATTAAACAAAACATGGGCCGGGCGCGGTGCCTCACACCTGTAATCCCAGCACTTTGGGAGGCCAAGGTGGGCAGATCACGAGGTCAGGAGTTCGAAACCAGCTTGGCCAACATGGTGAAACCCCATCTCTACTAAAAATATAAAAATTAGCCAGGCATGGTGGCATGCGCCTGTAATACCAGCTACTCAGGAGGCTGAGGTGGGAGGGTGGCTTGAGCCTGGAAGGCGGAGGTTGCAGTGAGCTTAGATTGTGTCATTGCACTCCAGCCTGAGCAATAGAGTGAGAACTTGTCTCAAAAAAAAACAAAGTTTCTTATTGATTTTAAAAACCTTATCTGTACGTTATTTCAGATTTTTAAACATTTATTTCTTTAACTTTTAGATTTTGAAGTGCATAGTCATGTCATCTGTGAATAATGACAGATATTTTTTCCTTTTCAGTCCTTAGATTCCTATTGACTTTTCTTGTCGTCCTGTGCTGGCATCTCCAACGAGCATGGGACTGAGGTGATGAAGGCACGTTGGCAACAGAGGGTCCTGACCAAAGGGAAGCCTTCCTTGTTACGCTGCTAAGTGGTTGTTGTGGGTTTGTTTTTTTTTTAATATTCTTTCTCAAGTTGAGAAAATTCCCCTCCATTTCGCGTTTGCCAGGAGGTTCTGATTTGTGTTTTTAATCACAGTCATGATTGGATGTTGCCAGTTACAGTGATCTTGTGGCTTTCCCCTTTTGATTTGTTAATGTCATGTTAAAATGTCCCTGCATTCCTGTAATAAACCCAACTTAGCCATGATCTTTTTCATAAATTACTAGATTAGTTAACTAATACAGGCACACCTTGTTGGTATTGTGGGTTCCGTTCCGGACTTCGGCAATAAAATAAATATCACAATAAAGTGAGGCACACACATTTTTTGGTTTCCCAGTGCATATAGAAGTTATGTTTATGCTGTCTACGGCCATGCCACCCTGAACGTGCCTGATCTCATCAGAAGTTACGTTTCTGCTATACTGTAGCCTGTTAAGTGGGCAATAGCATTGTGTCTAAAAAAACAGTGTGCATGCCTTAATTAAAAAATACTTGATTGCTAAAAAATGCTAATGATCATCTGAGCCTTCAGTGTGTCTTCGTCTTTTTGCTGGTAGACGGGTCTGCTTTGATGTGGATGGCTGCTGAGCACTCGGGGGTGGTTGCTGAAATGGGGTGGCCATTGCAATTTCCTAAAATATGACATTTTGGATCTGTGTCCCTGTCTGAATCTCAGTTGAATTGTAATCCCCAGTGTTGGCAATGGGGCCTGGTAGGAGGTGATTGGATCCTGGAGGTGGATTCTCATAGTTTAACACCATCCCCCTAGTGCCATTACTGTGGTAGAGCTGTCATGAGATCTGGTTGTTTAAAAGTGTATGGCCCCTCCCCCTCTGTCTTCCTGCTGCTCTGGCTGTGTGAGATGCGTCTGCTTCCCACTTTGTCTTCCATCATGATGGTAGATTCCTGAGGTGTTCCCAGAAACTGAGCAGATGCCGCCATGCTTCTGAAACAGCGTGGAGAATTGTGAGCCAATTCAACCTCTTTTCTTTACAAATTACCCAGTCTCAATTTTTTTTTAAGACAGGGTCTTGCTCTGTTGCCCAGGCTGGAGTGCAGGGGTGTGATCTCTGTTCACTGTAGCCTTGACCTCGTGGGCTCAAGCGATCCTCCCACCTCAGCCTCCCAAGTAGCTGGGACCACAGGTGTGAGCCACCACGCCTGGCTAATTTTTGCACTTTTTGTAGAGATGGGCTTTCACCACCCTGCCCAGGCTGAACTTGAACACCCAGGCTCAAGCCATCCACCCGCCTCAGCCTCCCAAAGTGCTGGGATTGCAGGTGTGAGCCACTGTGCCCAGCCAGGTATTTTTTTTTCCTCATCGTGCCCAGCCAGGTCGGTCGGACTTACTTTCTTTCTTTCTTTCTTTCTTTCTTTCTTTCTTTCTTTCTTTCTTTCTTTCTTTCATTTATTTATTTATTTATTGAGACAGAGTCTCACTCTGTTGCCCAGGCTGGAGTGCAGTGGCACAATCTCAGCTCACTGCAACCTCTACCTCCCAGGTTCAAGTGATTCTCCTGCCTCAGCCTCCTGAGTAGCTGGGACTGCAGGCACCCGCCACCACGCCTGGATAATTTTTGTATTTTTAGTAGAGATGGGGTTTTGCCATGTTGGACAGGCCAATCTCGAACTCCTAACCTCAGGTGATCTGCCTGCCTCAGCCTCCCAAAATACTGGGATTACAGGTGTGAGCCATAATGTCTGGCCAGCCAGGTATTTGTTAATAGCAGCGTGAGAACAGACCAGTACGGACAGCAATGAAGCTTGCCACATGGACGGACTCTCTTTTTCACAAGTTTTCTCTGTTGCATGTGATGCCGTTTGACAGCATTTTACCCACAGTAGAACTTCTTTCCAAATTGGAGTCACTCCTCTCAAACCCTGCAGCTGTTTTATCAACCAAGTTTATGTAACATTCTGAATCTGTTGTTATTTCCACAGTGTTCACAGCATCTTCACTAGGAGTAGATTCTACCTTAAGAAACCATTTGCTTTGCTCATCCATAAGAAGCAACTCCAAGCTGGGTGCGGTGGCTCACGCCTGTAATCCCAGCACTTCGGGAGGCTGAGGCGGGCAGATCACGAGGTCAGGAGATCGAGACCATCCTGGCTAACACGGTGAAACTCCGTCTCTACCAAAAATACAAAAAATTAGCTGGGCATGGTGGCGGGCGCCTGTTAGTCCCAGCTACTCGGGAGGCTGAGGAAGGAGAATGGTGTGAACCCAGGAGGTGGAGTTTGCAGTGAGCCGAGATAGTGCCACTGCACTCCAGCCTGGGGAACAGAGTGAGACTCCATCTAAAAAAAAAAAAAAAGGGAGCAACTCCTCACCTGTTCAAGTTTGATCATGAGGTGGCAATAATTCAGTCACATCTTCAGACTCCACTAATAATTCTAGTTCTCTTGCTATTTCCACCACTTCTGCAGTGACTTCTTCCGCTGAAGTCTTGAACTCCTCAGAGTCATCCATGTAGTTTGGAATCAGCTTCCTCTAAACTATTAATGTTGATATTTTGACCCCCTCCCATGAATCATGCATCTTCTTAATGGCATCTAGAATGGTGAATCCTTTCCAAAAGGTTTTCAATTTACTTTGCCCAGATCCATCAGAGGAATCATTATCCATGGCAGCTATATTCCTATACAATGTATTTCTTAAATAATAAGACTTGGCAGTATAAATTACTCCACGGCCGGGCGTGGGGTTCACACCTCTAATCCCAGCATTTTGTGAGGCCGAGGTGGGTGGATCACCTGAGGTCAGGATTTGAGACCAGCACGGCCAACATGATGAAATCCTGTCTCTATTAAAAATACAAAAATTACCCAGGCGTGGTGGTGCACGCCTGTAAGCCCAGCTGCTCAGGAGGCTGAGACAGGAGAATTGCTTGAATCTGGGAGGCGGAGGTTGCAGTGAGCTGAGATCATGCTACTGCACTCCAGCCTGGGCAACAAGAGTGAAACTCTGTCTCAAAAAAAAAAAAAAGAAAAGAAAAAAGAAATTACTCCTTGATCCATGGGCTGCAGAGTGGATGTCATGTTACCAGGCATGAAAGCAGCGTTCATCTCCTCGTGCATCTCCCTCAGAGCTTTTGGGTGACCACGTGCATTGGCAATGAACAGTAATTTTTTTTTTTTTTTTTTTTTTGAGACGGTGTCTGGCTCTGTCACCCAGGCTGGAGTGCAGTGGTGCAATCTCAGCTCACTTCAAGCTCCGCCTCCCAGGTTTACTCCATTCTCCTGCCTCAGCCTCCCGAGTAGCTGGGACTACAGGTGCACACCACTACGCCCGGCTAATTTTTTTGTATTTTTAGTAGAGACGGGGTTTCACTGTGTTAGCCAGGATGGTCTTGATCTCCTGACCTCGTGATCCGCCCGCCTCAGCCTCCCAAAGTGCTGGGATTACAGGTGTGAGCCACAGCGCCCGGCCATGAACAGCAATTTTTTGAAAGGAATCTTTTTTTCCTGAGCTGTAGGTCTCAACAGTGAGCTTAAAATATTCAGTAAACCATGCTGTAAGCAGGTGTGCTGTCATCCAGGCTTTGTTATTCCATCTCTAGAGCACAGGCAAAAGTAGATTTAGCATCACTCTTAAGGGCTCTGGGATTTTCGGAATAGTATATGAGCATTGGCTTCAGCTTAAAGTCACCAGCTGCATTAGCCCCTAACAGGAAAGTCAGCCTGTCCCTTGAAGCTTTGAAGCCAGACTGTCTTCTCTCTAGTTGTGAAAGTCCTAGATGGCATCTTTTTCCAGTATCAGGCTGTTTTGTCTACATCAGTAATCTGTTGGGTGGTCCTGGTGGCTCACACCTGTAATCTCAGCACTTTGAGGGGCTTGAGGCGAGCGTATTCCTTGAGTTCAGAAGTTCAAGTCAAGACCAAGCTGGGCAATATGACAAAATCCTGTCTCTACAACTCCCGCCAAAATTAGCCAGGCATGGTGACTTGTGCCTGTCATCTCAGCCTCTTGGGAAGCTGACTTGGGAGGATTGCTTGAGCCCAGGAGGCAGAGGTTGCAGTGAGCTGAGATCATGCCACTGCACTCCAGCCTGGGCAACCAAGCGAGACCCTGTCTCAGAAAAAGAAAATCTATTGTTGAATGTAGCCACCTTCATCAGTGATCTTAGCTCCATCTTCAGATGACTTGCTGCAGCTTCTCCGTGGGGACCTGTTGCTTCACCTGCACTTTTATGTGATGAAGATGTGGCTTCTTTTCTTAAATCTCCTGAGCCAACCTCTGCTAGCTTCCCACTTTTTCTCTGCAGCTTCCTCACCTCTCTCAACCTTCATAGAATTGAAGAGAGTAAGGGCCTTGCTAGGCACTAGGCTTTGGTTTAAGGGAATATTGAGGCTGGTTTGATCTTCTGTCCGGACCACTCAAACTTTCTCCGTATCAGCGATAAGACTGTTTCATTTTCTTATCATTTGTGTGTTTACTTGAGTAGCACTTTTAATTTCGAGAACTTTTTCTTTGCATTCATCACTTGGCTAACTGTTTGGCACAAGAGGCCCAGCTTTCGGCCTGTCTCGGCTTTCAACACACCTTCCTCAGCAGGCTTAGTCACTTCTAGCTTTTGATGTAAAGTGAGAGCTGTACGACTCATCCTTTTACTTGAACACTTACAGGCCATCAGAGGGTTATTAAGTGGCCTCATTTCAACACTGCTGTGTAACAGGGAATAGGGAGGCTGGAGCAGAGGGAGAGAGATGGGAAGAGCCGCTCGGCCGAGCAGTTCAGAGCATGCACGACCTTTATCCACTCAGTTCCTTCTCTGATAGGGGCCCGGTTCACAGCACTGAAAACAATTACGGTAGGAACATCAAAGATCACTGACCACAGATCACTGTGACAGGTATAATAATCATGAAAAAGTTTGAACGATTGCAAAAATTACCAAAATGTGACACAGACGCCAGAAGTGAGCACCTGATGTTGGAAAAACGCGGCCGACAGACTTGCTGGATTCAGGGCTGCCACGAACCTTCACGTGGCAAAAACTCAGTATCTGGAAGTGCAGCGAAGCCAGGCGCAGTGAACAAGCTTGCTTCCGGCTTCTGGCGTTCATGCTCATGAGTGAGACTGCTCTGTAATTATCCTTTGCATCCTGTTTTTGTCAGGTTTTGGCAAAAAGATTATATTAGCTTCAAAATGCACTGGGCAGGGGCCAGGTATTTCTTTCTTCTTTTTTTTTTTTTTTTTAACTTCTCTAAAAGAGTTTATGGAAGATTGGAATCCCTACACCAAGAGTGTAGGATCTCACTGGTGAAACCGTTCAGAACTTAGCGTGATCATTTTTTTGGTGATGGATGTTTGACTTTTGTTTCAGTTTTGTAACAATTATGGTATTCTTTGGGTTTTCTGGGTTTTTTTTGGTAACAGCTTTGTGGAGATATAGTTCACCCACTATATGACTCACCCATTTTGAGGGGATAAGTGTGATAATTTAATATATTCACATAATTTGTAAAGGTCAAGTTGGTATAAATTGGCATATCTGTCACCATAAGTATTTGTCTTGTCTTTAAGCTAAAAACATTCAAATTCTTCTCTGCTATCTATTTTGAAATATACAACAGATTATTGTAAACTGTAGTCACCGTACTGATCTATAAACACCGGTCTTATTTCTAGGTCTTACTTCTTTTATCAAGTGTTTAACTGTACCCACTAATCAACCTCTCTTCCTCTGCACCCCGATTTATTCTTGAGGATATTTTTGTCCGTTATCATTCTTAGGAATTTGTCCATTTAAGTTTACATTTTGAAGTTCATCCCTATAAAGAGGCGTCAGTAGCCTCTGATTTTAAAAGACCTGGAGCGCTGGACTCTGTTCCCCTTTCTTTCCTGACCTGATTCGCGCCTCCTCTCTTTTTCTCATCAACTCTCCTGATAAAACTCTTTTGATTTTATTGATCCTTTCAGAGAACCAACTTTGTGGCTTTTTGTATGTTTTCTATTTTATTAATTTCTGAGTTTTAGATTGTTTTGTTCCTTCTTCTAAATTTGTTTTCCTAATTTTTTGAGATATGTCTTGTGTCATTTGTTTTCAGCATTTTATTTTATTATTTATTTATTTTTGTTTTTTGAGACAGAGTCTTGCTCTGTCCCCCAGTCTGGAGTGCAGTGGCACGATCTCGGCTCACTGCAACCTCCGCCTCTTGGGTTCAAGCGATTCTGCCTCAGCCTCTGATGTAGCTGGGACTACAGGTGCATGCCACCATGCTCAGCTAATTTTTTTTGTATTTTTTTATTAGAGACAGTGTTTCACCATGTTGCTCAGGCTGGTCTCTAACTCCTGAGCTCAGGCAATCCACCCGCCTTGGCCTCTTGAAGTGCTAGGATTACAGGTGTGAGCTACTGTGCCCAGCCTGTTATCAGCATTTTAAAATGTTCTAATGCAGTCTACACTTAAGGTTGCCATTCCCCTTAGGAACTGTTTAGGCTGCATCATGCAGCCTATATGTAGTGACATGATTTTTTTTTTTTTTTTACTGTTTCATTCAACATATTTTTGAATTCCTCTTTTGAATTTTTTGACAGTTGATAACTTTTTTTTTTTTTTTTTTGAGACAGAGTCTTGCTCTGTCGCCCAGGCTGGAGTGCAGTGGTGCGATATTGGCTCGCTGCAACCTCCGCCTCACGGATTCAAGTGATTCTCCTGCCTCAGTCTCCCAAGTAGCTGGGATTACAGGCACCCGCCACCACACCTGGCTAATTTTTTGTTTTTTTGTTTTTTGAGACAGAGTCTCGCTCTGTTGCCTAGGCTGGAGTGTAATGGCACAATCTCGGCTCACTGCAACCTCCACCTCCCTGGTTTGAGTGGTTCTTCTGCCTCAGCCTCCCAAGTAGCTGGGATTACAGGCGCCTGCTACCACGCCTGGCTAATTTTTTGTATTTTTAGTAGAGACAGGGTTTCACCATATTGGCCAGGCTGGTCCCGAACTCCTGACCTCAGGTGATCCACCCATCTTAGCCTCCCAGAGTGCCGCGATTACAGGCATAAGCCATTGCGCCCAGCCTAATTTTGGTATTTTTAGTAGGGATGGGGTTTCAACATGCTTGCCAGGCTGGTCTTGAACTCCTGAGCTCAAGTGATCCACCTGCCTTGGCTTCCCAAAGTGTTGGGATTACAGGCGTGAGCCACCATCCCTGGCCATGATAACTGTTTTTAACTTCTGAACATACCAGGATTTTTGCAGATAACTTTTTGTTACTTTTTTCCGCTTGTTTAAGCGTCTTTGGGGTGAAGGAATCTGCTCTGCTTGATCTCTGTCTTCTGAAACTTGTTAGGACTTGCCTTATGGCCCAGCACATGGTCAGATTTTAAAATGTTCTGTGTGTCTTTGAACAGATTCTATTCTGCAGTGGTAGGGGCAGCACTGTGTGTAGATTCATTGAATCAAGTTTATTCATCATGTTATTCAAATCTTCTATACCAAGGGTCAGCAAACTACAGCCCATAGGCTAAGTCTGGCTAGCTACCTGCTTTTATAAAGTTTTATTGGATCACAGTCACACCCATTTGTTTATGTCTTGTCTACAGCTGTTTTTGCATTGTGAATTTGTCTATTTTTTCTTGCAGTTGTATCAAGTTTTGCTTTATATACTTGAGAGCTATGTTATTAGACGATACAGACTTAAAATTTTATATCTTCCTTATGAATGAAGTGACTATTACTGTGAAATGATCTTACCTTTTTAATGCTTTCTGCCTTTCAGACTTTGTCTGGAATTAATATAGCGGCACCAGCTGCCTTTTGTTTACTGTTTGCTTTGCGTGTCTCTTTTATTTTTTTAATTTTTCTGTATCTTTAAGTCTGAACTATATCTCTTGTAGACAGTGTATGATTGGAGGATCTTTTTAAAATTGAAGTTTGACAGTCCTTTTTTTAAGTCTGACAACTAAAAAAATTTAACTGGATCATTTATTTGGTTTACTTTAAATGTAGCTACAGATATTTGCGTTTAAATATACTGTCTTACATTTTGTTGATTTCTTGGCCTGTGCTGATGTTTTCCTTTCCTTCTCCTTTCTTGCTCTTTTTTGAGTCAACTATTGATCCTTTCATTTTCTGCCCTCCATCAGTTTAGATGTTATAGACTCTGTTCTTTTACTGGTTTCCCCACAAGCACAACATTCTTATTAAACAAATCTACAATTAATCTGTACCTTTTACACTCGGGAATATCCAAGGACCTGCGAGCATCCTTACCTTCGTTAATGCCCCTTACAACTAATAGGCTGTGTATTTAAATTCTTTTTTTCCCCCAAGACGGAGTCTTGCTCTGTCGCCCAGGCTGGAGTGCAGTGGTGCGATCTTGGCTCACTGCGGCCTCCGCCTCCTAGGTTCAAGCAATTCTCCTGCCTCAGCCTCCTGAGTAGCTGGGATTACAGGCACCCACCATCATGCCCAGCTAATTTTTGTATTTTTAGTAGAGGCGGAGTTTCTCCATGTTGGCCAGGCTGATCTTGAACTCCTGACCTCAGGTGATCAGCCCACCTTGGCCTCCCAAAGTGCTGGGATTACAGGCGTGAGCCACCACACCTGGCCTGTGTATTTAAATTCTTTTTTACTTTTGAATATCACAAGACATTGCTGGATTATTACTTTTTGTTGTTGTTGTTGTTGTAGATACAGGGTTTCACCATGTTGTCCGTGCTGGTCTCAGATTCCTGAACTCAAGTGATCCTCGTGCCTTGGCCTCCCAAAGTGCTTGGATTACAGGCGTGAGCCACTGTGTCTGGCCTGATTACATTTTGTGTTAGATTTGCACACACTTGCCGCTTTCTTTCCTTTATGTTTTGCATCTCAGACTTCCCATCTGGGATCTCTTTTTCTCCTTGAAGTGCACGTACTTGAGAAATTCCTCTAGTAAGAGTGTGCTGGTGGCGAACCCACCCCTTTTGTGTTTGTCCGGAAGCACTAGTTTTCCCTGCCCCTTGGGGGATATGCTTGCTGTTTGCAGAACTCTTGGTCGGCAGTGCCGTTTTTTCAGCACTTTGATGTCAGCCTCTGCTTGGCCTCAGCATCTTTTTGTGTGAAGAAATCCTTGTCAGGCCATCTCTCCTTTGAAGGTAATCTCCCTTTTTTCTCAGGGTGCTTCTAAGATCAAAATTAAAAACTTTTGTGCTATAAAGGACACCATCAAGAAAGTGAAAGGATGACCACAGGAAGGGGAGAGATGTTTGTGAAGATCCGGCCGGGGACGTGCATCCAGAGCCTCTAAAGGTCTCTTAGAAGTCTGAGCGATTCGTGACCGAACCCCCGGGACGCCCTTGCCCTTACCGAGCGCGTTGGGAAGGGCCGGCAGACAGGGAGGAGGGAGCCCTGCTGCTTGGGCTGGCTGCAGTGAGCAGCAGCAGTGCCGTGGTTCTGGCTCTTGCCTTCCTGCGCTGTGCAGAGCACCCCTCCCATCTGCTCCCCACCGCTGAGGATCACTGGTCCCCCAGGAGGCTTCCCAGGCATCACCTCGTGTGCGTGTGCACAGCGGCTGCCTTGGCCCGCTATGATCATGAGCCATGATCATACCATTGCACTCCAGCCTGGGTGACAGCATGAGACTGTTTCAAAAAGAAAAAAGATCCAAATAAATCTTCTAGAAATGAAAAATATGCTGAATGGGATTAATGGTAGATTAGACATTGCAGAAGAAAAGATCAGTATACTTGAAGACACAGCACTTTGTAAAATGAAACACAAAGAAAGAAAGACAAAAAAATGAACAGAGCATCAGTGGGACCATATAGAGAGTAACATATGAAACTGATTTCCAGAAAAGAGGTGCATGTGGTAGAAAATACCTGAAGACAATAATGGCTATAATTTTTCCAGATCTGATGAAAACTCATTCCGAAGAAGCTCAACGAATCTCAAACCGAAGAAACATGAAGGAATTCACCCCAATACACACCATCGTCCAATTGCTGAGAATCCTAAAAGTAGACAGAGGCAAATGCTATCACATACAGATGAACAAAGACAAAAATGAGAGCCAGTTTCTGATCAGAAACTATACAATTTGAAGACAGTGGAGGAATGCCTTTTAAATATCGAAAGACAATATTGGACACCTATCTACAAAAACAATGGCCCTTCACCCTACTTTATGCTATGTTTAAAAATTAACCAAAATGGATCATAGACCTAAATGTGAAAGTTAGAACTGTAAGATTAATAGAAGAAAATATGTAATGTATATACACTGTCTTTGTCAGTTTGGGCTGCTATAAAAAAAATTAACACTGACTGGCTGTTCACTCACAGTTCTGGAGGCTGGAAGTCCGAGGTCAAGGTGCCTGTAGGTTTGGTGCCTGGTGAGGGCTTCTTCCTGGTTCTGCCCTCATATGGCGGAGAGATAGGAAGCAGTTGGCTTGTGTCTTTTGGCATAATGACACCAATCCCATTTTTGAGGCTCCTCCCTCTTGGCCTAATCCCCTGCCAATGGCCCTGTCTCCAAATAACACATTAGCAGGGCGGATTTCAACGTATGAATTTGGACCAGGCATGGTGACTCATACCTGTAGTTCCAGCACTTTGGGAGAGCAAGGCAGGCGGATCACTTGAGCTCAGACCAGCCTAGGCAACATAGTGAAATGCTATCACTAAAAAAATTTTAAAAAATTATCCGGGCATGGTGGCATGCACCTGTAGTCCCAGCTACTTGGGAGGCTGAGGTGGGAGAATCACTTGAGCCCAGAAGACTGAGGCTGCAGCGAGTGGTGATTGGGCCACGGCGACTCCAGCCTGGGTGACAGAGCGAGATCCTGTCTCAAAAAAACATATGAATTTGTGGCTGGGGGACACAAGCATTCAGTCCGTAGTGTCTGTAGTGGCATATTATCCAGCCTGAAATGTGAATGACATTCTGACACCTGCCACCAAGTGGGTGAGCCTTGAGGACATTATACTGAGTGAAATAAGCCAGTCACATAAGGACAAACAGTGTGTGATTCCACTTAAATGAGGTCCCTAGAGTGGTTAACTCATAGAGATAGAAAGAGTGATGGTGGGTGCCAGGGCCTAGCGGGGATGGGGAGTCGGTGTTTAGTGGAGACAGTGTTTCTGCTTGGGAAGGTGAGAAAGTTCTGGAGATGGACAGGGGTGATGATTGCACAGCAGTGGGAATGGACATAAAGCCCCTGAACCACATACCTAAAAATGGTGGATTTTATGTTATGTGGACGTCACCACAGTGTAACACAAATGAGCAAACACGGGCTTTTTCCTGGTTGCAGGCAGGCAGGCTAATGGTCTGCTGGTGGGGGCTGGGCTGGATTTTGGAGGAGCCTAGGGCTGCGGCTGGCAGGGATTTGGGAAGCAGTGGGAGAGCATGTAAGGCTGGTGTAGCTGTCGCAGGAGCCGTGGCATCCAGAGGGGCCCGCAGTGGCCCCGCCTTTCCAAGAGCCTGCAGGTGGCCGGGTGGCTTTCCCGTGTCCTTCCTGGGGCGTGACCTCTGGCGGCTCCGGGATTGTTCATTTATGAGCCATCTGTTGGGCCTCCTGGGCAGGCAGTGGGAAGCAGTGCGCCAGCAACGCCCTGGATGGCCTTGACCCTGATGTTTAAGTTACGGAGTGTTTGGTTGATCGGGAAAGGATGTTAATGCGTGCTTGTCAGTCTCCCTGACATGCAGCCTTTCGGGTTTTGAAGTGGATGCATATATTTGGTCACATGGCATCTCTCCAGTCCTGCGCAAGCATGTTGACACGTGTGCCTTTCACTTTCAGGCTTGTCCAGCCGGAAGCCCTGAGGACAGCTGTTCCCACTGGCTCTGCTGACCTTGTGCCTTGGTAAGTGGGCAGTGAGGCCGCCTGACGCAGGGCGCCGTGTGTGTGTGTGTGTGTGTGTGTGTGTGTGTGTGTGTGTGTGTGCGCGCGCGCTCAGTATTGGGGTCAGCGTTGGGCCTTGATACCTTGTTGATTAATTTTTCTTAAAGGTATATATTTTAACCTTTGTTTATGACCAACAGAATATTTATTATGGTCCTTTCTCGTTTGTCCAAAACCCAGATGATAAAGTTCAGGTAACTTTGTTCTCTTCCTGCGAGGGATGAGCTGAGCTCAGAGGGGCTGAGCTACAAATGATGCTGGGCTGAGGCGCCTACCAGGGCCCAGTGGACATGGGAGTCACCTCACAGGGCTGCCCCGGCTCTGTTAGCAGCCCAGGAAGTCCATCCCTCTCCTGGAGACTGACTGGGAGCCGTCTGTCTGGGATGGGACAGATGTGTGGTGGGGGGACAGTTGCACAATCCCCGTGGGGAGCCCAGCTGGCTGTTGCTGGAGGGTGCCCTGCTCCTGGGGACGGTGCCCTGCTCCTGGGGACGGTGCCCTGCTCCTGGGGGGCGTGCCCTGCTCCTGGGGGTTGGTGCCCTGCTCCTGGGGGTGGTGCCCTGCTCCTGGGGGATGGTGCCCTGCTCCTGGGGGTCGGTGCCCTGTCCTGGGGCGGTGCCCTGCTCCTGGGGGTCGGTGCCCTGCTCCTGGGGGTCGGTGCCCTGCTCCTGGGGGACGGTGCCCTGCTCCTGGGGACGGTGCCCTGCTCCTGGGGGACGGTGCCCTGCTCCTGGGGGACGGTGCCCTGCTCCTGGGGGACGGTGCCCTGCTCCTGGGGGTGGTGCCCTGCTCCTGGGGGTGGGTGCCCTGCTCCTGGGGGACGGTGCCCTGCTCCTGGGCGTTGGTGCCCTGCTCCTGGGGGGGGTGCCCTGCTCCTGGGGGACGGTGCCCTGCTCCTGGGGGATGGTGCCTTGCTCCTGGGGGACGGTGCCCTGCTCCTGGGGGTGGGTGCCCTGCTCCTGGGGGACGCTGTCCTCAGGAAGCCCTGGGTTTGGCCGAGAGCATGGAATTGCCTGGCCATTGAGTCACTGGGTGGGCCCAGGGATGGGGCAGCTCCTCCTGTGCTCCTGCAGCCCATCCTCAGAGGGCCCCTGCCCACTGCTTCCGTGTGTTCCACCCCCGTTCCCAGGCCTGCTGCTGTGGCTGATGAGGCTGCAGGTCCCTTCCGGGTGGCCCTGGACCCTGTGTCCTTCTCCCACTGTGGCTGCTTTCGACCCGGGAAGTGTCTCCTCCAAATGCTGTCGGCAGAGATCAAATCCCATCCCTGATGTTCCAAGGCTTCCAGGTGTAACTCACAGGCCCAGTTCTTGGTAGGCAGGTGATTTAGCCTCCTGTGTCCCGATCACAACCCAGGGTGTGTTGAAAGCTACCATTCGATAAAAACAAACATGAGCAAGATTGAAGTGACCAACACCAAGCTCGGGCTTTCAGAGACGCAGTCATGGCTGACCTCAGACGGCATTGCTGACCATCTGAGCCGGGTGCTGAATGCTTCCTTAGTTTTCAAATTAAAATGACTGTATTTAGTGTCTCTTTTTTTAAAAAAAATTATTTATTTATTTATTTATTTTGAGACAGTCTGGCTCTGTCGCCCAGGCTGGAGTGCAGTGGAACGATCTCGGCTCACTGCAACCTCCGCTTCCCAGGTTCAAATGATTCTCCTGCCTCAGCCCCCTGAGTAGCTGGGACTACAGGTGCCCGCCACCACGGCTGGCTGTAGAGACGGGGTTTCACCATGTTGGCCAGGATGGTCTCTATTGCTTGACCTCGTGATCCACCCGCCTTGGCCTCCCAAAGTGCAGGGATTACAGGCGTGAGCCACTGCGCCCGGCCTAGTGTCTCTTTAGGATTGTTTTATTAAGATTGCTTATTTGATAGCAGATAACTATGAAGATACTAACGATGCTATAAAGACACAATGGCAGCTCCCAGCTGACTGGCACTCTGAGCTCTCCTCTAACATTCTGGATTCACAAAAGTTTATTTGCTGGGTTTGCTCATTGTTGATTTAATACTTTGCCTGTGGTTTAAACTGTTAAATTGTTGCAAATTGCTATTCTGTGCAAAAGAAACTTTCACTGTCCTGCACCCCCCAGTTCAGCTCTCACTGCATTCCCGCTCTTCTGCCTGTCCTTTGGCTATTGTTGGACTGTCCTCAGGGCTGAGAGGAGGGCATGGGGCTTCTGCAGTGGCCACAGGGCTGTGGGAAGGCCATCAGCAAGGGCTGGGGGCCAGAGGGCTTCCGATCTGTCAGGTGCAGGGTGTGGCGCACGTGGGCTTGTGCTGTGGACGAGGTTTTGCTTCTAGGGGAGAAACCGGCTCAGGCGCGCCAGGCATCAGCAGACCCCTCCCAGAAAGAGGACATTTTGAGAAGATGAAGATGGAAATTGGTTTGATCTCCTTTGTTCCCTTTCTGGGGACAGGGACATCACGGTTCTGTAACAACTGAGGTCTGCGAAAAAGAACAGGAAGAAGGGCAGGTTGGAAACATTGTGTCTTTTGGGGCTAGTAATAGCTGCAGAATGACCCAAATCAGATTTACAACCAAGCTTCCAGGGTGAGTAGCTCAATATTCACAAAACCGGGTGACTGTCAGTGATGGCATGCCACGTATCACTTTTGGGAGGGAGGAGAGATTGCAAAACTAAGCAGACGGTGCAGCACTGCAGCCCCCCGCCCAAGCTGGTGAGTGTTAATATCGAGATCTATAGCAAAATATTTGCCCATGACTTGCACCAGTACCTCTTGAAAGGTGCCCAAATATCTAATAAACATCTGAAAAGGCATGCAACGCAATTGGTTATCAGAGAAACGAACATTTAAAACCAGAAATGTTGTATCACTACACAGTCAGCGGATTGGCTAAAACCAACAAGACAGATAAGGCCAGAGCTCATGAGGGGGTGGGATGGGGCGCGATGGGGCGGGATGGGACGCTTGTTCCTCATGGTAGCTGTGACTTCACCTCTTAATTTTGGAAAACTTTGGCAATATCTTGTAAAGCGGAGCAAACCCATAGCTTGTGACCCAGCAGCTCTGCTCTGAGAAGTGAACCCACAGCCAGGCCTGAGAGTGTCGCCGGAGCCGTGTTCATCAGGCTCGTGTGCCCTGCGGAGGTGGACTGGGTGAATACACTGCCGTGTACTTGCTCAGGGGAGCAGCATGGAATGAGGTGCGTGGAGACAGCCCTGCTCTGCCTGGGCGAGCCGACACACACATGCTGGGTGGAAGAAGCGCAGTGGGTCAGCACATGTGCAAGGCAGAGACAGGTAGACCTGGCAGGGGGAACAGGAGGGGCAGCTGCCCTGGCAGGAGGCAAAGGAGGCCCAGGGGGCTTCAGGGGCTGGCAAGGATCTGTTTATTTTCTTTTCTTTTTTTTTTTGAGACGGGGTCTCTCTCTGTCTCCCAGGCTGGAGCTCAGTGGCGCGATCTCAGGTCACTTCAGCCTTGAGCTCTCCCGGACTGAAGGGATCCTCCTGCCTCAGCCTCCCGGTAGCTGGGACCACGGGCATGGGCCACCACACCCGGCTAACTTTTTATTTTTTGTAGAGACCAGGTTTTGCCATGTTGCCCAGGCTGGTCTTGAACTCCTGGGCTCAAGTGATCCACCGGCCTTGGCCTCGGCCTCCCAAAGTAGTTGGGATTCGTTTCTTGATCTGGGTGCTGCTGGTCAGAGTGGATCCTCTGGAATTTCATCCAGCCGTATGCTGAAGATTTATGTACTTCTCTGTATCTATTACACTTTAACAAAAAGTTTCCCATAAAACCGTGCCATACCGGGTGCGGTGGCTCACGCCTGTAATCCCAGCACTTTGGGAGGCCGAGGCAGGCGGATCATGAGGTCAGGAGATCGAGACCATCCTGGCCAACACGGTGAAACCCCGTCTCTACTAAAAATACAAAAAATTAGCTGGGCGTGGTGGCAGGTGCCTGTAATCCCAGCTACTCGGGAGGCTGAGGCAGGAGAATGGCGTGAACCTGGGAGGCGGAGCTTGCAGTGAGCCAAGATCGCGCCACTGCACTCCAGCCTGGGTGACAGAGCGAGACTCCATCTCAAAAAAAAACAACAAAAAAAAAACCGTGCCATATAAGCTTCATAAAAGCTTGCATTTTTGGTTTCATCTGATTCCCTCTGTGAAAAATACGGGCTTCTACAAAACAGCAGACTCAAAAAGCAACAACAACCAAACCCCCAAACCCAGCAGACCAATACCATGTTAAAGCCACACGTTTGTCGATTCCCCTGCTCGGGTGTTTGCACGCCCTGTCCGTCGCACGGCTCCGTGTGCTGGAGACCCCGGGGGACCGAGCAGTCCCCACCCGCGTGGAATCATGTTCCCGTAATAGCAGAGCAAAGGGATGATGGTCTTGGGAGGAGGGTGCTGGCTCAGGCACCCCAGGGACGGTTTCGCTTTCGCGTTCCGTGTGCTGGAAAACCTGAACGCTTCAGAGCCTAAATTATGTGGGAAAAATGTGTTTGTGTTCCAAAGCTGGAGTGAGATTTCCAAGGCGTGTATGAGGCACTTGGCAAGCTTCACTTGTGGCCTAAAGCACAAAATACCAGGGCTTGGGGTGAATTTGGTGATATCCAGAGCTGGCAGCTTTGTTGGGGCTGGTCACTCCCCAGCCCTGAGGACTGTGGGGAAGGAATGCCTGTCGTGAGCAGAACCAGCCAAGTTCACACACGGCCACCTGCCATCCTGACCTGTGTGCGTTGAGCCCCGGCCCTTCTTGATCAGAGAGGAGGTGTCCCGATCAGAGGGAGCACATTGGCTGGGAACTTGTGGAGCCTGGTGTGTATGACTTCCTGCATGATTCACAACAAGGCATTTGCTTTCCTGGGCCTTGGTGACACATCCATGAAGTGGGCATAGGAGCCCAGCTCTTGCATAGACAGAAGGTGAGGGCATCGGGTAGGGGGAGTGGAGCCGTGGGGGCAGCACTAGAAGGACGAGAAGGGACCTATGGCCTCCACATCCGGGTTCAGGGCTGTGTCCAGGTTCAGGGCTCTGTCCAGGTTCAGAGGACTGTGAAACGCCAGCAGCTTCTAAAACCTTTGGGTTCTTTAAGAAAAGGCTAATTGCAGAGGACACTCGCTGACGAGGGTGAGGATCAAAGCCCGTGCTGCGTCAGCGTGGTGGCCTGCCAGCTCCAGGCTGCAAAAGTCCCTCGTCATTTCATTTCCTTCCATCCCCGTGGAGCGAACCCTGTTGTTTGCATTTTGTGGATGAGGATACAGGCTCAGGCTCAGCTCACATGGCCCCCGGATGCCGCTGCTGTGCTCCGAGGTTGGCCTGCGTCTTTTGCTCCTGGATGCTCACGTGCCCTGTCACAGCCAGCCCTGCCCTGGAGAGAGAGGCCGCTGGGAAAAACCCGGAGAGCAGCCGGGCCTCACCTGAATAGGACTTCACTCGTTGCTTTTAATTTTTACTTACTCTTTTTTTTCTTTGTACAACAAACATTGTCTGATAAGGGACTTCACTCTTCCAACTTCAAGAAAGGCTCCTCCCGGGTCTGGGTGCTCCAAGGGCCCCATTGGGCCGATCCTCTGACATCACGTGGGGTGGCTTCCTCGGAAGCTACAGGCCCCTCGGTCCACGGCCCCTTCACGGCAGGCAGTGGATCGGCCGGCGGTGGGCCACTCATTTTTCATACACTTTTTTTTTTTTTTTTTTGAGGCGGAGTCTCGCTCTGTCGCCCAGGCTGGAGTGCAGTGGCGCGATCTCGGCTCACTGCAAGCTCCGTCTCCCAGGTTCACATCATTCTCCTGCCTCAGCCTCCCGAGTAGCTGGGACTACAGGTGCCCGCCACCATGCCCGGCTAATTTTTTTGTATTTTTAGTAGAGACGGGGTTTCACCGTGTTAGCCAGGATGGTCTCGATCTCCTGACCTCGTGATCTGCCCGCCTTGGCCTCCCAAAGCGCTGGGATTACAGGTGTGAGCCACTGTACCCAGCCTTTTCATACACATTTGAAGAGGATTTTAAAGTGTTCTTGAGTCTTTCTTGGATAACGAAAGGTATCTGGATGGTGCTGTTCCATCATATTTGTCTCAGGTCTCGTCTCTCCTCGTTCTGCCCTCGTTGCGGGAGAGCCTGGTTCCCAGGCCTGCAGGCTGGCTGTGGATCTCTGAGGAGCCACTGGGTGGGACTTTGTTCTCTGCTGCAGGGGTAAGCCGTGATGGAGCACCGGGCCCCCACCCTGAGCATTAGTCCACCGTCCTGCAGGGTCTATCTGAACACTAGCCCGGTGGGGAGGGGGGCCCAGGCCTCATCAGGGAGAGGGTAGGGGTGAGGAGTGAGCCCCCAGGTCTGTACCAGGGTGCCCCAGGACACCCTGGACTGGGAGTTTAGGAGACCTAGGACGCATCCTGGGGAAGTGAGGCAGGTGTGTGGTGTCTTGTTCTTTCCAGGTTAAAAC
Organism: Nomascus leucogenys; assembly: GCF_006542625.1. Lineage (NCBI taxonomy): Eukaryota > Metazoa > Chordata > Mammalia > Primates > Hylobatidae > Nomascus > Nomascus leucogenys. Next base: position 28,767,783 of record NC_044405.1, read on the forward strand.
CCACAGCATGACCTGTGGCTGGGATCCCCCTGCTCGTGAGTTCTCAAGTAAGGGGAGCCTGAAGGGTGTGACTCACACCTGTCTCAGGAACACAGAGGACAGAGAGGGATGGAGATGGCCTCCCTCTGTGCTCCCAGTCTCTTTCTGGGGAATGCGTGTTCAGCCCTGATGGCAGCCAAAGGTTTGTGGCAGGCTGGTCCTGCGCCCGTGAGAGGGTGCAGGTCTGCAGGGATTGGTGACGGATGCCCTGAAGGAGGGGAGTGGAGCCACAGGTGTCTCCCAGTGGCTATGGTCGCGTGTATTGCCAGCAGCAGTCTAGGGTCCTAATACAGTGAGGTGAAGGACAGGTGGAGTGGAGGGCCGAGGAGGGCCGGCCTTCCCTCTGGAAGCAAGCGTGCTATATGCCCACGGGGGACTGGAGGAGGTGGGTGTTCCAGGTCACTGTGCAGTTCTTACACCTTTGCTGCGCATTGGAGGAGGAATTATCTTTGTGCTCTAAAGTGTGATATATATGAGGGGAGAGCAAAGGGCTCAGACTTTGATCTGCCAAGCTGTGTCTCGTGAAGTCAGGTATTCTGCAAGGGAAGCTTTTTTTTAAGAAACAAATCTCGTCAGTGTTCAGGACAAGGCTGTACCGTTCCAACCACCGCAGAGATGGAGGGTTGGAGGTTAATGCGCACAAGTTAATTTTCCATTTGATATTTACATTTTCATTATAAAAGTAATACATGCTTATGAAAATTAAACACAGAGCCAAATCTAATAAATAATTAAAATTGCATTCTTTACTCCATCCCAAATCCCACTCTTTTTCCTGGAGGGAACCACTGTAAGTGGTTTGTGGTTTATCCTTCTAGAGTTTATAAAAAATACACATAAGAACATACATACACCCACAGAGTTTCCAAAAATGCACCTATGTGTCATGACATCTCTCTGCAAAACCTGATTTTAACTTGTCTTGGGAAACTTTTACTACACATAGATCTACTTCATTTAAAGACACACTTCCTTTTTTATGCATGTTCTAAAGAGATACCTATGGACACACACATATGCATCGTAAGAACTGTCTGTGTGATGGTTTCGGAGCACAGTTACCTGATTATCAGTCTACTAGAACCCCAGTGTGCTTTAAAGACTTGAACTGTGTTTGTGTGATTTGGCAAGTGTCCTAGAACTGCACTCTTATATTGAGGGGCTGGGCAGGGTGAGAAGCAGCCTGTCCAGGCCAACGCAGTGAGGCCTGTCTGGGAAGATTGCAACACTGGCCCTCACAGCTCCCTGGTCTCTGGGTGACCCCACCTGGCCCAGATGCCACCTCGCTGGAAGGCGGACTTTGCCTCCTGCCTGCTCTTTTTTTCTCTCTGTCTGGTGCTGTTCATAAGTTCATAAAGGTGGCAAGGAGGCCCTAGGTGCTTCGTGGCCTGGGCTGCAGGCACCTTTTCCACTCTGGAGCCGCTGTGCTCTGGAACATCCCGCACGGGGTTCCTCCCGTTGGAACACAGGTAAAGGGCTCTATGCATGCACATTTCTGCGTGTTTTATTGACCGGGTCACCTGCGTTCATTAGCCAGCAGCTCCCCTGCAGTCCTCTGAAGTGCAGGGCAGCAGAGACGGGGGCGGTGGCTTTTGTCTGACCATGCCTGGTCACGAGGCTGCTGCGTGTCTGTGTGTGTGTCTTCTCTCAGACACTGCTTGCCTGGCACCCCCTTACCTCTTGGTGAATGTCATTCAAAGCAAAGGCTGCCCCTGGAGCTGCCAGGCCGGGCCCCAGCGCGTCTTGCTCTGCTGGTTTGGCTTTAGGTCAGGGGGTCCTGGTGGAACTCCACGGACTCATGGGCGTGGTGGCACTGGGAGCCGAGAGGTATCTTAGTCGTCCTCACAGGCTCAGCTTGAGCATTGCCCTAAGGGTTCTTCTCGACACTTCCATGTGAATTGGAATCAGGAGGTGTGTCCATGGCAACACGCGGGCCCGAGCTGGATGAGACCACTGTGTGCCTTCAGTCCAGCCTGCCAGAGTGGCAGAGGGCGATGCTGGGGCCATGGGGCTAGCCTTGCACGCGAACAAAAGGTGAGGCACATGTGAGCCACGTCTCCTTTTATTGTGGCCTTGTCTCCCTTCCTCATCCCTCCCAAGTGAGGATGAATTTATCCTGAGGAAGGCGCTGGCCATGGCGCAGATCTGGCGAGGATGGCAGGCAGCCCCCGTGGGCACCAGGGGTGCTCTGGCCGTGGCCGGGGACTTGTGGGTTTTTCGTGCAGACAATCGTGTCATGTCCAAATGATGAAAGCTTGCTTTGTCCTTTCCAACCTTTATTTCTCTCCTTTACTCGTCCTATGCCAGCAGCTGCAGGAAGTGCCCTGAGGAACGGGGCCTCATGCCTACTTCTTTCTTAATCAGTGGTGCGTCGCCGTGGACTTCAGCATCTGCTTTTCCTGCATCTAAATGCAAATCATCCTGTTGCTTTTCTCCCTTTATCACTTATTGTCAATAGTCCTGTTAATTGGTTTTCTATAGTAAACCATTCCTGTGTCCTGGGATAAACCATATGTGGTCATGATGTTTTGGTAAAGTCCTGACTGGAGTCAGTTTGCAAATGTATATTTACTGTGGGTATTCCATCGCTGTGCATGCCCAAGGCTGGCCTTTAACTACAGGGCGCTCTGCCTTGTCCTTGATGTTTGCTGCGGTGCCTCCGTTGTTTGCCCAGCAAGTGAAATGCTGACTGTGGCCTGTGAATGAGCACCTCACTGGAAGTTCAGTAAGTGTGTTCTCCTCAGGGAGGCAGACATTGAGGACGTGTAATATTTAGTACTGGCTCCTGCTTTACTGAGTGTTTTTATTGGGAAGCAGGGTTGAATTTTGTTGTGTTGCCTGTCAAGCCTTCTTGTTAAGGAATCAGATGAACTTTGTTAGTCAGTTTCCTCATAGGAAACCATCCTTGCATTCATGAAACAGATCCACGTGGTCATCATGTATGTGTTGACTTTTTAATGTGCTGTTAGCCCTGTTTGCTAAATTTTAAAGAAATTTTTGCATTCATAGTCATATGAAGAGCAGTGGTTCTCAAACCTATGGGCAGTTTACACCCTTAAAAAATTACTGAGGGCCTGGTGTGGTGGCTCATGCCTGTAATCCCAGCACTTTGGGAGGCCGAGGTGGGTGGGTCATTTCAGCATAGAAGTTTGAGACCAGCCTGGGCAACGTGGTGAAACCCCGTCTCTATAAAAAATACAAAAATTAGCCGGGCATGGTGGCACACATCTCTAGTACCAGCTACTTGGAAGGCTGAGATGGGAGGATCACCTGAGCCCCAGGGGTGGAGGTTGCAGTGAGTTGAGATCACCCCACTGCACCCCAGCCTGGGTGACAGAGTGAGACCCTGTCTCAAAAAAAAATTATTGAGGACCCCAAAGAGATTTTCCTTTGGGTTGCAGCTACTGTGGTCCTTAACTGGGGTGACTCCCTTTGTCCCCTGGCGAACATTTGGCAATGGCAGGAGATGTTTTTAGTTGGCAGCTGCTGGGAGACAGTCACTCCTGCATCAAAGGCACAGAGACCAGGGAGGCTGCTGAATCCTGCAGGGCACAGCCGGCCCCATAGCAGAGTTATCCCATCCAAAATGCCAGGAGTACCGAGGTCGAGAGACCTCTAATATGGTGTTGATATACACTAGGTAAGAAATTAACAGTGAGAATATTTAAAAATATTTAATAATTCATTTCAAAGTCCAATGCATACAAAAAAAATATTTTTTTTCCTGTGTCCTGGGATAAACCAGCTTTTGTAAGGAAAACCCATAGTTTCCAAAATTAGTAAGGACAGTGGCCCCGTTTTCTATTTTTATCAGTGTGTTTGATGTCTGACCTCAGAGGCCACGGCTGACGTCTCTCTGCCTCTGCAGGCAAGTCTGTTGTGCTGTGTCGTGGTTGAGGCTCATAAAGAAAATTATGCTGCACAAGGCTATGCACTCAGGAAGAAGGCTGTTGGAACCCCCCTGCCTGTGAGGCCTGGGGCCCCCTGGGATCCTCACACCACAATTTGAGACGGTGATTTAGACAAATTTCCTTCTTCCCTTCCCTCTGCACTCTTTCTCCTTGTGAATTTTATGTCAGTGTTGCTTCATTAAAGGGATTGGGATGTCTTCCTTCTTTATGTTCTGGGAAGGTTTAATTAATGTTAAAATAGTCTATTCTTATAGGATTTGTAGACTTCACTTGTGAAATCAGCTGCCTTTGGTACTTTTTGTTAGAGGTAAATTTAAAAAAACTGTTTAATAGATATTTTAATTATTTTTATTTAAAATTTTTTTTAAATATGAGATTGCATGTAGAGGTTTTTTGTTTGTTTGTTTGTTTGTTTTGAGATGAAGTCTCAATCTCTTGCCCAGGCTGGAGTGCAGTGGTGTGATCTTGGCTCACTGCAGCCTCGAACTCTTGGGCTCAAGCAATCCTCCCGCCTCAGCCTCCCAATTGGCTGGTGTGCCCCACCACGCCCAGCTAATTTTTAAATTTGTTGTAGGGATGGGGGTCTTTCCATGTTGCCCAGGCTGGTTTCGAACTCCTGGTCTCAAGTGATCCTCACAGCTCGACCTCCCAAAGCACTGGTATCACAGGTCTGAGCCACTGTGCCCAGTACAGATATTTTAATTCTGTAAAAACAGGTCTTTCTTAATTCTATAAAATTCTATAAAAATGGTTCTGTTTAAACTATCTTTTCCATGGCCACACTTTATAATTAATTTTTCTCCTAGAAAATTATCCATTTTATCTAGATTTTAAAATATTTGCATAGAGATATGCAATTATTTCTGTGAGTTTTTAAAAAATGTATTTTATTTTGATGATTATTTCCTCTTTTATTTTTTTGAGATGGAGTCTTCCTCTGTCACCCAGGCTGGAGTGCAGTGATGCAATCTTGGCTCACTGCAACCTCCAAGTTCAAGTGATTCTCCTGCCTCAGCCTCCCGAGTAGCTGGGATTACAGGTGCGCGCCACCATGCCCAGCTAATTTTTGTATTTTTAGTAGAGACGGGATTTCACCATGTTGGCCAGGCTGGTCTCAAACTCCTGAGCTCAAGCAATCTGCCCTCCTCAACTTCCCAAAGTGCTGGCATTACAGGCGTGAGCCACTGCGCCTGCCCCCCTGCCCCGTTTTCTTATTTTGTATATTTTTATTCTCCATTTTCTTAACTTTTTTTTGTTTTGTTTTGTTTTGTTTTGTTTTTGCGACAGTCTCGTTCTGTTGCCCAGGCTGGAGTGCAGTGGTGCGATCTCGGGTCACTGTAACCTCCGCCTCCCAGGTTCAAGCGATTCTCCTGCCTCAGCCTCCTGAGTAGCTGGGACTACAGGCATGCATCACCAGGCCTGGCTAATTTTTGTATTTTTAGTAGAGACGGGGTTTCGCCATGTTGGCCAGGCTGCTCTTGAGCTCCTGACCTCAAGTGATCCACCCGCGTTGGTCTCCCAGAGTGCTGGGATTACAGGCATGAGCCACTGTGCTGGGCCTTGATTAGCTTTTTTTTAAACTGCTATAAGTAGCTTACTGTTTTGTTGATTTAAAAAAAATTTCAATTTAACTATTAAGATTAAAAATTTTTTTTTGCTTTTATATTTATTAATTCCTTCAGTTACTTTGTAATTTTCAACTTTTTAAGTTGGAGGCTTCATTCTCTTATTGTCTTGCTTTCATTTCTAAAGATTTAAAGTAATCAATAGGTTAAAATTTCCTCTAAAGCACTGCTTTAGTTTTAGTAGTAGTTTCTAAAAATTCTTCAGTTTTTACTTCTATTTTCCCTTTAAGAGGAATATCTAAGAAGATAATGTTTAAATTTCAATGTAGAAAACCCTGTTTTCTGATTTTGTTACGAATTTCTAGGGAATATTGTTTGTATTTTAATTATTACTTGGTATTGGTTGAAAATTTCTTTGCTGCTTAGTATGTGGGTGCTGTTTATGAATGTTTCCATGGGATACTGAAAAAAGAAAGGTGTGTTCTCTTTTATCAAGTACAGAATTGCCTCTTTCTCCTTATGTGCTGCTTCTTTAATTTTGTTGTTTATGTGTCTGACAGCCTCGTGTGCTTATTTCTTCCCCACGTGTTCTGTCTCGGATTGGAAGGGACACACGTATCTCCTGCCTTCACATGCTGAGATGGGTTTCTGTGGTATCCCCTGAATTTCTGCCGAATGAAGTGTGTCGGGTTATTTGGTACGAACGTATCGAATGACTATATCTGCTCTAAGAAATTTAGTTTTAGCGTTATATTCCTGATGTCTCATTTATTTCATTTGGCCTGACATTTTATTGTCTAATATGAAGATATTGAACCCCTTTTTTTTTTTGCATTTTTCCAGTATGTATTTATTTCATGTATTTTTAACTCTGCTGAATTTCTCTGTTTTAGGTCTTTCTCTTCTATCTGCAGAGTTGGGGTTTGTTTTAAGACAGTGCGAATGTTGTCCTTTTAGTAGGTGATTGGAGCCTTTTCGTCTTGGTAGATATGATTGGTGTGTTTGGACCAGGGCTATGGTCATTTTGTGTATTTTAGGGAGTTGCAGATAAAATACATGCACGTTCGCGCACACAGCACAGACGCCTGCATCTTCTCATGCGTGGTTTCTGCTCTTGCCTTTCTGGGTTTTTGTTTCACTTCGGTCGAGTTTTTGGTGTTGTTGATCTGATAGTCAGGAAAGTTGGAGTCTTGTTCGTGGCCACCTCGTGCTCGTGTCTGTATCTAAGATCCTCAGGCTGCTCCTTTTTGGGTAACGTCTGTTGCTTCTCTAGGAACAGTGACAGTGGCAGAGCCTGTGGCCCCTCGCTCCTGTCCCAGAGCCAAGCTGTTCCCTCTCCCCACTCCCGGGCACCCGGTGACCTGTGGGCAAGTGAGGGGGGGCCCACTCTGCCCTGGCCTGCCCCACCGCCCGATTTGCTGGGTTGTCCTCAAAGCACACGGTAAACACCCCCACCCCCAGCCCCCCCCACACATACCGCTGTCAGCCTTTTTGCTCCGTCACCTCCATCCAGGGCACATCCACCGCTCTGGGTGCTGTGAGCCTGTTGCCGTTGCGGTCCTGCTGCTCCTCCTTCCGCTGCCCTGCACTGCCGCGGCACAACCCTCCCTCCGGGTCTCTGCTGAGCCCTCCAGGCCCCCAGGTCTGCCGTCTGGTTGCAGGTGTTTTGTAGAGTGCAGCTTTACGCTCCCACCCCAGTCATCTCCACGTTGGTGTCGTTCTGTGTGTCCTCTCTGCCTTTAAGTTCTGCCTCTCTGTGACACAGTTGCAGGGTTTCTGTAACCAAAACAGGTTTAGTCGCTTGCTGCTGGCAGAGTCCAATTAACAAGAGCAGGTCGGGTATAAAGAAAGTGACTTTATTCCAAAGCTGGGTTAGGGGAAGAGGTAAAGTGAGGGTACCACTTCACTTTTGGAGCAGAAAGTGGGCACTTTTAAAGGCGGGGGGATGTGTGGCACACAGGGGAGGAGGCTGGCAGGTGGGGGTGATCACCGGGTGGTGAAGTTGGCATCTTCACGGGCAGAACTGTGTTGTGGGTGTTGTGGGGGTTGTGTTGTGGGGGTTGTGGGTATTGGTGTTGTAGGGGTTGTGGGTGTTGTGTTGTGGGTGTTGTAGGGGTTGTGGGTGTTGTGTTGTGGGTGTTGTAGGGGTTGTGGGTGTTGTAGGGGTTGTAGGTGTTGTAGGTGTTGTGGGTGTTGTGGGTGTTGTGGGTGTTGTAGGTGTTGTGGGTGTTGTAGGGGTTGTGAGTGTTGTGGGTGTTGTGTTGTGGGTGTTATAGGGGTTGTGGGTGTTGTAGGTGTGGGGGTTGTGGGTGTTGTGGGTGTTGTAGGTGTGGATGTTGTGGGTGTTGTGGGTGTTGTAGGAGTTGTGAGTGTTGTAGGGGTTGTGGGAGTTGTGGGTGTTGTAGGGGTTGTGGGTGTTGTGGGTGTTGTAGGGGTTGTGGGTGTTGTGGGGGTTGTGGGTGTCGAGTGTTGTGGGGGTTGTGGTGGTTGTAGGGGGTGTGGGGGGTGTGGGAGTTGGGGTTGTAGGGGTTGTGGGTGTTGTGGGTGTTGTGTTATGGGTGTTGTGGGGGTTGTGGGTGTTACCAGTGTTGTAAGTGTTGTGGGTGTTGTGGGGGTTGTGGGGATTGTAGGGATTGTAAGTGTTGTGGGTGTTGTAGGGGTTGTGGGTGGTGTGTTGTGGGGGTTGTAGGGGTTGTGGGTGTTGTGGGTGTTGTGGGTGTTGGAGTTGTGGGAGTTGTGGGTGTTGTGGGTGTTGGTGTTGTGGGGGTTGTGAGTGTTGGGGTTGTGGGTGTTGTGGGTGTTGGTGTTGTGGGGGTTGTGAGTGTTGTGGGGGTTGTGGCGGTTGTGGGTGTTGGGGTTGGGGTTGCGGGGGTTGCAGGGGTTGCGGGTATTGTGGGTGTTGGTGTTGTGGGGGTTGTGAGTGTTGTGGGGGTTGTGGGTGTTGGTGTTGTGGGGGTTGTGAGTGTTGGGGTTGTGGGTGTTGGGGTTGTGGGGGTTGCGGGGGTTGCTGGAGTTGCGGGTGTTGGGGTTGTGGAGGTTGTGAGTGTTGTGGGGGTTGCAAGTGTTGTGGGTGTTGGTGTTGTGGGGGTTGTGAGTGTTGGGGTTGTGAGTGTTGTGGGTGTTGGTGTTGTGGGGTTTGTGAGTGTTGTGGGTGTTGTGGGTGTTGGTGTTGTGGGGGTTGTGAGTGTTGTGGGGGTTGTGGGTGTTGGGTTGCGGGGGTTGCAGGTGTTGCGGGTGTTGTGGGTGTTGGTGTTGTGGGGGTTGTGAGTGTTGTGGGGGTTGTGTTAGGGTTGTGGGTGTTGTGGGTGTTGTCGGGGTTGTGAGTGTTGTGGGGGTTGTGGGTGTTGGGGTTGTGGGGGTTGCGGGGGTTGCAGGGGTTGTGGGGGTTGGTGTTGTGGGTGTTGTGTTGTGGGGGTTGTGGGGGTTGGGGTTGTGGGGTTGTGGGTGTTGGGGTTGTGGGGGTTGCAGGGGTTGTGGGTGTTGTAGGTGTTGGGGTTGTGGGGGTTGCAGGGGTTGTGGGTGTTGTAGGTGTTGCAGGTGTTGTGGGTGTTGTGGGGTTGTGAGTGTTGTGGGGTTGTGGGTGTTGGGGTTGTGGAGGTTGGGGTTGTGGGGGTTGCAGGGGTTGCAGGTGTTGTAGGTGTTGCAGGGGTTGTGGGTGTTGTGGGGTTGTGGGTGTTGTGGGGTTGTGGGTGTTGGGGTTGTGGAGGTTGGGGTTGCAGGGGTTGCAGGGGTTGCGGGTGTTGTAGGTGTTGGGGTTGTGGGGGTTGCAGGGGTTGCGGGTGTTGTAGGTGTTGCAGGTGTTGTGGGGTTGTGGGTGTTGGGGTTGTGGAGGTTGGGGTTGCAGGGGTTGCAGGGGTTGCGGGTGTTGTGGGGTTGTGGGGGTTGCAGGGGTTGCGGGTGTTGCAGGTGTTGTGGGTGTTGGGTTGTGGGGGTTGTGGGTGTTGGGGTTGCAGGTGTTGCAGGTGTTGTGGGTGTTGTAGGTGTTGTAGGTGTTGCAGGTGTTGTGGGTGTTGTGGGGTTGTGGGTGTTGGGGTTGTGGAGGTTGTGGGGGTTGCGGGGGTTGCGGGGGTTGCAGGTGTTGTAGGTGTTGTGGGTGTCGTGGGTGTTGTGGGTGTTGTAGATGTGGGTGTCGTGGGTGTTGTGGGGTTGTGGGTGTTGGGGTTGTGGGTGTTGGGGTTGCAGGGGTTGCGGGTGTTGTGGGTGTTGTAGGTGTTGTGGGTGTCGTGGGTGTTGTGGGGTTGTGGGTGTTGGGGTTGCGGGGGTTGCAGGGGTTGCGGGTGTTGTGGGTGTTGTAGGTGTTGTGGCTGTCGTGGGTGTTGTGGGTGTTGTGGGTGTTGTGTTGTGGGTGTTGTAGGTGTTGTGGGTGTTGTGGGGTTGTGGGTGTTGTGGAGTTGTGGGTGTTGTGGGTGTTGTAGGTGTTGTGGGTGTTGTGGGTGTTGTGGGGTTGTGGGTGTTGTGGGGTTGTGGGTGTTGTGGAGGTTGTGAGTGTTGTGGGTGTTGTAGGTGTTGTGGGTGTTGTAGGTGTGGGGTTGTGGGTGTCGTGGGTGTTGTAGGTGGCCAAAACTTCCCAGGTGGAGGGAGTTAGTTCCTGGCAGCACTTTGGGTGTGGATCAGCTGTTGTGTCTAGAGGTAGCCGCCTGGTGGCTGAGGGCTCCCCTGAAGCTCCTGAGCACATGGTTAGGTGAGCTTGCCCTGTCGGCAGTGTCCAGTGAATGGGAGGGAAAAGGGTATAATTGCATTTCTAAAGGGCTGTGTAGGAAGTGGGGAACAGAGGGAAACAGAGACAAGAGAAGAGAAGAGATAAAAATAATTTAGAAACAGAAAAATGGGGGACACTTGGTTACATGTCAGCTTTGTGTGTCTCTGTAAATCTAGCAGTCTGGCAGACAGCTGGGTTTTTTTTCGTTTGTTTTTTGAGACTGACTCTTGCTTTGTCACCCAGGCTGAAGTGCAGTGGTACAATCTTGGCTCACTGCAACCTCTGTCTCCCGGGTTCCAGTAATTCTCCTGCCTCAGGCTCCTGAGTAGCTGGAATTACAGGCGTGCGCCACCACGCCCAGCTAATTTTTGTATTTTTAGTAGAGATGGGGTTTCACCATGTTAGCCAGGCTGGTCTTGAACTCCTGGCTTCAAGCCATCTGCACGCCTCAGCCTCCCAAAGTGCTGGGATTACAGATGTGAGCCACCCCCGCCGGCCCACAGCTAAATTTTTAAATGCTGTTTATACTTGTGATTACTTATGTATTTAACTTTTTTTTCTTTTTTTTGTCTTAACTTTCTACTTTACCTCACCATCATTATTATTTAACATTCTTTTCCTTCACTTTCCTGCCTGGTCTGAGACTGGGTTAAGTTTGTTTTTATTTCTCGTTTCTCCTACTGCAGAAGTCACACGTCTGTCCATCATTTATATTCTTGGAGTGTCGTCCTTAAATGTTAGGATGCATGCTTGACGTCACAAAAGTTCACTGGTGTCTCTATTTTCTTTTTTTTTAAACTTCACTAGTGTGTGGGGTACAGGTGGATTTTGGTTATGCGGACAGTTTCTTTACTGGTGAATTCTGAGATTTTAGTGCACCTGTCACCCGAGTAGTGTACACTGGACCCAATATAGAGTCTTTATCCCTCACCCCTTCCCCAATTTCCCTGCCCGTTATATCACTCTATGTTTTTGCATTCTCATAGCTTAGCTCCCACTCATAAGTGAGAACAGAGTTTTTGGTTTTCCGTTCCTGAGTTTCTTCACTTAGAATAATGGCCTCCAGCTCCATCCAAGTTGCTGCGAGACATTATTTTGTCCCTTTTGATGGCTGAGTAGTATTCTGTGGTATATATGGACCACGTGTTCTTTATTCACTCTTCGGTACGTGGACGCTTAGGTTGGTTCCGTATCCTTGCAATTGCAAATCATCTTGCTGCAAACATGCGTGTGTCTTTTTCCACTCATGGCTTCTTTTCCTCTGGGTAGATACCCAGGTGTGGGATTGCTGGATCGAATGGTGGATCTACTTTTAGTTCTTTAAGGATCTCCATACTGTTTCCATAGTGGTGGTACTTATTTACATTCCCACCAGCAGTGTAGAGGTGTTCCCTGTTCACCACATCCGTGCCAACAAAAAATATGGAATGCTTCACGAATTTGCATGTCGTCCTTCTGCAGGGACCAGGCTAATCTTCTCTACCTCATTCTGGTTTTAGTACGTGTACTGCTGACGCAAGCATGGCTGTCTCTGTTTTCTTCCCAAAGTGTAAAGAGCTTGGAGCCGGGACTTTGGTTCCATGATGTTTTCAAACCGGCTTTCCTGGTATGCGGGTGCCATGAGGGCATCTGCATCTCCGTGCTTGGAGTCCGCGCGGGGTCTCCAGACAGGATCCTGGTTGTCACCTGAAGCTTGGAGGAGGGACAGGAGTGCACTGCAGGCGGGGGTGTGACCACGTCCGCACCCCTCCCGGAGTGCGCGGCTGCATCTTTGTAGTCCATTTCTTCCCCCACTGCATGCTGGGACACTCATCATGTCTTCACCCCTGAGTGTGTGTGGGTGTGAGTGTGAGAGATTGTGAGTGTGTGTGTGTGAGGGTGTGTGTAAAGCGCAAATGTGTGAGTGTGTGAGTGTGTGTGTGAGCGTGTGAGTGTTGAATGTGTGTGTGAGTGTGACTCAGGACTGGGCAGGTCATGCTTGGTGAGTGTGATAGTGTGATGTAATCAGAAACATACTTTGGTCTCTGACCCTGGCTCTGGGCACACAGCTCCTACCACCTTTAGTGCTGAGTGTCTTTTTGTTTGCTAATGAGGTGACTGTGGCTGGGACTCCAGGACAGCCTCCTGGGGGACTGGTTGCCAGGGCAACCGACCATGTGATTAGTGGTTGGGACTCCACCCGTGGACCTCTGGGGAGGGGAGGGAGCCCGCAGAGGTGGAGTGGATCACCAGTGGCCGGTGATCTGCTCGATCGTGCCCGTGTAATGAGGCCTCCACAGACTCCCTCAACGACAGGGTTTGGGGGCTTGCAGGCTGCTGAGCACGGGGAGGTTCCCGGAGGGTGGAGCCCTGGGGAGGGCACAGCAGCTCCGAGCTCCCTGCCCCATACCTTGCCCTGTGCATCTCTTCATCTGTGTGTATTCTTTGTAACATCCTTTATAAAAACCAGTAAATGAGGCCGGTTGCGGTGGCTCACGCCTGTAATCCCAGCCCACCAGTCCGAGGCGGGCGGATCACGAGGTCAGGAGATTGAGACCACGGTGAAACCCCGTCTCTACTAAAAATACAAAAACTTAGCCAGGCGTGGTGGCAGGTGCCTGTAGTTCCAGCTACTCGGGAGGCTGAGGCAGGAGAATGGCGTGAACCCAGGAGCTTGCAGTGAGCCGAGATCGGGCCACTGCATTCCAGCCTGGGTGACAGAGCGAGACTCCGTCTCAAAAAAAAACAGTAAATGTGTCTCCCTGAGTTCTGTGAGCTGCTGTGGCAAATTCATTGAACCCGAGGAGGAGTCACTGGAAACCCACCCTGTAGCTGGTCAGTCAGAAGCACTGGGCACTCCTGTGCCCTGGACACCCCGGGCCTTGCCCTGTGCCCCTCTCCGCCCGGCTGTCCATCCGGATCCTTCGTAACACCCCTTATAATAAACCAGTAGACAGTGTTTCCCAGAGTTCTGTGAGCCGTTTTAGCAAATGATCAAACCCAAGGAGGGCTCCGTGGGAACCCCAGCTTAGCTGGGTACTCAGGAGCACAGGTCACAAGTGGGGCAGTCTCCAGGGCGAGCCTTGGCACCGTGGGATTTTCTGATGCTGAAATGCCCACCCGTTTTGGTGAGCAGAGCATTCTGTGTCGAGTGTTGAATGTGGGGACAGAAGGAAAGAAGAGTTTGTTTCCTGCGGGTGAGACTCTGGGCTGCACCAGGTGATGAGCAACTCTGGAGCGCTTGTTAGTTTTGTGGTGCCTTTGACAGTCACTTCGCTGGGTCCGCAATAAAAAGCCAGGGTTGATGGTGGTTCTTTTGTTAATCAGTAATTAGCTCCACGCTGCTGATTCTCTGAGCTCTTTTTTTTTTTCCAGGGATAAAGCATTAATTACTTTTTTTAACATGATACTAACCTCCTGACAGCCTCCCACCCCAAGCTGGGTGTCTGGGGACGGCGGGCCTGTCTCCCCCACAGGAGGAGTGTGTGGGGTGAGTGTGGAGAGGACATTTCACGGCTCCCCGGGCTTCAGTCAGTGTGAGTGTTGGGACATTCTTTTCCTGATTTGTCTGTCTCTCGATGCCATTTTTGTGAAGGTTTAGCAAATACTCGATAGATTGTTGTGAGAATGTGGGCTTCCTTATTTGGGGGAGATTTTTTATAATGGAAAAGGTTTCCTTTTTTGGAAGTCACCTGGGGACGGGGATGAGTCACCCGGGGGCCTTGGTGCGTGTGGAGGCCCAGGCTCGTGGGGGAGTTGCACAGAGCACGTGTGTGATGCATTTATCAGGGCTCTTCTCAGCCTGGGGACGAGGAGTGGATGTGACGGAGGAGGCTCCTGTTCTTGTGGGGGTGGCGAGGCGAGGATGGTGAACACATCAGCAAACAGGAAGCGCGGGGGGAAGCGCGCGAAGGAGTGCAGCCCCCAAGACCCTGGGCCGAGCCAGGCGGGGACCTGCTTCATTCCTGGAAGCAGGCTGCCCGCCTGGGACCCTCCTTAACCCCACCCTCAAGGCAGGCAGCGCGTGGAGGAGAGTGTCCCTGGAAGAGAGGCCTGCGTGGCAGGGGGCACAGAGACGCTGGGCCTCGGTCCCCCCCGGCACAGGCTGTGACCTGTGACCAAAGGCTGAAGGCTGGGCTGGAGCCACCTGCTCTGTGGGAAACAACAGCGTGCTCTGGGCTTCCATGGGGTCTCCCAGCTCAGGGGCTGCGGCCCAGGAGCCACGTGCCAGGCAGGGCACTCCGTCAGCATAGGGGCTGCCATGAGGATTGGCTGCATGTTTTCTCTGTGTGATGTGACCGGCTGCCCAGTGGTGGTGGCAGAGCCGGCCTGGGGTCTGGGCATGGGGCGCCTGTCCCCAGCGGGGCGGGCTCTGGAGTGCCAGTGTCTGTTCTGTGTCAGGAGTCCCTGTTTCTTTCTCCCCACGCTCACACAGGGGTTTTAGACTTTGTGAAGGGTGTGCTTCCCAAAGGAAACCAGCTGCAGGTGTCTGCGCTGGCACAAGGAGAACAAACCCAGACAGCACTGGGTTCATTCCTAGAGGGGGATGGAATCCTGGCCGGGCGCGCCTTGAGGCTCGCAGCCTCGGGGACCTGTGCCCACCAGCACGTCACCAGTGCCCAGGGCTCCTTATGCTGCAGGAGGGGACACTGGCGTGAAGTGGGGGGTGGGGGAGTCGCTGTCTGGGGACACTCCATGTACCTCCCGGTTCATGCTTGTGCTGCAGGAGGGGACACTGGCGTGAAGTAAGGGGTGGGGGAGTCGCTGTCTGGGGGGTACTGCATGTACCTCCAGATTAATGCACTTGGGGACTGGGCAGCGCCTCGGGAAGCAGCCTGCGCTGATGTCAGGATCTGTAGTTTAACACTCGTTAGTTTGTGCCCTGTGAAAAGGAAAAAAAGATTTTCTCCCTACTCCACTCTCATATTCAACACAGAACACTTCTGCCACGAGATGCGTGGATGTTTCCCCACCCCAAGCAGTGCTCCAGGGCACCCACCTGGGCGCCCTCCAATTCCACTGAGTTCTGATGCGTCAGATCCCCCAGGGCCAGGGCCCAGTCCCACAAGACTGCCCCACTGTCAGATGCCAATCCCAGGTTGTGATCCATGACCCAGCTGGCTGGAAGCTGGGGTTCCCATGATGCCCTCGAGTTTGAACCTTTGCCACAACAGCTCACAGAACTCAGGGAAACACTGGCTGTGTCTGCTGGTTTCTTGTAGAGGGTGTCACGAAGGATCCGATGGACAGCCAGGGGGAAAGGGGTGCAGAGTGAGGCCTGGGGGATCCTGGGTACCAGGGCTTCTGTCCCTGGGGAGCTGGGGTGCATGGGCCTCCCAGCATGTGAGTGAGTTCACCAACCCTGAAGTCCATTGTAGAAGAGTTTTGAGGGAGCCTGGTCTCCAGCCCGTGTCCTTCCTGGAGGACGGCAGGGGGCTGGGGAGTGCTGTCGAGGGTCCTGCAAGTCTCCTGTCACTCAAGTGGGATTGAAAGGGCTTGTTAGGAATAAGAGTAGACGCTCCCATCCTGTAGGAAATGTAAGGTGTTTTTGTTTTGTTTTGTTTTATTTTGAGACGGAGTCTCGCTCTGTCGCCCAGGCTGGAGTATAGCGGCGCCATCTCGGCTCACTGCAATCTCCACCTCCTGGGTTCATGCCATTCTCCTGCCTCAGCCTCCTGAGTAGCTGGGACTACAGGCACCCGCCACCACGCCCGGCTAATTTTTTTTTGTATTTTTTTTTTTAGTAGAGATAGGGTTTCACCGTGTTAGCCAGGACGGTCTCAATCTCCTGACCTCGTGATCCACCCGCCTCAGCCTCCCAAAGTGCTGGGATTATAGGCGTGAGCCATCGTGCCCAGCCAGGAAAATGTAAGGTTTTAAGAACTTTGTACAAGAACCAAATAGAACAAATGATGCTCCTGTCACCCTTCTCACTCAGAAAATTACAAGGAATTTATGAGCTTTGTGTCAGGAACCAGGGACTAAGACCAACAAATATCTGCTTCTCATCACGCAGCTCCCCAGGTCTGCACCCGTGAGGAGCAGGCTCTGCCTTTGCAAGCACTTTCACGAACAGCAGATCCGTCTTCCTCCTGTTAGCAGTCAGGCAGTCAGGGTGGGGGCCACTGCCCCACCATGCCACAGAGACCCTGACCGCCTCCAACTTCATGCTCAGGCCCCGGCTTCTGTCCTAGCTGTGGCTCACTGGTCCCAAGATGGCTGCCTTGCCCCGGCTGTTTCATCTGCATTCTAGGCAGGAAAGTCGAGAAGGGCACGCCTGGGCTTTTCTTTTGAAGACTGCCCCTGAGCCCCACCCTGCTGCAAGGGGCCTGGGCTGTCACCCTGTGGGCTGAGTCCAGGGCTGTCGTGTTGGAGAGGCGTGTGGGAAGGTGCGTTTTGGGATGGCAGCCAGAGCCTCCTACAACTTGGCAGAGTTGTCACGATTTCAAGCCCTGTGTGTCTTTGACCTTTTACCTGAGCTGTGTAAGAAGAGGCATTTTCTTGTTTCTTTGTGAGTCCTTCCTCACTGCACTTGAGCCAGGGTGCCGACACATGGTCGTTCGACTTCTGGCTTGGCCTCTTTTGTGAGTTTGGGGCCTGGTCATGTCCTCGTGGTCAGTCTGTCTGTGATGATGAGAACGAGAAGACGGCCATGGCGCCCACGCTGGCAGGACTCTCTCCCCTCACTGGCGCTGGCCCAGCTGCCGTGGGCGGCCGTAGGCACTGTCCCGGGCCCTCCTGTGGTTGCTCCCAGCCACGCTGCTGGCTGCTTCTGCCGTCCTGGCTTACAGAGACTCTAGGTCATGGGGGAAGGAGGGCAGAGTCCTCCCCCCTCCTCGGGCAACAGAGGATCCAGCAAGATTCCTTCCTCCCCACCCTCCTGCCCCTCCCAGCCTGGGCAGGAAGATAAAAGCCAGGGCCCCAGGCTTCTGCCACCTCCTGCTGCTCACACGCTCCAGCCAGGGACCTGCCCCCTGGGTCCAACAAGGTGAGGCCAGCGGGGCTGCCCCTGAGCAGAACTCTCTGTCTTCCCCGGCTGACTTTGAGGCACCTGAGTCATTGTGGGTAGACAGCAGGGGGAGGGAGAATGGGAGCTTGGGGTCCTGGTTTCAGACCCCACGCTGTCTCCAAGTCTGTGCCCTCTGGGCTGGACCCTTCCTCAGCCCCAGCCCCAGCGCCTCCAGCTCTGCTCTGTCCCCTCAGGGGGCACTGACCCCTTGTAGCCCTGTGGCTTGTTGCGCCTGCACCCCGTAACCCTGTGTTGACTTGGGCACCTGTGACATTCGTGCATCTGGCCTGCGCCTGTCTCCAGCACCCACATTCCACACAGAGCTCTGTCAGGGCGTACAGGGCGTGCCACAGCAGAACTCCCAAGTCCATCCACCTTCTCCGTCAGGGCAAGCCAAGCCTCGTCCGCTGCAAATGTCCTGGGAGTAACAAACCCAGAGCTGGCTTCTCTGGTGTAGTGGCCGCCGGCCCCACGTAGCTGCCTGCCCAGGAGAAGCGGCGAGGCCCACGTGTGAGGCCCTGATAGCTGGAAATAGGTACTGGATTTCCGTGTCGGATGGAGAAGTCTGTGATATTTTGGATATGTTGGGTTAGGTTAAAACACATCATTAAAGTTAATTCCACCTTTCTCTGTGTTTTACTGTGGCCACTGGAGCATTCAGTGGCACGGTGGCTGCGGCTTGCCTCCTCCTGCTGGGACAGCACCACGGTACAGGTCACCTGTAGACTTTTGCCTGAGACACAGATGCCTGCTTGGGACATGGACTCCAGCCCCTCAGCCCTGTCCTCCGGCAGCGGTGAAATCTGGAGCGTTCTTGAGTAACACGCTGGAGGCGAGGGGGTGCTGAGCCTTTGCTCTGCCGTCGTTGGCTGAACAAGCTGTTTCTCTGGGGACCACGTCAGGTAACGTGTAGGACAGCGGGGTGGTCCAGCAGGGAGGGCGTGCGCATCTGTGTGGCAGGACTGGGGGTGATTTTATCCGGGATCCCCTGGGGTGGCCCAGCGTTGGCTCAGGTGTTTCATTCTCCCAGAGGACAGGCAGCTTCAGGGACCACGTGTGCACGAGAGGAGCCCCCAGCCCCCACTGCGCGTTCCTAGGTTTCCATGCTGCAGCATTTAAGAAAAGAGCTCTGCGTCATGCTGCTGGGGTAGCTTCTGTGAGCTACACTGGCCTTTTTTTTGTTTGTTTTTAATAAAAATGAGGGCCAGGCACAGTGGCTGATGCCTGTAATCCCAGCACTTTGGGAGGCCGAGGTGGGTGGATCACTTGAGGTCAGGAGTTCAAGATCAGCCTGGCCAACCTGGCAAAACCCGGTCTCTACTAAAAATACAAAAAGTTAGCTGGGCTTGGTGGCACATACCTGTGATCCCAGCTACTTGGGAGGCTGAGGCAGGAGAATTGCTTGAACCCAGGAGGTGGAGGTTGCAGTGAGCCAAGATCGCACCATCTCACTCCAGTCTAGGTGACAGAGGAAGACTGTCTCAAAAAAAAAAAGAGACAGGGTTTTGCCATGTTGCCCAGGCTAGTCTCAAACTCCTGATCTGCTTGCCTCAGCCTCCCAAAGTGCTGGGATTACAGACGTGAGCCACCAGCCAATACCAGGTTTGAACAGTGGTCAGTCCTGGGGATGGAGACGGGGTGAGGGCTGAGCATTCCCTTCTGACCTTGTACCTCGTCTTGGTTTAAAATTTTTACAGCAAGGTGTATTACTCTCTTTTATAAAATATCGTTAATTTACAAAATCTTGTATTTTTAATTTTTGTGGGTACATAGTAGGTAAATATATTTATACATTTACAAAATCTTTAAAAAAAAAACCCACAGAGTTAAAAGTTAGAGTGTTTTTTGCTTGAAATGTTCTATTGAGCTGAAGGACTGGGTGGGTCTGTCTCCCCCAGGCCGTGAGGCTGCAGGGCTGCTGCTCCAGGTTGATCGGAGGGCTGAGTTTTTGTTTCTTCCCAATCCATTGAGACCTGATTTTAGAAGTTAGCAAAAGGAAACTCTGTCTCAAGTGCCCGGCGCCTCTCTGCTCTTCCCGTCTTAAATCTCAGTACGCTTCTTTCCAGCTAGAGGCTGAAGTGTTCTCAGCTGATGGGAAACCTCCTCTCCAGTGAAGATGTGAGATAAGCACTTTGGTTGGGTTTTGATCCTTGGCTCCTATCTATGGGAGCAGTGATTTTGTGGTGAGATGGCCTGGGTTTGAGTCCGGATTCTGCTACTGACTTGCTGTGTGGCTTTGGGCAAGCTGCTGAACCTCTCTGTGCCTCGGTCTCCTCATCTGTAAGGTGTAAGGGCTGCCATGAGGAGCGAATGTGTGGGGCCAGAGCTGCTGGGTCGGGCCTGGCCTGCAAAGGGGCCTGGTGAGGGCGACCGGCGTGCCTGGGAACAGGTACCGCAGCCTATAGGAGGCCACACAATTCAAGTTAGAACGCCTTGCCCCAAATTCTGGAACTCTTCCTGTTGGTGTTTGAGGAGAACACACCCTCCCTCTCCAAGGAGCTGGGCCTGTTGTGTCCTGGCAGGGCTGACGTGGCACCTGCCGTGGGAAGCTGAACCAGCTGGACGCAGCTCCCGGACGCAGCAGCAACGAAATAACCACTCGGCCCACCGGACGCTGTGATCCTTGCCGGACATGGAAGGCTCCCCTGCACAATAAGAAGGGACGACTTCGGGCAGGCGAAGGGCATGATGGTTTCAACTCCAGCCACAGGGGCCCTCTTCTCCGGGGCCTGCAGGCGTACCCCTGCCCTGAGTTTGACACGGTCACTGTTTTGAAAATGCCGGCTGAGAAACGCTGACACAGCGTTAAGGAATATACACACAGGCAAGGTGGCAAGCCCCGTCATTCCGGGGGCAGCTGAGTTCTGATTCCCCACCCCCCTAACCCCGAGGGAGGGAGTGAAATAGGGTAAGGTTTGCCGAGAGATTCTGCAGACCAGCGTGGGCGGCAGCACTCTGGAGGGGTCAGTGCCTCCCGCCTGGGGACAGAGGCCTCTGCTTCTCCAGACCCGTAGGCTGCAGGGATCCATGCAGTTCACTGCTCTGTCTGAAGGTTTGCCTTAGGTTTTAAGTGTTTTTACTCAGAGCAAGCTGATCCATGTGCATTTTAAGAATCGTGATAATTGTTCCAACAGATTTCACGTCTGAAACTACATCTTGTTTAGAAATCACTTTCCATGTAGGAGTTTTCCTTCTGGGATGCGTTTCAAGCTGGGGCACTCGCTACCGGAAACGTCATCAGATTTACTGAGGAGGGTGTGTTTGCGTGTGTTTGGCTACCTACGGATACTACAGATAAGGCGCTGTCTAATTTTGTTTCACAATGAGCTGAAATTTATCCCCACGCCAATCTTCTTTTCGCCCTACGGAGTTTGTGCCTTGGTCCCACCCTAGGTGGCTCCGGCAGGTTCCTCAGCTGTGTGTACCCACCACCCCCACCTTGTCTGCATGTGACTGTGACTGCCTTTAGGAGGCCACACAATTCAGGAAGCAGAGTGTGCCACCCTGGCCAGACATACCATATTTTGAAAACTCTGTGCATTCTCGTTATTTCAGCATGAGGTGCCTGAGTGGTGGGGCCCCAATAGCCAGTCCCCTGTGACCCTCAGAAGGAGGCCGCCGCTCCCGTAGCAGGTGCCTCATGTGGGTGACGAGCTCTGTGTGCCCACCTTTCACGGAAGCAGGGCGTGTACAGCCATGCGGCGGCAGCAGTGTAAGACGGTTCCGATGGGCTCCAGAGCACAGGGCCTGGCTCTGGGCCGCACGCAGGCTGTGTGTGCTTTGTTTGGTTTGCATAGTAACCCACGCCCTGTCCCCGTGTGGATTGGAAGGACACCCCGTCAGCCTCTCCCTGCCATCACCACACACTCCTGGAGCCTCTGCCACCACGGCCCGCGCTGACCCCAGAGCGAGTCAAAGCCAGGAGCCTTCCCACGGTGGGACTTCTATTTTTATTTGTGTCCTTATTTGTTTATTGAAAGATGTGAAGGGCAAGTGGGGTTGGCACACAGAACAAGACGGTGCCGCCTGCTGGCCACGACAAAGCCGCCTCCGCGGGGCGCCGCTGTCTTAGGCAAGGCCTGGTCCCCACAGAACTGGACGCGGCCTGCCAGAGCCAGTGTGTGTGGCAGGACAGGGGACACCTGCAGAGGCTTGGCCTGTGGACGCTGCTCCTCCCTGGGATGGAGGGAGAAGGCACGGCCCGCATTCCTCATGCCGGAGGGTGGGCAGGATGGGCAGCAGGGGCTGTGGGACCCGTGAGTGCTGGGCCTTGACCCTCTCTGTTGAGGTCCCGCCCCTGTCACTGGCCTGGGGACAGCTCCCGCCTGGCTGAGCGCCGAGCTAAATCCAGATAAACAGGTTGGTGAAATGGCGCTCCCAGCGAGCTCACAGCGTCTCATTAACCTCATAAATGCAGCGGACACTGTCTGGGCTGCAGGTGACAGATGCGTTCTCTAGAGCACCGACAGCCAGGCGTGCCGGAGAGAGAGGACTTGAGTGCCTGTCCTCCTGGAACTCAGGGTGCCTTGTCATGGCGGTTCTGTGTGCGTCGTCCAGCCCTGTTTTCACGTTCAGGAAGTCACGAATCCACAGTGTCTTTGAAGAAAGTGGGGAATAGAGTTATCAACCGTCACTCCACGGAGAGTCTAAGGCAGAGAGAAGTTGGGTTCCCCTTCCAGGGTTCCCTGCCCCTGGGGACACAGTTGTGGGAGGTCTCAGGGCAGGGCCGCCGTGCGGTGGGGTGGGGGGCTCAGGTGCCAATACCAGTGCAGCCTGGCTCCCCGTCCTGGGCCTGCCAGTGACTTTATGGTCCTGGGCAGGATTATTTTCAGAGGCAGTGGAGCTAGCGGGGCAGAGCTGTGCTGAGCGCTGAGGGATCATTTGTGTAAAGCACCTGCCAGTGAGTGTGACCTCAGGGTTGCCCGTGCGACCTCAGCGTGGCCCATGGGACCTCGCTGTGGTGTGTCTCAGCAACATCATCTTTCTTACTGTCCCTGTTCTCTGGGCCTCTCTCAGACCTTGGGGGCACCAAGCTCTGCCCAGTGAACTCAGAGCCTGCAGCTCCTGATTGTGGGTGTCCACAGTGGGCAGGCCTGGGGGGGTGAGGGTGGGTGGATGTTTCTGTCGGGATGAGGGGAAGGCGGGGATGAGGTGGGTGTGCATACCTGGGCCGAGGGGAGCAGAGGGAAGCAGGGCTTGCTGGCACATTCCCAGGGGGCTGCTGTAGGGGCCAGTGTCCCCTCCCTGGGGCGGCAGGAGGTGGCTCCTCACGGTGGCCGGGGTGGCCCACGGCAGGCCAGCGTGTGGTCCTCAAGCTGCTGGTGACAAACGCCAGGGGCCTGCAGCCCTGTCCCCTCGGGCGGGCGCCACCTCCTTCCTGCATGTCCCTGTTCCACATTACAGATTGTTTTTATGGCCCCCCTACGTGAGATCCTGGGGCAGGGGCTGCGGGGGCTCTAGAGTTGGGGTGAACACACGTCTGAGGCTCGTTAGGGACTGAGCGTGGGGCCCTGGGGTGGGTTTGCCATTGCCTTTTCTCGAGGGCCCCGTGACTGGACAGCCCAGCTGCTCTCCAGGTCAGTTTTCTTGTCCAGACCCGGGGTCGGGGCAGACACTGGATGAGGTGGAGTGTCAGTGAGGGAAACAGAGACCTTTTAGAAATGGTGTCACAGTGACACCTGCATGCTGGTCCTCCCACGCTCCCTGCGTCTGGTGCTAGTGACCTCCCACTGCTGGGGTGAGGGAGGTTAATCACACCTGGTTTCGCTCGGTAACTGGTGTGAGAAAGGCAACGTGAAATCTTCATGGGGTTTATCTGAAGGAAGATTTTATTGACATCCTAAAAACACTCTATTTTATGTTGCGGCTCTGAGGAAGCCTCCAGGAAATTGCATCAACATATTCGGTTCTTCTCTTTTAATATTTTTGTATAAATCATTAAGTTTTCATGTCGAGGGAAATAATCAGGAGATATTATATTCCTATGACATTTATTTGGGTAATATGTTCAGATGAGCTTTGTTCTTCTTAACCTTAAAAAAGAGATGTGGAGGTAAAAACTGAAGGGCCACGTGGAAGCAGGACGCCACATCGGCCACGTTAGCAGGACTCTAAGGCAGAGAACTGCCACGCCACATCGGCCACGTTAGTGGGACTCCCAGGCAGAGAACTGCCACGTGCTTCAGCTTTGATTGACATGGAGCATCCCCAGCCACCGGCACCGTCGTCAGGATTCAGACAGTGCAGCTCTCATTCCTCAGAAACACCACCAGAAGGGGATTTTGGCAAAGGTCTTATGCCAAAATCCATTATTTCAAAATAGTAAAACCATGATTCTAAACATTCTAGGTTTGCTGTAAAGAGCATGATGAAAAGCTCCAACTATGTCGATGTTCCATACAGGTTGAGGTTTTGTTTCCATTCTGCTTTTTACCTGAAGAGAGGATCTCGTGTGTGTGTGTGTGTGTGTGTGTGTGTGTGTGTGTGTGTGTCTACCTACCTACCTACCTATCTGTCATCTATCTATAATTGACAAAATATAATTGTGTATATTTATGGAGTACCATGTGATCTATGTGTACATTGTAGAAAGATTTATTGAGCTAATTAACATAGCGATCAGCTCATTAACATTGTTTTTGGTGGTGTGGATGTTAAAAATCTATTCTTTTCCCGATTTTGAAACATGATACGTTATTGTTAACTGGTCGCCACGCAGTGTGGTGGATCACGAACACGTCCCTCCGGTCTAACTGAAACTGTTCCCTTTGATCAGCACCTCCCTTGCCCATCCTTGCACAAGCCCCCAGCCCCTGGTAACCACCGTGCTCCTCTCAGTTCTGGTGAGATCTCCATTTCCGATTCCTCGTGTGAGTGAGGTCATGCAGGATTTGTCGTTCTGTGACTGACTGATTATCCACTTAGTGTCAGGTCTACCAGGTTTGTCTGTGATGTTACCAGTGACAGGACTTCCTTCTTCCTTATGGCTGAATAATAACACAGCGTTACGCACCACACGCTCGCTATCCATGCGTCTGTTGGTAGGCACCTGGGCTGCCTCCATCATGTGGCTGTTGGGGGTGGTGCTGCAGTGAACACAGGCGTGCAGGTGTCTCTTTGACACACTGATTTCAGTTCCTTTAGATACATACCCAGAAGTGGGATTGCTGGACCTTATGGTAGTTCCTTTTGTTTTTTTGAGATGGAGTCTTGCTCTGTTGCCCAGGCTGGAGTGCGATGGCACGATCTCGGCTCACTGTAACCTCTGCCTCTTGGGTTCAAGCGATTCTTTTGCTTCAGCTTCCCGAGTAGCTGGGATTACAGACGCCCGCCACCATGCCTGGCTAATTTTGTGTGTTTAGTAGAGATGGGGTTTCACCATGTTGGCCAGACTGGTCTCAAACTCCTGACCTCAAGTGATCCACCAGCCTTGGCCTCCCAGAGTGCTGGGATTACAGGTGTGAGCCACCGCCCCGGGTCAGTAGTTCCATTTTTGACTTTCGGAGGCACCTCCAGACGGTTTGTGTAGTGGCCTCACTGATTGATGCTCTCTCTCCCCCACAGCGTGCCAGGTCCCCTTTCTCTGCGTTCTCGTCAACACCTGTTACATTCGTCTTTTTGATAATAGCCAACTGAACGGCATGAAATGACACCTCCCTGTGGCTTCGATTTGCTTCTCCCTGATGGTTAATAATGCTGAACAGCTCTTCGTTAACCTGCTGGCCGTCGGTGTGGCTCTTTCTGAGGCACAGCCGTTCGGGTCCTTTGCCGTTCGGGTCCTTTGCCGTTTGGGTCCTTTGCCGTTTGCTTTCTTGCTGTTGAGTCTGAGCCCCTTTATCCGTGGATGCTGGGCCTGCGTCGGGCGGGCGTGTGGTCCGCAGGGTTTTCTCTCACTTGGGCGTCGTCTATTTACCCTGTCGCTCTCTTTGTCATGCAGAAGCTGTTTAGTTTGCCCTAATCCCAGTGGTCTATGTTTGCTTTTGTCGTGTATTTTTTTTAAAGCTCTGCCGTCTGTTTTCTCCATGGGGAAAGGTTTGGGAATATTGATGATGTCATCATACTCCTGGCTGCTGCTTGGCATTTTCCATGCCCAGCATTGTTCTCAGTGTGCCCCGGGGGGCCTTTGGCTCTCCACAGCCTGCTGGCGTCCGTGTGTTGTTATTCTTTCTTTATGGTTGAGGAAACTGAGGCACAGCTTGGAAGCGGTTGGCGCTGGGGTTAGACTCCAGTAGTCTTGGCATGTAGCAGCAAGCGTGGGAGGGGCAGCACATGGGAAAGGTGAGGGGAGAGTCAGGAGAGAAGGACGCCGCATACCAGATGCCCAGAGGCCCTGGTGGCCTCCATCCAAGCACAGGCCCAAACACCAGCTGCAAGAGCCAGAGGACAGCGCCCCCGCGCCTGCCACGAGCCTCACGTGAAGAGTGGACAGTGGCATGGAAACGCCAGAGGGTTAGAACTGAGCAGCAGGATGGGGTCTGTGGGTGCATGAGAGGAGGCCCTTGGTGTGGAACAGCCTGGGGTCCCCACGTGCTGGCCCGGTGTGGGCCGGCCGCACCTGGTGTGCCGCTTCCTTTCTCAGCCATGACCAGCTGCCGTATGCCGTACCAGGGCAGGGGCAGTGGAGCAGGTGTCTGCCCCACGTTGCTCATCCTTGGTGGTTTGGGTGATGAGGTTTTGAAACCTGGATGCTGGAGAACAGGCAGACATGGGTGCCCGGCACGCCAGCCCCCCGAGCACCAGCTCCCCGCCACCCCTAGCACCATCCCCCATGCCAAGTACCAGGCCCCTGAGAACCAGTTCCCCGAGCACCAGCTCCCATACGCCAGTCCCCTGAGAACCAGCCCCCCGAGCACCAGCTCCCACACACCAGCCCTCTCACCGCAGTGTGCCTGTCCCCACCTCCCAAGGGCGGAAGGAGGGGCCTCCAGGCATTGTCTTCCTTTGCTGTGCCCATGCTCAGAGGTGGTGACTTCATAAGAGGCCATAGAGGCTCCGCAAGTCCCCAGGCCGGCGGCTGCCTGGCCCTCCCCTGCGTGGCAGCGCAACCTCGTTGGTAGAGTCAGGAGGCTGGGCCTCCACTAGGATGTTATACCGTCAGCATGGCTTAGGTGTCAGAGACAGGAAAGGACCTGGAAGAAAAGAACTGTTTCCTTTAGGCCCTGTGGGGTAACCAGAAGGTAAGACTAGGAGGTGTGCGATGGTGGGGTGGGGCGGAGGAGGGGACAGCGGGAACCTGTGGAGGGGCGGGCTAAAACCCTGGTCATGAGCAGGACGACATTCAGGTAGCTGGGAGCACGAGGAGGCCACGTGCCCATGGTGGAGGAGCCACAGAACAAAGCAAGCCACACCATGCCACCCACGTGCTGCCATATCACATCACGCCACCCACACGCCACCCACGCCACTCACACGCCACCCACGCCACTCACACGCCACCTCTACCACTCACATGTCACCCACGCCACTCACATGCCACTCACACGCCATTGACACGCCACCCACCCACACCACTCACATGCCACACACAGAACCAGTGTGGAGGCTGGACAGAGGGGGCTTCTCACCTGAGAGCATGAGGAAGCAGTGGGGAGCACCTGGCAATTCTGGAGAGCTCAGCAAAGTCACCAAAGTGCCGTGCCACGCTAGCACGCTTTGCTGTGCGGGCATCGGTTGGTGTCACACACTGGGCCGTGTGGTGGCCTTGAGTGGCGAGGGAGCAGGAGGCAGGCTCAGGACACACCACAAAAGCAAATGTAAGAGCTGGGACCCCCAAGGGCAGTGCCCTCCAGTAGCAGCACCCAGATCCCGCCTCCCTCCAGCCCCAGGGAGGCTGAGCCAGGGTCCCCAGCTGGGAGTGCCCCCAAGCGCCTGGCCCTGGCAGGCATGAAGCCGTTGAGGAGGACGGCAGGGCCAGCATAGGCCTCACAATGTCCCCGCAGTTTTTACAGTGAGAAGTGGCCTTAGAGATCAAGTCCAGGAGCGGCCTGCAGGGCGGCCTCTGCACTCAGTACTGGGCACCGGTGCCGCTGCGGAGCTCGGAGAGACCTGAGGCCGGGCCCACAGATGCTCACCGCTCGGTAGGGGTGTTCTGGGGCCTCAGGGCTGGGTCCGCCTGGCATTTGGGGAGTCTGTTATTCAGACATGGAAAGGGAACGACTGTCCCAGGAAGGGATTTTTTTTCCTTATCACGAGAAAGGCAGTGACCCAGGCGTGGGTCAGGAAGGACAGCCTTGCTTGTCAGGCTCCGACAACCTGGCTTCATCATCGCAGGCGGCCACGGAGGAGCTCCGACCCGGGCCCACAGCACCTCTGCTGCTCTGGAGATTAAGGAGTGGAGAAGCCTCAGCCAGGGCTCGGGGCTTGGGGCGGTGCCCTGGCTCTCCAGGTGCGCTAAGCACACAGATCATGCCAGGCTTTTTCCCTGATGGCGACTTGAGTCGGAAGCCAGAGTGTAGAATGGTAGGGGAGCCCGCCCAGCTGTTCCTAAGCCAGGCCTAGGCCCCACTGCAGGGTCACAAGGAAGGCTCACATGCTGCAGCCCTGGCCCTGGCCCCCACACCTGCAGCTCCGGCAACCCTGGGGACAGCTGTTGTGGTCAATCTGCTCACTTCAAAGAGGGGGAGCCAAGGCCAGAGAAGTCAGGTGACCTGCCGGGACCCCAGCTCTGCAGCCCAAAGAGGCCAGGACTGAAGCAAAAGCAGGGAGAGGGGAGGACAGTGCGGCCCCAGCCCCTTGTGCCTGACGTCACACCAGGCTGGAACCAGGCCTCCAACCCCAGCCGGGTGGGTTCCTGAGCCTCCCCTAGCAGTGGCGAGCATGGCATTGTTTACCGGGGGCTGTGGACTTTTCTGTGGGCGCACCTGCAGCGTTCATCTGTGTGAGAGCGGACTCCTGTCCTCCGTGGGGCCGGTGCCTCTGCCCTCCTGGCACACGGCCACAGTGCCTCCCTCCGGAAGAATGGCCTGGGAGTCAAAGCTGCAAGTTTTAGTTGTCTCCTCATGTACGAGGATTTCTTCGGCAGAGGAAGACACAGTGAGAGAATCAGGTGGCACGCCGGTAATGCCTGTGTTCAAAGACCTGCTCGTGAATGAGCTCTGCCCCTGTAATGCTTCTGTTCTATCACAGCCGAAAAGCTCACCCGACTGCTGCCCATAGAGACTTCAGATACCTTGGCAAAAACAAGACATCCTTTCCTTTTCCTGACCGCAGCTCTTGGATGGAGGTGTGGAGGCCTAGTGCTTCTGAGTGGAGCCGTGCCCGGCGCCAGCCTGGCTCTCCCGCGTCAGCTCCGCCTAGAGCAGCTCCCAGGCCTCTGTGCCTCAGCAAAAAGGGCTTCCCTGTGTATTTGCAACTGCACGGCCTGTTTCCTTGCCCTAAAATTTGTTAAAATCTTCATGATGTGAACAAGCTTTTTTCCTTTCTTAAAAAAAAAAAAAAAAAAAAGAACAAAAAAAATGACATATCTAGAGTAGGCTGTGGGGTCCCTGGGACGCTGGTTCCCCCAGGTATTTTTCTCTAATAGAAATCTTTGGTTTTGTTTTTAAAGAAATTCTCCACGTACTGTTCCGAATGGTAGCCACGTTTGCTTTAAGATGAAAGAACACCCCGCCTGCAAACCTGAGTGGGGCTGGCACTCCTGGGTGGGGGAACGTTGACCCTGTGGCCTCCTGTGGCCCTGGAGAAAACTCAGGCTTGCTGTCATCACAGGGGTACCCATGAGTGACTTTTGGATTTTGGGAAATGCAAAGCATGTAGATAAGAAGTTGGTCCTTAGATATGTGTGAGTCCCAAAGGCCCACTGGGTGTGGCGCTGGTGAATTGAGCTGAAAGTAGCAGAATCTGCCTTGAGTTGACCTAGGTGGGAAGCCACAGGGGTCAGCTCCTCCACGCTGGCCTTTGCTTGGCTTGGCGGAGGCGCGCAAAGCCCCTGGCTATATCCGTTCCTCCTCTGGGCCACCCTCTAGGTTGCTTTCCACTATAGGCCTGTCTCCTTGAGGTGACATCGTGGCTGCCTCTGCACCAGCCATCACCACTTGATACAGAGAAGTCTGATGTCAGGAAAAAGGAGTCTTTTTGTTTTGTTTTGTTTTGTTTTTCTGGAGACAGGGTCTCCCTCTGTCACTAAGGCTTAAGTGCAGTGGCACAATCATGGCTCACTGCAGCCTTGAACTCCTGTGTTCAAGTGATCCTCCTGCCTCCAAAAGTGCTGGGATTATTGGTGTGAGCCACCATGCCTGGACAGGAAAAGGGAAATTTCTTTTTGCAACCTTTTTTCAGGGGCTGAAACCTTTCTGGAAGCTCCAAAAGACTCCTCTCTCTCTCATTAACTACCTCTAAGGCAGTCATCAGGACGCATCCCATGAAACCAGATGACTTCTGCATAGCCATTGCCTTCTATACCTCAGGCAGGGTCTTGTTAGAAGAAGTGCCAGGCAGAGGTTGTGTGGGCAGCCAGTCGTATTTGCATATTTTGGGGTGGCTGTGCAGACAGTGCTGGACTAAGGAAGTTGTGTGGGTTCTCGCTGCAGAGGGAGGAGGAAGCAGCTCATACGCTTGCTGTTGTCTGGTGGGAGGGCTGCGTTTCTCCTCTCTCCCCCACTTTCTCTCTCTCTCTCTCTCTCTCTCTCTCTCACACACACACACACACACACACACACACACACACACACACACCTCTTGGGTTTCTTGGGCTGCTAACAGGATTAAATGAATGTCTTGGTTCCATGGTGTGCATTTCACACCAGAGAGCTAAGTTAGTTAACGTTGCTCATTGGGATAGAAGGAACGTACTGAGGAACGTACTGAGGATTAGAAGTCAGAATTCTTGAATCTGCAAATCTTTTTTTTTTTTTTTTTTTTTTTTTTTTTTTTTGAGACAGAGTCTTGCTCTTGTTGCCCAGGCTGGAGTGCTCACTGTAACCTCCGCCTCCCGAGTTCAAGCAATTCTCCTGCCTCAGCCTCCTGAGTAGCTGGGATTAGAGGCGTGCTAATTTTTTTTGTATTTTTAATAGAGACAGGGTTTCACCATGTTGGCCAGGCTGGTCTCAAACTGCTGACCTCAGGTGATCCACCAGCCTCGGCCTCCCACAGTGCTGGGATTACAGGTGTGAGCCACTGCGCCCGGCCTGCAAATCTTCTATTTTGTTCAGACACTAACTCCAGCCCTATAAATAGTCATCCAATACTTCCAGTAAATGGTGCGCCTCATATTGATCTGCCTGGTTGCCTTACCATGTTTGTTACATTGCTGTGTAACGAGTTACCCACAAACTTAGCAGCGAAAACAACAGACATCTATTATCTCACACAGCTGCTGAGGGTCAGGAATCCAGGAGTGGCTTAGCGGGTGATTCTGGGTGTCACGTGGAGTCACATGCGGTCAACGTGTTGGCCGGGGATGCAGTCACCTGAAGCCTTGTGA
The DNA here is from genome assembly GCF_006542625.1 of Nomascus leucogenys. NCBI lineage: Eukaryota > Metazoa > Chordata > Mammalia > Primates > Hylobatidae > Nomascus > Nomascus leucogenys. The sequence goes on from NC_044405.1 coordinate 28,798,405, forward strand.
GGGGGAAGGAGGGGCTCCCCCAGGCCTGGGAAGGCTGCGGCTGCCCCATCACGCTCTCTCCTCCACCAGGTTCACAGGTTCACAGAAGTAAAGGCTGAGCGTGTCAGGACTGAGCTGAGCGGTTCCCACCTCTCAGTCCACAGCTTCCCACAGAGCACGAAGGGGCTGCACCAGGGCTGGCACGGGGCTGTGACCAGGCTGGGGGAGCATCCTGGGCAAACCTTGCTGGGGACAGGTTCTTTGTGTCTGATGCCGTGGGAGACGCACGAGCAGTGACTTTCACTTTATCCCACTGTGGCCCCGTGACCCTGAGCGAGAATGCATTGGCCGGGACTCCAGGGGGCGCTCCCTTAGTAACACCCCATCCCTGTCCCCGTGTGCTGTCGAGGGCCTCCAGGGGGCGCTCCCTTAGTAACACCCCATCCCCGTCCCCGTGTGCTGTCGAGGGCCTCCAGGGGGCGCTCCCTTAGTAACACCCCATCCCCGTCCCGTGTGCTGTCGAGGGCCTCCAGGGGGCGCTCCCTTAGTAACACCCCATCCCCGTCCCCGTGTGCTGTCGAGGGCCTCCAGGGGGCGGTCCCTTAGTAACACCCCATCCCCGTCCCCGTGTGCTGTCGAGGGCCTCTAGGGGGCGCTCCCTTAGTAACACCCCATCCCCGTCCCCGTGTGCTGTCGAGGGCCTCCAGGGGGCGCTCCCTTAGTAACACCCCATCCCCGTCCCAGTGTGCTGTCGAGGGCCTCTAGGGGGCGCTCCCTTGGTAACACCCCATCCCCGTCCCCGTGTGCTGTCGAGGGCCTCTAGGGGGCGCTCCCTTAGTAACACCCCATCCCCATCCCCGTGTGCTGTCGAGGGCGGGGGGGGGGGCCTCCCGCGCCCCAGGAGGTTTCCCAGGGCGATGCTCTGGTCCCTGGGTCCTTTGATCTCATCTCCCTAGTTTAGCCTTTGAACTCCTTCATTTCAGATTGAGAGGTTTCAGGCTGGAGAGACGTGGAGGGACGTGCCTGACTTCCTGGAGGATAAGAGGTGGCCCACCCCACAGCTCTTCCAGCGTGGGGGCCCCGAACATGGGACCCGGAGCACCGCCGTTTAGCAAACCTTGCTGCAGTTTGGAGCGAGTGTCGCGGGCGCCGGGCCTGTCCGGCAGGCTGGGTGGCTGTTCTCTGTTGAGCCCACAGCCATGCCCCACATGCAGGAGGTTTGCCTATCACTTGGAGGCCTTTCAGGGATCTTGCTAGCCCACGGCTGAGCACAGGGTAGACCTCACCAAGTCACCCACAACCTGGCCCCTGGACACGCTGGTGCTGTGAGGAGGAAGATGTGGGCACTGTCAGGTCCCCAGTCGTAGGGGTCCGTGCTGGGATGGGGCTCGTTGACCTGCATCCCGGCTGGCCCTGTGACTCTGCCTGTTTACAGTGAGCAGTTCCTGGCTGAAAGCTGCTTATTGGATTAGCCGGTGCCCCGACGGCAGAGCCCGCAGCTGTGCGCAGGAGGACGGACCCGTGTGTATGTCCTGCTTCAGCGCGCTCCTGAGATCCCTTGAGTTGGTCTCTGTGACTAGAAGGACAGTGCTGGCCACGCAGGTGGCACCCTGGGGGTGCCCGGCACCCACTTCCTGCTGAGCAGATGCTTTGGGTGGCCACGGCCCCTGCCAAACCTAGGCAGCTCAGGCCAGGTCCTAATCCCTCCGCTTGAGCTCGGCTCCTCACCCTTCGGCCAGGCTGACACCTGCTCCCCGCAGGTCCTTCTCGCTGGCTTCAGGCAGCACAGGACCGAGGGCTGAAGATGCTGAGCAGCTACCCGGCCTGCCTCTTCTCAGGGATCTGTGTGGCCCTGCTGGCGGTGGCTTTGGCCTATTACTTCTACTGGTGAGTGAGGCCGGGGCCCGGGGGCCTGGGCAGTCCTGGAGGCCTTTACTGTGTGCTGCCCTCCTCTTCCAGCTCTGGACCATTCTCTGCATGGCAACAAACCCTGCCTAGCCCTTTGCAGGGGAACTCCTGGGAGGTAGGGAAGCAGGGGATGGCAGGAGCTCATTCCGATCCCTCCTGGGGTCCTGGGGCAGCTCTCCCATCCTTCTGCAAAGGGGTTTTTGTTCAGAACATTGCCGAAGGAGCTGAGAGGTTTCATACCATCTGGGCGGTGTTCGTAGATGCCTGGCATGTCCTGGGAAGGACGAGTGCCCGATGCATGGGCACAGACTCGCACTGCCCCCCCAAGGCAGGTGCTGTAGGGTGGCTGATTTACATGGTGATCTGCACCCTGAGCAGAAAATGTGTAGTTAACCATCAAAGTGGTGCTGCTCTGTCACACCCGTTGCCTGATGGGCTGGTTTATGGTGATCGCAGGCGATTTCCCGGCTGCCCTTGACCAGAGTCCCTGCCGGCTCTTACTGCAGAAGCTGAGAATCAGCAGGCGTCACAGATCACGCTGGCCTAGGATTTCAGAGACTCGGTCCCGGCCCCGCCGTGTCTCCAGGCTGGGATTAGACGGGGTGTTTGTGCTCCAGGCCTCCAGTGCTCATTGGTAAAATATGACACTGGTGCCGCCTGCCGTTTCTGCAGAGGGTCAAAGGGCACAAGATGCATGCCAGCCTCTGTCCATGGGGTGTGTGATGATGGTACCAGGTGGTGCAGGGGGCAGCTGGGGGGACCCAAAAACCCCAAGTCTGGGTGCTGACTTTATTTTCTAGAGCCAGAGAATGGGGTGATTTCCTAGGAAGAGACCACGGCTCCCCTGGAGGTTCCACTCTAGATTGTGTTTGCTTTTCTTGGTGCACACTTGGCCAGGAGCTGCTTCTCTCTGATCTGGAAGCTTTCTCTTCTATAGATCCGATTAATGCACTTCCATTGCTAACAGCGGGGAGGGTCACTGCAGGTGGCACAGGCAGGAGGCTGCCCAGTCTTCCCCACGACTCAGTTTATATAAAAACGATTGATACTATTTACAAAGAGGTTTACCCAGAGCCAAAAGACAGAATCCTAAGGCTGAGGCAGGAGGATCACTTGAGCTCAGGAGGTCAAGGCCACAGTGAGCTGTGATTATGCCACTGCACTGCAGCCTGGGCAACAGAGCGAGACCCCATCTCTAAAAAACAAACAGAACCTAAGTGGAATTTAGGAGACAAATTAGCCCGGGATTTGGGGCCTCTGAGAGTTTGAGCAAGTGGGCGGTCATTGGTGAGGGTTCCAAAACCCCAGGAGCAACTGCTCACTCATCCTCAACCTGAGGCTACCGTGAGTGTGACGGGGGCCACATACACAGGGCAGGCTGGCCCCGGCGAGCGGGCGACTCTGGCAGCTTCCAAGGACCGTTCCTGGCGCCTGGGCTGAGGCAGGGTATCAAGTCATTTCTTGGGATTCGTGGCTGAGCTATGCAGTTTCACAAATGCCCAAAATGATAAAAGACCTGTTATGTGTTGGGAAAAGAGTGCCTCTGTTTGGGAAAAGTGCAGCCTTGCACCTGAGCAGCTGCTCGTAATTGGCTTATGCCAAGCCTCTCAGCTTCAGCCTGCTGACCAGGTGGCAGGGGACTGGCTGTGCCACCTCCTCACCCACAGCGTTTCCAAGGACGTGCATTTCTTGTTTGCCCTCAGGTCTTCGGTAAGTTACCTGTGGAATTCGAGGCCTCAAGTGGCGGCCTGCGCCGTGGCAGCGTACCCACAGGTGCCATTTAGTTGCACTTGCAATACGACCTGGGAGCTTCCGCAGCCTGTGGGCTGTGAGGTCCCTGTTGATCCTGTTTGACCTGGAGGGCCACAGAGGCGGCTTGGTTTTTTTTTGGGGACAGAGGTGTTGAGCCTCACAGTGGGTGCTGGGCCTGTAATGGGGCGATTCTGCATTGGTGGCACCACAGGTCCAGGGAGGCCTCGCCAGCTCCCTCCCAGAGCAGGAAGGAGGGCTGGCCACCACGTGGCCTCCACTCACCAGGAGCTTGGGAGTCTGGCATCTTTCACGAGGCGCTCCTGAAGCACCTCTGCCCACCCTGCGTTTGCCACACTTGCCCAGGCACCAGGCGATGGACAGCAGGGAGCCCACGATGCCAGCTCTTCCTGGAGACGCCCACCCCCGCGGTGGCCATTGGTGTTCAGTGTGTGATTCTCTGAGCCTGGGGTTCTGGACCAGGAACCCTCTGTGCTCGGTCCACATGAAAAGAGCGGCTTCCCGTTCGTCTTCAGAGACCTGCTGTTAATGGGCAGCGGGGGCTCCGAATGCTGAGAAAACCCCACAAGTGGCAGCTGGATGCCTGGCCCTGCAGCCACGCCTGCCAGTGGTCACCCTAGGGTGCAGCAGTCACCCTGGACTGCTGTGGTCAGGTGGGGTCTTGTCTTTAGCCCCCTTCGGCAGCTCACTTGGCGGGAGGAGGGTGGCAGGGCGGTGCCATTGCCTCATCTGGGCTCAGGGAGACCCTGCAGGACCTCTGTTCTGTCTCCCATCACCTGCGTTTTATACAGAGAAAAAGCTGTCCTGGCAGCCCTCAGAGCCCCTTGCCTGTTGGAGGTGGAGGAAGACAGGCCGCGGAGCCTTGTTCATCTGGCATTTCCACAGCAGAGGGAGGGAGGCCCGCTCCCCAAGGCCGGGTGGCCAGAGTGCATGGTCATGCTGGGATATCATTCTCTTTTTTTCTTCTTTTTTTTTTTTTTTTTTTTTGGGGCAGGGGAATGGAGTCTTGCTCAGTCGCCCAGGCTGGAGTGCAGTGGCGCGATCTCAGCTCACTGCAAGCTCCGACTCCTGGGTTCACGCCATTGTCCTGCCTCAGCCTCCCGAGTAGCTGGGACTACAGGCGCCTGCCACCATGCCCGGCTAATTTTTTGTATTTTTAGTAGAGACGGTTTCACTGTGTTAGCCAGGATGGTCTCGCTCTCCTGACCTCGTGATCCACCTGCCTCGGCCTCCCAAAGTGCTGGGATTACAGGCGTGAGCCACTGCGCCCGCCCGAGCCATCATTCTGTGCTTGTAAACCAGAAACCTCCTTCCTTCCTCCTGCCCTCCCATAGGATTTTATCGATCGCCTACTGTATACCAGGCACTGGCTAAGCCCTGCACGCACGGTGGTGAGCAGGCAGTCCCCACTGTCCTGGGGCTCGATTTCCCAGAACCCTCAAGAGAAAGCCAGTCCTCAGGGGTCAGCAAGTTCCACGTTCAGCTTCGGCTTTCGGCCATTCCCGCCGCCAAGCCACGCTGAGAGTCTGCTGGGGCACCTCGGTTCCCTGCGCCCGGCCTGCCAGGCCTCGGCCGCCACGGCCTGCGTCACAGAGGAAGGGGGGTGCAGCTTGGAGTCGGGGTGGGGCGGGCCTCGTGCTGTTGGTGTAGGATGGGCGATGGCAGTAGTGGCAGCTTATTACCACATCAGGAGAGGCCGGAGCGTTTTCAGCAAGGTCAGAAGCCTGCGCTGTGTTTAAAATCAGGGCGAGACGGAGACAGGGCGGGAACGTTCTGCTGCCTAAACCACTTTCCCGCCGCGTCTTTCACCTGGAGTGGAGGGGCAAGTGCCTGGGCCCGGTGGTGGCAGCTTCGGGAGGGTTCCATGAGGCTGCCTTGGGAAGCAGGGGTCCCGGCGGAGCTGCGTGTTCCTCTGGGACCCCTCAGGGCAGCAGCATCCACTTCAGGCGCCGCCTCTCTAAGGAGCCACACCTCCCTCTCGGGCCAAGTGTGAAAACGAGCCACAGCGCCACATGTGCCAGGGCCCCAGCATTTCACCCACGTGGCAGAATCTGTGCCCCAAATGTCACAGCCCCTCCCCTCTCAGAAATGCAGGCTGAGTGGAGGCCCCGGCCCACACCACTCTGGAGCGATGGCTGTTTCAGGCTCCAGGAGGCCGCCGAGTGGTTCCCAGGCTGGCCCTGCATTGCAGCTGGGCAGGGGCCACACGTCCCTCCCCCGTGGGCCCTGGTTGCCTGGAATCTGGAGCAGAGAGAGAGAGGGAAGATAACAGCGTGGCCTGTACATCGCTGCCTGTGGGCGCTGGCGTCGCTGTCCCCGGGCGCTGCCTGTGGACTCCAGGACACTCTCTTTCCTGGAGAGGAGGCCGCAGGAGTCGGTGCGGGGCAGATCCGGGTGGCCAGCAAGGCCGCCCCTCCTCCTAAGTGGCACTGATTGACAGGGGAGACAGACAGAGGCTTGTTCCCCAGAAAAGCACGGAAAACCAGGCTTGTTCCTCAGACAGGAAACGGATGTGCCAGGAGGCAGGCAGGGGGACAGCTGCGCCCGGCCTCTGTGCGGTGGGATTATTAGGGACGAATTCCAGAACAAAACTTGGGTTTCATCTAAGCTTTTTGGGGATTTGGGGAAAGCAGAAGAAAAGAGGGAGCCCAGGAGGAGGTGAACACACCGTGCCAGGAAATGAGGAAAAGCTCAGATGTGCAATGTCAGCGCTTTTCCATGAATCGCCTCTTACCTCTAGAACAGCAAGTGCAGGAGGCATCCAGGTGCGGGGGGGCCACGCGCCCTCAGGGGCTTCCCTCCCCAGCCCGCCTGGAGCATCATCACTGACTCGGCTCCAGCAGGCAAGGGTCCCTCGGGGTCCACCACTGGGATTGACGCCAGCAAGTCGGACCCTTTCTCAGAAGCCCAGAGGGAGGGCAGAGCCGTAGCCACGGTTTGGAGGCATCTGCTGGGCTAGTGCACATTTTAACAGCACCTGTGACAAGGTGAGGCAGCATGGGTGGCCCTGCAGGTGGCGGTTTGCATATGTACACATCCAGCCAGCTCCGTTTTCCAGTCTGGGGACTATGGTGACAGAAAGTAAAAAGGCTGCGATTTGGCCTACGGGGTCCCGGGGTCATCCCGGGGTCGCATCTCGGCTACTAGGCTTGGGGGTTCTGTGTGCGATTCCAGGGGAGACACACAGCCCGTTGCACACCTGACAGCTGTCACCCTAAAGAAAATTCGGCTGAACTGTGCGCACTGGGGACTGTGCAGCATTTTCATTCCCGTTACACATTTCATTTCACTTCACGTTTTATTGGTCTGAGTAATGATTTAGAAACTATCTTTTACTTCAAAATGTTTGTGCATCTGAGATTTTCTCAGTTTATATCCGGACGGGGCGCCGTAATGATAGACAACGGCCGAGGTGCAGGGAACCCTGGTTCTGTGGCTCAGGACAGGTCCGACCTTTCTGAGCCCCATCCCCGCAGAGAGCCCCCTTCCCAGGCACTCATGTCTTGGGTTGCCGCTGGCCCTGTGAGGTGACGCTCTGCAGCTCTTGTGCTGTCCAGGCCAAGGGTGGCTGTTCTGAAACCTACTCAGTTTATTCCATCTTGAATCAATGCATTTTTTCAAATCCTTGCCTCAGGGTGCCTGTTGAATGACAGATGTGGCATTTGAATCTGTAAATAATGAGTACACCTTTATGGTCCAGGCACTCTTTGTTTAAAACATTGTGGAATGCCTACATCATCTCAGGTTTGCACAGGAGCTCAGCATTGTCAGGACTCATCCCCAGGCAGCCCAGTGGGCACCTGGTGGGGGCTGGACAGAGGTCATGAGGAGAAGCCAGCAGGAAGGTGGGCCCTCCACCTTGTCCCCGCAGGACTCCCCTCTCTCCCCAGACACACTCGGCCTCCGCCAGGACTCAGGGGTTCCAGCCGAGCTCCTCTTACCAACAATGCCCCGTGACTGCCCCAGGGACGGGAGGGCTCAGTGCCATTCCCCTGCAGGCCCTGTCTCTCCCCAGCTTCCAGTTGGTTGTCCTGCAGCCTCAGGTCTCTGATGGGATGAAGCAAAGTCGAGAACTTATGGTTTGTCTGGCTTTATTCTTGTGAGAGTGGGAGTGACAAGCTCTCTACATCCCCAGCAGAAACCAGAATTCCACCTCCTACGTAACTTTGTAAATTGCAAAATATAATGAAAAATGCATGAGGCCAGGCACAGTGGCTCACACCTATAATCCCAGCACTTTGGGAAGCCGAGGTGGGTGGGTCACCTGAGGTCAGGAGTTCGAGACCAGCCTGGCCAACGTGGCAAAATCCCTTCTCTACTAAAAATACAAAAATCAGCCAGGCGTGGTAGCCCGCACCTGTAATCCCAGCTACTTGGGAGGCTGAGGCAGGAGAATCACTTGAATCCAGGAGGCAGAGTTTGCAGTGAGCTGAGATCATGCCACTGCATTCCAGCCTAGGGGACAGAGCAAGACTCCTTCTTAAAAAAAAAAAAAAAAAAAAAAGTGCATGAGACATTGATGACCAGTTTAATGAATAAGTATGCAGCAAATGTCCATCTGTTTCTGTAGAGTAAAAGTTGTTATTATAACGCATAGTTCATTGTAAGAAAATTGCGTCTAGGTCAACTTAGCTGTGACTGTTTTATGTGTGCGTGCATGTGCGTGTGTGTGTACATGGGCGTGTGTGTGTTTTGGAGTGTGGTCCCCACAAATCTGCCACCCTTGGAGAATGCTCTTCTGCCCTGGCGCATGGCCGTGCCCTGGTGTGGGAAGCGCCCGCTGTGTCCTGCAGGCCCGCAGACTTGTCATAGGTCCATTGTGCAGTCATCAGGCCCTGGGAGCTTTCCGCATCCCTCCACCTCCCACCCAACATCACTCTTGGGCCAGTGAGACCGTCACAGCACCCCAGAGGAGACAAATTCTGGAGCTCAGAGAGCTGGGGTAGGTGACGGGAGGGTGGGGGGCTGGAGGTCCTTGGCCAGCAGCCTTCCCATCCCGGGCCACCAGCACCCTCATCCTCCCCTCATCCTGCCCAGTTCCACCTCCTCCCTGCCCTCTTCCTGCCAGGGTTTGCAGCTTACACTGGCAGTGATGCAATGGCAAACACGACTTGGGGAAATAACTCTAGGACCCTGGGCTTTAGTTCCCATTCCCGGTGAGACAGTACCTGGCGGGGAGCTTCTCGCCCTGTTCAGAAGTGGCCTGGGGGCCCTGGGGCTACTGATGCAGCCCAAAGCTGCAGTCAGGAGAACGTGCGGCCATGTGGGTCTCATAAGAGAGGCCGACCAGGGCTGCCCGGGCGGAGCTTCTGTTTGGCCTCTACCTGCTGGAGTGACGCCCCCAGCATCTCCAGTGAGGCCTGGAAACGTCGCAGTCTCCTCTTCACTGAGTCCAAAGTCACTTCCATCTCAGGCCCGTCCAGGGTCTGTCGGGGCCGTGATTCTGAGATGAGATTGTTTGCTGAAGTGCTCCATGGACTCTCTTTCAGGAGTGACGTTGTTCTTTTAGGAACTTTAAACAGAGGTGGCATGTAACGAGTGTGGACTAAGAAGCCATGCTGCTGTTTCTTTTCTTTTCTTTTTTGTTTTTTTTTTTTTTGAGACAGAGTTTCAAAAAAAAACTGCCTCCCGGGTTCAAGCGATTCTCCTGCCTCAGCCTCCTGAGTGGCTGGGATTATAGGCGCCCGCCACCACACCCGGCTAATTTTTTGTATTTTTGGTAGAGATGGGGTTTCACCATGTTGGCCAGGATGGTCTCAAGCTCCTGACCTCAAGTGATCTGCCCACCTTGGCCTCCCAAAGTGCTGGGATTACAGGCGTGAGCCACCGCGCCCAGCCTATGCTGGCTGTTTCTCACAAATGTATATCGAATATGAGCCATTGGCTTAGAAAGCATTGATCAAGCATCTGTATTCTATGCCCGGCCCACGTGAGTAAGAGTCATAGCTGTCGATGATGTAAGGTGTGTTTTTGGCCAAAGGTAACAGAGATAGTGTTTTAAACACCATTACCTCTTGTCTTCCCCGCCTCTTGAAGAGGGCAGCTGCTGGTGTGACCTCAGCTGCTCCCCAGACCCTAAGGGGACCTGGGACCTTCCACCTTCTACCAACAGTGTTGGTCTTCTGTCCTCACGCCTATGGCTTCACGCTCCCACAGTGGCTCCTGCACCTTCAGACACCGCCTCCTCACCGAGGGAGGGAAGAACGACAAAGGGGATGACCAGAGGTATTTGTTTCTTGTCTTAGGAAAGCAAAAGCCTCCCTTAAATCCCCTGCAGACTTTTCCCTGGCTGGACCCAGGGCACATGCCCATCCCATCCCTGGATCACTTGCTCAAAGAGGGGATGGGATTACCTTTATGGCTTAGATCTGGGGCTGGGCTTCCCTCCCATATCCAAGGGTGAGCGCTGCCATAATGGCAGGAGGTTCTGTTACCAGCAAAGGGGGTAGTGGCAGGTAGGTAACCCGCAGTGACTTGCATGTTGCAAAAGGCGGGGTTCTGTTATCCAGAATTGGAGTAGTGGTTTTAAGTATGTCATATAATTATACCTTTAAATCCATTGGTTGAAAAAATAGGCAATGCTAAAAGATTCTCATGAACCTAGCAGTGGTTTTAAGTTAATTTTGTATTTTATTTATTTTATCAGTATCTAAGTACAATAGAAACACAAATACAATAGAAATGGAATGGATCACGTGAGATGTGTGTTGTTGACTAACCTGTAGTCAGTGCTTCGTGCACATGGGATCCAAGTCCCCAAACAGTGGCTGCAGATCCACACCCTGCTCCAGGTGTTGAGGTGCCCCAGCCAGCTGCTCCTAGTCAGTGAAGCATTGACTCTTTAGTCTCAATTGTTGGTCTGCATGTCTACTGATAAGCCAGTACTGTGCTATTTTAATTATTGAGGCTTTCTAGATGTTGTAATGTATTTTAGGGCTATTTTCTTGTTCTTTTTCATGATTTTCCTGGCTTTTCTTTCCTGTTTAGTTTTCCATATGAACTATAGAATCAGTATGTCTAGTTCTGGGGCTGGTGGGGAGCTTTTGCTATTTTAATTAGGATTCAGTTATATATTTAGGTTTATGTATCATTTATGTATTACTATCTAACAAACCACCTCAAAAACAACAACCATGTGGGGGGCCCTCAATTCTGTGGGTCAGCAATTTGGGTTAGGCTCAGCAAGGTGGTTCTTCTGCTGGTTTCCCCTGGGGTCATTGGAGTGGCTGCTGTCAGCTAGAGCTGCCTGGAGAACCTCAGGTGGAATGGTACATTTCTGGTCCATTTCTGCTCCATGTGGGCCCACCTTCTGGCAGGCTAGCCCAAGCCACCACCTCTGATGGCCGCAAGGGTGTAAGGGAGTGGCAAGGCTCTGAAGACTGGCTTGGAAGTCCTGTGATGCCACTCCCACCACATTCTATTGATGGGGTGAGCCCTAAAGCCAGCCTGGGTTCAAAAGGGTGGGGAGTAGAGGAGTAGACTCTGTGTCTTGACAGGAGGAGCTGCACGTTGCTAAGGATATGTGTGCAGGGAAGGGATGGTTGCAGCCTGGTCACATGGGGTTTTTCCATTTGTTCATCTCTGCTTTTGTATCTTTCAAGATGTTCTGTGGTTTCCTCATAGAGGTTTTATTTCCTCCGGAGCTTGTGTTTAGGTATTTTCTCTTCCTTACTGTGATCTGCACTCTCCTTCAAGGTACCTCCTGCTTTTATGTGTTCCTGTGGAGGGGTGATCTGCTGGGCCCCTCTCCTTGGCTCCTGAACACACACGGGGATCATATACCCATATCCTCCCAAGCTGTAAGCACTTGCGCTGGGCTGCGAACTTGCATCCTAGTTGCCATAGAGGACAGCCCGGCCCCTAAACTTCCAGTTCCCCCCTCTCCCACCTGCCTGAAAGGCAACAGCCAGGCAGTCTTGGAAGCCTTGTTTTGAAGGTGGTGGAGCCTCCAGAGCCTGGGCCCAGATGACCACGTGAGACACAGCCGCCAATGACCTGGAGCCATTAAGGGGGCAAGAGATAAACTCTGTGATTGTCTTGGTCTCTTCTGACTGATTCGGAGGCCACTGCAGTCTGCATGTTGTACATTATTCCTGTCAGCATCACTATCAACTCTAGTTTCTGTTGTAGTGGATTTGGATTCTCCTGGGTATTGAGGCTACACAATCGTCTGCACAGACTGAAAGTTTCACCTCCTCCTGCCAGACTTTTAGGCTCCTGCTAATTCCAGATGCTGTTAAGGTTGGGCTGGCAACGATTTCATATTTTTCAGGCTTATGAAAAGATAAGGTGGTCTCTGTAAGTGAATTTACCCAAGAACTGAAGTTTGCCCTTTAAAACTCAAAATAGGATTGTGTTGGTTTCATCTAAAATTCTAGTTGAATGCTTTGTAGTATCTTCACTGCTTACCAGACTTCTCAGATAATGTGGTGACTATGACGCTGCCCTCTCTCAGCATTCAGTGTGGGCCACAGTCACTGCATTGTGCCCTCATGCGTGACGTCAGAGAGCCAGCAACCATGCCCCCGGTGCTCAGTGGCCTCCAAGGGGCCTCAAGTCCTGGGCTCGTTTCTGCCCCAGGTAGTGCTGTCAGCAGCATGCCTGCCTTCTGCAAGCCCCTCTTCCCCGTTCCCCAGCCTGCACTTCCAATGAGCTGTGGGCCAGGAAACCAGCCCGTCACACTTGTCCACGCTGCGTTTAAAGTGGGAGGAAGGAGGACCCAATGCAGGGCCCGAAAAGTCCACCATGAGTGAAGTCTCTTTCCTTACAGGACACCTAGGCTGGCTTCTCAGAAAGTGTGTGCAGTTTATTTCTGGGTTATTGGCAGTGTTCTGATTAGTAAACGTTGCCACCTAAATGAAGACCCTTTGAGATATCACTGCGTCTCTCCTGTTCCTGATGGTGGACTTTCTCCTCCAGCGTCTGCTGACAGTAACAGTGGAGATTTCCCCAGCACACCGAGAGCCAGGGGCTCACTGCAGTCCCCTCCTGTGCAGCTGGCACACAAGGCCCTTCTGTGCCACCAGCTCGCAGGAGGCCAGGTCTGCTCGGCCCACTACACCAGAGCACTTGGGTGCGGGGTGGGTGGGACAGAGAAGAGGAAGGGGGGAAGGAGGGAGCTGACAGCCGTTTCTCAGTCCTCCATTATGGACTTGGATTTGGATCACTGAAATCCATATGGATCTAAGAAGTTATCTTTATCCCACAACTCAGAACTCCTGTCTAGAGCATCAGAAATGATGTGCTTTTGGCATCCTGAAATGTCTTTCTCCTCTGCCAACTGCTGTCTGCTGACAGCTAGCCTTGCTCTCAGAAGGGCGGCTTGGGCAGGGCAAAGGGAGAATTCCAGGGTTTGGGAGCATCTGCGGATCCCAGAATAGTTGCCAGTGGTGACATCTTCTTCCTGGACCCCAGGACCCAAGGACAGCAGGTCCCATCCCAGCTCTGTCCAGCTCCTGCCCCTGCACAGAGCAGGACGCTGGCTGGGGTGGGCACTCTGTGGCATTTTGGGAAGATGGTGCTGTATTTCGGAGGCTGTGCCATCTCCTTTGGGGGATTTCAGCGCTGGTGACAGAGGCATGAAAGGCTCATGGATAGAAGAACTGGTGTTGACCCCTCATAGAAACAAAGTTGCCGTCCTATGTGTGCAGAGAAAACCAGGGACTCCTGTGTTCAGAAGGAAGAAATGGAGGGGCCTGTTGGGCCTGGCAGCGGCGCGGAGGTCTTGGGCTCGGAACTGTAGTTTCCATTCCATAAAAAGGTGTCGTCGGAAAGGTTGGGGTTTTTGGCAAAGAAGGGGGGTCTCTGGGGAGACTGCGTGTGGGTGAGAGCCTCTGCCTGGCCGGTTTTGGAGGAAGAGGGTCACAGGGACCAGCGACAGGGAGGAGGGTCGCATGCTGCAGCAAAGGATGTGGGGCAGGCAGGGGGTGGGCTGGATGGCGGAACGCGGGGATGGGCCCGTACCTCTCCAGAACTACGGACCTGGGATGAGGCTGCCTGTGAGTGCGATTATGCTGTGTGACGGCACCAGAGGCGGGGATGCAGCTGCAGCTTTTGTTGTCCTGTGGTCCTGGAGGCTGCAATCTAAGGTCAAGGATTCCTTCTGAGGCTTCTCACCTGGGCTCTGACTGCACGCAGTCTCCCTTTTTCATAAGGACACCGGTCAGATGGAATGAGGGCCCACCCTAATGATATCATTTAACTTAATTACCATTTTAAAGGCCCTGTCTCCAAATAAGGTCACATTTCGAGGACCCGGGCATTACCTTTGTGGAAGGAACTCAGTTCACCCTAACAAAAAGTGGCAGAGTTGGGTGTGGGCGTGTGGGGCTGGGTTCTGATTGGCAAGCAGTGCTCTGGCCCTGCCCAGGCAGAGGCAGCCTCGTGCCTCACCTTTGCTCCCCTGATCTAAGAAGGCGCAGACCCCGGTAGCTTGTGCAGGGGCCAGGACAAAACCCAAGAAGCAGCCATCACGCCCCAGGACCAAGACACGCTGGTGCCAGGCTTGCGGGCGACCTAAACCTGTTGTTTAATAAAGACGCACTGACACGAGGCTTCTGGGCAACCTAAACCTGTTGTTTAATGAAGGGGCTCAGAAGCAACTCAGTGTCCTTGGTGTCTCGGTGGCATCTGAGCAGCCATGAAAAGGTGCCATGGGGACTGGAGAGGCCCACTGTCACACCTCCCAGCCCCAGCCCCAGAAATCAGCTGGAGCCCCTGAGGTCCCACCCCTGAGGTCCCACCCTGTGTGGCTTTTCTATCCCAGGTGTTCTTCAAGGTCCCTGGGGTGCTGCGGTCAGGGTGTCAGTGGTGTCACCATCACCAAGTGAGGGGAGGTTCCACATCGCCGGCCAAGTGGCTTTATGTGCCTCCAATGGGATATGGCAGGAAGCACCCAGCGGCTCTGCCATGCATCCTTGACCAGAAATGTTGAACCCGAGTTAATTGTGAGGAAACGGACAAATCCAGGGTGTGGGGCACGCTGCAGAGAGCTGCCTCAGCCTCTTCAACACCATCAGGCCAGAATAGGCGGGGAGTGTCTCGGGGAAAGGGGACAGAGAGGCATGCCATCCAAATGCATGTGTGTCTTCCAAGGGGCCCTGCATCCCCAAACCTAGGAAGGTCATCTGGGACAGTTGGTGAAATGGGAACAGGGATGGGATGTTTGGCAGTATTCCATCGGTGTTCACTTCTTGGGTGTGCTCATGGCGTCCTAGTGAGCAGGCTGTCCTGATTCGTAGGAGATGTGGATGGACATGGGAGGGAGTGCCATGACGTAGCCCCGGAGAACTTTTTAGCTCAAAGCCTGTGCATAAGAAATATGCAAGTGAGTTTTAGATGGTCATACATATTTCATTGCAGAATATTAGTTTAGGGTGATCAATAAAAGACTTTCAAGCCTACTGTTAAGCAAAAGAGACTTTTAATATATTCCACAGTGATACAATCCCGTGGAAGAAGGGCAGTGGGAATGCAGATTCCAGGAGCAAATGGAACGAAGCCAGCTGTTCAGAAGACCTTTTTTTGTGGGGTTTGAAAACAGGTGCCAATGGTGGCTGTCAAATCATGACGGCGTTTAGGTTCTACTGGCTACATTGGAGAGAAAGAAAAACACTGCACTTTACAAACTCAAAATCCACAATATGCCAGACTTTACACCCCTTGCATATTTAAACTCGGGCTTAAAAATGTAGAAGTTTGCCGGGTGCAGTGGCTCATGCCTGTAATCCCAGCACTCTGGGAGGCTGAGGCCAGAGGATCACTTGAGCCCAGGAGATCAAGGCTGTGTGAGCCATGATGGTGTCGCTGCCCTCCAGCCTAGGTGATAGAGCGATATCCTGTCTCTATAAATAAATACAGGAAAAATAAGAAATAAAAATGTAGACGTCAACTTCACATTGTCTGGGGATGCATAATTTTCTAAAAATTGCTCTAATGGGCTCACGAGCAAATGCTCTTGGGGGCCACGGAGTCCAGGCCCCTCCCAATGCTTTCCTACTCTGCCAGCCCAAAGGACTGTGAAGCTGGAGGCAGGGACCGGTGTGGCTGAGCAGGGCACCTTCCTCACCATCACCCTTCTGCAGGGAGGGAGGCGGCCTCTGCCTGCTGCCGTTGGAGGTTTGCGCAGTCAGGTTTATCAAGGAGGTCCAGGGGGGCTGGGTGCGGGGAGGTGGAACAGGGTACCTGCGAGGTCTATGAGTGAGACTACACTGCTGGCTGGACAGAAACATGGCGATGACCCAGGGAAATGGTGTTGGGCGCTCTTGTGGGGGCAGGCGGGCGGGAAACCCCCTGAGTTCCGCTGGCTGGAATCAAGCAGGCGAACAGCAGATGTTCCTCAGAATGGAGTCTGGTCCGTAGTAAGTGATGAAGACGTGTGTTTTGACTCCGTATCCAGGACCTCCAGGAGGTAGAGGTTGATGATCCAGGCAGGTGGCCTTCTGCGAGGAAGTACGTGAGAAGGCTGTGGGCCATGCAGACAGCTGGGGGACACTGTCCCGGGTGTGACCTTGGGCCACACAGCAGGGTGGTGGACTTGCTGCTGGAATTGGGCTCCAGGGCTGAAGCCAGTCCCTCTGATCTGACATTGGTCAGCTCCATTCACCCTTTTTGGGGCTTAGTGCCGCAGAGACTTCCTGTGAGTGGAGCTGGACCCAAGACACCAGAGTTCTGGGGGCACTGAGTGCTGTGTGGCACCCGGGCCAGGAGAAACATGTACCAGAGTGCAGGCGTGGGCTCTCCAGGGAGTCTCTGCATAGACTTTCTAGCCCAGAGGTTCAGGTGATGGACCAGGGACTGGCCACTTTATGACACCAAGGACGGTTGATAAAGTGGATTCTCAAGGGGAAGCTTCATCCACACAGAGGCTGGGACGTGAATGTGCATCACGGCTCTGTCTGTGGCCCCCAAAGGCTGGGCGCCGGCTGCCTGTCAGCAGGGAGCATATCACCGTGGCACGTCCACGCTGTGGGGGTCACTCAGCAGCCATGGATGCGCCCCTGGGTGCTGTCCCGGGGCTGTCTCAGAAGCACTGCGCTGGGCCGGCTGGGCCAGATGCCATGGGATTCTGTGTTTGTGAACCTCTAGAAAAGGTAAATTAACCTGTAGAGCTGGAAGTTTGATCTGCATTGTCAGGCTGGGTGGGGAAGGACTTGGATGGAAATGTTCCCTGTTGCAGTGTGGTGGAGTCACAGGCGGCTCAGCTTGTCAACACCCATAATGCTATGCACGGACACTCAGCAAGCCCATCTTAATCATGTGTTATTTATTCCTGGATGAAGTTCTTTTTTTTTTTTTTTTGAGATGGAGTTTCACTCTTGTCACCCAGGCTGGAGTGCAGTGGTGCGATCTTAGCTCACTGCAACCTCCTCCTCCCAGGTTCAAGCTATTTTCCTGCCTCAGACTCCCAAGTAGCTGGGATTACAGGCACGTGCCACCACACCCGGCAAATTTTTATGTGTTTAGTAGAGATGGGGTTTCACCATGTTGGCCACGCTGGTCTCCAACTCCTGACCTTGAGTGATCTGCCTGCCTCGGCCTCCCAAAGTGCTCGGATTACAGGTGTGAGCCACTGCGCCCAGCTGAGAATCTGATTTTTAAAAATAAACTTCATGACTGGGCACGGTGGCTCACACCTGTAATCCCAGCGCTTTGGGAGGTCGAGTTGGGTGGATTACCTGAGGTCAGGAGATCGAGACCAGCCTGGCCAACATGGCGAAACCCCGTCTCTACTAAACATACAAAAATTTGCTGGACGTGGTGGTGCATACCTGTGGTCCCAGCTACTCGGGAGGCTGAGGCATGAGAATTGCTTGAACCCAGGAAGCTGCAGCAAGCCGAGATGGTGCCACAGCACTCTAACCTGGGCAACAGTGAGGTAATCTGTCTCAAAAAAAAAAAAAAAAAAAATCAGATTCTTGTACTTTGCACCCTAGCGATGGAATCAGCAGGTCTGCTGTGGAGCCTGGGCGTCTGCTTCTCAGAGCATCACAGCTGATGTGCTGGCCCTCAAGCAGGCTTCTCGGGACCCTGGTTCTTCTGGGCCAGTGTGGAGTGATGTGTGCCCCGGGTGAGGACCGCCTGGTCTCCTGGGGCTCTGCTGTGTGCCAGATGGGGGCCAGGCGATGGGCTGCAGGGCGGCCCCCACCCTGTACAACTCAAGGTCTGGTCGAATACATCGTCTCTAGCTCGAGAAAGGCGTTCTGAAACAGCAAGCCTGGTCTGCCCAACGTGTCTGAGGCTCTGCTCTAAGGGTCCCCTGCCCACCCTGGGGGGCTGCAGTGTGTCTGGGCGAGCACTGATTTCTGAGCCTCGCTGGACTGGACTGGCACTGGCTCTACTGCTGACTCCCTGTGTGGCCCCGTGTGATGCACTAAGCCTCTCCGTGCTTCTGTTTGCTCACCTGTCACCTGGGGCAGTGATGGCATCCCGCTGGGGTTGTCCGAGAGTCTGGGAACGCGTGAGAGGTGTTCAACGCAGACCGTGGAACAAGTGAAGCCCATAAAAAGTGTTTTTGTTGCCCCCTTGTCTTTTCTGCCCTTTCTATCTAGGGTATTAATTTCCTGTTGCTGCTTTAATGAATCAGCCCAAAGTGTGGTGGCACAAAACAGTAAAACTCCTTAACCCCACAGTTCGTGGAGTCAGCAATTCAGGAGCGACTTAGCTGGGTGCTGTGGGGTTGCAGGTGAGCTGAGGCCAGGACTGGGCTCATCTGAAGGTTTGACCGGGGCCAGAGGGCCTGCCTCCCAGGTGGCCCCCTCAGGGGTATGAGGTCAGCCCGTTCCGCGTAGGCAGGACCTGCCGCTCACACATCCTTGTGATGTGGCCATCCTGGGAACAGAGCCAGGCAGAAGCTGTCCTCTCTGTGACCCAGCCTTGGCAATCATGTAGCACATTTCTGCAAGGCTGTTCATCAGATGCGATGACCAAGTCCAGGCCACAGTCAGAAAGGGAAGAGGACCCTCCACCGTTTGAGGGGAGGAGTGAAAGCATTTCAGGCCCATTTCTAAACCATGACCAGAGCTCTTGTCCCCACGGTTTCCGGGGAGCCAAGGGCCCAGTGTCTGGGAGAGGTGACTTTTAATGCCCCATAGGCTGAGAACGTCCAAGGGTGGTGGGAGTGACACTGGCATCTGTGGCCCCCGAGTGCCGTTCAAGGCAGCACCTGCAAATCCCTGAGAGGCAGAGGGCGGGGCCTGCACGGAGGGCACTCTGTGGAGTCGGGACAGGGGGTTTCATGGGCAGGTAGGGTGGGCGTCCATGGAGAGCCTTGCTCTGGATGCAAGAATGGCCACAGTGGGGGCAGCTGGTGGCGTGGAACAGGGGCCTCCCTGGGAATGTGGAGGGCCAGCTGGCGCCACTCCAGAGCCCGCCCCCGTGCCCACCATGGGAGTGCACTCAGTGCCCTTCCAGAGGACCAAGTCAGGGGTTGGCAGCACCGCCAGCCTGACTGCCAGGGTTTCCCCCTCCACACAGGGGTCGCGGGTTTCCCCCTCCACATGGGGGGTCGCGGGTTTCCCCCTCCACACGGGGGTCATGGGTTTCCCCCTCCACACGGGGGTCGCAGGGCCGCTCAGTAGCAGTGCTGCCAAGAGTTGGGGGCGGGGCACCGACTTCCCCGCTGAAACTGTGAGACGTGTGTAGAAGGAAAGGGGGAGCCGGTGGAGCCCCTGGGGAGTCGCTCCTTTTGTGCAGGAAACCAGAACAGAAATCTTTCAAGCTTAAAATTCGCACACGAGCGTGGGAGTGAAAAGCATCGATTCCCACGCCGAGGGCTTTGTGGCCTCCTGGCTCTGTTTGCAGAGATCGTGCAGTTTGGATCTTTTAAACGAGATACTAAATTAAATAGAAATTATGATGCCTTCCCTGCGAGTTAATCACTGTCAGTGTTTGGGTGTATTTCTTCTATTCTTTGTTTTTTCTTTCTGATTTGCATGGGAGAGTGTGTACGTGTGTGAGTGTGGCATGTTTGTGTGTATGGTGCGTGTTGTGTGTGTGAGACTGGTGCATATGAGTGTGCATGGGGTGGGGGGATGTGTTGCAGTATGTGGTGTGTGGTACAATGTGTGTGTGTGTGTGTGTGTGTATGGTGTAGAGGGTATGGGGCAGTGTGGGGCAGTGGTGTGGGATGTGGTGTATGTGTTTTGCACCGTGGTGCGTGTGGTTTGTGCTACAGTGTGTGTGGTGTGGTGTGTGCAGTGTGTGTGTGGTTTGTGGTGTGTGGTGTGGCGTGTGTGGTGTATGTGTGGTTTGTGGTGTGTGTGGCGCATGTGGCGTGTGTGTGGTTTGTGGTGTGTGTGGCATATATGTGGTGTGTGGTGTGTGGTGTGTGTGGCATGTGTGTGGTTTGTGGTGTGTATGTGACATGTATGTGGTTTGTGGTGTGGTGTGGTATATGTAGCATGTGTGTGGCTTGTGGTGTGTGGTGTGTGTGGCATGTGTGTGGTTTGCAGTGTGTGATGTGTGTGTGGTTTGCGGTGTGGTGTGGTGTGTGTGGCGTGTGTGTGGTTTGCGGTGTGGTGTGGTGTGTGTGGCGTGTGTGTGGTTAGCGGTGTGGTGGTGTGTGTGTGGCGTGTGTGTGGTTTGCAGTATGTGTGTGGCACATGTGTGGGGTTTGCAGTGTGCTGTGCAGCATGTGTGTATGAGCATGAGGCATGTGCGGGGTGTGCAGTGAGCAGTGCCCCAGTGTTCCCGTGAGGGTGTGGGCGTGGCCACCCTGACGCTGTCCCTGTCCCTGTCTTTGCAGGACAGCTGTCCTCAGCGAGGGGCCGTGCACCCGCTCCTAAGCAGCGCCATGGGCCTGCTGGCCTTCCTGAAGACCCAGTTCGTGCTGCACCTGCTGGTCGGCTTTGTCTTCGTGGTGAGTGGTCTGGTCATCAACTTCGTCCAGCTGTGCACGCTGGCGCTCTGGCCGGTCAGCAAGCAGCTCTACCGCCGCCTCAACTGCCGCCTCGCCTACTCACTCTGGAGCCGTGAGTGTCTGCCGGGCCAGTCCCTGCTGCCTGGGGCTCCCGTGGGGGTGGCGCGGGACCGTGGACGGGACAGCCGTGGGCTCTCAGGCAGGAAGTGAGGGCTGTGCAGGAGGCACCGAGGCCATCTGGCTGGCAGGCTGTAGGAAGGCACCCGGCTACCTCTTTGCCTTAGCTTGAGCTGTGTGACGTGCCAGTCTGACCATTCTGACCCACAGCAATGGCAGCTTCCCACGGTTTACCAGAGCATATGGGAATGTTTAAACAAACAAAAGTAAAGAGAATGTTGAGTTCTGTTTACCCGTTACCAAGCTCCAACAGCTCCCTGCATGGCCCCTCATGTGTCCTGCCCACACTGCGCTGACACCAGAGCATGCTGAAGCGTATTTCAGCATGCATCCCTGAAAGAAAAGGTGTCCTGCCTCCCTGCGTATCAAACACATGTGTAGCTGTGTGTCTGTCCATATGTGCCTCTGTGTGTATGTGTATTATACATAGAGAAACCGATCTTTACCTGTCATGTGGACAGAGACTCAGAGGCTTGGTAACAACACCCACTGTGGACAGGTAACTGCTCACACTGGGCGTCATGGGTTCATGAACAGGCACATCTCTGGAGGGTGGTTTGGCAGTGGCTGTCAACAGTTTAAGTGGTTGCAATTTTCAACTCAGCAATTCTACAGAATAACATGCAACCTACAGAGACGTGTGCAAAAGTGTGCAACTGGACAGGTGTTCTCATTTTATCACAGGTATTCTCATTATTGTATTGGTTTTATAGTAGCACAAAACTAGAAGCAACCCAAGCACCTGTCACTGGAGACTAATTATGCTGCACCCATACAGGGACCCTCTGTGGCCATCATGGAGAGCCTTCATCTTGCCCGTACAGTATTAAGCGAAAAAGGAAGGATACAGCAAAGTCCATAGTATGCTATGATTCATTCTGTGTCTTAAGAAAGGATGCTGTGTGTGTGGTGTGTACATGTGTAGAAAAATCCCAGAAGGGGCCGGGCATGGTGGCTCATGCCTGTAATCCCAGCACTTTGAGAGGCCGAGGCGGGTGGATCACCTGAGGTCAGGAGTTCAAGGCCAGCCTGACCAACATGGTGAAACCCTGTCTCTACTAAAAACACAAAAAATTAGCTGAGCGTGGTGGTGCACACCTGTAATCCCAGCTACTCGGGAGGCTGAGGCAGGAGAACTCTTTGAACCTGGGAGGTGGAGGTTGCAGTGAGCCGAGATCACTCCACTGCACCACTCCAGCCTGGGCAACTGAGCAAGACTCTGTCTAAAAAAAAAAAGAAAAAAGAAAAAAATCTCAGAAGGATGCCCGAGAAAACTGCATGATGCTGATATCCAGGGAGTGGAGAAAGGAGGGGATTCTTACGTTTTATTTCACACACTCATGCTGTTTCCATGTTTTTGCATGAGCGCATATACACTTTGTCTCATATGGGAAACGGTGGGCGCATAGACACTTTGTCTCATGTGGGAAACGGCGAGTGCAGACACTTTGTCTCATGTGGGAAACGGCGAGTGCAGACACTTTGTCTCATGTGGGAAACGGCGAGTGCAGACACTTTGTCTTGTGGGAAATGGTGGGCCTGTAACCTTGTCTCCACGATCTCCTTCCAGTTCAGGAACAGGTAGCACTGCTGAAAAGGCTGTTTATGTCAGCTAACTTTCCATGCCTGTGACACCCCACTGTCTGCAGAGAGACTAGTAACTCAGCCCTTAGACTAGCTTGTCTTAAATGTGTTATAGCTTCACATCCTGGTTTGGTTTTTCTCTTGTTTTTTTTTTTTTTTTTTTTTTTTTGAGACTGAGTCTTGCTCTGTCGCCCAGGCTGGAGTGCAGTGGTGCGATCTCGGCTCACTGCAAGCTCCGCCTCCCGGGTTCACGCCCTTCTCCTGCCTCAGCCTTCTGAGCAGCTGGGACTACAGGCGCCCACCACCACATCTGGCTAATTTTTTGCATTTTTAGTAGAGATGGGGTTTCACTGTGTTAGCCAGGATGGTCTCGATCTCCTGACCTCGTGATCCACCCACCTCGGCCTCCCAAAGTGCTGGGATTACAGGCGTGAGCCACCACGCCTGGCCAGTTTGTTTCTCTTTTTAAATAAAAGGCTGCTGCTTGTTTGTGTGGGAAGGGAGAATTGGGAATCCTATAATATAAAATATACAAATGAGTTATTCATGAGTATAACTGGATAAGATGAATACACACAAAACGGGCAAATATTAACTGATGAAAACTAAATTACAGACTCCTACTTTCTAGCAGTATTCTGAAGCTAAAATACTACAAAACAGCTAAATCCTGCCTGAAACTGGCTTTTTAATGCATTTCTAGGCTCACAGTAAGGAAACAAAAACCCCTCAGCTCCACCCTTCCACCAAATCCCTTTAGCAAAAACCGGGTGTGTGCAGAAATGGAATGTCAGCACTGCCTTTCAGGAGCCTAACCCTTGGGCAGCTGTAGCAGAGGGAGCTGAAGCTAAACCAGGACTCTTGAGCGAGGGCACGAGACAAGCTAGGGTAATAGTGACCCTTGGGTTTCAGCAGAGGCAAACGAAAGTACACTCTGGAGAAAGTCTCTCATTTAGGCCTGAAGAATCCCACAGATTAAGAAAAATTAAATATGAATTCATAATCAAGAATGGCAATGTAAACAGCAGATGTAGACCAAAGACCACCCACTGTGCCCCGACTTGAAAAAGAACCAAGTAGAACTGCTATCAATGAAAACTGTAGATATTTTAAAGCAAAAGCTTACAGACGGGTTTTGTATCAGATTAGACACAGTTAATGAGAATGGGTACAGAACCAAGTAGAACTGCTATCAATGAAAACTGTAGATATTTTAAAGCAAAAACTTAGACGGGTTTTGTATCAGATTAGACACAGTTAATGAGAATGGGTACAGAACCAAGTAGAATTGCTATCAATGAAAACTGTAGATATTTTAAAGCAAAACCGTATGGATGGATTTTATATCAGATTAGACACAGTTAATGAGAGAATGGGTACACCAGACATCAATGTGAAGAAATCATCCAGTGACAGCAAAGGAGGTGAAAAATGTGAAACAGGAGTGAAAAGATGTAAGGACAGAATGAGAAGCTTCATAAAATAGGGCTTTGGCCCCTGCCCCCAAAGGAGAGAACAGGAGAAGCCTCCTGGGAAGAGAGGATGCCTGAGGACCTCCTGAACCGACGAAGGCACGATTCTTCAGATGCAGGGAGCACATGTACACCAAGCAGGGCAAATGCACATAAATCCACACCTAGGCAGGCCCTGGGGCACCACAGACCATCAGAGACAAGGAGGGGCCGGGTGTGGTGGCTCACGCCTCCAATCCCAGCACTCCGAGAAGCTGAGGCGGGAGGATCACCTGAGGTCAGGAGTTTGAGACCAGCCTGGCCAACATAGTGAAACCCCATCTCTACTAAAAATACAAAAATTAGCTGGGCCTGGTGGCACGTGTCTCATCCCAGCTACTTGGGTGGCTAAGGCAGGAGAATTGCTTGAACCTGGGCGGTGGAGGCTGCAGTGAGCCAAGATTGCACCACTGCACTCCAGCCTGGGCGACAGAGTGAGACTCTGTCTCAAGACAAAACAAAAAAAAAGATGAGGTCTTCGAATCCCTGGAGAAGAAAGCTGGAGAACCATGCTGGACGGTCAGCAGTGAGGCTGACAGCAGATTTCTTACAGCAGGCAGCAGAGGCAGGAGAAGGTGGAAGATCCCCAGTATGCTGGAAAATCGCCGACCTAGCACCCTGTGCCGTTCAAGAGTACAAATGAAATAAAAAGTGGTAAACAAAAAAATGGGAGCTTTTACTGTCCATAGATCTTCACTTAAATATTTTTTAAGGATGTGTTTCAGTAAGAACAAAAATTATACAAGTAGGGTCTAATTTTCAAGAAAGAATGGTAGCCAAAGAAATTAGGAGATGGATGCATCTAAGCCGTATGTAAAATAAAAACAGTGCTCAGCCGGGCGCAGTGGCTCACGCCTCTAATCCCAGCACTTTGGGAGGCCCAGGTGGACAGATCACCTGAGGTCAGGAGTTCAAGACCAGCCTGGTCAACATGGTGAAACCCCATCTCTACTAAAAATACAAAAATTAGCCTGGCATGGTGGTGGGCACCTGTGATCCCAGCTACTCAGGGGCAGAGGCAGGAGAATCACTTGACCCTGGGAGGTGGAGAGTGCAGTGAGCTGAGACTGCACCACGCTCAGCTAATTTTTTGTTTTGTATTTTTATAGAGATGGGGTTTCACCATGTTGCCCAGGCTGGTCTCAAACTCCTGACCTCAGGTGATCTGCCCACCTCGGCCTCCCAAAGTGCTGGGATTACAAGCGTGAGCGCCCAGCCCAGGTTCAGATTTTAATGGTAACTTTGTTAAGTATAGGATAGGAAAAAAGAGAGATCAAACGTAACTTCCAAAGTATTAGAAAAAGATGAAGAAAGAAAAAAAGGCAAATCTCTTTTTTAATGCAAGAAAGTAGAAAAAAAAGCATTAAAATAAGGAATATTGAGGTATACATTAAGAAGATCAATAGAAAAATTCCCATATACTTGGGATGACCACAAATACACAAGAAAAGCACCTCAGTAAGAATGGAGATAATCGGCCTCTCCGTCTGCTGGTCTTGCGTGGGTGTGTGAATTCTGTCTGTGACTTGTTGGATTTGGGATGTTCTCCACTTAGATTTATTTCCATGAATACGTTTGTGGGAGCCCTTCTGCAGTCAGAGCTATGTGGAAGCCTTTTCCAGTTCAGGGGCGCATGGTGAGAGCAGGCCTCACGGTGGGTTGGTTGGTTGGTTTGTTTTTGAGACAGGGTCTTGCTCTGTCGCCCAGGCTGGAGTGCAGTGGTGTGATCTTGGCTCACTGCAACCTCACTGCCTCCTGGGCTCAAGCAGTCCTCCCACCTCAGCCTCCTTGAGTAGCTGAGACCACAGGTGTGCACCATCGTGCCCAGCTAATTTTTGTATTTTTTGTAGAGACAGGGTTCTGCCATGTTGCCCAGACTGGTCTCCAACTCCTAGGCTCATGTGATCCTCCTGCCTCAGCCTGCTGGGCTGCTGGGATTACAGGCTGAGCCACCGCACCAGCCACAGTGTTTTTTAATGACCCTGAACCACTGTTTTATTTTCAATTCTTCATTCCTGTTCTCATGCTTTAATGCCGGGTGCCTTCTTGCTGCCCATTTTGAACTCACTGCCAGTGTGTCTCTGCTGTCATCTGACCTGTAGAGCTATAGGTGCTGTGGTGAAGGGTGCAGGTTTGGAGCCGTTTAAACAGCCTGGCCCAGGCTCCTCACTCCCTGCTGACCTCGGTCAGGGCTTCAGTCTCTAAACCTCAGCTTTCTCATCTGCGGAGTACAGACAAAGCCACCTGCCTTTGAGCTGTATCGTAAAGCCTAAATCAATGTGCACAGCAAGTACACAGCAATGCTCGATAAATTGTTACTGTTATTGGGTGAATTTTAAGTTTTGTTTTTTTTGTTTTTTGTTTTTTTTGAGACAGAATCTCTCTGTTGCCCTGGCTGGAGCGCAGCAGTGCAATCTTGGCTCACTGCAGCCTCCATCTTCTGAGGTTCAAGTGATTCTCATGCCCCAGCCTCCTGAGTAGCTGGGATCACAGGTGCACGCCACCACATCCAGCTAATTTTTGTATTTTTAAGTAGAGATGGGCTTTTCCATGCTTCCTCAGCTGGTATTGAACTCCCGGCCTCAAGTGATCCTCCTGTCTCGGCCTCCCAAAGTGCTGGGATTACAGGCTTGAGCCACTGCACCCGGCCAGAATTTTAGATTTTTTAAAATCCGTGGTTGAAAAACAGGCTATGGCTGGCTTACTCATTGTGCTTTAGGGAAGCATATATTTGAGTGAAGGAAACGATAAAAGGAATTTCATGTCGGGCTTAGGCGCTGTCCACCCTGCAAGACAGTTTACAGATGCCTGTCCTGACAGCTGTCTGAAGTTAGCCAGAGTCAGCCGAGGGGTCCTGAGATCTGCTGAAGGCCGCCTTCGCGTGCCGATGGCGAGGGAAAAGTGCCACCTGCCCCTGGGCTTGCCACAGGTGACCTTTGGATGGGACCATTCTCCAGACAGCGCAGCCTGTCTTTCCAGAACACTCATGGGGAGTGTGCCTGTGTCTGGCTGGCGGTGTGGGCTCCCATTCAGTTCATTCCTCTTCTCCAACCCTCACCGGGCATGACCCTAAAGGCAGAGGTCTCGAGCCCTTGCCAGGGGTAAGCCAGTGGTGGGGGCGCCCCTGCCAGGGCAGGCCTGCTGTGGGGCTTGGTCAGCGGGTCTTCTCCCCACAAGCAGGATTTCCTCCTGTCCACTGCCTCTGCCCACAGGCGACCTTTCTCTTTTAAAGGAATTGGGGTCCCTTGGTGCCCCCACAAACCCTGAGTTCCCTCTCTCCTTTCTGCGTCCTTTCTGCTCGCCTGCATATGTACGTGGCATCATGACCCCTGGGAAGACACTTCCCTGCACCTGCACACTGTCTGCAGGCGTCTCTGGCCATCCTGGGCTGAGCTGCATGATCTCGGGTAGCGGCCCCTCGTTCACCCGCACAGGATGTCTTTGGAATTGGTCTCTAGTGTCCTTTATAAATAACTGGTAGAAAAGAAGCCCCAGGCGATGGCCTTGCAGAAAGCCCACACTTCAGAGCTGGGCTGGTGTCCAGCGCGAGAAGCCTGAGGCCGTCCTGAGCTGGAAGCCACGTCCTGGTTCTGTGGGGCCGTCCTTCCCGGACAACTGGCTGGGGGGCACAAGACTCTGGTGGCCGACAACAGGCCCACCTGCTTGGCTTCCCTCTTGTCCTTCCCTACACGGACCTCTGAACGGGATTCACTCCCTCTGAGGCTCGCGTGTGACAAAGATGTGCAGTTCTCACAATGGAACTCTTCAGCCCTGCAGTTCTCCTGAAGGTGAATGAGGGCGTCCCAGAGTCCCCATTAGGAGACAGACGATGTCGCGTTCCCAGCATCCCCAGAGTCCTCCCAGGCGCACAGGTCTCCTGCCTGCAAACAGAGCTCCCGGCACGAGCCCCTCCACACTTCCAGAAAGAGTGTCTTCAGCCCACCAGACTGGAGCCAGGGGAAGAGACCGAGGGAGGAGGCTCCAAGACCCCCTGGGTGGGGGGTGGGGGGGGGGGGGAGACAAGCACTCAAAGCCGGGACTGGCACCCCTCACATGCCAGCACCCACGGGATCAGGTGCGCCCTGCTGTCTCTGGGGGCCCCGCAGGCCTGTGGCGACCTGCCTAGCAGCAAGCCCCATAGAGCACCTCCAGCCAGCCTTCCTGGGGGCGGGCTAGGCCTCACATGGCTTTTTTTAAAATGTGGAAAACCAGCGTAACCCCAAAGCAAGTTTTAGGAGAAAATATAATTCCTATTACTCTGTCATCTATGGTTCCATTCCGCTCTTAGCTCTTCATTTTTCCCCACTGTCTGTTCTGCAGACATACAATGGTTGTATTCTGCTTCTTAATCATCTAGTGACATTTTTCATCTTCTGCACCTCTCGCGGGGCGTGGCTGTGCAGTACTCGGCCACACCAAGGTGCACGTGAGAATGGTAATTGGGCGTAAAGATCAGCGTCTCCATGCAGAGTGGCGGTTCTCTCCCTTTCTGCTGCTACCTTCCGTCTGTCTCCTCCCAACTGTTGCTCAGAGAAGGTCATTGCAATTTCATAAAACATACTCAATGTAAGTCATCAAAACTCATGTTTAGCAGAGACTTCCGCTCTGGACAAAAATACTGTAGGTGTCTCTTGCGGGCGCTCCCTGACCATCCCAGGAGGAGGGGTCCCACCGGTGCCGACGGCCTCCCTCTGTCCGCAGAACTGGTCATGCTGCTGGAGTGGTGGTCCTGCACGGAGTGCACGCTGTTCACGGACGAGGCCACGGTGGAGCGCTTCGGGAAGGAGCACGCGGTCATCATCCTCAACCACAACTTCGAGATTGACTTCCTCTGTGGGTGGACCATGTGTGAGCGCTTCGGAGTGCTGGGGGTGAGCGGGGACCTGGGGAGGGCTAAGGGTGAGCAGGGGGGGGGGGGGGGGGGGGGGGGGGGGGGGGGGGGGGGGGGGGGGGGGGGGGGGGGGGGGGGGGGGGGGGGGGGGGGGGGGGGGGGGGGGGGGGGGGGGGGGGGGGGGGGGGGGGGGGGGGGGGGGGGGGGGGGGGGGGGGGGGTCCCGGGGAGGGCCGGGGGTGAGCAGGGGGTCCCGGGGGGGGGGGGGGGGGGGGGGGGCGGGGGTGGGGGGGTCCCGGGGAGGGCCGGGGGTGAGCAGGGGGTCCCTGCAGGGCTGGGGGTGTGGGTGGTCCCGGGGGGGCCGGGGGGGGGGGGGGGGGGGGGGGGGGGGGGGGGGGGGGGGGGGGGGGGGGGGGGGGGGGGGGGGGGGGGGGGGGGGGGGGGGGGGGGGGGCGGGGGTGAGGGGGTGTGGTGGTCCTGGGGAGGGCTGGGGTGAGTGGGCGGTCCCAGGGAGAGGCTAGGGTGAGCACTTTCCAGGGGAGGTGCTGGGAGTGAGCGGCAAGGGTCCCAGGGAGGATCTGGGGGAGTAGGCGGGTGCTGGGGTGAGCAAGAGGGCCCTGGGGTGGGGGAGGTACTGGGTGGAGCAGTGGGGGTCCCAGCAGAGGAGCTGGGGGAGCCTTGGGTTTCCCAGGGAAAGGGCTAGGGGAGCAGGGGAGTCCCTGAGGAGGTGCCGGGGAGGCCCCTGGGGTCCGAGTCCCTGGGTGTTTCTCCTAGGGCGCCTCTTTGAGCTGGGCAGTGGTGCCTGGCTGGTTGAGGGGCCCTGGCCCGCAGGGCCTCAGCTGTCCCTGAGCTGTGCCCTCCTTTCTCATCATGGCCTTTGCCTTTGAGATGACCCCACCTGCATCCCTGCAGAACCACTTCCGTTAGCTAAGCTGCCTCGGATGAAACCTAAACTACTCCCCGATGCTGGCAGAGGAATTTCATTGCAGTCAAAGCCCCTGTGTGAGGCAGCACCCAGGCCACCCCCAGGAAGCCTGGCAGCCTCTGCATCCGGCTCACCCACCCTCCCCGAGGGCCCTCCCAGCCAAGCCTGAGCCTCAGTTTCCTCATTTCTGGGGCGAACCACTCACCCTCAGAAGTCGGGTCCTCCTTCACAACAGACCCCCTGAGCCACAAAGCCGTGACTCCTAGAGCGACAGCACACAGGAGCTGGGTGCAGCGGGAGCCTGGCCAAGCCCCTGGCCTCTGTCCGATGCTGAAGTGCCAGGTGCCCCTCCTTCTCCTCCCTCCAGAGCTCCAAAGTCCTCGCTAAGAAGGAGCTGCTCTACGTGCCCCTCATCGGCTGGACGTGGTACTTTCTGGAGATCGTGTTCTGCAAGCGGAAGTGGGAGGAGGACCGGGACACTGTGGTGGAAGGACTGAGGCGCCTGTCCGACTACCCCGAGTACATGTGGGTGAGTGCGCGGAGCAGCCTGACACCCTGCGTGCCAGGAGGAGGCCACGCCAACTCCTGACACACCGCTGCCCACATCCCAGGCTGGGAAACCCCACGAGAGCCTCTGCACACGGGGTGCTGTTTCCATGGGGCCATGGCTCCCCCATCTGAGCTGCAGGCGTGGAGGCTTCTCTTGGGCCACCTGCCTGCTACTCACCGCAATCCCAGCTCTGACCAGGCCATCCTAAGGGGACCTGGCGGGGGTGGGGGCAGGGCAGGGTGCCCCCAGTGAGCCCTGGCTCTGCCCGCCCTGCTCAGTGTGCGTCCCCATTCCTTTTTCTGTCCCTTCTTCCTGGTCTGTCTTGGAAAATGGGCTGCCTGTGCTGTTAGCATTTCTGTTTTTTTGTTTTTGGTTTTTTTTTTGTTCATTTTGTTTTGTGTGTGTGTGTGTGTGTGTGTGTGTGTGTGTGTGTGTTTGAAACGGAGTCTCACTCTGTTGCCCAGGCTGGAGTGCAGTGGCGCGATCTCGGGTCACTGCAACCACCACCTCCCAGGTTTAAGCGATTCTCCTGCTTCAGGCTCCCAAGTAGCTGACATTACAGGTGCATGCCACCACACCTGGCTAATTTTTTGTATTTTTAGTAGAGATGGGGTTTCACCATGTTGGCCAGGCTGGTCTCAAACTCCTGACCTCAGGTGATCCGCCCACCTTGACCTCCCAAAGTGCTGGGATTATAGGCATGAGCCACCTTGCCAGCCTGCTGTTAGCATTTCTTTTTTTTGTTTGTTTTGAGACAGAGTCTTAGTCTGTCGCCCAGGCTAGACTGCAGTGGCGTGATCTCAGCTCACTGCAACCTCTGCCTCCCGGGTTCCAGCAGTTTTCCTCTCTCAGCCTCCAAGTTGCTGGGATTACAGGCACACACCACCACGACTGGCTAATTTTGTATTTTCAGTAGAGACGGGGTTTCACCATGTTGGCCAGGCTGGTCTCGAACTCCTGACCTCATGATCCACCCGCCTCGGCCTCCTAAAGTCCTGGGATTACAGGGTGAGCCACCATGCCTGGCCCGCTGTTAACATTTCTAACTCATGCCGTGGCAAGTGGATGAAACCCTCTCTGTTTTCACACTGATCAGAGGCTGCTGCCCCAACACACCTTCATGTTTCACTTCTTTCTGGAAAGTTCTTTCTGGAGAGCTCTCCTGTGTGAGTGAACGTGTGTGACTGGAGTGCAGACTGTGGCCCTAGAATAAAAGCACCTTTCAGTCATAACCCATGCTGCTCGCTAAAGTGGTTCCAAGATTTCCACAAATTCAGCCACAGCCTTTGCTGCCTGTCAGAGAGGCAGGCCTGGCCTGGACATGCATCCACCCCAGCTGCTCTGTGGAGTGACCCTGTCTCTGCGTTGATCCTAGTTTCTCCTGTACTGCGAGGGGACGCGCTTCACGGAAACCAAGCACCGCGTCAGCATGGAGGTGGCGGCTGCTAAGGGGCTTCCCGTCCTCAAGTACCACCTGCTGCCGCGGACCAAGGGCTTCACCACCGCGGTCAAGTGCCTCCGGGGGACAGGTAAGCCCCAGACTGCCCGAGCCGGGGCCACCGCTATGCTCACGGAAAATAGTGATTTCTTAAAAAAAAAAAAAAAAAAAAAAAAATGAGTGCATTCCATGTGAAACACAGAAAAGCAAAAGTGCAAAAGGAATCAAGTGAGGGGGTCGGCGCCGCAAGGTTCCCACGGAAGGAATCAAGTGAGGGGGTTGGCGCCGCAGGGTTCCCGCGTCAGGTTTTGAGGTGATAAAATGCTAATTAATGAGAAACAACTAATAAAAAATACATAATGCAAAACCTTATGAAGGGAAAATAATCATTATCATATCTTATTAATCCAAAAGGAGTCGAAATAAAAGAAAGGGACAAAGAACAGAAAACAGCCAGACAGCAGGGTCACACTCACAGCGTCAGTACCCATGGGAAACGTCAGCCACTAAATGCCCTCGCCAACAGAGGAGAACGGGGAAAGAGGGGGAAAGAAAACTCGGAGAAGAGGTCCTGGTGTGTTCTCCCCAGGACGGGGCCAGACCCCTCACGCATTCTCCCCAGGACGGGGCCAGACCCCTCACGCATTCTCCCCAGGACGGGGCCAGACCCCTCACGCATTCTCCCCAGGACGGGGCCGGGTCCCAGGTGGAACTTGCTTTTCCCTCTGGCAGTGGCCATGCAGCCCCCTGGGCCAGGTCACCCACCCTCCCGTCTCCTCCCACAGTCGCAGCTGTCTATGACGTAACCCTGAACTTCAGAGGAAACAAGAACCCGTCCCTGCTGGGGATCCTCTACGGGAAGAAGTACGAGGCGGACATGTGCGTGAGGTGAGGCCAGACCCTGTGGCTCTTGCGCCGCCCCCCGCCATACCTTCATGAGCTTGCGCTGGGCAGAGGCCAGGAGGGTGGCTGGGTCCAGGCCCCACGTCCCACAGCCCCGAGGGGTGGAACTCACACGGAAGGCCTGTCTGCAGCCCTGCCCCGCTGAGCAGACACAGGAGAGGCCCTGCAGGACTCGTCCGGGGCTCAGGATGCAGGCCACGGAGAGGACACGGAGACACGGGGGATGCGTGGGGAGACTCACCATTGCCCATGGTGTGTTTCATTCCTTTGGGGAAATCGTTGACTTGGCTTTCGGGGCCACCTCTGTCCTCTCCTTCTGCCTCCTTGGGAAGCCCCGGCAGTTCCCTCTGTAAGATGCTCTGTCCCTTCGCGGGCCTGGTCACAAGCCCCACTGGGCTCTGTAAGTCTCCTGGGGCCTGCAGTCACACGACCTGGGGGGCATACGGTGCTGACTTCTCACCAAGGGGTGAAACCCAGGCAGGTCTTTTGGTGGGCAGGATGGGACCCCCTGCAGAGCCCCAGGCCTGAAGCAGCACTGGTGATGGGAGTGGCTTTCTGCTGGCCCTGGCGATGGCAGCCACAGCACGCGAGGGACCGCAGTGTCTGAAGGAGACAGTGGTTGAAGGGAAAGGAAGAGCCTGTTTGATTTTTTTTTTTCTTGGAGACAGAGTTTCACCCTGTCGCCCAGGCTGGAGTGCAGTGGCTCAATCTTGGCTCACTGCAACCTCCGCCTCCCCGTTCAAGCAATTCTCCTGTCTCAGCCTCCTGAGTAGCTGGGATTACAGGCGCCAGCCACCACGCCTGGCTAATTTCATATTTTTTTAGTAGAGACAGGGTTTTACCATATTGTCCAGGCTGGACTCGAACTCCTGACCTCAAGTGATCTGCCCGCCTTGGCCTCCCAAAGTGCTGGGATTACAGGCGTGAGCCACCAAGTTGGGCCGAAGAGCCTTTTTCATACCCCGTCTTGAGAGTTGGGGCTTCAACGCTCTGGGGCCCCTGTCCTGTCCCAGTGAAATAAAATGGGAGTGGCTAGACCCTAGGAGGAGCCTGGGGCTTGCTCTGCAGGGTACCAGCGGCTTTCCTCAGGGCAGCGTGTCTCTTCCCCCACACAGTCAGGGCTGTGGGTGCCGCCACCAAGCCACTGCTGCCCTTGGACTCTCCAAGCTTCTCTGGCTCACGTAGAGGAGAAAATCCACCCAGAAATCCTGTGGACTTAAAACACAGGCTGGGGTTGTGACCTTGGTTCCAGCACAAATCGTCATTTCAGGCAGGCCTTGGAGGCACGAAGAAACCGTGCGCTGGATGGCCCTTGTTGAGCTCGTCAGTCTCCGGTTTCATTCAAGTGTGTGCGGAAAGGCAGGGCCCTCCTTGCCATGTGTAAAGCTGCACAGAGCCGGCACTATGTGTGTTTGCATATTTGCAATCCAACCACCACCCACTGAGTGTGCGTCCTGGTTAGCCCAGCCTGCCCACGGTGGCCACAGGCCCTCTACATTCTAATCTCAAGAGCCTGAGCACGTACAAATTAAACAAAGCAAAACTACACCACCCAGTTCTTCTGCCGCACTATAGGAGGTTTCCAGGAAGGGTTTGTGAACATAAACATAAGCTAGGGTAACACTCCCTTCTGAAGTGCAAGGACTGGCTGATTACAGGTGGAGGCGTTCTTCTCCCGACCCGCGGTCAGTGGGGCCACGAGCTGAGAGTTCTCTCCCTTATGTGCCTAAACCCCTGGGAGGGAACTCTGAGCCACTGTGGACCATGGAGGCTGCGGTGACTGACCGGGGCCCTGGACGGTCCAGATGGCAGGCTGGGACGGGACATGAGAGGGGATGGTAGCAGCTGGTAGCCCTGTGCCAGATGCTGGCCACAGCTGGCCTCAGTCATCTTCACGAGAGGAGCCCTGGAGGCACGTCTTGCTCTCATCCGTGGGTGGTTAGTGGTGGCCCGAGGCTGGGCGGTCAGAGTAGCTGCCCAAGGTCAGCACTGGCCATGGAGGAGCCCGGCCACCCGCCAAGCGGCACGGCGCCTCTGCCTCGGGTGCCACGCGGCTCCCCACGGAGAGACTCCTCATCCACCGTCCTGCCTGCCGCTGCCTTTATTTTGCCCGATCATATTTTAATAAATATTCGCTTTGAACTTGTGAGGCTTCAGCTGTTCAGGTCACTCACCGCTTCGCTGTTTGAGGAGCAGCAGTGTCCCCACGCGCGCCTGCAGCCATGCCATCATAGCACCAGGCTCCCCATGGCATGGGGCTGGCCCTCCTTCCTCCTGCTTTGGTGGCGATGCCCGGGGCCATGGGGAAGCAGGGCCAATGTATGCAGGACAGCTGCAGGGCTCTCCTGTCCCCAGGGCTGGCCTCTGGGCCGAGGGCCTTCAAGTGGCTTGAGTCAGCTCCAGGAGGCAGATGCTCAGGGTGACACCCTGGGGTGCAGAAAAAAATAGAATTTTTATATTTACTTTTTATCTTATTTTTAATTCTTATGTTTATATATTTCATAATGTATATAACAGACATACAATAAAACCTGTATGTGGGGTATGTGTGGGTGTGTGTGTGTTCATGTGGGATGTGTATGTGTGGTGTGTATTGTGTGTGGTATATGTGATGTGTGCATGGTGTGTGTGTTACGTGTGCATGTGTGGTGTACGTATGTGCATTGTGTGTAGATTATGTGTGTGTTGTATATGGGTGTGGTATGTGCAGTATAGTGTGCATATAAATTATATATGTGTGTATCAATTATATGTGTGTGGTATGTGTGTAAAAATTTGTATGAATTATATATTCGTGTGGGGCGATGTGTGTGGTGGTGTGTGTATAGTGTGTGTGTATAGTGTGGTGTGTGTATAAATTACATATGTGTATGGTGTGCATGATGTGTGTGTGGTGTGCATAAAATGTGTGTGTGGTGTGTGAGGTATGGTGTGTGTAAATTACATTTGTGTGTGGTGTGTGTGTTGAACTGTGTGTGGTATGTGTGTATAAATTATAAATGTGCATGTGTGTGCAAAATGGGTGGGTTTGGTGTGTGGGGTATGTGTGGTATAGTGTGTCATGGTGTGTGTGTGTATAAATTATATGTGTGTGGTGTGTGTGTAGTGTGTGTGAATATAAATCATATATGTGAGGGTGGTGTGGGTGTGGTGTGGTGTGTGTATAAATTATAAATGTGTGTGTGGTGTGTGTATATGAATCATATATGTGGGGGTGGTGTGTATAAATTATAAATGTGCACGTGTGTGTGGTGTGTGTGGTGTGTGTATAAATTACATGTGTGTGGTGTGTGGCGTGTGCTGGCATGTGCTTGTGTTGTAACGAGACTCAGCTTTCACTTCTGATGGGGTGACGATCCATAGGTGGAATCCCCATCCACCAAAGCTTCAGTTCCTCAGTTCCTAGGACAGAAGTGTGAGGCGCGTGACCCTAGAGCGTGGAGACCTGCCTGGCTGCGGAGACCTCGCCGGTGGGCCCCGCAGCTCCAGCCTGGTGTTTCCCGCTCTGAGGTGCGTCGTCGCCCCCTCCTGGGCGCTGGGAGGCACTGCGGTTGCCCGTGGACAGCAGGTTCCTACCTGTGTATCTTAATTTTGGTGTTTTTTTTTGGCTTACAACGCAGCGATTTGCTTCTCCCTCATAAAGGTCCACGATGAGCCCAGACAGTGCTCAGGACGGCGCAGCTGTCCCCGCCTGGTGGCATGGGGCCCCCCTTCCTTAGCAAAGTGATTCTCCGACAGCCGTCGCAGGGAAGAGGCAGCATTGAGCGCCCGCTGTTAAGATGCTCTCTTACGGAAGTGACTTGTGGGAGGCAGGGATATGTTTTTCTTTTCCTTTTGTTTTTGTTTTTGTTTTTAAGAGAAAACCACATTTTATTTTTGTTAATGTTGAAGTTAATTTTCAATAAAATTTTATAGAAAATGATTTTTTTTTTTTTTTTGAGACGGAGTCTCGCTCTGTCACCCAGGCTGGAGTGCAGTGGTGCGATTTCGTCTCACTGCAACCTCCGCCTCCTGGTTCAAGCAATTCTCCTGCCTCAGCCTCTCGAGTAGCTGGGATTACAGGCACATGCCACCACGTCTGGCTAATTTTTGTAGTCTTAGTAGAGATGGGGTTTCACCATGTTGGTCAGGCTGGTCTCGAACTCCTGACCTCGTGGTCTGCCTGCCTCGGCTTCCCGAAGTGCTGGGATTACAGGCATGAGCCACCGTGCCCGGCCGAAAATGAATTTAATTTTAATCAGTTTGACTGTAAGGCAAGATTTTCTGAATTTCGTATAACTTTCATAATTGTTTTGAATGAAAGAGTACATTCATGTTCTAAGAAAACTCTTCAGACACATGAGCCAAATTTTGTTCTTATATCAGTGTGTTTTTAATTTTATTGTTTAATTTATATAAACAGCCTGTTTATATAAATTAATAGCCTGAATAGCCTGTTTTGAATAGTAGCCATCTTGTTCAGATGTGTGTTTTTCTTAACTGCCCAGAGGGAAGGGAGAACTGGGCACCAGTGAAAACAGGTCACGCCTACCTGATGTCTTGCTGTGTGGCTCAGTGACGGGCGCCGTGGATGTGGCAGCCCCTGAGTCCCAGCTCCCGTACACACCGTATCGCTGCTGCCTTAGAATCACCGCTGTCATCCTAGCTGGCAAACTTGGTGTTCTTATTAAATTTTAAAAGTATTTAAAAGATTTTAATATGTCATATGTGAGTGGCTTACCTAATCGTGTACTTACTCAAATTCCAACTGACTTTTAAAATAAGAGATGTAACATGTTACTTATTTAAAATTTTCCAATTAGATTTGTCAGGTAATTACCCTGCTTATCTTACCAAGTAGACATGTCAACTTGTGGGCTGCTAATCCACTTGGTAGATTAGTTATGTAAATAAATTAGTGTCCAAACTGAAATCAGCTATTTCATAATGGAGATTAAAATGCCTACATTTTTAATACTTTTCATATTTGAAGCAAGTGGATTTCATTTGTGAAATAATCTTCTTTGCCTAATGAAAGACACTCTCAGTCATGACTGTCTCTAAAGGATGAACATATTAAGAAAGACCAGAACTCTCGGGAGCTCATACATGACCACCCTGCTCCTGGGCCAGGGGCGTGGCCTGCCCGGTTAAATCACTCGTGGGCACCCTGGGGTTAACGCTGCCGCCACCCTGCACAGAAAGCCACATCCTGGCCTCTCGCCGCCACGCCAGGCTGACTGTGTACTCAGGGCAAATGCCTGAGGAGAAGATCACTTATTATGTTTGTTTTTAGAAATTGAGAGTGAGAGGCCGGGCGCAGTGGCTTACGCCTGTAATGCCAGCACTTTGGGAGGCCGAGGCGGGTGGATCACAAGGTCAAGAGATCGAGACCATCCTGGTCAACATGGTGAAACCCCGTCTCTACTAAAAAAAAATACAAAGAAAAAAATTAGCTGGGCGTGGTGGCGCACGCCTGTAGTCCCAGCTGCTCGGGAGGCTGAGGCAGGAGAATCACTTGAACCCGGGAGGCAGAGGTTGCAGTGAGCAGAGATTGCACCAGTGCATTCCAGCCTGGCAACAGAGCGAGGCTCCATCTCAAAAAAAAAAAAAAAGGAATTGAGAGTGAGATGTGATAGAACAAGTGGGGCCCACAGGCCACCCTGGCACACGACATGTTCCCCTGTGCCCTCTTTTTAGTGTGAGGTCATGTGAGGATTCACCCTACCTTGAGTCTTTTTCATAAAACAGGAGATTTCCTCTGGAAGACATCCCGCTGGATGAAAAGGAAGCAGCTCAGTGGCTTCATAAACTGTACCAGGAGAAGGTAAGCAGGCTCTGCTCCCGCTCAGGGTCCTGGTCTCCTGAAGAGGCTGTGGAAGGGGTGCTGGCGAGCAGGCAGGTGACACGTGGGAGCTCCGTGGGAG
The DNA here is from genome assembly GCF_006542625.1 of Nomascus leucogenys. Taxonomy (NCBI): domain Eukaryota; kingdom Metazoa; phylum Chordata; class Mammalia; order Primates; family Hylobatidae; genus Nomascus; species Nomascus leucogenys. The sequence continues at coordinate 28,836,744 of NC_044405.1, forward strand.
ACAGGAGTGCCACCCAGGTCCCAAATACTCCTGATCCTTCTTTCATTTCTTCTTTGTTTTTTTTTTTTGTTGTTGTTGTTTGTTTTTTGCTTTTGTTTTTGTTTTGTTTTGTTTTCTGAGACAGGGTCTCACTTTGTCACCCAGGCTGGAGTGGAGTGGTACGATCCTGGCTCACTGCTGCCTTGACCTCCTGGGCTCAAGCGATCCTCCTGCCTCAGCCTCCTGGGTAACTGGAGCTACAGGCGTGAGCCACCATGTTCAGCTAATGATTCAAAAAATTTATTTTTGTAGAAATGAGGTCCCACTATGTTTCCAGGCTGGTATTGAACTCCTGGGCTCAAGCAATCTTCCGGCCTCGGCCTCCCAAAGTGCTGGGATTACAGGCATGAGCCACCACACCTTTTTCTTAATGTTTGAGAGATTAACAAGCTACAGACCAGTATGAAGGGTAACATGATGCCTGTATGACTATGGCTGGTAATAGTTGGTCACATTTGTTTCATTTTCTTAAAAGAAATTACAGGTACGTAACAGACATAGATGGTCATTAGTCTCCTTGTATAATAGAAACAAATTAGGGATGTTAGAGCATTGTTTTGAAAACCACACTCAGTTCTTATTTCTTTCCCCACCGCTTACTCAGCCCAACAACTACTTTCTCTTTGTTTTATACACACAAATGCATGGGACATTCGGTTTCCACTGTCGGCCTTGTGGGAGAGGAGATAACCAGGAAATCCTCCCAGGGTGTAAAAAATATCATCGTAAATGCACTGATGTGCTCTCAAGAAAATAAGGGAAATTGGCCAGGTGCTGTGACTCATGCCTGTAATCCCAGCACTTTGGGAGGCCGAGGTGGGCAGATCACCTGAGGTCAGGAGTTCAAGACCAGCCTGACCAACATGGGTGAAACCCCATCTCCACTAAAAATACAAAAATTAGCTGGGCTTGGTGGCGCGTGCCTGTAATCCCTGTTACTCGGGAGGCTGAGGCAGGAGAATCGCTTGAACCCAGAAGGTGGGGGTTGCAGGAGCCAGGATCGCCACATTGCACTGCAGCCTGGGCAACAGAGTGAGACTCCGTCTCAAAACAAAAAACAACAAACAAAAAAACGGAAATCTCCGGGACTGAAAAGGGAGGTGGGGCTGAAACACGGTCCTGGCCCAGCTGGTGCTTTCTGCCTGCCCCACCCCCGAAGTCTCGAGCTGTGATGGAAACAGAAAATAAAGTCCCCTCATTCAAGGTGGGACATTAGAACCAAAAACCCCACATGATGCTGGGACCCTCTAAGAATCGGACCCTCAGGAAGGTTAAACTGGAAAAGAAAATTACCTCCCAGCACAGAGAAATGGCCTTGAAACTTGCCTTTCTCCTCTTGGGCTCAAGAAAGTCTGCCTAGGAATTCATAATTACAGGCCTGCCCTCCAACAGGCTTGAAGTTTGAATTTATACAAACAACATAGTTCAAGAAGCACACAGCCAAAATGTGTGTGCCAGGACACTCGGAGACATTCCAGAGGCAAGGAGCTGGGTGCTCAGGGGTGGCCAGGACACGATGACACCTGCCTTTGCAGGGACACAGTGTGCGGCTGGCAGGGGGCACCCCAAGCCCAGTTTCCAGCAGGAAGCTGAGAACCATGAAGAGATCAACTAGAAAAAATAAAATCTCTTGAAGCCAGTGAGCTCAGTGTTAACAGTCTCCAACCACCTTTAAAAGACAGCGGGTCGGCCAGGTGTGGTGGCTCACGCCGGTAATCCCAGCACTTTGGGAGGCCGAAGTGGGTGGATTACGAGGTCAGGAGTTTGAGACAAGCCTGGCCAACATGGTGAAACCCTGTCTCCACTAAAAATACAAAAATTAGTGCGGTAGTGGGCACCTGTAATCCTAGCTACTCAGGAGGCTGAGGCAGGAGAATTGCTTGAACCCGGGAGACAGAGGTTGCGGTGAACCGAGATCATACCACTGCACCCCAGCCTGGGCGACAGAGTGAGACTCCATCTCAAAAAGAAAAAAAAAAAAAAAGAGAGAGGGTTGATGGTGCCCTTCACTACTTCCCAAGCATCCTAGAGTCCCACGGGCTGCCCCGCCCATGGGCAGTGGCTGCGGAGTGTCTGCTCTATCAGGCGTGGTGATTTCCTGCCAGCCTGTGTCCTTGACATTCCCACCAGAGACAGAACCCTCTGCAGGTGGCCCTGGCCAGGCTCCTCTCTCCTCCCAGCTCCTCATTAGCCTCCTTCGCCAGGCCAGGAAACCGAGGTAGGCGAGGTTAAGGAACTTTCCGTGGGCCGTGCAGCTGAGAGTGCGCTTTGCAGGGATTTGCATCCAGGCCGCGGGACTCACACAGGCCACACCTGCCACCCCCGCTGCCTCTGGCTCGTGGGAGGGGTGGGACGTGGCGGGTGGCCTGGGCAGTGCTGGGCAGGCAGATGTTGGTATCCACAACGTTGCTCTCTTGACCGATTATTTTCCTGGGAGACTTCCTCGGTCAAAGGGTTGATATGCTTGGGAGCTCTTGATGCACGCTACCAGAGATTCTCCAAAAACAGCTTCGCCTCCCACCTGCAGCTTCTGTGATTTGTCCTCTTAATTGATGTGGCGCTTTTTTTAGGTTGAGTCGTTTTTCACTGCCAACAATCTTCTCCTGCATTGAAATAATAGCTTGTAAAGAAGCCTCACGCTTCCTTTTTCTCTGTCGACTCTTCTAGGACGCGCTCCAGGAGATATATAATCAGAAGGGCATGTTTCCAGGGGAGCAGTTTAAGCCTGCCCGGAGGCCGTGGACCCTCCTGAACTTCCTGTCCTGGGCCACCATTCTCCTGTCTCCCCTCTTCAGTTTTGTCTTGGGCGTCTTTGCCAGCGGATCACCTCTCCTGATCCTGACTTTCTTGGGGTTTGTGGGAGCAGGTAATGGACACTGTCGCTAACAGCCCACACTCTGATGGGCCTCACAGTATCGGCCACAGGGTCCGGGACCCGGTGACTCATCACAGTGGCTGTGGGAGGCACGGGCCTGGCTGTTATGGACCCTGGAGCCAGGATCCCCCCACGGCCTGCGGGCCTCAGAGCCTGGATTCTTACATTGAGCTGAGGGTCGCCTCCTCAGAGAGCCGAACGGCCGCCACCTGGCGCCATCCCCACTACAGCCCCACTGGCTGGCGCCCTTGAGGATGCCGACGAGAGGGTCCCCGAGAGGGTCCCCAGCCCCCCTGTCTGCTTTTGGGCTCTTAGGGGTCAGGCTGGGATGGCCATTCGGGAGGTTTAAGCAGGACATCATCATTCAGCTCCTCCCCTTTGACCCGCAGCGACTTCCCCGCTGTGTGCCCACCCCAGGCACAATGCCAGGCCCCCCACGACTCATCAGCTAGCCTGGGGCCCATCAAACACCCAGCCTGTTTCTGTGGTGAGCTCGGGCGCCCACCCACTCCTGGTAATTGAGGGGTCTCTGTCCCTGGAGACACAGTCCGTGTGCATCGCCCTGTGAGCCGACTCCCCAGGCCCAGCAGCTGGGTCAGCTCCTCCCCTGCTCCTGCCGCCCCTGCCAGGGGCCTTGGGGGGAGGGGTCCCGAGAGGCAGTGACTGCCATCAGCCTCTCCCATTGGACTACATGATGACTTGAGGCCACCCACAGAGGACAGGATGTGACCTGGTTACATCTGAGGGTCCTGCTCATCCACCTCTGTCACCTGTTGGGTTCGCAAGGCCGAGCTGTTAGAACGCCCTGAAGCCCTTCTGCTCCCACCAGCCAAAGACCCAGAGGGGCAGGCAGGGCAAGGTCCACGTGTCCATCTGCCTCGGACCCAGCCGGTCAGAAGATGTGCCCCTCACCCCTGCCTGAGCAGGCCATGGCCTGAGGGCTGTCTCCCCGCAGGCCACACCTACTTATTGACAGCAGAGGCCACTGGGTGTGTGGGGCAGAGGGAGAGGGTCTGGGGCAGAGGAAGGAAGCCCCAGTAACACGTTTTACAGCAAAAAGGCAAAGTCATCCGTCTCACCTCTTCTCTCTCTCTCCTGTCTTGAAAGCTTCCTTTGGAGTTCGCAGACTGATAGGAGTAACTGAGATAGAAAAAGGCTCCAGCTACGGAAACCAAGAGTTTAAGAAAAAGGAATAACTAATGGCTGTGACTGAACACACGTGGCCTGACGGTGGTATCCAGTTAACTCAATTAAAACCAGAGTAACACACAGAGTGGAGGAAAAGACAATTAGAAACTATTTTTCTTATTAACTGGTGACTAATATTAACAAAACTTGAGCCAAGAGTAAAGAATTCAGAAGGCCTGCCAGGTGAAGTCTTCAGCCTCCCACAGTGCAGGGTCCCAGCATCTCCACGCGCGCCCGTGGGAGGTGGGTCTGGCCGGAGAGGCCTCCCGCAGACGCCGTCTCTCCAGAACTCCGCTTCCAAGAGGGAGCCTTTGGCTGCTTTCTCTCCTTAAACTTAGATCAAATTTTTTGTTTTTTAATCAGTTATTTTGGGAACTTAACCTGGCCCTTCACCTCTTCTGCACCCCCCTGAAACTGTCTCGTAATGAATTTCTGCTGTCCTCCTGGGAGTGGACGGCCAGGTCCCGTCCCCCGGGAGCATCGCTTGGCCCAGCACCTTGGCTCCCTGTGGGGGCCCCGTGGAGAGCGCCCGTAGTGATAAGCACACCGGCACGAACATCAGGTCGATTCCTCGAAGTCGGAGCCCTCACTCTGCCCTGTCCTGGGGCTGGCTGAGGGTGAACGCCCCACCTTACTTTCTAGAGCCCTGTCTGCCCTAGCTCCTATTTGACCCTGTGTGTAAATACGTACATCTGTTTTTAAAGTGGATGGACCCCTGAGAACTCAGTGAAATGCAGAATTCTCCATGCACCTAAAGCTCCTTTGTCCCTCTCATGGCTGTCAGACCCTGGTCCCTCCACACTGGGTGCTGGGGAGGGAGGACCCTCGGGGCTACCGCGCGTCCCCCCATCCCACAGATTAGGAGCCAAGGAGGGAGGACAGGGCAGCCTGTGGGACTCTAGGATGCTTCAGAAGAAGCGAGGGCACTGTCAACCCCGTGTTTTAAAGGTGGTTGGAGATTGTTCACACTGGGCTCATTGGCTTCTAGAGATTTTATTTTTACTGGTTGATCTCTTGGTGGTTTTCAACTTCCTGCTGGAAACTAGAGGTGGGGCACCTCCCAGCCTCGCACTGTGTCCTTGGGGAGGGCCTGCCCCCATCCTGGCCAGTGTCACTGTGGCCCGGCCACCCCTGGGCGCCCAGCTCCCTGTCTCCTGGACGTCTCTGAGCGTCCAGGCAGAGCAGAGGGCAGCGCTCGGCCGGTCATGCTGGCTCCCTCGGCCTCGCAGCGAGCCCCTGGCCCACGCCGAGCGAGGGATGCTTCTCCCTACAGCATGTCCACTCCCCCGGCGTGGCCAGGTGGAGCCCCTGGGGCAATGGCAGTGGTAGAAAGCTCAGCTTGGTTGCAGTACCATCAGCCCACCTGCATTTGGCTTTCAACTTGCTTGTTCTGAGTCACACCCCCCTCATCTTTTTAGCAAGGGAAAAAAACAAAAATGGGTGTTATCTCTAATATATTGCAACCAGCGTTCTGAATAGAGGTAGGTTGAGTTTTCTAGGGGAAAACAAATGGAGAAAAGAGGCATGAAGAAAAGTAAACCGAGAACATAATTAGGCATCAGGCCTCAGTGTCCTGGGGAGATTGGAGGGGACGGCAGCGTTCTGCGTGACGGAGGCACTGCCGGGCCCCGGGTCTGTGAGGGCCGTGCTCTCGGGGCGTGTGCGGGACGCCACCTGTGCACACCTGCTCAGAGCACGGCTCCTCACGGGGGTGAAGGGGCAGAGCAGCGAAACCAGGCGAGACACGCTTGCAGACACTGTTGCTCTGGAAGTGTGCTTCCCTCCGTCTGAAATCTCATCCCTCCACCTGCCCACTCGGGCAGCTGCGCTGTGAGCAGGGCACGCGCTCCCCTGGCTGAGCACCCCAGAGATTCTCCGGCACCTTCCTCACGCCGCACGCTGCTCATCCGTCTCCGTGTGTGTCTAGATCCACGGCCTTCACTGACTCACTAACACCTGCAAAATAAGGAAAAAAGCTGAAGGGTGCGACCATGCACATATGTGACCTGGAAAATGCAAATTTAGATCTTTTATGATTTAATTAATAGTTATTGTTTCCCACAGAAGTTCCCTCCCTTTGAAATTAATATGTAATGTATAAATTTCTGCACTGAGTCATGGCGGAGCTGGGCAGCCCTAGGTTAGAGTGGAGACGGAGGCCCGGGCACAGGGGTCACACCTCATCTGGTTTCCTTCCCATCTCACAGCTTAGCTTGCGCTTCTCGACACCAAGCCTTTAAGAGCAATAAAAACTACACCATGAATGTTTGGAATTTTTTTTTTTTTTTTGGAGGAGGGTGGATTTTGCTTTTCATCCAGAAGGAAAAGGGGAGGAGAACTCCTTTACATTTTTTAATTAAATTCATAATCCCAGAACAGTCTTTTTTCTTTTTCCTTTACACCCTACTTCTGAGCTTAATTCAGTTGATGTTATGTCCAAATTCAGGCTGAGTGCTCAAGCTGAAGCAACTCTGTAGCCCACAGTCCGTGCTGGCCGCTGTCGGGGTGAGGCACATTCTAGGCCTGGCATGCTGATGCCCTCTGCACCCGGTCCTTGAGCCAGGCTGAGGACAGGAAGGGCGTTGCTGGCCTGTAGCTCCTGTTGCCCACCCAGAGCCAGGCACCCCACTGGAGGCTCCCAGCCGAGAGGACCCAGGCCCACCCACGGGCGTCTGGCAGGCCAAGCTCCCAGCCTGGGCCGTGGTCTCCTGGGGACGTCGCTGGCCTCCCAGCTTAGGCCCAGGTGCCAGGTGTCATGGGGTCTCCTGCCCATCTTCCCAAGGATGCCATTGCTGTCTTCATCATCTTACCCTGTGTGAGACACTGGTTGCCTGGTACTCGGCGACAGTGTACCAGACGCACACCCTACATGAGGTGCTTTAAGGTCCCTGTCCTCAGGAAGCACAGAGTCTGGTGGAAGAGATGAGCGCTGAACAAATCACGAAATAAAACAACCATGTAAGCAGCACTTTCTTGTTAAAAAAAAAAAAAAAAAACACGTTCTGTCGATCAATTTTGAGTCTCTCTTGCCTTGTCTGTCCCCTGACTCCCCTTTCGTGCACCGTGGCATGAGAATCTTTCCTCAGGCTGCTGGTTGAGGTATTGCTGAGCATTGACATTGATCTGAAGGAGAAGCCGTGGTTGGACCCAGCTGTGTGTTTCATTCACGTGCAGTTCAGTAGCTGTTGCCAGGCTGTCCGTGCCTGTTGTGACTACCGGTTGGGGTCAGAGTTGGGGTGAAGAATAAGTAACCTTCTGCATGCTTTGTCTCTACCTGAGACACTTATACAACAAGCCAAGTATAATCTCTCCAGCCCTGCAGATTTTCACCTGACTTGTTCAACCCCATGCGTAGACTCCCGCTGCAGGCCTCTGGCCTGTGGCTCACTGCATGCAGCCCCTGGCGTGCAATACTAGTGCTCCACGGCGCCATGTGCTTCTAGCCCTTGCACTGCACCTAGGCTCAGGGTTCAAACGGCCAGCCCGAAACGCCTGCCTGCCTTCTTTCTGGAAACAGCACGTCCCCGGCCGTGTGTCTGCCCCTTTCTCTACTGAGCTAGTCCCCAAACCAAAGGCAAGCCCCCTCGGGCCTCGGGGGATGGGGCCGGCCACACCCCTGACTCCGCCCTGGCTCTGCCCCATACCCCTGCCGTGGGGCCGACCTGGGGGATGCAGACATCCGGCTCCGTATTCCTGCCTATCGGGGCCAGGATGCAAAAATAATTTTGGCGTAAAAGATGTCACACTGATCTGCTCGAGTAGGGTGGACACATGAATTAAGTTTTATCATGAACACTCGCTGCTTGTTAATTCAGGGATAATGGTGGCATTCTTACAAACTGCTCGGGAAATAGAATGACAGGAACACTTTTAGGGAGCCCAGGAGGTTACCAGGGACATTGGTGTCGTCGGCCCAGGCAACAGCAGCGTACGCTTTTCAAAGATCATTGAGTTGTCTTAGAATTTGAAGCTGTGTAATGACAATGTCACCTGGAGTTCTTCTCCATTTCTTTTTGTTGCACAAGTATTTGGACAGAAGTCGAACTGTGAATGAGATACTGAAATGCACTAAATTGTATTAAATTAAACTGGAGTTACTTGATACAATGAAGAAATGCATCTGATCTACTTGTATTTATTGTCTCAGAATTGTACGTTGTGACAATCAAATGTTACTTGCCTAAATGCCAGGAAATTCAACTGGCCTCTTAATCACCAAGATCGCCAGCAAGTACTGTAACTAAATGAAAATCTCTCTCTCTGGAGAACCCACACAAACCATTGACCTGAGTGCACATGACAGCCACTGGCTTCTTTTTCTATGATTGAAAATCCGCCATCGCTGACTGTTGGCCAGTTTCAAAGGGACCCATTGTATACAGGGTGCAAATGTATTATATGGATGTTTCCTTTTGTACACTTCATTTTTACAAGTTTTGCTATTCACAAGCTTTATGTAGTGGAGGATAGAGGTATTTTTGGTCTTTAGAAACTTGTCGGGGTGAGGGCTGCTAACTTACACTTCAGAGGCCTGTGTCCCGAAGGCCTGGCTGCGTTTGCCAGGCTGCGCGAGGAGCTGTGTACACAGGCAGGTGTGCACCTGCCCAAGCGCGAGTAGCTCTTGTGTAGTGGTGAAATGCTGCAGGCATCTGTTTATTAAAATTGCTGCTGTGAAAGACAGGGATAAAATATCCACAATATAAGAGAAAGTGACTCCGTGCCTCCTTCTGTTTCTTCATTTCCAGTCTGCATAGATGTCTCCAAGGGGGAAACCAGGGCCACCAGGCACTCCTGTCCCCTGGGGCCACCCACCTGCAAAGCCCACTCCCATGGGCTCTGTTTCCTCAGAGGCCATCCTGCCGACAGCACTTTTCAAGGCCCTCCATTCCCTACGAGTTGCTTTCTGGAAGGGGAAATTGAAAAGGAGAGAGGTCACCTGAAAAAACACGGGAAAATCAGCCAGTCCACAAAAACACGCCAAATGACCCGATGATGCCCAAAAAAGGGTTTTAAAAGCCATCAAGGACAAAAGGTTTTCCTAAGTGGCATGTGTACATCCAAAACAACTCTTTTTTTGTAGAAACATTCATCTGTGGAGAAAACCAAGGAACCCCTTTCTCTTCTTTATTAAAAAGCAAAACAAAAACTCTTGTTAGAACCAAAGGAAATTCCGGGTTCTCGTTTCATGTCTTCTAACAATAAGCTAAGCTGAAGAGTCTGGGTGTCCACATGCTCCTGGGAATGGCCCTGGCAACCTTGGTGACATGCTGTGTGCTCCAGGGCTGCCTCCTTCCCCAGTAGCATCGATGAGGGTGACAGGTCCATGCTGGTGCTTAGCCCAGCTCCTGAGAAGCTGGGAAGGCCTGGCTCAAAGTCCCCCGTCCAGATGCCATTTATTTTTTAAAATATATCCTGAATTCAGAGCACCCAGAATTTTGCATGATGTTCTGTTGTTTTCTCGGGAGATGAAAGTGAAGTGCCTGGTGCCACTTGGTATGGGGATGTCATGGGTGGGTCAAGCCTTGCCCTCTAGCAAGAGGGACTGACTTGCCTGAACCCCACTTCGCCTGTTTGAACACAAGTGCTCACGGGCACTGGGGGGCAGCCATGCAGACCCCTTCGGACTTCATCACCCCGAGCATCACAGGCATCCCGCTCACTCAGCAGAGGGGCCAAGGTTAACCATGAGGCCCATTGCCTGCCTTTATTGGCCCAGATCCCACCTCCGCTTCACCCAGAAGCTCAGTACTTAGGAGTCAGTCCCTGCCACCTGACATTCTGGGACATGTGTGTACACATGTGCATGCATGCACACACCATGTGTATGGGGACCTTCATAGCCATACGCATGCACACATGTACACACGTCCCAGCACACACACGGGCACACCTGAAGAGTAAGGGGCAGCGTCAGGAAGTGGGCTTGGGAAACCATCCTCTTCATGTCTCTTGTTTGTTTTTGAGACAGAGTTTCGCTCTGTCACCCAGGCTGTGGAGTGCAATGGTGCGATCTTGGATCACTGCAACCTCTGCTCCCCGGGTTCAAGCGATTCTCCTGCCTCAGCCTCCGGAGTAGCTGGGATTACAGGCACCTGCCACCATGCCCGGCTGATTATGTAGTTTTAGTAGAGAAGGGGTTTCTCCATGTTGGTCAGGCTGGTCTCGAACTCCCGACCTCAGGTGATCCACCTGCCTCGGCCTCCCCAGGTGCTTGGAATACAGGCGTGAGCCACTGCACCTGGCCTTCACGTTTCTTCTGAGCATAATGCCTGAGAACCCGGAACTGTCCAGGTGGCTCACACAGCAGCAGGGTTCATGGAGATAAAAGCCCTTCTTGAAGAAAGTGCCCCCCCAGGGCTAAGGAACTTGATGAAGAAATCAAACAGTCCCGTGACGTCTTAGCAAGCCAGCAACGTGGCCTGAGCTTTGCTTTGCTGTTGGATGTGAGCTCTTCCACTGCAGGCGGCCTGCGCCTGGGCTGGGCAGGAACAAGTCCAACCGCAGGTACCCTGGACGTGAGCCTTGATCGTCCCACGTGTGGCCAGGGGGCCTGTGAGGGTGCACATGCACACACACATGCACACACACATGCACACACACATGCACACACACATGCACACAGACACACATGCACACATAGACACGTGCACACACACATGCACACAGACATGCACACACACACATGCACACAGACACACATGCACACACACATGCACACACACACACACACATGCACACACACACATGCACACACACATGCACACAGACACACACGTGCACACACATGCACACACACATGCACACAGACACACATGCACACACACATGCACACACACATGCACACACACATGCACACACACACACACACATGCACACACACACACATGCACACACACATGCACACAGACACACATGCACACACACATGCACACACAGACACACACGTGCACGTACACCAGCAGGTGTACACGGACAGGTGACGGACAGGCCGTCACAGGGGCAGGCACCAGAGGACAAGGCCAGGGAGGGCTCCACATGGCTTCAGCTGCTGCCCTGCAGCTGGTCCCAGCCTCACAGCACTTGCCAGGTGGAGCCGCTCCGAAGTCTTAGGATGCAGGGATGGGAAATGCCAGCAAGGTCATGCTGTCCAAACGACTGTCACATGTGCGACCTCACTTCACAGCTGCTGGCGCAGCCTCTGCTTGAACCCAGCCAGATCCCAGCATGCCTCTACTGTCTGAATTGGCCCATTCCATCGATCACAGATGGGGAGCAGAAGTGTGTTTCCGTGGGACAGTGTGCTATAGGGGGAGGCTTGGATTTGGGGGTCTGGAGGCCTCTAGATGAAAATCCAAAACTCACTCCTTCAGACCTGTGTGGCCCAGGCCAAGAAGGTTCTTAGCCTCCATGCCCTTCCGTGTTATGGCCTGTAAGGCGGGGATGGTCATCAAGACGATCGGCGTACATCCTGAGCTTATGCCATGACAGGTGCTGAGCAAGTGGCTACTGTCCCGGCAGACCCAGGGGCATCCCAGACCTGCATCTGTCCTGGGCCCTGCCTGTGCCAGCCTGGAGGGGAGGGGGTGTGGTAGTGGCCTTTGCTTCCTCTCCCCTTGGAACCTTTCATGAGCCCCCAGTGGCTCCTCCTCCCCATCATTCGTCTTTTCCTGTCACTTCTTTCTTTTCTTTTCTTTTCTTTTTTGAGAGGGAGTGTTGCTCTGTCCCCCAGGCTGGAGTACAGTGGCCCAATCTCGGCTCACTGCAAGCTCCACCTCCCGGGTTCAAGCCATTCTCCTGCCTCAGCCTCGCGAGTAGCTGGGACTACAGGCACCTGCCACCACGCCCAGCTAATTTTTTGTATTTTTAGTAGAGTCGGGGTTTCACCATGTTAGCCAGGATAGTTTCAATCTCCCGACCTCGTGATCCACCCGCCTTGGCCTCCCAAAGTGCTGGGATTACAGGCGTGAGCCACTGTGCCCAGCCTCCTGCCACTTCTTAAACCCTTTTCGTCTGGGTGCAGTGGTTCACACCTGAAAGCCTCACACTTTGGGAGGCCAAGGCAGAGGATCACTTGAGCCTAGGAGTTCAAGACCAGTCTGGGCAACATAGCAAGACCCCATTTCTAAAAAAAAAAAAAAAAAAAAAAAATTTTTTTTAATTGGCGGGAAACTGTAGCTCATGCCTGTAATCCCAGCACTTTGGGAGGCCGAGGTGGGAGGATCACTTGAGCCTAGGATTTCAAGACCAGCCTGGGCAACATAGCAAGACCCCATCTCTACAAAACAAACTTTTTTTTAATTGGCGGGGCACCGTGGCTCATGCCTGTAATCCCAGCACTTTGGGAGGCCGAGATGGGAGGATCACTTGAGCTCAGGAGTTCGAGACCAGCTCGGGCAACATGGTGAGACCCCATCTCTACTAAAAATATATATATATGGCTGGGCATGGTGGCTCATGCCTGTAATCCCAGCATTTTGGGAGCAGAGGTGGACAAATCACCTGAAGTCAGGAGTTTGAGACCAGCCTGGCCAACATGGTGAAACCCCATCTCTAACTCGAGACCAGCCTGGCCAACATGGCGAAACATATGAAAAATACAATTGTCAAACCAACCAACCAACCAAGCGACAACAAAACAGGTCTACCCTGGAGTCATACTCTAATTTTTTCTATTTTCCTCCCTTTCTGATCCTTTATCCCCCTTTCTTTTTCTTCCTCTTCCTTCTCCTTCTTCTTTGTCAAATAGAGGATTGAGTTATTATCATTGATCCATACAAAGTCCCTCTCTCATTTATTTTCTTTAATTCCCACCCCCCATTTCTATTCCCCGTCTTCCCACGTGCAACCTTCCTAATATGTTCAATATGCATCTTTTTGTTCGTATGTACTTTTAGAAAATGTTTATTGTTTTGTGTGCAAAAAAAAAAAAAAAAAAGAAACCCCATCTCTACTGAAAATACAAAAATTCGCCAGGCATGGTGGTGGGAGCCTGTAATTCTAGCTACTCGGGAGGCTGAGGCAGGAGAATCGCTTGAACCTGGGAGGTGGAGGTTGCAGTGAGCCAAGACTGCACTACTGCACTCCAGCCTGGGCCTCAGAACGATAGACCATCTCAAAAATAAATAAATAAAAATTATATATATATATTATATATATATAAAAAAAATAGCTGGGCATAATGGTGCACGCCTATGGTCCCAGCTACTTGGGAGACCGAGGTGGGAGGATTACTTGAACCCGGGGGGCGGAGTTTGCAGTGAGCCAAGATTGTGCCGCTGCACTTCAGCCTGGGTGACAGAGCAAGATCCTGTCTCAAAAACAAAAAATCCACCAGGTGTGGTGGCGTGCACCTGTAGTCCCATCTACTTGAGAGGCTGAGGTGGGAGGATCCCTTGAGCCCGGGAGGTTGAGGCTGTAGTGAGCCATGATTGTGCCACTGCGCTCCAGCCTGGGAACACAGTGAAATTCTATCTCAAAAAAACAAAAACACCCCTTTTTGCTGGACTGGGCCTCCTTTGCGAGTGCAGTGCGGTTCATCCCTTAGCATCTCTGAGGTGCGTGCCCCGCCGTGTCCCTCCACACTGCTGTGACAGTGTCCCCGCCGTGTCCCTCCACACTGCTGTGACAGTGTCCCCGCCGTGTCCCTCCACACTGCTGTGACAGTGTCCCCGCCGTGTCCCTCCACACTGCTGTGACAGTGTCCCCGCCGTGTCCCTCCACACTGCTGTGACAGTGTCCCCGCCGTGTCCCTCCACACTGCTGTGACAGTGTCCCCGCCGTGTCCCCGCCGTGTCACTGCTGTGACAGTGCTGCTCTTGTGCAACGCTGACAGCGCACGGCATGGTGACCGACGTCATCCCCCCAGTAAGGGCACGCGAGGAGGATCGGCTCCTGACCGGCCTCAGCAGGACTGCGTCCACCAGAGCAACACACCCAAAGCCAGGGCTCTGGCTGCAGCTCCTCAGACCAGTGGGAGGTCATTAGACACACAGGAGCGCACGTGTCTCCGGGAAGTGGGATGGGACCATGTTGCCGGAAAAGCCAGATGAGCAAAGGCGGGCAAGCCCAAGGTGTTCAGACCCGGCCGGAGAGGCGGGAGACGGGGAACATGGCAGCTGCAGAGCTCTCCAGGGGAGTCCGCGTGTGGTGGGACCCAGCCCGACTCCCTAGGAGCTGGTTTTCATGTTTGGGGCCCACAAAGACCTCGAGCTGCCTTCCGGAAGGATTGTTATGTAGGGCAGGGTGCGTAAGCAGATGACCTGCTCTGTGCCAGGGGAGCAAGCCCCAGGGCTGTGCCAGCTTGTGCTCCTCTGCCCACGCAGCAGGCAGTAGATTCCGCACCCGGGATGCCTGGGACACCCACAGGCCTTGGCCAGGCTCGGCTTGTGCAGTGCAGAGCACGGGCTGAGTGGCAAGGGGGGTCCTTGGAGACAAGCAAATGCTAAATGATCTGAAATCGGGATTGGAGGTGGGGCAGGGGAGAGTCGGCTCTAGACAGGCATGTCCAGCCTGTTTGCAAAACCCCTGCAAGATCTAAGGACATCCAGGGGACAGACATCGTGAGTGTGGGGTTTGGCTCCCATGTGCCTCTTGTCATGGAGGGACTTGAAGCCCTGACCTATGCCAGAGGTCAGAGGACCTAGAAGGACCCACGGCATGTCTGTCCTGGGCGCCTGCAGAGCTGGGTGGGCCTTGCCTGCAGTGTGTCTGGGAAGGGGCTGTACACCTGTCCCCATGGCTTCCCTTCAGCCTCTCTGTGATTCTGTCGCCCGTCGGGACCAAAAGGGATTCTAGAGCATACTTTCCCCTCAAGCAGTTGTTTGTTTGTTTTTTGGAGACAGAGTCTTGCTCTGTCTCCCAGGCTGGAGTGCAGTGGCGTGATCTCGGCTCACTGCAACCTCCGCCTCTTGGGTTCAAGCGATTCTTCTGCCTCAGGCTCCCAAGTAGCTAGAATTACAGGCACGCACCACCATGGCTGGGGAATTTTTTTATTTTTAGTAGAGACCATGTTGGCCAGGCTGGTCTCGAACTCCTGACCCCTCAGGTGATCCACCCGCCTCGGCCTCCCAAAGTGCTGGGATTACAGGCGTGGTCACCGTGCCTGGCTCAAGCAGCTTTTAAATGCATCACTTCCGCCCCCAAAATTCCAACTCATACGACTGTAATTACATAGTCAGTTCCACCTGCCCAAGACTTTATACGAAACCTGACCCTCCTTGGCCGGGCGCGGTGGCTCAAGCCTGTAATCCCAGCACTTTGGGAGGCCGAGGCGGGCGGATCACGAGGTCAGGAAATCGAGACCATCCTGGCGAACACAGTGAAATCCTGTCTCTACTAAAAATACAAAAAATTAGCTGGGCGCGGTGGCGGGCGCCTGTAGTCCCAGCTACTCGGGAGGCTGAGGCAGGAGAATGGAGTGAACGCGGGAGGCGGAGCTTGCAGTGAGCCGAGATAGCGCCACTGCACTCCGGCCTGGGTGAAAGAGCGAGACTCCGTCTCAGAAAAAAAGAAACCTGACCCCCCTCAGGCTGGTCCAAAGCCATCGGATGTACCCTCTCCTCAGAACAAACAGGAAGGTGGCTGCCACCTCCAGTGGCTTCATGGCAGAGCTTGTGCAGTCGCAGGACGCAGCCTTGTATGTCTGAAGACAGCAGGGCAGCTGTGAACGGTCTACGCCATGTCTCCTGCCCAAACCCTTTTCTGCTGCTCCCAACCAGAAAATAAGGATGGAGACAGCCTGCAGCCCCTCCTTTGCCAGTGAAAGATCTGGTGGGGAGGCGTGGGGTCTCTGGGGGTTGGGCGGGCGGGTATGACAATGCTGGTGCCCATCGCTCTGGGGCACGCCGCACCCTTTGGACTTCATTGTCCCTGCTGTGTCACCAGGGGCCCTGCCACGCCCTGCCTCCGAGTGTGGGGTCTGTACCTGCCTTGCCCCTGCTGGCCGCTTTCTCCAGGACAGCCATGAACATCTCGTGTCCTCAGAGCAAGGAAGGAACGCTTCCTGGAGCAGAAGTGGCCACAATGACGCTAGGTCAGCAGATGGCCGCAGAGGCCTGGGCAGTGACCGGTCGGAGAACAAAGCCTGAGGTGTTCCCAGGCCGGTTTCCACGGGAGTCTTGGTGGTGACCCATGCACCGAGGAGAAGCGTGCCTTCCTGGCCCCCCAGTGTGGATTCCTGGTGCCTCTAAGGTCTGCTGATGGCGGAGCTGCACCCGGGTGAGCACAACCCAGGGTGGGGTAGGGGGGTGACCCTTCACATTCCCTGTCCTCAGTGACAGAAACTCACTTTTATTATCCTAAACTCTGTTTCTGCTTAGAATTGGGGGCAACTTGCCCTGAAATAACCCTTCCCTTGTCCTTGGCATGAGGGGACTCTGTCCTCAGGGTATAATCATGTAGAAATAGGTCATCCTGCAGTTCCCTCCAGGAGATTCCTGAGAGGAAAGAGGGAACCCGCTTTGAGCCGCCTGGGTCATTCCTCCTGCACGTCCCCTCCCCTCTCCAGCCTGTGCTGGAGACTGGTCTGAGTTCAAAGGCCGCGCCTTCTTCAGAGAACGGCCACAGCTGGCAGAGTCGGGCCTCCCATCCCCTCCAAGACAGCTGGGCTCCCCAGGGCTGTGGGAAGGGGGGTGTGGGGAGATGACCAGTGGTTTCTGGTCCTGTGTGCCCAGCACCTATCAGGCCACAGAGCCTCACCGTGGCGCCTCCCCTGCCCACCAGAACACGGAGGGAGCAGGAAGGGATGCCCGCCAGAGGCTTTGCCCTCAGTGGGGGAAGGAAGTGATCCCACTCCATCTTCTGGTCCTAGGCCTTTTCCCTCTTCAGGGTGGGCCTGTCCACACCCGCCCCCGAGGTGGCTCTTCCTTCTCTCCCGCCAGTGCAGGTGGGACCCACAGGCTGCAGAGTCAGACCTGAGGGAAAGTCCCGACTTCAGAAGTCATTTCTCAGCCTCCTCATCAGAAAATGAAAACCCAAACCAAAAGCTCCCCAGAAGGCTGAGGGACAGGAGCCAGGCTCCCATCCAACAACTCACTGGGCCATAAGCACAACCTGGGGTGTGGGGAAAAGCCACAGCCCTGCCCTGGGGGTCTCCAGGGTACCTGGGCCAGAAGCCTGCAGTGGGGGCCCAGACAGTGGGGGCCCGGGCAGCGGTTCACGAGGAGATCTTGGATAAGAGCTTGTCCCTCTCTTTCTGCAGCAGCCACTAAGGAAGGCGCAGAGGGCCTGGGCATGGTGGCTGACACCTGTAATCCCAGCACTTTAGGAGGCTGAGGCAGAAGGATCTCCTGAGGCCAGGAGTTCAAGACCAACCTGGACAACATGATGAAACCCTGTCTCTACAAAAATAAAAAAATTGGCCGGGCACGGTGCCTCACGCCTGTAATCCCAGCACTTTGGGAGGCTGAGGCAGGTGGATCACCTGAGGTCGGGAGTTTGAGACCAGCCTGACCAACATGGATAAACCCTGTCTCTAATAAAAATACAAAATTGGCCAGGTGTGGTGGCAGATGACTGTAATCTCAGCTAATCGGGAGGCTGAGGCAGGAGAATTGCTTGAACCCGGGAGGCAGAGGTTGTGGTGAGCCAAGATCACGCCACTGCACTCTAGCCTGGGCAACAAGAGCGAAACTCTGTCTCAAAAAAAAAAAACAAAAAAAAAAAAACAAACAAAAAAAAACATTAGCCTGGCATGGTTGTGCACACCTGTAGTCCCAGCTACTTGGGAGGATGAAGTGGGAAGATTGCTTGAGCCCAGGAGTTCAAGGATGCAGTGAGCCACAAATGTGCCACTGCACCCCAGCCCACATAATGGAGTGAGACCCTGTCTTAAAATAAGAATAACAGTAATAATAAAAAGTAACAGAGACAAAGCCACACAGTGCTCTCTGACTGCCGAGTCCCAGGACTAGGTACAAAATTGTGAGGGATCTTTGAAACTCCCAACAGCAGCCCACATGCTACAGGATGAGGAAGCCGGGGACCAGACCAAGGACACTGACCCTGCCCAAGCCGTACAGCTAGTTCAGAGTCAAGTGGAAATACCCAGGGCGGGAGCACAGACAGCCACATCCCAGTGGCTCCAGATCCTGGTGTGGGACAGCTGGGTGCTTGGGGAACTGCCGTTCGTTCACAGGGCTTTGTGGCTGAGCTCAGAACTTGATCTCGACTTTGATGGATGGAAGGAATGTGAGTGCCTAGATTAAAGTGGATTGTCACGTAGCCCACAGGATTCACGTGGGTAGAGACCCCTGGGCAGCAAGGAGCAGCCTCCAGCCCAAGTTAAGGTGTGGAGACAGTGAGCTGGGCGTGCCACCCGCGTGTGCCATCCTCAAAACCCAGCAAGTGCTCCCTCCTGACCTCAAGTGATCCACTCTCCTCGGCCTCCCAAAATGCTGGGATTGCAGGCATGAGCCACCACCCTCAGCCAGGTTTCCGGTTTTTTGATGTATGCATTTATTGTTATTAACTTATCTCTTAATGCTTCTACTGTGTCCCGGAGGTTTTGGCACATTGTGTTTCTATTTTTATTTGTTTCAAGGACTTTAATATTTTTAAGACTTTTTTCATCCTTAAAAATATGGATCACTTCATGAATTTGCACATCTCCTTGCAGGGGTCATGCTAATCTTCTCTATCATTTCCACTTTAGGAGATTGCCACGGTTTCTACGGGACTGAACAAAGGGGGACCAATGCAGAAATAAAAACTTAAAACAAAAGTAAGTATTTTAAAGGAAGGGGCTAGAGGAAGAAGAAGAGCACTCGCAGCTTCCGGGGAGCAAGAACAGCCCCTGAGCTTCCACAGCCCTTGGTATTTGTTGGGTAGAATGAGCAGGGAGGAGGAGGTCATGATTGCTCAGCTGCTTAATTGATCACAGGTTCCTATTATTACTAACAGCCTTCAGATGTGCCCTGTAGATAATCACAAGAAACACTTGTGCCTAGGTCGTGACTGCCTCAGCATTCCTTCTGGGTGGCAGAAGCAGTTTGTCAGTTTACCAGTTTGCCAACATTCTGCTTTTCTGTGAACGGTTTGCTGTTTACTCATACTGTCCAGTGGTATACTGAGTTGATCACGACCCCCACTCTTTCGGCCTGCAACAGTATCTGTGCTGCCAAAGTGAGTATGAAATTTTAAATTTTCATTCTTAATCTCTTCTTTCACCCACTGGTCATTTCGGAGCGTGTTGTATAATTTCCATGTATTTGTACAGTTTCAAATGTTCCTCGTTATTGCTTTCTAGTTTTGTTGCACTGTGGTCAGATAAGATACCTGGTATGATTTTGATTTTTAAAACATTGTGGAGACATGTTTTGTGTCTTAACATATTGTCAATCCTGGAGAACGTTCCATGTGCTGATGAAAAGAATGTATTTTTCAGCTGTTGAGTGAAACGTTCTGTAAAGGTCTGTCAGGTCCGTTTGGTCTATGGTGCCATTTCAATCCAATGTTTCTTTGTGAATCTTCTATCTAGATGATCTTTTTAATGCTGAGAGAGGGGTTTTAGAGTCCAACAGCTATTCTATTGGGGTCTATCTCTCCCTTTAGATCTATTAATAATAATATTTGCTTTATATATCTGGGTACCCTGGTGTTGGGTGCATATATATTTATGAGTGTTATATTCCCTTACCAGATTAACCCCCTTATCATTATACAGTGTTTTTGTCTCTTTTTACAGCTCTTTACTTGAAGTCTATTTTGTCTAATATAAGTACAGTTACTCCTGCTCACTTTTGGTTTCCATCTTTGTGGAATATTTTTTTCCGTCCCTTCACTTTTAGCCTATATGTTTCTTTACAGTGAGGTGAGTTTCTTGCAGGCAGCGTATTTAAAAATCCATTCATGCCAGGTGCAGTGGTTCATGCCTGTAATTCCAGCATTTGGGGGGGCTGAGGGGGGATGATTGCTTGAGCTCAGGAGTTCAAGACCAGCCTGGACAACATAGGGAGACCCCAGCTCTACAAAATAATTTAAGAAATTAGCTAGGTGTGGCCGGGCGCGGTGGCTCACGCTTGTAATCCCAGCACTTTGGGAGGCTGAGGTGGGCGGATCACGAGGTCAGAAGATCGAGACCACGGTGAAACCCGTCTCTACTAAAAATACAAAAAAATTAGCTGGGCGTGGTGGCGGGCGTCTGTAGTCCCAGCTACTCGGAGAGGCTGAGGCAGGAGAATGGCGTGAACCCGGGAGGCGGAGCTTGCAGTGAGCCGAGATTGGGCCACTGCACTCCAGCCTGGGCGACAGAGCGAGACTCCGTCTAAAAAAAAAAAAAAAAAAAAAAGAAATTAGCTAGGTGTGGTGGATGCCTGTGATCACAGCTAATTGTGAGGCTGATGAGGGAGCATCACTTGGGCCTGGGAGGTGGAGGGTGCAGTGAGCCGTGATTATGCCATTGCACTCCAGCCTGGGTGAAAGAGTGAGATCCTATCTTGAATGAATGTATGAATAAACAAATCAATTCAGCCAGTCTATATCATTAAATGGGGGAATGTAATCCATTTACATTTAGGGTTATTACTGATAGGTAAGGATTTACTCCTATCATGTTTTTGATGTTTTCTGATTATTTTCTATATCAGAAAATAATCAGAAGTGCACACCTTGTGCCCCTAGACCAGGGCAGTGCTGCTGTGTGAATTCCTGGCAGCTCTCCCAGCTGGGCTCAGGGCTTGCAAGGACCGTGGGATTCTCCTGTTGTAAGGACTTTAGGTGTTGGCGGTGGCAATGGGGGCTGACGAGGATCTTCTACTTACCTTTGCCCCGCAAGGGGGTGTCCCTCTTGACTCCCGGCAGATTCAATCCAGGTGGAGGAGATGGAGCTGCAGGGCCAGGTTCCTCGACACTGCCCTCCAATTTGATGGGCTTCCAATCACCAAAGGTGTGTCTCTTCTCCCTGCTGCACTTCAGCACTCTCCCACTGACACTCCAGTCAAATCTTAGCTATTTATTCATTGTCTTGGTCCTTTCTTGTGGAGGACAAGTGCCAGGGGTCTCTAGTCAGCCACCTGGATGACATTATGCTCTGTGGTTTTAATTTGAATTTTCCTGCAATGCAAGTAATTAGTCATGCTTAGTGATGAGTGTTTTTTTATATACCTGTTGGTCTTCTTTTGAGAAATGGCTATTCCTTTTGCCCATTTTAAAGACTGGGTTGTTTCTTGCTGTTGAGTTCTTTTAGTTCCATATATATATATATGGAACTCACTCTGTCACCCAGGCTGGAGAGCAGCAATGCCATCTCGGCTCACTGCAACCTCCACCTCCCGGGTTCAAGTGATTCTCCTGCCTCAGCCTCCCAAGTAGCTGGGACTATTGCCACCTGCCACCACACCAGGCTAATTTTTTTGTATTTTTGGTAGAGACAGGGTTTCACTATGTTGGCCAGGCTGGTCTTGAACTCCTGACCTCAGGTGATCCGCCTACCTCGGCCTCCCAAAGTGCTGGGATTACAGGCGTGAGCCACTGCGCCGGGCCCCTTATATATTTTGGATATTAACTCCTTATCAGATGCATGGTTTGCAAATATTTTCTCCTATTTTGTAGGTTTTCTCTTCACTCTGTTGATTGTTTCCTTCACTGTGCAGAAGCCTTTTAGTTTGATGTAATCCCATTTGTCTATTTTTGCTTTTGTTTCCTATGCTTTTGGGTCATATCCAAAAAAAATCATTGCCCAGAACACTGTCATGGAGCCTTTCCCTACGTTTTCTTCTAGTGGTTTCACATGTTCGGGTCTTGTGTTAAGTCTTTAATCCATTTTGAGTTGAATTTTGTACATGGTATGAGATAAGTGTCCAATTTCATTCTGCATGTGGATATCCAGGTTTCCTGGCACCACTGATTGGAGACACTGTCCTTTTTCTGAGTAGTGAGTACATTCCCATCGTTCAGACATTGCAGTCACCCAGCCCAGTGCAAAGGAGAGGCCTCAGTCTCCCCCAGCCCTGTCTGCCTGTGTCCTCCACCCCCTACTCCCTGGAGCTTGGCTGGTGTGGTGCTCATGATGCCTACTCTGAGTGGCTGTCAGCCTGTTTCAATTGGTCAATTCCTGTGCTATATTGGCCAGCAAGTATCGTAAGTCTTACCCCTGCTTGTAGATAAATATTTGTATTAGTGTATGTTTCCAGTAATTCTTTTTTTTTTTTCTGAGACAGGGTCTCACTCTGTTGCCCAGGCTGAAGTGCAGTGGTCAACCTTTGCTCACTGCAGCCTCAACTTGTTGGGCTCAAGCAATCCTCCCAACTCAGCCTCCCCAGTGGCTGGGATTACAGATGTGTGCCAACACACCTGGCTAACTTATTTTTTGGTAGACATGAGGGTCTCTCTATGTTGCCCAGGCTGGTCTCAAGCCCCTGGCCCCAAATGATCCTCCTGCCTCGGCCTCCCGAAGTGCTGAGACTACAGGCGTGAGCCACTGCACCTGGCCTTATTCTTTCTTTTCAAAAAATGGACATGCTTGGCTGGGTGGCTCTCTGGAAGCTTCCTTGGCAGCTTAGTGTATGTCAGTGTTTAGAAATGTTCCACTGCCATGTGGCGCTGCACCCCCATTGCTGGGTCAGGAACATGTCCCTCATCCACCTTATTGCTGATGCTGTTGGTGTCTCAGAGGGTTTATTTTTTCTGCTCATGCTGGGTTGGACTAAGAGGGGGAAAAACCTCCTATCACTAGCAGATGTTGGCTTCTCCCTCTCCTGACATGAGAATGCATCTTAAATAAAGACCTACCTCTTTCTCCTAGGGCTGAAAAGGGCCAAGACGCTCTGGCTGAGGTTGCCAGGAGGTCAGCGCCTCTTCCTTTCCCAGCATTCTGGGGATTGCCCCTCCCCACTGTCTCTGGTTGAATGTGTCTGTGCAAACCTCTGTAGTGATCTCTGCAATGGGAGGAGGGGAGTGGGGCCGGGACTGAGCCCGGGGCAGAGGTGGGTGCTGGGCCAGGGGGAGCCTCCCTTGGGGCCAGGCAGTGGCAAGAGCCACGTGGAAAAAAGCAAGTCCCTTTGATCAGAAAACCCACTGCTGTTCCTGGCCCAGACAGATGGGCCTTGGCAAGCCTACCACGGACACCACACAGCCTCACCCGACAGCAGTCAGCCGCCTTAGGTCTGCAGCTCACAGCCCATCCTGCCAGGGACAGTTGGAAGACTGCCTGGAGGAGGGCTTTGGTTCCCAAAAGAGCTGGGCTGAGGCCACGGGGCCCCCTGCAGACCCTTCGTCCTCAGACTTGTTTCCACATTTATTTAAAGGATGCAGGGAGGAGCTGGTTTTCTATTAATAATTAAGTACTCTTCATGTTCAAAACAGAACACTTATTACTTGCAATTTTCTGAGTCAGCCAAGTTCCCAGCCAGTGTATTAAACATGTAACGTTTAGGTAATGAGATGAACTCTTGATTTCAGTACCGGGCTGTGGGTGCATCTCTCCTAGAATTCCGGCAGCCATCGGGCCCCTCTCAGGGTTGGGGGCTGGACAGCAGGGGAGCAGGAGAGATGCGTCCATCACAGAGCCATCTGCCTTCGAGGCAGAGAGTGTGCATGGACTGGGGTGCAGGTGGTTTATTTGGGGTGGGCCTAGAGAGAGGGGGAAGCGAGTGGGGATGGTGGGGTGGAGAGGATGGGGGTAAGACAGGGACTGTCACTGAGCTAGTTCCTGCCATAGTTTGACTTGGCCAGGGCTGTGAACAAAGTACCTCTGATCAGGGGAGGTTTGCATGGCCACCCACCTACCCCAGGGCGGCCATCGTGGAGACAGGGCCTGCTGGTGTCCTTTTTCCAACGCTTCCTGGCTGAGCCTGTTTCTGAGCCCATGGAGAAGGTTCTAGGCCTGAGGCAGAAAAGTGGGGCCCCCAACTCGTCTCAGAGGAGGGACCCTAACTGTGTCTGGTGCCACCTGGCTGCAGCTGAAATCAGAGTGAGCTGAAGGCATGTGGCCTGGGGCACCCAATGCGTCTGTTAGGGTCTGAGAGCACCAGGGAGGACTGTTCTCTTGTCACCACTCAGGCCACTGTGACTGGACAGTTTCCCATTGTACCATTTATGTAGGAAGAGACGTAGAAATTGGGCTAGCTGACACCACCTTCCAGGCTATTCGAGTGATGTTTTGGAGGTTGGCTTACTGGTGGCTCAGCCCTCAACCAGCTCTTCCCTCTTGCCACCTTCTTCTGTGCATGTCACCCGATGTTAGGTGTGCCAGGGTTGGCATGAAAGGCATTGGTGCTGCTCCTATGGCTGAGCCAGGCCACAGCTGGCTTCTGCCATCTGGGCAGTGGGCGGCTCCCTGGTCCCTGAGAACAGCAAGGAAAAGGTGGGGCACGGATGAGGGCCTCCAGCAGGGTGGCTGCTCCTGCCCCAGTCCCGAACCCCACTGTGCAGGGACACAAGTAGGGGACAGGAGGCCAAGGCACAGACAGGCCTCTTGAGGAGTGACCTCTGCTTGGAGAGGGAGCACGAGAATCCAGACTGTCAGGAAGCCAAGAAAGACGCAATTGAGTTCAAAATAGGAGCATGGGTTGGGCGCAGTGGCTCACGCCTGTAATCCCAGCACTTTGGGAGGCTGAGACAGGAGGATCACGAGGTCAGGAGATGGAGACCATCCTGGCTAACACGGTGAAATCCTGTCTCTACTAAAAAAAAAAAATACAAAAAATTAGCCGGGCGTGGTGGCGGGCGCCTGTAGTCCCAGCTACTAGGGAGGCTGAGGCAGGAGAATGGTGTGAATCTGGGAGGCGGAGCTTGCAGTGAGCCGAGATTGCGCCACTGCACTCCAGGCTGGGCAACAGAGTGAGACTCCGTCTAAAAAAAAAAAAAAAAGTAGCATGGGGCAGAGTGTTTGGAGCAGACGTCCACAGCACCAGGCTTCATTCCATCAGCACTACTTATTTACATCACACTATACAGCCTAAAACCTGGGAAGAGCGTATTGTTTCTGCACAGGCTCACGTGGGAGCAGGTTCTTTCTGAAGACACCACACAGTGACGGCAGCAGTTGACAGTGTGCCATGAACAAGATTGAGACTTGGCAAGAGGAGAGGGGCCAGGCTAAATGCCGGGCACACCCTTGCTGTGCCGGGGGACCTGCCATTTCCTCTTGTATGAAACGGGGTGATAGCTGCAGTCCTGGCAACTGTGTTCTGGGCGTGGCCAAGCACCAGTGGGCCTGATCTCTGAGCTGCCATGGGGTGAGCCCTGGGCCTCTGTCTCTCCTCTCATCTGCGACATGGAGCTAGGATACCTCCTCCCAGGCTTTCTGTAGGCATTAAAATAATCCAAGGCCAGGCGTCGGTGGCTCACACCTGTAATCCCAGCATTTTGGGAGGCCCAGGCAGGTGGATCATCTGAGATCAGGAGTTCAAGACCAGCCTGGCCAACACGGTGAAACCCTGTCTCTCCTAAAAATACAAAAATTAGTCAGGTGTGATGGCATGTGCCTATAATCCCAGCTACTCGGGAGGCTGAGGCAGGGGAATTGCTTGAACCCGGGAGGCGGAGGTTGCAGTGAGCTGAGATTGCACCATTGCACTCCAGCCTGGGCAACAGAGCCAGACTCTGTCTCGAAAAAAATAAATACATAACATAAAGAAATAAATAAACCCAGGTGTGTTGACTGCATAGAATACATGTTTTAAAGGGGGAAATTCTATCATAATCCCTGCTTTCAGATAAGACAACAGACACAAGAGACATGAAGAGTAATTGAGAATCCACGCGGCCCTGCTCCAGGATCTGCTGCTTAACCAGTGTCGCTCCACCTTTTGCAAACAAGTAAGCTCCTTATAGACAGAGTGGGCTGGGCGTGCTGGCATGTACCTGTTATCCCAGCACTTTGGGAGGCCAAGGCAGGAGGATCTCTTGAGCCCAGGAGATAGAGGCTGCAGTGAGCTATGAATGTACCACCACACTCCAGAGTGGGTGACAGAGTAACTCTGTCTCAAAAAAAAAAAAAAAAAAAAGTGGAAAATGCAGATATGTGGGTAAAAGGGGGAAGAAACTGCTGAGATTATGAATCACTCAGTAACAGTCACTGATACTGTTTTGATGAATTTCCTTCTAATCTCTTTTGTAATGATAGTGGGGTGGAGTTTTTTGCTTTTAGGTAGTTGTTATTATATCACATCACTTTTTTTTTTGAGACAGGGTCTTGCTCTGTTGCCCAGACTGGAGTTCAGTAGTACAGTCTAGGCTCACTGCAGCCTCCACCTCCCAGGCTCTAGATCCTCCCACCTCAGCCTCCCGAGTAGCTGGGACCACAGATGCAGCCACCATACCCGGCTAATTTTTGTATTTTTTGTAGAGACAGGGTCTTGCTATGTGGCCCAGGCTGGTCTCAAACTCCTGGGCTCAAGTGCGTCTCCAACCTTGGCCTCCCAAAGTGCTGGGATTACAGGTGTGAGCCACCGTGCCTGGCCTTCACTTTCAAGATTTTTATCAACTGACATTTTAAGTATTTCCCAGATTATCATAAGCCCCTCTAAAAAGTGTTTATAGATGGAGAGGGTCCAAGTGCAGCTCTGTTAATGTGGATATATTGTGTACTGCTGAGCTCTGGCTTCTAGTGCACCCATCACCCACATAGCAAACGTCGTGCTCAACAAGTAATTCTACAAACATTCATAAGCCCGTTCTCAACACCGTTTTGACAGTGACACAATAGTTCATCAAATGGACAAAGCACGGTTCATGTGACACAGGCCACGCCTGTGGTCCCAGCTAACAGTTGTTGACATGCAGGTTGTTTCCAGTTGTTTGCTCCTGCAAAGCGATGCTGCAACATGTGTTTTTATCCATAAAGGTTTGGGAGAGATTTTGCTTCCTCAAAGAGCTCTAGAAGTAGAATTGCTGGCTCAAAGGATGAAAGCTTGGAACTGCTTTTTAAAAAACCGACACCTGGCCAGGTGCAGTGGCTCACGCCTGTAATCCCGGCACTCTGAAAGGCCAAGGCAGGCAGATCACTTCAGGCCAGGAGTTCGAGACCAGCCTGGCCAACGTGGGGACTCCGTCTGCTGAAAATACAAAAATTAGCCGGGTGTGGTGGTGCATGCCTGTAATCCCAACTACTTGGGAGGTTGAGGCAGGAGAATCACTTGAACCCAGGAGGCGGAGGTTGCAGTGAGCAGAGATCATGCCACTGCACTCCAGCCTGGGCGAGAGAGTAAGACTCCATCTCAAAAACAAGCAAACAAAGGTGACACCTTAGAGAATCTCCCACCGAGCTCCAGGAGGCAGTATTTCCCCTTTTTTGGACTATTTGCTCACCTAGGATATTATTTATGGAGGGATTGGTTAAATTGACGGATGAAAATGAGCATCAAAAAATATCTGCACCAAGGTTGGGCTCACACCTGTCATTCCAGCACTTTGGGCTGAGGTGGGAGGACTGCTTGAGCTCAGGAGTTCAAGACCAGCCTGGGCAACATGGTGAGACCCCATCTCTACAAAAAAATACAAAGATTAGCTGAGTGTGGTGGCTGTGCCTGTAATCCCAGCTACTCAGGAGGATGAGGTAGGAGAATCTCTTGAACCCAGGAAGCGGAGGTTGCAGTGAGCATAGATCACACCACTGTAGTTCAGCCTGGGCAACAGTGAGACCCCGTCTCAAAAAAGACCAAAAACCAAAAACTGCACCGGGCTCAGGCCTGGCTTTCCCTGCACCCGGAGCGGCTTCTAGAAGAACACCTGGTGAGCACAAGAGGAGGAAGCATGGTGAAACACTGAAAGCCACACACAGTGTGAAAACTCACATGTGATTACTTTAAAGTCACTTGGCTTTCTATTAAAAATGTGAGGCTGGGCCTGGTGGCTCATGTCTGTAATCACTGCACTTTGGGAGGCTGAGGTGGGCAGATCACCTGAGGTCAGGAGTTCAAGACTAGCCTGGCCAACATGGTGAAACCCCATCTCTACTAAAAATACAAAAGATTATCCGGGCATGGTGGTGGACGCCTATAATCCCAGCTACTCAGGAGGGTGAGGCAGGAGAATTGCTTGAACCCAGGAGGCGGAGGTTGCAGTGAGCTGAGATCATGCTAGTGCACTCCAGCCTGGGCAGCAGAGTGAGACTGCGTGTCAAAAAGAAAAATTTTGAGATGATAATGGGTTGACATGCGGTGTAAGAAATAATCCACGGAGGTGCTGTGCACCTTTCCTGAGCTTCCCCAGTGGTGACGTTTCATAACACTGGATCACAGTGTCACAGCCAGGTATTGACGTGGACGCAGTCCAGATCCAGAACATTCTGTTTATGCAGGAGCCGCTCTGTTGCCCTTTTCTAGCCACCCCCTCCTGCCTCCTTACCCCTCGCCCCTGTGGCCCCTGGCAAGCACTTGTCTGTTCTCCATTTCTATAATT
Organism: Nomascus leucogenys; assembly: GCF_006542625.1. Classification (NCBI taxonomy): domain Eukaryota; kingdom Metazoa; phylum Chordata; class Mammalia; order Primates; family Hylobatidae; genus Nomascus; species Nomascus leucogenys. The sequence goes on from NC_044405.1 coordinate 28,865,185, forward strand.
TTGTTATTTCAAGATGTTGGATAAAAGCAACTGCACGGCGTGTCACCTTTTGGGGCTGAGGGGCCTTTGTGTTTTGTTTTTGAGACAAGGTCTCTCTCTGTTGCCCAGGCTGGAGTGCAGTGGCCCAATCACAGCTCACTGCAACCTCGGCCGACCTGGCTCAAACAATCCTCCCACCTCAGCCTCCCAAGTAGTTGGGACTACAGGCACACGCCACCAGGCCCAGCTAGTTTTTGTATTTTTTGTAGAGACGAGGGTCTCCCTATGTTGCTCAGGCTGTTCTTGAACTCCCGGGTTCAAACGACCCTCCTGTCCGAGCTTCCCACAGTGCTGGGATTCCAGGCATGAGCCCCCGTGCCCGGCCTGGAAGGTTGTTACTCAGCATTATTCTCTGGAGGTTGCTCCAGGCCTTTGTGGGGATCGTTTGTTCCTTTCTGCGCTGAGTAGTATTCTGGGTGTGGATGGGCCACACTGTTTGACGATTCAGCGGCCGAGGGATGTCTGGATCGTGTCCGATTCTGGGCAGCTTGCTGTGAACATTCACTGACTGGCCCTTCCTTTTGCCCTCGGTGCAGAGGGCCTGAGCAGTCCCTCTGGTTAGATAAGGCAGACACAATGTCCCAATACATAATTTAACAGGCTCTTTGCAGCCTGGAGACGATGTAATGGGTTACCAGGAAAAACCATTTGAGTTCAAGTTCCAGCAACTTTTCAAAAACAATAAAACAAAACAAAAAACACCCCAAATGCTGCCTCATGAAAAAGGGTACTAAAAAAAAAAAGAATGAACATCGATTCACAGGAATAGCATCATTTCACCATGATTCATTAAAAGAAAGTGCCAAACCAGTGTTTGTGCTGAATTCAAGCATTTTCTAAATTCCCAAGTGGAAAAAAAAAAACTCTTATAGGTCTGCTCAGAGGGAAAATAGGCTTGCAGTCCACTTACTGCCCACGCACCAAGAGCTGCCTGGACCAGAGCCGGTGGGGTTGCTCTCTGTGAGAACAGTACAAAGACATAGATATTCCTCGGCTTGGAGTCTACACTTGGTATCGTCAGGGTTTTTATTATTTTTTTATTTTTTGCTTTTTAAGACGGAGTCTAGCTCTGTTCCCCAGGCTGGGGCGCAGTGGTGCAATCTCGGCTCACTGCAACCTCCACCTCCTGGGTTCAAGCAATTCTCCTGCTTCAGCCTCCCAAGTAGCTGGGATTACAGGTGCACGCCACCACGCCCGGCTAATTTTTTGTGTTTTTAGTAGAGACGGGGTTTTACCATGTTGGCCAGGCTGGTCTCGGACTCCTGACCTCGTGATCCGCCCGCCTCAGCCTCCCAAAGCACTGGGACTACAGGCATGAGCCACCGTGCCTGGCCTCATCAGGGTTTTTAATTACAAATTTTAATTTCATCGATTTGAGTACATGTGAAGCGGCATCTCATTTTCATTTTAACTTGCATTTCCTGATGTCTAATGAGCGCTGATGGTCTTTTCCTGACGTAACTGGTCCTTTATGTCTTTGATTCTTCTGTTGTTCTTTCCGACTTCTTTTGGATTAGTCAGATATTTTTTATTATTTCTCTTTTCTTTGTTGGCTTCTTAGCCAAACCCCTTTTGTTCATTTTTTCCTTAGTGCTTTTTCTCCTGGGCACAGACTACGTATGCCTCACATATCAAATTTAATGTAGTGTCAATATCGTATCACTTCAGTCTTCCCTCTTCATACATAACCCTTTGCATCTTGCACCTCACACCTGGAGTTCCACACTTCACAGTGTGAGGAGCTTATCAGTGGGTGACCTCTCTCCATCCATCCTTCGCGCTGTCCTTACCTTTTACTTCTACACACACGGTAGAACTATCACAAGCTATTGTTTGTTTTAAATAGTCAGTGGTCTCTTAAAGAAATTATGAGAAGGGCCGGGCGCAGTGGCTTATGCCTGTAACCCAGCACTTTGGGAGGTCAAGGTGGGCAGATCACCTAAGGTCAGGAGTTCAAGACCAGCCTGGGCAACATATAGTGAGACCCCCCGCCCCGCCATCTCTACAAAAAATAATTAGCCGGCATGGTGGTACGTGCCTGTGGTCCCAGCTACTTGGGAGGCTGTAGTGGGAGGATGGCTTGAAGCCAGAAGACTGAGGCTGCAGTGAGCCGTGACTCTGCCCCTGCACACCAGCCTGGGCCACAGAGCAAGACCCTGTCCCCCCACCAAAACATTTTTTTTCTCTTGATCTATTTCACCAGTTTGAGTACGATATGCCTGCATGCAATTTTCTTTGTATGTGTTCTCTTCAGGTTTTGCTGAATTTCTTCATCTGTAAATCAGTATTTTTCACCACGTGTTTGGATTTGGAGCCATTATTTTGCAAAAATGTTTCCTTCCTAGACTCACACTCTCCTTCTGGAGCTCCTATCACACATGCTTTTGGCCATTTCATATTGTCCCATAGGTCTCTTGAGGTTCTCTCCACTTTTCTTCAACTTTTTTCTCTTCTTCAGATTAAATAATTTCTATTCATCTGCCTTCAAGATCCCTAACTCCTGGCTTCTCCAATCTGTTAGTCCAATTCAGTGAAATTTTCATTTCTGTTATTGTACTTTTCAGTTCTAGACTTTTCTTTTGATTCTTTTAGATACTTTGTTATTCTGCTCTGAATTTCTGTTTCTTTACTCATTAAGACAATATTTTCATTTAATCCTTTGGACATATTATTTTTATTTTGAGATGGAGTCTTGCTCTGTCACCCAGGCTGGAGTGCAGTGGCACGATCTTGGCTCACTGTAACCTCCACCTCCCAGATTCAAGCGATTCTCCTGCTTCAGCTTTCCGAGTAGCTGGGGCTACAGGCGTGCGCCACCACACCCGGCTAATTTTTGTGTTTTTAGCAGAGATGGGGTTTCACCATGTTGGCCAGGCTGATCTCAAACTCCTGGGCTCAAGTGATCCGCCCACCTCGGCCTCCCAAATTTCTGGGATTACAGGTGTGAGCCACCATGCCTAGCCTCCTTTGGACATATTTATAGCTGCTTTAGAGTCTTTGTAAATACAGAATCTGGGTCATTGTAGGGGGATTGGTTTCTGTTAACTGCTTTTTTTTTTTCTTAACTATGGTTTACATTTTCCTCTTTCTTTGCATGTTTAGTGATTTTTGTTTTTTTGGTGTATATTCGACACTGATAAATAACAAATGATAGACTCACGGTGCTCTTCCACTGAAAAATCCTGACTTTCGTTCGTTAGCAGTTCCATTACTGGATGTACCATGTTGGGCTGTGTAGGCTTAGCTTTATGCTCTGTTTACTGAGGAATGTCCCAAGTGTTTCCCAGGCCCCTCTTACTTGGCAAGACTTAACCTCCAAACTCTGTCGCCTTGTGGATCGGGTCAGGGTTTTGCTTGAGACGTTGTTAAGGCGGGCCTGGAGTAGTTCTTATTCTAGGTGAGGGACTGGCAACCTCTGGCTCACAAGCCACATGTGTTGATGGCCTGTTTTTGTGCAGCACTTAAAGCTAGGAATGGTTTTTATATTTTTAAAGAGTTGTTTAAACAAAAAAAAAAAAAAGCAAAAATACGAAACAAAAACTGCATGTGGCCCACACAACCTAAAATACTTATCTGGGCCCTTTATAGGTCGTTTGCTGACCCCTGGGAATGTGATTCTTAATCTAGTGTCTCAGCTCAATGTCCTCAGCGTTAATGGCATTAAAGAGGTCTTGACTGGGCATGGTGGCTCGTACTCATCATCCCAGCACTTTGGGAGGCTTAGGCAGGAGGACTGCTTGAGGCCAGGAGTTCAAGACCAGCCTGGGCAACAGAGTGGGACCCTCTCCCTACAAAAAAAGAAAAAATCAGGTGGGCGTGGTGGTACTCACCTGTGGTCCCAACTACTTGAGAGGCTGAGGTGGGAGGATTACTTGAGCCTTGAGCCCAGGAGTTCTAGGCTGCACTGAGATACGATCAAACCACTGCACCCCAGCCTGGGTGACAGAACAAGACTGTCTAAAAATAAAATAAAACAGAAAGACCTTTCCTGTAGCACTGCTGGACCTCTAGTCTTTGTGCCATCCTTAACTCTGTAACAGCCGCTTCCTGGTAAACCCCATGGAGTCGTCCCACATGTGTAGTCCAGCCTAGGCCAAGGACTTTCAGGGAACCCTACATCGACTTCCGGCTCCCCACTCCTGCTAAGCTTCTTCCCCTCCAGTGCCCTGCCTTGCCGGCCTGCTGCTTTAGCTGCCCGGAAGTCTGGTCTCTTGCCTCTCACACCATTACAGTGCAGCACACTACACTATGCTCACGCATTTAGCAGCTGTGTTCACACCCAAACTATCTCATATATACGTTTTGTTAAAAAAAAAACTTCAGCAGGACTCTCTAAACTTACAATGCCAAGGGTGAAGTTAAGCCCTGAAGACTGAGTCAGTAGCAAGTTTGCAATTCTGCTTCTTCGATTACAGTTTAATGCTCTTCCTCCTTGTTCTTGAGCAGAAGTGTCTTCCTCATTGTTCTTGTTCTGTAAATTAGGGCTCCCCAACCCCCAGGGCCACAGACACCTACTGGTCAGGCCACACAGCAGAAGGTGAGCTTCAGGCCAGTGAGCAAAGCTTCATCTGTATTTACAGCCGCGCCCCATGGCTGGCATTACCGCCTGAGCTCCACCTCCTGTCAGGTCAGCAGCAGCACTGATTCTCCTAGGAGGGTGAACCCTATTGTGAACTGCACATTGGAGGGATCTAGGCTGCGCGCTCCTTATAAGAATCTAATGCCTGATGATGTGTCCCTGGCTTCCATCATCCCCAGATGTGACCGTCCAGTTGCGGGAAAACAAGCTCAGGGCTCCCACTGATTCCACATTATGGGAAGTTGTATTTTATTATATATTACAACATAAAAATAATAAAGTGCACAATAAATGAAATGTTTGAATCGTCCTGAAACCACCCCAACTCTGTCTGTGGCAAAACTGCCTTCTGTGAAACCGGTCCCTGGTGCCAAAAAGGTTGGGGACTGCTGCTGTTAATGACTAAGAGAGACCAGGTCTCCATTTGGTGATTTTTGTTACAGACTAGCTGTCTCCATTGTCCTGTACCCGACTTAGACTAGACGGCACAGAGACCCCAGGACTGTTTCATCTTCAGTGGGTCCCCAAAGAAAAAGACCACCTCGACTAAACAGACCGTTGTAACTAGGCATTAGGCCTTATACAGAAAGATGTTGAAATTTGGTTAGGCTTCCCGAAACGCTGGCTATACAAACGACCCCAAATTTCTACGTTTGAGAACACTGACTTCCATCCTTTATAATGTTTCCTGGGCGGCCTCAAGCTTCGCATTTGACTAAACTCTAGATTCTAACCCTTTTTATTATTTTTGGTTGACAATTTTTATCATTTTATGGCTGGGCGTGATGGCTCACACCTGTAATCTCAACACTTTCGGAGGCCAAGGCTGGAGGATCACTTGAGCCCAGGAGTTTGAAACCAGCCTGGGAAACATAGTGAGATCCCGAAAAAAGAAAAGAAAAAAAAAAAAATTAGCTGCGCGTGGTGGCTGCCCCCGTGGTCCCAGTTACTGGCGGAGGGGGTGGGTGGGGGGAAAACAAGGCGGGAGGATCGCTTGAGCCTGGAAGGTCGAGGCTGCAGTGAGCCGTGATCCCGCCACTGCACTCCAGCCTGAGCCAACTGAGGGAGACCCTGCTCCAAAGAAAAAAAAAGAAACACCCGCGCCGCCCCCTCCCCCGTTTACATGCACAAGAAGCCCATATGCAGTTAAGTGTGAGGTTTATTTTGTGGCATTCCGAAATGCCGAGGGCCAGGTCCCCACAAAAACCTTTGCGGCGTGAGGGAGACAGGAAGAGCCCAGCGGTAGGCGGAAGGCACACGCCGGGGATACTCAGCGGCGAGGGCCTGCGGGAGCCCCCAGAGCGAGAAGGAGCCCGGCCGCGGAGTAGCGACCCCGCCGCGGGACGCCCGAGCTGCGGGGAGCGCGAGGGCAGCGAGGCCGGCGTCTCCGGTCCGGGAGCGTCCAGGATCGCTCACTGCGCGCGAGGCCCGCCTGCCGAGTCCTGGGCTCAGCTCCGGCGCAGGGGCCAGCGGGGCGCCCACTGCCGAGGGAGGAAGATGGACGCGTCCTGGGAGCCCCGCTCCGCCTCCCACTTCCCACCTCCCGGTCCCGCGCGGCCGGCCCGGGCGCCCTTCCGTCGGAGGCCAGGCGCCGCTCATACCCGCCCCATGAAGCCTCGCGCGCCCCGGAAATGGTCATGCGGCGGCGCCGGGGCCGGAAGTGGCTGCGGCCGGCGGCAGCGGGCGGCAGCTGCGGCGCAACCGGCTCCGGAGCTGCCTAGGGCGGCCGGGCGGGCGGCGCCGCTCAGGCTCGGGCTCCGGCTGGGCCCGGCGCGGCCTCGGGGCTGCCCATGGGGCGCGGGGGGCCGGGCCGGTGACGCCGGACGCCCATGGACGCCTCTGAGGAGCCGCTGCCGCCGGTGATCTACACCATGGAGAACAAGCCCATCGTCACCTGTGAGTGCCCGGAGGCGGGGAGGGCGCGGCGGTCGTTGGGCGGGCCCGGGCCCTGGCGTCACGCACCCGGCGCCCGCAGACCTTCAGCCCCCGGCGCGCTCCGGGCTGGGCCGCTTCCTGGAGGTGTGACCGAGGCTGCGGCTTAGGCGTGGCCCTCCGACTTTTCGGGGACGCCCTCTGACCTTCCCGCCGGGCGACCTCTGACCCCTGGGGGGCGCCCTCCGGGCGGGCTGCAGTTGGAGCCGGTGGAACCCGGCGGAGTCTGCCCCGGACTGGGCGCGCGCTGCTGTCGAGGGCGAGGAGCGGGGGCTGCCGGCGCCCCGTCCCGCCCCCGTTGAGCCGCGCGTCCGGGACCTGGGGGCCCCGGCCTTTTCCGCCCGGCAGTTTTCCCCACGGGTGCCCTTTCCCCGACTCCGGGGAAGTCCTTGGGGGCTCGCAGAGTTGCAGGTGTTGGCGAAGTAGGAACAACAGTTTGTTGCGGGGTGAAGCGTCAGGCAGAGCCGCCGGGACTGCTTTCGCTCCCACACACTTCCCCGCCGCGCACTCAAACCATTTTACGGATGAGAAAGCCGAGGCTCGGGCGCTTAGGCGAGCTGCTCCCCATGAACAGCCTCCCGCTCAAGTCTACACTACGGACACCTGGTGCCTCTTGGGTGTCGTGTCCTCCCCGCACCCCTCTTTTAATGCATACACAAAGGAACTATTTTTCTGTTACGGGAAAAATGTTTCCTAAATTTTGTAAGTGTGACTCTCCAGTTTAAATACGGTTAAGAACAGTGAGCTTATGGGAAGTATTGAAGTGTTGGTTGGCTTTTTGGTGACTTGCAGAGAGGTGTTTCAAACTATTAACGATTTTTGACCTTTGACAGTATTCTGTATTTTCATGCATGTATGCAGTTAGTTTTTTTCTAATTGTCTTTCATGCTTTGAAAGGAAGCACTCTCTATTGCAGAATCTGGGTGCCCAGGCCACGGTAGACTGTATGTCGTGAGAACTGTTTCCTCTCGCTCTGTCAGCGGGGATGCACCTGCTGTGTTCCTTCCTGTTAGATCCCGGAGAAACTGGATATTGAAGGTTGAATTTTGTTGCTTCAGCTTTAGATGATAGACTTATTTCTTTCCTTCCTTTTGCTTTATTTTTTCTCTTCCTCCCCCCCTTTTTTTTCTACAGAGATCTAGACGAGATGATAGACTTTTCTTAGGGAAGTGGACTGTGTCTCATTTAAAATTGGAGACTTGCATAGTTCCGCAGTAGCTGTCTTTTTTCCTCCCCAGAATATTTGTCAGCTGGAAGTCTTTCCCTACTCTGTACCTTCAGCCCCAGAGGGCAGATGTGGGTAGAGCTGGTCTGCAGACCCTGCAGTTTCCCAGGGGCTTTCCCAGTGCTCAGGGAAGGAAGATGAAGCCATGCGCAGTTCATGTTAAGTTTTACTGTCTTCCAGATGTTGAACATTTTTCAACTGAAGTGCTGTGCACATTGTGAATGCTGGATACACATTAATTGCCTGTACGGACATCCACACATCTAATTTTATCTTCTACCTCCTAGCTTGCTTACATTTCAATAGCAATATGTATTTGTAGGCATTATGTAAATACATTTCTGAGGAGAAAGTTCCTAAGCTCTATTGGATTCAACCATAACTAAAGGGGTAAAATTTGTTATCTGGATGGTCAGTGTTGGAGATATTTAATGTTTAGTTTTGTACATGCATGCATCACGGACAGCTAAAGGATGCAGTTTTCTTTCCTACAGATTTATTGGATTGTCATCTTGGTGATGGTTTTTTTCCTGTGTTTTGAGCAGCAGAGTGAATTTTTTTTTTTTCTTCTTCCTTTTTGAGTCGGAGTCTTTCTCTGTCGCCCAGACTGGAGTGCAGTGGCGTGGTCTCGGCTCACTGCAACCTCTGCCTCCCAGGTTCAAGCGATTCTCCTTCCTTGGCCTCCCGAGTAGCTGGGATTACAGGCGCACGCTGCCATGCCCTGCTAATTTTTTTTTTTTTTTCCAGTAGAGACAGAGTTTCACCATGTTGGTCAGGCTGGTCTGGAACTCCTGACCTCGGGTTATCCACCTGCTCAGCCTCCCAAAGTGCTGGGATTACAGGCGTGAGCCCCCACCCTTGGCCTCGAGCAGCATAGTGAATGTAAATCTCTGCACGGATGGTACACTGTCTTAGAAGGTGCAAACTTTCATTCCTTGGAGTCTCAGAAGAGAAAGGGGCTTCAGTAGACTTTCAAAGTTAACTTGAAAAATGATCACTTTAAAAGTGAAGGTTTTTTAAAAAAGCTGACTTCATATTTCCCACTTGAAATTATGTTGTGGTATATCTGGAACTGAAGCTTTAGGAAGCACTTGGCCTGGTTTCACATTATACCTTCATCTTGCTCCCCTCTTTCAGCTATATATGTTTTGAAAGGAGAAGGTGGTATGAACAATTGTTTTAAAAAAATCCACCCGGAGGCTAATTAACTCTTAACTTTTTAATATTATGTATATAGTTCTCTTAGTAGGCAACATTTTTGTTTTCAAAAATCTTTTAAATTCTTACTTGAAATGGTATTACCTCAGATCTGTTCATTTTAAAATGAAAGTAAAGTTTATGCATGTTGTGAATTCTTTTTCATAGAATGTATAATATTTTACTTCAGTGAAAATGCATTCTGCTTAGACCTTTCTGGGAAGAATATAGAATGTAACTGGTTCAGGTGAATTTAAAACTGTGTATATGTAGGATATGTAGGGATAGAAGAATGAAAAGTTCCCAAAGATTAAGGGTAATTAGAACAGATTATTACTTTAAAACCTAGCTGATTATTTCGCTTCATTTTATTATTATTTTTTTTTAGAGATGGGGTCTCGCTCTGTCACCTAGGCTGGAGTGCAGTGGCATGGTCATAGCCGACTGCAGCCTTGCTGGGCTCAAGTGGTCCCCTCCCTTAGCCTGCCAAGTAGCCAGCACTACAGGTATGACCCACCTCATCTGGCCTGAATTATTTTGATAGTATTTTGAAGCTCTCCAAATTTTTTTTTTTTTCTCTGAGACAGTCTTTGCCCAGGCTGGAGTGCAGTGGCACGATCTCGGCTCACTGCAACCTCTGCCTCCCAGGTTCAGTCGATTCTCCTGCCTCAGCCTCCCAAGTAGCTGGGATTACAGGCATACACCACCATGCCCACCTAATTTTTGTATTTTAATAGAGACGCGGTTTCACCATGTTGGTCAGGCTGGTCTCAAACTCCTGACCTTAGGTGATCTGCCCGCCTCGGCCTCCCAAAGTGCTGGGATTACAGGCGTGAGCTCCCGCACCTGGCCCTAAATGTTTTAATAGACTTTGGCCCATAATTAAACCTCCTGCCTAATAGGCTCCTGTGAAGAGGGACTACCACAGTAGGGGCCTTCTTAAACTCAGAACTAGTTAAAGCTTGTAAATACTGAAGAGTGTATGTGAAATGTGCAGGGATGGGAGCTGAACAGTTAGTGGAACTAATGCTTTGACAGGGTTGGATGATGAATGACCGAATCATAGCAATAGGAAAACCTGTAGTATATTTTATTAATCATGAAAAATGCCTGGCAAAACTGAAACAAATCCAGCAGATCCATTTGGTCTAAATATAAATTTTAGCGTGGATTTTTTTTTCAGCCACAGGGTCAGTTTTCTGTTTTGAAATAGACTTGGGTTTCTGGTCTAAGGGTGTGTGAGGAAAGACAAGTTCCTTTTCCAGCTATCTCATTCAGTTAGTGACAAAGTTAATGTAATTCCAGTGATTCGTGGCTTTTCTTTGTTGACTGTCATCATACCTACAGTAGCACATATCTGTTATTACCTTGGAATTGAATTTATCTGAACAATAATGGTACCCTCCCTCTAGATGATCTGTTTTCATTAGTCACATCTATTGCCTGTTTCATTTTTCTGAGTTTCTGTATTTGGGGTTCCAAGTCTGATATTAGAAACTTTTAAAGGGGAAAACAGGCAACAGAAATGAGCAGATCTGTAGAGCTTCGTGTCTGGTTGGACTTTGGGATTTTCCCCTGTAGGTTAAAGTTTTTTTGATTTTAATTTTTATTTTTTTGAGACGGCATCTCGCTTTGTCGCCCAGGCTGGAGTGCGGGTGGTGCGATCTTGGCTAACTGCAAGCTCCGCCTCCCAGGTTCACGCCATTCTCCTGCCTCAGCCTCCCGAGTAGCTGGGACTACAGGCGCCCGCCACCACGCCTGGCTAATTGTTTGTATTTTTAGTAGAGACGGGATTTCACCATGTTAGCCAGGATGATCTCTATCTCCTGACCTCGTAATCTGCCTGTCTCAGCCTCCCAAAGTGCTGGGATTATAGGCATGAGCCACCGCGTCCAGCCAGGTTAAAGATTTTAAATTTGCACATTGAAATTTTCTACTGAACCTGAAAGTGTGGTGCTTGCGATTTAACCATCACTAGTTTTACTACCAGAAAAGTCACTTGAAACGTCTGTTTAAATGGGTGAATATGTTATAAATGCAGATTTTGTTCCATATTGAATTCTCAAGGCAATGTTGAACCAAAGATTGAAAAGTAGGAGAAACATTCTCCTTAGGAAACCTCAGTTGTCGCAGGGAGTATATATTTGGAGGCGGGGACTAAAGGCACCAACAAATGTGCTTAAGTTACTATGTCATTTCTACCCGAGCATGGTTAAAAACCATTCCATCTTGTACGCATGACCTCGGTTCTTACATAATTTCACAGACCCTTAGCTGTGAAACGGGTAGAGTACCAACCTCATTGGGTTGAGAAGGGTGTGTAAAGCACTCAGGAGAGTGTCAGGATTATAGTCAGTGTGCAAAAAAAGTTACTCAGGAGAGATTCCTCAATTTTCTCTGTTCACAGTGCTTTTAGTGTCTCGGTAATTTTTTTATGGCCCCTCTAGGCTAAAAGGAATACTTAAAAATTCCATTTATTAAGTAGTTAGGTTCCAGTAATTTATTAAATATTATATCCTAACAGGAGCTGTTTGAAAAAAAAATATGTAAGTTGGAAGAAAAAAATATTTTCATCATTCTTCCTAATCGCAGCAGTGTGCTACGGGGGAGGGGGCAGGCCCCGCAGGAGCTCTGTGGCGCCTCTCACCTGAGGGTAGGATTGGACGCTGCTGCTCCCTTTGGTTCTTTTTTTTTTTTCTTTTTGGTGGTACTTGCTTTTTATCAGAGCAGCCACCCTGTTTTGCGATGATAATGATGTAATTGAAAGAAGTGGAGCTCTGATCTGATGTTGACACTGTGAATACCTTATGTGGGGTTCCTACACCACAAGCATTGCTGTTTACCTCATAAATTTAAAATATCTCTTGGTGCCTCTCTGCGTAGTGTGTGGGAAGCCTAGGTACACAGTTTGAGAACCCGTGCTGTTAGTGTTATTAGCCCGACTCCAGGGTGGGTTTGAACTGATGCTTTAGAAGTGAAAAGCTTCCTTTCTTTTCAGCTCACACACCTACTTTACTACAAGATGTGTTTCTGAAGAGTTTCTAATAAGTTCTTTATGCAAATGAAATAGAAAGGTCCAATTTTCTTTCTTTTTTTTTTTTAAGTGCTGATGAATCTCTGAAATAATCAAGTATGATCCAGCTTGGGCAACATAGGTAATTCCTATTTCTACAAAAATGAAAATAAAAAAGTTAGCCAGGTGTGGTGGTGTGCGCCTGTACTCCCAGCTACTTGGGAGGCTGAGGTGGGAGGATCCCTTGGACCTGGGAAGTCCAGGCTGCAGTGATCTGTGATTGTACCTCACACTGCAACCTGGGTGACAGAGCAAGACCTGGTCTCAAAAAAAAAAAAAAAAGTCTGGGCGCAGTGACTCACACCCGTAATCCCAGCACTTTGGGAGGCCAAGGTGGGTGGATCATGAGGTCAAGAGATTGAGACCATCCTGGCCAACATGGTGAAACCCCGTCTCTACTAAAAATACAAAAATTAGCTGGGCGTGGTGGCTTGCATCTGTAGTCCCAGCTACTCGGGAGGTTGAGTCAGGAGAATCGCTTGAATCTGGGAGGCGGAGGTTGCAGTGAGCTGAGATCATGCCATCACACTCCAGCCTGGCGTGAGACTCCGTCTCAAAAAAAAAAAAATGTATGTCAGGCATAACACATGAGCCAGTCTTTCCTTAGAGAGTTTTTACTGTGTGCTTCCACCAGAGGCCTGCTAGCTGACAGTGTGATTGTGTGGCTCACCCTGGCTGAAAGTTGGTTATCTTTTAATGGAAATACAAGTAACTGACTTAAGGATTTTTTGTCATAGAAAAGTTTGTTGCCAGTTGACAGAGTGTCTTCCCTGGAGTCTCATGCTTTAGTGTGTAAGTGTGTGGTCTCCGAAGGTATCGCACACTGATCTCCAAGCACTGACCCTCCCACCCCTGTGCTCCACTCTAGATCCGGTGGCTTTAGATCTAGACTTACAGACCAGCAACAGCAGAAGACTACAGGGTCTTTTTTTTTAAGACATGGTCTCACTGTGTTGCCCAGGCTGGAGTGCAGTGGCATGATCTCGGCTCACTGCAGCTTCGACCTCCTGGGGTCAGGTGATTCTCCCACCTCAATCTCCCGAGTAGCTGCTTGTGCGCCACCTTACCCAGTTAATTTTTTGTATTTTCAGTAGAGATGGGGTTTCGCCATGTTGCCCAGGCAGGTTTTGAACTCCTGGACTCAAGCGATCCGCCCTCTTTGGCCTCCCAAAGTGCTGGGATTACAGGCATAAGCCACTGTGCCCAGACAGCTGCAGGGTCTTAAACAGTCAAAACATTCCCACCTCAGTGCCTGCTTCTGTGGTTGAGTTTGCCTCAGAGCCTCCTGTGGCTTCCTCTCCTGTGTCTCACCTTCTGTCTTTCTTCCTCAAATCTTTATCTGCTCTTAACCTGAATTTCAAATATAGTCACAATATTTTGGCCTTAGAGAATATTTGTTTTTAAATTAAAAATTGATAACCTTGGAGTCATTTGTGACTTCTTTTTTCTCTCACAATTGACATTATCTTTGAAATATATCTAGAATCCAGCTATATATAGGGCCTGCTTGGATAATCTGGGATAATCACATCTTGAGCTCCTGAACTTAATTAAGTCTACAAAGACCCCTTTCCTAAATAAGGTGACATTCACAGGTTTTGAGGGTTAGGATGTTGTGGGGCACCATGCCACCTGCCGCACCACTGTCTGTGTTAGCTACCAAGCGTGCAGTGGCCAGCATTCATCAAGCGTCTTTGGTTTTAGACAGCTGCGTCTGTCTTTGGAGGTTTGTCCTTCCTGTACTCCTGACCGAGGGAATGTTATCTTGACATTTGGGCTTTTGGGTTCTACATGTGGATACAAGGTGGGGTGATGCTTTCTTAGGAAAAGTCCAGCCTCTTCTGTGCTGTCTCCCTTATGTGGCTTTTTAGACGTTTGTTACATGGTGTTTCATTTCTGAATATTATTTTAGGCCCCTGTTTGCAGTTTTATTTTATTTTTTTTTAAACAATGACCAGGGACCATTCCATTGTATGTTTGGACATTTTTACTTATTTATTTATTTTTTGAGACGGAGTCTTGCTCTATTGCCCAGGCTGGAGTGCAGTGGCGTGATCTCGGCTCACTGCAAGCTCCGCCTCCCGGGTTCATGCCATTTTTCCTGCCTCAGCCTCCCGAGTAGCTGGGACTACAGGTGCCTGCCACCACGCCCGGCTAATTTTTTTGTATTTTTACTAGAGATGGAGTTTCATCGTGTTAGCCAGGGTGGTCTCGATCTCCTGACCTCGTGATCTGCCTGCCTCAGCCTCCCAAAGTGCTGGATTGCAGGCATGAGCCACCGTGCGCTTGGCCCATTTTTCTTATTTTTAACTGAGATCTGTTAGCAGTTTGAAGCGATTGTATACATTTCAGAGTTAGCTGGGCGTCGTGGTGCGTGCTTCTAGTCCTAGGTACTTGGGAGACAGACCAGAGGATTGCTTGAGCCCAGGAATTTGAGGGTGCAGTGAGCCATGTTTGTGCCACTTCACTCCAGTCTGGGCGACAGAGGGAGACCCTGTCTCAAAAAAGAAAAACAGAAAACAATTTCAGGGTTGAAATTTTTAGCGGAGCCTTGGAACTGACAACCACCTGTTAGGATAGTAACTTTAACTAAATCTGTAGCATGCCATTTGTGGGCACTGTCAGTTCACCTAGACCAGTCAGGAAGCTCTAAACATCCAGGTTAATGAGAAGGGCCATCAGAAGTCATTTTTAATTTGAGGAGCTGAGGGCTGGTTTTGCTGTGACTGGCCATGATCAGTGTAACTGTTCAGTAGCACAGCTCGGACCAATATTAGCATGTCTGATGACTCCTGCTTTACCAAGTACTTAGGGAAGGCAGACACCATCTGTTCACATGGAAGCAGGGAGTTTGTCCCTAAAATTAGGCCTCTGAGAAAGCCTTTGCCATATAATTAAATAAAAATGTCACTTTAGCATTCTAAGAATTGAGTAAGTCAGCTATACACTAGAAATTTTTAGTATAGTCTTACTCATTCCAAAATTAAATTCCTATTCTGAGAACTTGATACCCAGCACTGTCTTTGCTTCTCCTGTAGTCTGTTCTGTCCTTTGGGGATCCTGGGTTGTCTAGTGTGGAGTATGGAGGAGTTGGGCTGTTTTCATCAGTGAGCAAACATTTACGGAGCACCTATTACATGCCAGTTACTGCTGAAGGGGCTTGGGTTATGTCAGCGAGCAAAGATCCCAACCCTTTGAGAGTTTACATTCTGGCAAGAAGAGATAGACAATAGACAAATAATGTTAGGTGACAAATGCTGTGGAAAAAAGAAAAAGAGAAGGATAAGGGAAATGGAAGAACTGTAACATTTCACATATTTTATTATAAAAGTTTGCAATATGTATAAAAGTAGACAGAATATTATAAAGAGACCCTACAAAACTTTCACCCAACTACAACAATTAGGTGAATTGCCCGATCTCGCTTCTCTATACCCCTCATTCTCCCCAGTCTTATATTATTTTGAAGCAAATCTCAGACATATAATTTATCCACGAATGGATGTTATGGACTGAACATTTGTGTCCCTTCCTACACACCGAAGCCCTGACTCCCAGTGTGCTAAGAATAGGAGATGGGCCTTTGAGAAGTACCAGGGTTAGATGAGGTCAGGAGGGTGGGCCCTTTATTATGGGGTTAGATGAGGAAGAGTGAGAGGACACCTCCCCCTTGAAACGAGGAAAGGCCACCTGAGGATAACAGCAAGGAAGTGGCTGTCTGCAGTCTGTGACACAGGTCTCACCAGAAACCTAATCTACTGACACCTTGATCTCGGGCTTCTTGACCTACAGAGTTATGAGAAAATACATTGCGATTTTTTTTTTTCTTTCATAGGGTCTTTTCAGAGAAAAAAACAAACAAAAACAAAAAAAACTGTTTTCTAAGCCACCCAGTCTATGGCATTTTTTTCTTTTTAAAAATTTTTTTATTTTTTTTTTTCTTTCATGGTATTTTTTAATTACACCTAAAATGTTTCTTTCTTTCTTTCTTTTGTTTTTGTTTTTGAGATGGAGTTTCGCTCTTGTTGCCCGGGCTGGAGTGCAGTGGCACAATCTCGGCTCACTGCAACCTCCGCCTCTCGGGTTCAAGCAACTCTCCTGCCTCAGCTTCCCAAGTAGCTGGGATTACAGGCACATGCCACCACGCCTGGCTAATTTTTTTTTTTTTTTTTTTTTTTTTGAGAAGGAATTTCACTCTTGTTGCCCATGCTGGAGTGCAGTGATGCGATCTTGGCTCACCGCAACCTCTGCCTCCCAGGTTCAAGCGATTCTCCTGCCTCAGCCTCCGGAGTAGCTGGAATTACAGGCATGTGCCACCACGCCCAGCTAATTTTGTATTTTTTTTTTTTTACAAAGACGGGGTTTGTTAGTAGTGATGGGGTTTCTCCATGTTGGTCAGTCTGGTCTCGAACTCCCGACCTCAGGTGATCTGCCCACCTTTGCTTCCCAAAGTGCTGGGATTACATGTGTGAGCCACCACGCCTGGCCCTAAAACGTTTCTTAATACCAAATATTCAGTGTTTAAGTTTCCAATGTGTCTTAAATGTCTATTTTTAAAACTGTTTGAATTAGTATCCAATGACAGTTTTTAGATAAATCCTTTGTCTCTTAAAATCTTCATGTTCCTTCTGTCTTTTTTCTTTATAACTTGATGAACCTGCCTCATTTGTCCTGAAGAGGTCCCACTGCCTAGACTTTGGTAGTTGGAGCTGGAGGCTGGGTCAGCTTCAGGCTGGACTTTTTGTTGGCAGGACTGTATCATGGGTGGTGGTGTTCTTCCAGCAGGTGCGTGGTGTCTGATTACCTCTCCTTTTGGAAATTGGCAGCCATTTATTTTCACATCACTAATTCCCTAAAGGTTGCAAAATGGTGATATTCTCATTTCCCTATTTCTTTTCTCTTTTTTTTTTTTTTTTTTGAGACAGAGTCTCATTCTGTCACCCAGGCTGGAGTGCAGTGGCACCATCTCGGCTCACTGCAAGCTCTGCCTCCCAGGTTCACGCCATTCTCCTGCCTCAGCCTCCCGAGTAGCTGGGACTACAGGCGCCCGTCACCACGCCCGGCTAATTTTTTGTATTTTTTAGTAGAGACGGGGTTTCACCATGTTAGCCAGGATAGTCTCGATCTCCTGACCTTGTGATCCTCCCGCCTCAGCCTCCCAAAGTGCTGGGATTACAGGCGTGAGCCACCGCGCCCGGCCTATGTAACCATTTTCAAAGTGAGTTGGTTCACTGGCATCCTTCAGAGGTGATCAGTTGGTGTGTTTTTGTTGTTCGTTTAGTATGGCTGTGAACTTAATCATTATGAACATACTTGGTGTGTTTCAATCCATTGCATTGTTGCCTCGTTGGTGGGCAGGTTGTTCTCCTTTTAGCCAGGGAGAGTCTCTTTCATGTTGGGGTCTAAGATAGAGGTGTCTTTGTCAGATTCTTTCCTATCTAGCCTGACAAGATGTTCCGGGCTCATTTTGAACATCTGTGCTTAGCAATTGCCAAGCAGCCCTGATTCCTTTTAGTGAAAAATAGTATTTCAAGACCATAGTCTGCAAGCTTGGGCTCCTAGTTGCTGTGAGGCCTTTTCAATGGACAGAGCTAGGGATAGCTAGGAATGTTTGTTTGTTTGTTTGTTTGTTTGTTTTTTGTTTTTGTTTTGTTTTGTTTTGAGACAGGCTCTTACTCTGTTGCCCATGCTGTAGTGCAATGGCACGATCTCAGCCCACTGCAACCTCTGCCTCTCAGGTTCAAGAGATTCTTGTGCCTCAGCCTCCCGTGTAGTGAGTAGCTGGGATTACAGGTGCATGCCACCACATCTAGCTAATTTTTATATTTTTAGTAGAGACAGGGTTTTAATTAACAGCTCCATCCTCTGTGTTTTCTCTTTTCCACACTGAAAATCCTAATTCTCATGGGTACTTGAGGAGGCTAGAGTTAGAGGTTCCCCAGCTCGTGCTGCTTCAGTCACCTGGAGGGCTTGTGGACACACAGATGGCTGGGTCCGTTCCCCATTTCTGAATGAACAGGTCTGGGTGGGGCCTGAGAATGAGCATTTCTAACAAATGCCCAGGCAATGCTGATGCTGCAGGGCCAGGGGCCACTGAATAGAACGTCACATGATTGCTCAGTTGCTTTCAGTTGCTTTATCCCTCATTACATAGACTCCGAATAACACTATTAACTCCACCGTCAACAACAGGACTAGTGAACACAGGTCTAGCACAGTTTTTGACCATTCTTATTGGCATTTGGATGTATCCTATAAGGAATGAACTGTCAAATTACTGTAGTTTTAAAGTTACTTGTCATAGCTCCTCTCTCTGAGATTATACCACTGAATGTAATGTATACATTTACGTTCACTTGTTTTATTTTTCCTGATTATTTTTAGGGAAAACCTTTAAAAAATCTAATTGCTTTATAATTATATAAAATATTTACTTCCAAAATTAAATCTACCAAATGAGGTCTGTTTAAAGAAGTGTTGTGTGCGTTCTGTCCTCTGCATGCTAGCTCCTCCCTTCCTGAGTACTCCATCACAGTTTTTATGGTTTTCCTTCCATGCGAAAAACATCCAGACATATTTGTATTTCCCTTTCTTAGCTTAGACGTTGCCAACTGCACACACTGTCCCACCTGACTTTCCCCCGGACTCCACTCCACGCTAGGAGTCTGTTGAGATCATTCTCATTCCATGATGTCGCTGTTCCGTGGTTTATTCTGCCAGTCCCCTCCTGGTGGAATTTGAGTTGTTTTGTGTTTTACTGTTTCCAGTAGTTGTGCATAGATAGCCTGTCTGTGGCCTTTCCGATGGCCCTGTTGAGACGGAGCCCTGCAGGGCGGGTTGCTGGGCTGAGGTAAATGGTTATGTCACTGTGCTGATGCTGCCTCAGCTCCCTCCTGAATGCTTGCACCATTGGGAAACTGCCTGTAGGCCTCACTGAGAAGCCAGCCCTTGAACAAGGCTGTGGCAAAGGGGAAGTCTGGGGAAAGACCAGTTTGGGAACCCTTCTGTCTAAAGCCTTAAGGCATTGGGGTGCCAGGAACAGGAGTGTCTCTTTTTAACTTGTAAATACAGTACTGTGGTTCAAACTGTTACAGTAATGCTGTGTTTATTTAAAAAATGTATACACTGTTAAAGGCTGATGCCTCTGTATTCTTATATTCAGATGCACTTATCTAGTCTTTTTGTTTTTAAACTCTTGAATTTTAAGTTTGCTCTCCGAGGGCTAGAGAAGGCAACGTGTTTCCTTGATTGGAAGAGTTCATTCAACTTCTTAACATTCTTGGCCTGTGTGTTCTTGTGTTTTAAGTTAAAACAGAAAAAGACTGAGACTTTCTGTTTTTTGACTAGTCTTTATGTGTAGTAGTTCCTTTTCTGCAAATTTCCACAGTAGGAAACTTGATGAACACTAATGTATGGGTTTTCTTTTGATCCCACCTGCAGTGGGTAGTATTGTCATATAACTGGGTGCTGCGAGAGCAGCAGAGGGCAGGTTGTGTGTGTGTGTGTGTGTGTGTGTGTGTGTGTGTGTGTGTCAGAGGGAAGGTAGAGGGCAGGTGTGTGTGTGTGTGTGTGTGTCTCAGAGGGAAGGTAGAGGGCAGGGTGTGTGTGTGTGTGTGTGTGTGTGTGTGTGTGTGTCAGAGGGAAGGTAGAGACCACAGGAAGGACCTGGAGGAGAGCCAGGATGAATGGGTGTAACCTTAAGCCAGCGATGACATGGCAGGGGGTGTACTGAGTACTTCTTTAGACTTGGCCTTTAAACTTAGTGGTGCAGAACTGTGGGAGGGTTCATTTGCTTTACTTCCCAAATGTGTGCCTTCTAATGAAGGGAGGACAGTGTCTGTGCTAGAAATGTGGAGTCAGTTGCCTAGTCATGTTAGGGGATGACTAAACCGTGCTTTCTACCTAGAGAATCTGGATAACATCTGGATCCATTTTTGTGCTTTCTCGTTGACCTTCACTCCCTGCCCCCACCCCTGACTGCGAAGGCTTTTCACTCTGGCAGGAGCACTGGGGAGGCCTCCATACCCATGATTGTGCATTTGATGTTAGTTTTCACCATGAAAGAGATCCCAATCTGAAGCATTAATTTTCATTACTGCTTCGACATTATACACGAATTATAGTAAATACTTTATGCATTATTGAACAGGCTGAGATGACTTCCCAGTTTATAATCTTGGATGTTTTTATCGTCCATTTGAAAGCCCGTTTTACCAAAAGCCATTGAGGGGAAATGAATGTATGGCTTATGGGCAAGCACTTGCATTCCTAGGCTTGAAGACAGTGCCCTTTCTAATCCGGTGTTTTCAAACATGAACTGCCTCATAGTGGATTGTAGCTTTCTTTTGTTAATAGGCTTAAATAATCATTTCTGCAAAGTTTTCTATAAAGCAAATCTTAGATAAATTATACGTTTCCTTTGACTTTTGTGTTCAAAAATAGAATCATAGAACCTTGCTTGGAGGGCCTTAAAATTAGTTCATCTCTTGTCTAGTCCAGTCACTCCACTGCTTGTAGTCGCAACTGGGAGATGACCCAGCCCCTGGTTGAGGCCCCCAGCTGTGGGGCACTTTCTGTCATTCTTCACCCCCCTCCACCCTCAGGTTCTTTTCTCTTAGGCCACAGCACTTCTTGGGTTGAGCTAAATCCATTTCTCTGTCTTTTCCACCGGTTAGTGCTCTGGGGCCTATGAAGCCCTACAGAGTAAAGCCAGCGTTTTAAAATAAGACAGCCCATTAGGTGGCTGAGGACAGTGTCTTGTTAACAGGTTGAAACACTCCAAATGTCTCCAACAATTTTAAGATAAAGCGAGATGTATTTTATTAGAAAACTTACTGTTCCTTTTACCAAGATTATACTAAAGAATTTGAAGAAAAATTGTCCTGTATCAGAGTATCAGCAAATATTCAGACTCTTTGTGTCAAGATTTTTTTTTCCAACATTAATCTCCAAATAAAAGTATTGACCTTGAAAATATATCATGTCAGGTATTTAGGAAAGCGACAAACTGACTGAACATTCTGTTTTGCTTAGCCACTCTCTCATGGCTATAACTTCGTGATCCTTTTATACTTTTGTATGAGTAAGACCATCACAGCTTTGCGCGTTCAATAATTGGTTCAGTAAAAAACAGATGACAGAAATGTTCACTCTGTCTGCGGAAGGCCTTTTGGAACCCATATTTTCAGCCAACCATTGTTAAAACAACTGCTGCAGAGTAAGTAGTAAACTTGTTAGAACTAAGAAGTTGGGAAGGAGCACAGGGCAGTATTGAGTCCCAAGCTAAGCTACCTGGGTTCGAATCCCAGCCTTGGTGCTCATTTGCTTGATGTTGGGCCAATTAGGGGAGTTCTTGATGCCTTGGTTTCCATATGAGGGTTCAGGGTGAGTATGTGTGAAGTGCCGGGGGCATAGCAGGCCCACGGTGCTGTCTGTAGGGACAGTAAACAGATGGCCCTTCTCTTGACTCTGTTACCTAGCAGCTGTTCTGTGACCCTAATGTGATGGTGTTGGGAGGTGGGGCCTTTGGGAGGTGATTGGGTCATGTGGCTGGAGTCCCCACAAAAGGGATTAGTGCCCTTATAAAAAAGGGCCCCAGAGATCTCCCTTGCCCCTTCCCCCACATGAAGGCACAGCAATACCAAGGTACTCAATCTGCTGAAGCCTTGACTCAGACTTACACCCTCCGGAAATGATGAATAAATTTCTGCTGTTTATAAGCCATCCTAGTTTATTGTATGTTGTTGTGGCAGCCTGAACGGACTAAGACATTGAATTTATTGAAATGTTACCTGTTACACTAAATCACTGAAGTCATCTTTTTGAATTCTTTCCCCCGTCGTGTTTAATTCTCATTTGCTTTGAACATAAAAGGTTTTGAATTACACAAGTAACGCGTGAGTACGTGCTCGTAAAAATCCCAGGGAATACAGTAATAATTCAGGAAATAGCTAAGCCTATGTTAGTAATCTGATTGCATGTAACAGAAAAGCCAATTGCAACTGCATAAATAATCCGAAAACTGATTGGTCCATGTAATCAGACCCCAGAGCTCTGCCCCCCTTTCCCGGGGATTCTCTGAACTGGGCTTTCCTCAGCCTGGGGGCCCATCCAGCGGGTCCGGGCGGCACCCTAGAAAGAGTGCCCGCGTCCCTCTGGGTGGCTGCTGCTTGCCATTCCCTCTACATGTCTCTTCCCATTTGGGGGCTCCAGTGCCTGCTGTTCAGCCAGGGTGATGCTGTGCTCCCATGGGCTCTGGGGATCCATGGCGCCCCAGCTCCCTGACCTGCTGCACCCTCTTATCTCCCTGTCTCCCCAGTTGCCATGAGAGCCTATGGTGGGTGTGGAGACGCACAGGGAGGGGGGTGTATGTAGTGAAGTTGTATTTTGAATTGCTCCTATAAATTATATTGATAGGTCTCCTCTGTCACCAAAAAAAGGAGACCTTAGTTATTGGAATAAATGGCCTGAGTTGACTCAAATAGCCTCTTGAGTCAGAACAGTAAACTTGGTGACTTTGTGAACAGGGTTTTCTGAACGTGGCCACATCAATCTCAAGCCCCGTTTTGGCTCTTAGGAACTACCTTATTAACAACCGAGTTCTTACTGGGGTTTTGCTCCTGCCTCTGTTGCCCGTGGGATTAAAATGAAAAATCAGCCTGGAAGGTGCTCTGCCTTGCAGTTCAGCCCTCAGAGCCCTAGTGACTTTTCTGCTTAATGGTTGGGTTAGTTCAGGTAACTACAAAGTCTGTGTTGTTAATTTAATTACCTACCGTGTGAGCCAAGATTGAATTCTTTTGGGCTCTTGAACTTAAGCTGTTCACCATCTCCTTTTTTTTTTTTTTTTGAGATGAAGTCTCGCTCTGTCGCCCAGGCTGTGCAGTGGCGTGATCTCGGTTCACTGCAAGTTCCGCCTCCCAGGTTCACATCATTCTCCTGCCTCAGCCTCCCGAGTAACTGGGACTATAGGTGCCCGCCACCACGCCCGGCTGATTTTTTGTATTTTTAGTAGAGATGGGGTTTCACTGTGTTAGCCAGGATGGTCTTGATTTCCTGACCTCGTGATCCGCCCACCTCGGCCTCCCAAAATTTTTTTTTTTTTTTTTTTTTTTTTTTTTTTTTTTTTTTTTTTTTTTTTTTGAGACAGAGTCTTGCTCTGTTGACAGCCTGGAGTGCAGTGTCACAATCTCGGCTCACTGCAACCTCCACCTCCTGGGTTCAAGCGATTCCCCTGCCTCAGCCTCCCGATTAGCTGGGACTACAGGCGCGTACCATCTTGCCCAGCTAATTTTTGTATTTTTAGTAGAGACGGGGTTTCACCTTGTTGGCCAGGATGATCTCGATCTCTTGACCTTGTGATCCGCCCACCTCGGCCTCCCAATGTGCTGGGATTACAGGTGCAAGCCACTGCGCCCAGCTGCTCTTCACCATCTTCGAAGTGCTGGTTCTCCATACCCCATTTTCAAAGGCATCTCTAATTTTATAAGACTTGATGTGAAGATTTAAGACTGTATTAAAATAATGGTTGTATATGCTGAGAAAATTGTGATTTTTCTTCACATTCTTAATGCAGAGCTTCAGTGGGTTAGAATTTGGCCTTCAAATCTACGTTGGGGCGCTGTCTTAGTGTGCTAGGGCTGCTGCCGCAGAGTCACACAGTCTGGGTGGCTTAGCAGAAATGCATTGTGTCACAGCTCTGGAGACCAGGTCCAGGCATCCACAGCATGGGCCTCTGTGTCCCCATGGGGCCTTCCTGCATTCCTTCTGTCTGTGTGACCAAATCTTCTCTTTACACCAGTCAGTTGGATTAGGGCCCATCCCGAAGACCTCGTTTTAACTGAGCTACCTTATCAACTTCGAAGACCTTATCTTCATATGGTTATATTCTGAGGTACTGGATTTTAGGGCTTCAACAGGTAGGTTTTTGTGGGACACAGTTCAGCCCATAACAGGTACTGAGGTCAGATGGTCACAGGTCAAATCCCTCCTTACGTCAGATGACACTTTTGCCGCTGTTGGATGTGCTGATTGACCGGCCATCTTCTAGGTGAACACAGGTTAGAGAGTTAGTCCATGATGGAATGCGAGAGACATTGCTACTTGGTAGTCTCCATTTAGACGAGTCTTACTGTATGGCAGGGTTCCCGGGGAGAAGAGCTTGGAGCAGGTGTTGGAGGCAGTTCCTCTTTTTCTCTGTACGGATGTTATTTGTATATGTATGTGAAGTAACTGTATTGCAAAGACAATGTGAGAGAGAGCGAGAGTGTGTGTGTGTGTGTGTGTGTGTGTGTGTGTGTGTGTGTGTGTAGTTTTATATAGAAAACCAAGTGGAAGAGGAGAAAGCTTCCATTTAGTTGCCTTACTTTCCACTTAGCAAAGAGTAATGATTTTTATATATTAATCTGGGAACTGTTTAACAGGACAACAGAAATTGGCAATCAAAGTTAAGAAACCAGACGCTAACTAAAGATTTTCTTCTTTTCTTTTATTGATTTTTTTTCTTTCTTTCTTTTTTTTTTTTTTTTTTGAGATAGAGTTTCGCTCTCGTTGCCCAGGCTGGAGTGCAATAGTGCAATCTTGGCTCACTGCAACCTCTGCCTCCCGATTCAAACGATTCTCCTGCCTCAGCCTCCCGAGTAGCTAGGATTACAGGCATGCGCCACCACACCCGGCTAATTTTGTATTTTTTTAGTAGAGACAAGGTTTCTCCATGTTGGTCAGGCTGGTTTCAAACTCCCTACCTCAGGTGATCTGCCCACCTCGGCCTCCCAAAATGCTGGGATTACAGGTATGAGCCATCACGCCTGGCCTCTTTTATTGATTTCTAAGATGACTACCAAATAAATGAACAAGATGAAAAGTGATAAGTTCAAACTTATTGTTTTTGTGTTAACAAAATGTAGTAATAGTCGCTTTTTAACCACTACGTGCCATGCCTTGTTTGAAGTGACTGACATGTGTTGTCTCATTTAATCCTCACCAGAGCTCCTCTGGCCGAGCTCTTCTCATTTTCCCATTTCCCATGTCCCCAAGGCACAGGAAGGTTAAATGGTCTCCCCAAGGTGTAGTCAGCTGGTCAGTGATGGAACTGAGATGGGGACCGGGACGTGAGGTTCCCAGCGCCTTGCCCACTCACTGTGCCATCTGCCCGGAAATGTCATTACCCTTCCTCAGTGACTTGACATTATTATATGAGTTTCATGAGGTTTTTTATTTTTAGGCTTTTGATAGCAAAATAAGCAGATGTGTTAATGGCGCACATCAATTCCCAGTGATTTCTTAAAGATCAATATAAAAGCAGTTTGGAAAATGGTTTGCTAAAGTAAAGAGGATCCTCTGAATATAAGAATTTTAGTCATCTATATTAAAAGGTTCTTTTTTGGCTTAAGTGTAATACAGTTATATCATCATTTTATGAGAACAAAATGGATTTTTCATTTCTATTAAAGCAAAGATAAAAGAGCTGAATTAACACTGAGCGTGCAGTGTAAAGTCAGCTGCAGCTGGACTCCTAACTCGCGTCTGCCACTGTCAGCTCTGTGCACTGAACACATTGGCCCTCAAAGCTGACTTTCCTCATCTGTGAATTGGGGTCGTGTTTGTGCCTTTCCTCCCAGGAGTTATGAGGAAGACAGAATAAGAGGGTGTCTGGCAGGTGCCTTGTGTAATATTCGCACATGGGGAGCCACCTATAAATTTTAGCTCCTGGCATTTGGTTGAACAGTGAGTTGATTTTGGTGAAGTTTTGGTTTCTTTTTCTCCATGGATTTTGGCTGTCTGGGAGAAAATGGAGGCTGTAGAATACAGCAAAGCTGGGTGAGGTGGAGCAGGCTCCCTCTCTCCTTAGCTTCATGTCCTTGGGGCAAGTTCTTCACCTTCTCTGATCCTCGTTTTCCTCATGGGGAAAATCACACCCACCCCATGGAGGTGTCATGAGGGTTCAGCTTCATCACATCTGTCCCGCGCTGGGTATTCCTGAGACTCGTTATGTAGAGGCACAGGTACAGAAGAATCTTGCGATATCGTTTTACTAAACATAAAATTACTTGAAAACACCAATTTATTAAGCTCTAGGCCCATTTTGCATGTATTCACCTAAAAATATGGTAACTGAATTTCTTTCTTCCCTTCATAGGTGCTGGAGATCAGAATTTATTTACCTCTGTTTATCCAACGCTCTCTCAGCAGCTTCCAAGAGAACCAATGGAATGGAGAAGGTATGAGCTGTGTGTTTTTTGGCTGTATCCCTCTCTTCATTTTTTAAAATGAAGTACATGTTTTTAAATAAGTGTATGTTGTTTAGACTGTGTGAACAAGTGAAGTAGCACAAGTTAAAAGCCTCAGTTCTAAAGAAACAGAATGACCTCACATAATCTATGGGTCTTATTCTTTATGGAATACCATGGTTTTTTTTTTTTTTTTTTCTTGAGACAGAGTCTTGTTCTGTCGCCCAGGCTGGAGTGCAGTAGTGCAATCTCGGCTCACTGCAACCTCCACCTCCTGGGTTCAAGCAATTCTCCTGCCTCAGCCTCCTGCGTAGCTGGGATTACAGGTGTGCGCTACTGCACCCGGCTAATTTTTGTAGTTTTAGTAAAGACAGGTTTTGCCATGTTGGCCAGGCTGGTCTCGAACTCCTGACCTCAACTGACCCGCCCTCCTCGGCCTCTCAAGGTGCTGGGATTATAGGCATGAGCCACTGTGCCCAGACTACGATGGTTTTCTTAACGAGACGTTGGAAAGTAGAAGCAAGACAATTATTTTGAGTTAAAGACTCACTTTTATAGGAATGATCTGTGATTCTTCATGGTTAACCAGAATGTCTTAAAGGCACAGGCATTTTGCAAAGGAGACATGTACTCACTTAGACTCTACCTTAAAGCAGAAGAACTGGGCTGTATCAGCCATCTTACAAGACCCTCCCTCTACCCTGGCTCGTGTGCATTTTCCTTAAGGACAAGAAGGTAAACAGAAAGATGGTAATTAAAAATTAGGAGCAAGGTTAGATCAGCCATCACCGTTGCTCTGTTGCATGTTTATAGTCATCTGTTGACATACTCATAGGAAATCACTGGCTGGGAATCCTCTCCTTGGCAAATTTATTTCTGGTAAGACCAGATGTTACTTGTAAATATAAATTTGTGTATATGTAAATGTAAATTTGTAAATTTGGATTTTGTCTTGTAACATAGGTAATCTGATTTTAACCAGGGTATACAGAATTTCTTGTTGTTATTTGTGTTTATGTAATTCTGATTCTCATAGCATTATTCCTTTCTGACCACCAGTTTGTGCCTTAGTAACATGAGGGATTAAGGTGGCTTTCTGGAATTAACTTACCAAGGTGAATATAGTCTAGTTTCTGTGCTGATTATAGTGTCTTACAAGATATGCATTTAGTTGCTAATATTTAATATAAAGAGTGTACAGAGTGTAAGAGAAAAATTGCTTAACATGTGAGGAGGCCCTCACATGTTAAGAGAGAAAAGAGTTTAGCAAATGGAGTAATCTGTAAGGGCATTCTAATAGATAAAGGGAAAAAAAAAGTGGGTTCATGAAACAAGATAATTTTGAGAAAAAAATTAAATAGAGAAACTATGTAGGCCCGGCATGGTGGCTCACGCCTGTCATCCAGACACTTTAGGAGGGTCAGGTGGGAGGATCGCTTGAGCCCAGGAGTTCAAGACCAGCCTGAGCAACATAGTGAAACCCCTGTCTCTGTAAAGAAGAAATAAAATTAGCTGGACATGGTGGTGCACGCCTGTAGTCCTAGCCACTTGGGAGGCTGAGGTGAGAGGATCACTTGAGCCCAGGAGCTGGAGGCTACAGTGAGCTGAGATTGCACCACTGCACTCCAGCCTGGGTGACGGAGCAAGACCCTGGCTCAAAAATAAATAAAAAGAAACTGTGTAGATTTAATATTTGTATTCATCTCTTCTCCTCTCTGAAACTCCAGTAAATGGACTACATAAATACTAAACAAATAAATGGACTAAAAAAAAATGGACCAAACAATTGCTAAACAAATAACCGTACATAAAGAACTAAAAAGGCAGATGTGCATAAAGACAGAGAAAGGAGGAGGCAGCAGAGGCCGGAGGATGTAGCTGTGCTTTTGGGAGAAAGAGAAACAGGTGGAGGAATTAGGAGAGAAAGCTGGGGAAGTTCAATCCCTTGTGTCTTGTGGCTCCATGAGAGGAGGGGAATTTCTGACAAAGGACAAAGTGCCAGATCTTGGAAGGCCCGGGTGAAAGCAGGGCTGGAGATGGGGGTTGGCAGAGGTGTGGACAGGGACAGTTAGACTCAGGGTCCCCACTCTTGTCTGTAGTGAAGTGATTGCTGTCATTGCCTACCCACCCCCCACCGCCCCTCAGGAACCTGGAAAGTCTTTCTGTGGACAGAAGAGCTCCAGACCCTCGGATCTGAGGCGCTGCAGAAGGCAAGGGAGAAGGGCCATTCTAAAACCAGCCGGCCTAGGTTCTGAACAGGGCACAGCTCCGCTCCGGGAACTCTGTAGCCGGATCCATGCTTCCTAGGCAAGAGAGTAGAGAACTTATCTCAGGAAAATTGGATGGCCCCAGGGAAAAGACTATGTTTTTCAGAAACGACCTGGAAATTTAGGAAAGAAATGTGTTACCTTAGGGAAGATACGTCCACCCGAAACCTCAGGATGTGTCTTTATTGGAATAAGGGTCTTCGCAGATATAGTTAAGATAAGGACCTCAATGTGAGATCATCTTCAATTAGGGTAGATCCTGAATCGAATGACAAGTGTCCTTATAAGAGGCAGAAGAGAAGACACAGACACAGGGGAGAAGACCTTGTGAAGATGGAGGTAGAGATTAGAGTGATGTGTCCGTGAGCCAAAGAATGCTGAGGATGCCAGCAGCCACCAGAAGCTGGGAGAGAGGCAAGGAACCTCCCACTGCAGCCAGAGAGAACTAAGCCCACCCACACCTTGATTTCAACTTTCTGGCCTCATGAAACATGCAAGAATAAGCTAAGCTAATGTCCTAAGCCTCCAAGTTTGTGGTAGTTTGTGACAGCAGCTCTGGAAACTCATGCAGGAGGGCAGGTTGAGAAGGATGGAGTAGGTACTTGCTGTAGTTTGAATGTGTCCCCAAACATTCTTGCATTGGAAACTTAATTTCTGCCCTCCTGAGTGGATTAATGTTGCTGTCACGGGAGTGGGCTCCTTATCATGTGAGTGGCTTTGTTATCAAAGTGAGCTCTCTTTGGCTCTCTGGCTCTTGCCCTGTCACCATGTGATGCCCTCTGCGGGTTTTGACGTAGCAAGAAGGTCCTCCTCACCAGATGCTGGCACCTTGATCTTGGACGTCCCAGCCTCCAGAACTGTGAGTGCAGTAACCTTCTGTTGCTTATAATTTACCCAGCCTGTGATATTCTGTTACAGCAGCAGAAAACAGACCAAGACATGGATGTGTGTGTGTTAGTGGGTGGTGAGGGGGAAGAGAGGGAGAGAGAGAAAAGCTTTTCAGTACTCTTTGTATTGAAGTACTTACCTCAGCACAGTGGCTCACACTTGTAATCCCAGCACTTTGGGAGGCCAAGGTGGGTAGATCGGAGTTTAAGACCAGCCTGGCCAACATGGTGAAACCCTGTCTCTTCTAAAAATACAAAATTAGCCAGGCATGGTGGCACACGCCTATAATCCCAACTACCTGGGAGGCTGAGGCAGGAGAATTGCTTGAACCTGGGAGGAGGAGATGGCAGTGAGCCAAGATCGCACCATTGCACTCCAGCCTGGGTGACAAGAGCAAAACACTGGCTCAAAAAATAAAATGAAATAAAATAAAACAAAATAATTACTTTGATAAAAAGTGGAAATTTAAAATTAATTGATTGGATCTAGGAAATGAAAACAATTGAAACAAAGTTTACCAGACGCACTGAACAGCTGTATAGCTGAAAAGCAAATTAGTGAGCTGGAAGAACTGAGCTTGGAGACTCGGGAGATCATTGCTAAAAGCAGGAGTTGGAGAGCATGGAGGAAAAGCTGGCTCGGGAGGATAAATCGAGGAGCTCCAGGATCCACCTGAGGGGCTTTTCAGAAGGAAAGTGGAGGGAACAGAGGACAGGTGACATTTGAAGAATGGCTGTCAAGCTTCTCCCAGAAGGGAGTCGGGATACTGCAGGAGCTTAGTGAATGTCAAGCAGAATGAAGAAAACAAAGCAAACAGAAAACCATGCCAGGGAATCAGAGAGAAACAGAAGATGAACTGAGTAGACAGTTTCTAACAGAACTATTTACAATGCAACATAAAATACATTTACAAACAGCCTCCCCACAGTCCTGAGGGAAAGTACCCCAGACCCTAGAATTCTTTATCATTCACAGTGTCATCAAGAGGGAAGACTCTGTCACAGCTTCCCACCCTGAGGGCTTTGCGTGAGCCACAGGTGCCGAGAGGTTTTTCCTCTAGGCTCCCGGGTGGCCGTGTGGGGCCTAGGATGGCCAGGAGTTCTGCCCCATCACTTCTGTGTGCAGAAAGCCATTTGTGTCTACCCCAGAGTCCCATTCACATATGTTCATTGCTTGTCATGATATGGAGATAGGTGCGCTGAAGTGAATACAAATATTTTCAGACATCTATAAGAACAGAAACCTTGCGACCCTCTGAGTAATTTAAGGATGCATCCCAATACGAAGGCAAATGAACCCAGGGATCCAGGGTGAAAGCGACGTCTGCCAGCAACATGACATGTTTTGCTGAAGTTAAGGTGTCACTTTTTAAAAAAATTAAAAATGTAAAATTTCAGATGTGTGTGAAGGAGAACAGAGAGAAGGGGGGATAGACTTTAACTTTAGTCTTTGTGATAAAACCTTAAGTTACATACTGAGAATTAAAATGTGACCAACGGTAGAATAGAGATAGATGATAAGACTTTCAAACCAGCAGAGAGAAAAGATGGAAAAAGAAAACTTGATTAATCTCCCAAAGGACAGGGAAAAATAGAGCTGGCGAGTAGAAAATGCACATATTTAAGCATCAGCATAGTCACGTTAGTGATGGTTGGTTTTAAGTTATTAAACACAGCATCCTTAGATTGGATGAAAAACAAAGTCCAGCTATAACATTCAGAAGAGACGCAGCTGCTAGAAGTGAGAAGTACAGGCATGGCACAGAGATCCATGCGGTTAGGGTTCGCTGTTAGAAGCATCGTTAGGCCGTCACTGAGAGCCTTGGATGAGATGCAGGGGGCGTGTGGGATTTCTTGATGGGTTCCTTCTTGGGTTGAGAATAAAGTAGAGGTTTGTACTGCTATTTTATTTGTGCTCTGCAAACAAAAATCTGTTATCTTTTCGCCAAATAACTTTGTTTCTTGGATAAAATACAAGTTGTTCCAAAAATACGAATGCAACCCTAAAGCTTTCATAAGTTAAAACTGCACTTTGGACATTTGGGACACACTTTTCTTCTTTTATAGTGACATAATTGTAGTTTCCGTTACACTGAAACCCGTTGAATCTCTAGTGGCCCTGGTTAAATGCAGTACTTGGAAGAATGTATTACTGTGCCTGTGTCCTTGAGGAAAATGAAAGATTTTGTACTTGAGGAAAATGAAGGAAGGTCAAATGGAGCTTTGACCTGTACATGTGAACTGTGTTTAAAATAATTCATAGAATGTTTTGAGCAGAATAGCATAGTTATGATTTGGGGTTAATATATATGCTCTGAACTCATGGATACGATTACGTTATTTGTTGTTCTGTTTCCCCTCTTCTGATGAATGTTGTTTAGTTGTTTTCTCAGTGACTTCAAACAATTGTTTACAGGTCCTATGGCCGGGCTCCGAAGATGATTCACCTAGAGTCTAACTTTGTTCAATTCAAAGAGGAGCTGCTGCCCAAAGAAGGAAACAAAGCTCTGCTCACGTTTCCCTTCCTCCATATTTACTGGACAGAGTGCTGTGTGAGTACCCGTGAGGGAGGAGGACGCGCCGTGGGATGGGGTTGAAAATGCGTGGAGAGTGCTGCGTGAGTACCCGGGAGGGAGGTGGACGCGCCGTGGGATGGGGTTGAAAATGCGTGGAGAGTGCTGCGTGAGTACCCGTGAGGGAGGAGGACGCGCCGTGGGATGGGGTTGAAAATGCGTGGAGAGTGCTGCGTGAGTACCCGTGAGGGAGGAGGACGCGCCGTGGGATGGGGTTGAAAAGGTGTGGGTCTAGGCTTTGTTGAGGCAGCTGTAATTTTTCAAATTTACTTTTTAACATACTCGAAATGGGTTGTCCCTTCATTCCTTGGGCAAGTGCGGGACTTGCTGTTGCGTGTTTGTGCCCTGGTCTGGTGTGCTGTGCTCACTGTGGCCCCGAGCGCAGTCCTGTTCCCATGTCTCCAGTCTTGTGAGCTGTCTCACTGTGCCCCATGGCTGCCAGGCTTAGTCTGAGCTGTGTTTGATCATGACTTTCTGCTTTGTTTTCATGACCCCCGTGTTCCCATCGTGGCTCCATTGTCCTTGGTCATCTGTTGTTTCTTCTGCTTGTTTGTGACCCCACTGAGGCTAGGACCATGTCCTTCCTCCCTATTGCCGTGCCTGGGCAGGAGGCGCCCCGTGACTCTCCGTGGAACGAGTGGGCCTCAGCCCTGTGGCCGCCACAGCTTTCACTTGTATTTTCCAGTTGCGTATTCATGAATCCAGAAAGAACTTTTTCATTCTTGACACACTTCTTCTGTTGTGAACTAATAGAAAATTCTGTGTGGCATTTCTTCCTGTATTTTGACTCAAATAAAGCAAGATTTAGCAGAATAGAAAGTACATAGATTATTACACACTGTGACATTGTAGCCTAAACCTGAGGCACAGAGGTAGTTGGTGATTTTAATGAGACAGGAGCTGTAAGTCTGCACCTGGTTTTCCTCAGACTTCACCTCATGCACCCTTTCTCTGCTGACTTTGCTCCGCCTCCTTTCCCGGGGCTCCACACAGCGAGTGAGGACACACGTAGGAGTTTTCCGCCAGGGAAGCCTCTGCCCGAGACTCTGTGCCCAGGGTTTTCACCATGCTGCTCCGCAGGCCCCCCCTGCCTGGCGTGCCTGAGAAGGACACTGCCCCTGGCCTGCTGTGCCAGCTCTTCTTCTCATAACCCCTGGTTGTAATGTTCGATTTGATCACTCCTTCCAGGAGTTGTCCGGTTTCTCCCTGGTGTGGGGCTGTTGTCCCCTTGCGATCAGTAATCTAACTCTGGGGAGCCACTGTGAGACGACATGAGTGTCCTGCCCCTCACCCAGTGGTGATTCTTTCCTGAGCCAGTCTTTACTAAGGGTGCTAACCTTTCCACCCACCTCCGTCAGCCCATCCCCTATTCTGGGGAGCGCCCCCAGAGCCTTCTGTTCAGGCAGTGGTTAGAGTCAGTCACCTTTACTGATGCTCAGGTTGTCCCAGATTTGGCCATTGAGAGTCACTTCACACTGGCCCCTGTGTTCTTTTGAGCATTTTCTAATCATTTGTGGCATACCAAGATGTTTTAGGTTCTGGGAGCTCGTTGCCCTTGTGCTGGAGTCAGCCGCATCTCCGTGGAGCCCTGGTTCCTCTGGCAGCAGGTGTGCTTGCTGCCATTGGGGCGTTGCTGCCTCTCCACCCTTTCAGCAGACAGAGCTGATAGGGATGTGCCTTAGACGTCATGAACTGGGCCGGGCATGGTGGCTCACGCTTGTAATCCCAGCACTTTGGGAGGCCCAGGCGGGTGGGTCACGAGGTGAGGAGTTTGAGACCAGCCTGGCCAAGATGGTGAAACCCCGTCTCTACTAAAAATACAAAAATTAGCTGGGCGTGGTGGCACATGCCTGTAATCCCAGCTACTCAGGAGGCTGAGGCAGGAGAATTGCTTGAACCTGGGAGGTGGAGGTTGCAGTGAGCCGAGATCGTGCTACTGCACTCTAGTCTGGGAGACAGAGCAAGACTCTTGTCTCAAAAGAAAAAAAATCATGAACTGATACTGATGCGTCCAATTTTATAACCTGGAGGGCTCCTTCTTGCCTCTCATTTATTTCTGCTCTCACCAGCATCAACACATCTCTGTATTTGCTCAGTGCTACAATGTGCATAAGATAGTTTCAGGATTGCTACACCTACGCGCAACTAGGAGCAAACCTACTGAGAACAGCTCCAAATTTGCAACTAAACTTTTCCTTTTGGACAGTATGTATCATAGTGTTTATTAATGTCTCCTTCAGCTTCATCCTTTTCAGGGTTTTTGTAGTTACTCTTGCATGTTTAATTTAGGTATTTTTGTTGTGATCAAACTAAGTTTATAAATTCCCATATGCAGAACTAACATCTTGATCACGTTGAGACATACTCAAGAGCAAGGGCTGCCTTTCCTTTTGTGCAAGTCTACTTCTGTGTTTTACACTTTATTTTATTAGAGATTTTTAAAAATTCTCTTTTTTTTTTTTTTTTTCTTAAGACAGGGTCTTGTTCTGTCACTCAGGCCAGAGTGCAGTGGCGGGTTCTTGGGTCACTGCAACCTCAACCTCCTGGGCTCAAGTGATTGTCCTACCTCAGCCTCTTGATTGAGTTGAGACCACAGGCGTGTGCCACCATGCCCAGCTAATTTTTTTGTATTTTTTTGTAGAGATAGGGTTTTGCCATGTTGGACAGGCTGGTCTTGAATTCCTAGGTTCAAGGGATCTACCTGCCTCCACCTCCCAAAGTTCTGGGATTACATATGTGAGCCACGGTGCCTTACAGGGTCTTGCTCTGTCACCCAGGCTGGAGTGCTGGAGTGCAGTGGTGCAATCTTGGTTCACTGCAACCTCTGCCCCTCTAGGCTGACGCCATCCTCCCACCTCAGCCTCCCAAGTAGCTGGGACCACGCCTGGCTTTTTTTTTTTTTTTTTTTTTTTGGTATTTTTAGTAGAAATGGGCTCTTACCATGTTGCCCAGGCTGATCTCAAACTCCTGGCTCCAAGTGATCCTCCTGCCTCGGTCCCCTGAAGTGCTAGGACTACAGGTGTGAGCCACTGCGCCCAGCCGCCATAGTTCAATATTGAACTATATTTGCACTGCTGGTATAAATCCCACTTGGTCATAGTATTATTTTCTTAATGTGGTATTGGAGTCTATCACTTCAGTTTTATTTAGGAGTTTCTGCATCTATAATTCACAAGTGGTTGATCGGTAACTTTTGTTTTATGCTCTTTTTATGAGGTTTAGGTATTGATGTTCTACGTAATTCATTAAAATAATTTGGAAGTTTTTACTTACTTTCTGTTTCCGAAGTCATTTATGTAGCACTGGAGCTACCTGGTCTCTAAGGTTTGATGGAATTTTGGGAAACTAGCTGGGCCAGGTACTTTTTTGTAACTCTTCAATGAAAATTGGTCTGCTTTCAGCCATTTGCTAATTTTGATAAACTACATTTTCTTGGAAATTACGTATTTCGGTTAAGTTGTAAAACTTACTTTCATTGAAGTATATGAAGTGGTCTTTCTTTACTTTTTTTTTTTTTTTTTTGAGATGGAGTTTCTTCTTGCCCAGGCTGGAGTGCAGTGGTACAATCTTGGCTCACTGCAACCTCTGCCTCTTGGGTGCAAGCGGTTCTCCTGCCTCAGCCTCCCGAGTAGCTGGGATTACAGGCATGCGCCACCACACCCTGCTAATTTTGTAGTTTGGAGACGGGGGTTTCTCCATGTTGGTCAGGCTGGTCTCAAACTCCCGACCTCAGGTGATCTGCCTGCCTCAGCCTCTCAAAGTTCTGGGATTACAGGCGTGAGCCACCACGCCCAGCTTTTTTGACTTTTAAAATGTGCTGTCAGTGGCTGGGCGTGGTGGCTCATGCCTGTAATCCCAGCACTTTGGGAGGCCGAGGCAGGCGGATCACGAGGTCAGGAGATCGAGACCATTCTGGCTAACACGGTGAAACCCTGGCTCTACTAAAAATACAAAAAAATTAGCCAGGCGTGGTGGCGGGCGCCTGTAGTCTCAGCTACTCGGGAGGCTGAGACAGGAGAATGGCGTGAACCCAGGAGGCGGAGCTTGCAGTGAGCCAAGATCGCGCCACTGCACTTCAGCCTGGGCGATAGAGCGAGACTCCGTCTCAAAAAAAAAAAAAAAAAATGTGCTGTCAGTAATTATTTTCCCATCATTATTTATTTATTATTATTATTTTTTGAGACGGACTCTCGCTCTGTCACTCAGGCTGTAGTGCAGTGGCACATTCTCGAGTCACTGCAACCTCCACCACCCAGGTCCAAGTGATTCTTCTGCCTCAGCCTCCCACTAGCTGGGGTTACAGGCGCCTGCCACCATGCCCGGCTAATTTTTGTATTTTTAGTAGGGATGGGGTTTCACCATGTTGGCCAGGCTGGTCTCAAACTCCTGACCTCAGGCGATCTCACAAAGTGCTGGGATTACAGGCATGAACCATGGCGCCCAGCCCTCATCATTATTTCTTATTTTGTATATTTGTGCTTTCTCTCTTTCTTCCTTGATTAAATTAGCTAGTTCGATTTTTTCCCTCCAGAGAACCAGGATTTTAATGTATTTATCTGATTTATCGTTAGTCTGTTTTCTACTCAAGTTTCTACTTTCATTTTTATTATTTTCTTCTTTTTGTTTTCTTATGGTTTACTTTGTTCATTTTTTAGATTTCGGGAGTTTGAAATGCATTTATTTTCATTCTTAAATTTTTATTGATATAGATCTTTAAAGTTAGGAATTTTTCTCTAGTTAATACTTTAAATATATCCCATTGTTTTATCATTTTTCAGAAATTCTCTATTTTTGATTTGTATTTCACCTTTTCATTAAACAGTTGTTTAACAGAAAGCTTTTTAGCTTACAGAAAAAAAAAAAAAGATTAAAAAAATTTTGTTTAGAAATTTCTAGTTTTATTGCATCGTGTTCAGAAAGTGTTTATATTTTTGCTTTACGAAACTTATTTTTAAAATTTTATGAACCTGACTGTTGTGTGACCTAATAAATGATGAGTTTTTTTGGACATTTCATGTGTGTTTGAGAATGTATTTTCTGTTTCCAGATTGTAATGTTAAATATCCATAAGACCTATCTTACTGCTTGTGTTGTTTAGGTCATTTATATTTTGAATTTTGTCCATTTGACCTATCTTTAACTGACAGTGGTATGGTAAAGTCTTCTGTTAGTGGTGTGTTTCTGTTTCTCTTGCGTCTCCTGTAGTTTCTGTTTTGTATAGGTGGTTGATGTATTATTTGGTGCTTAGGTGTTTACAACTTACAGTTTTTATGGAGTGAAATATGTCATTTACAGAATGGCTTCTGGGCAGTGTATCTTGCTTAGGGAGGCCTTGTCTGTCTGAAGAGAACTGATTTTCTGTATTTTAATAATTTTGTAATTTATGTCTTATATTGGGACCTGTATAGCTTCAAATTATTTATATATATTAGGAGCTGTGGGAGTTGAGGGTCTAATTTTACTCTCTGAATGCATAGCAGATTGGCCTAACACCATTTCATAGTAGTGCGCCTTTTCTCCACTTACTGGGAATGTCATCTTTATTTTAAACCAACATCATGTATGCACAATATTCTAGACACTTTGGTTCTATTGATCATTGTCTATCCTGTGCCAGAATCAGACTTTTAATTATTACGCGCTTTTTTTTTTTTTTTTGAGATGGAGTCTTGCCCGGTTGCCCAGGCTAGAGTGCAGTGGCTTGATCTTGGCTCACTGCAACCTTTACCTCCCGGGTTCAAGTGATTCTTCTGTCCCAGTCTCCTGAGTAGCTGGGACTACAGGTGCTCACCACCACCCCCGGCTAATTTTTGTATTATTAGTGGAGACGGGGTTTCACCATATTGGCCAGGCTGGTCTCAAACTCCTGACCTTGTGATCCACCCACCTCGGCATCCCAAAGTGCTGGGATTGCAGGCGTGAGCCACCGTGCCCGGCCTATTACACTTTTATAATATGTATCAATATCTTTCTTTTAAAATAAACCTTGTGGCCGTCTACATTTTCCCTTCCACGTGTCGAGTGTCCAAATTCATTTTCTGAAGATGGCTGTAGCAGCATACCCATCCCACATGCTCCTCTCTATGTGACAGTGACTTTCCCTTGTTGAAAGGCTGGGCCTGTGTTTCCTCCAGTTGAATCTGGGTGGGCCTCTGACTGTGGCAGAAACAACACTGTGATACTTGAGAGGAAGTCCTAAAAGATAACGTGCCTTCTGCTGGATTCTCTCGGGGTGCTTGTTCTTAGATCCCAGCCACCATGCTGTGGGGAAGCCAAGCAGCCTTGTGGGAAGGCCACTCGTAGGTGGTCAGCCTGCCCCAGCTGAGTCCCACTGTGTGTTTTAGCTCCCAGCCTCAACACGCTGCTGACACCAGGTGGAGCAGAGACCTTGGTTCCCACCAAATCCTCTCTAGGTTGTAGATCCGTGAGCAAAAGAAAGTTTTACACCACTATAGCTTGGAGTGGACTGTTACACAGCAATAGATAACTGGAATATCAGTCGAAAAAGAGAAGGCTGGAGGCATTTTGATTGGGATTACCTTGAATAAGTTGTTAATTCATTTGAGAAGAATTTTAATCGTGAGTCTTCTTGAATCAGGGAATGTGGTATGTATGTTTTTCCATTCTTTATGACTTTTTTCTGCCCTTATTTTTCATAAAAGTTTTACGTTTTTATTGTTAGCTTTAGCTTTTGTGGCCATTTTGAATGAGACTTTTTTTTCCTTAAAATTACATTCTAATAGCCTTTTTTTCCCCCAAATCTTGATTATCGTCTATTTAAAAAAAGGAGTAAGTTGATAATATTTAGGATTTTAGATTTAAAAGTAAAACTCTTTGTTATGTTGAGTAGTTGCTTTAGGGTTTATAGAGTACATCTGTAACAGCATAATTCTTCCTTCAAGTAATATTAATTCTATTACTGGATGCATGATATAAGAATTTTGTATCGTTGACTTCTGTTTTCTCCCTCCCAGCCTTTGTTATTGTTGTCATACATTTTCTGTATGTGTTAAAACCCCATAGTACATTGTTACTGTTTTTTGCCTTAAACAGTCAGTTATGCCTTGGAGAGATTAAAATAGAAAATCATGTCTTTTTTTTTTTTTTTTTGAGACAGAGTTTCGCTCTGTTGCCCAGGCTGGAGTGCAATGGGGTGATCTCAGCTCACTGCAACCTCCGCCTCCCAGGTTCGATCGATACTCCTGCCTCAGCCTCTGAAGTAGCTGAGATTATAGGCGTCTGCCACCACGCCCGGCTAATTTTTTGTATTTTTAGTAGAGATGGGGTTTCTGCCATGTTGGCCAGGCCAGTCTTGAACTCCTGACCGCAGGTGATCTGCCCACCTGGGCCTCCTAAAGTGCTGGGATTACAGGTGTGAGCCACTGCACATATTTACCCACCCAGTTTCCATTTCCATTGCTGTCTGTTCCTTTTCTTTAAAATCCCTCCACCTCCCGGGTTCAAGCGATTCTCCTGCCTCAGCCTCCTGAGTAGCTGGGATTACAGGTGCACACCACCACGCCCAGCTCATTTTTGTATTTTTAGTAGAAATGGGGTTTCACCATGTTGGTCAGGCTGGTCTCGAACTCCTGACCTGGTGATCCGCCCGCCTCTGCCTCCCAAAGTGCTGGGATTACAGGCGTGAGCCACCGTGCCCAGCCTTCGTTGCTGTCTCTTCCTTTGTGCACATCCAGATTTTCATCTGGTCTGGATTTCCTTCTGACCGAAGGATTTCTGTAACCTTGCTTGTAGTGCAGGTCTGTTACGGTAAGCTCTTTCGGCTTTTGTATATTGGGAAAGTCTATTTTGCCTTAATTTTTGAAAAATATTTTCACTCGTTAGGGAATTCTAGGTTGACAATTTTTTTTAAAGATGTTTCACCTCTTTTGGGTTCCATTGTTTCCCATGGGAAATCTTTCATTATTATTTTTGTTATTTTTTACATAAAGCGGCTTTTTTTCTTTGCATTTTAAGATTTTTTTCTTTCCTTTTTTTTTTTTTTTTTTTTTTTGAGACAGAGTCTCGCAGTATTTCCCAGGCTGGAGTGCAGTGGAGCAATCTTGGCTCACTGCAGCCTCTGCCTCCCGGGTTCAAGCGATTCTTCTGCCTCAGCCTCCTGAGTAGCTGGGATTATGGGTGCCCGCCACCATGCCCAGCTAATTTTTTTGTATTTTTAGTAGTAGAGACGGGGTTTAACCGTGTTGGCCAGGCTAGTCTCGAACTCCTGACCTTGTGATTTGCCCACCTTGGCCTCCCAAAGTGCTGGGATTACAGGCGTGAGCCACTGCGCTGGGCCAAGATTTTTTTCTTTATATTGGTTTTTAACAGTTTGATTATGGTATGCTTTGGTGTCGATTTCTTCATATTTCTTGTACTCGGGGTTTGGGGGTTTATTTTTTTTTCTTTTTTGTGGGGGTGGATATGACCTTTATTTGAGCATATCCACCAGAGTGGAAATAATGTCTGTACAAAACCAGATGTTTGTTACTGTAACTTCTGCATCACAATTAAAATCCGAGCAGTTTTTAAAAAACAGTCAACTCAGTCAAAACCCACTGCTTCAGAATCAATAGCTTCTTTGAAGCCACAGTAACACTTAAATATGGTTAAGACTCAAATGTAGAAATTTGGTTGGTTGGAAAGCTAATTAAACTTCTAACTTGCTTAAACAGAATTACAGAAAGGTAAAATTGTGTTTTTCACAGAGATGCAGTCCACTGGAATCACCAACACTGGACAGCTGGTAGAGTATTTAGAGTCCTGAGAAACAAGGAATCCAGGCATTCCTTAGACAGTCTGCTGTTGTCCCTCCTTCCCAGTCAGAGATTTGTGGGTGTGTGCAGTGACACCACCACCAGCAATTGTAGCCTTGACAAGAGACTCCGATTCTTCATCTCCAGGAATAGCAAGTTGCAAGTGACGAGGGGTGACACGCTTTACCTTTTAAGTTTTTTTGTTGTTGTTGTTGTTTTTTTTTGATATTGAATTTCGCTCTTGTTGCCCAGGCTGGGGTGCAATGGCACAATCTCGGCTCACTGCAACCTCTGCCTCCCGGGTTCAAGCGATTCTCCTACTTCATCCTCCCGAGTAGCTGGGATTATAGGCAGCCACTATGCTCGGTTAATTTTGTATTTTTAGTAGAGACAGGGTTTCTCCATGTTGGTCAGGCTGGTCTTGAACTTCCAACCTCAGGTGATCTTCCTGCCTTAGCCTCCCAGAGTGCTGGGATTACAGGCATAAGCCACCGCACCCGGCCACCTTTAAGTCTTTTGATGCATTTCCTGCCAGTTCAAGTCTCTCTGCGGCGAGGTACTCCAGGATGGCTGCGTTGTACACAGCGGCAGTCGCGCCCACACGTCCATGACTGGCCGTCCTAGATTTCAGGTGTCGATGAATACGGGCCACTGGGAACTGCAAGCCGGCTCTGCGAGCGGGAAACCGCCGTTGTCTTGGCCTTTCCGGAGTCCTTCCCCACCTTACCGCCAGCCATTTCGAATTCTGCTGAAGTTCAAGCAAGCAAGGCAGAGAAAGGGCTAATCAGACCCACGGCAAGATCCCACCACCTACTCCTTCGGCGCACTGTGATTCAAACTGCCTGGGGTTTATAGTTTTGATCTAATTTGGAACATTTTTATTTTTGAGACGGGGTGTTACTCTGTCACCCAGGCTGGAGTGCAGTGGCACCATCTTGTCTCACCACAACCTCTGCCTCCTGGGTTCAAGCGATTCTTGTGCCTCATCTTCCGTGTAGCTCGAAGTATAGGCACGTGCCACCATACCTGGCTAATTTTTGTATTTTTAATAAAAATGGGGTTTCACCATGTTGGCCAGGCTGGTCTCAAGTGATCCCAAAGTGCTGGGATTACAGGCATGAGCCACCGCACATGGCCTGATGTGGAACATTTTTGGTCATTGTTTCCTCAGATTGTTTTTCTGTTGCTCCCTGTCCTGGGGATGCTGTGTGTGTGTGTGTGTGTGTGTGTGTGTGTGTGTGTGTGTGTGTGTGTGTGTGCACGCTACATGAAGTTCCGTAACTCACTGATAATCTGTTATTTTTTGTAGTCCTTTTTCTTGGTGTTTCATTTGTGTAATTGCTGCTGCTCTGTCTTCATGTTAACCTTTTCTTCTGCAGTGTCTAATCGGCTCTCATTCCACATAGTATATTTTTCATTTTAGATGTTGAGGTTTGCATCTCTAAAAGTTCCATATGGGTCTTTTTCTTGATTAAGTATCTTCCATGTAAGTGGACTGCTTCACTTCGGTCCACTACCTTCTTCAACATATGAAATAACTAAGTGACAGTAGTTACTGTAACTCTTTTAATTGCTTTCTGTGTCATTACTGGAGCTATTTCTATTGATTGATTTTTCCTTTGAGTATAGCTTTATGATTTGATAGGTCTGGAGCAGTGATCAGTCCAGGACAAATTATTCCTTACAGCTGAGGCAAGACGGCCTTGAGTTCCTCTGGTTTTCCAGACTGGCGTGTGGGGACAGCCCTGTTCCCTGCCTTGTGTGACTGCCAAGCATGGGTGCCTCTGATCGTGTCTGCGGGTTCTGTTCCGGCAATGAGTGGTTCCTGCATGCACTTCCTCGTCAGTTCCCTGTGGAATGCTCGAGGGCCCTGTGCCGGTCTACTTTACTCACTGTGTCCCTCTCCTGTCCCAACACAGTCCTAGGAATTCTAGCTGTCTTGATCTCCCTGGCCTGGGCTCTGTGTCA
The DNA here is from genome assembly GCF_006542625.1 of Nomascus leucogenys. Lineage (NCBI taxonomy): Eukaryota > Metazoa > Chordata > Mammalia > Primates > Hylobatidae > Nomascus > Nomascus leucogenys. The sequence continues at coordinate 28,907,903 of NC_044405.1, forward strand.
TCAACTCAGGGAGTCGGCCAGCTTGCCCTCTTTCACCCCCCGCCCTCCCCACCCTCTGGTGGGCACCCAGAGGGCTTGCTGGGCTTGTTTCCCGTCTCTGAGTGTTGAGGGGAGGAATCATTGTCCTTTGTTCCTTGGTGTCCATGGTCTTGAAAACCATTAATTCATGTTTCTTGGTTTTTGGTGTTTCGTTTTTTTTTTTTGTTTTTTTGTTTTTTTGTTTTGGTGACAGAGTCTTGCTCTATCACCCAGGCTGGAGTGCAGTAGTTAGATCTCAGCTCACTGCAACCTCCACCTCCTGGGTTCAAGCAATTCTCCTGCCTCAGCCTCCTAAGTAGCTGGGATTACAGGTGCACGCTACCATGCCCAACTAATTTTTGCAGTTTTAGTAGAGATGGGGTTTCACCATGTTGGCCAAGCTGGTCTCGAACTCCTGACCTCAAGTGATCTGCCCACCTCAGCCTCCCAAAGTGCTGGGATTACAGGTGTGAGCCACCATGCCCACCCTGTGTTTTTTGTTTTTTGTTTTTGGTTGGTTCAGGCAGTGGTGTAAATCTAGTCCCTGTCACTTCATCTTGGCTAGAAGCAGTTCACTCACTGATTTCTAGCTTTTGATGGAGTGTAATCTATTACTATCATAGTGTTAATAATTAATATCATTGATGTGCAGATTGTTCTGAATTTGGCTTCTGTACTTATGTACTGAGAATGTACTGATTCTTTGAGTACTCTCTGGGCTCATCCCCTCCTCTTGCTTCATCTCAGGGCTCAGCCCTGGCTCCTTCCAGTGGGAAACTGTATTTAGAAGTCAGGACCTGGAGCTAGGGGAGAGCTTTGCTGGTGAGCTCTCAGTGGGCATGGCTAGAGAACATGTGTGTACACCCACATGTGTATGTGCACACATTTACATCTGTATTTCCTATGTAGCTGCTTGTGTATGTACATGCATACATGTACACACATGAGCCCATTTCAGTCCAGCACTGCAAGGGTGATCCTGGTTTCCTCCCTTCTGTGTTTGTAACTCCCTTCTCCACATGGAGGAGCCAGGCACTGGTTCTCCTCCGTGTTTCTGATGCGAGTAATCCCTCTGTGAATGACCATCCTCCTGTCACTGCTGCTCTGCTCCCAGCAGGTGGATGCCCATTCCCACACTTGCTTGGCAGTGTGCCTGGCACAGACTTCCTCCTCACCTCACTTGATCTGCAATCAGGACAGGCTCGGGACTTAAATTCAATGAAAAGGCATCCCTGTTTGGGGGATGCCCTTTGTGCCCTGCTTGGCCCCTTATCCCACTTATACCCTTATACCCCTGTGCCAGCCCGAAAATCCTTCATCTCACTTGGGGCCTCACATCTCATTCTGTACTTCCCTCTACTGCCACCTGGACACCCTCCTCACTGCTGAGCTCTGGTACCTGGGGCGGCCTGCTGTGCTTGCCCACCTTGGGCCCTGATGCCCTGCCCCTGGCTGCTGCCTCTGTCTTGGAACTGGAGCCTTCGCCTCTGACTCGGCTCTTGGGTCCTGCATGTGTTGCTGCCCACTGCTCATGGGTTTTCCTGTAGTGACTTTGTTTTCTTTCTTTTCTCCTTTTCTTTTTCTTTTCTTTTTTTTTCTTTTCTTTCTTGCTCTGTTGCCCAGGATGGAATGCAGTGGCATGATCTCAGCTCACTGCAACCTCCACCTCCCAGGTTCAAACAATTCTCCTGCCTCAGCCTCCCGGGTAGCTGGGACTACAGGCAACCACCACCACGCATGGCTATTTTTCTATTTTTAGTAGAGATGGGGTTTCACTATTTGGCCATGCTGGGACTTTGTTTTCTTTAGAGACCCTTAGCTTCACTGGCTCTGCTGGTCCTCTTAAGAGTCACAGAGTCGTTTTTATCACGTCGTTTTGTTTGCTCACTGGGATGAGTGATAGGCTGGATCTTGCCAATCAGTTTGCCCCAGAATTATGTGGAACTTCTCTGTACTCCTTCTGTCCTGCCTCATGCTCTGTGAGGTTTCTTCTGGAGAGTTCCTGCAAATTGACTGAGCAGAGCTGCTCTAGTGTCCCCTTGGGATGTGGCAGCCCCTGCCCGGTGTGGACAACCTGGAGCCAGGACTCCTTCTGGGGTGGGGGTGGGGAGGAGTCCAGGTAAGGGGCTCTTGGTGGCCTTGTAAGAGGCAGAGAGGTTTCCAGCAGCTCCTTGGATGGCTCACCTGTGACGTGTGGATGGGGGCAGCTGGGTGCTATGTGTATTTTCTTGGCAGTCACAGGCTCTGGGCCCTGTTGGCCTTTTGGTTTTGCTTCCAGGCATGGCGCGTTGGGGCGTCCAGCACAGAACGGCTCACCAGTGCTGTAAAATCTATGCTTCAAGTACCAAGAACTGCCGTGCTATGGAAAATGTGCACTAGATAATTAAGTTACTGTTGGACATTTATTTGCAGAAAATTGAGCTTACCAGATGGTTTTAATCTCAGTTTTCAAAGTAAAAGATCTTTTCAGATTGTATGATATTTGTAATTTAAATCAGGATGTAGCAGTTTTTAAAATCAGGATACAAATGAGAAGTACTGCCTTTTGGAACTTTCTATTTAGTTAATTAAACCAAAAGAGAGGCTGGATACAGAATTTAGGATTTAATATATTTTTTTGGAGATGGAGTCTCGCTCTGTCGCCCAGACTGGAGTGCAGTGGTGCGATCTTGACTCATTACAACTTCCACCTCCCAGTTCAAGCAATTCCCCTGCCTCAGCCTCCTGAGTAGCTGGGACTACAGGTGCACACCGCCACGCCCGGCTAATCTTTCCATTTTTAGTAGAGATGGGGTTTCACCGTGTTGCCCAGGCTGGTCTTGAACTCCTGAGCTCAGTCAATCCACCCACCTTAGCCTCCCAAAGTGCTAGGATTGCAGGTGTGAGCCACCGTGCCCGGCCAGGATTTAAGATTTAACTCACTCGTGGATACTCTGATTGGCTTCTCTCTGCCTGAGTGTTACTCAAGAGTGACTTGAAAGTCCAGAATTAGGGCAGGACAGTGAGGAACTAGCAAAAGAGGAGAAAGCACTGATTTAGATGGTAGCTGTGAGTTACTGTGTCCAGATATTGTCAGTGCCTAACTTGGAAATGAATTATGTATCTTGGTTTTAGATTTTCTAAATCTAAATGGAGTTGGACTCTTCTGAGTGGATTTATGGAATAGAAGGGCAGTTATAAGTGATAACAGGCAAAGTGTCTGTTTTTCTGGTTCTTTATGGAAGAGAACCAAGCTGAAGGCCTTGGCATGTGTGTAGGAAGGGCCCTTTGGCAGGCTCATGCTTGGGCCTCTGCGTGAGAAGCAGGATTGATTTCTGGGATGGCGCAGCTCCTTGCTGCCTGTCGGGAAGTAGAGCAGCCTTGCGGAAGCTGCAGGTCGCCTTCTTTCTGAGGTCTCACAGCTGTAGCTGCTTGCCTCTGACATGGCCTTCACAGACTTGCGGTTGGGGCGGTTCCCAGGGGTACAGAGCTCAGAGGCTGTGGTAGAAGCTGCCAGGAAGCTTGCCTGGGGTTCCTGTGGGCAGTCTGGGCTGTGCCATGACAGCTAGCTTGCCTCCTGAGACGAAGGCACGGCACACAGCAGGATGGCAGTCATGTAGTGCTTGGGCCCAGAGCTGTTGGCCATAGTGGACCTGGGTTTTAAAGCCCTGACTTGCCTAACAGACTATTGCTGTGGGCAGCTCATTCAGCCCTCTGACTCTCAGTCTCTTCATCTGGATCACTGGGACACTCACATCCCTTGGGGTTGTGAGAACTGTGGGCACTGAGACCCACAGAGCACACCTGCAGGCTTGCTAGGCCGCTGGGCTTTTTATTCAAGTCCCGAGCCTGTCCTGACGCTTTAAAACATTGTGGCCATTGCAGGCTGTTATTAGGCACATTTTGCTGTATGAACTAAGGGCATTAGTTAACCTGCTTTCACAGTGACTTGTTTGTTTTTAGGATACCGAAGTGTATAAAGCTACAGTAAAAGATGACCTCACCAAGTGGCAGAATATTCTGAAGGCTCATAGCTCTGTGGACTGGTTAATAGTGATAGTTGAAAATGATGCCAAGAAAAAAAACAAAACCAACATCCTTCCCCGAACCTCTATTGTGGACAAAATAAGAAATGATTTTTGTAATAAACAGAGTGACAGGTAAGTGTATCTTTAATTTTACCTCATTTGGTTAATACTTGACATGATATAGATTGCTGGCTTCCTGGGTAGTAATAAATATTTACTCAGCAATCTCGAGTGAGCATCCATGGGGTGCTGTCAAGGAGACCTGGTGTCTGTCTTTGTGGAGTTCCTGTTCAGGCAGGCAAAGAACTCGAAGCAGTCATCCCCTGAGTGTGCTGCCTGGGAGGAGTGGGTCTTGGCCCCATGGTCCTGGGAGGCCTCTTGGTGGGTCCTTTCTGAAGACTGACAGCAGCAACTCTTGCAGTTTTTCTGTAGAACAGGGGTCCTTAAAGGTTTTCTTTTTTTGAAATGACGGCACCTGTGTTTTTTTTCTTTACCTTAACACCTCCTGAGAGTTCCTAAGAACACAAATTATAAAATGCTGACCTAACCCCTTCAGAAACCGTGAAAGGGAATCCTGAAACTTTGGCAGTTAATAGATTGTATGGGCTTTCTCCGCCTTGCCCTGCTGTCTCTCCTGGGGTAGCTCACTCCCTTTCTCTTCAGTGATGCCATTGCCAGCTGAGCCAGCCAGCACGTTAACTCCTCTGTAACTCATAGTCTGTATCTCGTAGTTTAGCACTGGAACTCACCCAGGGCCTGGGGATTCAGCGGCGAACCTGGACCCTGCCCTGGTCCAGCAGGTTGTTATAGCCATGGTCACCATGCTTATGGTGGCGAGGGTTCAGATGGAGGACTCCAGAGTACTGCAAGAGCCTACAGCTGGGCAGCTGGCCTTCTCTGGGGCCAAGGGAGGCTCACTGAGAAAGCAGAGATGGGCTGAGAAATAAAGGATGCATGGGGGGGTAAGGGAGGAGCAGGGGCAGGCGGCGCGAGTGCAGCCTGCAGCCCCAAACAGACAGGGCCCTGCACTGTTCTCTTACGCTACTCTCCATGCCTCAGTGGCAGTTCTTCAGCGGGAGGAGCTATGGATGGGTGCCTTTTTCATGTTCCACACAATACTGGATACATAGTAATGTTCAAACTTGCTTTTTTTTTAATGTTTTGAATTAAATAATTAGGTAGTTGAGCTTATGGTTTATCTTAGAGAAGTTTCATTCAATTTGGACTTATGGAAACTTCTTTGTAAGGTGTGTTACTCATAAATTAGTTAACCAAAAGGAATCAGCTTAGCATTTAACAAGATGCTACATGATTGAGTATCCATGCCCTCTCTGTGGTTCAAGTACTGACACTTTTTGTTCTGAAAAAGAGAGTGGACTGCCATGAAGCCTGGCAGGAGGAGCACTCTGTTCTGTAGCCTAACGGGAGTGCAGGCCAGCGCTGCGGGGAGACCACCAAGGCAGGGCTAGGAATCAAAACCAAGTGGCCTTGGAGGTTTTTATTAATATCACAAAAGAAATCATATTTATTTGGGATTCTATTAAGTAAACAAATGGGTGCTAATGAGGTCTATTAGTCTCAACTTGTGAAATGTTCAAATTGTATAATTTTTGCAAAGTACCTATTGATTACTTTTAAGTCTGTGTTTATAATCTTTATCTAATTTCCAATATGTTTCTACTGAGCCTGTTTAAAACTAACTTGCTTTTTAATGACTATTCTTTATACATTAAATGTAATTTACTAAAATTTTCAACATTTCATCTTGAGTAGGTTTAAATATACCTTCTACCATTTGATTTTTATTAATTTAAAGCCACCCCTTAACAAATCTATTTTTTTTTAGTGTAAAGAGTTTGGTGAGATTTTCATACATTTAAATTTAATAGAGTCTGTATTGACAATTGTTTTGTTTTTTTCCTTTTTTTTTTTGACAATTGTTTTGTTACCCAGTATAATTTCTGGCCTTTGAAAATATTGTAACACTTGGCCCTGAAGTGGCTATTTTTTAACATTAGACTGGTGTTTAATTTTGATTATGCACACTACATGCTCATTGTAGAATTATTAGAAAAAGGTAATGAGCAAAAAGAAAATGGATATTAACTCTTAATATTTTGGTATGTATCTTCTCAGACTTTTTTTCTTTATGCATACATAATACATGTGTGTATTTTAAGTGAATATAACGTTATGTGTTGTTTATACTTGCTTTTTTCACTCAATATATTGTAAAGATTTTCCACAAACAATAAATGCATTTCCAGACTCTCAGCATTAGTGAGTGGATAATATTCCATAGTATTAATGTGCCGTAAGTTATTTATGCATTCTGCTGCTGGGCTTAGGTTATTGCTTACTTATCATTATAAACAAAAATATTAGAATACTTTTCCAGCTCAAATGTTGTGAGCATCGTTAATTATTTCAGGATACCTTCCCCAAAGGAAAATTGCTTGGTAACAGATTTTGTGCATTTTTTGGGCTTTTGCTAAGTACGAGGCTGGTAGAGACAAGGGTTGACTTGTGATCAGCAGTGTGACTTGTGACGACAGTAGCCGTCATGGTGACTTGCTGAGGTTGCAGCTGGGAGCTCCTTGTTCCACATGTGCCCCAGCCCCTGCAGTCTGCGCGTCTGGGGGGATCGCGCCGCTCTCCAGATTGGCCCCACCATCCCTGACTTCATTCGTTGTGTTGGCCTCTCCTTTTCTGAGTTAATGATTTAGGCTTGATGTGAACTTCTGAAGTGTAGTTCTTTTTTACTTAAAAAAAAATTGATGATGATATAGAAACAGGATCTAATAGAGATAGGACATTTCATGACTGTATCTGATTGATCTCTGAAAACAGTTACTGTTTCGGTGGTTGGCACTTGTTTAGTTTCCATTTCCATTCACACCTGTAGGTGCAGGAGAATTCGCGTCTGGTCGGGAAAAAACGTTGGTAATTATAATCCTTGAGAATGCCTTAAGGATAAACTACCTAACTCATAGGTTCCAGCAAGCTCCTACTGTGGATAAATACACGTTAGTCCTCTAGGGGACCTTTGGAGTGAGCGGCTCTGGTCCCTTTGTCTTTGAGGGAAGAAAGTGTGCAGTGGGGTGGATTGAATGGAATTAAAGCCAGCCACCAAGTTATAAGTTTTCCTCTTGGTTCTGGTTGTTCACATGGAGGAACATGTAGAGTGTATGCTGCTTCACTGTTTTGTCCACTGATTTATAATTCCATGAATTTAGCCATGCCTCCAAAGGATATGCTGGGGCACGGAGAAAAGGAACTTAGAGCCAGTTCATTTTGCTACTTTTTGGTAATTCAAGTAAAATATTTACTAAGGAGAACTGGTGAAACTCATAGAATCAATGTTTTAAAATTATTTCTGAGTTCAGATTTATTCATCATCTTTCTAGATTACTATTACCAAGGCTAAAGAAATTTACCATTTCCAGCCTATCAGATAAATACATTGCCTTGTCCAAATCTGTTGGGAACTTTGTGTAATTTCGTGTGTTTGACCTTTTTATATCATGGGTTCAGCCTCTTTGTAATTAAACTGTTCCGCCCTATATGTTAAGCCATGTTCTAAGCCTTTATTTGTTAATTGTTTATTAACCCTCCCCTTCAAGAGCTCACAGGCTAGTGGGAAGGATAGAGGTCCAGAGAAGGCGAGTGTTTTCCTGTGAGGCCCGCAGCCTAGCAGCAGTGTGGGCAGAGCAGTTGGGATGGTGATGGGGGGAGGTTCGTGAAGATGCCACGCCTGGGTGGAAGGAATGTGCTCATGAAGAGAGGAGAGCGGGAGAAGGTCAGCAGGCTTGAGCTGGGAAGCAGAGGAAGTAAAGTGAGACATCGTGGTCCTTGTGTGTCGTGCTGAGAAATCTAAATTTATCCTGTCGATCCCAAGGAACCAAAATGGATTTTGAAGGAGGCAGGGAGCCGAGTGAGGCATGATCACATTATTTTACAGAGAACTCAGAGCTGCGTCTTTGGCTCAGGGCTCATGTAAATCCCTTTCCCCCTTTCCAGTTGATTCTATAGCAAACTCTCCTTTGAATTTCTGTAGAACTTACTGCTCATGTTCATGACCAGTTCATGATGAAGCCTTTTCCTAACCTGATTTCTTACTGCCTGCCTCATGTTTTTGACTGTTTATAGACGGAAGAAGCTAGATGCGGTGGCTCATGCCTATAATCCCAGCACTTTGAGAGGCCGAGGCAGGAGGATTGTTTGAGCCCAGGAGTTCGAGACCAACCTGGGCAACACAGCAAGACCTCATCTTTACAAAAAAATACAAAAATTAACTAGGCATGGTGGTACGTGCCTGTGATCCCAGCTACTGGGGAGGATCACTGGAGCCCGGGAGGTGGAGGTTGCAGTGAGCCAAGATTGTGCCACTGCACTCCAGCCTGGGCCACAGAGCAAAACTCTGTCTCAAAAAAAAAAAAAAACAGGAGGAGGAAGGAACGAAATTGCTGCTCAGGACAATGGCAGCTGCTGAGCCGTGGCGCTGTGCATGGAGGGTCTTTCCCAGATAGTCTGTTCATGTCTTTGCAGGTGTGTTGTGCTCTCCGACCCCTTGAAGGACTCTTCTCGAACTCAGGAATCTTGGAATGCCTTCCTGACCAAACTCAGGACATTGCTTCTTATGTCTTTTACCAAAAACCTAGGCAAGTTTGAGGATGACATGAGAACCTTGAGGGAGAAGAGGACTGAGCCAGGCTGGAGCTTTTGTGAATATTTCATGGTTCAGGTACTTGACTCATTACAGAACTAGACAGTTCCCTTCTCTCCCTCCCTCCCTTGTTCCCTCCCTCTCTCCTCCTTTCTTTCTAAGTAAGGCACCTCTCGTGGTAATCTCATTGGCAGAGTTTTTAAAAACAAAAAACCTGGAGTATCTAGGACTAGAAAGGAAGTGTGCGGAAGCAGATGGGGCATGAAAAGTACACACACTGCCCCGGGGAGCCTCTGGGGGCCAAAGCTGGAGCAGTTTCAGCGACAGAATAAATAAGGATAGAGTTGGGGTTTAACCCATGGAATAAAATTGATATCCATGAGTCTGTATCGATAGAAATCATCGGTTAAATAAATAAATGGAGGAGAAGGGTCACCTCTTCCATACAGGAGAATTCCACTTAAACGCAGAAGGAAAGAAAAACAGAAAATCACTTTTAAGCCAGTGTCCCAGCAAGAACTGTTGGAGGCAGGATTACTGATGGGTGTCCGGGGTGGTGGGCAAAGGCCTGAGGTGGGCTTGCACAGTCTCACGGTGGCCCCCCAAGATGTCTGTCAACTACCGAGGGAGCAGTAGCCACTCCACCGTGGGGAAACCAGGTACATACCACCTGAATGAAATGATAAGGCCGCTTCCGCCCGTGAGAAGCTGTGTGCACCTCATGAAATCCTTGGTAAGATGTGCCGAGAAATACTTAGTGTCTTTTCTCTGTAAAAAATGATCATCTCACGGCTGTCATGGAACATATCAAATGAACCCAAGTAGAGGGACATTAGACAACGTAGCTGTCTTCAAGGGTGCCACGGCAGTGAAAGACAGACTGTGAAGCTGACAGACTGCAGGGGCTGAAGGAAGCAACAGCTCTGGCCTGGTTGGGGGTCGAGGGTGGGGTCTTAGAGCAGAAACAACTACATCAGTGGAAAAACCACTGAAATTCCAATGAGGGCTAGTTAGTTAATAGTATTATACTTAGGTTAATTTTCTGGTTGTGATAATTGTACCACGGTCATATAAGATGGCAATGTTCAGGAAGCTGAGTAAGGGCTATATGGAAACTAGATAATTTTTTTTTTGCAATATTTCTGTAAGTCTAAGATTAGTTCAGAATTTAAAATGAGTAAGGAAGGAAATTCTGACACACACTATAGCATGGATGGGCCTAGAGGACATGATGCCGAGTGAAATAAGGCACATAGGGACAGATGCTGTGTCTGCTTATGTGAGGTCCCTCGAGTGCTCAGGTTCAGAGACAGAAGGTGGAATGGGGGCTGCCAGGGGCTGGCAGAGGGAGAATGGGAATGAGTGTTTAGTAGGACAGAGGTTCCGTTTGGGAAGATGAGAGAGTTTGGGATATTGGTTACACAACAGTGTGAGTGCATTTAACACTACCGAGCTGTACTCTTCTCTCTCTCTCTTTTTTTTTATGATGGAATCTTGCTCTGTCACCAAGGGCTGGTGTGCAGTGGCGCGATCTCGGCTCACTGCAACCTCCACCTCCCAGGTTTAAGCGATTCTCCTGCCTCAGCCCCCTGAGTAGCTGGGATTACAGGTCTGCGCCACCACACCCTGCTAATTTTTGTATTTTTAGTAGAGTTGGGGTTTTGCCATATCGCCCAGGCTGGTCTCAAACTCCTGGCCTCAAGTGATCTGCCGGCCTTGGCCTCCCAAAGTGCTGGAATTATAAGCATGAGCCACTGCGCCCGGCCTGAAGTGTACTTTTAAAAATGGTTAAGATGGTCAGTTTTATATTACATACATTTTAATCACAATTTAAAAGAGAAAGATTAGTTTATTAGAGTGCTCAGTCTTGAAAATACTTCACAAAGAAAATGAAGTTCAACATAACTTAGCAGTTTCTCTTGCAAAACACAGCCCACCGCTGTTTTCAGGGGAAACAGGATACAAAGGAGAGCTCTCAGTTCTCGCCTAGTGAGTGGGACCTGGGTGGGCCCTTAGGGGTCTGGGAATATTGTCCACAAATACCTGGGGTGGAACTGGATTCCAAAGACCTGACCATGTCAGGGGAGGTTTATGTGCGTGCACATCCTCCTGGTCTTTACGTCTTAATGTGCAGTAATGGAGAGCAGAAAGCAATCACCTGTTGCCGTCTCTTTTCATTTTCTCATTCAACAAAGGTTACTGAGCACGGACAGGTGCCAGGCCCTCCTTGATGCTGGGACGCCATCAGTGTACGGTTTTTGTGAGCTTGTGTGACAGTGGAGGAGATACAGGAAAGGAAGCAACGCAGATGCTAGGGCAAGAGAGAGGCACGAGGCAGAGATGGTGTGGGGTGCTGCGCGGGTCAGGAAGAGGGAAGGCCTGGCTGGGCTGGGGACTTAGCCAGAGCTGAAGGAGTTTGGAGAGCAAGCCATGTGGCTGTGTAGAGGAAGAGAAGGTGTTCCAGGCCATGGAATGGGGCAGCGCACAAGCCCCAAGGCAGCTCCCTGCCATGCATGCGTGAGCAGCAGTGAGGAGGCCTTGGTGGTGGAGCTGATTGAGTCCAGAGGGCTGGTGCTGGGAAGGGGTGGGGGTGGGGGACATAGATTTTGCAGGGCCTGGGGATGTCTTGAAAGAATTTAGGAGCCTCTTGAATGTGATGAGCAGTCGCTGACTGAAATGGGGAAGACTGTGGGTGGAGCACTTTGTGGGAAAGGTTTGGGGTTCAGGTTTCCATGGGTAAGCCTGAGCTGTCTGTTAGGTGTCCACACAAGTGTGCTGTGCTTGCCATTGGAGCCAGAGTCAGGTCTGAGCTGGAGTCCTAAATGTGTGGTGGGTATGCTGTGTAGATAGGCTCCATCATGGAGAGAGAATAGTGACTGTAGACAGGGAAGTCCAAGGGCTGAGCCCTGCGGCCTCCAGCAGAGAGCCTCGGGGGAACGAGAGGAACCAGCTGTCTGACCAGAGGGAGCCACAGCGAGGGGTGAGGGGAGCAGGTGGCCGGGTCCTGGACAGCAGGAAACATCCCAAGGACAAGGGGGTGACCAGTTATATCCGGTGCTGCCAGTAGGTCAGGGAGGGTTCCGAAATTATCTTAGCTTTTTCTAGCTTCTTGTGCATGCGTGAATGTTGACATATGTGGTCACCACATTGGTTTTTACTTAGCGGAGCATAGCCGTTATTCATAGTGCCGCATGCCTTTCTCTGTTGTAATCTTTAATGGCTACATACTGTTTCTTTAATACGTTGATTTATGTTTTTGTTTTTTTAAAAAACGTATCTTGGGCGAATAGGAGGAGCTTGCCTTTGTTTTCGAGATGCTGCAGCAGTTTGAGGACGCCCTGGTGCAGTACGACGAACTGGACGCCCTCTTCTCTCAGTATGTGGTCAACTTCGGGGCCGGGGGTGAGTAGTGGCACTTCAGTAACGCACGCTTGTCTTAGTGTGGCTTTCTCCAACTTGATAGTCTTGAAGCAGCCGTTTATTTACCTCAGGAGTACGCATGTTTTGTTGTTGTCTTTATACACATTATATCGGATATATATTCCTAGAGGAAATGAAATGAGAATTAAGAATTAGTCATTTTCACTTTTAGAAGAATCTTAACAAAAGTAATAAAAAAAACAAACTGTTTTCCAGGTATAAGATGTCCTTTCCACAACTCACTGGCCTGCTGGTGATGCCTCGATTCTGTCCCTCGTTAGAGTCAGAGTGCACGTCCCTTTCCCTTCCATCCAGGGGTTGTCTTTGGAATGCTCGAGTGCTCGTTGCTGTGAGCTTATATAATACCCTTGGGTGTTCATCTTTCTTTTGCACTTTTAAATAATATCTTAAGCTCTTTTACAATTACAGAATTAGCACAGTGAAACCATACACAGAGAGAAACATTGGTTATTGTCCTCAGTATTTTTCGCTGATGCTTATTTTGATGAAAGTGATACCATGTTGTGTAGCTGTTTCTCTGTCGCTCCTTTTTCTTACTCACAGCCCATCGTGGGCATCTCTCCAGGTTAACAGGTGAGGTTTGCAGTTGTTTTTGTTGCAATTGGTATTCCTGGCTTGATTCTATTACCTGGTGTTGGACGTTGGGTTCTTTTCTGCTTCTTGCCACCACAAGCAGTGCTGTAGTGGGCATCTCTGCCAGGTGTTCTTTTTGAGAACCCTTGTCACCATGTGTGAAGGAAGGAGTAATTTCGAGGAGCCCCCGTGTCAGCAGGAGAACCTGGAGGGAGATGAAATGTGGGGACAGTCAGTTCTAGCTGTGAGCACTGTCCTCACTCTGGAACTCATCAGTGGCGCCAATGGATACTGGCTCGTAGTGCTTCTGAAGATTGGGTCTGGATATCTCACTCTCCTGAGATGCCAGTATAGACACAGAACCAAAGCAAAGTGTTTACTAAGTAAAAAAACAGAAGAGGTAAAACTCTATTTCCTATATTTTATGTGTCCTTTTTTTTGTTTTGTTTTGTTTTGTTTTGTTTTTTGAGATGGAGTCTTGCACTGTTGCCCAGGCTGGAGTGCAGTGGCGCAATCTCGGCTCACTGCAAGCTTTGCCTCCCGGGTTCATGCCATTCTCCTGCCTCGGCAGTGGGACTGGGACTGCAGGCTGGGACTACAGGCGTCTGTCACCACGCCTGGCTAATTTTTTGTATTTTTAGTAGAGACGGGGTTTCACCATGGTAGCCAGGATGGTCTCGATCTCCTGACCTCGTGATCTGCCTCAGCCTCCCAAAGTGCTGGGATCGCAGGTGTGAGCCACCATGCCCGGCTTTGTGTGTCCATATTATACATAATATATCTATTTATTATTTATTTTTGAGACAGTGTCTCACTCTGTCCCCCAGACTGGAGGGCAGTGGTGTGATCTTGGCCCACTGCAACCTCTGCCTCCCGGGTTCAAGCGATTTTTGTGCCTCAGCCTCCTGAGTAGCTGGGATTACAGATACATGCCACCATGCCTGGCTAATTTTTATATTTTTAGTAGAAACGGGGTTTCACCATGTTAGCCAGGCTGGTCTCAAACTCCTGGCCTCAAGTGATCCTCTTGCCTCGGCCTCCCAAAGTGCTGGGATTATAGTTGTGAGCCACCATGCCCAGCCTATACATACACACACACACACACACACACACACTTTTTTTTTTTTGAGACAGAGTCTCACTTTGTTGCCAGGCTGGAGTGCAGTGGTGTGATCTCGGCTCACTGCAACCTCCTTCTCCTGATTTCAAGCGATTCTCTTGCCTCAGCCTCCCAAGTAGCTGGGACTACAGGCGCGCACCACCACGCCCAGCTAATTTATTTATTTATTTTAATTTTAATTTTATTTTTTGAGACGGAGTCTTGCTCTGTAGCCCAGGCTGGAGTGCAGTGGTGCCATCTCGGCTCACTGCAACCTCCGCCTCCCGGGTTCATGCCATTCTCCTGCCTCAGCCTCCTGAGTAGCTGCGACTACAGGTGCCCGCCACCACACCTGGCTAATTTTTTTTTGTATTTTTGGTAGAGACGGGGTTTCACCGTGTTAGCCAGGATGGTCTCGATCTCCTGACCTCGTGATCTGCCCGCCTCGGCCTCCCAAAGTGCTGGGATTACAGGCGCCACTGCACCTGGCCAATTTTTTTATTTTTAGTAGAGACGGGGTTTCACCATGTTGGCCAGGATGGTCTCGATCTCTTGACCTCGTGATTCGCCCGCCTCGGCCTCCCAAAGTGCTGGGATTACAGGCGTGAGCCAACCGCACCTGGCCTGTATTTTTTAAATATCTTATTTTTTTTAAATAGATTTATTTAGCAAAAAATGTTTGAATTTAATAAAGAAACGGCAATAACTGGTACATACATTAGTTGAAAATATTAAAATATTTTCACTGAGCACCAAATAGAATAGTTCTCAGTCTTTTCATGGAGAACTCCTTTGAAAGAATACCTAGAACTTAATCTGTTTATTTAGGTTTTTAATCGAGAAATCTAAAACTGCCAATCACAGTTTCTAATTACCATGAGATGAGCAGGTTAACAACCTTGAGGTCATATCATATGAGCTTGTAAAAGCTGTGTTTAAGCTGTACATTCTAACTGAGGGCATTTGTTAGCCTCCAGCAGGCTGGTAATCACAGGTCCATGTGCCTGTGATGCCATATACACAACATTGAGTAAATAAGTGTCATTTATAAGGTAAAGATCATAAGGTCCCTGGCAGCAGAATAGGTGCTGGGCGGCTTCAGGGACCAGGCACCTGAATGGATGTCAGTGCATGTGAGCAGGGGCCTTCAAGGCTGAAATATCTTACATATTTCTTATATTTCACCTAATTTATTTGTTTTTTTCTCTCAGTTTTAAAATTTGGGGCAATTTAAAATCCAAAAGTAAGCCTGGACCAAATTTTGCCACTGAATAAGATGGTTTGTTTTTGTTCTTTCATTCAACAAATACTTACTGAGGGACCACCATGTGCCAGGCACTGTTCTAAATACAGGGAGGAATAAAGCAGAATCCCTTTTTTTATGGTGCTTACATGAAGGGGAAACAGGCACAGAAAAGTAAATCTATCACTTGCTGTCCATAGTAGTAAGTTTGGGCTGTAGAAAGGGGCTCCGGTGAGAGATGGGGCGGTATGTGCCAATGGAGCTTAGATAGGGCACTGGAGTGGCCTCCCTGTGGGGGCGGCACTGGCACAGAGGCCTGACTGAAACGTGGGAGTGCCCTGTGAGAATCCTGTGGGAGGGGAGCCTAGCCAAGGGAGCTGCTGGTACAGGGCTGGGCTGGCGGGTCTGCACCATGCTGCTGGGTGCTCCAATAGGCCTGAGGATGCTGGTGCAGGAGCCGGGCTGGCAGGTCCACACCACACCACGATGTGCTCCCCGGCTCTCAGGAGAAGCTCACGTCAGTGAAGGGAGCGTTTAACCATGCCAGGAATGAACTGGTTATGACATTTCTCTGTTGAAGTGAGAAAAATAGATTCAAAGATTTTTTTCAATAATGATTGAGGGACTTGTTATTATACATTGTTATGCTTACTTTAAGATCATATTTGAGTCTTAGGGATGTAAGTAAACCTCTGGGAGCCTTGCTGAAATTTTCGACAAGCAGTAATTCTTTTTCCTTCTATGTGCTGCTACCAAGTCCTCCCTGTCCCTTCCTCTAGGAGCTTGACTCAGGGACGTGACGTGGTTGAGTTAGGGAAATAAGGAAGGAATATGTAATCTAAGGAAGACCAAAAACACCAGGATGGTCAGAGCAGGCTGCACTCCAGCCCACAGGTAAAGATAAGGAAGCCCAGCCCCGCTGCAGCCTAAGACTAGAGCCCTCCCTCGGCCTGAGACAGAGCCTGAGCTCCCCTAACCATGTAGCCTGTCTGTCTCTGGGTGACTTCCCAAACTGTTCAGCTCCCGCCCATGACTTTCTGGGCATGGTAGGGTGGCGTGCCTTGTTGCCTGAGTCATGTTACTCACAGCTTGGCTGTCAGTGCTGGGAGCCGAATGGGTGCTCATCACTAGACCACAGGGGGTGGGCAGTGTTCATAGAAAAACTGGTTATGAAGCTGCCTGTTTGCCCACCATCCTCAGCCTGAGCAGGAAGCTCCGGAAGGTGAAGTACCCACAGTCAGCACCTTTCATGATGTGTGTTTGTTTAGATGGTGCCAACTGGCTGACTTTTTTCTGCCAGCCAGTGAAGAGCTGGAACGGATTGATCCTCCGAAAGCCCATAGATATGGAGAAGCGGGAATCGATCCAGAGGCGAGAAGCCACCCTGTTAGATCTGCGCAGTTACCTGTTCTCTCGCCAGTGCACCTTGCTGCTCTTCCTGCAGAGGCCGTGGGAGGTGGCCCAGCGCGCCCTAGAGCTGCTGCACAACTGTGTGCAGGAACTGAAGCTCTTAGAAGTGAGTCGGCTGTTTTCCCAATTTACCCATTTCTTGATTGTTCCAGCAGAAATCTCTCAACCTTGAGATCCCAGGCATTGAACTGTTTGTGCTTAAGAAAGGGTTTTCTTTTCTGAATGTCTTTAATTTTCAGTATATTATTTGCTTAGTTACTTTTTACGTTGATTAATTGCTCAAAAATAGAACTCTGTTCTCAACATGCTGAAGTTTGTGCCAGTCCAGAGCAAGCCTCTTAGATGAGCTTCTCAGTGAAGCTCACTGGCTGACTGCAGCCTGCACTGCTGCATGAGCTGTCTCCACGGGAAGAGTCACTCACCTGAGGGACACGCAGAGCTAGATTTTGCATGTAGACATTTATTTTATTTCAGACATTTATGTCATGTAGATATTTATTTTATTTGTCTTTTCAGATAAATAGTTTTGCATATGGCCATGCAGGTAGCAATGTGAGTGACACACAACAGGCTGTGCCCCATTGATTAGTAGTACGGAGCTTCATGGAAGATATGACATAAATAAGTGTGTGTGTGTATGAATGTAGTTAGTAAAACATTTGCCTTTAGAGATAAATTCACCCAAGCACTGAACTCTTACTGTCCATCGAACCGTGGACATTCTAGTGAGATGAAAGGACTGTAGAGACCGTATCTAGTCTGTGGTGATTCTTGTTTCAGGGTCCTCTTTACCCAGAGCAATTCACACACACACAAAATGATACTTACGACTTGAGGATTTGTGTACACCCCTGCCACCCCTCCCCTGGTTCAGATCTCCTGAGTGAGTGGTCTCTGATGCTGTTCTGTAAACAAGAAAACGGAGTCTGGAAGTGATTAGGTCTGAAGAGTATAAGCCAGTGATGGGGATGGTGTTTCATAATATAGGAACTTATTTTTGTGTGCTTGGTTTGAAATAATTTTAAGAGATTTAAACTTTAATTAATGAAGAGAAATATATTTTAGTTAATTTCAAAAGGAGAAGTTCTTATTTCAGAGCTAAGCCCATTAGTACCTAGCCCAAGCCACAAACTCAGAAACTTAAGAATTTTTATCAAATGATTTTTCTTCACCTAATGAAGCAAATGAGGAAAATTTTCCACCTCGAAATGACCGTCTGGGCTGCCTGTAATCACCTGGATGTAGAGACTCTGCCTGGGTTGCTCAGCCCTGACTGCAGGCTGGGGATGGGGCTGTGAGGGAACCATTCAGTCCTAGAGCCGGGCTCTCTGTTCACGTGTGCCTAGAGATTTCACCTGATGTTGAGATTTTTGTCTTACTAGCCGATGGGGGAAAAAAATGGAAGTATTCAAGTCCAAATGATTCAGACATGACGTCTTCTGAGTGAGACGTCCCCAGGAGGGCTGATTGGAGAGGGCTGCTAGTTCTGTTATTACCTTGCGGCTGGAAGGAGAAATGTGTAAGTAATAGAGGGTGTGGGCTCTGGAGTTCCTTGGAGCGTCAGGGTTCACAGGAGCCACACAGGGTCTGTCTGTTGGCTCCTCTAGGTGCTCGTCCGCAGGGCCGGGAAGTCACTGAGGTATTTTCAAGGCTTTGTATCATGTGAGGAGCCTCTTATCTGTGGTGTATTTTCCGAGCCCTTTGCTTTGCTGAATGAAGTTGTTGTCCCCTTGGCCTTTCCTTGAATGGAAGCTGCCCCATTGCTTTTAGTCATAGCTATTGTACCTCTTTGCACTGTTGAGTTCTGCGTCTCCAGTGAGAGGAGGTGGCCAAAGGTGAATGCTGGATTTGAGGCAAGGACGTGCCACCCACTGATGACTTTCTCACAGTCTCTCAGTCTGTTTCCTTCTAAGAACCCACTTCCTGTTTCCTCATCTCCTTCTGATGCACACAGCTGGCTGCGCCTCCTTACATGCGCTGTGCCTGTCGGCTTCCCAGGCTGGAGAGGACAGCCTCCCTTGTCGCTTGTGTTGAAGCCCACACAATCTTCTTTGCATACTTTGCTCCCATGTTTGATCAACACTGAGATTCACACTGTTTACTTAGAGGGCTTTGCCAGTAACTTCACGTCAGAAGTGTTTCACTTTCTCTCCCTTTTTCTAAATTTTTAAATTTTTTGGTAGAGATGAGTGTCTCACTTTGTTGCCCAGGCTGGTCTGGAACTTCTGGGCTCAAGTGATCTTCCCTGCTCCCCTCCCAAAGTGCTGGGATTACAGGTCTGAGCTGCCCCTGGCTGTGTTTTTCTCTCTTGTGCAGTAATTTTTACTCCAGTCTAGTCGTTAGGATTTTTTGGTAAGAGTCAGGTTTTAGGGCTACAGTTGAGCAGAGGCCAGGGGGTAGGTGCACCACTGTGAGTTGCAGATCCCACTGTCCCACTTTCGAGTGGGTGGCTTATAAAACATGTCCTGCTAACATCCTGGTTGCTTTACCAGTTGATTTGAAGTACCTCATTTATTTAAAGAGAATAGGAGGCAACGAAGCAGCCAGCTGTGATGGAAACTAGCCCTGCTCCGTAGTAGGGCTTGATCCACACTCCAGGGGCGACGGGGGCTGAGGAGGGGAGCAAGATGGCCGGATAGAGGCCTCTGCCCTGTGGGTGCCGCTTACTAGCCTTGCCCACTCCCTTGATGGAAAATGTGTTAAGAATGGAGATTGTGCCTACCTTGCACAGCTGGCTGCTGGGGTGAGCGGTAACACCCGTGAAGTGAGGCCAGTTCTGCATGAGTTCAGGATCCTCCTTCACAGAGTATTTCCTTTTTTTTCTGTAACAATTTCTAATTTTCCCTCCATTTACAAAAGTTGAATGTTTTCTCTGTGTAAATTTGGAAAATACAGACAAATATACGAAGAAAATGTCGTTGCTTTTGCTAGCAGGAAGAGGTTCCCTTTTTTTGTCCATGGCCTTCTTATGTATAGATGAACTGCAGTTATTTCCTTGTTCCTATTTGGACATTTGAATTCTTCAAAATTCTTTGCAATTGCAGCAGTTTGCATCCTTATACATACATCTTTGTATGTGAATTCATACAAGTAGAATTGGAAGGTTGAAGACACACGTTTTTAAAGCTATATGTTGTCAGTTTGTCCTCCAGAAAGGTCTTCCCATTTTCAGTCATGCTAGTGATGCCTGTTTTCCTGCACCTTTGGTAAGAAAAAAGTATGATACATATATATTTTGTTGCCAAATTAGAAGAACGGGGAAGATACTTTCTTGAAGGCGGTAATGTGTTTGTTACAATGATTGCCCAAGTGATTTTTGTGGGGGTTTGGAATGTGTTTCATTCAGCGTTTGACCTTTTATCAGCTTAGATGCTGGTTACGTAACAGACCGTGTGGGCCTAGCAGGGTCAGGACTCCTCCAGACCCCAGGAGAGTCACCCAGCCTAGCCTGTGGCACGGAGGAACCGTGCATGGGACGCCATCGGAGTTAGCTGGCCAGTTTGTGAACAGAGGCTGTGTGTGGCCAACCTGCAGGTTGAACCAGAGGAAGAAGAAAGTTTACAGTCAAAGCTGGCCAGCTGGGATCGGTATTCTGAGGTGCAGGCCTGGCAGAGGACAAAGGCAGAGATGTAGTGTGGGAATGTACGTTGTGTTTACTGAGGGCTTACAGTGTACCTGACACCCTGCTGGGTGGGTGCTCTCATGGGAAGGTGAGGATCTTGTGTGCCTGTGAGCCATGAGGACCTGAGCTGGAGGAGGAGGGGTGGTTGTGAGAGCTGTTGCTGAAGAAGAACTGATGGCTCACTGGACAAAAGGAAAGAGAGGACTGTCAAGAATCATTCAATAAACGTTTCCTTGCCTGCCAGGCACTGTGGGAGACAGGGATAGGGGGTGCACATAAATGAAGAGGAAAGGGCCACACCTACCGGCATGAGGCTGCCACGGGTCATCAGCATAGTGTCCAAGTAGTGACGAAGTGTTGTCTGCGCACAGGGGACTGTAAGGGAGGGAAAGGCAGCTTTGCCGGATGCCTCAGGTCAGCTTGGTAAACATTTGCAGGTGCCTGATAGGTGCTAGAGAAGCTTTCTAGAGGAGGCCGTGTGTGAACTCCATTAAAAAGATTCATTCAGGCCGGGCACAGTGGCTCACACCTGTAATCCTGGCACTTTGCCTGTTTACAGAAGCTTTTGCGCAGTGGGTACTGATGGTGGTAGCGTCTTGGGAGATGAAAAGTATCCCAGATCTCCTGGCACCTGGGAACCAGGTGGGCCTGCAAGGTGAGGTCAGCCCACTCCAGGCCTGCTGTGGTTTGACTGATGAGGACGCTCATCAATCGGAGGGACACGCTTTGTCCAGGATCTCAGAGCTGCGTCCTGCTGCCCTGCTTTTCCGTGCCTTCCCTCAGTGTGGTATGTTTGGGTGAGAGAGTGGTGCAGCTTTATGAAAGTGGCTTCCGATTATGCAGTTTTTGTCCTACACTGATTTTTTTTCCCAAAAGATTTAAGTAGCGTATCTTATTTTTCAAAAGTTGGGCTTTTTAGCTTTTATGGGAACATTTGATGGCACTCTTTGGTTCTTCCTTGTTGGTTCCAGGTCCTTTATTTGTGCTCAGGGTGCCTTGCAAGAGCTCTTATGGGAGTCAGTTTCCCCGGCATTGGCAGCTCATCACCTGTTGACTGGGGATTTGAAGAGCACAGGTGAACACATTTCACCAAAACTAAAACACATCATGAAGTTAGTGCCACCAGAGAAAAAGTCAGCATTGCCACTTAAAAGTGTAAGATGCCACTTGATGAAGAGAAACATTCCTATTTCAGAAGTGCTAAAATGTGGGGAAAAACTGCGTCTTATACAGCAGGCGCTTTTGCTTTTCTGATAGTGTTTCTTTTTTCGTTTTTTAAGTGGAAAGGCTCAAGTACATACAGAAGCAGAGAGGATAACATAATGCCCATGTAGGACCCATGAACAGAGCAGGCGCAGCGCCCGGCCAGCCTCTACTTCATCTGCATCCTCGTTCACTTGCCCTGGGACGTTTTTTAAATACAGACGTTGGGTTTCACCTGTAAATACTGCAGTGTATAGGGAGCAATAGGGAGCTCTTTTTCCAAACATAAATATACTGTCTTTATCACGCCTGAAGAGTGAACTGTAATTCCTTGTGTGATATTTCTACTCAGTATTCAGTTTCTGCTGTTGAACGTGATCTTTCTTACATGTGACCAAGCAGTCATTTGAGGTCTTAGTTTTCCCTCCCCTCTTGACACTGATCTGTGGCCAATCCTCACTCTTGGAGTAAATGATCATATTTGGTCTTTTTCTAGGTTTTTCCTTTTTTAAAAAAAAAATTCTTTTTCTATATATATTTTTCAGATCTAGACCTGCAGAGGCTTTTTCTTAATTAGGTTTTCAAAAATACAATAATTGAAAGTTATACATAAAACCTGATAACACATTTGAATATAGGTCACACTGCTTTTCTCTTCCCATGTGAATGTAGGTGATTAGTGTTCTCTGCCCCTTTCTCTCTCCTGTAGCTCTGCATATCACAGAACTGTTAGATGAGGTGGCTGCTTGAAGGATGGAGGGTTTTGCACGTTCCAGCTAGAGCGTGTGGGTTTGTTCAAGCTAGAGCTCTCCCAGAGCTCCCCTCACACCTTCGCATTTGCACCCCCACAGGTCTCCGTCCCACCTGGTGCTCTGGACTGCTGGGTGTTTCTGAGCTGTCTGGAGGTGTTGCAGAGGATAGAAGGCTGCTGTGACCGGGCACAGATCGACTCGAACATTGCCCACACTGTGGGACTGTGGAGCTATGCCACAGAAAAGGTGCCTACCTGCCCAAGTGTGGAATGCTCGCATTGTCTCTGCGGCCATGCCTGGGTGGCGGAGGAAGTCTGCCGTTTGGAGGAAAGGTGTTGCTCATTTAGATCACGATGCATCCACTTTAGTGGCCATAGAAGGTGTCTGGGTGCAGCCAAAGAAGTCATAGTTCCCCACCACATGTCGATGTAGTCAGCAGACAGCAAGCACTTGCTGTGCTCCTGTGAAATTGACTCCGTACCCTGAGTCGGGGGACACGAGGGTGGTGCTGAAAGGTCACGTCAACAGGCAGAGCTGTGCTGGTGTGTGCAGCAGGTAGGCTGCCAGGGCTGGGCTTATGCAGGTGCAGGCGGAGCCTGGGGAACTCAGGGAGGTGAAGGACAGAAGCGGAGGATTCCCACCCTCCAGGCCTCACTGGGAGCTGTTGTGTAGGATGTATTTTTGTATCCAGATTTGAGTCATTGGGTAGGAAAGCTAAATTTCTTCTAGAATTTAGCTGGATTTGAATTTTTATATTTAAATTATTATTATTATTTTTTTTTTTGAGACAGAATCTCTCTCTTTTGCCCAGGCTGGAGTGCAGTGGCGCTATCTTGGCTCACTGTAAGCTCCGCCTCCTGGGTTCACGCCATTTTCCTGCCTCAGCCTCCCGAGTAGCTGGGACTACAGGCGCCCGCCACCGCGCCCGGCTAATTTTTTGTATTTTTTTAGTAGAGACGGGGTTTCACCGTGTTAGCCAGGATGGTCTCGATCTCCTGACCTCGTGATCCGCCCGCCTCAGCCTCCCAAAGTGCTGGGATTATGGGCGTGAGCCACCGTGCCCAGCCGTATTTAAATTCTTGAATTCCCTGATGACTCTTATGGCAAATTAATTGAAATTGTGGATTTATCTTAACAGTTAAAGTCCTTGGGCTATCTATGTGGACTTGTGTCAGAGAAAGGACCTAACTCAGAAGATCTCAACAGGACAGTTGACCTTTTGGCAGGTTTGGGAGCTGAACGACCAGAAACAGGTACTTTTTTGTGTGTACCTATGTGAGTGGTGAGGTGGACAATAATGAAAATGTCCTTTGCAAGTTGGCACATGTAACCCAAGTTCTAAGAGTAATCATATTACTCACCATTTGGAAAATTATGCCCATTATTAGCTGACTGGATGAAAGCACGTGATAGTTTACCTTTTAACAGCATAATGCAGTATTAGAAATAGTTGGAGAAATTGGAAGGAGTTTCAGAAATGTAGCTGAGTTTCCCCTGGGCTTGAGGGGCTTTAAGCTCGTGTTCACATGCGCCACCCTCTCTCTCAATTACAGATGATCTGTCTTTCTAACAATACGACCTGATGTTTTTTTGGTTTTTTTTTAAGAGACAGGATCTCACTGTGTTGCCCAGACTAGAGTGTAGTTGCACAATCTTGGCTCATTGCAGCCTTGACCTCCTGGGCTCAAGGGGTCCTCTTGCCTCAGCCTCCCAAGTAGCTGGGACTACAGGTGTGTGCTACCACACTTGGCTGATTTTTTAATTTTTTGTAGAGATGGAGTCTCGCTGTATTGCCCAGGCTGGTCTCAACTCCTGGCCTAAAGTGATCCTCCTGCCCTGGCCTCCCAGCAAATTTTTTTAAATAAATTGGCCGGGCACAGTGGCTCCCACCTGTAATCCCAGCACTTTGGGAGGCTGAGGTGGGCGGATCACCTGAGGTCGGGAATTCGAGACCAGCCTGACCAACATGGAGAAACCCTGTCTCTACTAAAAATACAAAATTAGCCAGGCATGGTGGTGCATGCCTGTAATCCCAGCTACTCGGGAGGCTGAGGCAGGAGAATCGCTTGAACCTGGGAGGTGGAGGTTGTGGTGAGCAAAGATTGCTCCATTGCACTCCAGCCTGGGCAACAAGAGCAAAACTCCGTTTAAAAAAAAAAAAATTCTCCTGGATAATAAGGCTCTTTGAAAGGAGGATTACTCATTGTTTTACGTAGGAATATATGATGAGTATTATTTAGCAAGACTGTTGCTAAAGAATATCTGATGAGCTGAAAGCATTCTTAGTAAATTGAATAAATGTTTAAGCGAAAAAATACATAGTATTTATATTTCACTGTTTCAACTTGAGAGCATTTCAGATCACTTTGGAAGTAATTTAATTCATTGGAGTATTTATAATATATATTTCTAAAAAAGTCTAGTTCTAAAGATCAGAGAAAAGCATGACACAAAGCGTTTTGACTATCTTATGAATATGTGAATTGAAAGAGAATGTACATGATCATGTAGTTTCTGTTGGCATTGGCCAGTTTGTAATTTCACAAGAGTCAGATGAGGTCATCTACCTGCAGTATGTGAAGGTGAATGTAAAGTCATGTGACTGGACATGATGAAGATGAAGAGGAACTCTCATTTCTTTCTGTTTAAGCCAACACAGCTCAGAGTCCTTATAAGAAACTGAAAGAAGCATTATCATCAGTGGAAGCTTTTGAAAAACACTACTTAGTAAGTATTAACAAGTGTTCAATGTCTGTTCCATGAATACCTGTCTCTAGAAGGCTTTGCTACATGGCCTGTTGAGTTGGGAAGGAGCTAGTATTCGGGGCCCCTTCTTGTTTTTTTTTAGTTTCTTTGGTACCTGGGGAGTTGTGGACAAAACATGGAATAGTTGTTCATCAAATGTGTATTAGTACCCATGGTACCATATTAGGCACGGAATCATCTTTGAATATTTACAGTTTTGTTCAAATTGGGTCTGCTCACGCAGAAATTATAAGAGAGGATAGTGAATACTTTTCTTTGTAAAAAGGAGTAATTTGGACTTGGGCAGAGCTATTGTTTTTGATTTTGAAAGACTTAAATTAGCAAAACTTTAAAAAACGGTGTAGGCAGAAGTGTGGTGGGTCAGCATCATCCCCGGGTCATGGGCAACTTGAGTGTTTGGTCTGCCCGTAATGGCTGTACCTCTTGTACACACAGGTATGAAAATACCCAGCATGTCACCACATGCAGAAAGTCCTTGGAAAAGTTAGATGTTTTGGATGAGTTTGTGGGTTTCTTTTATTATTATGCTTCATAATTTATACACAGGTTACCAATTTTGATTATATATTACAGAAAAATTCACAAAAATAGATGCAAAGGAAAAAATAATGTTACATTATTAACAGTGTCTTCTGCGGGCTGGGCATGGTGGCTCATGCCTGTAATTCAACACTTTGGGAGGCTGAGGCAGGTGGATCACTTGAGGTCAGGAGTTTGAGACCAGCCTAGCCAACATGGTGAAATCCCATTTCTGCTAAAGATACAGAAGATTAGCTGGACGTGGTGGCGCGTGTAGTCCCAGCTACTTGGGAGGCTGAGGCACAAGAATCACTTAAACCTATGAGGCGGAGGTTGCAGTGAGCTGAGATCTCGCCGCTGTGCTCCAGCCTGGGCGACGGAGCAAGACTCTGTCTCAAAACAAAAACCCAACAGTGTCTTTTGCGTGAGCTTTAGGTGAATAAATGTAGTATTTGTCCATCATTAAAAGTTTAAGTACATAATTGTGTTTTTACTTCCCCACAGGATTTGTCCCATGCCACCATTGAAATGTATACAAGCATTGGGAGGATTCGATCTGCTAAGTTTGTGGGAAAAGATCTGGCAGAGTTTTACATGTAATTGATTTTGTACTTTTCTTTGAATTGTAAACATACAAATAACACGAGAAGATTTGTTATATATGGAGTTGGTATAAAGTGTACATAAATTTGTAGATTGAAAAGTGTAGATTCTCTTACCCAGTCCTCATAATTTTGTTTTTCAGTTTCTTCTGAAAACCAGATGGAGAGCTTTTCTGCTTGTTACTCTTAATAACTGTTATTGGTCTTTGAGGTTCTTTTATTTAATTAAATATATACATTTTTGTAACTAAGTTTAATTAAAGAATTATAAGACAGTATAATGGTGAGTAAATTGGCATATAGATTCTTACATATTGTTATATGGCATTTCTTTAGTTTTATCAAGTATTAAGAGGACTGAAAAACCTCAAGGCCATTGATGTAAAGCTACTGCATGTGTCAGGTTTGTGAAAGAGGGATGATCTAGGGATGACTGGAAGAAGGTGTGTACAAATACTGCAGGATTTCCATTCCAGCTCCAGCTTTGAAGTTTGATTCCAGAAAAACTCAAAATTTAGCGTATTTCTAGTGTGTTTCATAAAATCAGACTATCAAAGAGAAGAAACCCCAGTGGGTCATGTGGTTACCATTTCAAAGTACTCAAAGGAGACACAAGCTATAAGGAAAAAGATGCTTGTTTTCATTTTCTAAAAAAAAAAAAGTATGATTGAAATGAGATCTTGAAATCTGTACTCAAGTAATTTCATTAGGTGAAGCAAGAAATGAGAATTGATTTGAACTGATGTGAATTGGCTGGAAAGGGATTCTTAAATCAGCTGAGTGAACTTTCTGGTTTTCCAGATGTGGTTGGAGCAGCTTAGCCAATTACCCACTAATTAACGGCAGAGTCACAGCTAGAATATAGCTGTCTTGAATTTCCATGTAGTGTATCTAAAGAGGAAGGTGCTCCTTAATGAAGCAAAGAGGCTTCTTGGGAAAGGGGAGGGGATCCTTGTTGCTCCTGAGGCTTTGACAAGCCCTTATTAATTTGCATTTTAAAGGCAGGCAAGGCCACACACACCAGTAGTCCCAGCTACAGTGGAGGAGGCTGAGGCGGGAGGATCACTTGAGCTGAGGAGTTTGGGACTGCAGTGAGCTATGATCACGCCACTGTATTCCAGCCTGAGTGACAGAGCAAGACCCTATCTTTAAAAAAAAATTGTGCTTTAAACTTTGCTTTGGGGGCCAAGTGTTGCTATTTTAATTCTCCGGCGTTCTCTGGAAGCCGGAGCCTGTGGAGCGCTCTTTGCCTGAGTTTCCAAGTGGCTCTGTGCGCCCTTCCGCTTGCGCCTTGTAGACTGCTTCTGTGTGTCTGTGCCTTTAGTAGGTAGTGTAGACCCATACTTGGACTTCCTGGCTTCATTGCTGACTAGCAGTGTACTTGTGGACAAGCCCTTCCTTCACCTTCTCTTAGCCTTGGCCCTCTTGCCTGTCAGCTTGCGATCATGATCCTGAGATTCAGCTATGAAAG
Source organism: Nomascus leucogenys (assembly GCF_006542625.1). NCBI lineage: Eukaryota > Metazoa > Chordata > Mammalia > Primates > Hylobatidae > Nomascus > Nomascus leucogenys. The sequence goes on from NC_044405.1 coordinate 28,935,295, forward strand.
TTCCTCGACGTGTGTATGAAGCCAGACCAACAATGTGTTGTGCTCTTATCACCACACGCCGATTTCTCAGATCTTTGCCTGGGAGTCTAATTATGTCGTCCTGAGTAGGTGCTCTTTCTCACGGAGCGGGGTGGGTGGAAAAGGGCTGTCTAGAGATGTTGAGTCTGTCCTGGCATGGGGTCTGGAGGATGGAGGCCAAAGCGGGAGAGATGGGGTCTGTGTGTTGATTATCCCTAGCTGTAATGAAGGCTACTGTTTGTTGACTTTTCAAGGAGGAAAAAGGCTCCACAAAAGGCAGAAATCTATCTTCAAGGAGCATTGAAAAATTATCTGGCTGAGGGCTGGGCACTCCCCATCACACACACAAGGAAGCAGCTGGCCGAATGTCAAAAGCACCTTGGACAAATTGAAAAGTATCCTTTAATGTTTTCATGAAGCAGGAAAATTATTTTCTATTTATACAGCAACATTGCCCACAATCAATGTTTCATTCACACCTATTATTCAGGAGAGAAAAGTCCTAACTTATACATATGTATTGTATAGAAAATGAATGAAATGTCTAGTCGATTTTTTATAATCTAATTTTGAGTCCTAGTAACTTAAAAAAAAAAAAGCCCTTCGGCTTTTGAAGCCTCTGTGAAGGCTGTAGGAGACTTTGCATCCACTTTGCCCTGCACTCCTCAGTATGAGCCTCTCCACGCTCCTTACCTCTCCGCTCCAGCTACCTGCAGACCAGCAGCCTTTTAGCCAGTGACCACCACCTCACTGAAGAGGAGCGCAAGCACTTCTGCCAGGAGATACTTGACTTTGCCAGCCAGCCGTCAGACAGCCCAGGTAAGACCAGTTCTTACAACTTTACTAGGAATATTTTCAAATATTACAGAAGTAAAAAGAATACAAGATACACCAACCACTTACAGTAAAGAACTGCTAACATTTTGCTGTGTAGCTAACATGTATCTGTCTTTCACTTGACTTTTTTTATTTTTGCTTAAAGTCAAACTCTAGACCACATTGGATCTTGTAAAAATAAGGACAGTCTCTTAACCACACCCAAAGAATTAATAAGGTTCTAATATCATCTACTAAGAAGGCCATATTCACATTTCCCTAATTGTCTTAAAATATTTTCTAAATCATTTTTAATAGAGTCCAACAGGATATCACATATTAGATCTGGTTGTTAGATCTCAGTTCTCTTTTAATTTAAAAAAAGTTCTTCCCATCTCTTTTTCTTCTTCTTCTTTTTTTTTTTGAGACAGAGTCTTGCTCTGTCCTCCAGGCTGGAGTGCAATGGTGCAATCTCAGCTCACCACAACCTCCATCTCCCGGGTTCAAGCAATTCTCCTGCCTCAGCCTCCCAAGTAGCTGGGGTTACGGGCGCCCGCCACCATGCCCTGCTAATTTTTTGTATTTTTAGTAGAGACAGTGTTTCGCTCTGTTGGCCAGGCTGGTCTCAAACTCCTGACCTCAGATGATCCACCCACCTCGGCCTCCCAAAGGGCTGGGATTACGGGTGTGAGCCACCGCGCCCGGCCTTTTTCTTCATTTTTTAAGACAGTGCTTTTTTTTTTTCTTTTTTCTTTTTTTTTAAAAATATGACAGCATTATTGTGATATTCTGGAGCCAAGAGATCCTCTTACTTTGGCTTCCCGAGCGGCAGGGACCACAGGTGTGGGCCACCATACCCAGCTATTTTTTTTCTTCTCTGTCACCTAGGTTGGAGTGCAGTGGCATGATTGTAGCCCACTGCAACCTCTGCCTTTTGGGCTCAATTGCTCCTCCCACCTCCACCTCCCATGTAGCTTGGACTACAGGAGCACAACACCATGCCTGGCTAATTTTTGTATTTTTAGTAGAGACAGGGTTTTGCCATATTGCCCAGGCTGGTCTTCAACTCCTGAGCTCAAGAAATCTACCCACCTCAGTCTCCCAAAGTGCTGGAATTACAGGTGTGAGCCACCGTGCCTGGCCACCACAGTCAATTTTAAAACTTATTTATCACCCTAAAAAGAAATGCCATACTTAACCCCGCCACCCCCTTCCTGCAGCCACGAATCTACTCTCTGTCTCTCTAGATTCCTATTCTGGATGTTTCATACAAATACAGGTTGAGTGTCCCTAATCTGGAATTCTGAAATGTTTTAAAATTCAAAACTTTTTGAGGACCAATATGACTCTCAAAGGAAATGCTTATTGGAACATTTTGGATTTTTAGATGAGGGATGTTCAGCAGCATGTCATGCAAATATTCCCAAATCCAAAACGATCAGAAATCTAGAACGCTTCTGGTTCCAATCATTTTGGATAAGGGATACTCAACCTGTAGAATCTGTCAGCCTAAATAATACACATAGGGAGCCTCTCTACAAAATGATATTTATTTGGAAATAGGGCATTGACACGGGCCATAGTAAACTATGTGCATATTTAGGAAAGGGGTTTTAAAGGGAAAATGAGGATTACATCACTGGTCTGGGGTGGTGATTCTCGGCTACAAGGATCAACAGGGTGGCGCCAGTCAGGGTTGGACAGCAGTTGCTGAGCAGGTATCTTGGTGGAAGAGTGTTCTGTATAAGGCTGCAGTGGCCTTTCCACACGGCTGTGGCGTTTGGAGTCTTTTGTAACGTTTTTTGTTATCAGGCATGCTTGCATGAGAGCCCTCCCTTCATGGCCTTCTCTGGCTCTGTTAGTCACGGTTTTGTTGTTGTTGTTGTTGTTTAGCACAAGTGACTCCCTTTTGATTCTGACAACTTTCACACATGGTCCAGTGTGTGGTGTTTTGTGGCTGGGTTCTTGACTGACCATAATGTCTTCGAGGCTCATCTCCGTTGTGGCCTGTGTCAGTGCTTCATGTCCTTTCATTGCTGAATCCTCCAAGCCAGTTGTCCTACAGGCTGGCCTGCCTTCTGGAATTTATCTCAGTGTTTCCTCATGGGAGCATCTAAATGGAAGTTAGAGTCAAATTAATTGTTTTGGCAAATATACTTGTAGATCATGCTGTGTGGTAAGATCAGATTTATTGTGAAGCTGAGCTCCTCACCTTAGTTTATCAAGTGTACTTATTTAAGGTAGTTACTGTGTTACTCTACTCAGGCTAATATAAACAAGGATTTATTTTCTCATAGCTCTGGAGGCTGGAAGTCTGCTATCAGGGTGCCCCAGGGCCAGTTTCTGGTGAGGGCTCCCTTCCCTGCTTGGAGACAGCTGCCTCCTCGCCTTGTCCTCACATGGTGGGAAAGAACAGAGAGCAAGCTGTCTGCTGACTCTTCTTAAAGGACAGTAATCTCATCATGTGTGCCCCACCCTCACAATCTCCTCTAACCCCAGGCACCTCCCAAAGCCTGGTTCCAAATACCATCAGGTTGGGGGTTAGCGCTTCACCACATGCAAGTCGGGGAACACAGTTCAGTCATAGCCATGACTAACTACTTGAAAACCAGTTTTCCTAGAAGTTTCAGGGTCAGGTTGATGTGGTTATTGACTGCTGGGGTGTATTCACTTATAGGCATCTGGGGCCCGGCGTGGTGGCTCACACCTGTAATCCCAGCACTTTGGGAGGCCGAGACAGGCAGATCACTTGAGGTCAGGAGTTTGAGACCAGCCTGGGCAACATGGCAAAACCCTGTCTCTACAAAAAAATTAGCCAGGTGTGGTGGCGGGCACCTGTAGTCCCAGCTACCGGGGAGGCTGAGGTGGGAGGATCGCTTGAGCCCAAGAGGACTGGGCTGTAGTGAGCCAAGATGGTGCCACTATACTTGGGCGACAGGGCGAGACCGTGTCTCAAAGAAAGGGGGGAAACAAAAGATCCCTCTGGATGGGTTTCTCAGGAGCATCATGACATGAGTTTGGCTTTGTAGAGTCTTTAATGTGCCCAAACTGATTGTTGGTAGAGCCATGGCCACACCTGCTGCTTTGTATTTGAGACTATTTGAGTTGTGATTTTCCTGCCAACAGTCCTTGGTATCTCTATATGAATAAAATATGCCACAATTGTTTACTGCTTTCTCATGATCTATGGCATCAGTCTTGGCAAGTCCTTTAGTTGATGAATATTTAATAAATACTTAACTGGTCAGTTCTGCAGCCTTGTGTATTTTCTAGGCAAAACCAAGGCACTTCCAGTTGGGTCAGAGAGAGAAGGGCCCAGAGAGAGCATTAGGCTCTCACTCCAGCGGCACCTGTGGACCTGGCTGGTTGCTGCCGTCCTGGGCCTGGGGGCACAGAGGGGTCCTACTTAATCGGCTGACCTTGTAGACTGGCAGACACCTGGGGTTTGTTTCCACATCACAGCAGGGCACTTGGGCATCTTCACTGAGCATGTTTTTAAGTAGGTGAGAAAATATTGGAATCCCTTGGAAGTAGCTCTAGAAATTGGACTATTTACAAATTTTAGTTTGAAACTGAGAAGTAGTTGACCTGTATTTCTCTTAGGTTTGTCAAAGCAGACTTGAGAAGGTTAATTTCTGTACATTTTATGATTTCTAGGCATTACGTAGGTATTTGCTAATATTTTGCTTTTGATACAATAGCTTTTGGGGGGTGTGAAGATGGCAAGAGGCTGGGCTCGGCCGTTGTGCACATCACTGCTTCTTGCTTCAGTCTGCTCTCGGTGATCTTGCTGTGTCCACGGCCTGCTGCTGCTTACTGCCAGGAAGTGTGACTTGGGGAGTCAGTTACGATAATGTCTATTTACAGGTCATAAGATAGTGCTACCCATGCATTCCTTTGCACAACTGCGAGATCTCCATTTTGATCCCTCCAATGCCGTGGTCCACGTGGGCGGCGTTTTGTGCGTTGAGATAACCATGTACAGCCAGATGCCTGTGCCTGTTCACGTGGAGCAGATTGTGGTCAATGTCCACTTCAGCATTGAGAAAAACAGCTACCGGAAGACCGCGGAGTGGCTTACCAAGCACAAGACGTCCAACGGGATCATTAACTTTCCACCTGAGACCACACCTTTCCCTGTATCCCAAAACAATTTGCCCGCGCTGGAGTTGTATGAAATGTTTGAGAGAAGCCCATCCGATAACTCCTTGAACACCACCGGGATTATCTGCAGAAACGTCCACATGCTCCTGAGAAGGCAGGAGAGCTGCTCCTCTCTAGAGATGCCCTCAGGGGTGGCTCTGGAGGAGGGGGCCCACGTGCTGAGGTGCAGCCACGTGACCCTGGAACCAGGGGCCAACCAGATAACGTTCAGGACTCAGGTATGCGTTCAGGGTGGGAACTTGACTTTCAAGTTTGTAAAGAAGGGCCATGGAGCTTACAAGAACTGTCTGGAGTGTGGTGTGAATTGAGTAGAATCCTTTGTTCTAACCCTGTTTTTGTCTCTATCCTTATTCAAAAATACACTGATGTTTTCTTTTGTATTTATACAATTTTCTGACAGTTGATAAATTTTGAGTGAAGTTCTTAACGTAGATATTTGTTCTTAGATTAAGTTAGCTTTTTAACTCATTGGATTATTGGATTCAGTTAGCTTTTCCCCCTGCATATGAAAATATACACCCTCATTTGTTAAAATGAGGTTTCAAAGAAGTTGGTACACTTTCCCACTCAAAGTTATTTTCCTTTTGTGGCTGGCTGGGTGTCAAACCTGGTGTTTCTCACCCATTCTAACATAAAGTTTTCTCTGACACAGGATATCCTGTAAGTTCCACTAACTCAACAGGATTTGGCCTGTGGAAAGTACAGCTGTTTGTCACATTTTTTAGTCTAGAGCAGGGCTTAAATCTCGTGCTGAATGTCTCTACTAAATACACCCTTCAAAGAGAATGCCACAAATACAGTTTATTAAGTTGAAAATACCTTATTAAAGTTAAATTTAAGCATCAGTTACTCAGAAAATCACAAATTGAGAGATTCTGAAGGCCTTTTGAAGAGCCCAAGCTTAGAGGTTTAGGCACAAGAGCAGGGGGTACAAGAGGGAAAGAAGTACAGGCCTTTCTGTAGTTCAGAGAGACCCCTGCACAGCGCTACCGCAGGAAGCTCCTAACTACAAAACTGGGTGACGTGGTTTCAAATGCCTGATTCTTTGACTCTAGGCCAAGGAACCTGGAACGTATACACTCAGGCAGCTGTGCGCCTCGGTGGGCTCTGTGTGGTTCGTCCTCCCTCACATCTACCCCATTGTGCAGTACGACGTGTACTCGCAGGAGCCCCAGCTGCACGTGGAGCCGCTGGCTGGTGAGTGGGGTCCCCAGCCCTTGAGGAGGCGCGCCGCTGGGGCGGTTCTGAGGAGATCTGCTGAGATGCCAGGCTTCTCATAAGTTTTAGCTGTGTCTGCCTTTAAGAGATATTTTGGGTAACATAATGGAAATTTTGCCTGGGAACTAGCTGACTGCCTCTTTTGTTTATCTGAATATTTGCTTTCCTGTAATTGCTTTTTCATGTTTAATAAACATGGTGTATCTGAAAATAAGAAACACAGAAGAATTAGCTCTGAGAGTGGAAAGAAGAAACTCAAGGTATTTTTTTTTTATTGGCTCACTCAACCTGATGGTCAATGCAGAGGACTTCTGGGCCCATATGTGCAGGGATTTCCCCCTGCCAGCAAGCAAGCAGTCAGCCCTGCAGCAAGGGTCCTGCAATTCAGTTCTGACCCTGTCTACTGGAGCTGGTGTCAGACGCCACAGGGTGAGGGCTCAGTCCCCAAGACAGTCCCCCCTTCCCATGCCAGCCACCAGCCCAGGGTTCTTTTGCTTGTGCTCCTGACCGACTAGCTAGAAATCAGGGCTCTCACAACCCCCTTTCTGGGTTTGACGAATTTGTTAGAACAGCTCACAGAACTCAGGGAAACACGATGACTGGATTATTATAAGGGATATAGATGAAGTGTGGAGGGCGAGGTATGGGGAAAGGGGTGCAGAGCTTCCACACCCTCCCTGGGCACCACCCTCCAGGCACCTCCATGTGTTCAGCTGCCCGAAAGCTCTCCAGACCCTGTCCTTTGGTTTTTATGGACGTGACATTACACAGGCATGATCGATTACACCACTGGCCACTGATGAGCAACTTGACCTTCAGCCCCTCTTTCCTCCCTGGAGGTTGGGTGCCACTGCTGAAAGGCCCGACCCCTCTAATCCTGCCCTGGTCATTCTGGTGACCAGTCCTCATCTCAAAGCTACCTTGGAGCTGCCAGCCTCCAGTCAACTCATTAGCCTACAAAAAGACATCACTTTGGAGATTCTAAGGAATTTGGGAGCTAGTATGCCTGGAAATGGGGTTGAAAACTACATGTGTATTTTACAGTGTCACATTAGCCAAGAAGCAGCTAATGTCTACCACAGAGTTTCATAAATATGTATATAATTTCCTGCTTAGAAGTACATTTCAAATGCTAAACACTAGATTTAGTTAGGATCTATACTCAGATCCCAGCACTTTGGGAGGCCAAGGCTTTGAGACCAGCATGGGCAAGCCAGTCGGGGCAGGATGACAAAACCCCATCTCTACAAAATAAAAAAGTGAGGTAAATTAGCTGGGTGTAGTGGTGCGCCATGGCCTCTACTCCCAGCTACAGGCTGGAGCCTCAGCTACAGCCTCCTGAGCCCAGGAGTTTGAGGCCTCAGGGAGCTGTGATTGCGCCACTGCTCTCCAGCGTGGGTGACAGAACAAAACTCCATCTCAAAAAAAAAAAAAAAGTTTTCCTTTGAAAGGTTGATTAAACTTGTCCATCTGGCATGGCATTTGAGAAATTCAAAGCTATTGTCCTTTCTGATAAGTTCTAAAATTGGAAGGAGTTGCTGTAAACAAATGATTGAAGAACATGTGGCAGCTGAACAAGAGTGAGTGAATGTCTCCTTTGTTCGGGCTAGGAACAGTTTATTTGCCTGTTTCTTCTATGTGGAAAAAAATCACAAAGCATTTTTCTGTTATTCCCCCATTCCCTCTATTTTTCTGCATTCGTGCCTCTTGTGTGGCCACCAGCAAAGGCCGTCAGATGTGGGACACAGCAGTCAGTCTCTCCAGTGATTCTTCCATTGGAACATTGTGTAGAGAAGCTGAACTCGATTCCCACAGGGGAGCCGAAGCACCAGCCAGCAGGCCCTGCCCTCCCCATGGCCCGGCGGCTGCAGTGCCAGGCTCATGGCCTGGCTCCTGCTTCCTGCCTAGTGTCCCGTCTCTGTCCACTCTGCCCCCGGTCCTGGTATCTTGCCTGCCTCTGTCTTCCCTGCAGCAGGATTCTCAGAGGCCTCAGCTCACTCCTGCCTCTCATTGCTGTCTTGGAGTGAGGGAGAGCCACCTGACTGCTGACTGTTCTTAACCCAAAAGCCTGTGGCCTGAAGCTGAAAAAGCCAGAGAAGGTTTTGAATATTTGAACAGCACCAGCACAGTCAAGTTTTCTTTACAGTCGCTTCTTAAGCCTCATTATCTGATTCTCTTCTACTACTTATTGGCAGGCACATTTTGTGACCCTCAGAGACGTAGTCATGATCATAATCCCTGACTTGCTAAACCAAGATGGGTGTAAGACTCCTTGACTCGCAGAATTCTTTTTTCCCCAGCAAGGTTCTCCTTCAACCCTGTAGTCCACATCATTGAGATGAAAAGTTAGGGCAGAAGGGAATGGAAGTAGAGGGAATTCATGGAGATCCCACAGGAGCAAATCTTTCATAGTAAAGGAAATAGAGCCCCTTTCACCCCATTGCAGGCCCTGAGTTGCTGTCTTCTGGTTGGCAGCACTGCTGAGCCGTGATCTCTTTTTCTTTAGATAGCCTTCTGGCAGGCATTCCTCAGAAAGTCAAGTTCACTGTCACTACCGGCCATTATACGATAAAGAATGGAGACAGCCTGCAGCTCAGCAATGCAGAAGCCATGCTCATTCTGTGCCAGGCGGAGAGCAGGGCCATGGTCTACTCCAACACAAGAGGTGAGGTGCCGCCCACCCAGGCCCAAGGAGGACGCCCACCTTGCCCTGCACCGTGTGGGTGTGAGGGTGAGCCTGGCCTTGCTGCCATCCCGCTGAGCGCCCCCGACAGTGTCTGGAGTCAGTGTTCCATAGGAGCACTGCGGCCTGGTGCCTGTGCTGGGGTCCCATTTGAGGTGATAGAGTGGTTCACATGCTGAGTGGCCGAGCAGTGCTTGTCTGGCTGAGGATTAGGAGATGGGGGTCACGGCTGGGGTCACGTTCCGTGGCGATGCCTGCCAGACCCTGTCCACCCCGGGCTGGCCCTGCTCCCGAGAAGCAAAAGCAGAGCAGCCCTTGTAGGTGCTGTTGAGAGCCCTGAGCACTCCCATCCTCCAAGCCACGAGGAAGGGGAAAGGGAGGACCCTGCTCCCCTGGGGTGGGGGTGGATCTGCAGATGAGCTGGAACGGGAGAAGGTCATGCAGGGACCTACATAGGACTTGGGTGGGCCCCGTGGGAAATGTCCTTTTCCTGTCTTCAGATTGAGATCAATGATGGGTCTGGGCGCCCGCCTGCCGGCTTTCACACGGGGCTGCTCTGTCCTAGGCGCTTTGTTATTGGGTTTGCCTGCCAGGCGCACAGGAGTGGGAGAAGTTGAGCAGTGGCCTCACTGCTGGGCTGTCACCTGCTGTAAGGAAAAGGACAAGTGAAACCAAGGGAACAGCTTTGAAGTGACTTTTTCTGTCTTTCGTAGAACAGTCTTCTGAGGCCGCGCTCCGGATTCAGTCCTCCGACAAGGTCACGAGCATCAGTCTGCCCGTTGCGCCTGCGTACCATGTGATCGAATTTGAACTGGAAGTTCTCTCTTTACCTTCAGCCCCAGCACTCGGAGGGGAGAGTGACATGCTGGGGACGGCAGAGCCCCATAGGAAGCATAAGGACAAACAGAGAACTGGCCACTGCATGGTGACCACAGACCACAAAGTGAGTAGGGACAGTGGAGGAGCTTAGCTTGTGGGCCTCCCCCGCCTGCCTGCCTGCTGGGAAGGCGATGTAGCGATGCCTGCTGTTAGCCTGGCTCCTTCTGATTCCCGATGCCCTGGGCATGTGTTTAGCAGTTCTGTCTGTCTGTGAATCACCCTTTCTTAGATAAGGGGTGCATTTTTTGCAAGGACAGAGACAAGCCAGCTCTACCTTTCCCTCTCAGTTCCAGGGTCCAGGGAGTTTCCTGTAAGAGGTTAGGGCCGGCCTAGGCATGAGGGGTGTTAAACTTGGGTCATGTCCATTAGACCGGTGACGAGGCCAGAGGAGGTCTGTGTCGTGTGTGCCTTGGTGTCTGTCTACTGAAACATCATAAGCTCAGCCAGGGAGGAGCTGTCTCATTTTAGGCTTTGGTGCTGGTACTTACTGACAGTTACTTGAGAAAGATGTGATTTCGGTCCCAGAGCCACAGGATATCAGCTCATGGAATGTGTCGCTACATCATGTTACTCAGGGTGTGCCCAAGTCTTGTAGCCCAGAAATCAATCCTGAGGACCCGAAAACAGCCCAAGGGTCGCAGTATAGGCCCAAGAGCAGCAGGAGAAAAGGGCAAGGAATGCCGTCTTTCCAAAGCACGAAGTCACCAGACAAGTCCACGCCTGAAGAAGAATGTAATGTTCAGCTTTTGAAGACACCTGAGGAAGTGTCTTTCCCTTAACTCACACAGACGCGAAGGTGATGCCTAGCTCAGCAGGAGCGCACAGCACTGGTGGCACCTGTGCTGTGTGCTGTGTTATCCCACTCTTCTCTGGTGCTGGTGGCACCTGTGCTGTGTGCCATGTTATCCCACTCTTCCCTGGCGCTGGTGGCACCTGTGCTGTGTGCCATGTTATCCTGCTTTTCCCTGGCGCTGGCGGCACGCATGCTGTGTGCTGGGGTATTCACCTCTTTCCTGGCGCTGGCGGCACGTGCGCTGTGTGCTGGGGTATTCACCTCTTCCCTGTGGGGAATAAGGCTTGAGACTTGCTTCATTCCTGCCCTTTAAGGATGTAATAGCTTTGTCCTCACTGTGCCCCTAAACTGATTTGGTTTTCAGTTACATATTCAGCCTCACGTGGATTAAATGCTTAGTAATTCATTAAATGTGGAGTAGTTACTGATTGGCTAATGTCATCTGGAAATATATGACTGAAAGCACTTTGTCAAAACCCTGTGCACATCGCAACCTGCATGGCTCCGCGGCCCTGCGTGTATGGGAGCAGCAGGTGGGTCTGCTGCTTAGGGGACGGCTGTGCTCTTCCGCCGTTGAGATGACTCTGGTGATGTGTGCACGTCTTGCCAGTTCTGCGTTCGTTTCTCTTGTCTGTATACATAGCTTCCTGTTTCCCGTTGGTTTGTATATGTGTTGGGTAAGGCTTTGCTTCCTAGATAATGAGTGGTTGAAGCCATAATAAAATGTCTAGGGCGTGGGCAGGCACTGCAGGTGTGTCTGGGCAGCAGTGGTGGTGGCTGTGCTGTCCGTCGGGCGAGTGGTCTGAGAGTGTCTTTGTGCTTCCTCCTCAGGTGTCGATTGACTGCCCGTGGTCCATCTACTCCACAGTCATCGCACTGACCTTCAGCGTACCCTTCAGGACCACACACGCCCTGCTGTCCTCAGGAACACGGTAACGGAGGCGTGGCGCGCGGGCCCTGGCTTCTTTCCCAGGACTCTTCTAAGTGGAGGTTCCTAATGTTCAAAGCTGGCCTTCGTGATGACCAAGGATGTCTTATTATGTGACCACAAGGCCATTGTTCGTCTCTTAAAATCCACAATTCCCTGGTATCCTGTGACACCCAGTTCATATTCAGGTTTTCCCAACTGTCTGAAAATGATCTTTTATGGTTGGTTTGTGTGACTCGGGGTCCAAAATCTCCATCAGACCACCAGATCTCTGTTCATCCTTTCTTCCCTGTTTTCAAGCCATCGACTTGCTCACATGCAGGCCAGGTTTCCTCTGGAGGCCCGCCTTTCTGGATTTGGCTGGATTTGTTAACTAGTTCCCCTGTCCCTGTATTTCTTGTCAATTGCCTGCAACCTCTAGAACAGGAGCTTTTAAGCTCGGCATTAGTGACATTTTGGGCTAGATAACTCTGTTCTAGGGGCTGTCCTGTGTGCTGTCGGGTGTTGAGCAGCACCCCAGGCTCTCCCACGAGATGCCAGTAGCACTCCCCACCCGCAGGTGTGGCAGCCACAGATGTCTGTAGACACTGCCCAGTATCCTCTGGGTGGGGCGGACGTGCCCCAGTGGAAAATAGCCGGCCTAAAGGCTTGAGTAGACTCCAGTTCTGCTTTGAGGCAGGCGGGGCTGTGTGCTTCCTGTTGACTGCACCGGGAGGCCCACGGTGTCCAGGTGTCCTACCTTAGTGACAGTGCTAGCATTGATCAGTGGACTCGGGATGCTAGCCTGGCCTCTCACCACAACTTTTTATCCATTGATGACGTGTGGATAATTTGGAAACAAAAATGTCAGAACCATGTTTAGAATGGAACATTATACTAGCAGCTTTTTTCCCCTTCAAATCACAGCAAAGGGCACTGTAGATATTAATGGTTAAAAACATCAATAATCTCTAAAAGAACCTTATTAAAAAATTATTTTTCAGCCGGGCGTGGTGGCTCGTGCCTGTAATTCCAGCACTTTGGGGGGCCGAGGCAGGTGGATCACGAGGTCAGGAGTTCAAGACCAGCCTGACCAACATAGTGAAACCCCGTCTCTACTAAAAATACAAAAATTAGCTGGGCATGGTGGTGGGCGCCTGTAATCCCAGCTACTCGGGAGGCTGAGGCAGGAGAATCACTTGAACCCAGGAGGCAGAGGTTGCAGTGAGCCGAGATCGTGCCATTGCACCCCAGCCTGGGCGACAACAGCAAGACTCTGTCTCAAAAAATGATAACTATTATTAATATTTTCAAAGCTTTGCATGTAATGGAAATGGATATAAGCCCCGCGTATCATCTCTCAATGGAGAGTTTTCACCTGTAATGAGGAGGGCCGCTGCTCTCTCCTCATGGCTTCCCAAAGGCCAGTGAGGGTGACCAGCCATGATCACTTAATAAGGCTGGTCAGAAACTATATTCTTTCTTCCATTTCCTCACAGAAATCACCTCTTTAAAAACGTTTGTTTGTTTATTTTTATTTGTTATTTTTTTTAGATGGAGTCTCGCCCTGTCACCAGGCTGGAGTGCAGTGGCACGATCTCAGCTCACTGCAACCTCCACCTCCCGGGTTCAAGTGATTCTCGTGCCTCAGCCTCCCGAGTAGCTGAGATTACAGACACGTGCCACCACGTCTGGCTAATTTTTATATTTTTAATAGAGATGGGGTTTCACCATGTTGGCCAGGATGGTCTTGATCTCCTGACCTCATAATCTGCCCATCTCGGCCTCCTAAAGTGCTGGGATTACAGGCATGAGCCACCGCGCCCAGCCAAAAAGGTTTATTTTTTTTCTGGCACTTTTCGGTGTGAAATCTGAAGGGAAACTTATGCAACAACTTAGCTTACTTTGCTTTGTTGCTTTTTTTGATTCCCCAGGCAGAGAGGGTCTCCTTAACAAAGCTAAGATATATTTAATAAAGTTCTTACATATCAAAATAATTCTTTTTGTTTTTCCACTTTAGGAAATATGTTCAAGTTTGTGTCCAGAATTTGTCAGAACTTGACTTTCAGCTGTCAGATAGTTATCTTGTAGATACCGGTGATAGTACCGACCTGCAGCTAGTACCACTGAACACGCAGTCCCAGCAGGTAAACATTGTGTAGACCTGAGCATAAACTTCTCAACAGAGAACCAGAGTGTACGGAAATGATGTAGTATGTGTTGCAACTGAGCCTTTAGGTAGAACAGCTGCACTGCTGATGAGTAAAGGCTCCTGTGCAGCTCCTCCGGCTGCCCTGAGGCTGGATCGGGGCTTGCTGCTGAGTCAGTGGGTGGTTGGATGGATGAATTCTTCTTTTTAGAAGAATTAAATCTGAAACTGGTCCCACTCTATGCGTAGACGTGTGCAGATCCAAGCTTCTGTTTGAACGCACTGTTGATTGCATGGGCGGTGCTCCACTCTGCCCAGAGCCTGATGCCTGCCAGGGCCAGAGCGATGGTGCCCGACACGTTGGTGCCTTTGTGAAAGAGCCATGCTCATGCCTGCATCTGGACCTTGCTTTTTCTGTTTATGCCTTGCTGCCTGGATGAATCTTGACCTTGCCTTTTCCGTTTATCTTTCACGTGTGTTTTTAGACAGTAAATGCTGAGTGTTTATAGAGATCAAAGGCTTTTTTAATGGACGTCTGAATCTTTAGCATTTTCAAAGGATTTTCCCCCACTAATCCTTTAGCTCTTTCAGGTATTACTGGAGCTTGTCACTGTGCTTTTAGGTGTGGACTTTACATGTAATAGCGTTGTTCAGCCCCTACATTAGGTTGTGCTGGTTCCTAAAATAATTTAAATATAAAATAATTGGCTGGATGTAAAGATTTACTTTTTATCTTATTTTTAAAATTTTTATTTATCTTTTTTTGAGATGGAGTTTCGCTCTTGTCTCCCAGGCTGGAATGCAATTGTGTGATCTTGCCTCACTGCAACCTCTGCCTCCCGGGTTCAAACGATTCTCCTGTCTCAGCCTCCCGAGTAGCTGGGATTACAGGTACCCGCCAACACGCCCAGCTAATTTTTGTATTTTTAATAGAGATGTGGTTTCACCATGTTGGTCAGGCTGGTCTTGAACTCCTGGCCTCAGGTGAACCCACCCACCTTGGCCCCCTAAAGTGTTGGGATTACAGCTGTAAGCCACCACCTCTAGCCAAGATGTACTGTTAAATTAATTGATGATATATTCCCCTGTTTTGGAGCTGCATGGGATATGCTATAAATTAATATCCTTTGGGCATGGTGGGTCACACCTGTGATCCCAACACTTTGGAAGGCCCAGGTGGGTGGATCACTTGAGCTTAGGAGTTTGAGACCAGCCTGAGCAACATGGCAAACCCCATCTCTACAAAGACAAAAATTAGTCAGGCATGGTGGCACACACCTGTATTCCCAGCTACCCAGGAGGCTGAGGTGAGAAGATCTCTTGAACCTGGGAGGTTGGGCTGCAATAAGCTGTGATCGCACCACGGCACTCCAGCCTGGGTGACAGAGTGAGACCCTTTCTCTAAAAAAGGGAAAAAAAAAATCAGTGGGGCACGGTGGCTCACACCTGTAATCCCAGCACTTTGGGAGGCCGAAGCGGGTGGATTGCCTGAGCTCAGGAATTCAAGACCAGCCCAGGCAACACGGTGAAATCCCGTCTCTGCTAAAATACAAAAAATTAGCTGGGCATGGTGGCGTGTGTCCGTAGTCCCAGCTACTTGGGAGGCTGACGCAGAAGAATCACTTGAACCCAGGAGGCGGAGGTTGCAGTGAGCCAAGATCCTATCACTGCACTCCAGCCTGGGCGACAAAGCGAGACTCCATTTCAAAAAGAAAAAAAAAATTAAGCTACTTTTTAATGATCTCATATGATATAAAACTTATGGAATCATAAAAAGTTAAAGATTTACCAATTTTGTACAATCTTCTGCTGGGACAAGGCCAGGCAAAGGGAGTCAGGGCAGGGACAGGTGCCATGGGGCCTAAAGCAGCATGCACAGGTGTGCTGTGAGGCAGGGGCCTGCCCATGGTGTCTGCTCAGCACCCTTCGCATGGCGTGTGTTTTGCTGCAGTGTCTGTGTCCTCTTTGCGGTTATGGTGCTGTGTGAACAGTGATCCCCGACTCTCTTTCCAGCCCATCTACAGCAAGCAGTCGGTGTTCTTCGTCTGGGAACTCAAGTGGACAGAAGAGCCTCCCCCTTCTCTGCATTGCCGGTTCTCTGTTGGATTTTCCCCAGCTTCTGAGGAACAGCTGTCTATCTCCTTAAAGCCGTATACTTATGAATTTAAAGTGGAAAATTTTTTTGTAAGTGGTGTATTATTTTGGGAGGGTGGGGTGGAAAAACGAAAGATGGCATTATGTTCTTTGTAATCTGAAGAACTGAATAGACAGCTTCTGACAACATAATGAAGGAGCAGCTGGAGAAAAACAGTTGTTGGGGTAGTTGAATCATTGACTGTCTTTATTTTAGAACCCCAGGTCCTTCTCAAGTGACACATCTGAGATGCCCACACTCCTGGAGGCATCTCTAAGAGGAGTGTTTGTCATTTGGAAAGCCCAAAGATTCCTTTTTTCTTCTATCTTTTTCCCTTTCTCATGTTGACTTAGTAACTCCCTGGAAATATTTCTCGGAGTCATTTCATCTTCAGGGGCATTGCTTTCTAAGGCATATCTCTAGTTTTTCAAAGAAAAGCTGAAAACCTGTGAAAACTGCTAGCTGAATATTGTGAAGATTTTCTTAGAACTTGTGCATCATTTGGTAGAAGCCAGTTTGAGTGTGGAATGAAGAGTAGCCTTGAGCTAGGTGAGTAGATACAGGTGTGTGCTGTGTTCCTTTAGGGAGATTATTTGACTTAATGTTTTGCAATTTTGTGATACTTCTCTTTACTACTTGAAATTGTTAGACAATGTTTGTTTGAAGTGTTTGTCTTTATAGTTTTGATATTAGCAATTTTTTTCTATCTTCTTCCATCCAAGACAAATTGTTTTGACCTTCATGTTTTATATAACTCTCCTTATTTAATAAATTTAAATGAATAAATAAAATAACAAATTATTAAATAATTTAATTAAATCAAATAATAGTATATATTATAATAATTTATATATAAACAAATTATTTATTTATGAGACAAGGTCTCACTCTGTCGCCCAGGCTGGAGTGCAGTGGCACAATCATAGCTCACTGCAGCCTGGACCTTCTGGGCTCATGATCTT
The DNA here is from genome assembly GCF_006542625.1 of Nomascus leucogenys. NCBI lineage: Eukaryota > Metazoa > Chordata > Mammalia > Primates > Hylobatidae > Nomascus > Nomascus leucogenys. The sequence continues at coordinate 28,952,018 of NC_044405.1, forward strand.
CCCACCTCAGCCTGCCAAGTAGCTGGGACCACAGGCACGTGTCACCACACCTGGCTAATTATTTTTATTTTATTTTATTTATTTGTTATTTTTTTGAGACAGAATTTCACACTTGTTGCCCAGGCTGGAGTGCAATGGCACGATCTCGGCTCACCACTACCTCTGCCTCCCAGGTTCAAGCGATTCTCCTGCCTCAGCCTCCCAAGTAGCTGGGATTACAGGCATGCACCACCATGCCCGGCTAATTTTTTGTAGAGACGGGGTTTCTCCATGTTGATCAGGCTGGTCTCAAACTCTCGACCTCGGGTGATCCGCCTGCCTTGGCCTCCCAAAATGCTGGGATTACAGGTGTGAGCCACTGTGCCTGGCCAAAGTACGGGTTTTTTTTGTTTGTTTGTTTGTTTGAGATGGAGTCTCGCTCTGTTGCCCAGGCTGGAGTGCAGTGGCATGATCTTGGCTCACTGCAACCTCCACCCCTCTAGGTTTAAGCAATTATCTGACTCAGCCTCCAGAGTAGCCGGGATAACAGGCACATGCCACCACGCCTGGCTAATTTTTTGTATTTTTAGTAGAGACGGCGTTTCACCATCTTGACCAGGCTGGTCTTGAACTCCTGACCTCGTGATCCACCCCACTTGGCCTCCCAAAGTGCTGGGATTACAAGCATGAGCCACCGTGCCCGGCCCAAAGTACAGGTTTTTATGTTGCCATATCTATTCAATTCTCCTGGTAAAGACCTGAGTGGAATTTCTGGGTCATAGGGTAACTCTGTGGTTAGCTTTTTGAGCAACTGCCAACTTTTTCTAGAGGGCTCTACATTCCCACCAGCAACATAGTGGATTCCAGCTGGGACCAGAGAGTCCCAGCTTCTGTGTGTCCTGCCAGCACTTGTCTCACTGTGTTTGGTTGTGGCTGTCCCATTTGGTGGGCGTTTCCCCAGTGGCTGGTGATGTTGTGCTGCTGCTCGTGGGCGTGTGGCCCATTTTTCTGCCTTCTTTGGAAGGATGTCTGTTCGGATCCTTTCCCCATGTTTAAATAGGGTTATTTGTTTTTTATTATTGAATTGTAAGTTCTTTATATATCCTAGGTACCAGGTCCTTATATATGATTTGCAAATATTTTCTTCCATTTGTTGTCTTTTGAAGCACAAAAGTTTTAAATTTTGATGAAATCCAATTCAACTCTGTCTTTTATTGCTTGAATTTTTTGCTTTGGACCTAGAAAATCATTGCCTTTGGTCAAAAAGATTTTCTCCTGCATTTTCTTCCAAGATGTTCGTAATTTGAGCACTTACGTTTAGGTCTGTGATCTACTTTGACTTAATTTTTGCGTATGGTGAGAGGTAGGGTCCAAATTTGTTCTTTTCAAATGACCCATCAGGTGTCCCTATCCCATCTGTCATGACGATGCTTTCCTCCCTGCAGGGTGGCCCTGGCCCCCTTGTCAGATTCCAGCTGGCCGTCAGTGCTCGCGTGTCTCTCTGAAGAGGCTCCGCGGTTCTGGTCCCGGTGCCTGAGCTTCAGGTGCTGCCAGGTGAGGCCCCTGCTGCTCGCCTTGGGCTGTGCTTTCCCCCAGCCACTCTCCTTCCCAGATGCAGCCGAGAGCAGCGTTCAGGCACACGCAGGTTCAGCACACCCCCCTTTGTCCTACTGCAACTCTGGGTGTCCTTCAAGCCCTGAGGCAAATCTGCATTCTTTGCTGGATTCAGAAACATTCAGACTGTGCTCCAGCCAGAAGCTTCTGAGGAGGAGGTATTTCAGTGGGCCTCTAGCACAGCATTCCACTGCTTCAGTTCCCAGGACCTACAGGCACCCGGGCCCACGGCTGGCACTTTTGTATCTGTGTATTTGGGATCTTTTCTGCCCTGTGGCTTGAGAGCCCCAGGAAGTCCCAGCATGGCCCCTCTTGAGACTGGTGGGAGTTTGTCCCATGTCTGAATAGAGGTAATTGGGGATTTGGTAGGAGATCACCTAGAAAGGCCGCTCTTGGGACTGCTGTTTAGGCCGTGAACTCCCATCAAACAGCTTCATCTTGGCCTCAGACTCCAGACAAACACTTCTTAGTATACTGAAATCTCTTCTTTGAACATTTTACAATGCCAATAGAACACTTTTAAGTCAAGTTATACTGTATTACACACACGCTCACATGCACACACAACGCTTCCCCTCGGAAGTGGAACTGCCAGGTTGTAGTGCGTGAGCCCTTTTTCATCTTTGCAGTGGCAGATGGGTTTTGATCGTTTGTCATGGGTGGTGGTAGAATGTTAAGCATGTTTGAATAGCCACTGAGAATAGGTTGATTATGGAAAGAAAACACGGACAAAGTAGATTATGGACTGAATTGGGTTATACCAAGGAATTCCTGTTGCTTTTGCTAGTTGTAATAATAGCATTGTGTTTTGGTAAGAAAAGGGCCTTAGTGGTTAGTAATGCATACTGAAGCAGATGGGGCAAAATAACAGGTTGTCTGAAATTTGCTTTTTTATTTTATTTTATTTTTTTAGATGAGTCTTGCTCTGTCACCCAGGCTACAGTGCAGTGGTGCAATCTCATCCTTTGCCACCTGGGTTCAAGGGAGTCTCCTGCTAAGTAATCCAAGTAGCTGGGATTACAGGCACCTGCCACTGTACCCGGCTAATTTTTGTATTTTTAGTAGAGACGGGGTTTCACCACGTTGGCCAGGCTGGTCTCGAACTCCTGGCCTCAAGTGATCTGCCCACCTCGGCCTCCCAAAGTGCTGGGATTACAGGCGTGAGCCACCATGTCTGGCCTGAAATTCGCTTTAAATTACCTCAGGCAAATACAGAAATGTGCATGGCTTGATAGATGATGCTGAGGCAGCAACATGCTGAGATCTCGGGATCTGGGTGATAGGCGGCTGGAGGGTCACTGTGCTATCCTTTCTTCCTGTGGTTGAAAATGTTCATAATTTAAAGGAGGATGTTAAGGTTCGGAGTGTAGGACTTCCGAAAACATTGCATCTCCAGTGGGAATTATTGAGAGTGAGTGGCGACAGTTGCTCTAAGGCCAGCCGAGCAGATAGGTGTCTTTCCTCAGCTCTCCAGGGTCTGTGGGCAGCTCCGCGTTTTCCTCTAGTTGCATTTCTTGAGACCACTTAGGTACATTTCCTTTCTATTCTCTCCCTTTCCTGCCCAGACATTATACAACGTGAAGGCTGAGATCTTTCCCCCTTCGGGAATGGAGTATTGCAGAACAGGCTCCCTCTGCTCCCTGGAGGTTTTGATCACGAGGCTCTCAGACCTCTTGGAGGTGGATAAAGATGAAGCACTGACTGAATCTGATGAGCATTTTTCGACAAAGCTTATGTATGAAGGTAGGTGGTCTCGAACCCATGAGCTCAAGCGGTCCTCCCACCTTGGCCTCCCAGAGTGTTGGGATTACAGGCGTGAGGCACTGCACTCGGCCTATCTTGCATTTTGAATGGCTCTTTTACCCAGGCATCATAGCGTTACACCCTGTGCCATTAGTCTTGTGGGAAACGTGGTTTCCCGAGTTGTGCAGATCTTCCAAATGTGGGCACCTTTTGTTTGACGATATTTTTTTAAAATCTGCATTTGTGATCTCAGGTAGGGCTTGGAGCATCAGGACTCCTTCAAGCTCACAGTGGCAAGTGTAAGTTTTCCAAAATTCTGATTTTTGCTTAAAGTCTCAGATGGCATCATTGACAGCAAATACTCGTGTTGTTTCCTTTGAAGTGACAGGCTTACATCATTCTTTTTTTTTTTTTTTTTTTTTTTGAGAAGGAGTCTCGCGCTTTCACCCAGGCTGGAGTGCAGTGGCGCCATCTCGGCTCACTGCAGGCTCCGTCCCCCGGGGTTCATGCCATTCTCCTGCCTCAGCCTCCCGTGTAGCTGGGACTACAGGCACCCGCCACCTCACCCGGCTAATTTTTTTGTATTTTTTAGTAGAGACGGGGTTTCACCGTGTTAGCCAGGATGGTCTCGATCTCCTGACCTCGTGATCCGCCTGCCTCGGCCTCCCAAAGTGCTGGGATTACAGGCGTGAGCCACCGCGCCCGGCCACATCATTCATTTTTAATCAAACGTCTACCAAATACCCAACACTGAATAACTAGCTTCCCCAGCACTCTTGCAAGTGAAAAGGGCGTTCTGTGAAAACAGCGGCTACTTCAGCTCACAGCACCGAGCGCTCCCCATTTGCTTTCCCTGAGCCAGCTGTCATTCTGCAGCAGAGACCCGGAGAATGTCAAGAACACAAGCGCTCAAGAATGGAAATAACTCAAACATCTTCAGCTCGAGAGTGGTTAAACAAACTGGCACATCTGATTCCTCCTCAGCAGTGAAACAGAAGGGACTGTTGACACATGCAGTGCCGTGGTTGGATCTCAAGGGCATTATACTAAGAGAAAAATGCCAATCCTATGAGGAGGTGTACTGTGTGATTCCATTTCTAAATGGCATCCTCAAAATGCCAACCTCAGAAGGAGAGCGGGTCAGTGTTTCATGGAGCAGCAGGAGGCAGCAGGAGGCCATCCTCTGTGGTAATGGAGAGTTCTGGGCCGGGGCTGCTGTGGTGGTTACACGAATCTACACATGTGACAAACGCCATAGCATTAGACCCAAAGAATGCCTGCGAAAGCTGCTGAAATCCAGTGGGGTCTGCAGCCTGGTTCACTCTGTACTGAAATCCAGTGAGGTCTGCAGCCTGGTTCACTCTGTACCGAAATCCAGTGAGGTCTGCAGCCTGGTTCACTCTAGTGAAATCCGGTGGGGTCTGCAGCCTGGTTCACTCTGTACTGAAATCCAGTGAGGTCTGCAGCCTGGTTCACTCTGTACCGAAATCCAGTGGGGTCTGCAGCCTGGTTCACTCTAGTGAAATCCGGTGGGGTCTGCAGCCTGGTTCAGTCTGTAGTGAAATCCAGTGAAGTCTGCGGCCTGGGTCACTCTGTATTGAAATCCAGTGGGGTCTGCAGCCTGGTTCACTCTAGTGAAATCCAGTGAGGTCTGCAGCCTGGTTCACTCTAGTGAAATCCAGTGAAGTCTGCGGCCTGGTTCACTCTGTATTGAAATCCAGTGAGGTCTGCAGCCTGGTTCACTCTGTAGTGAAATCCATTGGGGTCTACAGCCTGGGTCACTGTATGGTACCAGTGTCAGCTTCCTGTGTTACATGAGATAGCACAGTCGGGTGAAGCTGGTGATGAAGGTATGTGACCCCTCTACTACTTTTACAACTTCTTGTGAGTCTATAAACATTTCACAATTAAAAAAAGTATACTCAGGAGCTGAATTTAATAAAATGAGCACCTTTGACTGCTTTGTGAAGCGTGGCATTTTGTGTGTGTGTTTTGCTGTGAGTTCATGGTAGTGAAGAACATGAGTGGCATGACTGTGCAGTCAGGCCCCTGAGTTCATGCCATTGTGGTTGCCCCAGCAGCGCCGAGGTCAGCAGCGTGGAAAGGCAGCAGTGTGAAAGCTATGAGCTTGCGGGTGCCCTGAGAGCCACACTCTGAGAACCGTCACTCCATGGCCTTCCTCCTGACACTCCTAGGGCCTCTGCGTGTCCTGTAGTAGCTCCTGTCCTCAAAGGTCCCCCATCCCCACCTACAGGATGTCCACCTCCCTGAGTCCTTCTCTGCTGTTCGTGGCCTTCTGGTCACTCACTCCCCCTGGGCGGTTGCTCGGTATCCTCATGATGGGAAGCTGCGACCTCTTTACCACATCGACTGCTACTGGATGGCAAGGATCCTGTCTTGCTTACTTTCATATCTCCAGGGCTGGTCCCAGTGAATGATGGCTTAAGTGTTTGAATTGCATTGAATTACATGAAGGTTGTGTTTTAATAATGTTAATAATAACACCCGCCATATGTTAAGACACTACCATGTCCCAGGAGTGGCACTAAGTGCTTTACATATAAGGGGTCTTCAAAAAAATCATGGAAGATACATTATGAAAAAACTATGCATGGATTTCAACACTTTTTGCACCAAAATAAGCTCCTGCTCACTGAGCAGGATCTAGTTTGAGGCACTAAGAAGAATAAGACATCAGTTTTAAAAAAGCCCCTATCAGAGCAACATGAATTCTGCTAAAATTAAATCAAGAACCAACATTGGCCGGGCGCGGTGGCTCACACCTGTAATCCCAGCACTTTGGGCGGCCGAGGCAGGCGGATCACCTGAGGTCAGGAGTTCGAGATCAGCCTGGCTAATATGGCGAAACCCCGCCTCTACTAAAAATACAAAAAATTAGCTGGGCCTGGTGGCAGGCACCTATAATCCCAGCTACTTGGGACGCTGAGGCAGGAGAATCGCGTGAACCCAGGAGGCAGAGGTTGCAGTGAGCCAAAATTGCGCCATTGCACTCCAGCCTGGGCAACAAGAGCAAAACTCTGCCTCAACAACAACAACAAAACAACCAACATCAAATTTATGGTGAAGCTTGGGTGGAAGAATGGTGAAATCATTGATGCTTTATGAAGAGTTTATGAAATTCTTTGGACAGTGCCCCAAAGAATTAGTAGTTTGCAAATGGATATCTTGTTTTGAGAAGGGATGAGATGATGCCGAAGATTAAGGCCACAGCAAGCAGACCATCCACGTCCGTTTTCAAGGAAAAAAATTCATCTTGTTCATGCCCTAATTGGAGGGAACTGACAGCAGAAATGACAGCCAACACCACAGACATCTCAACTGGTTCAGCTTATGCAATTATGACTGAAGGGTGAGCAAGCGTTCCACTCAGTGGGTGCCAAAACCCTAGTACCCAGGTCCGCGGCCGACCAGAGCAGAGCTTCCCATGGAAACTTCAGACACACGGGATCAAGATCCTGAAGCATTTACTCAAAGAACTAACAGGAGATGCAGTGTGGCCTTCCCAGTACCATCCTGAAGACAAAGCAGACACGGCAATGGCTACCAAGAGGTGGGGTGGCCCCACCAAAGCAGAAGCAGACTGGTCAAGACAGAGGCCACAGCAACAGGTTTTTGGGATACTCAAGGCATTTTGCTTGTTGACTTTCTGGAGGGTCAAAGGACAACAGCATCTGTGTATTATGAGAGTGTTTTGAGGAAGACAGCAAGAGCTTTGGTAGAAAAACCCGTGGGGAAGCTTCACTAGAGAGTCCTCCTCCACCACGACAAAGCTCCTCCTCATTCCTCTAACAAGCCCAACTTCGTGAGGGTTTCAGTGGGAAATCATGAGGCATCCACCTTGTGGACCTGATTCGGCTCCTTCTGACTTATTTTTGTTTCCTGATCTTAAAAAGTCTTTAAAAGGCACCCATTTTTATTCAGCTAATAATGTAGAAAAAGACTACCTTGGCATGGCTAAATTCTCAGGCCTCCCAGTTCTTCAGGGACGGACTAAATGGCATTGTAAGCAATGGCATCATTGCTCACAAACATGTCTTGACCTTGGTGGGGCTTATGTTGAGAAATAAAGCTTATATTTTCTGTTTTCATCTTTGGATTCCATTTTTGCGTGAACTTTTTCCATTATGCGTTTCCTCATGCGTATTCTCTTTCCATCCTTAAAAAGCAGCTCTGTGAGGCCGGTGGTGTTCTCACCACTATACAGAGGTCATTGAGCCTGGAGGCCTTGAGATGCTCTTCTGAGTGGCAGAGTTGGCTTCAGACCCAGTGGTCTTGGAGACAGCCACTTACCAGACAGAACTCATTTAACTGCCAAAGTAACCATACTTTGGAAGATGACACAAAAATTTGAAAACAAAATTAAATCATTCATTTATTAACCTCACAGGAAAAATGCAGTTTTCTGTACACGTCCAGCGTAATTCATTCTAATCCAGAACTAATTGAAATTGGACTCAATGAAATAGGGGTTGTCACCGTGAAAGTGCATGGCTTTATCTTCAGGCACAGCTACAAGGCACTGGGCTCTGTGTCCGCAGTGTTTTGTCAGTGTCGGGTGAGAGGATTGGGTAACGATGGCCATGACTCTCGCCTGAGTACTGGAAGGCCCGTCCTGGATGACACAGTGCTTCCTCTCATTTCAGTTGTCGACAACAGTAGCAATTGGGCAGTGTGTGGGAAAAGCTGCGGTGTCATCTCCATGCCAGTGGCTGCTCGGGCCACTTACAGGGTCCACATGGAAGTGATGCCGCTCTTCGCGGGGTATCTCCCCCTGCCCGATGTCAGGCTGTTCAAGTACCTCCCCCATCATTCTGCACACTCCTCCCAACTGGACGCTGGTAAGGACTTCTTAAGAAAAAGTTTACCTTCAGTATTTGAGCAGGTGGTCACTTTGTGCGAGAGGTGATAAACTTAGGACTGAGCGGGTTTGAGAACTAGCGGCATGTGTTCAGTGCCAGTAGAAACTGGTACCAGAGCCTCATCTGCTGTTAGAATCTCAGGCACCTGCTCTGAACGCCAAGCCTCTGTGCGCAGAGTGCTCTGTAAAGGGGCAGCCTCGGGTGGCATTCTGCACGTTCAGCCTGGCTCCGTGTGGCTTTGCCCGTCCCCAGGTGAGTGTCGGCGCAGCTTGGGTCTAACTTCCTGTGTGTTTTGCAGACAGCTGGATAGAAAACGACAGCCTGTCGGTAGACAAGCACGGGGACGACCAGCCGGACAGCAGCAGCCTCAAGAGCAGGGGCAGCGTGCATTCGGCCTGCAGCAGCGAGCACAAAGGCCTACCCATGCCCCGGCTGCAGGCACTGCCGGCCGGCCAGGTCTTCAACTCCAGCTCGGGCACGCAAGTGCTGGTCATCCCCAGCCAAGACGACCACGTCCTGGAAGTCAGTGTAACATGACAACGCCAGGGTGAACACATGCCACTTCCCAGCTAGGAGGGCACTTTATGTGACTGTGACTGGACTCTTCTCCGTTCTGGCTCCAACCAGACCTTCAGTGGTCCTGCCTGGCCGTGGGGACATCAGAGAGTGTCATCACACAGCTGGCCAGCTGAGTTCTGTTGTTGTTTTCATGCCGCCTGTGATCTCAGATTCCTGCTTTTCTCACCCTGTCCCACGCCGCTTACTCAGAGCCCCGGCCTCCCTCCCCTACCTCACACACTGCTCATGAAAGTTTCCACCCACACCGTCTCCACGGAACAGCCTCCGTCTGCTGGCTCTTCGTGGAAGGCCGTCTTTCAGGTAGACACTCAGCAGGCCTCACAGTCTTAGTGACGTGTGTGCCTTTCTGGTCACACAGCTGCCCAGTTTCCTGATCGGGGTGGATTTGTGTCCCCTAAGGGTAAAACAGCCGTTTACTGCAGATCCTCTCGTTGTGCTTTTCTAGAATAACACCCTTCTAGGGGAGGTGGGTGGGGGGAGGGAGGGATCATAACCCCTTCTGTGCCTTGGGATGCCGGAGCTGGGGGACCTGGAGGCCCATCAGCTGGAGCCACGTGAAAGGTACTGAGGAAAGCTGAAACCCGGCTGTAAGGAGCGCCTCAGCGGTGAGGTGGTTTAGGGATAAATGTTTCTGGAACCCTGTGGTCCTCCATAATGTTGATAGAATATCATATGTACTGGGAGTTAAATATATTTAATTTAATGATCATTATATATGTGGGGGTTAATATGTTGTTTTTCTGTCCCTTTAAAGTCTTTACATGTAATTGTAGCTGTATAATCATTATTTTTCTTTTGCATCTTAAGTCTTAGAAATTAAGATGTTCCACCGTGAGGATGAGAGAGGTCCTCATGTGTTTTTGGTCTGGTCGTAGGGAAGGACTCAAGTCCTGGAATGGCCTCCACTGGTCTACTGAGTTGCAGTCACACTGTTCCAATGGATTATTTGCTTTCGGTTGTAAATTTAATTGTACATATGGTTGATTTATTATTTTTAAAAATACAGACTAACTGATGTAATGTTTAAGTTGCACCAAAAATCAAGGACAAAAATAAGTGTTTTGTTTTTACAGGTATGAAAGTCACAGCTTGTAAATAAGTGTTGTATGTATTAAACCTTTTCCAGCTCTCCAAAGCAACGTATTTTTGTACATTTGAAATAGAGTACTCTTAATTTACTGGGCAAATGTGCTTGGAATTGAACTTGACAAGATTAGCGCAAGCAGATAGAGTTGGGTCCGGCAGTGGGTGGCCCTCGTGTGAATCCCCGTGGATATGCAAGTCATGGAGAGAAGGAGCACCGGGTTCCTGCCCAGCACTGTGCTTGCGGGAGGCGGTGGGGCGTGGGAGGAAGGAGGCACAGACCGGGGAAACATGACAGCCGTCATTTCCAGTATTCTCTGTGTTGTCTTTTAGCTCATTCAATAAATAAAGGTGGTGTGATTTTTTTTTTCCTCCTGTTTTTTTCGTTTGTAGAAATTGGAGACGTAAAGAAGATAAATAATTGTGTAATTAAACTTTGCAGAAATTTATCTTCCTCATGTGCAGTTTAAAACTAACAAACTTGGTCAAACTAGTTAGCAAATTAGAACTTCAGAATCTAATGATAAGTTTAGGGTTTCTAAAATAAGGTTTTTTATTGTAAAAATTGACGATTGCCCTGCATTTCTACCAAGTCCTGTGAATAAAGAGATGGGAGATTTGATTGTGTCAGAAGAGCCTGTAATCCATGTTGTCAGCCTGGGAGCCTTCCCCAGTGTATAATGTAGCTTTCTCTCTTACCTTCTGGAAGAGGGAATGTGATTAAATATTTCGTTTATTACTGTTTGATTTTCTTGTATCTGGTTCTACTCCCAGGATGAAATTATCCAACTACGTATATATTTAGAGGAAGAAAGTGAAGGGGAAATTTAAAATGTTTACAGCGCACTCTTATTGCCTGGAAATGGAATGAAATCAAGTTTATCAGTTTTTTTCCCCCTAATTACCCAAAAGATCTTTAGCAAACTATGTTACATGAATGCTTCTGCCTCTGTAAGACAAAGAAGAATGTCACCCAGAATTGTCATTTTTTTCTTAATGTTCATCATAAAAGTCCTAAAAGAGTAACTGTACTTGGATGTTTATTGTTTTATATAAAGTAAGGTCTATGTGTTTGAGACAAGCTGGTTTTGTTGATAAAGATATAAGAGATGTTAAATAATTGTGAAGCCAGATATACAATATGTATCTAAAAAGCAAGGAATTTGCAGCCATTTTACAAATATCTGTGGAACATGTAAATACTGCCAAATGGAAAATAAAATAAGTTATAATTTTTGTGAATTTCATGGGATGTCCTATGATTGGAAAAATTATAACTCTTCTGATTCTAATGTGGAAATTGTTGTATTTAATCTGAAAATGACTTTACCTACAACAGTTCCATTGTCAGCACAGCCTAGGAGGGTCAGATTCCTGTATTAATTACTCTTAGTGGAGATGCTAGATATCCCATACAGAATTAGCAGAGGAAATACACATAGGCTTCTATTCAAATTTTCTTTAGTGCTTAAAATTAAGTTTTAAAATGAAATCAGACACTCCAGGTTTGTATATAAAATGAAAAGCTCTACTACTTTTTATAAAAGGGCGAACTGGGCTGATCTAAATGTTTTACTTTCAACTGTGTTCTTTAAAATAAATCTTACCTGGTTTTTAAATTTTATTTTTCATGAAAATGCTCCTTTCTCTACATTTATTCATCCTATATACATCAGGCTGTAAGACCCCCAGGCATCATTAATAGAATGTGTTGGGATTTTGTGACTGGAAAAGGTGACAAGTTGGTGACTTTGACACTGCAGGTATTCCATTTTCATGGTTTACTGTGAAAAGTCATTTTTCATATTATGTAATATATTGTTAGATTAAAACCATTGTATTAAGACTGTTTAAAATGTAAGCATTGTAATTCTGAAAATACACATTTTAAGAAGAAACTGTTTTGCACTGGATCTTTTGCTGCGACATGGTGTGACAACAGTATGTAATGTGAAGATTTTATTGTTTTATCTCCCTAGTCCTTGTTCCTGACTCTTGGGCATAGATTATTTGCCTTTTGGGAAGCATTCGGATTTTTTTTTTTTTTTTTTTTTTTTCCTGAGACAGTCATGCTCTGTTGCCTAGGCTGGAGTGCAGTGGCGCCATCTGGGCTCACTGCAGCCTCCACCTGCCAGGTTCAAGCCATTCTCCTGCCTCAGCCTCCCGAGTAGCTGGGACTACAGACATGCGTCTCATTTTTGTTAGTAGAGACGGTGTTTCACCATGTTGGCCAGGCTAGTCTCGAACTGCTGACCTCAGGTCATCCACCCGCCTCAGTCTCCCAGGCGTGAGCCACCGCACTGGCCAGCATTCGGGACTTTATTCATAATTCCTTACCCAATAGTTCACAAGAACGAAGACATTTGGGTGTGCAGGGCTCACCCAAATGTTGTGGACGCTGCTGTGCCAGGCTGGGCGTCCGTGCGGAGGGCGCCCTGCAGTGTGGCTCCGGGGTGTGGGCGGGGCCCGGAGAAGGCCCCGCCTTGGGAGGGGTTGGGCCTCGCGTTCAAACTCCGCCTTGGGGCGGGGCGAGGGCGAGGAGGCTCCTCTGGCCGCCTGGGGCGCTGCGGGCTGTGGTGCGCGGCCCCGCCCCGGGCGCGCGCGCTGTGGGCGGTGCATGCCGTCCCTTCCCGGAAGTGCGTACTGTGGGAGGTGCCGCGCGGACCCCGGGGAAGTGCCTCTGTGGGCGGCCGCCGGGTTGAGCTGCGGCACACGTGCGACGGCCGTGATGAAGTTCGCTTACCGGGTGAGCGCGGGCGGCGGGCGGTCTGTTCGATCGGCGCGGCTCTTCCGGTGGACGGCGCCTGTGCTGGCTCCGGGCGGGCTGGGGACGCGTGGTCTGCTTTGGCGGCGTCTGGCCGCGTGGGGGTCGCCGGCGGTCTGCGCGCCCGTGGCCTCGGGGACGCCGGGCTGGGGTGGGGCTCCTGGGAGAGCTGGGACGGAGGCGCCGACGGCTTCTCGGAGGGAACAGGGACATTTGTCGGGGTCCCGGGATATTTTTAACCTGAGTATGGTCCAGCCCAAAGGCTGGAGTTGGTGCGGTCGGGGAGGGCCCAGCACCCTCGGGAGGGATGAGGTGGGGCGGGGCGTGGGCGCGCGCGGGAGGGGTGAGAACAGGAGGGACCCGGGGCCCGGGGCTGCTCCCTAACGAGCGAGCGTCCAGGTGAGCGGAAGGGCGGGGAACCCAGGTGTGAGTTGTGTTTCCCGAGGCCGGAGGGAATTCCTGAGGCAGACGCCCTCAGCCTTGAGCGCCGGGGAAGACTTGTCTCAGATGTGAAGTGCAGGAAGCGGGTAAGACAGGTAATAAGAGGGGGCCGCGGAGCCGGCCTGGGGGTCTCTGAAGCGTTTGCTACAGCTGGCTGGTTATGGGGACGCCCGCGTTTCGCACAGTGGCCCTGACTGTTGGGGCTTCCAGGACTGCACGGGGCGCCTGCTGCTGAGCCCACCGTGTACTACACTTGTCGTGTCCGAAACTGAGCGTGGTACTGGCCCCTCAGAGTGCTGCTCCTGTGTCCCCTGTGCTGGTGGAGGCACCGCTGTGTGCCCAGCACCAAACCGGAAACCATATCCACGTCCTCACAGGCCAGGACTTCAACCCCCTCAAATTCCTATTGCAAGGTGGCAAAAAATGTGCCTTGGAGCCTGCCTGGCCGCTTAAAGTCCTTCTGCTGACCAAGCACCTCCCTGAGGTCCTGAGGGCGCTGTCCACTCACAGCTTCGGGGCCTGGCTGGTGCCTTCCCATTTAGAGTCCAGCTCAGGTGACCCTTCCAGGTGGCTCTCCGTGACCACCCTTTAAAGTAGCCCTTCCTCCCACACTTCTCATCCGCTCCTGCTAGAGATAGAATATAAGGTGTGCGTGTCTGTGCGCATGGCAGTCTCCAGTGAACGCTCGTGCTCGTGAATTAGTCAATAGGATGCCGGCTTGCAACACTTCCGGATGCCTTGAGCTCTAAGCACTTTTGGGGTGCTGTTCCATTGTTGCAGCTTTTTTCTTGGTGAAGTGTGGACTCCATGCCCCTCTTCACCTGGCAGGCGCCTCCTGTCTTGGGAGGCTTCCTCAGTGCTCACAGGGACATCTTACCCATCTCTGTGGGAGCTTGGGGCCCCCCGGGCTCCTCTGGTCTCCTGAGGATCAGGCTCACTTCTTCCTCTCTTCACCAGGAAATGTGAACGGGCCCCCAAGGTGGGGTTTTCTATGCCATCTCTCTGCCCAGATGCCTCACTTAGTGCTTTTCTGGGAGTCGACTGTTTTCTTTGTGTTAAGACAATTTTGTTTTCTTTACAGTTTTCAAATTTGCTGGGTACAGTGTACCGGCGTGGGAACCTAAATTTTACCTGCGATGGAAATTCAGTTATCAGTCCTGTGGGCAATAGAGTCACTGTATTTGACCTTAAAAAGTAAGTATGTGAAAGTGGTATTTATAATAGTGATATTGATTACTATTATCACTATTTTTTTTTTTTTGAGACGGAGTCTTGCTCTGTCACCCAGGCTGGAGTGCAGTGGCACGATCTCGACTCACTGTAAGCTCCACCTCCCAGGTTCACGCCATTCTCCTGCCTCAGCCTCTCCGAGTAGCTGGGACTACAAGCGCCCGCCACCACGTCCGGCTAATTTTTTGTGTTTTTAGTAGAGACGGGATTTCACCGTGGTCTCGATCTCCTGACCTCGTGATCCGCCCGCCTCGGCCTCCCAAAGTGCTGGGATTACAAGCGTGAGCCACCGCGCCCGGCCATATTATCACTATTTTTTAAGTAACATGAAAACTGATAGTGTCTTCTGTGCCTTCCTTTTAATGGTACACCCGTTAATTAAGGGAGCCCAGGACAGGACTACAAGATGGATTAGGGTCGCAGATCAGTTGTGGAAATTGGCAGCCAGACCCAGTTCTTCGTTCTAGTGCCTTAGCCAGGCCCCATAAAGTGGTGTGTCACTTGGCTCTGTTACCTGGGAAGGGACCCTGTCTCTGTGCTGTGAAGGGTGGGTGGGGGAAAAGGTGTAGCGCAGGGTTAGCCCTTCCCCCATCAGGGAATGCCCCTAAGGGCTGAGAGGCCAGGGCTGCTGGGGGACTTAAAGGTGCCTTGGACCCCTGCTCGGGAGCCCTGCTGCCACTGGGCCTCACTAGTCGGACGGGCAGGCCCAAATCTAGCTCTGCAGCTGGAGGTCAGTGTTTTTCACTGGGGTTTAGCGGTTTCTTCCTGTGTGCTGTTGGCGCTTTGCTTCACGGCTCTGTGCGGATGCTGTTTTACCACAGAGTGAAGGTGTGTGGAAACGCTGCTTGGAGAAAGTCGTTCGGTGCCGTTTTTCCAGCAGCGGGGGCTCACTTCATGTCTCTGTGTCACATTTTGGTAATTTTGCAATCTTTCAAAGTTTATTATACCTGTGGGGATGATCTGTGATCATCTTTGCTGTTACTATCGTAATTGTTCTGGGGTGCCGTGATCCATGCCCACATAAGATGGTGAGCTTAATCGGTAAGCATTGTGTGTGCTGTGACTGCTCCACCGACGGGCTGCTCCCCACCCCCCGACGTCTCTCTCCCTCTACTTGGGTCTCCCTATTCCCTGACACAAACAATATTGAAATTAGGCCAATTAATAATGGCCTACAGTGGCCACTATGTGTTCATGTGAAAGGAAGAGTCACACAACTCTCATCTGAAATCAGAAGCTAGAAGGGACTCAGCTTAGTGAGGAAGGCATGTCAAAAGCTGAAATAGGCCAAAAGCCAGGTCTCTGCCACCAAACAGGCAAGCTGTGAATGCAAAGAAAAAGCTTTTGAAGGAAATTAAAAGTGCTACTCCAGTGAACACACAAATTACAAGAAAGCAAAATAGCCTTATTGAAGATACGGATAAAAGTTTGAGTGATCCAGGTAGAAGATCAAACCAGCCACAATATTCCCTTAAGCAAGTCAAAGCCTGATGCACAGCAAGGCCCTACCTGTCCTCTGTTCTGTGAGGGCTGAGGTGAGGAAGCTGCAGGAAAAAAGTTGGAAGCTAGCAGAGGTTGGTTCATGAAGTTTAAGGAAAGAAGCCATCTCCACAACATGAAAGTGCAAAGCGGAGCAGCAAGTGCTGGTGGAGAAGCTGCAGCAAGTTATCCAGACGATCTAGCTGAGATCATTGATGAAGCTGACTACACCAAACTACAAAATTTCAATGGAGACAAAACAGCCTTCTATTGGAAAAAGATGGCCAGGCGCAGTGGCTCATGCCTGTAATCCCAACACTTTGGGAAGCCAAGGTAGGCAGATCACTTGAGGCCAGGAGCTTGAGACCAGCCTGGCCAATATAGTGAAACCCCATCTCTACTAAAAGTACAAAAATTAGCCAGGCATGGTGGCACATTCCTGTAATGCCAGCTACTCAGGAAGCTGAGGTGGAAGAATTGCTGGAACCCGGGAAGCAGAGGTTGCAGTGAGCCGAGATCGTGCCAGTACACTCCAGCCTGGGCAACAGAGCAAGACTCTGTCTAAAAATAAATAAATTCAAAAAAAAGAAAAAGATGCCATCGAGGACTTACATAGCTAGAGAGAAATCAATGTCTGGCTTCAAGCAACAGGCTGACTCTTATTAGGGGCTAATGCAGCTGGGGCCATTCAGTTGAAGCCAGTGCTAATTCACCGTTCTGAAAACCCTAATGCCCTTCACAATGATGCTCAAGCTACTCTGCCTGTGCTCTATAAGTGGAACAGCAAAGCCTGGACGACAGCACATCTGTTTACGGTATGGTTTCCTGAATCTTTCCAGCCCATTGTTGAACCCACTAAGGTTCCTTTCAAAATATTTCTGCTGTTGGACAACGTACCTGGTCACCCATGAGCTTTGATGGAGACGCATAAGGAGATGCTGTCTTCATGCCTGCTAACACCACATCTCTTCTTCAGCCTACGGGAGTAACTTTAACTTTCAAGTCCTACCATTTAAGAACTATATTTTGTGAGGCTCTAGCTGCCAGAGATAGTGATTCCTGTAATGGATCTGGGAAAAGCCAATAAAAAGCTCTCTGGGAAGGAGTCACCATTCTAGTCATTTCATGATTCATTCAATGAGAGCAAAGTGTCGACATTAACAGGAGTCTGAAAGAAGTTTAGTACCAAGCCTCATGGATGACTTTGAAGGGTTCGAGACTTTGGTGGAAGAAGTGACTGCAGATGCAGTAAAAATAGCAAGAAGATTAGAAATGAAAGCAGAGCCTGAAGATGGGACTGAATTGCCGCAATGTTGCCATCAACCTTGAATGAATGAGGAGCTGCTGCTTATGGATGAGCAAAGCAAGTGGTTTCTTTTTTTTTTTTTTTTTTTTTTTTTGAGACAATGTCTCACTCTTGTCCCCCAGGCTGGAGTGCGATGGCATGATCTCAGCTCACTGCAACCTCCACCTCCTGGGTTCAAGCGATTCTCCTGCCTCGGGCCCCCCACCAAGTAGCTGGGATTACAGGTGCCAACCACCACGCCCAGCTAATTTTTGTATTTTTAGTAGAGATGGGGTTTCATCATTGTTGGCCAGGCTGGTCTGGAACTCCTGACCTCAGGTGATCCACCCGCCTCAGCCTCCCAAAGTGCTGGGGTTACAGGTGTGAGCCACCACGCCCGGCCAACAATGTCATTTCTTTTTCAGGAGTGGGGGGTATCCACAGATGAGCTCTGGCACGTGGGGTCCAGTAAGATTGGAGGCGCTACTTGGGGAGGGTAGGCCACTGGTCCCAGGCCAGGCCTGGCCTGTCTCCCTCATGTGACTTGAGGACCAACAGCACACTGGTTTTTGTCTTTATCAGCAACAAATCTGACACGCTGCCCCTGGCCACTCGGTACAACGTCAAGTGTGTGGGACTGTCCCCAGATGGCCGCCTTGCTATCATCGTTGATGAAGGTACTTGCCCTTGATGTCGGGGGGTACTGAGGGGACCAGTGAGGAGGACTCAGGGCTGTGTGGGTCTGAAATAATCCACTCCCCAGTCGCTTCCGTGTCGGGGCCCGGGTGGGGGTTGGGGATGAGGGTGTCACGGGTGAGGCTGCGTCTCCGCCGCAGGCTGTGTCTGTGGCATCACCTGTGGCAGGGCAGGGCCTCATGGCCCTTGGGCATTCTCAGTCCTGACTCCTCACAGTGGACGCAAGAAAGACCTTTCTCCGTTTTTCCTGAGCTGTTTATCTGGGGTGGCCCCTGGGTGGGGTAGCTGCGCGGTGGTGACCTCTGGCGTCCTGCAGGGGGCGATGCGCTGCTGGTCAGCCTGGTCTGCAGGTCTGTGCTGCACCACTTCCACTTCAAGGGCTCTGTGCACAGCGTGTCCTTCTCCCCTGATGGCAGGTAAGGGGGATGGCTGTGGGGCAGGAGGGGGTTGGCCGTGCGTGCCAACAGTGAGGCCCACTGCCCAGTTCTTTTCCCTGGGCCCCGGGTTGTGACGTTGGGCACACGGCCCAATCTCTGGCACTGGTGACCCCTTTTTCTGGAGCAGAAGGCTTGGTGTAGCCAGGCTGCCCTCCCTCCAGGGCTGTTTCTTCCCTGACTTCCGCTTCCTCTGCTCCTCAGCCTCCTTCCTGCAGGAGGCGGGACTCCAGAAGGCCCAGGTGGGCGCAGGCTGAGACTCCACAGCGCCCTTAGGGCCACTGCTGGTCTTGAATATCAACTGTGTCCGCATTCCTTCCATAGGAAGTTTGTTGTCACAAAGGGTAACATTGCCCAGATGTATCATGCCCCTGGGAAGAAGCGGGAGTTCAACGCCTTTGTTCTGGACAAGACGTATTTTGGGCCCTACGATGAGACCACCTGCATCGACTGGACGGATGACTCCAGGTGCGGCCTCGGAGGCTTGGGAGGAGTGGGGCCTGAGAGAGGCCCCTTGGACAGGTCCCCCCCTTGGGCCCTGCAGCTTCGTTCTGCAATGGCGTCTCGGTCTCCTTTGGGGCTGGGTGCTGCCCGCACCAGCGGGACTGGCTGGGTGGCTGTGGTCGAGTCTTCGCGGCTCTGAAGTGTGTGCTGTGGCTGAGCTTCCTGCCCCTGCGCCGCTCTTTCACCTGTTTGTCCCGGAAACCAGGAATGCTGCGATTGGCTCGGGCAGCGTCTGGGAGGTGTGAGGAAGGCAGACAGGGCAGGGGCTGTGCCGGGGTGTCTTCCTGTGCCTGGAGGCTTCTCAGCTCACTCTGAGACCACGTGGGGCTGTAGCGGTCTCCGTGTGGCCCTGTGGAACGTGCATCTGGCTGCTTTGTCGTGGCCACGCCCTGAGGAGGTGCCACCTCCCGCTTTTCCAGGTGCTTTGTGATTGGGAGCAAAGACATGTCCACCTGGGTGTTCGGAGCCGAGCGCTGGGACAACCTCATCTACTATGCGCTGGGGGGACATAAGGATGCCATCGTGGCCTGCTTCTTTGAATCCAACAGCCTGGACGTACGTCCCATTGCCAAGTTCCCTAGCCTGACAGTGGCCAAAAGCGGCCAGTTCAGGGAGGCCCCAGGCTGCAGGTGGCCTCATACTGTGATTCCCCCAGGCTGTTCCCATGTGGCCTGGGGGCATCTAGGGACCCACGGCAGCTGTTGCGGCCCATTGAGAGTTGTTCTCAGAGTTCAGAGGGGCCTTCGGTGCCGCTGGTACTTGGATCTGAGCTGGAGGGAGGTGCTGGGTTGTGGCAGCTGGGCCAGTGTGGCTGGGGCTGGGGTGACCCTGTGCTTCCCCTTGCAGCTGTACTCACTCAGCCAGGACGGAGTGCTGTGCATGTGGCAGTGTGACACGCCCCCCGAGGGCTTGCGGCTGAAGCCCCCTGCAGGCTGGAAAGCAGACCTGTTGCAGCGGGAGGAGGAAGAGGAGGAGGAGGAGGACCAGGAGGGAGACAGAGAGACCACCATCCGGGGAAAAGCCACTCCGGCCGAGGAGGAGAAGACAGGAAAAGTGAAGTACTCACGGCTGGCCAAGTAGGTCTCCGAGCGTGTGGTGGGCTGCAGTGGGGCACTCCTGTGGGAATCTCTTGCCCTCGGAGGGATCTGGATGTGGGGTCCCCAGGGCCGAGGAGTGGGAGGTACAGAGAGCAGGCCTGCGTCTCAGGGCCCCGGTTTGGGCACCCTTGAGTGCTTGGGTGTTGACCCTGCCCCTTAAGCAGGGTCCCTGCCTCGGCTATCTGAGCTGCCTGTGTGCCCAGGGCAGGGTGGAGGGCGGTGGGTAGGGGTGCATAGGGGGTAGGGAGGTGTGCGGCCTCTCCGTGACGGGAATAGCAGCATCTTGGGCCCTAAGGGGGTTAGGAGTTGACAGTGGCCCCACCAGCTTCTGTGGAGTTTGGTGTGAGCAATAGTCCCTTGGCCTTGTGCAGGGAGACGCTGGGAGAGCATTTGGCAAGGCTGGAGGGAGGGGCCGGGCTGTGAGTGGGCGCAGCGGGTGGTCTGAGTCCTGCTTCGGGGCCCGCTGGTGGGTGGTGCTTGGTGCTTTTTCGGGCACTGAGCTGGGCTGTGCAGCCCCACATCCGAACTCAGTCCCCCAGATGAGACGAGACAGAGCCTGGCCCCGCGGACTGCTCGTGGGACAGCCTTAGCTGTGCCTGGAGCCCTGGCAGAGATGCCCCCCTGATTCGGGGTGTCCTGCATCTGGGCTGTGGGGGAGGCTGGTCAGGATCACATGAAGGCAGAGTTGCCCACAGCTATGGTGTCTCTGTCACCCGGGTGTCCCAGCCTGGGCCCCTCCTTGCTGCAGTTACTTAGCACCTGCTGTGTGCAGGGCTCTGAACTTGGCACTGAGACACACTGCCCACCCTTGGGAGGCCTCCTCTTCGCTGGGGAGGAGAGGTGCAGTGATGAGGTGGCTGCGTGCGGAGGTGGGTGGCAGTTGGGGTCCCTGGGCGGGGAAGGCACCCACACGAGGCCCTGCCTGTGGAGGGAGCTAGGCAGCCAGAATGGGCTGCGTTTGGAGGTTGTTGGGGTCTGATGGGTAGGTGGGAGTTGTGGCCATGAGAGTCCTGGGTCTGAGGAGCAGGGAGAGGCCGGCTGGACTCCAGTGGGAGGAGGGTGCTTTGCCAAGGGCAGCGGAGTTGGAGGGTGGCCAGGACAGGTCCAAGTGGGTCAGTACCCGCGAGTGAGTCAGTGCCCGCGGGTGGGTCAGTGCCCGCGGGTGGGTCAGTGCCCGCGGGGACTTGGGGGTGTTGTGTTGGAGTCAAGACTTGAGCGGGGACTGGAGGAAGAGGAAGGGATGATGGGCCCCCCCAACCCCGCCCTGGTGAAGGGAGGTTCCAGGCAGCTCCAGGAAGACAGTGTGCCTGCTAGGTGGGGACTGCGGGCTGTCAGCGCGAAGCATGTGAAGGGAGGGCCTCCTGCATTGGCAGCCAGTGCTCCCTGTCACTTGTTCAGGAGGGACGGGGGCCAGAAAGAAGAGGGAAGGACCAGGGCTGAGCTACACTGTGACTTGGGGAGGTTTTGAGGGCGGAGGCGCCATCAGGGTCACCTTCGTTTGCTGATGGGGACCGAGGGTTCCTTAGAGGAGGAAGCAGCAGGGGATGATGGGATTCGGGGTATGCCCGGCAGCCATGCTGCGCCTCCCGCACCTCCTCTGCCTCCCATGGGCACTGCTGCCTCTGGATGCACCACTAGCTCTGCTGTGGGGCCAGCTGGCGACAGTGGAGATGCTGTGTGAGGTTCCCTTGGGGTCCCGAGCTTGGGATGGAGGCGGGCAGCTTCGGGGCCTGAGGTGGAGAGGGAGAGGGCAGGTCTGGGCCCTCCCGCCTGGATCTGTAGCCTGTGTCCTGGAGCCCAGAGCGAGCTGGGGTGGCAGCCTGGCTCTGCGCTCCTCCTCACAACTCTTCTCTCTCGTCAATTCAGGTACTTCTTCAATAAAGAAGGAGATTTTAACAACCTGACAGCTGCAGCATTTCATAAGAAGTCTCACCTCTTGGTCACTGGCTTTGCTTCTGGAATCTTCCATCTTCATGAGCTGCCAGAGTTTAACCTCATCCACTCCCTGAGGTAAGCCTTTGCTTGCAGTGGGATGTGGTTTTATGCACTCACTGGCCCTGAATCTCAGGGCCCAGCCAAGCCTGCCCTTAACAGTGGGGGCAGCAGAGCCACTTGGAGTGCCAGCTCAGGCTACAGGACGCCAGCCCGAAACCTGCCCAGCTGCTGGTGCTGGTCAGTGCGACAGTGTTGCCGCCCCCACCGGCAGTCAGCAACACTGGTCTCGGGTCAGTCACAGCCTTTCGAGATTTTGTCTCCGCTTTTCTTCATCTGTGAGACACAGACAACAAAAATACTATGCTCATAAAATTGTGAAGTTGCAAGTTTTTGAACCCTGGCCTCCCCTCTGGGCCTTCTCTGATTCTTTTCTTTGAGACAGAGTCTTGCTCTGTCACCCAGGCTGGAGTGCAATGGTGTAATCTCGGTTCACTGCAACCTCTGCCTCCGGGGCTCAAATGATCCTCCCACTTCAGCCTCCTGAGGAGCTGGGGCCACTGGTGTGCGCCACTACACCCTGCTAGTTTTTAAATTTTTTGTAGAGACGGGTCTTGCTGGGTTTTCCCAGCCTGGTCTTGAACTCCTGGGTTCAAGCAATCCTTGCCTCTGCCTCCCGATGTGCTGGGATGGCAGGCATGAGCCACTGCACCCGGCCCTCTGATACTTGAACTGAAGTGAACTGTTGGAGTCTGGTGAGTGGGTGGGGTAAGCTCGACATACAGGGATAGAATCTGGTGTCTGGGGCTGCCCTGAGTGGGCACTGGGGCTTCAGCCTGGGCAGGCTGGCCTCCCACTTATAGGCCCGTTCTCTGCAGCATCTCAGATCAGAGCATCGCCTCAGTGGCCATCAATAGCTCGGGGGACTGGATTGCTTTTGGCTGTTCAGGTTTGTCCCCAGCCTGGGTGGTAGAGATGGACTCCCCATTAGGGACCACTGCTGCCCGGCTACAGGCCTACTTGATTGACAGCCACCCACTGGGGGTGCCCTCCCCTCCCCCAGTTGTCTTCCATGGGGTGCCCTCCTCTCCCCCAGCCGCCTTTCAGAAGGGGCCCTCCCCTCCCCCAGCTGTCTGCCATGGGGTGCCCTCTCCTCCTCCAACTGCCTTTCAGGGGGTGCCCTCTTCTCCTCCAGCTGCCTCCCGGGGGTGCCCTCCCTGCCCTGGCCCTCCTCAAACACCTCTCTGTCTTAAGCCTCTTGCTCAAGGGTTGGGGGTCATAGCCTGTCTCAGTTGTGACCGGCAGCCACTGGGTTGCATGGGCGGGGCCCATCACTGGCTGGTGGAGCTGCAGCATCGAGCAGTGGTCCCGGCCTATGCTTGGGGGTCTGTGCGTTTCCCCCGCTGCCTGGCAGCTTTCTCAGGCCTGTGCCAAGTGGGAAGGTGGGCCGGGCCCATCTGACCTGGGGTGGGCCTGAGCCAGGTACCCCAGCTTCCCCCCGTGTGCACAGGCCTGGGCCAGCTGCTGGTGTGGGAGTGGCAGAGTGAGTCCTACGTGCTCAAGCAGCAGGGCCACTTCAACAGCATGGTGGCCCTGGCCTACTCGCCCGACGGGCAGTACATCGTGACTGGCGGGGACGACGGCAAGGTAGGCTCCTGTCCCCGTCCTGTTGGCCTCTGTGCCTGGGGGGCTCTGAAGATGCAGCAGTCTGTGGGGCTGTGCCTTGACAGTAGGGCTGGTGTTCACAGCTTCACCCAGGCTCATTAGCTCAGTAGGCGTTTAAAATCATAGACAAATTTGAATGGAGAGGGTTGGGTGTCCCTCTTTCCCCTTTCTGACTTGGTCTCCTGCATGGTGGTGGCTGCGTGGCCAAGAGTGGGTCTGTGGTGCCGGCAGTCGGCATCCAGCCAGCATCCAAGGGGCTCCAGTACGTGGCCGAGGGTGGGTCCATGGTACCGGCAGCTGGCATCTGGCCAGCATCCACAGGGTTCTGGTGTGTGCAGTGCCCCCGCAGGCCATCTGGGCTTTAAATGGGCTTTTCCTGGAGGTGACAGGAAGAAACTGGGGCAGACTGCCCACTCACCACCCACTCATCACAGCCTCAGGCCTGTGGAGGAGGCTGGGTGAGCCAGGGCAGCCGTGGGCACAGGGGCAAGGCTCTCAGCATGTGGCGTCACGTGCGGGGGTCCCAGGGATGAGGTATCAGTCACAGTTGGGGGTCTCAGGGATGGGGTGTCAGTCGCAGTTGGGGGTCTCGGGGATGGGGTGTCAGTCACAGTTGGGGTCTCAGGGATGGGGTGTCAGTCGCAGTTGGGGGTCTCAGGGATGGGGTATTACTCACGGGTAGGGTCTCAGGGATGGGGCAGTACAGGGGCAAGCACCTTAGATGGAGCGGCATGGGGACAGGGATCCTGGCTGAAGCCGTGGCACACAGGGTTGGGGTCTGTCCCCGCCCCTCCTGTCCTGCCGCAGGTCAAGGTGTGGAACACCCTCAGCGGCTTCTGCTTCGTCACTTTTACGGAGCACTCCAGCGGGGTGACCGGCGTGACCTTTACTGCCACCGGCTACGTTGTGGTGACCTCATCCATGGACGGGACCGTGCGAGCCTTTGACCTTCACAGGTGATGTCTTTGCTCCGGGTTGGCTCGGGGTAGGCTTCCCCCACGCAGAGGCGAAGGTGGAGGGTGAGGCTGCAGCGCAGCTGCTGGGGCAGGGCACCCTGGCACGTGACGCTGACCTTGCCTCTTCTGTGCAGGTACCGAAACTTCCGCACCTTCACCTCTCCACGCCCCACCCAGTTCTCCTGCGTGGCGGTGGATGCGAGTGGCGAGATCGTCTCTGCAGGGGCGCAGGACTCCTTTGAGATTTTCGTGTGGTCCATGCAGACAGGCAGGCTCCTTGACGTAAGCACCCTGAGGGGCAGGGCTGGGGCTCAGGAGGGGCCCTCCTGTCTCCTGGGAGAGGAGCACAGGGAGCTGAGGTTATACTCCGAGGGCCCATGCCCCTGGCCCAGACCTGCCCAGAGAGCCGCCTCGGCCGCCACCTCCACTCTTCACGCCTTCTTGCTCTACGGTAGGTTTTGTCTGGACATGAAGGGCCCATCAGTGGTCTGTGTTTTAACCCAATGAAGTCCATCCTGGCCAGTGCCTCCTGGGACAAGACGGTGCGCCTATGGGACATGTTTGACAGCTGGAGGACCAAGGAGACGCTGGCCCTGACCTCTGATGGTGAGCACGAGGCAGCAGGCAGCAGCGGCCTGGGGACCAGCAGCATGCCGTCACACCTGCTGCCCTGTTCCTGGTTGTTGGAGTTTCTCCTGGGAGGAGATTCTTGTGTACCAGACCAAACAGGCGCTGGTCTCTTAGGGGTGCCAGGGCACGGCCTGGTCTCCAGCCAAGGATGGTTGGTGGCCTGCCTGTGGGAGACTGGGGTCTTCATTGGGCCTTACTTTGCATCTCTGTTTAGCTCTGGCTGTGACTTTTCGCCCTGATGGTGCGGAGCTGGCTGTGGCCACATTGAACTCACAGATCACCTTCTGGGACCCCGAGAATGCGGTGCAGACGGGCTCCATTGAGGGCAGGCATGACCTCAAGACCGGCAGGAAGGAGCTGGACAAGATTACAGCCAAGCACGCGGCCAAGGGGAAGTGAGTGTCGGCGTCGGGCCTCCTGATTCGAGACCCCAGACAGCCACCAGGCTCCTGCAGCTTCTCCATTTTTGGCTTTGTCCTTCGTTCCTGAGACCGCTGAGTCCCTGTGGGTGGAGGCAGGTGGTCCTGAGCCCTCTGGGGAGAGGCCATGTCCTCCTCAACTCCTGGGCTTGCACAGCCCCCAGTATAGGAGGACGTCTGGATTTGCTGAACATAAACTTGTTCAGCTGAGAGCTTGCATCCACTTCCAAACCTTGATCCTGAATTATGACATTGTCCTGGTGTGCAGAGGGGAGAGCAGCCGGGTGCCCGAGCTCACACCAGAGACCCGGCACTTGGGGAGGCCGAGGCAGGTGGATTGCTTGAGCCCAGGAGTTTGAGACCAGCCTGGGCTACATGGCAAAACACCATCTCTACACAAAATAGAAAAATTAGCCAGGTGTGGTGGCTATGGTCCTGGCTAGTCGGGAAGCTGAGGCAGGAGGATCGCTTGAACCTGGGAGGTCAAGGCTGTAGTGAAGATGGCGTCATGCCATTGCACTCCAGCGTGAGTGCTAGAGCAAGACCCTGTCTCAAAAACAAAACAAACAAAAGCAGAAAACAGCCCTGGCAGCCTCCTAAGAGTAAAAATGCAGGTCCTCAGTCACCTCACCTGGCTAGAGAATGCTACGTGGATGGTGAAGAAATAGTGTCACCTTGTCTCGAGGAGTTGGGCCAGCACAGCACTCACCGAATTGCCTGTTCGGGGTCCTGGCTGGGCTGTATGAGGCTCACCTGGGTGGGGGTCAGGCTTAGGAGAAGGGGGGGGATCTGTGGGATGTGCCTGGGGTGGGTGTGGCCTTGGGGCCTGGACCTGTGTCCCAGGAGCTCAGAAGCCTGTTCAGCAGAGGGTCTTCCTCCAGAAGGAAGTAGTGACCCTGTCTTGGAAGTGGTCACCTGTGTGCAGTCCTCATGGGTTCGCCCAGAGTGAACTGGGTGCTGGTGGTTCTGTTTCCAGCTTGGAGGAGCTGCACGGTTGCCATTCCCACGAGGAACGCTGTTGGCTTCTGGCTTCTCCACCTCCTTGCCAGCGCTTGTTGCTTTATTATTATTTTCTTTAATGAGAGCTGTTGTGGTGGATGTGAATTTGTATCTCACTGTAGTTGTGATTGTGGTTTATCTAATAACATTCAGCATTTTCTATCTGCAGCTTGGCCGTTTGTAAGTCTTCTTTGGAGAAGTGTCTGTTCAGGTCTCTTGCCCGTTTTTGAATTGGGTTGTTTGGTTTTTGGTTGTGGATTTTAGGGGTTTCTGTGATACCTGATGTGCAGATATTTGTTCCGCTTTGTGAACTGTCTTTCCACCGTTTTGGTGGCACTCTTAGTTCTGATGACGTCCACTTTGCTCATTTTTTCTGTTGTTCTTTGTTCTCTACTGTCATAACTAAGGGACCTTGTCCACCCCGAGGCGTCTGTTGAGTGGGGCGGTAAGGGCTGGTTTCTGGTTTCTGCAGGACTAAGCAGACGTGACTGAGAGTAGGCTGCTTAGGGTGGAGGCCGACTGGCCGCCGTTCTGTGCTGACCTCAGCAGGGAACACCGTTCCTTGAGCCACTTGTTCCTTTTGTGAAAAAGACATTGACTCTCAGGAAGCTGAAGCATCTAAGGGTGGTGCTGGCTCAGAGCTGAACCAGGTGACAGCACCATTGGACGTTGTGGGTTTTAAAATTCTCGCCTGAGTTGAGGCAGCAGGCCTTGGCAAAAGTTGCTGAGGCTGGCGTTTGCTTCCTGGAGGGCTGGTATAGGATCTCCTCTATTTCCTAAGGTTAGTTTTTATTTTATTTATTCTTATTTTGATTTTTGATTTTTGAGACGGTCTCGCTCTGTCACCCAGGCTAGAGTACAGGAGTGCGATCATGGCTCACTGCAGCCTCCAACCCCCGGGCTCAAGTGATCCTCCCACATCAGCCTTCTGAGTAGCTGGGACTATAGGCACGTGCCACCACACCCAGTTAATTTTATTTTCCGTAGGAACAGGGTCTTGCTGGATTGCCCAAGCTTGTCTTGAACTCCTGGACTCAAGCAGTCTTCCCAACTCAGCCTCCCAAAGTGCTCAGATAACAGGCGGGAGCCACCGTGCTGGCCTGAAGTTGGTTTTTAGGAGCCATATGCTGAGGTTTCCGCGGTGGCCACCCTAAGTCCACGTCTCCTCTCCACCCAGGGCCTTCACCACCCTGTGCTACTCTGCAGACGGCCAGAGCATCCTGGCGGGAGGCATGTCCAAGTTCGTGTGCATCTACCACGTCCGCGAGCAGATTCTCATGAAGAGGTTCGAGATCTCTTGCAACCTGTCTCTGGACGCCATGGAGGTGAGCCGGCAGCGCGGGGCCGGACGGATGTTGCTTCCAGTGCAGGTGGAATGCGTCGGGCTCCTGCATTCTGCACTCCTGGCTCCACGGGGCCTTGGGCACAGTTGTGGTGCTTGTCCTGTATCTAAGTGCACGGACCCCCCACCTGCCCCAGCATAGCCCGGCCGTGAAGCCCAGTGCCTGCCTCAGCCGTGTGTGGAGCCGCGGTCCCCAACCCTTTTGGCGTTTGGGACCAGTTTCGTGGAAGGCAATTTTTCCACAGACAGGGTTGGGGGAATTGGTTTTGGGATGAAACTGTTTCACCTCAGATCAAGATCACCTGGCATTAGATTCTCAGAAGGAGGGTGCAACCTAGATCCCTCATATGTGTGGTTCACAATAGGGTTTGTGCTCCTATGAGAATCTAATGCTGCCACTGACCTGTCAGGAGGCAGAGCTCAGGTGGTAATGCGAGCAATGGGGAGTGGCTGTAAATTCAGATGAAGCTTCACTCACTCACCTGCCCACCACTCACCTCCTGCTGTGCAGCCTGTTTCCTAACAGGCCATGGGCTGCTACCAGGGGTTGGGGACCCCTGTTGTGGATGACTCTGCCGAGGGTGGTTGCTATGAGGCTGGAGCTGTAGGGGGCAGTGCCCAGCACACGCTGGCTTGGGAGACATGGATTCCTGTCAGGGAAGGAGTGAATGAAGAGGGTGCTGGTAGGCCTTGCCCGATGGCTTCCTGCCTGGGGTCCCGCGTACAGGGCTCTGCCTTCACTGTCCCCACTGGTGCCTGCCCTCCCCCCTCAGCACAGCCCTTGGCTCAGGTCCCACTCACATGCTGGCTCTTGCAGGACCTCAGAATGAGAGTGAGGGAGCCCTGGTAGCCTCTAAGCAGGGGTGTGGCTGCTGGGTTCACCTGTCCACGCCCCATCGGGGCAGAAGCCCACCGTCCCCTAAGTGTTTCTGGGGGAAAGTGTCCTTGGCATTTTCACGAGGGAGTAGACGGCCATCCTCACTGTGAGCCCCAGCCCTTGTGATGGTGGCAGCAATGCCGGCATGTAGACCTCAGTCCATCCCCCTCCACAGCCTCCATACCTGCCCCGCTCCACAGCTTCCACACCCACCCTGTCTGCAGCTACCTCTGCAGGAAGGGTCCCTGGGGCGCTGCAGGGCTTTCTCCCTGTCCTCGTTCTAGACAGGGCTGAGGCTGGTCTGGTGTTGGGGTCAAAGAGCAAGGGTAGGAGAGGAGGGCCAGGTGGCCAGGCCATCAGAAGCAAGGCATCCACTGCTTTTGCTGTTCTAGGAATTTTTGAACCGAAGAAAAATGACAGAATTTGGCAACCTGGCACTAATTGATCAGGATGCTGGGCAGGAGGATGGAGTCGCAATACCACTGCCAGGCGTCAGGAAAGGTGAGCAGAGGTTCCTCCCGCATCTGCCCACCAGTCACCGGTCCTGGGTGACCGTGCACATGCCCCTGGTTGGGGCTGCAGTGTGTGGAAATAATGGTCACTACGTGGTGACGTTTGCTGGACACTGGGGGTGTTGAAGGCCCAGTGGGTTGGTGCTGGTGCCGTCAGCCCCTGTGGCAGGAGAAGCTGCCCATGTGTTGCTGCACGTGGCCTCCCTGCCCTGGTGGGACCCATCCATTTGCTCTTGGGACTGGGTGCCCCCCGTCTGCTGCACAGCACATGGAGCATTCTGGCATGAGGCCACGTGTGCCGCACAGAGAGCCAGGTGCTCTAGAAGATCCGGGTCCCAGGTAGACCATCCTGATGGGACACTCGCCAGCCAGAAACCCTGAGTGCCTCCATATGCAGGCCCAGGGTACCGTGCTGAGCACAGCAGACCCACTCCTGGGCTGGGCCGGGGCCCTTTTCTGGGTTGGACACACAGTCTGCTGGCCGGGCTGGCTTTTTGGAGCATCTGCCCCACGGGCTGGGCCATCTGTTTGGCAGCTCACCCAGAACAGCCTCTGCGGCCCCAGCACGGGCACACCTGCCGCAGCTGCAGCCAGGGAAGGGCTCCTTATGCCGCCGTTTTGTGCAGGGCCCAATGAGTAGAGGCTGCTGCTCTTGATGGGGCTCCCACGGCACCCCCCAGACAGCCGGCAGACCGCAGGATGACTTGCTTCATGGGGAGGGCAGCCTGGATGTGCTGTCCAGTGACCACTGTCGCTTCTTTCTTCCCCAGGTGACATGAGTTCTCGGCACTTCAAACCTGAGATCAGGGTGACC
The DNA here is from genome assembly GCF_006542625.1 of Nomascus leucogenys. Lineage (NCBI taxonomy): Eukaryota > Metazoa > Chordata > Mammalia > Primates > Hylobatidae > Nomascus > Nomascus leucogenys. Next base: position 28,981,972 of record NC_044405.1, read on the forward strand.
TCACTCCACTTCTCTCCCACTGGTGAGCATTGAGCCATGGGCTTTTGGTGCCGGTGGGCACTGTGGCATCTGTGCCGGGGCAAGGCTGGCCACCATGGAGCTGCCTGCAGGCCCTGGGCTGTGCCCTGTGCACCTGGGTATGAACATGGCCCTGCAAACCCTGCAGGCCACAAGATGGCTGTTGTCCCTGAGGATGGACGGCTATGACGGTGCCAACCTCAGATGCACTGAGCTTTGAAACATGGCAGGCCTGGCATGCCCTTGCTCTAGCAGCTCCCCGAGTGCCCTGGACGTGCTGCCTGGCTGCGGCAGCTCTGCCATCATGGAGAGCCCGTCTCCTCCGCACTGCCCCCATCCTCTTGCAGTGGGGAGGAGGGTTTGTGCCATGGGCCTGTGGAGCCTGGCAGTGCACATAGTCCCCACACAGAGGAGCCAGGAGCAGGGCTATTGGCAAGCGTGCTCCAACCTAGACTGAGTGTCAGAGCCAGGGGCAGAGAGGCCCATGTGAGCCAGGGGTCTGTGCCCTGGGGCCCAAAGGCCAAATCTGGCCGGCCTCCTGCTTTGGTCACTGATGTTTTACTGGGACATTTTACTGGGCGTTTTTTCGTTGGCGGATCCTTCTGGCTGTCTCTAGTGCTCCGTGCAGCACTGAGTAGGTGTAGCAGAGACCACAGGGCCTGCGGAGCTGAAGAAGCCTGAGCTTGACAGAAGACTTGGCTGGCTCCTGGTGTCAGGAGAGGAGGACGCATGCATGTACATATTTGCTTATATGCGCATCCCTGGGAGAGTAACTTCTGGGATGATCCATTCATTCCTTCCCAGGGGAGTAGTGGGGTGGGGGCTAAAGGCAGACGTCCCGGTTCCTCTTGACTTTTGCACTTTGTCCCGGGGGAATGTACTTAATACTGTTTCTTTAAAAAAAAAAAAAAAGAAAAGAAAAAAATGTCGGGAGGAATGAGCTTAAATTTTTAGGAAAGCACTGCTTAATTTCCCAGGACGCTGCTGGGCGGCCACCACCACGGAGGGACTCCTCATCTACTCCCTGGACACCCGCGTGCTCTTTGACCCGTTTGAGCTGGACACCAGTGTCACCCCCGGGAGGGTGCGCGAGGCACTGCGCCAGCAGGACTTCACCAGGGCCATCCTCATGGCCCTCCGGCTCAACGAGAGCAAACTGGTGCAGGAGGCCCTGGAGGCAGTGCCCAGGGGCGAGAGTGAGTCGGGGCTTCGGTGTTGGGCGCCAGGGGTCACCCTCTTTTCCCCTGGTTTGAGGTGTTGGCAGAATAAGCATGTTTTTTTCTCCTTTTGCAGTTGAAGTGGTCACCTCCTCCCTTCCTGAACTGTATGTGGAGAAAGTGCTGGAGTTTTTAGCTTCCTCCTTTGAAGTGTCTCGCCACCTGGAATTCTACCTCCTCTGGACTCACAAACTGCTCATGTTGCACGGACAGAAGCTGAAGTCCAGGTAGAGGGTCTCCCCCGCAGTTCATCTGTGGCTCAGGTCACTGGACCAGCTTGTCCTGCTGGATAAAGGGAACTTTGACATGCAAATGCAGCATGAAGTGAGCCCACTGTGCCATGGGGTGAGCACCGCACGCTTAGGGAGTCTCCCTTTCAGAGCTGGGACGCTGCTGCCTGTCATTCAGTTCCTGCAGAAGAGCATCCAGCGGCACCTGGACGACCTGTCAAAACTGTACGTGCAGGTACAGGGCCTGGGGGTGGGTGGGGTGCACAGTCCCCTGCTGGTCCCCACTGTGGAGTGCTCCTTGTGTCATCTGATTTGAGCACAAAAGGAACCAGTGCTGGAGGCTTGTCTTCTCACCTGCGGGTGAACTGCACTTGCCCGGCCACCCCGTGGTTGACCAGCTTGGGAAATGGCCTGGCGCTGAATGGAAAGCAGCAAGCACTGTGGCAGGCAGACAGGCTGCAGGTGGCGCGCTCCAGGGGTGGCCGGAATCCTCCAGGCTCTTAGAGGGATTGCCCCATTCGTAGGACCAGGCAGCCTTTCCTGAATTTGCAGGTCACCTGCACAGGCAGTGGGGGTGGTCACAGGACTGTGAAGCCGGGCAGCCTGGAGTCCTGGAGGTGTGGCTGCCCTGAGCTGTGGCTCCCCTAGAAAAGGGTGCTGCTGCTGCGAGGATTCATCCGCGGGCCTAGGACAGGGCCCGGCCCTCCACAGTGCTCACTCTGCAGGGGTGCCCGCCTCTTCTCCTGTCATTTCTTTGTGGTTTGTGCCTTTTTTGTCCCTAGCAGTTCACCTTCCCTAAAGGTCCAGCAGAGCCGGGACTAGGCAAGCCTCAGAGTAGCCATGTGAGGGGTATCACCCTCTGTTGCCAGTCAGTTGCCAGGTTTCCCAGCTGTGTTTCTGAAAGGTCTGTTCTCTGCCCTGTCTGCAAGTTGCTCTGTCCAGGGTTCAGGGGCTGAGGCCTGAGTTTGGGCCTTGTGGGTTCATGTGGTCCTCCCGTCTGTCCTTGAAGTGTCACTCAGTCTTTGGAACGAGTCCCAGAGTCTAGGTCAAGCCTTTCCTCCCCTCGTGTTCTGGGTGCCCTACAGAAGGCTGGGATGTGCCCTGATCCACAGTTTTGGTGCTCGGCCTTCCCTCGGCTGAGATGTCCTGGACTTTGCACAGAGCTCTGTAGAGGAGGAGGGGTGTCCAGCTCCTGTATTTATTTATGTATGTATGTATTTATTTATTTTTAAATTCATTATTCTTTTTTTTTTTTTGAGATGAAGTCTCACTCTGTCGCCCAAGGCTGTGTGCCAATCTTGGCACATTGCAACCTCCGCCTCCCAGGTTCAAGCAATTCTCCTGCCTCAGCCTTCCAAGTAGCTATGGTTACAGGCACACGCCAGCACCCCCAGCTAATTTTTGTATTTTTAGTAGAGACAGGGTTTCACCATGTTGGCCAGGCTGGTCTTAAACTCCTGACCTCAGGTGATCTGCCTGCCTCTGCCTCTCAAACAAAGTGCTGGGATTATAGGTATGAGCCACCATACCTGGCCGAGCTCCTTTAGATTTATTCCCTCTTATGGGATGTTTTTAGAGTTCACGTAAGCGCATTGTTCCTTGGACCTCCTGTCTAGGCGTTCACTGCCAATCTGTAGGGTTGCCATTGGCTGTCAGGAAGAGTCCTGCATAGAGGGTCCTGTGACCTGCAGGTGCGATGGGGCGCTGCCTTCCTTCCTTTCTCACCCATTTATCTTTCAGTTCTCCTTTACAAGGTGCTTTTCTATGTAAAGTGATGGTGGTGTCACTTTTCTCCTTTATTCCATTAACTCAGGAAATTAACTGATGCAGAGCGTGCCTTCCTCCCCTCTCGCTCCAAAACACCACATAAGCTCTGCAGCGGTCTCTTCCTAAGTGTTTGGTGGAACTTGCTGGTGAAGCCATCTAGATTGGGCCCAGCGGAAGGGCTGAGCTGCCAGCATGACCCCAAAGGGATGGGATGTTACAGTTGGGTCCTTGGGTCCTTGAAGGCCTTTGCTGCCCCAGGGCTGGGTGGGGCAGAACCAGATTGTTGGGGCAGGGAAAAGAGGAAACAAATGGCTGCTGAGGTGGAGGAACCGGCATGTCCAGCCCCTGCTGCTTTTCTCGGGGGTCGCAGAGGAGGTGGTGGGGTGCAGGACAGGCCAGGGCCTGGGTGTTGCTGGCACTGACCCGTCCGTGTGTGTGATTGACAGCTGTAGCTGGAACCGCTATAACATGCAGTACGCACTAGCAGTTTCCAAGCAGCGGGGCACAAAACGCTCCCTAGACCCGCTGGGAAGTGAGGAGGAGGCAGAAGCATCTGAAGACGACAGCCTGCACCTGCTCGGAGGAGGAGGCAGAGACTCAGAAGAAGGGATGCTGGCCTAGAGCCAGCCGGTTGCAGCGTTGGATTGTGCCAGCTAAGACCTGCCAGGGAGGTGGGACCCTTGTGCCCCCTGGGCCAGCAAAGAGGAGGGGTCCAGAGAGCAGCTGAAATACTGTTGCTAGTGATAGTGACTTGCTTTTCCTGTGCACACACGTAGCCCATCAGGACAGCGAGCCGATGGGTCACACCAGGGGCCGGCACACACTGGCACCCGGCCCCAGGAGTGGGGCCGGGTGAACGGTCATGAACGTTGAAAATGCCTCTCAGAGAGGTATTCACATGAACTTTGTATGACTTATTTATATCTTTAACATAAAGGTTTGATAAAGAACTTAGGGATAAAAAAAGATGGAGTTTTCTAACGTGAGGATGTAGTCTGCACTTCAGATTAAAAAGGATTATGTTGTATTCTGGTGTCTTGTGAGGGCTCAAGACCTGCCTGCCTGCCCACCCACCAGGGTTTCTGTCCTGGGGAAACAGGCTGACAGAGCAGCATGCTCCTGCTGTCTAGCGGGGGCCCTGCCCTGTGACCTGTGCATATCCTTGGGGTCAGGGGCACATAGCCTCTCCCTGACCTTTTGGGGACACTTTGGAGTCTGGGGCTGGGAATGGCCTGTCTTGGCAAGCTCACTCAGACCTGCACCAGCTCTGCGTGGGCCACACGGAGGAGGGGACAGCTCCTCCCCTCTGCAGTGCCCTTGGGAACGATCATCATGAGAGTGGCTTGGGTCTCCATCATGGTAGGGCATCCTGGTCCCCACAGCTCAGTAACAGCCTCCAGGGTCAGGACCTGAGGCTGACCCAGTGCGGTGGGCACTTCAATGACTGCCAGTGCTGTCTGCCAGGCCCAGCCTGTCCCTCGCCAGCAGTGTGGCCCACAAGACCCTGGGTAGTACCTGGCTCCCTTGCTTATCTGGGAAGTGGAGCTGATAGCTGCCTGCCGGCCTCCCAGGGGTGGTGTGAGGCCTCATGTGCTAGAGTGGAGATGAATATGACAAGCGGTGCCTTGTGGCCCACAGCGCTGTGCTTAGAGGCCTGCAGACCAGAGGTCTTTGTAGAAGAGAGGAGCTCAGGCCCTGGTGCCATCAGGTGTTCTGTGGCTGCACAATCTCTGTGACCTAGACTGGAGAGAATCCTTAGCTATCGCCTGCCCAAAGCACAATTTCCACCGTTCCCCTGCCTCGCCTCGCCCTTTTCTGTGAAACAATTTCCAATGTTCCCCCTCCTTGCCTCACCCTTTTCTGTGTCACATGTGCATGGCGATGGACACCTGAATAATCGCCCCTGAGACAACTGGAGCTGTGGCTCTGCAGTGGGGTCTGGGAGCTCCCAGCCAGGGGCAGCTCCCGCGCACTTGGTAGAGATAGGGTCCTGGCCCCCGCTCCGACTGAGTGAGTGAGAGTCTGCATTCGGCATTTCTTTTCCGAGTGGTGTTTGGTGTTTTTTTGTGCCATCCCACAACCCCATTGCTCCCACCAGCTGATTGCTCCCTGGCTGGCCGCTCCCCAGGAGCTGAGAAGCCTGAAGAGGGCCAGGCATGGAGGAGCAGGAGCGAGGACAGTCAACTGTGCCAAGCTCGTCTTTGGTTGTAACTGGTAATGTCCCATGTCTGTTATTCTAGTTCCCCACTATCTTGCAAGGATTAGCAGTAAAGTCCTAATGATGGACGACGTGACAGTGGGGAAAGTGACAGCCGTGGGCTAGATTATCAGATGTGTCTGTAGAATCCAGCGTGTCCCTGTGAACATCCTCCAGCAGTAACCATTCACATTATTTCAAAAACCTGCATTATTAGGTTGAAAATGGGTAAGTCGGGAAAAAGCCAGCACTTATCCAGCCATTCCTCTGTGAACTAATGCATGCATAACAAATAGATTTTTTTAATGGAAGAATTCCAGCTAGGACCTGAACAGCTGGGATCTTCACACCGACCATCCATGCTGTGAACGTAAAAAAAAAAAAAAACACCCAAACAGTGCCCGGGAGTGGTGGCTCACGCCGGTAATCCCAGCACTATGGGAGGCCGAGGCGGGCAGATCACCTGAGGTCGGGAGTTCAAGACCAGCCAGACCAACATGGAGAAACCCCGTCTCTACTAAAAATACAAAATTAGCCTGGCGTGGTGGCGCATGCCTGTAGCCCCAGCTATTCGGGAGGCTGAGGCAGAAGAGTCGCTTGAACCTGGGAGGCGGAGGTTGTGTTGAGCCGAGTTCGCGCCATTACACTCCTGCCTGGGCAACAAGAGGGAAACTCCGTCTCAAAAAAAAAAAGCCCAAACAGAATCGGCGGCCCACTTGCCCCCAGACTAACCCAGATCAAGCCCCTGGGTGGAACTGCAGTTTCCAGGATACAACATCCCGGGGTCAGTAAAACCCGGAGGGGTCGCTCCGCGGGAGCGGGAGCCGCGAGGAGACAGTCATGGAAGCGGAGGGGTAGTCCTCACCCCGCGTGGGTCCTGACGCCGAGATTAAGACGAGTGGCCATTTAGGAGAATGTGGACCCTGGGTGCTCGTTCTGGTGAGTTAAGGATGAGACGGAGGTAGGTAAGAAGCGCCGGGCTGAGCCGCCCCGAGGCAAGGCTGCTCCGCCGATGGCGGGAAGGGCGCGTCCGATGGGGGCGGGGCTGGGGACTCCAGGAGTCACCAGCATCCCTCAGCCTCGAGCCCGAGCCCTCAGCCACCACCAGCAGGAAGACAGGGTTCCCGGAACTCTACCCGGAGGCTCTGCGCAGGCGCGACCCCGCCCACCGGCGCACTCACGGGATGCGGCTGAGACGGGGGCGGGTCTTGGCTCCGCCCCGAAGGCTGCGCAGGCGCGGTCCCAACAAGCAATGCGTTTGTAGACCGGTAGGTGCGCACGCTCTGTCCCGGCGTGACCTTTTGACCCCGCTGTCCTCACCGCAATGGCGGCTGTGAGGGCCCTGGTGGCCTCGAGGCTCGCTGCGGCATCTGCATTCGCGTCCCTGTCCCCCGGCGGTCGGACGCCTCCCCAGCGCGCAGCCCTTCACCTCTCCGTGCCGCGCCCCGCGGCCAGGGTCGCGCTGGTGAGTGGACGGAGGGGGTGAGGTCAGCTCCCGCCTCCAGAGATCAGCCTTAGCTGTTCCCTGCCCAAGGTCGGCCCCTCTTCCTAGGTCTGCTCCTGCCGCCCCAGGTCGGCTCCTTCACCCCGAGTCGGCTCCTGCGGCCCAGGTCGGCCCCATTTTCCCGGGTCAGCTCCCGCTACCCAGGTCGGCCCCTTTCCCCCGAGTCAACTCCCGCCTCCCAGGTCGGCCGCTTTCCCCCGGGTCAGCTCCCGCTCCTCTCGCAGGTGCTGTCTGGATGCGGAGTCTACGATGGGACCGAGATCCACGAGGCCTCGGCGTAAGTCCTCAGGAGCAGCTGGTCCACCACCCCGGGGACCTCGAGAAGGCCTCTCTACCAGTGAAGTTTACTCTTTTTTGAACAGTTTAGAGAAAGCATGTATTTTATTTTATTTTTACTTTTTATCTTTTGAGACAGCGCCCAGTCTGGAGTGCAGTGGCGCGATCTTGGCTCACTGCAGCCTCCGCCTCCTGGGTTCAAGCGATTCTCCTGCCTCAGCCTTCCGAGTAGCTGGGACTGCAAGCATGCACCACCACACCCAACTAATTTGTGTATTTTTAGTAGATACGGAGTTTCACCATGTTGGCCAGGCTGGTCTCAAACTCCTGACCTCAAGTGATCCTCCCGCTTTGGCCTCCCAAAGTGCTGGGATTACAGGCATGAGCCACTGCACCCAGCCAAGAGAGCTTGTATTTTAAATACCCTATTCTTGGTTAAAAAAAGCAAAAACGACTCGCAAAACCCAGGGAGACACTAAGGAAGAACAGTTTTTAAGTGTTGCTTATGCTGTCACCTAGAGGTGATCACTCAGCATTTCACTTGAGTGTTTTTCAGGACACACACATTTTGAAAACACTGAGATCACGCTCACCCGTGTTTTGCAAATGTTTCTGACGCATGGGAAGTAATTCCCATTCATTCAGTTCTCAACATCATTTTAACAGTTGTGTGGTATTTCTGGGTCCTAGACAGGTTACTGTTTATGTAACTGGTCAGCTATTGCTGAGTGGTTGGTGGCCTGATTTCCTGTGTTACTGGAAATGACTGCAGGCCGAACCGGTAGGGCAGGAGGCCACCACGCGTGCCAGGTACCTGTAGTTCCCATGTGGTTCAGGGTGAACTGGAGAGGGCAGAGCTGGGTGGTGGCCAAGGGGTGTCAGGCCATGGAGAGGGGCCTGAGGCTGGTGCTTTGTGGGCGGCCCACCTTGGCCAGTTGGAGTTGGCACTAGGCAGAGTGAGCTGGGGGAAAGGGCCAGGATGTGTTTCATGATTTGGCCTTGATGGGATAGAAAATAGCCCCAGAATAGCTTGAGCCCTCCCAGGCAGAACGGCAGGGTCTTGTGTCTGGGGTGTCTGGGTGGATTTCTTATGGGTAGGGGAACCCAAGTGCCAGGGCCAGGTCCTGACCTTTCCGTCTGACAAGTCACTGCACTTCATGCCTCCGTTTCCTCCTCCATGTAAGGGGCAGTGAGGGCTTAGCGTGTGGGTGGGCTTAGCGACCTATCTCCTGTTGGCACCGGGAGTTGCGGAGGCCAGCGTGAGCCCTCATAATGTCAGCTGTTGTCCCCAGGAGGAGCTTCTGTTGCCCTTGCCCTTGGAGAGATGGAGCTGCCCGGCCTGTGGTGTTGTCCTGGGGTCTCTGTGTCTCTCCCACCATCTGTGGTGGGAAAGTTGAGGGAGACTAGAAATTGAACTAAGTAGTGACCGAAAGCCCCGTCACACCCTCTGTGCACGTGGCACTCTGAGCACACTGCTGCTTCTCACTCTTGGTGCTTGCAGCAAGCAACTGGAGGAGGGCAGCCAGGCCCTGGGTGTAGGCAGAGCACTCAGCAGCCGGGGACCCGCACGCCTCCAGGCTGTGCCCTCAGTGGAGTCACCCGGCCCCCATACCCCAGTTTGCAAAGGGAGGTGTTGGGACCAGCTGATCTCCATAGCCTACTTCTGAGGGTCTGTCGTAGTCGTAACCCAGCAACCGACAGTGAATTGGAATGGGGGTGTAGGGGACATTTGGCTTGGTATGGAACCAACCGTAACTTTTTGCAGAGCAAGTAAGATATTAATATACATTAGGAATTTGCTCCTGGCACTTAGCTAAAATCCTCTTTTTAAAAATGTGTTAACACAAATCTGAGTGGGGCACGTTTTGAAGAGTTGTCTCTGGTTTTCCCCCATGCAGGATCCTGGTGCACCTGAGCCGTGGAGGGGCTGAAGTCCAGATCTTTGCTCCTGACGTCCCTCAGATGCACGTGATTGATCACACCAAGGGGCAGCCGTCCGAAGGCGAGAGCAGGTGTGGGGGTGGGATTGGAACTTGCTTCTTGTCCACCTCCGACGGTGCAGCCTTTTTTTGCTGGCTTAGCTTAAACCAAGTCTTGTGTGCAAATGAACATCCTTCTGAGCAGCTGTGCTCAGCCTGTTCTGGAAGTAATGCTGCCGAGGCTCAGGAGTGCCTTCCTTCCAGTACTCACAGGAGGGGTGAAAATAGCGACCATATCGCTTCCCACTGAGTACTGAGTAAAGCTGCTCATACCTTGGTCTTGAGCAAAGGTGCTGTTTCTCAGTTTGGCCGCCCACCTTCTTCCCCTGTCTGGACTCCAGATCTGTTTTGCTCGTTCCCAGCAGCATGTCTGTTACTGCGGTGTGTGTGGTTCTGGCCTGTGTGGCCCGAGATCCCCTTCCCTTGCGCATCCTACCCGACAGCCTTGTGCAGGCCATTCCCAGATGCCTTCCAGCTGGCTTTGGACCATGAGAGGTCAGGGCTGGAGATTCGAAAAAGAAGCCATAGCTGCCTCCTGGGGCTGTGCTTCTCACCAGTGGGGACCCCTGTGATTTCTTTCCCTGCCTGGGACCCTGGCTTCTGCACCTGGACTTGCATCTTTGTCCCCCACACCTGGGGGCTAGCAGCTTCCTGCGGTGGCTGGCCTTCGGGTTGCTTCACTGGTCCTGAGTCCTGGCTTCCTACCTTCCCCTCTGAGTCCCACCGTCCTGATGAGTGCACAGAATTCTGTCTGCTTTAGACACTCGGAGAGACTTCCATTTCTCATGGGCCTTGACTGATGGTGCAGAAGATTCAGAGTGATTTGGCGCAGGTTCTGAAGTGCTGATCTGAAGAGCCCAGCATAGATTTAGCATTGCTAGAACCATGTTGCCTTTCCAGGTAGTGACCAAACATGCTGACCTGGAAGTAAGTCCCCGTGTGGCTGAGAGCCACGTGTGTGGAGTGTGTTGCCTGTGGGCTGTGCCCCTGCCCCGCTCCACAGTCCTCCACCTGCATGCTGAGGCTTTTTGCCCTGTGCTCTTTCCCAGGAATGTTTTGACCGAGTCTGCAAGGATCGCCCGTGGCAAGATCACAGACCTGGCCAACCTCAGTGCAGCCAACCATGATGCCGCCATCTTTCCAGGAGGCTTTGGAGCGGCTAAAAACCTGTGCGTATTTGAGCTTCAAGGTCTTCCACTTTCCATGTGGAGCAGATGGGAAGGGGGTGCACCTGCCTGCTGTCCGATGTGGGCAGTGGAGCGGCGATGGGAGGGGGTGGTGATAGGAGCAGCCTCTGGGTTTAGGGTCTGGGCAGGGCACGTGCCTGCCGTCTGATTTGGGAGCCATTCTCAGGGTTGGGTCTTAGGTAGCGTTTTACAAGACATGTTTTTTCTCCTGCTTCTCTGCTGCCTCTTCTCTGAGCATTCCTGGTACCCAACAGCTGTCAGAGTGGGTTTGGGGCTCCCTCTTATCTCATCACTGTGCTGGTAGGTCTCGTCACATTGAAAGCAGTCTCTGAGTATTTACTCCTTGCGGGTACCAGTTTTCTCTCTCTCTCTCTCTTTTTTTTTTTCTGTAGAGATGAGGTCTTGGTCTGTTGCCCAGGCAGGGATGCGGTGGCACGATCCCAGCTCCCTGCAGCCATGATCTCCTGTGCTCAAGCCATCCTCCAGCCTCATCTTCCTGAGTAGCTGGGACTATAGGTGCATGCCACCATGCCCATGTTTTTTTTTTTTTTTTGTAGCCATGTATGTAGCCCAAATTGGTTGGGAACTTCTGGGCTCAAGTGACCCTCCTGCCTCCCAAAGTGCTGGGATTCCAGGCCTGAGCCACCGCGCCCGGCCCCAGTTCTCTTACGGAACCTTGCAGGATCAGAAATGGGTTTCCTTCTTGGTTGGGCAGTGGTCCTGACAGGAAGAAGGGAGGCCGCCTTGGCGTGGCTGTTAGGGTTGTTTCCATGGTAGCTGGACCGTGAACCGTGGAGGCCTGGCCGGCTCCCACACGGTGGCGTCCTTGAGTTCCAGACCCTCTTTCTGTTCTCTGTGTCTCCTCTCTCTCTTTGCACTTTCATGGAGGTTCTCTGGGCACCGCCCCCATGGCCCTGCCTGCGAGGTGGAGGTAGTGCTGGGCTGATCCTCCAGGGACAGCTCTGCCACCTGCAGGAGCACTGGCCACAGTGCATCTGAGCGTGCAGGTGGCTTCTGTGCCGCGGTGTGGGTGGCAGCCCCAGCAGGGCCAGCCCCAGTCGGTCGGCAGCTCCTGTTTCAAGGGCAGGCTGGAGGCTGGCTGGCCGCTCGCCCCACCCTGGGCAGCCTGCACCCAGAGTCGGGGGGGCAGGCAGGCTCCATCCGAAGAATGCGCCCTTCCTTATCCTGAAACCTCAGAGGCCTCCTTCCTCAGATGCCAGCCGTTTTCTCAGTGCCCTTGGCCATGCCCTCACCCCTATCTCTCACCGGAAGCCCCACCCCAGCCTGTCGTCCCCCCTCTCCTGAAAGGCAGCAAGCCTCGTCGGTGCCGCCCACACCCCTGACCTCACGCAGCCCCACTTCAGGCTCGATCTTTTGTCCAGTTGTCCCCGCGTCGCTGCCGTCTCCACGAGGCCCTGACCACTGACACTGTGTGGCGGGGCACAGGGGCAGCTGGAGGGTGTGCTGGGGGCTAGGTGCCCTGGCATGGCTCCTCCACGGTTTGCCAACCCAGAGGCACAGGCGTGAGGTGTGTGGTGGTTCTCGGGGTCGGTGGGTCTTGGCCTTGGCCTTCAAGGTGTTGATGTGCCTGTGTGTCTGAGCCCACGTCCCCTGGGCGAAGCTCCCATTTTCACTGACCTGTCCAGAGCATTCTGGGTGAGCCTGCCCTGCGCGTTCATGGTGCGGCGCGCTCTGATGAGCTGCAGCCGTGGCCACTCTGCACCCTCTGAGACGGTCACCCATGGGGACGGCAAACACCCACTACCTCCAGAAGATTCCCAGCACTCTGCCAGCAAAGCCATGTGGAAAATGCAGGGGCAGAGGACTAGGGTGCGTGAGGGTGGCGTAGAGCCCAAGGGTGGGTTCGTGGGAAGGTGTGTCCACTTGTAGATTTGGTGGCATTGCCAAATCACATGCCCCATGGGCAGTGTGGCGAGACCTCCCCTGCCCCGCGTGCCCTCCACAGCTCCTGCTCCTCGGCCTGAGGTGTGGATGCTGGTGTCGCAGGTAAACTGGCGTTTCTTTCACGGTCGTCGAAGCAAGAGTGCTTGGTATGCCTGGAGGCCGATTGCGTTTCTTTTTCCGGGAACTCCTGGAGTTTCCTGCTGCCCCTTTGTTTTAAGGAAAAACTCTCACACCATGTTTCTCCTCCTCCCACCACGACAGTCGTCCACACAGAAGGTGGGTGTGAAGGGTCTTCCCCACGCACCACGCAGGGGTCACTGCTGCCTTCTAATTCAGTTCCGACAGTATGGACCCGGGGTAGCATCCGATCCCACAGGTTGAGGGCTCCATCCCCAAAACTGCCCTCTGACACACACCGGTAACCAGTCTGAGCCTCTGGAACTGACCGATTGGCTTCAAGTTGGGGTTCCCACAACCCCGTTTGCTGGAGTGGCTCACAGTGCTCAGGGAAACATGACATCAGCATTCTCCCCCAGGGAGTGGGGGACCCTCTCAGGAGAGGGTCCTGAGACCCACAGTCAGAAAGGCGGGGAACATTAGAGTCCTGCTTTGGGGCAGGTGAAAGGCGGGCAGGAGGTCAGAGGCTGCCTGAGGCCTGACACAGCCAATGTCATAACAGAAAGCTAACAAGCACCATGGGAGTTAGGAGCCAGAAACCAGTGTCTGAGTCTCAGCACCGCAGCCCGGGTTCCGCCAGCTGCTGCGGAAGGTTCCAGGGCGTGGGCCCTCTCGCCCTGGTGGCCTCCTGCTGCACCACTTCCTGATCCTCCTGCTTTCTATGCTTCTTTCTGTTTAAAAAACAGGAAAATGTGTTCACATCTAACGCGCATATGTGCAGCCATGCCCATGTCCCTTGCTGCAGCTGACTGAGGGTCTGGAGCTGTGCCTAGGAAGCCCCCCAGGAATAGACCCTAGTTGTGAGGCTGTCTGAGGAGGCCTTTTGTCTCCCGGTAGGAGCACGTTTGCCGTGGACGGGAAAGATTGCAAGGTGAATAAAGAAGTGGAGCGTGTCCTGAAGGAGTTCCACCAGGCCGGGAAGCCCGTCGGGTGTGTACAGCCGCGCAGGCCTCGGGGAGCGAGGGAGGAGGGTGCGTGGGCCTGCGGCCTCTGTTCTCAGCCAGGAGCTGTGACTGATCCTGAAAACTCACAGCTGGTTTTCTTGTTTTAACTGAGGGAATTTCACACGACGTCACTGGTGACTTAACAGAAAGGAGAGGGCAACTCCACTTCCCTAGAGGAGACCTGGAATTCTCCTGGCTCCCAGAGGCATCCCTAGGCAGTCCCTCAGGACCCCTAGCCTTTACCAGACCCCTTCTCCCAATCCCCTTAGCCACAGTACCCCCAACCCCGCTGACTTCTGGCCAGTCACTGCAGCACGTGCACTGGCCCTGACGCTGTCCACTCCCAGCGGCCTCCCTCCTGGGGAGCCACAGCCGACCACACCCCTTTGTCCCTGCTCAGACAAAGCCTGGGTCCTGAGGCTGGCGGCACGAGTAGGGTGCCCACTCCTTCATCCACATAAGCGCCTTGGCTTACGTGGCGGGTCACGGCCCCGCAGGGAGTGTGTGCTCTTCACCGTCTGCTGCCGGGAAGTCACTCCCAGATGTGTGAGGGTGACCCAGCAAGGCCGGGTTCCGCCTCGGCAGGTGTGATGCTTCCACGAGCCTCCCGGCACCTGCTCCTTGGTGGTCCTGGAACGCGGCGCTGCGCTGTCCAGGTCTCAGCTGCATCTGGTGCTGGCAGGGCGAGAGCCGCACTTGTGTTGATGAACATCTGTGAGGCGCACTCGCAATGGCCGCTCACTACCGGGTTCTGTCAACCGAACAAGGATAAGGCTGTATCGGAATCCTCTGTCTGAGCAGGGCTGGAAAAAACACTCCCCACCCACAGTCACTCACTTAAGGACCTGCCTGGTCACCGTCCAGGGAGGCCCCTAAGGCGGAGCCACAGGAAGAGGTGCAGGCTCAGAGCTCCTGAAGGAGGTCCCTGCTGCAGCCGCGTCACAGCCGGGGTGAAGATTTCACCCGCGGTCTCCACCTCGGGATCCCATCCTTGTCAGAGAAACGTTCCCAGGATGAGCGCCCAGAGGGAGGAGGCCGTGGCCCTTTCTTTTGTGACTGATTCAAAATCTCGGTGAAACAAGACAGCCCCTGGCAGGCGAACCACTGCCTCTGAGCATGCCTCCCCTGAAAACTGCAGGGCGCAAACCCGTCTCCTCCCCAGTCCAGCCATGAGGCTCCTCTGGAAACAGCACAGGGCGCAAGCCTGTCTCCTCCCCAGTCCAGCCATGAGGCTCCGCTGAAAACTGCGGGGCGCAAGCCCGTCTGCTCCCCAGTCCAGCCATGGGGCTTCCGTGCACGGTGACCCATAGGCTCTTTTCCTGAGGAAACCTAAATCCTTAACCGCTGCAGCTTTCCTAAGAGAAGAAGGGGCATGGCAGTGGCTCTGTGGGCGGGCACACCCTTTCCATGTCAGCCTGCCTTGAGGTCCCTCCTGCAGCCGGCCCCACCCACCCCTCAGCCTGGTGCCAGAGGCCTGCGTGGCCAGCCAGGGACTGCTAGGCGGCCCCGCCGCTCACTGCTAGGACCCCTTCCTTGAATGCAGTAGTCGAGGTGGGTGCTGGGCTGTGTCAGGAGCCGCTGTGGCATCTGTAGCTGGCACTTGATGGCTGGGCAGCTGCGTGCAGCATCGGGAGCTACTGAGAATCTGCTTCCCGGACTTCCTGCCTGCTCAGAGGGCGGCAGGGGGATTTCATCTAATAGAGACGAGTTTTCGCCATGTTAGTCAGGCGGGTCTTGAACTCCCAACCTCAGGTAATCTGCCTGTCTCAGCCACCCAAAGTGCTGGGATTACAGGCATGAGCCACTGCACCTGGCTGTGAAATGTGTTTTTAACCGTGTTTTGTTAACAGCCCATGGTAGCAGTTTCCACCTGGGCCTGTCGGGAGTGGGTAGGACTGTAGACGGCGGGAGGAGGGATGAAGGAAGACGGGCCAAGGTGTGAGGTGTTGAGGGCAGGATGGGGCCTGAGAGCTGTGGGCTACACCACAGGTTGCCAGGGGATGGGGCTGCTGTTTAATGAGGCCGTGCCCCTTCCACTGTTGCCCCTGGGTGGCCGTGAGGTGCTGGACAACACAGGTCACTGAAGGCCCTGCTGTGGGCACAGTGCCTGGCACACAGAGGGGCCTCTGTTGGCTGGGCAAGGAGGGGTTCCTGGTGAAGCAGAAGCAGGTCCCAGGGGTGGATGTGGCCTGGGCAGAGCTGCTGCGGCCTGTGTGTCAGGGTCGGGCGTGCGCCCACCGGCCTGCACTTGCCGAGAGTTGTGCTGCAGGTCAGAGGCTGGCAAGGCTGCTCCTGGCCCGTTGTGCCTCCTGTAGAAGGGGGGCTGGTGTGACTGATAAGTGCAGCTGTGTTACCTGTTGCTGGGTCACAGACCACCCCACAACTCAGGGCTGGGGCAGCCGCATATCATTACCCTCTCTGTGAGTGGACTTCGGCAGCCCGGGACTCGCACCAGTCTGGGGTGTCCTGGGGCTTGGGGCTTAGCCCATGGCTGTTAGGGACTCCCCTCGGGGGTCCTTGGCCTGGTGCTTGAGTGCCTGCAGGGAGTGCTCGGCGGGGAGTGGGGCTGAGGACACCTCACTCTCAGCCTTGAGTCACCTGGTGCCACCTCCATCACATCCCATGGGCCACAGCCTTCTGGCAGCCCAGGCTCACAAGGGGCAGGGACGGCAGGGCTCCCGTGGCAGGGCAGCCTGGGGTCGTGGCGAGGGTAATTTCTGTTCTGCAGGCCATGCAGCCTGCCTGACCCGTGTCCTTCTCACCTTTCAGCTTGTGCTGCATCGCGCCTGTCCTCGCGGCCAAGGTGCTCAGAGGCGTTGAAGTCACCGTGGGCCACGAGCATGAGGAAGGTGGCAAGTGGCCTTACGCCAGGACCGCGGAGGCCATCACGGCCCTGGGTGCCAAGCACTGCGTGAAGGAAGTGATCATATCCTTCCTGGTAGCCAGGCCCGGCCCACCGTCGCGCTTGTCCCTGAGATGTGCGTAGGGACGCCCTCCGCTCCGGGCTGCCTTGGTGGGCGGCCTCTTCACCGGGAGCTGCACCTGCTGCTCTCCCTGTGGGGCCTCCCCCAGTGGGCACCGCGGCCACGTGTCTGAGGGCATAGAGCAGATGGCTGTGACAGCCCAGCTGGTGTGAGGTGGGTCGCAGACACACGTCAAAAGCGCAGCTGTGGTGCGTGGTTGGCAGATCCAGGTCCCTAGCCTGACTGTTGAGTCTGTTCAGCAACCCCCAGGCAGCCACACTCCCCCCAGCCGGGGGAGGGTGAGGAAAGAGTGTGTGCGAGGTGTGGAGGGAGAGCGGCCGGGCGTGCAGGAGGCAGGGGTTTCCTGGCTTTATTTGGGCGGAAGTTCTCAGGCCAGTTTTGGTGGCCAGGTGATTCAGCCCACCTCGCGGCCCCCGGCCCCTCCTGTTGAGGTGTGTCCCTGCGTTCTGAGATGATGGACCGAGAATGCCAGCGGGGCTGTTGCCCCGGGAGATTTGGAGGCAGGCTCCTGGAAGGCCCTGCCTGGATCTGGGAGAATGTCCACATGGGCCCAATTGAGAGAACAGAACACTCCAGGGTGCCGGACGGTACTGGAATGAGTAGAGCATGGACCTGGTCCCCTGCAGGTGTTGTTCTGAAGGGTGCAGTTCCTCTTAGTGGGGCAGCCTTTTACTCACAGGCAGCTTCGGACGTCAGGCCCCGTCTCACTCCCTGCGGCTTTCCTGCCGGGCAGGAGCGCAGGCCAAGGCTGGCCCCAGGCCTCTGACTGCTTGCGGGAAGATGGGGGCACATGTCTTGGTTGGTGTGGAGGCCTGGCCAGTGGTTATGTGCGTGGTGCTGGGGAGGCTCAGGTCTGTGGCTGGCCGGCCCCAGTAGTGCCGCCTGCTGCCCTGTTGCCTGTTGCCCTGCAGCATAAGGACCGGCTCCCTCACGGCCAGTTCTTCATCTGAAAAGTGGAGGCGCTGCCACTGCCTCCCGTGGTGGTTGTGAGGACCCCAGTCATGTGTGCGCCCCATGGCGGGGCAGCTCGTGGCCATGTGTGGGTGTTGGGCCTGTGTGATGCTGGCTGAAAGGTGCCCCATTCCCTGGAATTTCCCGCTGCTTTCTTCCTCTAGAATGCATGTGAATTGGGAACAGCTTCCTTCTTACGTTGTTCAGCAGCATAAATCATACATAAAGTAGGGTCCTGCTGGCACAGACTGCACCAGGAGTGAGTTCTCCTGTTCCAAGTTACCTGAGAACAAAGGACACGCGGTGAGGGTGGGGGAGGGATTGGGGCTCCACACCTGAAAGTCCCTCGGGTCCATGCTGGGTGGCTTTTTCCGTAACTCTGCACACGAAGCTCACGTGGACCAGAAAAACAAGGTGGTCACTACCCCAGCCTTCATGTGCGAGACGGCACTCCACCACATCCACGACGGGATCGGAGCCATGGTGAGGAAGGTGCTGGAACTCACTGGAAAGTGATGCTCATGGACGGGGGCCCAGCTAGGTTCCAGGACTTGGCCTCACCCTCTGGCTGAGGAGCTGTCAGCTGCTTTCCATCCATCTGGGAGTCTGGCAGGCCTTTTTTTTTTTTTTTTTTTTTTTTTTTCTGAAACCTGCAGGCGTTCTCTCTGTAAGGAGGGTGTGCTGCAGTGCATGGGGGGATGTTTCTTCCTGGGCATGGCTGGGCTGCTCTCACATACAGAGGCCGAGGAGCCAATTCGTTCTCTGCCACAGGGACTTGCCTCACTGTGTCCCAAAAACAAATCGCAGCCAGCTTTTCCAGAAATAGAAAATTCTGCCATCTGAGGTTTTATACTTCAGGTTAGTTTTTGGAAGGAAGAACATTTTTAGGTTTGCAAGTCTCCTGATCAGGAAACCAGAAATACCACATTTATGGACCATGAAAGGTTGGTTCTTGACTCTGAAGGGACTTTTGAGTTAATCAGCCTAAGGGGGTTTCTAAAGCAGGCAATCCCTGTAGCCGCAGAGAATAAACGCCTTCCCAAAATGGCAACTTCCCACAGCCACATTTCAGGCCTGCTGAGACTGCTGAGTGAGGAATGGCAGTGAGGTTTCTTCAATTAGTCTCAGTTCTCCTAATTTTCAGGAAGAAAGGGAAATTGCAGCTCCTCAGCCCCCAAGATTGACCTCTGGGGAGTGATTGTAGCGTTGGTGCTAGGCCGTGGGTTCAGGTGTGGCAGAAGCTTGCAGATGCATCCGAAGGGAAATAAAGTGTGTTGGCGTTCAACTTTGTGCTGCGTTCATCTGTGTGTGCAGGGTTGTTTGGGGGAGAAAGCATTTGGGGTGGGAGTCAGGTGTCTGCACACTTCACTCAGTGTCACATATCTGTTGCCTTTTGGGTCTGTCTCTGCCTGAGCAGCCAGGGCCAGGCTAGCCTGAGAGGCCCCACACTGGGTGGGTAGCAGGACCTGCCCAGCGTTGGGGTGGCGGTGTGGGAAACACCCGCTCTGGCTGCTGGTATGGCTGTTCCGTGTGGTCTGGTTTGCACCTCCCTGTGTGTCAGGTGCTGGGCCCGAAACGGAGGTGCAGGCCCTGGTCCCGCAAGACTCGAACCCTCAGTTGCACTGGTACCCACCACAGCCCCTCGGCCCTCTCCACCTGCTGCGTGGAATCAGCGGATTCATTCCACCGCCTTGAGAGGGTGTGGGGGGCCCATGGGTAAGGCAGGAAGGCCCCGGTGCACCCCGCATCGGGTCTCGGCCTGACGCTTCTGGTTCTTCCTCCGTGGGAACTGGGTTCTCCAGTGGCCTTCCTCCCACTGAGGCCGGGCCTCAGGAAGGCCTCACGGGCGCCCACACCCGCTGCACACGCCCACAGCACTCGCCTTGGGGCCAGGATTACCCTGGCCCGGGCAGCGGAGGAGCCTCCCATGTCCAGGGTAAGGTGGGGCTCCTCCCCTTTCTCATAGGCTGGTATGGACACATTTTGCATGGTCGGTGGGGGGGTACCCGTATACCATGCATGTTTATTCACGTATGTGTGAGTGTATGGAAAAGTGCACAAGTCACAAGCATTCACTTTGGGGTTTCCACAAAGCAAATGCGCCAAACCATAGCTCGGGGCCTGGAACGGTGGCACTGTTGCCAGAGCCTCTCAGCCTCCTGCAGGCACCGGCTGCGCGCTTGTTTGCGCACTCTCTCTGGCTCTCTCTCTCTCTCTGAGGTGATCCAGTGTGGCGCCCCACACTCAGGTGCTTCTGCTGGGCCAGGCCTGTCCTCACCTGCATCTGTCCTTAGCCTAGGTGGCTCTAGGGGTCCTCAGTGTCTCCACTTGCAGATGAGGCTTTGCTTTGCCCAGAGCCCTGCAGCTTGTAGGGCTTGGCTGGGACTCAGCTCCCGGCAGCGCAGCACCAGAACCCCAGCCCTAGAAATAGATCTTGGGACGTTGGGAAGCCCAGAGAGGGGCCGTGACAGAACCGGAGAGCTCGGTCCTGGGTTCACTGGAGGAGAGCTCGGTCCTGGGTTCACTGGAGGGGTCGGTTCACTGGAGGAGAGGGGTCCTGGGGGGGGTCCTGGGTTCACTGGAGGGGAGTTCGGTCCTGGGTTCACTGGGCAGTGACTCCGTGGCTGCTGCATGCCAGGCGCCTTCAGGTACCAAGGGCACTGTCATGAGCATGTCCTCGTCCTGGAGCTCAGGTGGGGGCAGCCAGTACGTGGCCCGGTGAGCCATGGAGTCCCCCTGGCAGTGGTGGGGGTGTGGACATGCTGGGAAGGAGGATGGCAGTGCCAGGCATGCATAAAGTGATCAAGGAAGGGGACAAGGGGTCCAGTGGGAACAGGAGCTAACCAGGGGTTCAAGGTCAGGGCGTGGGGAGGGAGGGGCGCTGGTGACATGCATGGTTCCCGGGACCAGCCCCTCCTGCCATCCCAGAGGCCTCTGCATCCCACGGGCTGTGCACCCTGGAACGTGGTTGTGGCTTTAGGCGCTGCCACCAGGGGGCATGGCAGAACTGTCTTTGGGGCTGACAACGGGCAGGCAGCCCCCCACCAAGCTGCTTCCTGTTGGCGCCATCAGAGTCTGGGCTATCGTCTGCTGAAGCCCTCTCTGGTCTCCACACGCCCCACCCCTTTGCCCTATCCCTCTTGTTTCCTTCCAGGTTACCTCCTCATCTCCTGTCCAGGTCATCAGAGCTCCAGCTGTGGACATGCCCCATTCCCCGATAATCCTTTCTTCATTCTCCACTTTTCCACCACTCCCAGCTCCCCCACCACTCCCAACTCCTCCACACTCAACCCCTAGCTCCCCCACCACTCCCAGCTGCTCCACACTCAGCCCCCAGCTCCCCCACCACTCCCAGCTGCTCCATACTCAGCCCCCAGCTCCCCCACCACTCCCAGCTCCTCCACACTCAACGCCCCTGGGCCACTCGCCTCACAGATCTCGAGGTCTGTGAGTACACACGTATCACAGCTTTGTCATCTGTCTCCCCACTGCACTGGGAACGTCAGGAGAGAGGATGGGGGCCTCATGGGTGCCCCTCCATCTTCCCCGGCCAGGCCTGGGCCCTGAGGTGGTGGGCTCTTGGCATGAGCCGGCCAGTGCATGCTGCGAGGCCCAAGGCTCATGGACCTGACATGCCCACCTTGGCACCTGCCCGCTCCCAGACCCCTTCAACCTACTGCTGGCCAGTGTCTTCCTCTAGGGCTCCCTCAACATCACCTTTTCTGTTTTGTTTTAAATAGACTTTATTTTCTAGCACAGTGTTAGGTTCATGGCAAAATGGAGTGGAAGGTACAGAGAGTCCCACACACTCCCTGCCCCCACGCATGCACAGCCTCCCTCACCATCACCCCCGCACACCCCCGCCCGCCAGAGCACACATTTATTATAGGCAACCAACCCACACGGACGCGTCATCACCCCGAGTCCACGGCGTCCATTAGAGTTCACTCTTGGTGTTAGCCGTTCTGTAGATTCGGACAAATGTAGGACATGGGTCCGCCATTTACAGAGAATGCAAAATGGTTTCATTGCCCTGAAAACCCTCGGCTCTGCCCATTCCTCCCCCACCCTCCACCCCCGTAACCACTGATGGTTTTTACTGTCCCCACAGTTTTGCCTTTTCCAGAATGTCATGTGGTTGGACTCATACACTATGTGGCCTTTTCTGATTGACTCCTTTCGCCTGGTGATAGGCATTTATATTTCCTCCGTGTGTTTTCATGGCTTGAAGCTCATTTCTTTTTAGTGCCGAATAATATTCCATTGTTTGGCTTTACCACAGTTTATCCATTTACCCTCTCAAGAGCATCTTAGGTTTGTCCCAGTTTGGGGCATTTATGAATAAAGCTGCTATAAACACCAGTGTGGAGGTTTTGGTGTGGACATACATTCTCACCTCCTTTGGGTAAATACCGGGGAGTGTGATTGCCAGATCATATGGTGAGAGTTTTGCAAGAAGCTGCCAAACTGTCTCCCCAAGTGGCTGCACCATTTTGCGTTCCCACCAGCAATGAATGGGCATTCCTGTTGCTCCACGTCCTCACCAGCATTTGGTGGTGTTCGTGTTTTGGATTTTGGCCAGCTGATAGGTGTGTAGTGGTATATTGTTTTAATTTGCCATTTCCTAGTGACATATGATGTTGAGCCCCTTTTCATGGCTTATTTACTATCTGCGTATCTTCTTTGGTGAGTTATCTGCTCAGAATTTTTGCCCATTTTTAAATTGGTTGTTCCTTTTCTTTTTGTTGAGTTGTTTGTAAATTGTGGATCGTAATCCTTTCATGAATATCTCATTTCTAG
The DNA here is from genome assembly GCF_006542625.1 of Nomascus leucogenys. Lineage (NCBI taxonomy): Eukaryota > Metazoa > Chordata > Mammalia > Primates > Hylobatidae > Nomascus > Nomascus leucogenys. The sequence goes on from NC_044405.1 coordinate 29,004,108, forward strand.
TTATTTTCTCCAGGTTTGGGGCTTGTCTTCTTCTTCTCTTCACAGTGCCTTCACAGAGCAGTTTTTAATTTTAATGAAATCGAGTTTCTCACTGGTTTCTTCTTGGATTGTGTTTTTCCCCCTCCTTATTAAAAAAGAAAGAAAGAAAGAAACAGGGTCTCACTATGTTGCCCAGGCTGGTCCCAAACTCCTGGGCTCAACTGATCCTCCTGCCTCAGTCTTCCAAAGTGCTGGGATGCCAGGTGGGAGCCACTGGGCTCAGTCTTGTGTTTTTAAAACTCATCACCAAACCCTCGGTCATCTAGATTTTCTCCTGTGTTATCTTCTAGGAGTTTGATAGTTTTGCATTTCACATTTAGGTCTGTGATCATTCTGAGTGGATTGCTGTAGGGGTGGAACGCGTGTGTTGGGATTCATTTTTGGAATGTGAACGCCCCGTTGTTTGGCTCCATTTGGTGGAGGCTGTGCCCCATTGCATTGCTTTTGCCACTTTGTCACAGACCAGTTGACTCTCCATGCGGGTTTGTTTCTGGGCTCTCTCTCTGCTTTCATTGGTCTGTTTTGCCAGCACCCTGTCGTGAGTACTGTAGCTTTATAGTAAGTCCGGAGCCTGCCAAGTCATCAGAGTTGGAATCTGCCCCTATCAGATGTCCAAAACATGCCCCCAGGGCCCTGAGATCAGGTCCCCAGGAGGGCCTGGCTGGAGTCCCCGTAGCCCTGAGTGCCAGGAGACCAGGGTCTGCCTGCTCTGGGAGGTCTGTCCTCACAAGGCCAGACACCCAACCCTGGTTGTCCTGGTCTGCCTAGTATGACCCTGCCCTGTTCCTGCTTCTTCCAAGCACCCGTGACCCTGGGAAGCCCATCACAAATGCCTCCCTAGACAACCCATGCTGTAGAGTGCACCACGCCGTTCCCACCACAGCCTCAGGCAGCACTGGCACCCACAACAGAGGCCACCCTCACAATCTCACACTTCAGGAGCCCGGGTGGGACGCTAGCCAGGCTCCCTAGAGGTGGCTATGCCGGCCCAGGCAGCCCCATCTCTCCGGGACCCCACTGCTCCCCGGGTCCAGCCCAGGCCCTGATTCAGCAGCAGCTCCATAAAGAAGTAAAATGAGAATATGCACGGGGCCCACACTTAGGGGACTCCTGTCACATGGTGTCCAGCATGGCTCGTGGGTGAGGACAGCAACACCACCAAGAAATGACCCAAGAGGCCAACAGCAGCTCCCTGGGAAGGCCACACTCTCCAGGAAGACATAGCAGCTCTGGAACACACAACTTAGGTAGAAATCTAACAAGATATTTACAAGATCTGTGAGGAAAATTATAAAACTTTAATAAGTCAAAGACGTAAAATGGAAAGATATTCCACATCCCTTATTATGCATAACCCCTTTTATTCCTGATAAGCTTCTTTGAAGTCTGCTCTGAAATTAATATAGCTATTCCAGCTTTCTTGTGATTAATGTGAGTATGATATTTCTTTCTCTGTTCATTTACTTTTAATCTACATGTGTCTGTTTATTTATTTATTTATTTATTTAGAGACAGAGTCTTGCTCTGCCACCCATCTCTACAGTGATGAGATCATGGCTCACTGCAACCTTCACCTCCTGGGTTCAAGTGATTCTCCTGCCTCAGCCTCCTGAGTAACTGGTCTACAGGCACAAGCCACCACGCCCGGCTAATTTTTGTATTTTTAGTAGAGATGGGGTTTTGGCACATTGGCCAGGCTGGTCTCGAACTCCTGACTTCAAGTGATCCGCCCGCCTCTGCCTCCCAAAGTGCTGGGGTTACAGGTGTGAGCCACTGCACCCAGCCATTGTTTTTATTTTTAAAGTGGGTTTTGTGTAGATAACATATAGTTAGGTCTTATTTTTTGATCCATTTTGACAATCTCTGTCTTTTAATTGGTGCATTTATACCACTGACATTCAAAGTCACTATTGATATAGTTGGATTAATATCTACCATGTTTGTTCCTATTTTCTATTTTTGTTTTTTATTTTTTCTGCCTTTTGTGGTTTTAATTGACCATTTTATGATTTTATTTTCTATTCTTTCTTGGACATCAATTATACTTTTTCACATTTTCAGTGGTTACCCTAGATTTTGTGATACACATTTCCAACTATTTCAAGCCCACTTTCAAATAACACTGAACTGCTTGCTAATCGGTAGCACAAGTATCTTTTTATTTTGTTGTTGTTTGAGACAGGGTCTTGCTCCGTCGCCCAGGCTGGAGTGCAGTGATGTGATGACGGCTCACTGCAGCCTGGAACTCTTGGCTCAATCAGTCCTCCCACCTCAGCCTCCTGAGTTGCTGAGACCACAGGCGCATGCCACAGCACCTGGCTAATTTTTGTATTTTTTATAGAGACGAGGTTTTGCCACATTGCCCAGGCTGGCCTCAAACTCCTGGGCTCAAGCGATCCACCTGCCTTGGCCTCCCAAGGCGTGAACCTCTGTGCCCCACCAAAAGTATCTTTTAATAACAGTACGTTCCCAATTCTTCACTCCTGTCCCCTGTATCACTGCTATTATTAGTTTCACTTATACATAAGCATATATAATCAAGTACATTGTTATAACTTTAACAAACTTCTGTCTGTTCAATTAAGATTAATGGCCAGGCATTGTGGCTCATACTTATAATCCCAACACTTTGGGAGACTGAGGTGGGAGGATCGTTTGAGGCCAGGAGTTCAAGACCAGCTTGAGCAACACAGTGAGACCCCATCTCTCCAAAAATTAAAAAACTGGCTGGGCGGCCGGGCGCAGTGGCTCACGCCTGTAATCCCAGCACTTTGGGAGGCCGAGGCGGGTGGATCACGAGGTCAGGAGATCGAGACCATCCTGGCTAACACAGTGAAACCCCGTCTCTACTAAAAATACAAAAACTTAGCCGGGTGCGGTGAGGGGCGCCTGTAGTCCCAGCTACTCGGGAGGCTGAGGCGGGAGAATGGCGTGAACCCGGGAGGCGGAGCTTGCAGTGAGCGGAGATCATGCCACTGCACTCCAGCCTGGGCGACAGAGCGAGACTCTGTCTCAAAAAAAAAAAAAACTAGCTGGGCATGGTAGTGTGCACCTGTGGTCCCAGCTACTTGGGAGGCTGAGGTGGGAAGATCGCTTGAGCCCGAGTGATCAAGATTGCAGTGATTAGACCATTGCACTCCAACCTGGGTGACAGAACAAGACCCTGTCTCAAAAAAAAGAATAAGAAAAATAAAAGCTTTTATTACCTTTCTTGTTCCTTCTCCATCACTCGTGCCTTTCTTGATGTAAATCCGAGTTTCTGACTTGTACATTTTTTTCCTCTCTAAAGAACTTTTAACACCTTTTGCAAAGCAGGGCTACTAGTAACGAATTCTCGATTTTTGTCTCAGTCTATTTTTCCTTGACTTTTGAAGGATAATTTCGCTGGATACAGAATTCTAGGCTTGTGGATCTTTTCTCAACACTTTAAATATTTCAGTCCACTGTCTTTTGAGTTGCCCAGTTTCTGAAAAGTCAAAACTAATTCTATAAGCAATGAATGTATTCTTCGTCTGTAGTTTAGTGTTCCTCCCCACCCCGTGCTGGCTTCTTTGAAGATTGTTTCTTTAACTTTCTGCAGTGTCGATACCAAATGCCTAGATGTAGATTGGGCATGATACCGCTTTTAGCCTGCTCTCAAACACAAGCAGGACTTGGTGCCTGGACAGGCACCCCGCAGGGCAGACAGTTCCAGGACTCACCCCGGCTGCTGCCAGCGTTTCCCTGCAGGAATGGGGTGTGGCTGTGGAAGCCTGCCAGGCTGCTGCTGCTGGGTCTGGAAGTGCTCCCTACCCCTGTGTCTGTGTTGCTTTCCTGGGGCCTCCAGTCGTGGTGAGAAAGGCGTGGGTGGGGGCCGAGGGAGGGGCTGGCTGGCTTTTGACTGTGCTGCTGCGTAGATGGGTGCCTGGCAGCCTCCCTGGGCACAGCCGTGGAGGAGACTGTGCCATCTCCGTCAGCCTCAGTCACCCCAACCCTGAGGCCCAGAGGCTGCCCTAGAGGGGAGGAGCTGGAACCTGGGAAGTCAGCCAGGTGTGCACCACGGGGTCATTGGCCGGCACTAACCACCAAGGGCTTCAGGGGTGGGGGCGGCCTGGGTAGACCAGGCTGGGAGACCGGCCCAAACCAAACGGCTGACTCACGGGATTGTGAGCAAACACAATGATGGTTGTTTCAAGCCACTAACAAAATCTCTCAATTTCACTCAGCATCATGTCCTTGGGCCCATCTGTGTTGTCAGAATTTCCTTCTTATGGCTGAAAAATATTCCATCGTGTGCGTGGGCCACATTTTGTGTGTTCATTCCTCTGGTGACGGACACTTGGGCTGGTTCCAGGTTTTAGCCGGTATGAATAACGCTGCCGTGCACATGGGCTCCAGGTGTCCCTCTGAGACTCACTTTCGGTTCTTCTGGGTACACGCCTGGAAGTGGAATTGCCGCGTCATGTGGTCGTTCTGACTTGAGGAACTGCCTTCCTGTCTTCCCTGCAGCTGCACCATGTTCCATCCCAGCAGCGCTACACAAGGCTTCCGGTTTCCCCACATCCTCGCCAACACTTGTCACTGTTTTTGTTGATAATGGATGTGAGGTGGTTGTGGGGATTTCTGGCCAGGCCTTCCCAGGGAGCTGCTGTTGGCCTCTCGGGTCGTTTCTTGGCGGTTTTGCTGTCCTCACCCACGAGCCATGCTGGACACCATGTGACAGGAGTCCCCTAAGTGTGGGCCCCGTGCATATTCTCATTTTACTTGTTTATGGAGCCACTGCCGAATGCAGGGCCCGGGCCGGACCCGGGGAGCAGTGGGGTCCCGGAGAGATGCGGCTGCCTGGGCCGGCCAAGCCACCTCTAGGGAGCCTGGCTAGCGTCCCACCCGGGCTCCTGAAGTGTGAGATTGTGAGGGCGGCCTCTGCTGCGGGTGCCAGTGCTGCCTGAGGCTGTGGTGGGAATGGAGCAGTGCACTCTGTAGCGTGGATTGTCCAGGGAGGTGTTTGTGACAGGCTTCCCAGGGTCACGGGTGCTTGGGAGAAGCAGGAACAGGGCAGGGTCATCCTGGGTGGACCCGGACGACCAGGACTGGGTGCCTGGCCTCAAAAGGACAGACCTCCCCGAGCGGGCAGACCCTGCCCTCGCGGAGCTCAGGGCTACCGGGACACCAGCCAGTCCCTTCCCGCTCCTCCTGGGGACCTGATCTCAGGGCCCTGGGGGCGTGGTTTGGACATCCGACGGGGCAGATTCCATCTCTGATGACGACTTGGCAGGCCCCCAGCGAGAAGAGTGCAGCACCCTGGCTGGTGCTGCGGGAGGGGCAGGGGAAAGCGGGGCAGGGCGTTCTTCCCACGGCCACAGAGTTGCCTTGAGGGCCTCATGAGGAAGGAGTTTCACTGCCCAGACAAGCAGTGTTGGCCAGCCAGGCCTAGTTCCTGATTGCAGCTCAGCAGCTGACTCTCCTGCCGTGGGACCTTAGACAAATCACGTGCCCGCTGCGGCTCCAGAGAAAGGGGCTGAGGACACCTGCTCATGGGGCTTGCAAGGACTTGAACTGCATGTGTGTGCAGGTGTGCACATAGGCATGTGTGATGTGTGTATCCGTGCATGTGTGTGTGCAGGTGTGCAGCGCACCTGTGGGCAGGCAGGTGTATGTGCACATGTGTGCACATAGGCATGTGTGATGTGTGTATCCGTGCATGTGTGTGCGCAGGTGTGCAGCGCACCTGTGGGCAGGCAGGTGTGTGTGCACATGTGTGCACATAGGCATGTGTGATGTGTGTATCTGTGCATGTGTGTGTGCAGGTGTGCAGCGCACCTGTGGGCAGGCAGGTGTGTGTGCACATGTGTGCACATAGGCATGTGTGATGTGTGTATCTGTGCACATGTGTAAGCCTCTGGGACCAGGTCCGGTAGGCCCCAGCCTGCAGGTGTGGCATGAATGGTAACTATTTTTATTGCCTTGCAGTGTGAGTTACCTTCTTAGAAAACCACTGTAGCCACAAGAAAAACAAACAGCAGCCAGTCATTTAGAGACATGGGCTGGGTGCTGAGTGCAGCAGAGCCTTTCTATGGCGAATGCGGAGCCTGTGGCTGGCAGGAGCCGGGAGGGCGTCGTCTCTAAGCCTGGAGCTGGCCGGGCGCTCCCGCTCCTGTGGTGGTGGCAGTCCAGGGCTATCAGGCACTCTGGCTGTCCCGGCTCCCGCCTCTGCCTGGTGGGCAGAGGGGAGGATTGGCAGTTTGCTCCTGCCATGTGGTGTCTGGCTTGTGGGACGCCCACATTGCTGGTCCTCGGGCTGCGGCTGGGACACACCCTCCGAATGTTCCGAGGACCAAGTGCGGTCACACACCAGACCGTGCTGTAAACCTGCGCGGCTCCGAGCAAGTGCACAGGGCTGGCGGGCCCTCGATTCGTCAGCAGTTGGGGCTCAGTGCTGGCCCAGAGCCAAGGCGGCTCGTGGGTGTCTGGGAGGTTTGGGGTTGCTCAGAGGAGCCCCCCAGGTCAGACTCGGTGCCCCAACCCCTTCTGGAATTCTTTGGTCCATCCCACAGCTCGGCTCACATTCTTCTCCCATCTTTTAGGCCTTCTGGAACCTTCCAGGGCCCTGTTACTCGCACCACTTCTTCCGAGGGCGTGCCCACCACGTGCTGGCTCTACGTATTTTACCTCATTTAGCCGTCGCTGCCGACGTGCATTGTAGCCGTATCAGAAACCCAGCGCTGCTGTGGCAAAAATCACCACACCCCAAACCAGCAGAGATTCACCCCACACCCCCAAACCAGCAGATTCACCCCACCCCCAAACCAGCAGATTCACCCCACACCCCCAAACCAGCAGATTCACCCCACACCCCCAAACCAGCAGAGATTCACCCCACACCCCCAAACCAGCAGATTCACCCCACACCCCCAAACCAGCAGATTCACCCACACCCCCAAACCAGCAGATTCACCCCCACACGCCCAAACCAGCAGAGATTCACCGCACACCCCCAAACCAGCAGATTCACCCCACACGCCCAAACCAGCAGAGATTCACCGCACACCCCCAAACCAGCAGAGATTCACCGCACACCCCCAAACCAGCAGAGATTCACCCTCCCACGGTTGTGGTGCCAGAAGTCCAAGGTCAGGTGTGGGCAGGGCTGGCCCCTGAGGCTGTGAGGGGGAGTCTGTCCCAGGCCGCTCCTGGCTTTGTGGCCTGAGGTCTTCAGTGCTCCTTGGCTGGCAGAAGTACTGCCATGGCCTTGGCCCCGTGTCATGTGGCCTGCTCTCTCTCTGTGTGTCTGGGTGGGTCAGGGCCCACCCGGCTGACCTCGCTTTAACCTCATTACCTCTGTGCAGACCCTGCCTCCAAATAAGGTCACACTCACAGGTCTGGGGTCAGGACCTTGACACATGGCTGTGGGGGACACAGTTCAGCCCAGGAGGGAAACTGAGGCACGGAATGGGGTGCATTTCCTGAGGCCCCACGGCTCACAAGGAGACAAGGAGGGGCTGCGGGCTGGGGTCCCAGTTGCCCTCTCAACACAGCAGCCACCATCCTGGCTAGTCCCAGCCCCTCCTGGGTCCCCCGTCTTTACTCAGGGTGGCCCCGTGTGCCTGGCCTGTCCTCAGGTCACCCTGACTCTAGTGTGGGACACCCCACCTCAGAGGGCACCTCCTCGGGGTTGGGTTATGGTTTTTTTAAGTCTCTTGGAACGCCCCCCGATGGCGTGGGCCCAGCTGTTGAGGAGGTGGGGCTGTGGTCTTGGCTGATGGTGTGATGCCCGCATACCTGACCTGATTAGGACCTTCAATCAGGAATGGCTACTGACTCAGTTTCCCCACACGGAAGGCACCTCTCATGCCGGCGACAGGCCTTCTTTTCTGTCCCCTACTGTGGCCTCCCTGGCGGGTCTTCTGCACCCTGTGTGGCCTGTGGCCTGGGTTCTTGGCCCCAAGGGACAAGGGGGCTCCTGCTGGGGGCAGAGAGGGAGGGGCGGGCGGGGCCCGGAGAGAGATCCCAGGATTGTCTTCGGATGGCATGGCCTGGTCCCTCAGGTTCTGATCATTTTCTTCATTTTCACGACTCCCTGCACTTCCTGGTTTTGGGTGAGGCCAAATAGCAGAAGTATTAAAATATTCCTCCTTGAGCGTCTCATGGTGCTTCTGATCTGGGCTGAAACAGGAAGCTCTGTGAGACGATGTGTCACCGGAAGTCTGTGGGAGCCTGGGCTGTGATCCGGCCCAGCCCACCCTGGTGGGAACACGTCCTGGGGACCGTGCTGGGTTTTGGGAAAACACTGGGTCACCGCCTCCCATTGGCAGATGGCCTGGGGGAGCTGGGTCCTGTCTGCGTGAGTTTGCTGGGGCCGCCTCGCACACACCGTGGCCAGGTGCTCCCACAGCCGATGCGGGTTCTCTCCAGTCTTGGGGGCGTCCCGGGTTGAGGTGCGGCGTGGCTGTTACGAGGCCTCTCCTTGGCAGGCAGGCGGCGCCACCTCCCCGTGTCCTTGCGTGGCCGCCCCTCCTGCGTGTCCGTGTCCTCTTTTAAGGACGCCGGTAGGTCGGGTCAGAGCCCACCCTGGTAACCGTGTTTCCCCTTTGTCGCCTCTGTAAAGACCCTGTGTCTGAATACAGGCGGACCCTGAAGTCGGGACTTCACCCTGTGAATTTGGGGGACGAAGTGCAGCCCATAACCTTATCTTTTGTGTGTGTGTGTGTGCGCGCGCGCGCATGTGTGTGTGCGTGTGTGTGTGCGCGTGTGTGTGTGTGTTTTAAATCTGTACGAAGGCTGATGGCAGAGCAGTTAGCTGTGTTGTGTAGACAACGCCATGGGCAGAGCAGAGCTTGTTCTCGGGCAGAAGGAGAGCGAGGAAGCTGAGCAAGGATGGCGTCCCAGCCTCGGAGGCCCTGACATGGTCCAGGATGCCCCAGGAAGGCTCTTGCTGTCCCCAGGCCCAGAGGTTTTCAGGGGTGTATGTGAATTGTCACTTTATTTTTCTTTTTCTTTCTCTTTTTCTTTTCTTTTCTTTTTTTTTGAGACAGAGTCTCACTTTGTTGCCCAGGCTGGAGTGCAGTGGCGTGATCCTGGCTCATTGGAACCTCCGCCTCCTGGGTTTACATGATTCTCTTGCCTCAGCCTCCCCAGTAGCTGGGACTACAGGTGCCCACCACCATGCCCGGCTAATTCTTTTGTATTTTTTTTTTTTTTTTTTTAGTAGAGATGGGATTTCACCATGTTGGCCAGGCTGGTCTTGAACTCCTGACCTCGGGTGATCCACCCACCTCGGCCTCCCAAAGTGCTGGGTTCACAGGCGTGAGCCACCACGCCAGACCTACATTTCCTTTTTTTAATTGGTAGAATCTACACGAAACACAAGGTTTACCACTTTAGCCACTTTAAAGAGCTCACTTGGTGTCCCCAAGGGCCCCGTGGTGCCACCACTGCCAGCACAGAGGCCCGGCCCCTCCCCTGCCAGGCCTGTCTCTAAGGCCTTGCCCACCCCAGGTAGGCTGTACTGTTGGCTGCTAGGAGCCAGAGCCCTGGCTGGGTAGGCAGGGGATGGGGAGGGGAGAACATGAGGGGACCCTCCCAGCAGCCTCTGCGTGCGGACAGCCGGCCTGCCACCCTGGGGAAGCGGGAGGGGCTGCCTTGCCAAGGGACCCTCACAGATGAGGTGTGGGGCACAGAGACCCCCGACGGCTGCTGGAGGCACCCACAGGGCTCCCTGGAGCCTCCCTGTGGTCCTGGGTCCCCTTACCTGATTCTTGCAGGAGGGGCCAGCACAGGGCAGGTGCCAGAAGAGCAGGTACCGGAAGAGCAGGTGCCAGAAGAGCTACCGCAGCCCAGGCAGCAGGGGAGGAAGTCAGTCTCCTCAGGGGGGTTTCCAGACAGGGACCGTTTTTATTGAGGGCACAGAATGTCTCCAAAAGGTCGGTTCTTTATCACATGCGTCACCAGAGAGAGGGGGATGGAGAGAGGAACGCCGCAGCCTCCAGTTCCCCTTTAGCTCTGTGCCCGGGAGCAGTGGCTGGGTGAGGATGGGAGCCAGGCTCCCCGAGAGGGCAGCAGCGGAGGCTGCACCGTCCCTGTCCTGCCCTTGCCCCTGCCCTGTCCTGCCTGAGTCCCTGCCCCCTCCCTGTCCTGCCCCGTGTCCCTGCCCCTCTCCCCATCCTGCCCCGCATCCCTGCCCTGTCCCTGTCCTGTCCCTGCCCGTCCTGCCCTGCATCCCTGACCCTCTCCCTGCCCTGCCCCACGTCCCTGCCCTGTCCTGTCCTGCCCCATGTCCCTGTCCCTGCCCCGCGTCCCTGCCCTCGTCCCTGTTCTGCCCCGCATCCCTGCCCTGCCCCTGCGCCTGTCCTGCCCCGTCCCGCCCCTGTCCCTGCACCTGTCCTGCCCCATGTCCCGCCCCTGTCCTTGCCCCTGTCCTGCCCCGCGTCCCTGCCCCGTCCCCGTCCCTGTCCCTGCCCCTGTCCTGTCCCGCATCCCTGCCCGTGTCCCTGCCCCTGCCCCCCTGCCTGCCCCTCTCCGTCCTGCCCCCTCTCTGTCCTGCCCCCTCTCTGTCCTGCCCCCTCTCTGTCCTGCCCCTCTCTGTCCTGCCCCTCTCTGCCCTGCCCCCTCTCTGTCCTGCCCCACGTCCCTGCATGGGTCCTGGGCCTCGGCACCAGGTCCTGGGCCTGCTTCCTTGCAGCCCCTTCCCCAGAGCCCACCAAAGACCCGAATCCTCACGCTCTCAGGACAGGTGGCTGTGGGTGGCTGAGAGGGACCTGGCCCCTCCCTGGCCAAGTCCACTATGTCAGGACCCTCGCTGCCCTCCTGCTTTGGGCTCAGCCCCAATGCCCCCGATTTGAAGTGAAGCTGCCCAGTGCCCTCTCTGGGGCCCTCCCAGGAGCTGCAGGCTGGAGGAGCTGCCCTGGAAAGCCCTTCCTTTCCCTAGAGAGGTCCCCGCCCTGAGAGGGAAGGGCCCAGGTGATGATTCCAGGCTGCGAGGAGGAAGACGCATGCCAAGCGCTCCTCAGGGCTGGTGCCCCGTGGCGGAATGTGCAGCTGCTGCTGGAGAAGAGATGCAGGCCGATTACCGAACCCTGAGAAATGAAAAAGCAGGATCGCGGTCTTGCCAGCATAGGCGACCGCGGTCCGTGCCTGCAAGTCTGAGGGCGGAGGAGCCCGCTGCCCGCTTCTCATGGGTCCACCCCTGTGATCCAGCATCTGTGAAACTCCCCTGGGACCGCGAGGGCCGTGTGACGCTTTCTCCGGTGGCATTTACAGAAAACTTCCCTCCGCCCCACCATCGTAGTTGGCTTTGGGATAGTTTGCAGTATTTCCTGATTAAAATAATGTTGAGAAGAACATTTTGGCCTCTGAGGCCTTTTCCCTAGGGTATTTTCTGAGAAATGACAGGGATTCAAGGGCTGTGAACATTTTGTAGCCACGTTGCGTTATAGAAAGGCGCATGGGTTCCCACGGGTGGTCTGCTCTTCTGTGGGATTCTTCAGACTGGACATGCGGCGGGGGGCTGGACACATGGCGGGGGGCTGGACACACGGCAGGGGCTGGACACATGGCAGGGAGCTGGACACAGGACGGGACTGGACACGGCGGGGGGCTGGACACACGGGTGGGGCTGGACACACGGCAGGGGGGCTGGACACACAGTGGGGGCTGGACACACGGCAGGGGGCTGGACACGCAGAGGGGGGCTGGACACGCAGAGGGGGGCTGGACACACAGGGGGGGCTGGACACGCGGTGGGGCTGGACATGCGGCGGGGGGCTGGACACTCAGGGGGCCTGGATACATGTGGAGGGTCTGGGCAGGCAGGGGCCTGTGTGTCAGGTGCCTATGGCATATGGTATGAGCCCTGCTTTCCTTATTTTCTTTTTTTTTATTTTGAGACAGAGTTTTGCTCTTGTTGCCCAGGCTGGAGTGCAATGGTGCGATCTTGGCTCACTGCAACCTCCGCCTCCTGGGTTCAAGCAGTTCTTCTGCCTCAGCCTCCCGAGTAGCTGGGATTACAGGTGCCTGCTACCACACCCAGCTAATTTTTGTATTTTTAGTGGAGACAGGGTTTCACCATGTTGGCCAGGCTGGTCTTGAACTCCTGACCTCAGGAGATCCACCCACCTCGGCCTCCCAAAGTGCTGGGATTACAGGTATGAGCCACCACGCCCGGCTGAGTCCCGCTTTTCTAGATCTTGGGCTGGGGGAGAAAAAGGAAGCTGTTTTCTCTCCACTCCCAGGGCCCAGGGAAAGGGAGGTGGTCCTGGCCCCCTGGGGAGGGCAGGACTTTGGTTGTAGGGTTGGCCCCCAGAGCCAGGGGCGGAAAGGGTCTCCAGGGGAGCTGACGGGTCCTTCCCCGTGGGGCTCTGCTCAGCCTGTGGTGGCCACGTGGCAGGGGCCCCATCCCAGACCTTCAGCCACTGCCAGCCCGGCCAGCCTGCATCTGACGATGTCCGGTTCTCTCGCGTTTCCTTGATCAGGCTTCCTCAATGCCCAGAGCTTTGGGACACTTCATAGTGGCTCTCCGGGGTCCAGGTGGCCGCCGTCCGCCCTGGCTGTCTGTGTTGCCCTCTCCTGAGGCCCTGGCTCCTGGATGCTTCAGCCTACATGTGCCTTCTCATTCTGTTTTCGTGGGCGCTACCCCTACGCAGGGCCCACCTCCTGGCTTCAGCCCCTGCCTGCTCTTTGAACAGGGGTGGATCTCCCCAACACTCTGGCCCACACAGCTGTGCCTGCAGCCAAATGACACAGGCATGGCAGAGACTCCTGGAGCCTCTTCTCGACGGAGCCTCAACCTTGGGCTTCCATGTGCAACCTCGCCGAGTCCAACGGGGCAGGAACCCAGAGTCAGGTCAGAGAGACTCCCACCCCGATGTCTCCGCTCCAGGAGCAGATCAGACCTCAGTCCTCGACGCCTTCAGCAGGATGCCCTGGCCCTGCCGTGCCCTCCTGGCAATTTTCCAGCCACAGACCCCCTCGCTCCTCGGCTGTGAACTCCCCTTGTCCTGCTGCACCCAACCTGGAGCCCGTCTCTCCCCCACTGCGGGAGTCCAGCATGAAGTCTCCCTTGCCATTGTAATAAGCACCAGGATAATTTTTCCTTAACAGGTTCTCTCCAGACTGGATCAGGGACAATCTCGGCTGTAAATTGTGAATTAGCTGTGACCCTGCCACCCACGGTTGCCTGCCAGAGTTCTTTCTAAATGTTCTATCTGAGCCTGGCCATTGCTGCTGGCTCTGGAGGTGCCAGAGTTTCTGAACGTTATATCTGAGCCTGGCCGTTGCTGCTAGCTCTGGAGGTGCAGTCACACCACCCTGGCTGACACCCCTCGGGCTGACCTGCAGTCTTACCCCACAGAAGGATCTGGGGTGAGCGTCTGGCTCCAGGCACCGTTGCAGGGCTGTTGGGTCCTGTGTCTGAGCCCACGAAGCCTTCCTGGGAGAGGTGTCACCGGCCCTGTGGACCCTGCTCCCCATGGGCTTCCAGGGATAGATCAGGTGCCCAGCATGCACCCCCAGACAGGGGCTCCCCTCTGCCCTGCCTCTGGGACCCACTTTCACCCAAGTCCTGTGGGGCTGGCATAGCCTAGGGCCTGGGTGCTGGCAGAGTCTGGCTGGAGCTTGGGGCAGGGCAGGGCCTTCCAGGCGCGTTCCTGAGCATGCACTGAAGGTGTTAGCGCGTGGCACCGGAGACACCAGGCTGGACGAGGCTGGACAAGCGCCTCCGCCAGAAGCAGCACAGGCCTGACACAGGCAAACCTCCTGGAGACCACCCCACTGACCCCAGCCCCTGCTGACCCTCCCAGGAGGTGTTCCTGGAAATCCACCCTGAGAATTCTGCTCCAGGAGCTGAACTAGCAGTATCAGCATCTTAAAGCACTGACCTACCTCTCGGCTGTGTGATGTCTAGGGGTCTGTCCCAGACCAGCATCCCCAGGGCTGATGGGTCTGCAGGGCACAGAGATGTGGGACCTGCTGTGTCTCTGCCCCACAGTGGCCATGCTGGGACACAGAGCTGCTGCTTGGGGAAGGGACAGATTCAGACACAGTAGTGGGTTAACCTGAGCCCCTCCCAAAAGACACGTCCACCTAGAACCTCGGGAAGGGACACGTCCGCCTGGAACCTCGGGAAGGGACGTGTCCGCCTGGAACCTCGGGAAGGGACACGTCCACCTGGAACCTCGGAAAGGGACACGTCCACCTGGAACCTCGGGAGGGGACACGTCCGCCTGGAACCTCGGGAAGGGACACGTCCACCTGGAACCTCGGGAGGGGACGAGTCCGCCTGGAACCTCGGGAAGGGACACGTCCGCCTGGAACCTCAGGAAGGGACGTATCTGCCTGGAACCTCGGGAGGGGACGCATCCGCCTGGAACCTCAGGAAGGGACACGTCCACCTGGAACCTCGGGAGGGGACACGTCCACCTGGAACCTCGGGAGGCGACACGTCCGCCTGGAACCTCAGGAAGGCCTTTGCAGATGTGATCGAGTTAAGGATCTCAAGATTCAAGATAAGGTCACCCCAAGTCGCCTGCGTGGGCCCTGAGTCCAATGGCGTGTCCTGGCAGGAGACCAGCAGAGGTGGAGGGCGCGTCCATGGGCTGAGAAGGGCAGGACTGCGACAGGAGGGAGGCACGGGGCTGCTCCCCAGAGCCACTGCCTCCCCACGCTTGACCTCAGGCTCCTGGCCCCAGAACCATGAGGGAATAAACTGTCCTTTTAAGCCCCCTGCTGTGTGATGATTGGCAGCGCCAGCAATGGGAGCTGATACAGACCCTGATTGGGGACCCAGACACCTGGCAGCTTGGGCCGGGCCCCTTTGGGTTAAAGCTGGCCCTGCCGCTACCTGTCCCTCACTGAGTCCGCGCTGCGCACTGTGGCTGCACCTGGCAAGCACAGGGAGCCCCTGAGGTCCTGTGGGTGCAGACGTGGGTCCCTCAGTCTGGGTGGCTGAGACAGAGCCCCTCCCCAGCTCCAGGGAGCACTGGGCCGGGGACCACCCATGAGTGGTGAGTATCTCTCCTGCTGCACCTTGAGGTCACCCAGGAACCTTCAGAAGTGCTGATGCGGGGACCCCCCTCCCCACTGTCCAGGGTGGACTGGCTAGGTGGTGGCCTGGGCATCAGGACACATTACAGCTCCCCAGGGAGTGCAGTGTGCAGCCAGGATGGAACCCGTGGTCCTGGCGCTGAGGATGGCAGGTGCCTGCCTCCACCTCCGCAGGCGGGCCTTCGGGGCCCCGTTTCCTGGAGCAGCGAGGGCTTCACGTGGCTACTGAGCTGCAGAGGGAGGGGCCCTCCAGGCACCCCATTCAGAGCCAGTGGAGGAATCTGAAGGCACCGGGAGGGCGGGGTGCAGCTGAGGTTGCAGAGAGGCTGGACCCTGAAGCCTCAGGAGTTCAACTGGCACGGGGTGGGGGCAGTGGCAGCCGGGAAGCCGGTCCGGGGCTTTCTCCTCTCAGCCTCCTTTGCTGGCGTCTCAGGTGGAGGGACCTGTGGGGCGGGCGGGTGGCTGGAGCGTGAGGGACCTGTGGGGCGGGCGGGTGGCCGGAGCGTGAGGGACCTGTGGGGCGGGCGGTGGCTGGAGCGTGGAGATTGTTGTCAGCACAGAATTGTGGCACCAGTCATTGAGACGTAGTGACAGGCAGATGGCTGCCCAGGCCGTGGCCTTGTCTGCGCCTGCCTGAGCATGCAGAGAGGCCCCCACACTGGTCACCCAGGGTCCGGGTGTGCCTGCAGATGCCGCCCCCGCGCTGTGGGCAGCCCTGGCCCAGGCAGGTTCTCCAGAGCTGCTCCCGCCCAGTGTAGGCCGTGTGCAGGACCTTTGTTTATCCTAACCCTGGATGTTGTTGAACTTGGCCAGTGTACGGCACTGAAACAAAGGCCCTGACTGCTGCCTGAACCCGCCCTGGGCTCACTTCCGTGCCCAGGCGTTGGGAGGCCACCCCACTGCGTGCCCGCAGTGCCCTCTCCTCGGCCCCAGCCCCCAGCATATCCATGGGGTGCCTTCAAGTGTGGGTTTCGGGAACCTCCACATTCCGGCCTGGAGTCCTGGCCATGGGGAAGGGACGCCCACTGCGCTCATCCTGTGCGGCCGCCTCGTGCCCATCAGAGGCTGCACCAAACCACGTGCGCCCTCCGGGCGATCAGAGCCAGAGGCCTCAAGTGGCCCAGCCCTGCTGGCTGCTGCGGGACCTCAGCTGCTGTGGGGCAGGCGTCTATGGGTTCCCAGGGCCCTCCCCTCCCCACAGGGGTGTGAGGAGGTGCAAAGGGGATGCCTCCTGCCCTGACCCCACGGCCAGAGCAGCGCTGTGTGTCCTGAGTGAGGACGCCTGTCCCTGAGCCCCAGAAACTCACCAGGAGGCAGGTGTGAGACGGTTGTGTCCCCAGCCCCTGCTGCAGTTGGCCCACAGCGGGGCTCTACGAGGCTGGGCGGTGAGGGGATGGCTCAGACCGCCCGTGCCCAGGACCCCTGCGTCGGCCTCATCCTGTGCCTCAGCCCCAAACCCGGTGGCTTCCGGGCCCCTGGCACCCGGTCACCCTCAACAGTGCCACAGGGCTCCTCTGACCCCACGCTTATTGCCAGCCCAGCCAGAGTCTGACTCCTCCCTGGTGCTGCCCCCACCCCCGGGAATGACATGCCAGGGTGGCGGAGCCAGGCCCTGGGCCGAGGGGCAGGACAGGCAGGGACCACGAGCAGCTCCACAGAAACCCTTCCCCAGGGCCTCAGGGGCCAGGCGGGACCCCCACTTCTAGGAGGAGATCCCAGTGCCCCTCGCGCTCAGGGGTGCAGTGGGTGGAAAGATTCGAGGGGGAGCTGGGGGCTCTGGACGAGGGGCCATGGGTGGGACCCCGTTCCCCTCTGGCTGCAGCAGGCAGTGAAGCTGCATCAGGGGCTCCACCCTGCTGACCACAGTCCTGGGGCACCCAGTGGAGGCCAGAGACACCAGCAGGTTCTCCTGGTCACATGGCCCCACCTGCCCTGTCCCCCAGAGCCCCCCAGGCTTGGGACGAGCTGCGAGGCAGAGGGGTCGGATGGACGGCACAGGACACACAACACAGAGTAGTTGTGGCAGCTGCCCCTAGGGAGATGTGGAGAGAGGCCCCAGGGCACCCTGGAAGCAGAGGCTGTGGCTCCGTGTGTCCCAGGCCACAGCACCGCCCCTCACAGCTGAAGCTCTGATCCCTCGGTCTCAGGAAGTGCAGGGCGGGCGTGAGTCTGATTTCAGGGTGAGGGAGCTGGCAGCCCCAGGAGTGAGGAGCGCCCCAGTCCCCTTTCACCAAGCCCGTCCTCCCCTTCCCACTGCCACAACACCCATGCCTGCAGCTGTGCCAGCTAGGAGGGCAATGTGGACAGGATTTCTCTCTGGAAAGGATCCTGGGGTCCGATTGGGAAGCTGGCTTGAACGCTAGACGCTGTGGCTCAGAGCACTGGGTGTGCACCCAGAAGGAGATGTGCTCATCATATGGTAATTGTTTTTGTTTTTTTTTTATTTAAGAAACAAGGTCTCACTCTTTGCCCAAAGCAACTTTCTTATTTATCTTTGCATCCTAAGAGTCTAAAACAATGACTGGCATGAAGTATACAAACCACACATTGCCTAGTAAGTGGATAAAACGATTAATCAATTTGCCTGACATTCAAAACGCGCTGGGGTGGGATTCACAGCCATGTCTTCTCATTGCAACGCTCAAACTCCTTGTGCTGCTCCACGCCACCTTTCAGCACACGAGAAACTGTAGGATCCACGCCGCCTTTCGAGAAACTGCAGGACAAATGACCTTATGCCCAGGTTCCAATGGCAAGACGCCACACCCCTTGTGATACTATCTTTGTGCGCATAAAATGTTCAATTTTGTCTGGTAAATAAGTGACTTGTAATTAGTAAGTGATTGCTCAATGACTTAAAAACTACAGTATCTCTAATTTCTTCTAATGGAAACTTCTCAGGCCATTTAGGGACATCCACAGGTAGCGAACAGCGACATTGGAAAGAGGACGTTGCGTGTGGGGAAGTCTGTGCAGCTCCACCTGTTTAATTGTTTGATGTGTGGTGGTGCAGACATGGACACGATCCATCTTGTTTTTTTTCGTTTTGTTTTGTTTTTGAGACGATGTCTTGCTCTGACACACAGGCTGGAGTGCAGTGGCTCGATCTCGGCTCACTGCGAGCTCCTTCTCCCAGGTTCAAGCAATTCTGTCTCAGCCTCCTGAGTAGCTGGGACTACAGTCACATGCCACCATGCCCGGCTAATTTTTGTATTTTTAGTGGAGGCGGGGTTTCATCATATTGGCCAGGCTGGTCTTGAACTCCTGACCTCAGG
Organism: Nomascus leucogenys; assembly: GCF_006542625.1. Lineage (NCBI taxonomy): Eukaryota > Metazoa > Chordata > Mammalia > Primates > Hylobatidae > Nomascus > Nomascus leucogenys. Next base: position 29,022,437 of record NC_044405.1, read on the forward strand.
TGATCGACCCTCCTCAGCCTCCCAAAGTGGTGGGATTACAGGCGTGAGCCACCGTGCCCGGCCAACACTATCCATTCTAAAGAGGGTTCATGCTCTTCAACCCCAACAAAGAATGGTTTCCTTTGCGGTCGTGGATGGGTAAGAAATCAGCCTTGACCACCTAAGGGCGTAGCAGGGCTTCTGCGTTAGGTGACAGTTTTAATAATCCTCTGTTTTCCGTTCACACTTAGGAGTCTGTTTCTGCCCTGGGACAAGGACCCAGAGGCCACTTTGACGTTATAGAGCAGGCTGTGTCCTCAGTCGTCCTGCTGTGGGGAGTGTTGTCAGCTTTCCCACCACCACTGGCATCTGGGAAGCTTGGTCTGTCCGTAGTGACAGATCCGATTGCAGAGAACCAGGAGCGTGTCTGATGCATGAGGGCAGAATTTCTACCCAGTTACCTGCAGTGTGGAGATGAGGGAGGGGATCTGCAAACACTTTTGAAAAAAACCCTAGTGTATAAAAAGGAATTAGGGAATCAAACCTTTCTTAAGGGGCACAGGATAAGACAGTATACACCAGTGTGACCGAAGTTTTTATTTCTGCTGAAGAATTGAGCTAAAGCGCAGCTCATGGGAACCTCGGTCTCCTGGGCTCAAGCAAGCCTCCCAGCCCAGCCTCCCAAGTAGCTGGGACTACCGGTGGCCATCACCATGGCTGGTTAAGTTTTCATTTTTTTGTAGAGACAGAATCTTGCCATTTTGCCCTGGCTGGTTGCTAACTCCTGGCTGCAAGTGATCCTCCTGCCTCGGCCCCCAAAGTGCTGGGATTACAGGTGCCAGCCACCACCCCCGCCTGGCAGTTCTAGTTGAATTGTTTTAGGCACTGCCATCCTGCTTCCCACGGTGGCAGCACTGTTTTACACTCCTGCCAGCAGCACCCAAGGGGTCTGGTTTCTCCACATCCTTGCCAGCACTTGTGATTTTCTGTGTTTTGATAATAGCCATCCGGATGTGTGCGTGCTGTGAAAACTGTGACGTACGTAGAAAAGTGTAAAGAATAAGAGTGTGGACGGCCCAGCCCATCCCCTCGGGAAACACTTGAAAGTCACCCAACCTCTTTCAGGATCCGTGTTCCATTCGCATTATTTTTTCATGCACCATTTTTGAACACAAGTTGCAGACATTTGAACACTGGCCCTAAAAACATCAACCAGCAAACTTCCAGGAATGAGGACGCTTCCTGCGTCGCCGCAATCACATCAAGGCCTTCGGAAAACTCCACAGAGCATCTAGCCTCCCGCTCGCGCTTGGATGTCCCAGGTGTCCTCACTCGGGTCCACGCCTCGCCTTTCTGCAATCGTGCTCCAGCTTGTTAGAGTGGCACTGACTCTGCTGGGAGGATGTCCTGCCACCGGGGTTTGTCTGATCCCACTGCCCCAGCGTCTTTTATAAAAACTTGTCCCTCCTTCCCCTCCCTGGGTTTGTGATAACCTGGAGGTTAAACCTTACAGCAGCCGCTCTTCACCTGGGGACTTTGCCCCAGGAGGCGTTGGCCAACTCTCTTGTGCCTGGAGGAGGAAGGCAGGTTGTCCTGGAGGGGAGAGGCTATGGGACGGAGTGGAGTGGGTTAGGTGCTCTGCCCAATTCTCCTGCTTCTGTGCATCTCTGCCGCCTCTGCCTCCCTGCTCACTGCCCTCTCTGTTCCCGGCCTCTCCTCTCACCCTCAGAGTAAAGGTCACGTCCCAGAGGGCCACTGGCGCTCAGGCCACCTCTCACCCTCCCAGCCTGCTCATCCCTGGACCCCCAGTTTCCCCCATCTGCCCTGCCCGGGCCCCTCAGCTCCATACCCAGGACCCCAGGCCCGACACTCTTGGGTGTGGCTGCACACCTAAGGGCAGAGGGCTTGGGTAGGGGGTGAGCGGGGGCTGTGGCCCTGCTGCCCCCACGGCCTCCGTGGGAGAGGCCCTGTGGGCAGCCTGAGAGCCGAGGCCTCAGTGGTATTTCCTGGGAGGGCAGCCCCCAACCTCCTGCACCCACAGAGGGGCTGGAGCAGGACACAGGGTCACTGGCCCCAGCCTGGGGAGCACCACAGGGCACAGGCCTGGCCTGGCCCGGCGATAGCCCAGAGCTGACCTTTCCTCGTTGACTTGTGGTCCGGGACTTTCCAGGACAGGCTTCTTGCCACAGAGAAGGCTGCCGGGGAAACCCCAGGAGTGGGAAAGTGGAGCAGCCCAGGTCCCTGCCCTAGAAGAGCCACCAGGAGCCAGGATACCCCCTCCGGGGACCCCTCCCACCCTCCAACCCCAGCTTGACCCCAGACCTCTGCCCTCAGCCCCCTGGCTGTGTCTGAGCACCTCTGCCCCGGGGCCTTTGCATGGACCGTTCTGCCTGGAAAGCTGTTCCTGAGATCTGCTCAGGCCGCTCCTCGGCCGCATGCTCACTGGGGCTTCCCACCCCTGCACACGGGCACTGCCTGCCTCCCGGTCTCTTCTCTCCCCAGAACCTTAGCTCCAGGGTACAGGGACTCGCCTACGTGGTTCCTGCCCAGGGCCTGGCCCGAGCAGGTGCTCCTGTGCTTGTTGAATAAAAGTGAAGTGACCAACAGCACAGACTTCTTCCGAGGAAGAGAGAGAGCAGATAGCAAAGCAGAGGCCTGGGGGACCCTGTGACCCCCAAGGCCATCCGGCTGGTTCCCTGCAGACAGCCCTGGCTCCTGCACTTCTACCTCTCCCAGCCAAGGACCAGGCCCTCACCAGCCAGGAGCCCGGGACACGTCCGTGTTCTGAGACTTGACCTTCGTCTCCCCACAGCCTGCATTCCCACCCTGCCTGGCTGCAGCCCGGGTTGGTGGGAAGGGGCTCCAGGCGGCCCCGCTCTGCTCCGGTATGTGCAGACATCTGTTGTGCAGTGACCTTCATCCCAAGCAAGGCCTAGAAAGGGGGAAATCGAGGCAGCATAGAGAGCTGGCCCGGGGCAGCCTTCTGTGCTGGAGCATGGGGGTGTGAGGGGGCTGCTGGGGTGGTGTGGGTGGTCCGTCCCCTGATGATGAGTGTGTGGGATGGCACTCAGCCTCTGCCTGTGCGGCCTGCTCAGTGGGCCCTCCCACTCCCTGGAGACGTCTCTGTGTGGTTGTGTTACCAGAAAGGAGTCCCGATCCAGACACCAAGAGAGGGTTCCTGGACCTCGCACCGGAAGAAGTTCAGGGCGAGTCCAGAGAGTCAAGTGAGAAGTTTGTTAATAAAGTAAAGGAATAAAGAATGGCTACTCCACAGGCAGCGTGGAGGCTTGGGCTGCTCAACGGAATATTCTTATGCGTATTTTGGTCATTTCTTGATTATATGGTAAACAAGGAGTGGATTATTCATGAATTTTCTGGGAAAGGGTGGTCAATTCCCGGAACTGAGGCTTCCTCTCCTTTTTAGACCATGTAGGGTAACTTTCGGACGTTGCCATGGCATTTGTGGACCATCATGGCGCTGGTGGGAGTGTCTCTCAGCAGCTAATGCATTAGAATTTGTGTATAATGAGTGGCGAGGACGACCAGAGGTCACTCTAGTCACCATCTTGGTTTTGGTGGGATTTGGCTGCTTCTTTACTGCAACCTGCTTTATCAGCAAGGTCTTTGTGACTTGTATCTTGTGCCAACCTCCTGTCTTGTAACTAAGAATGCCTTAACCTCCTGGGAACGCAGCCCAGCAGGCCCCAGCCTCATTCCACCCAGCCCCTATTCAAGACGGAGTCGCTCTGGTTCAAACACCTCTGACAGTTGGACAAGTTGGTGACAGCCAGGAGGGCCCGACGTGGACATGTGACAGGCACTGTGTGGCCATCAGATTCTCAGGAGGAAGAAATCCCCTTCTGAAATAAAGCACCCTGAGAACCGGCGGGAAGGAGCGGGGACTCCGTCGGGGCTTTCCAAGGAAGCAGCCAGGGACTTGCCCTGATTTTGGTTTCTCCAGGTTGGAGCCACCCCACAGGCTGCCTCGGCCGGCGGGGAGGAAGTGAGCAGCTCCTGCAGAACCTCTGGCTGGCACAGAGCCCGGGGGCAAGGGAGCCCTCCCTGCCAAGAGAAGTGATCAGGTGCAGGGGACAGCACTGACTGGGCCAGTGGGGCGTTCTCCAGCTGGGTCAGCCGTGGCCCCTGCCTCGGGCTGGAGTCCAGCGGGCACTGCTGCAGAAATGGAGGCAGAGCCATGTGGAGGAGCCGCCTCCAGGTGGAGGAGCCCCAACAAGATGGGGCGCTGCGGTTGAGCTCAGGCCGTCAGCCCCGGAATCCAAGCACCTCGCCCTCGTGCTAACCCAGCCTCACTAACTGGCAGCCGGGGGCGCCCTCCCAGCCTGCCAGGGACACCACACTGGGCACACACCACTTTGGCTGCAGGACCCCATCCTCACTGGCTGTGGCGGGAGACTGGTGAGCCGTCCTTGTAGACGGGACTCCCCCTAGGGTCCTGAAGGACTGTCCTGGGGGCTGGGGAGCTGCTGGAGGCAGCAGCCTGGGCCAGGAGATCATTGGGGTGGTGAAGGGGAGAAGGTTAGGGCTTCGGTAGGGGGACCCCCTATAGACTGGACAACGGAATCCACAGCCACCACCCCCACCCTTGGCTGACCTCACCTTCTGCCAGGGACCCAGTCCTGGACAAGGTCACTGAATTGCTACCCCCCAACCTGTCCCCACCCACTGGAGATCTCAGCCTGCCCTGCTCACCCTGGCACCGGCCAGCCTGTCCACGCGGGGTGCCCAGGGCGGGAAAACAGGTGCGGGTTCCCATGACTGCATCTCAGGACTCCTGTCTGCGCCCCTTCTTGGCATGTCTTTAAATGTCTTTGTTAGGCCACTCATTATGATCCCTCCTGTTTTAATGGAAAAATCTTGTAAACACTGGGAGGACCAGTGGTCTTTTTCTTTCTTAAATAGAGATGAGGTCTCACTATGTTGCCTGGGCTGATCTCAAACTCCTGGCCTCAAGCGATCCTCCTGCCTTGACTTCCCAAAGTGCTGGGATTCCAGGCATGAGCCACTGGGCCCAGCCTAAATTCTTCTTCTGTACTTGCTGGTTTTCCCAAAGTGTGCACACACTGATGTTAGAAAGAATATCACTCCTGTGACAGTAGTGGGAAGGTATGTCACAGCCACAGGTGTCCACAGGATAGAATCTCACAGCAACAGACGTGCTCATGTGGGCACTGGAGCTTGCACCCTACACCAGGCACTGCCCATCCCTCCCCAGTTCCCAGACCAGCTACGCCAGGGATCCAGAGTCCATTTCCATGAGTGTGACGAGGACAGGCGAGGTCTCCTGAGTCCTTACCAGCAGGTGGGGCACCCCGTTGAGTCATCTTCAGAACCCTCAAAAGTGCACGCCGCCGCCCTGTGAGTCTGGGCCACGACCCCGGGACACAGTTCTGAATGCTGACATCCTGAAAGATCAAAGTCCCAAAATTATAATTCTGGAAAAAGTAATTCGAAAACATTCTGTAAAAGACATTTGTTTGGCCGGGCGCAGTGGTTCACGCCTGGAATCCCAGCACTTTGAGAGGCCGAGGCGGGCGGATCACGAGGTCAGGAGATGGAGACCATTCTGGCTAACACGGTGAAACCCCGTCTCTACTAAAAATACAAAAAATTAGCCGGGTGTGGTGGCGGGCACCTGTAGTCCCAGCTACTTGGGAGGCTGAGGCAGGAGAATCGCTTGAACCTGGGAGGTGGAGGTTGCAGTGAGCCGAGATAGCGCCACTGCACTCCAGCCTAGGCAACAGAGCGAGACTCCGTCTCAAATAAATAAATAAATAAATAAATAAATAAATAAATAAAATACATTTATTTATTTACATTTTTAAGGGAGATTTATTTGAGAAACCGAAAAACACGACAGAACCCCTCATAGGCCACTTCACCCAATAAAGTCAGTGATCATAACATTTTCTCCAGCACAGACGCACAGGTGTGCTCACTCAGTCACGTGGCTATGAGTTAAGCACAGATGGGCCATTCACAGAGAAACTGGTAAGAATACCAACATATTAGGTTTTGATCTTTCAGGAGTTCAGGATTTGGGATGATGGTATTCGGGTCAGGTCTTTTGAGGTTCTGATCAGCGCCGCCTCACCGCACGACACCAGTGCAGAACGGGGAGACCCAGGTCGTCCAGGGGCTGGACTCCAGCCAGGACAGTCTGTCTGTGTCAGAGCCCGGGTCCCTCATGGGGGACTCAGCCTTCACTAGGGTTTCCTGCAAAAATGGAGAGCTTTTTTTTTAAGTAAGGATGCCAAGGATGGCAGGCATGAAGCGGGCAGGCAGAAGTGGGAGCTGGTTAGCAGCATCTCCAATTACCGTGATGGGCAGAAAGAAGGTTCTAGACAACAGTGGCTTGATGAGGTCAAGAGGAACTGAAACCCCCACCCCACTTCCCCTGCCCCATCTGGTTCTGGGAAAGGGGAAATGCAGGTGGCGGCTGTGCATGGGGCAGTGGCCCGCCCCCGCCTCTCTGCCTCGCGGACATCCAGACTTCCGAGGCCTGGCTGTCTGCAGGGCGGCCATTGCTCTGCGTGTGTGTGTGTGTGTGTGTGTGTGTGTGTGTGTGTGCGCGCGCGCGCGCGCATGCATGTGTGTAGTTCAGGGAAGAGGCTGCATTTCACAGAGACTGTCCCAGGAGGGAGGCTGGCTTGCTTGCTTGCTTGCTTGCTTGCTTGCTTGCTTGCTTTCTCTTTCTTTTCTTTCTTTCTTTCTTTTTCTTTCTTTCCTTTCCTTTTTCTTTTCTTGCTTTCTTTTTTTTTTTTTTGACAGAGTCTTGCTTTATTGCTCAGGCTGGAGTGCAGTGGCGTGATCTTGGCTCATTGTAACCTCCACCTCCCAGGTTCAAGCAACTGTCGTGCCTCAGCCTCCTGAGTACCTGGGACTACGGGTACGCACCACCATGCCCAGCTAATTTTTGTATTTTTAGTAGAGATGGGGTTTCACCATGATGGCCAGGCTGATTTCGAACTCCTGGCCTTAAGTGATCCTCCTGCCTCGTTCTCCCAAAGTGCTGGGATTACAGGTGTGAGCCACCATGCCCAGCCGGCATTTTCATCTGGACTCTGCCATGGGGCCCAGCAAATCAGATGTGACCTGGTGACAGGTGCCAAGAAGGTCTGGTGACCACAGGTTTCTTGTCAGTTTCTGCCTGGGACTCCTGCACCTCCCTACCAGTATCCCCAACCCAACCAAAGACCAGCCAAGTACAAACCAAGGGCAGCCCTGAAGCCCAGGACCGCGAGGCCCGGAAGGCCCCAGGGCAGGTGATCTGTGGCCCTGGTGTCTCAGGTCAGGAGCAGGGCAGAGCCACCTTCCTCCCTCCCTGTGCTGGGCTGCATGAGCTCAGGGACCTTTGGACCTGAGAAAGGTCAGGCTCACTTCCTCCCCGTGCCTGCGGTTGGCCGCCGGGGGAATATTCTCCTGACCTGAGTCCTGAAGCCCTGGGTGTGGAGTTTCCCTGGACTGGGAGAAAGTAAACACCGAGGGACTTGCCAAGAGGAAATGGAGAAGCCCAGGTGGTCTGGGCGGAGCTGAAGGTCCTGCAGGGGGTTCCGCAGCTCCTCACCTCTGGAAGACCAAGGACAGCTTTCCCCAGGGCTACGGCCTCACGCTCCCCTCCCATCATGGCTGGGCCTTTAGTTGGGGGTGAGTGTCCTACAGACGAGGGGCTTAAAGCTACAGGAATGCCTCGTCTCGCAGAGCTCGGGGCTGGAAGTCAGATCGGCCCGTGAGGGCTGCGGTCGCTCTTGGTCCTGAGCCCTCCTTGTCCAGGGGCTGCTGGTGTCACGGGCACTGCTTGGGGTTCCTTGGCTTGTGGGAGCATGGCGCCAGCCCCGCCTCTGTCATGAGGCTGTCTCCCCTTCTCGAAGGACACCTGCTAGGGCGAAGGCCTCTACTCCAGGATGACCTCATCTCATTCTTCACTAATCACAGCTGCAAAGATTTATTTCCAAATAAAGTCGCCTTCCTGGGTTCCAGGGGACCTGATTTTGGGAGGTGCTGTTCCCCCAGCACAGGGATACAGCAGGCCCTTGGCCTCATCAGACATCTGGTGCCCGCGCGCCCTCTCGCTCACGTTCTCCAGGCCTCTGCCCTTCTCGACACCCGGACGTGGGCGTTCAGGTGTCCTTCCTGCCCTGGCGTATGCCCCACTTAGCTGAGCGGGGGGCTTAGACCTCCACCCCACCTGTAGTCCTCCTGGGGCGTGCCAATCAGACCCCCTGCAGCTGCATGGTTTTGGGGCATTGCTGTAAGGCCCTGGGGCCTTTCTGAATCCATCTGCAAGCTGGAGCTGAGGCCGGGAGCAGGAGCTGAGGTTGGTAGCTGAGATGTGGAGCAGGGGCTGAGGCCAGGAGCTGGGGCTGAGGCTGGGAGGAGGGTTTGAGGATACCTGGAGTTTGGGAGCTGGGCTGAGAGGCCAGGGAGGAGAGCCCTGCCGCCACCCTGCTGCCCTCCCCCGCCGCCCCCCTGCTGCCACCTTGCTGCCACCCTGCTGCCACCCTGCCTCCTGTTCCCAGCCCTCTGGCCAGTCCCCGTGTTCATTTTCTGTTTTCTACTTACCAGAAACTTAGCAGCTTGAAACAGCACCTGCTTGGCACGCATTCCTGGTAGGAGTGTGAAATGGTGCAGCTGCTGTGGGAAATGGTCTGGTGATTCCTTGCAAAGCTAAACAGTTGCCATAGCACCCTGCAGTTCCACACCTGGGGATGCATAGCCAGAAA